>NC_140413.1:21507500-22757500 GCF_965140295.1 Lepidochelys olivacea
CAGAGAGTTGCTTTTGTCAATCAGCCGTAAAAACATTTCTTTCTTTCTCCTTTCCTACTTTAACAGGTGTTAAGGTTTGATACTGTGAAGTGATAGGTTTCAGAGTAGCAGCCGTGTTAGTCTGTATTCGCAAAAAGAAAAGGAGGACTTGTGGCACCTTAGAGACTAACCAATTTATTTGAGCATAAGCTTTCGTGAGCTACAGCTCACTTCATCGGAAGCATACTGTGGAAAGTGTAGAAGATCTTTCTATATACACACAAAGCATGAAAAAATACCTCCTCCCACCCCACTCTCCTGCTGGTAATAGCTTATCTAAAGTGATCACTCTCCTTATAATGTGTATGATAATCAAGTTGGGCCATTTCCAGCACAAATCCAGGTTTTCTCACTCCCCCCCCACACACACACACACAAACCCACTCTCCTGCTGGTAATAGCTTATCTAAAGTGACCACTCTCCTTACAATGACAGGTTTCAGAGTAACAGCCGTGTTAGTCTGTATTCTCAAAAAGAAAAGGAGTACTTGTGGCACCTTAGAGACTAACCAATTTATTTGAGCATAAGCTTTCGATGAAGTGAGCTGTAGCTCACGAAAGCTTATGCTCAAATAAATTGGTTAGTCTCTGAGGTGCCACAAGTCCTCCTTTTCTCCTTGCAATGTGTATGATAAACAAGGTGGGCCATTTCCAGCACAAATCCAGGGTTTAACAAGAACGTCTGGGGGGGCGGGGTAGGAAAAAACAAGGGGAAGTAGGCTACCTTGCATAATGACTTAGCCACTCCCAGTCTCTATTCAAGCCTAAGTTAATTGTATCAAATTTGCAAATGAATTCCAATTCAACAGTTTCTCGCTGGAGTCTGGATTTGAAGTTTTTTTGTTGTAATATCGCAACTTTCATGTCTGTGATTGCGTGACCAGAGAGATTGAAGAGTTCTCCAACTGGTTTTTGAAGGTTATAATTCTTGACATCTGATTTGTGTCCATTTATTCTTTTACGTAGAGACTGTCCAGTTTGACCAATGTACATGACAGAGGGGCATTGCTGGCACATGATGGCATATATCACATTGGTGGATGTGCAGGTGAATAAGCCTCTGATAGTGTGGCTGGTGTTATTAGGCCCTGTGATGGTGTCCCCTGAATAGATATGTGGGCACAGTTGGCAACGGGCTTTGTTGCAAGGATAGGTTCCTGGGTTAGTGGTTCTGTTGTGTGGTATGTGGTTGTTGGTGAGTATTTGCTTCAGGTTGGGGGGCTGTCTGTAGGCAAGGACTGGCCTGTCTTCCAAGATTTGTGAGAGTGTTGGGTCATCCTTCAGGATAGGTTATAGATCCTTTATTAAGTCATTATGCAAGGTAGCCTATTTCCCCTTGTTTTTTCCTACCCCCCCACCCCCAGACGTTCTTGTTAAACCCTGAATTTGTGCTGGAAATGGCCCAACTTAATTATCATACACATTGTAAGGAGAGTGATCACTTTAGATAAGCTATTACCAGCAGGAGAGTGGGGTGGGAGGAGGTATTTTTTCATGCTTTGGGTGTATATAAAAAGATCTTCTACACTTTCCACAGTATGCATCCAATGAAGTGAGCTGTAGCTCACGAAAGCTTATGCTCAAATAAATTGGTTAGTCTCTAAGGTGCCACAAGTACTCCTTTTCTTTCTGTGAAGTGATAGTCATCCTGGGCCTAATAGATCTAGGCACATAACTTCATACCAGGGGGACTATTCATGCTTAAATTAAATGACGTACTTGGTCATTTGCTCCATAGGAGTCAATGTGATTGGCACCTTGCAGGATCAAGCCTTCAGTGAGAGCATGACTTGGCCTAAGGTTGGTAATGGGTGACAGGGAAAAACTCATTTTTACTCTCAGGGCCTTATTTTCACTGACACTTGTGTAAATCAAGAGTAACCGCAAGGAAATCACAAGAGTTACTTTGGTGGAAAACTCCTGTAAGTGGGAGGAGTATCCAGGTTCGTAGAGTCCAGTTCAAGGGTGGGATTTTCCAAAGTGCCTCAGAGCATTAGATGCCCAACTCCCATTGAAAGACAATGGAGTTGGGCCGTTAACTCCTTTTTTGCCACCCTTTCTCATAGCTGGCTAGCGTGAGCTCTCCAATCTGCCCTGAATAAGAGATGGGGTGTAACTACACCCCCCAGAGCACATAAGATGAACCCTCACATGGGTCATCAGAGTTGAACAGGTGACAGTCAGCACCACAGCACAACCATCTACTGTTTGAACTAAAGGAGTAATCCCTTGAGGCCCTGAGCCACTTCCCACTAAAGTCAGTGGAAAAGCTCCCATTGATTTTGGGAGTTGCTTGTCTAGTAGCCAAAGTAGGTGGGCCCTTATTAGTCGCAGACCAGACAGCAGGGATGTGACACATACTCTGCAGATTTATACAGAACAGAGTTTGGATTAGAAAGGAAAAAGTAGTTAATTTTACACTGCATTTGTTTTTTCTTTTAATATCCTAAATAAACCAGGAAGTGCAGACGCTTTAGTGATATGACTAGACCAGTGAAGGATGTTCATAACCAAACATATTCCATTTTTCAACACGCAAAAATCCTCAGAAGGAAGAAAAATTTTCAGAAAAACATATCCATAAAATATTTAATAAACTTAGCTGTACAAAATATTAAAAAGGTTAATGAGGAGTATACAAGAATGCTTATTTAACAAATATATACTGCTATAAAATATATTCAAGAAAATATAGATTGCTGTTTACAGTTCATTTACAATTCAATATGTACAATTCTATTTAAACTTTAGAATACATACACACAATGCATTTACACCATCAGTTACAGAACTATCTTCGGTAGAAACATGTCACATAGACCTGGAAAAGGTGAGCAAAATTAATGTATAGTTTTGTAGGCATGTACAGGGATATGTAAGAAAGTATTTTTTTCATACATGAGTACATACTGGAACAAGGACCCCCCAGGTTGTTTTTTAGGCCTTCTTTATTCAGAGAAAAAAAAAACAAATAAATAAAACTATGGCTGATCAAGACAGAGTCTTATTTTGTTGTTGGAGCTGCAAATATTGTGTTCGTACTTGAAAGAATGCAATTGCAATGATAGTAAAGTCAGTAATGGAACAGGCTTGGGTGAACACGTTTTGTGAACATTTCTCTTGGGGTCATTAGAAATATGGAGCAGGTGGAGGGGTGTTTTCTGCAAAGAAAAATGCATCAAATTCTTGCTAAGGGAAAAAGTCCAGAATTTCAAAGAGGTAACAGCATGAAATTTGCCCCAACATTTTCAGCTGAAGTTGGTAACAAACAGACTTCAGCCACTTTTATTTCAAAATAAGAGTGTCCACACACAGACCCACACCAAAAATAGCTAAATTGGTTTTACGAAACAGATTTAGTTAAATGGGGGAAGGCTTGTGAATAAACCAGCCCTAAGTGTATGCTTAGAAATGTTGACCTTTATTCTTTTTAAGTTAAGAGGGAGAAAATGAATGATGCATTGGAGAATCCCACCTGACTTTCCAACCGTATAGGGCATATGAGCTTTCTTGAAGTTAATGTCAAAACTCCCAGTAGGGCCAGGATTTTAACCCATGATCTGATTCGGATCATTCTTACATTGGTATAAATCAGCGTAACTCTGCTGAGGTTAATGGAGGTACACCACGGTACAACTGATGTCAGATCAGAATCAGTTCAGCAGAGCATCCCTATTCAGCAAAGCAGTTAAGCAAATGATTAATTTTCAGAACACGTTTAAATCCCACTGATGTCAGATTTTTTCAAAGTTAAGCATGTGCTTAAGTGCCTTGCTGCTCAGGGTCATAGTGTTCCTGTTTAGCATGCTCTGTGAGTTCTAACCCACCCTCTCTCTTTGGTTATGAGAAGCCTTCCACGCCTTGAAAAATCAGGCCCCCAAAATATAAAAAGATACTAGAAAGTAATGATGAAGAAAGACAAGGAGCAAAGCCAAGATGTTGAGAATAAAATGCCGTTCATGACTTTGGGCCATTACTGAGATCAAGGTTTGGTTTACACCATTCAAAACCAAACTATTTAAAGGCCATCTAGATTTGCAATACTATTTTTAATTCCCAAATTTCTACCCTGTTCCATCTGGTCATAGTTTCAGTATACTTGTGAGCTTGATTCTGATCTCCTTTGCACCAGTCTGAGTCAGGCCTGTCTCCAATAAAGTAAGTAAATTTATACTGGTGTAAAACCACTGCAGGTAAGGAGCAAATCAACCCTAGTACCTGTGAATAGTCTTTAAGTATTAGGCTGTAAAAATACCTTTAGAGATGTAGAGCTAGATCCTCAACTGGTGATTTACACCAGTGGAAGATCTGACTCTTAATTTTTTTTAAGGTCCCGAACAGGCAGACTGGCATAGGACATAGATAGCTTTGCATAATGTGCATTGACTTGTGCTTAGTAATGCACCATATTATGGATAAAAGAGATTGAATTCAGATTATTTGTCATAGAAAACATAAAACTGCTTAGGCTACAGTATAACATGTAACATGTCAATCCTTTTGTAATATCCTCGGTTTTTATCAGTGATTTATTTGAAGAGAGGGAAGCCGAAAAAAATTCTTCCTGCCCCATTTCATTGGCTCTGAACGGTCAGTAACATCCCATCAGGGGAATATTTGTTTTTTCCCCTCCCACCATGTATTTTTTCATAGTTTACTTGATCATTCGCTAGTAATATGATGACATGCTCTGCAGGTTGGGGCCCTTGGCAGCTGTTTCCTCTTCAGGTAAATCACTGGGGCCAGATCCTCAGCTGCTGTAGCCAGAGTGGTTCCTTTGACTTCAATAGAGCTACGCTGATTTACACAAGCAAAGCGTTTGGCCCAAAGGGTTGAATGGTCACTTTTTCAGTACTGGGGATTAAAGAGAGATCTGTACAGTCACGCTGGCAGAGTGGAAAGGCAGAACTTGGCATTTTACAAAGGCAAGCTTTGGGAGCGCTCAGCCATTATTACAACTCGAGGTGCTATTGCAAAGCAAAAAATTAAACCCATTCCAGCCTCAGTTATACAAATGTCATGGGGATAATGGGTAATTTGGTATATTTGGCCTTTGGGGGTCTGAGTCAAACCCAATGGAAGTCAAATGGAGTCCTTCCATGGGCTTTCAGATCGGACCCCTGTGTAGCTAGTGGGAGCTGGGGAACGCCAACCCTGTTTTGAAGAACAGGGAGGTTTGAAAAGTACAGTATTCAGATGGTCATTGTTTTCTCCTTTGCTCAGACTTTTTTTCTCCTCAACACAGCCACATTGCCCCTATGGAAATAAAAGAATAGCCACTGTTATTACAGTGCTGGCTACAAGGACAACAGGAAACCACCATGTTTCCAGATGGACTCGCTCCAAAGTAGGTACAGACCCTTCATTAATGCCACAGCGATTAGCATTTATGATGCCTGTGTCAGAGAGGCATATTAGAAGTGGAGTTCTGTATTCTGATTTTAAATGAAAGGTAGATGCCTCTCCTCTTTCAATATTACACGTGAAAGTGTGAAACCGATCCTGCTTCTATTGAACTGAGTGGTAAAACTCCCATTAGCTTCAGCTGGCAGAAGCAACCCCTAATTCATCACATCAGTTCTCAGGGCTGATTCACCACTATGTTAGTCCAATTGTAACTCCATGAAATGGCAAGCAACTGGAGCAAGAGAATGGTGAATCAGACCCCCTTATCTCTGATTTCCTGTAAGGCGTCAGTTCTGCAAATACTTATGCATGTGCCAAACTTTATGCATGAGGATCTCAGTGGAACCACTCAGGTACAAAACTTAAGCATGTGCCCAAGAGCTTGCAGGCTTGGGGCCTAAAGCTGTAAATGGAAAGATGATTGGTTTGCTTTGGAAAGGGAAAGGGAAAGTGAAGAATACAGCAAAATATGAACATTACAGAGTATCCAATTGTCTTTTTAGTAACACTGTAGGGAGAGAGAGAGAATGACATAATCAAGCTGATAGTGTGCAAATATCCACAGTATTTTTGTCTCAATGTCACATTTCAGTATTAGACAGGCTTTGAGGAGCTTAGACTGTGTACACACTACCACTTATGTCGGGGATAACTTATGTCACTCAGGGGTGTGAATAAGCCACCCCCCTGGGCGACGTAAGTTACACTGACCTAAGCACCAGTGTGGACGTAGCTCCGGCTGCTCGCAGGGGCTGGAGTAAGTAGGTCGACAGGAGAGCTCTCTCCCGTCGGCTGCAAGCTCTGTAGTGTAGTCAGAGCCTCTGTGGTTTGTTATGACTGTGCATCTATCCAGTTCTGCTTCAAGTCATTGAGAGAATTCCAGGCATCATAGATCTAGCCAAAGAATACATTTTGGGCCTGAATCTGATCCACCTACCCCACTGTCAACTAGTAATAATTTCGCTGAAGTCCATACAGCTCTAACAGTGTAAAACTGCTGTAAGATAATCCGTTACTACAGATTTTTCCACTAAATCTTTGTCTGTGTCAGTGATTACACTTTTTCCTTCTATGCTTGTCTTTTCTATTTCACGTAAAAAGTTTTTATGATAGTCTTGTTTCTTTAAGAACATTTAAAAAAAAATCTGTGAGAGGAAGAAAAAAGGTTTAAATGTTCTGGAAAAAGTGATTTTTGCCAGTAATCAGCTTAGACATCATAATGATTAGCAAGTTAACTTTGGCACAAACCCATTTTGCCTTCAACTATTCCTACCCTGGCATTCCATAGAACACATGTGCCTGTGTACACAGCGATACTCATGAGGTTTTAGGACCCCATTCAGGAACATGCTTAAGCACATGCTTAAGTTCCGTTGGCTTCAATGTGCTTAAAGTTAGGCACATGAATTAGCATTTTCCTGAATGCAGAGGCTTCCCTGAATTCAAGCATTAGTGCCTCCAAATCAAATGGTAACAATTTGCAAGTTTCCTCTTCCTTTGTGAATTATATCCCATGGAGGGGAGGACGGAGCCAACAAATTGTAAATACACAGTTCTTTTCAAATGCTTAATATTTCTAGCTTAGCTGTAATTATATCCTGCAGATAAAAACAGTGCTGAAGGTCAAATAAATCCTGCTGTAGAATATTCTCTGCATGGAAACTGTGGCTTTTTTATTGGAAAGGTTGTATAAACAGTGCAGATTGAGAACCTGTAATTATCCATTGAAATCACTCTAACCCTACTGAATTCACATTTGTTCATGTTCATACTCCACTATCCTATTTATAATGCTTAGACGTGCCCAAAAAGTTAGCCCAGGCAAGAAGTATCTGATCAAAAAGACATTCTTAGTTGACTGGTTTTATTCCTTCAAATGTTATTGTTGTGGCTTTGATTAAAAGGAAAATGAGAGTGGTTAGCGCATTGGCCTCAGACTTGGGAGACATGGTTTCAATTCCTGGCTCTGCCACAGACTTCCTCCGTGACCATGGGCAAGGCAAGTAGTCTCTCTCTGTGCACCAGTTCTCCACCTGTACAATGGGGATAATATCACTGCCCTACCAGGCAGGCGTATTGGGAGAATAAATACATTAACGACTGTGAGGTGCTCAGATACTACAGTGATAAGGACCACATCATACCACAGATAGTGATTCTTCCTAGTGCACAGCTTGCCTTGATGTATGTCATTAGCTGTTGTATCTATAAACACTGAGTGAAAGCCAGGCCGTACGGTATTTATGTCCCACTAAAGGCCTGAGGAAATTGAAACCTCAGGACTTGGGTGGGACATAAGTAACACAGAGGCCTTGTGCAGTCTCTCTGCACCAGGGGAATTTCACCCACCCCTTTAGAGTGATGGAGAGCCCGGGACTGCAGGATCAGCATGGGCATGTCATTTTATCTTCAAATATTGCCAGGGAAGGATTATTAGGGCTCTGGGGATAAAATGGATTTTAGGTCCCTATTTTCCAGAGGCGATCAGCAGATTTTCCCTGGCTACTTCCAGTATTTTGCAGCTGCTTTGGAGTGATGTTGTAAAACTCTACACAGAGAGACGGTTGGCAACAGGTTGCAAACAGGTGAAGTAAGGGAAGAGAACTCATGACCTTTGGCTCCAAAATCTGCATCTACAGGAATAATGTTGAGCAACGCTCCCTCCACTAGAAGACAGTAGTGCATTTATACACACAGCTCCAGTTTATCCTGTTTCTGCCTTCCATGCCTTCTTTATTGACTTACACCTGGGATACATTTGACCCCAGATAGATACATTTCTATCTCACTTACACCCATCTTTTGCTGATTAACTGCAATGAAGTTCATCCTGGCTTATACTCATGTGAGTGAAAGCAATATTAGTCCCCAAAGGTAAAATCCTGGTCCCCTCAAAGTCAGTGAGAGTTTTGCAATTGATTTTTTTTAAAATGAAAAGATAAATGTGTTTTTTGTTCCCCACTTTTTCTCGCCCAGATATTGCTATCCTGGTGAAATTCTCCGAACGTTTTGCAGGCAAAAAGAGAGGGCAGAAAAGCTGCTTTTCTGAAGGGTGGGCAGCTGTAGTTTTCTCTGTCTAAAACCCTAATGCCCCTACCTAACAGAGAGGCAGCCACAGGCAGCAGATTGGTGACTGGTTCTAATATAAACGAACAACGGGTGTCATCACAGACTCTCTCACTGTGCCTTAAACTTGGCCCATTTTTTTAAATGTAGCAATCATGAAAGATACCAGGCAGAACTCAAGAGCCTAAATTCTACAGTTTATCCACAGGCTCAGCAAAGTATTCACTACGGGCAAAGCAATGCAGGTTTTCACTACACTGTCCTGCCAATGCATTTCAGTCTATTTTAGGGTACGTCTACGCTGCACAGCAAGCCTGGGCTTTGACTCGGGTTTGAGCCCAAGCCCTCCTTCTGTTCATACACAAATCAGTCCAGCTCAGGTCAGCAGAGGCCAAGTCCCACTGTGACTCAAATCCAAGTCCTACCATTTTGCAGTGTGGGCACAAGACAAGCCACAGACCCGAGTCAGAGGGTCTGAGTTGTGCAGTATGGACGTGCTAGCATGGCTGTGAGACCTAAGTCCAGCAATTGTAAACCCAGGTTTATAATGCAGTGTGGATGCTCAAGCATGGGCTTGGGAATACTAAGTCCTCAAGACCAAGTCCCACAGACCCAGCCTTAGTGTGCAGTGTATCCATATCCTTAGGTTTTTCTACACTTGTCGCCATAGTGTCTAACCTTGTCTGGAGGTACCATCTGTAGTATTGAGAAGTGAGTTCAGTTTCCTGGGCCTATTCTTTCCTTGCCAAAAGGAAATGTCAATTAATGTCACTTGTGGCAGTGGCCTTTGGCAATACAGACCTTTGTCTGTTTAGAAATTGGCTAGAGGCTACCAATTTCTTTGACAAGGTAGCCATCAGCTGGCAATGACTTCCTGTATATAGAGCTCAGCTAGGTTTGAACCAGCTATGAACTGCCACTACTAATATTTTTGGAGAATAGAGAACTGGGGTGGGGTGGGGGGGGAGAGTGTTTGAGCAGTGAGAAAAATATCAAGCAGCCAGTAGTGTTTGAAAAATTAGGCACTTAAAAGTCTCAGCAACATTGTAAATTACATGATATTTCCAGGACAAATTGCTTCAGAGAAGTTCATGTCAGCCTCCTTGTTTTTAATAACTTCTTCTAAATTTTATCGTTAATAACACTGAAACTTGAAACAAACCTGTGAACTCTCCAGCTGACCTTTACTGAAGCACTTGCTAAGGCTTACCCTCATGAAATGCATTTCACCTGGCTAGCGTTATTTACAAGCCTCAAACCACTGAGAGTCAGGTCCGGCTGAAAAAATCATGAAATCCAAAATAGAAAACACACACCACACACCACTGGCAAGGAGTCAAGTCTTCCTTTACACTGTTAACCTCTGTGTCTTGAAGTAATCCCAATGTAAGAATATGCCATATTTAGCACTTGTTTACATTCATTCTGATATATGGAGCCAACCTGTCCTTTGTTATACTGGTGTAAATCCAGAGTAGCTCCATTGAAGTCAATGGAGTTAAACTAAATTTACATGGAGCAGAATTTGCCCCACTGAATCTTAGCTTTGCAGACTTAAAGGACCAGATCCCCAGGTGATATAATGACAGACCTATGCAAACTTATACCAGCTGAGGATCTAGCCCAGAGTCTGTTTTGTCATTATTAATATTGCCTAGTTTATTCTCTGTAACTGTATTATCTTCTCAGGGTATTTGTTATAATTAGAGTTGAACCCAAACCAACCTTGTAGATCCAAACTCTTCTGAACTTTGAAATAGTTTGGATCCCAACCTAGTTCTTTGAGGTTACTCCCTCTCTCTACAATAGCACAAATCAAATCAGGTCCAAACACTTCTGATCTTTGGAAAAGTTTGGCTTCAGATCTAGACCCAAACTTTGCCACTTAGACCCATATATAGTTACAAAATTGATTTAACTCCTACAAAAGCAAATTACTGTAGCTACCAGGCATTGGTATTCATTTGGCAATATTTTAGCTAGTACGAGAAAATATATCGTATTTTCTCAAAGACCTATTAAATTGCCACAAAGATGTGCAAACAAGATTCTAATCTCAGCCAACAGAGCTAAGAAATCCAGAATTTGTGGCCAACTGCTGCCCTCTTTTGCATAGATGTAACAGAGGCCAATGTCAGGTCCATGGTGTCCATTTCTGCCCTTTCACTGAGGCATGAGTTTCTCAGATTTAAGAGCATAAGTGCTATTCAGGTCCTGGATTGCTTAAATTACTTTGGAGTAGTACAAAGCGCTTCTATTTAACTATATATAAAGAGGTGGGGTGGGGGGGATTAGGTTGTAGTTTAGTCTCCTACAAACCTATATGTAGCCACAAGCAAACTGTTCACCTTTTATGGTCAGAGTGTAAATATTAGTGAATGTTTCATTCAAGTGCTTTTTGGCCCCTGTGTGAGTATGCCAAAATGGGACTCAAACTGTTTATAAATCATTATAAAGGCACTGGCTAGAAAAACTAAAAGCCTAATTAAATGGTTGGATTTTCTCTGAGGAACTCCAGGAGCCATTCATTTGTTTTAACTCTGTCAAAAAAAATTAAAAACAGGTATTTTAAGTCTTTGGCCCCGATTGTGCACTCATGTTGGTGTCAATCAGAAGCAACTCATTAAAGTTTCATAGATTCATATATGTTAAGAACCATTATTGATATATGTTAAGAACCAATCTAGTCAGAATTCCTGTGTAACAGACCAGAGAACATCATGCACTAATGTCTCCATCTAGCCCATACCTCCTGTGTTATAGCACATTTTTAGAAAGATACTCAGTCTTGATTTAAATACTTCAATCTATGTAGAAACCATCACTTCACTAGGTAAATTGTTCCAGTGGTTAATTACCTTCACTGTTAAAAATGTGCACCTTCTTTCTAGTCTGCATTCTGCATTTGTCTAGCTTCAGCTTCCAAACATTGGATCTCATTATGCCTTTTTCTGCTAGTTTAAAGAGCCTTCTCCTTTGGGAAATCTCTTCCCCTTGTAGGTACTTGTAACCCATGATGAAGTTACTTCTTAACTTTCTCTTGAATGAACTAAATAGATTGAGCTCTTACAGTGAGAGACTTAAGGGAGGCTTTCCAAACCTTGAATCATTCTTGTAGCTTTTTTCTGAATCCTCTCCAATTTTTTCAACAAGTGTAATTTACACTAATGTAAAACCAGAATCAAACCCTGGGAATGTATCCTTAGCCCCACCAGTGCCCTATAAAGTCAAGATGTGATTGAAGCTTAATGGGAGTTTTGCCTGCAAAAGGGCAGCAGGATGAGGCCTGAAGTCTAGTTTCTATCCCCTTAACCCAACAAGCAGGTTCTCAATAGTTAAAATTCTTCAGGGGCTCCTCAACAATTTATCATTTTTGCTTCTGATTATGTGTCCACTGTTCAGCACATAATTGAGAATGAATGGTATAATGGCAAAAAGGTGCTTACTGATGTGAGTAGCCCCATTTCAACTGAAGACACTGGGTAAGTTTTGTCCCATTGCTGACAAATCATTTGCAAAGTTACATAGTTTGGAAATTGTTGCAATTTTAAGAGATTATAGAAAGCATCTCAGGCCAGTCAATGTCTATTTCTCTTATGTTCATAACACTTGTGTCAGTTCCACCTCACCTGCACCATTGTTTGAACAGGTCAGTAAGATGTATGGGCATGATTCACCTATCACTTACATCGACTTTACACCAGTTTAACTCCATTAAATTACTCCTATTGTACACTGGAGTGAGAGCAAAGTACTACCAGCCTTTCTCCATTCTATAGCACCATATGACAGAAATTTGGGACTCAACTCTGCTCTGATTTAAATGGGTGAAAATCTGGAGGAACTCCATCCACTTCCATGGAATGACTCCATATTATCACTTGTTCAACAGACATTGTACATCGGTGTGCATACAGTGCCCTGCAGGGGTTAAAATGATCTAAACCTCATAACAGAGTATATAGAAAAATGCTTCGAGGGTAAAAACTGACGCTCCTTTTCCCCAAGGTAATTTTGTACAGCCACGTTACAAAATCTTGAAGAATGGAGTTTAAATTCAAACTGACTAGTCAAAGCGAATCCTGGGGGAGGGGGGCTGTCCCTAGATGTTGGTATAATCTGGGTGGAAGGGGGGGCAAACACTGTAGTTTGTGTCAACAGAGAAGTGTCAAAACCTAATGTCGGCAAGCAACCTGAACAGACGCTGGGGCAGTTTGAAGAAAGAAAGAAAGAAAGAAAGAAAGAAAGAAAGAAAGAAAGAAAGAAAGAAAGAAAGAAAGAAAGAAAGAAAGAAAGAAAGAAAGAAAGAAAGAAAGAAAGAAAGAAAGAAACCCTGTATTATTACCACAACGGATTCTCCTCAGCTGACCTTCTAGACTGGGCGGGACAGCAAATGTTTGGGTAAGTATATTAGAGCTTGATTGTAATTCCAGGAAAAACAGTCACGGATTTTTTCCCCTTTTAAAGTGCCCATTTGTGTGATGTTTCAGCACAATATTTAGGATCAAGTTGGGATGCAAATATACTGTCTCTGGGGACAGCCAGCAGCACCCAGGCAATGATCCTGCTTCCAATGTCCCATCTTTTCCATGCACGTTGGATACTGTATGCAGAGTGTTAAGTAGCAGACCCAGGCTGCTTAGACACTATATATATATATATATAGGGCTGGCTGCTGGGGTAACGGGGCTGCAGAAATTGCTACCTGCAGCCGCACGTTTCGACCACCATGTCCTCGTATTGTTTGTAAACCACGTTGTTTCCGGAGTCTATGTAGAGGATGCTGATGGGGCTGAGTTTGGAAGGCACGCAGCAGCTGGGAGGAGTGGACTCGGGGTCCATGGAGTTCATCAGCGTCTGGATGATGGCGTGGTTGGTAGGCTCCAGGTGGGACCTCAAGGGGAAATCGCAGATCCCCTCGCAGTGGTACGCCTCGTAATCCAGAGGGGCGATTATCCAGTCATCCCAGCCCAGCTCCTTGAAATTAACATGCAGGGCCTTCCTGCTGCACCGTGTCTTTGCCTTCTTGCCCTGCCCTTTTCCCCCAGCCCGGGCGGCGATTGTGGTCCTGCGCCTCCTCCTGGGTTTAGTGGGCGTTTCCTGGCCAGGATCTGGGGGCTCCAAGAACGGGGGGCTGCCCAGGGCTTTCACCTGATCCCTGATCTCCTTGAAGAGATTCTCCTTCCTCTTGCTGTGCGAAAACGCCACCAGGAGGGCTCTCTCGTGGGGCTGGGGCTGGGGCTTGCCGAAGCCCAGCTGCCCCGGGGGCAGAGGCCTCCCGGACTGATCCGACACGATCCTCAGCATGAAGCAGAGCCGCTGGCCCGAGCCGGGTTTCTCTCTCCCGTCCCTCATGGCTTCCCACACGTCAAACACCTCCCAGCGGGGCGAGCCTGAGTCCAGAATGTCCGCAGCCCGGGAGTCCCACAGCCGGGGCGGCCGGTCTGCGCTGGGGCAGGCGGAGAGCAGCAGGTGGTGGAGGGCTCCCTGTCTGGACAGGGCTAAACTCCGGTTCGCGGGGGGCTTCCGGAGGATCCGGAGCTCAGCGCCCACCACCTCGTCCGTCTCCGGCAGGCTGGAGACATCGAAGAGGAACGTCTGGCCGGCCTCTGCCGGGGAGTCATCTGGAAGAGAGAAAGCAAAGGCAAACTGAGGCAGGGCTAGGGCGGGAGGGAGATCCTGGATGACAGAGGCAGCGGGGCTTAGCTCCAGCAAGGGCCTGCCAGGGAAATGGGGCAGGCAAACGACCCCTCGCTGCCGCAATGGCCACCCCGGCTGGGCACGGGGTGGATGGAGCCGCCTGCTTTCGAAGGAGGGTTTGCATCGCCCTTCCACGCGGCTCCTTTCCCGCGCCCGCGAAGGGCCCTTCCGCGACCGCGGAGTCCTTGCGCGAGGGTGTTTTTTTTTTTGGGAACGCCTTTAGCAATCTACCGGGCTTCCCGGGTGCTGCAGAGCCCCGGGGGAGCCCCCGGCAGCCTCCCCTCCCGAGGGTGGGACACTGGCTGTGAAACCAGCAGGCACTGCAATCCCCATAAAAAGCCTGGAGCGAAAGCCACAATCTGTAAGTCGATGCCCATTTAGCAGGTTCTCAAGGATTTAAAGTGTGTGTCCCCCCACCCCCCCACCCCCCAAGTTAAACATTTTGAAATCTGTCAGGACAATTTAACTCATATCTACTAGCTAGAAAAAAGGCGATAACTTGAATGGTGTATTTTCCACTGAATGCATCCGATGAAGTGAGCTGTAGCTCAGGAAAGCTTATGCTCAAGTAAATTTGTTAGTCTCTAAGGTGCCACAAGTCCTCCTTTTCTTTTTGCGAATACAGACTAACGCGGCTGCTACTCTGAAACCTTGAATTGTGTGTGTGTGTATCCCTTGTAAATCAGATTGAAACCCAAACTCCTGTTCCATGCCACACTTGAACGTTTACTGGGAGTAATTAAAGGACCTAGATGTGAAGAAAACAAAATTAAAAGGAAGGGGGAGAAAAAGAAGGAGATGGCAGTGAACCCCTAAGAGCTCCCCCCTCCGAAATCTGATCCTCAAATGTTGCAAGTTCTGAACCTCGCCTCACGCAGCAGCCACTTGCTGGGGCAGTGAATATGGTCCTAGCAACGAGGTTAATTGTGTAAAGTATTTGCACTTTTATATCTTCTCTTAAACTGATTTCGAAACCAGTGCCCATGGTAGCGGACAGAAAATCTGAGTATTGCTTTGATTCACCATTGGAGAGGAGGAGAACCCCTGGATCTTTTCTCCAAAGAGGGAAACCAACCCATTTTGGTGCGTTCTCTGATACCGTATTTTTTTTCTTATCGTCATTTTAAAAACAGATTTAAAATTCCTGCGAGAGGCAGATAAGGAGAGCCCTTTGAAGCGCTCATCTGGTTTCGTTTTGCTCTGAAACTCCCAGATACTGTGCAGACTTTTCGCAGCATTAAGCGGTTTGCGCTCACAGCCCGGCTGAGCCGCAGAAAAGTTTCCTCGATAAATATCAGATCGGAGGCTTAAGGGGTCTTTGTTGCGCGTGATACGGGGACGGCTTGCCCATTTAAGTCCGCTCGTTGAGCGTTTCAAAAGGTTGAGCCATCGGGTTTTAAGTAGAAAATCCTGATTTCCGTTTAAAAGCTGATTGCGCGGCATGGCCTATTGACATACGTATTTCAATAATAATAATAATAATAATAATAATTAATAATTAAGAACAGAACGATGACATTTATATTTAAGCCAAACCTCCCAATGACTTTACCCAAACAGACCCAAAACCAGGGATGTCTATTTATGCGTATTCAAGTGCCTTCTGGTCCTATATCTACGGAAGCCTAAAATGCGTATTTTAGTTCATGTTAAATAATATTCAAGATTATATTAATATAGTTATATTTTATACATATAAATATACCAGATTGTGTCTTTTTTCCCAAGCAGAACTCACGACAATATAAATAGGAAATCAACGGCACTATCTTGTCCAGTAATAAGTAATACTAGATACACATCCTGATTACTATTTAACAGGAGCTAATGTGTACATCTGAGGCTTCCCTAAGGAGACTTGGCCCCCTCAGAATACAAGAGTTGTACAGTTTTGTATCTGTATGTCAGAATAAAACCAGGCGATTAAGCTTCTTTCATTTGACAGTTTTCATTTGACAGTCACCCTCCAGCAGATCTGTCTTCGTTAGGGAAAATTGCATTTGCTAGATACCAGCTAAGTCCAGACAGCGATTCCTGAGCTATCTTTAGAGATTTGCTGTGTGGAGCGCTTTAACTTGCCACGATTTTAATATATAATTAAATATATTTAATATATATATAAAAGCTTTCATCCTGATCTAAATATCTTTTTACAGCCCAGATTGTCCATTTCAAACTTCCCAGACCAGTCAAAACAGTAATTTCGTTACATCATAAATAAAAATTAAAGCGCTCTCTTTTTTATTCCAAGTGGAAGGCGTTTAGCTGCCCTACTCGGTGTTTACTGAGCCCACCCCAGGGCAATAAATTCGCTTGCGATACACCTGGGCAAAAACTGTACTGCCGTTTTGGGCGAACATCGATCATTTGACAACGCTTTCTGCGGCATTTAGCGGCCAACTTTTGTTTCCTGGGGAGCTGCTCATTCGAGCCCGAAGCATCACCGATTGCAATCGGTTGTGACTTGTCGATTTCAGTCCCCAGCCACGTGGGTGCTTTGTTAAAGAGCACCCCGGCTCTGCCCCGGCACCACCCCCATGCCCCTGCCCAGGGCATGACGATTCAAACGGCTTGCCTTTCCAGCTTCAGTGCGTTACATTTGTCTCCATCTCCGCTGCGGTGACGGCAGCGGAGATTAACACAAACCAGATGACAAATGCACCAAACCCAGCAACCCAAAGGTCTGCAGAGGTCCCTGCCTTTCCGAGCTCGCCCCTGGAATCAGAGATGCCAATAAGAATAATTAATAATCAAGGGGAAAGAGCAACAATCGGCCAGATACTCACCCACGGGCCAACTGGCCGCCCGCTGGAGAGACCGGGGGCCAGACATCCGCACACCGGGGCTGCCTGAGCGCCAGCCCCAAGCGAGCGGTGGATGGCAAAGCGGGGCGAATCGCTGCGGAAGGCGCTGAGCGGTCTGTGGCTGTGCGTGGTGCTGGAGGAGGTGTCCCACCCGGGAAGGCCGTGTCTGGAGCTGGGTAGCAGGTCAGTCTCGGGGTGGGGTGGGGGGGCAGATTGCGCCTCCCTAGTTTCCTCCTTGGCTAGCCACGGGGGAGTCGGGGAGACCCTGGCCCTTTCCCCGCACAGCCCGGAGCAGGGGAGGCTGTGCCCCCTTTTACTCCCCTCCCGCGGCCCCCCGCCTTCCTCCCAGAAGGAGAGCAGCCAGACAGGGTCCCCCGGGATCTTTGACGCCTCTCCTTTCTGCCTCCGCCTCTTCCTCCGGCACACCTGCCTCCTCCAGCCCAGGAGCCGGCCACCCTGCAGTTCTCCCACTCTCCTTCCCGGGCTGGCAGCACGTCAGCGGCCCTCCCGTGTGCCCACCCCGCGACACGGCACGGTCCCTTCCCTCTAGAAGCCGTGTCCACTCGCCGGTTTACACGGATGCTCTGGGAAAGTGAGGCAGTGGGTGGATGAGGGAGAAGGGCGGAGGATTGAGTTTCTCTTCACTCCCTCCCCCCCCCCCAACCGATCCAGAGTGTGGAGAGTGGGGGTGGAGGGCAATCGGTGGGACACAGGAAACCCTGAAATCTTTTCATTTCAATAGCTGCTTAAAGAGCCCTGCTGGTTATTCTGGAGGTTGTGTTTGGAACACCTTGCCCTGGAAATAAAGCGTGAAAGGAAACAGATCTAGGCAGGCAGATACATCTGTTAGACTCACTAGGATGAGATGGATTGGTTTAAGATTAGGGTTACATAAATGTATTAGATTAGGGTTGGTTAGATCAGGATGCCATTAGATCGCTCAGATTAGGATCAGAGAGCTCGGAATTAGCGCGCGCTATTAGACTAGGGTGAGCGATCCCAGGATTATCTCGATCTGTTAGATTGAGAGCAGAGAGCTCGGGAGTAGCTGGATCTATTAGATTCGGAGCAGAGAGCTCGGAAGTAGCTGGATCTATTAGATTCGGAGCAGAGAGCTCGGGGTTAGCTGGGTCTATTAGATTCGGAGCAGAGAGCTCGGAAGTAGCTGGATCTATTAGATTTGGAGCAGAGAGCTCGGGGTTAGCTGGGTCTATTAGATTGAAAGCAGAGAGCTCGGAATTATCTGGATATATCAGATTAGGAGCAGAGAGCTCGGGGTTAGCTGGGTCTATTAGATTGAAAGCAGAGAGCTCGGAATTATCTGGATATATCAGATTAGGAGCAGAGAGCTCGGGAGTAGCTGGATCTATTAGATTCGGAGCAGAGAGCTCAGCAGTAGTTCGAGCTGTTAGATTAGGATTACAAGGCTCCGGATTAAATATGTGGATGAACCCGTTCCATGGCCTGACACAGCCCCGTCCCTTGCCCTCCCCTCTTCTGTGAGACCTCAGATGTCCCACTGCGCACACCCGGAGTTTCATTCGCTTGCTTGGTGAGCAGAGGAGCTGCCCCGGGCCAGGGGAGCCCGCCCTGCTCCCCCCGCTCCCCCAGGGACCCTGCCTCTGCCCGGGCCAAGCGCACAGGTGCCTGCGTCGCTGCTCCAGCTGTTCCTCCGCTACTCACCTCCGGCCGCCAGGTCCGCGAAGCCCGTGACCGTATCGGCCCGGCCCCCGCCGCTGCTGGCGGCTGCCCCCGGCGGCTCGGGGGCGGACAGGCTCCGGTAGAGGGACACCATGTACTGGTGGGGCACCACCGTGCCGTTCCGCAGAGCCCCTCCGCCGCGGCGTCCAGCCTCCTTCTGCCTCGGGAGCCTCCCCTGCGAGGAGGAGGCAGAGGCGGCGGCAAGTGGCCCTGAGCTGCCGGCTCCCGGCGAGCCCCTCACCGCAGCCGCCTCCAGCCCGTCCCGGGGGCGGCAGGCGCTCAGCACCCACAGGCAAAGGGCCGCGGCCGCCCTCAGATCCATGCTGTCAGTGGGCTCCGCTCGGCGAGGAGAGCGTTGTGCAGGGGCTTTGATGGCTTTGGAAACTCCCCGGTTGCTTTTTAACATTGTGTTAATCAGCGAGTGAGATCCGCAGCCCCTGCACAGCGCCCCCTGCCGAGCTCTCTGGGGTTAGCGCATCCCCCTCCCCTCCCCCCCAACACACACCCGCACCTTCCAGCTCTCCTACCGCCCACCCTGCTGCTCCAACGTATATTGGCAAACGCCAAAAGGGAGACCCAAACACTGAATCATTTATTTTTCTTTTAAAATTCCTCCCCTTTCCCCCCCCCACCCTTTTCCTTTGGAATCCGTCGGAAATAAGGCGATTCTGTTATGCCCCGGGCTTTGCACGAATGCTAATGCTTTGTTTCCAGGTAGGCAACTTCCCCCCCCGCCCCCGTCTCCCCACCACAGTTGGCATTAATCCTTAAAACTAGCCAGATCCCGAAAACTCAGGAGAGTGGACTGTGCGATGAACAGACATGGGAAGAAGGGGTTTCACCCCGGCTCTGGAGAAACCCATGGTCCCCCCAAAGGGTGACACGCATTCACCAAGGGCAGGAGAAACCTAGTATTGACTTGAATTATAAACCGTGGAGTAATTGATTTTAATCTGCTTTTCAAGTGGGTTCTTATTTTTCTTTTCGACTTTAATTCTGATGTTGGAAAAGTCTAATTTTTTTTAAAAAATAAGACAATATAACTGGAGATAGAAATGTTACAATAGCAGCAAACGGGCTGAGTGTTTAGAAGAGAAGCAGAAATGTCCTATTGAAAAACCCAGCCTATGAAAGAATGGGAAATAAAGCAGCAGAAATTCTTGACAATAATCGAGTTTTTACAAACTGAAAAGCAGAGCAATGCCGTGTCCTAAATGCAGAGAGATTTGTTAGACTGCTGCGTGGCAACACAGTGTAATTCATTTCTTTTTCTTTTTCCTAATATTGGGGATTGTATAGTTGTTTAGAAACCACGTTAAACAACAGGAGAAGGGGATCATTAAAGAAGCATCTTGCCGTTTTCATTTAGCGTTAGACTTGAAACTGGCCCAAATGCAAAGTGGAGGTTGTGATTATTTAAAGTGGAGATAGTTTATCTTCGTTTCTAATTCTTTCTTGAAAGACAAAAATAAAGCAAAACAAAACTTAAGTCTGCATCAGTGTGAATGTTTTCCCTTGCACTGAGGGTTTCCTTGGTAAAATTCAGATGTTTCCTTGGATCCTGATTAAAATAACAAACTGCGATATTTACTAGGATGTTATTTCAAGTTTTCTTCAGCGGCTTTCTGGTTATGTCTGTTGCGATTTCTCAACAAATACAAAAACAAGAGCTGCAAAGATTTATTTAAGGAATGTAGGTGTTTAGCCAAACCAAACATTTTTCTCCCCCCAAACAATCGTTTATCAAGAGCATTTGTCACTAAAGTATTTAGGATTTAGAAAAAAAATACAGGTGCTTTGTCACTAAATTAAAAGCAAATTTTTATGTCAGGCAGCTAGATTTGTTCTGTACTTACAAGTAGCATGATGCAATAGAAACAGTTCCAGTGACAACCTCCTGATGAAATTATAGTCCGTGCTAAATAAAGTACAAAATCTCTTTAAAACGGGACTATTTATACACTACTTTGATTCTGCATTGCTCTCTGCGTCTCTCGCTGTGTAATTCGACAGCCACTGAGAATAATAGTCCGGGGGGGGGGGGGGGAGACTTGGTTAACTGTTTTTCTTCTGTGAGACACTTATTATAACGGGACTGCCGCGGTTTCAAAAGCGAAAGGTCACTTTAAAAAGCATCTGTCAACATCCTTCATCGGTTGGCATAATCTCTCTGGGGTTTGGATCGAAAGCTTTGTGTCGCCCCCTCCCCCTCGGTTTGTTATACTTTGTCTTGCTGTAATTTACAAAGTCAGGATAAACGGTTGATCTGGAAGTCGGGAGAAAGTGTCTTCCCGCTCCCCCCCCCCGCCCCCAATCCATCTCTCTCGAGGTCTCCAGCTCTGCCGAGTCCTGCGAGGATGTGCCCGCCTGTTGCAATGCCAGGGTGTTCTTTGTCCAGCCCAACAGGGCAGAAATGCCTCAGAGCAGTACATAGCTTTGGTTCAGTATTTCTGGATCTGCCAAGAGGATTGCATCGGCTCTTCCCTAACGTGAAGAGGATTGTGTGTCGGTGGGGAGAGAAGTTTTGTTGTTGTTGGGTTTTTTTTTCGGGGGGGGGGACTGCTAAAATATTGCGGTGTATTAAAATCCTCCTAGCTCAGCTCAGGAAGGCGGCAGCCATCGCGGGCATTCATTGCGTTAGAACAATGTGCATTTAATACACGGCGGAGCCCTGAGTAACTTCGGCGTTTAGTGTCTCCCCAGCAGGAGGTTAGAGGCTGGGCTGAGCGATCGGTGCTCTGGCTGGCCCGGGGTGCCAGGGGAAGCTCGTTTCAATCCAAGCCCCTCCTCTGAGCGCAATCCCCGGGTGTCCGCGCCCAGCCTCGCACATGCTTTCCGCCCTCCCCAAGGTGTTTTATTATCCCAGCGCTTCTGGCTTTCGGTACGACCCCACCTCCCACCTTCCAGTGCGCTCGCTCGCACTCGTGCGCCTGCCTTGGCTGGGCAGCGGGGGGCGGATCACACGCCTAACTCCGGCACACAGAGAGCCCGGACGCCGAGGTCCGAAGGCCACGCAGGCAAATCGCGCTGTGTCGGAGTTTGGGGACGGGTGGTGGTGCGGTGGGACCCCCCTAGGGCTGGTTTCTGATCCAAGGAAAGCAGGGATCACAGCTCCAGGCACTCAGTCCAAGGGATTCCCTCCTGGCTCCAGAGACAACCCCTCTCCTCTAGGAGGCAGGATCCTCCTCTCTCCTTTTGCTCCCTGGGCTGCAGAGGGCGCCCAGCTAGTTCTAAGGGACCTACTTCCAGGGGGACAAAGCTGCTCCTTGTCCTTTCAGCCCCAAGGTGAGGGAGCGGGACTCACCATGGGTGGGAACTTAGCGCTTTTCCTCCATTCTTGCGAGTAACCGCCCCCCCCCCCCATTCAACAGTTCCCACTGTCTGATGTTAGCAAAGTTCTAAGGATCGACGTCAGAGGCTGTCTAATTGCTGGAAGGAATCACGTGAGACCTGCATGAAAACCCACCCTTCTTCAGAAAAGAGCCACAGTGCAAAACCCCCACTCGGCCAAACCCAGTTAACTGATGTGTTTTGTAAAAAAAAAAAAAAAAAAAGGGGGGGGGGGAGAGGGGATGTTTCTAATCCGTTTGAAGTCTCAGGGTTAAAACAGAAACAATATTAACCCTCACTCACTGCCATTGAGTAACTTGCTCTGGCAAGAGGTTTATTGAGAGATTTGAGTGTTTATTTGCCTGAGTTCATCATCTGCCTTGCTACTACCTTACAGTAGCCAAAGAATCATAGATAGAATATCAAGGTTGGAAGGGACCTCAGGAGGTCATCTAGTCCAACCCCCTGCTCAAAGGGGGGCCAATCCCCGATTTTTGTCCCAGATCCCTAAACAGCCCTCCTCAAGGATTGAACTCACAACGCTGGGTTTAGCAGGCCAGTGCTCAAACCATAGAGCTATCCCTCCCACGTAAGAGCTACAGACATCTTATGCTTTAACCAGGCTGTGTGGCTCATGGTTTGTTTATCATCATCATAGTAAATAAAAACAAAGGAAGCCAGCTTTGCTCTTTGTGTGTGGGGGGTGGGGGAGCGATTTGAGCAACAAACAGGTAGGGTCAGTTCCCCAGATGGTGTAAATCTGCATGGCTGCACAAGGGACCTATGCTGATATGCGCCAGCTGGAGATCTGACCCCAGCAGTTTAATTCTCCGCTCACAACTGCAATGTAAATTTGGAGTGACTCCACTGAGTTCGATGGAACTGTACTGTACTGCTATGAAGCCAGTGAAAATAAGAATCAACCCTCCCCTCCCCCCACACACACATACAGGGACAAATCCTGACTGCCCAACGCTAAGGGATGCACATTATAAATCCAACATTCTGTCCTCTCTATCAATTTGCATCTATCAGAGGAACAAAAGTGCAGAGTTTCCCATCTGTTCTGCATTGCAGCATTGGCTAAATCCTTTTGGGCTTTCTTGAATTTCCATCAGCCCAGCCCAGTCCAGCTGCAGGACCTTCCAGAGCTGCAGTGGCCCAGAGGTTCCTGAAGTGCAGCCTCTCACCCTCTAGCTCTTTCCTGCTCCTTGGACAGATCTGCTTTCCTTCCTTTGCTAGGAGTGCAAACTTTTTGCGCATAACTTCATGCTGGCAGGTGGCCACCCCCACCAGCCCCCTTCCAAAGCCCAAATTAACACACGGCAGCAGCAGAAATTGGAGAGGAAAGGCCACAGTTTTATTTTACAACTCAATTAGTGAGTTTATACAGAGAAAACACCCTTACAACCAGGAGAGATTTTATATCCATTGGACCTTGCCAGCAAACAGATCTGTTCCAATAGAGAATAACATCTCTTTCCACTTGAGGGCACTCTCAATTGCCAATCATACAAAGATCTGTCCCTCCCCTTAGCCCTTCGCCGATCGAAGTTAAAGATAATGGGCCAAATCCTACCCTGATGCAAACTAGATGAAGTCAGAATGATCGCATCATTATTTAGCTTCAGTAAATGGCCACAATCTGGAGTGCATAAACGAAGATGTTCTGAGGTATTGCCTGCTGCCTAACTGGGTAACCCCTCCTCTCTTCATCAAGCTACCAAGTGATTTAGCTGGAGCGAGGGTAAGGAATTCTTATTAAGCCTGGATTTATACATTATATGCAATTGATTCTCTTTCTTCTAACTCCCTCACTGTCCTCGTTTCCCATAGATTTGGCCAATCTGCAGCCTCTCCCACCCAAACCCACGGTCATTCCTCAGAGGAAACATCTCCTGTTCTGACCTCACTCTCACCTGTGCTGGCAACTCTCCAGCTGATTGAACATTCTCTCAACCACTCCATCACAATCTCACTGCGCTCTCTAGCACCTCCACCCCACTTGATTGATTTGAGCCCTCCTTTGCTGACTCAGCTCCCACAACCCTCTGTCTTGATCCCAAAAATGCTACTCTGGTCCCCGCCTTTAATCAATTTGCCCCTATCAACACACACACTGTAGTGAAGCAGATGTTTGAGGCTGGAGCAGATGGCTGCTCCATTACTTAGGGCCTTAGGACTGGAGCCCAGAGGAGGGAAAAGGCATTGTCTCCCCTATACCACAGGATTTCCTGGATGGGGACAACCCTGAGGCACAGAGTGGAGGATTATTTGCAGATCCCAGTGAGAGGGCTGCACTGATGGAAGAGTTGTCTGTAGAGGCACTGTCCCAAGGGGAGAAAGCTTGGTTTTTGGTTAACCCCAGGAAAGGAGGTCTTTTGATTTGACAACAGGGCCAAATAATAAAATCACCCTACCAGCCCAAGGAAGACCATCTCCCAAGGAGAGAAACTGAGGCACCCAGGAGAAACTGCAAGCCAGCAGCAGCACGTCTGATGCCGGAGTGGTTAGCCACATCCCCACAGCCCTTTATCTCCACACATGTTGAGATTTCCTGTCATTAGCCGCTATTAATGCAATAAACACAAACAGCATTGACATTACCCTTCAAACCTCATAAGCCAAGTTGATTACCACCAGCTAAGCATCTACTTCTGTACTACCGCCTGGGCAGCTCTGCTGGCAATGGAGCATCATCATCATTTTGTGTCAAAAATCTGCCAGTGCCTCTTTTCGTCACTTGTTTCAACTAACAGCTGAGCTGAGCTGCTCTCCGAGGGAAAAAAACAGACCTTCCAATTAGCTGCTGATTACTAGATAAAAATAAACTGAGGGCTGAACACCTGGCTAGATTGCACAAGGCATCGTGTCCCCCCTGTGAGCGTGTTGAATAGCCCCAATAAAACATCACAAGTAAACTTCTTGGTTCAGGCCGCCAATTTAGAAAGCCTTTGTTCACAGAGCAATCCGAATAAAGACATGTCTTCATGGGGAAAAAATGTTTTTACATCAAGCTGGTAAACTCAAGGTAGCTGTCTCCATATAAATTCCTGATGGAGACAAGGCGGTGTCATTTTTACCTCGATGCAGCTAGTCAAGGTAAACCCCAGGTAGGGATACAGCAGGGCCAGGCCACAACATTTTGGTACCTGAGGTGGGGAGCTCAAATGACACCCCCATGCCTCCTCGCTTGGGCCAAAACTTTGAAAGGTCTCCATTCTGCCTTCTTCCTGTTCTCCTCTCATGATACTGCTCTGCTACCTACCCCAATAAAGGAGAACTAACAACTTAAAATGCCTTGTTCAAAAATTTTAAGTAACACTTAACTTTCAAATGCCTGAACAGCTAATGTAACTTTTCTGTCTGCATAGTAAACACTGGCATTTTTATCTGTTTCAATAATCAAAATGGTGCTTTCCGTGCCTTCTTGGTTGCAAAGATTTGAACTGCTTCCTGCTGAAGGTCCACAGTCTGGGCCAGCTCATGCTCTATTGAGATGGTAGCAAGGCCGACCAGCCTCTCCTGTGTCACTGTGGAGTGTAGATATGTTTTTATTAACTTAAACAGCTTGGAGAAGCTGCGTTCTCCACTGGCAACTGTTACAGGAAGTGTTAGAAGTATGCGCAGAGCAACAAAAGCATTTGGAAAGAGGGTGGTCATCTTATTTGTGCAGATATATTCCACAACAGCCTTTGGAGTTGATCCTGCTGAAATGTAGCTTGAAAGGGCTTTCAGTTCATCACCTAAATCACTCGCATCAATATTGCGCATGTCATCATGTGTCAACACTGTCTCTAGTGCCCTGCATTTCTGGTGTAGGTCTTCTTCAGAGGAGTTTTGGAATATCATACAACATCCCAAATATACTGCTGCATTCCTTGAGCTGCATGAAATGTTCCTCAACTGACTGTACTGCACAATCTAGCACCTGGTTAAAGAATTCAACTTTGAATTTTTGTTTGGGGTCTCTTATGAGATTATCCCGTGCCTCGTAATCAAAATGTCTTCTTCAGCGACTCTTGTATTCTTGAATGGGTGGGAAAATAGCTTCAGTGTGAAGTTCCTCTGCCAACTTCTGTGCACTCTTCAGAACGTTTTGAAATCCCTCATCTGACTGGTGAGACTGTAGGTATGACTTTGCTTTGTCCACTTGTTCCATTGCTCCACATATATCAAGGTCAACACCTTGGAGTCTCTTGCTTGGAGTCTCTTGCTTCCTGCTTTTCAAACAGTATGTCATGCCACAACACTAAGCCACACAGAAATTTGAAGTTATGTATGTTTCTAGTGATTCCATTTCCCTCTGCCATTGTTCTCCCATGAACAGTTCCTGTCATAACATTATCCTCCATAATGGCAACTATGGCATCATCTATCTTCCCAGTTTAGTGTTTGATAGGCTTTATCGCCTCTACTCGACTTTCCCATCGTGTGGCACTCAGTGGTTTCAGTGTCAGAGAGGATGTTCCCAGATGTTGCTTCAAAATTGCTATCGATGAGTTGATGCAGAGAAAAAAACATAGATGCTTTGAATTACATTAAAAAATTCAGCAGCCTCACTAGAAGCTGATGCTGCATCACTGACCACCAATGTCAATGAATGAACTGCATGGGACAAAAAAAGCTCGAGGGTTTAACTCTCAGATCTGTGTTTGCACTCCTCTGTTCTTTCCTCTCATGTTGGCACCATTAACGTAGCCCTGACCTCTCATGTCAGCTATCACAATTTCCGTATCTTCCAGCCTTTTAAGAAGCACATTTGTCATACCAGTTTCTGTAGTATCATCAATGTCAATAAATTCTAGAAAATGCTCTCTGACAGTCACCATTGCAGGGACATTTTCACTAAGTTCTGTTGTTGTTACAAAATGCACCATTAAAGTCATTTGTTCCATATGGCTGATGTCAGGTGTGCAGTCCAGAAAAATAGACTAATATCTTGCTGACTTCAGATCTGCCACAATCTTCTGTTTGACTTTTGTTGCCAGTAATTGTATGATCCCATTTTGAATTGTTTTTCCAAGGTAGTGGTGTGTGTACATTGCTTGGGTGGTGACTCTTCTTAGATGCTCCTGGAGTACAGCATCAAACTCAGCCATCAGCTCCACAATTTTAAGGAAGTTTCCATTGTCTGGCACATACAGCTGATCTGAAGTGCCACACAGTGCTAGGTTTTGGGTAGCAAGCATTCAACAGAACGCCACTAGCCGTCACCTTCAGCCCCCAACTAAAACCCCTCCAATGCATTATTAAGGATCTACAACCTATCCTAAAGGATGACCCAACACTCTCACAAATCTTGGGAGACAGGCCAGTCCTTGCCTACAGACAGCCCCGCAACCTGAAGCAAATACTCACCAACAACCACATACCACACAACAGAACCACTAACCCAGGAACTTATCCTTGCAACAAAGCCCGTTGCCAACTGTGCCCACATATCTATTCAGGGGACACCATCACAGGGCCTAATAACATCAGCCACACTATCAGAGGCTCGTTCACCTGCACATCCACCAATGTGATATATGCCATCATGTGCCAGCAATGCCCCTCTGCCATGTACATTGGTCAAACTGGACAGTCTCTACGTAAAAGAATAAATGGACACAAATCAGATGTCAAGAATTATAACATTCATAAACCAGTCGGAGAACACTTCAATCTCTCTGGTCACACGATCACAGACATGAAGGTCGCTATCTTAAAACAAAAAAACTTCAAATCCAGACTCCAGCGAGAAACTGCTGAATTGGAATTCATTTGCAAATTGGATACTATTAATTTAGGCTTAAATAGAGACTTGGAGTGGCTAAGTCATTATGCAAGGTAGCCTGTTTCCTCTTGTTTTTTCCTACCCCCCCCCCCAGATGTTCTGGTTTAACTTGGATTTTAACTTGAAGAGTGGTCAGTTTGGATGAGCTATTACCAGCAGGAGAGTGAGTTTGTGTGTGTATGGGGGTGGGGGGGATGTGAGAACCTGGATTTATGCAGGAAATAGCCCAGCTTGATTGTCATGCACATTGTGTAAAGAGTTGTCACTTTGGATGGGCTATCACCAGCAGGAGAGTGAATTTGTGTGGGGGGGTGGAGGGTGAGAAAACCTGGATTTGTGCTGGAAATCACTTTAGATAAGCTATTACCAGCAGGACAGTGGGGTGGGAATAGGTATTGTTTCATATTCTCTGTGTATATATAAAGCCTGCTGCAGTTTCCACGATATGCATCTGAGGAAGTGAGCTGTAGCTCACGAAAGCTTATGCTCTAATAAATTGGTTAGTCTCTAAGGTGCCACAAGTCCTCCTTTTCTTTTTGCGAATACAGACTAACACGGCTGCTACTCTGAAGCCTTTTCAGAACATTTTGCCAGTAAAGAGACTCTGATGCAATCTTCTCTTGGTGCTGATCATCTATGGTGGCCTTGAACCTTAGTCTCATCTCAAGCTCTTTCCACCTAAGGAATGCTCTCTGGTGATTTGCCTCCTTCTCATGGCATGCCAGATTTCTAGCCAGATTTTTCCAGTCGTTTGTTCCTGTAAAACCCAATGTGGCTGAAACATTAGACTGGAAGAGTTTGCAACAAAAACAGTATGCAGCATTCTGGGTTTTTGAGTACATAAGCCATGGCCTCTCCTCTTTGTCACCATTGGTGATATCACACCAGTAATGTGTTGGATGGAAACGTCTATTTTCATTGTCTTTGGGGAACATAAAGTTTTTCACTTGCTGTGGCCCATGCAGTACAAGGAACTCCCTCAGGCTACTGCTCAAGTGGGTCCACAGTCTTGGATCATCTAGACTTAAGGAACTAAACTCAGCAGCAGCTGTTTCTTGCACCTCCACCACACTCTTCTCTGATCTACACTTTTCTTCAGGAACGTGCATGGTTACATCCATCTGAGATGGAGATATGGTTGCTGCAGTAGCTGCCAGGTCACCTCCACTCTGGCTAACTGGAAGATCAGGCCTCTCCTCACCACTCACATCCTCACTGGGGCTGGAAGGCTCACCGTGAACATTTGTGTCTATGTATCTCAGGAGAGCTCCTTCCTGCTTAGATAGAAAAGCTTCCTTTGCTTTCTTTCTTTTTCTGAATGCTGCCCCAGAGGGGCATTTTCTTCTTTCACTCATGACTGCTGTTCTGTGCCAGCTAGAGTGTCTCTCAACACTCAATTGAAGGGGACAAATAAGCTGGTAAGATCGTTAAGTAATACGCTTGCAAATGTTTATATAGACACCTGCAAATCTTTATTCACAAATATTTTTTTCCTTGCCATGGCTCACCCTAGGACTCAGCCATGACAAGGTACAGATGTCGGAGAGTGTCTACGTTATAATCATGTTAGAAATCAGATAACTTGAGTTACCATCCCAAAAAATCCTCCTTTCCTTAACAATGTTTGTTATACTTCAGCTCACTGTGAACCTTGGAAGTGAGCACCAAAACATTAATGCATGGATCTGAGGGAGGGAACAATTATACTCTGTTGGCCGGAAGAAGCCGCTACTGTACTCTGCTGCAGCCCTCTAAACTGACTGGCAGCATCTGCCTTTCAAGGTCTTGGCAAAAGGCTTTGCTGTAACATACTCTGAAGCACAGAGGCACCATCAGAAAACTCACTCTAACTAAGTTTAGCTCACATATTGATGACTGCATTCGTTTCAAATATACTTTATTGGCCTTAAGTCCTTTTACAGGCAACTTAACCTTTTGAAGATTATTCATAAGAAACAGAGAGAGATCTCACCATTTCAAATATAATTGAGTGGGGTCTATAATGAAGTTCAAGCAGCTCTGAGGAATATATGAACCACCACCTGTGAAGCAGACCTATACCTCTCCTGGTTCGGGAAAGTCAGCAAAGAATAACTGTGCCCACTGCTAATGGAAATTATCAACCCCTCTTCCAGGGAGGTAACCCTGCCAACTCCATTGACAGCACAATAGTCTGCTCCATCCTCTAGAAGCTAGTGTAACACAGAAAACTTATTCAGCTATCCTCCCATCTTCAACCTCCCGTTGCTAGACATAACCACTGGGAATGCAATGCAACCAAGCTCCAGCATGTGACACCTGCTGATGTCCTGGGTCCCTCACCAGCATCCTTCAGTCCGGAGCAGAATTAACTCCTCATGGCAACTGACATAGGACATAGCTCAATGCTTATACTAGTTGGCACCTTTGACACAATCAACCACAAGCTATTGCTGATTCATTTATGTTACTCAGCAGTAGCAGGCAGCACAGCACTGCTATGGCTCCACTAAGTCCTTCTCTGGTCTTTCAAAATCTGAGTTCCTACTCTCCAACCACCATCTCATCTCCTTCGGATACCCTACTTCTCTGTCACAGGGGGGCTGCCCCCTTTAGGAGGAGTTAAGGCCCCATCTTCTTTTTCTTCTTGTGTTTTATGATGAAGCAGATTCACTTGCTGAGTCTATGACACAAGCATTGGACACTGTAGATAATTCGAGTCTTTCACCTTTCCCAGTATTCTTAAAGAATTGCAAGATGACTTTTTTATCAGGCCCCATTTGCCTGGTGCTCTTCCTAGGTATTGCAGCGAAAATGTTTAAACTTTACATTTTTCATATACACCCCCTTTGGTATACATTGGCACCTCCCAGGAGATAATCTGCTGTTTCTTGGACTCTGGACATCCCGTGTAATCCATCTTTATGTTTGTTTATTAGAAACAAATGACTATTTAAACCACACTGGCCAGCCAAAATTTTCAAAAGAGCCACTTCATTCTTTCTGTCTGGGCCTTGGAGTATATCAGCATTTTCGACTCCGGCATATTTCACGGACTCTTTCTCTTGTTGTTTCTTTTGCCCATATTTCCTGCCATTAATTAGATTTTAAAGCTCCACTTTACTTAAAGGGATCTCTACATCAATTTGCTCATGTTTGACAGCATTTTTGCCATTTTGTCTGCCAGCTCATTGCCTGCTACCCCTGCATATGCTGGGATCCGTGCTGTTCCTATGATTACACCCAATTGTGTCAATTCTGTTGGTAACGGTAATATTTCATTAAGCATATCATTGCTGCTTGCTGAAATGCAAGGCCCTGTCTGCCTGCAATGGGCTTTTTTAAGGACAGTGAGCCCATTTCAGCCCACCAGTAAGTAACTAACTGCCCAGGTGGCTGGTTGGCAACCAATTGCCTAATGAGCCTGCTAAAAGGCTACCAGAGCGCACTTGGAGAAAGGAGTGCTGAGGGAGAGGAGCTCCTACGGAAAGGGGCTTAGGGAGGGACCTTGCAGCAGGAGCCCCAGTCAGAGAGGAGCTGCATAGTGCTGTGGGAAGAGCTGCAGTCAGTAGGAAGGCCCTGCAGAAGGCCTGGCTCTAGGGAAGGAATCAAAGTTGAGTGTGTGAGGTGAGTAAGGGCCTGGGCATGAGATTGATAGAGTCAGGTGGGACTGATAAATACAGATAGAGCCTGCTTCCCTGCCAAGATGCCAGGGTGAAGGGCTGTCCTGTGTTTCTGGTGAACTTTGTTAATAAGTCAGACGCCCAGAAGGGGGCTCTGTTCAATACATGAAAGCCTTGGTGAACTTACTGATGACCCACTTGGGCAAACTAAGAGAGGGCTCAGTTGCAGTACCACAATGGGGTGCATAGGGATGGCACGTGCCTTTTACACTCCTCCTCCACCCCGTCTTCCCATGGTCTCCACTCCTTTCACATCTATGACTTCTCTGTAACTCTCAGTTCCCTCCTCCCGGCCCTCTCCTTAGTCACCTTTGCTAACCTAGTTGATGAATCCCTCCATTCCACTATCAAGCCCTTTCCCCCCTGCCTCATTGCAAAGTCTGTCCCACTAACCCCCACCTCTGGCTCACTCCTAACATCCAGTTCCTATGTGCTTGCACTGGGTATCCCTCTGAGGAAAGTCCTGAGACTTCCTCCACTAAAAATGTGTTCACTCCTCCTTTGGCCCTTCTGTGTTCCTTGCCAAAGAGCAGTGCTTTTCTGCTCTCATTCACTCTCATGCTCACAACCCTATCAGCAATTTTCAGCCTGTAGATTAGCGGTTCTCAAACTGTGGGTCAGGGACCCCAAAGTGGGTCAGGGACCCAATTTTAATCGGGTCTCCAGGGCTGGCGTTAGACTTGCTGGGGCCTAGGGCCAAAGCCCAAGCTCCATCAACCAGGGCCTAAGCCCGAGCCCCGCTGCCTGGGGCTGAAGCCCAAGCCTGAGGACTTCAGTCCCGGGGCTGAAGCCTTTGGGCTATGGCTTTGCCCCCAACCCGAGCTCCCGGGGTGGTGGGGCTTGGGCTTTGACTCTGGCCCCCATGCCCAGGGTGGTGGAGGTCGGGTTGACTCAGGCTTCTGTCCCCACTCCCAGGGTCATGTCATAATTTTTATAGTCAGAAAGGGGTCACAGTGCAGTGAAGTTTGAGAACCCCTGAACTAGACAGATAATGTCATCACTTTGCTAGGCAGGTTTTCCCCATTGCTAAAGAAACTCTAACATCCCTGTCAACTTTCCCAAAGGCCAATACTAATAATTCCTACTTTTGAGAGGGTTTTAATGACAGCCACACAAAAAAGAAAATCCTTTGATAAAGGGATGATTTTACCCATTACCTGTATCATCATCCCACTCTTGAAATGTAGCCAGTCTCAAAGAAAGACCAAATCTGCACGCAACCTAGGGTTGTGCCCTTAACTGTGGAAAACTAGTGATATTGACTTGAATGAAGCTATGAAAAGCTCACAGAACAAACAGAAAAGGACTGATTGAAGTAGCAAACTGCCTTCTTTCTCATTGGGACATCTTTTGGGATCCCCTACAGGTCAATATTTTAATATGGAGGGTCACTCTTTGGGGACTTCTGTTTTCCTGTGTTCTTTTCTGTCCTGACCTCTCATTTCCCTTTCCTAGTATCTTTCTTTATCCATGGGCAAACTGCCCATATTATCTGTCTCATGCCCTGGGCCTCTGCCTGTTTCAAAGGGTGAGTTACAGGAGAGGATGAGGAACGGGAAAAGATCCCTTCTCCACATAAGATGAAGAAGCATCCCCCCACTCTGCCCCCAAAGAAATAACATCTGGAATATTATTAGAGGAATGGTTGCCATTTAGCTGTAGGTTTCCTTTACTGGAGCATAACCTTAGCTCATACACAGGAAAATAGCACCACCTGCTGGTCAATGAATTTATAGTGGTTAAACTTTCAAGGACAGGGTATCTTCCTTCAGCTGTTTTGCAGATTCATGAATATGGAAGGTCCAAGCAGGATGCAAAATGTACTCTTGTTTCACTGGCCTTATTTCTTTTGTGAAACTGCTTAACCAGTTCAGTGGTATATGCGAGAGAGAGATCAGTGATTGGGTCATAAAATGAATAGACAGCAAAGATTGATCTTTAATGTGTCGTGTGGGCATGTTTTTTCCATTCTTGTCAGACTGTCAATGGGAGTTTTGAGTGTACAGGGAATGCAGGCCCTGGCCCAAATATAGATATATAAAATGGTCCCAATCCTGCATTACACTCTATGGCAATGTAAAGGGATCGTAAAGTGGATATAAATGTAATTTACACCCACTTCAAGGCTCTGATGCATTGTCAGAACTGTATAAAGTTGCCTTAGTGTAAATCAGAATCAGGCTCTTTATCTCTCTTTCTGTCTCTGTCTGGAGACATAGTGTGTGTGAAACACTGATATATAAAACAGGCCCAGTTCTGCGTTCCTTGCACGTGCAGAGCTCCCATGCACGAGCCAATGGCTGATATATCTGGACAGACGTATATACTCATACATACAGACATGCATTTGGGTATGTGATGCTTTATTAACAATGGCTGATCTCTCTCCTTTTAGAAATATATCCATACATGTACATACACTTCTGGATACGGGGAGTGGCTGCAAGCTGAGGGGGTTGCCTGGCCATCAGTATGTAGATGACACAGTTCCCACCTCTTGTGCCTTTGTGACACAAGTGATGTATTTACTTTGCCTTTTCAGTATCTACCCACCTTACTCACATGAATAGTTCTACTGGAGTCAATAGGATTGCTTTTGTGGGTAAGGTCAGAAGCATCTGGCACACAGTTACAAACTGGGAATTGTTAAGGTAATGAGGAGGGAAAACGAACACTCTAAACTGAACATTGGTCTATGCTAAAAAAGCACTGGCTCTCTTTGAAAAAAACCCCTCATCGTTAGCCCTTCAAGTTTGCAGTGTGTTGTTGCGGTTCCACTAATGCAAAGATCTAACAAACTAGGTGGGAAATAAAACAATGCATTTAAAGATTCACACTCCATGCACGTTATCCAAGTGAAACACTGAGAATAACTGATCTTATCAGTCCACATATAAAACTCAGCTATTGACTGGAAATTAGTTGCCACTTAAGGTCCCTTCCAGCCCTACATTTCTATGATTTTAATTCTTTAACAAGTGGTTTACACTTCTTGGAGAAGGGACGTATACTGCCTTTATTAATGGTTCAGGCCCTAACGCTGCAGTCCAGATTTAAACTCTCCTGTCTCTGGGTTTCCAGTTTTAATAATAACAACTGAAAGGAATAGTCAGATACCAAAGCCAATTAAAACCCTGACTGCAGGCCAGATTCATCCCTGCTGGTTTAGGGAGGTGCAAACTGCAAGTGAATCTGACTCTATGTCTCCTGGACACTGCAGTAGACAGTGTTTCCTTAAGAAAAGACCCCTTTACTCTATTCCTGCACAGTAACTCTCCAGCTGGTATGAATTCAATCCACACCAAAGTATTTTAATGCCATTTGCCAACACAAATGCAGTGGTGTTGACCTAAAACAGGCCTTAGATTTCCAACGTTCATCCATGCAAGTAAAATGGTATTCCATCAGTTCTTTTAGAGGCTTATTTTAAAGGTTGGGCTGGAGTATGAGATGTCTGGTGAGCGATGGCGTGCATCTTGGGAGAGAAAACCAGCCTGCGTGGTTGGATGCACATGGGTGAGGTTCAGAGAGGACTTTTCAAGATGCAGCAGTGATGTGTGCCGCTCCCGGGAACTCAGTATTTGGCCCAACATGTTGAATACGAAACAAGGTGCCTAGGAGAAAGTTTTCCAGTAAATAAGGTGACTTTCAGGAATAGAGGCGCAGCCAAATATTTCACATTCTTAATGACTCAGTCCAAAAATCTGTTCTGAAAGACTGAGCTGATCAGGCTTTGTTGCCTTCGGATCAGGACAGTTCCACATTAGTGAATAACTCAGCAGGTAACCAGGGTTACTTATCAACATGTTCCCTAGGTTTTGAGCTGGGGTGGAAAGAAGGAGGCATATCCCACGCCCTACCAATATGCTGGGACATTGGTTCAGTACTGATGTAAGGCTCAACTGTAGCTTTGCCATGAGCCTTAAGCGAGGGACCGTGTATATCTGTGCTGCCTCAGGGCTAATCAGGAACTCTGAGAGTCATAGACTTGCCCTCATTGCTCCAGGAGAGAGGGGGGAACACAGAAGTAATCTGTCAGCGCAGTATCTGCTACTGATTACTTCCTCTCATGACCAGGGCTGGCTGGCGCATGGCAAGGGCAGGGGCAGAGGTGAGGCTCTATTTACTCTTCACCCACAGGAGTCACTACCCCTGCTCTCCCCCATGCTGCTCCCCACAATAAAGGTGTAAGGGACTGTCTTATACAGCCCTTGTACAGGTGCATAAGCTGATTCACTGTTGCAGTCTTACAGGGAAGAGCACCTTCTGAGCCACCATTTTCTCTCTGGGTCTTTCTTTGAGATCTCCCATCTAAAAACAGATGAGGGCCAATCCACCTTAATGTGCAGCATGTAGGTAGCCACCATGATTTTGTTTTCTATATATATGTACACCTATAAAAGTCTAGAAGGCTGCTGTCATGTTAGGGGGCAGAACAGGCCCAGACTATTACAGACCAAGGACAAACAATGTGCTTCCTTGTGAATACTTGTTTTTGTTCTTTCTTCTTTTGTTGTTTCCCGTAACCTCAAATAACATTGAGAATGAAGAGTAAGTTTGCTCTTTTGCAGGGAAAGCTTGCACAACCTGAGAAGAGCAATGCCCAAGGTGTATGTAATGCCATGTACATTTTACTGTCATTGGTTGATCTCTTTCCCTCTAGAGAGACATGTACCCATGCACGGACAGATCTGTATTTGTCTGTGGCAGACCACAAGATGATGTGGGTTGCATTGCTATCAGTACATAGAAGATATGTATTTCTACCTCTCCTCTCCCAGTCATGTATAATTGATGGGTAATTCTACCCCTGACTGGCAGTCTCCGGGAACTGAGATGATGATTCAAGTGTCCACCTGACACCACCATAATTAGAGCTCTTCAAAAAAATAAGGCAAAATATTTCACATTTTTGAAATTTCCCCTCCCCCCACTTCAAAATTTTGATTTTGTTCAGATTTCAATTTCAATCAGCTCGAGAATCAGTTAAAAGATGGGGGAGGAGGGGAGGATTCCTCCAAAATGTCATTGAAAATGTTCCAATTAAAAAAAAAATCCTCACCAAGTGAAAACCTGGGGCGGATTGTAACTCCAATGGGCATTAAATCACACTCTGATGGGTGGGTGCAGCAGAGAAGCCCAGAGTTTGGTGGGCTCGGACTGCATGTGCCTCTCACTCCGAGAGGCGCTCTCCCCGGAGCAGACTGGGAGTGCACTTGTGAAGCTTCCATAGCTGCTGACTGTTCTTTCACCTTTCACTGAATTGAGAGATTCACCTTTCACTGCATTCGTTCAAAGAATTAATCACCCCAGACCCATCAACTAGCCTTTTTCTTCACCTTTTATTTTTTCACAAAAAAGTTCCATCAGACACAGCTGCTGTTGAAAGTAATATAAATAATTTGCTGCATTGTAAGAGCTGGCTTTATTAAACTAGGGCAAACCATGAAATGTGATATCCTCTACTTTGCTGGATACTATGAAATTTGTCCATGATTTACATAGGACCCCAATGCTTAGCAGAGACATGGAGTTTTAATTCCCGAACTATAGCAGGGCAAGTGGCAGGTTTATCTTTCAACAGGGATTACTTAGGGTTTCCCCATGATTGTTCTTGACATGTCACTCATCATATTACAAGCTAATTGTCTGAAGGGGAAAAAAATACCAGGGATAATGGAAAACGTGATATAATTCTCCTCTCTTCTCCCCCGAATAAATCTATCCTGCGTTTAGAAGGCGTGTAGGTTAAAAGACTGCCTTGACAGGCTATCAACAGCCTTACCACATCATATAACAACAGTGAGCTTTAAATCTGCCAATTCAGCTGCCTTTGAAACTCACAGAGAACCCCAATCCTAATATAAAATCTCCGACAGGTTCACATCTGGGTTCTGTAATTGTCCTCTGAAAACAAACAGAGGTATAAATGATAGAGTGACTGGTCATCTCACTGGAATCCTATTACCCCGGCTTAGCCTTTTCCAATAATTAAATAATATTGTATTTCTCTCAATATGATCTAGACCTAAAAAATGTTTATGTTCAGCTTTTCAATTGTATTTTCATAGCCAATTTATTTTATTTTTAAATATGCGCCTCTGTTCTTGGTTTTTTCCATTTTATTTACTATACCCTAAGTAGGGCTCTGATTTCTCCACGTCCCACCATGATTATGAGCAGAGCTGTTTGCCAGGGATTTGAAATTTGGCGGACTATTCCCCCTGGGCTTATGAACTCACTGTTGTTCGCCTGTTGGTTTGGGGGAGATTAAAAGCAAACCTGAAAGCTGCCAAGAATCACACCCAGCTGCTGACGAACTCTGGAATTCCAACTGCTGTGAGCACGGCAACTAAGCAGAGCTACTCCCTGCATTGCAGAAGAGAGAGAAATGTAATGCTCGGAATGAGATCACCAGGTCAAAATCGTGCTCTGATGGAGTTTCTCCCCCCTGCTGCCCCACACTGTCTGTCTGAGGAACAGAGGAGGATTAAGCAGTGCGGCTGCAGTCATTGATACTGAACTGAGCAAACAGAACTGGCTGCAAATCACCGAATGGTTTTAAGGGACTTGGAGAGGGTTTTTTTCTCTCTCTCTCTTTACACATTTGTGTGAATTCAGTGCTTGTGTATGGCGGCAGGTTGACAGGCCTGGAGATTGCTGGCCACTAGCAGGAATGGGAAAAGCAGTTTTCATACAAGCTTCCCCCATATGTACCTCAACTATCTATTGAGGCGGGGATAGTCACCGCAGTCTTTTTGGCCCTTGCTCCTCTGTGCTGGGTGCTACCAATGTGCTAATTATGATGGTTGGTGGCTTTTGTAATGCAAACACTGGTTCACCAAACTACAGGACACCAGACAGGCAAATGATGGTGCCAGCTTCTGGTCTTGCTGGATTAGGACTGTAAAGCCTATAATTTACTGCCACTCCTTAGAGCCATCTGATTATCCCTCCCACCCCAAGCTCTGTCACAATTTGAAAAACCTTTTCCAGTGTCCTTAGATAACCTGAATCTTGCATTCAAGTAGAAAGGGAAAGACTAAGTGGGATCCTAGCCTGTTTGTGCCACTCTGGGAGGCAGAAGGTGTGTTATCCAGGATTCCTCTATTGACTTTCTTCTCTTCATTGTGACCTTTGCTGGGCCCCAGGGTGGGTGTTACTCGCTCTGCAGCTTGTGAACCTGGCTTCAAGTGCTGGTTGGAAAGTGGCGATGGTGAGGGCGGGAATTATGTTAAACGCTCCTTTGAGAACTGGGTGCTGCTATTTCTGCAACATTCCCCCTCTGGGAGCTAGTGAGAGAGAGAGATCCCGCCCTACCAAACGCCCCTAGTCCACCTTCTTGCTTGCGAGGAGGGAGGGTGAGAGAACGTTGCTGGGTTGCGTCATATTTACATGAGTTTAGGTTAGCTGCCGAGGGATAGATTGTAAACGTCAAGCAAGCACATAGTTCACTCCTCAGGCCAAACCAGAATCAGTCTTTGAATGTTAACTAAGGATGAGACTGAAGTCAGTGGAATTACTTCTGCGAGAAAATGCTCACTGACATGAGGGAGGGTTGCTCAACCTACTCCGAAAAGGTTAGCTGCAAGGATGCCATGGAAATATCTTGAGTTCCTTCTAAAGTATGTGTCCCTCATGTAGGCTGTATTTGGGTGCTCTCTAGTGGACAGTAAAAGGAATCAAGTGGAAAGCTCTGTTAATGTCCATTTTACCTAAGCCAACCGATCCACTATCTTAGCTACATTTCTAATGTCTGTACTATCTACGTGCTATTCAGGATGGCTAAATTCTGGGGGCCAGCTGACCTGCATACAGCACAGGGATGACCGAGTGGCATAAAGCTGCCTTTCATGTGAGCTTTACCTTTTTATACAATCTCCCTCCCCCAGGTGGGAGGAGGAGAGAAAGATGGGGGGGCGGGGAATTGTAGAGCCCCCGCCATATTTCCCCTTTCGTCCCTCTTCAGAAGGTCCCAGGTCCCCTGGCCCCAGTGACAGGCCCCTATCTATGGCCCCTTGAAATCAGAGTTTGGCCAGCTCTTCATTCCCTCTGCCTCAGCTGTCCCCCTGCTGGGAGCCCTGCTCCTGCTCCTGAGGTGTGGGTGAAGCTCTGCACTGACGCTGGGGGTTGGGGTGTGGGAGGGAGTGTGGGGTGTGGGAGGGGGTGCGGTGTGCAGGAACGGGCTCAGGGCAAGGGATTGGGTAAGAGGAGGGGTGAGGGATGTATAAGGGGGCTCAGGGAAGGGGTTTGGGGTGCACGGGGGTGCAGAGTGCAGCAGGGGGCTCAGGGCAGGGAGTTGGGGTGCAGAACGGGTGCGGACTGTAGGAAGGAGCTCAGGGAAGGGGGTTGGGGTGCAGGAGGGGTGCAAGGTGCAGATAGGGGCTCAGGGCCGCAGGCCGTAGTTTGCCCACCGCTGCGTAGGATGTAACTCCATTTGACACTACTTACAAGGCACCAGAGGATCCCTTTACACTGGGGTGATCCTTCCAGGGTCAGACACATCAACTTCAGGGCTAGATTGTGCTGTTGATATGGCAAAAAGCTTCAAAACATCAGACCCACCTGGTTACTTAAACTCCTTTAATATGAAAAGTAAGGCTGAGATTTTATTGCATGAACATCTGAACTGCAGTCAACTCAGAGCTAAAGTTGCCTTCCAGTAAACTTCAGTTGCCTCCTTTGTGCATATGACCCTGGCAGGACAAGTCTAGCTCATGTCACGCTCAGGGCCGGCTCTACTGTTTTTGCCGCCCCAAGTAGGATGTCTGAAGACAGAAGCTGCCGCCAAATTGCCTCCCGCGGCAGCCAGAAGAGTAAACTGCCGCTGAATTACCGCTGCCGTGGAAAGCCGAGTGCCGCCATGACAGCACACGGACAGCCGCCCCTGTCGCAGTGCCGTCCTGAGCACCTGCATGGAACGCTTGTGCCTGGAGCCGGCCCTGGTCACGCTATCTGAAGTGGCTCACAACTGTGAGTGCCAGTTTCAGGTCAGACTGTCAGCAAACAGGGCAGACACCAGAGATAACGCTGGCAACCAATTTCTCTAGTAAACTAACTAAAGATTTATTAGCTAAGAAAAGGAAATGAGAGTTACTGAGAGGTTAAAGCAGGTAAAATATTTCAACAGGTGAGTCAGTAATTCTTGGGATCTCTGTCTGTTCAGTATTCCACCCTGTTAGAATCCAAAACAGTTCAGAGATACAGGATCGATCCTTGGATCCGTTTGTATAGATTCTTATACCATCTTTCCATGGAAGGCAATCTGGCAGGTGTTTTTATTCACAGCAAGGGCTCTTCCTTTGTTGATTATATGCAAAGAGTCAGTGAATTTCCGTGGTCGAAGACAGTGACCCATGCTTTGAAGTTAACAATCTCTCGTACATTTCCAAGGCTCCAATCTTGTGTGAGGGTAAACACAATGTGATAGCCAGAAACAATCTTTCATTAGTTTTCATGAAGTTTACACATCCAGCACATTCACATCTTAACACTAACACACACTTTAATCTTGGGATATCTAAAAACCAGGTATACATAATGTAATGCAATAGTAAACAACAGGTTATAGATAAGTGAAAACAATACCATTATTTCTTTGATATCCACACACAAATGAATTGGTCCATGGATACCAGTACACTTAACATTTCTTTGATATTCATCCACAAGTGAATTAGTCTATGGCTTTGATCTGAGCTGGCTTGTCAACAACATACCTATGTCTCAACTGGACACTGACAGATACATAGCTGGCATCTCTCTGGCTCACTTGTGGATTCATATTGATAAATAGGTGTTAGCATTATAAAAAAGTGTTTAGTCTCTATTGAGTGCCTGTGAGTTGCTGCCTGCATTAATCTTACTTGTCATATCTGTGTTTTGCAGTGTAATGCAGTTTTTGAGCAGTTGTATTGTGAGCCTCTGTGACTATATGAGTCGCCAGACAGGAGACTCATTAGTATGAAGAGCTGCCCTTCTACAGAAATTGTTATGCCCCTCCCAAAAAAGGAGACCCATCAATACTGGACAGACAATGGGTATATCTTATAACTGGAAACTCCCTGCATCTGGCCTGAGAAACTGTTAACAAAAGGACTAAAGACTCTTATTGCTGTTCCGCTCTCCTCTCTGTGAAGATGAGTCATGGAAGTGGACTCCTCCCATCAGCTGGGTTTGCAGCTCAGAGCACATGGCAGGAGGGGGATAAAAACCACAAACCAAAGGAACAAAGGATCACTATGTTTCTTGGTCTCGGGGTGGGAGGGGCAATGTGTTTCTAGGCATAAGCCTGAGATTCCCCAGCTACTTAGCCTGGGTTAGCCCTAAAGGACAAAGAGCTTGCTGATTATAGAAGCCTATATTACCTTTTGAAGCCTAAGACTGTAACTCATTCGTGTGTCTATGTTTGCTTGTTTTAAATACAAATACCGCTCTAATTTCCTTTCCCTATTTAATAAATCTTCATACCATTTGCTATAAGATTGGCTACAAGCATTGTCTTTGCGGTGAGACCAGGGGGAAGTGACTGGTCTTTGGTATCAGGAGTAACCAGAAAACTGTTGTGATTCTTAGTGTAAGGGACAATCTATCACAGAGATACACTCCCTTAGGTGGCAAGACAGGCCTGAGTCCCCAAGGGAACTCTCTGTGTTAAGGCTGTTAAAGAGCCTGAGGAGTTTGCACTTGGTTGGTGAAATCTAAGTTTAGCACTCACAGTGCATTTGGGGTTTCTGCCCTGGTTTTTAACTGACTGCCCTTAGATTGGTACTCATGCGCTTGTGTCACTGCTGACAGTGTCACAGTGCACGTGAATCACCTTACCGGTACTCAGGTTTCAGAGTAGCAGCCGTGTTAGTCTGTGTTCGCAAAAAGAAAAGGAGTACTTGTGACACCTTAGAGACTAACCAATTTATTTGAGCATGAGCTTTCGTGAGCTACAGCTCACTTCATCGGATGCCAACCCCAGCTATTCAAAAATCAGGAGCGACACCCCTCACCCGCTGCCCAAATTATGAGATTTTTTTAAAAATAAGAAATGTGGGGTTCTTATTAGCCTTTTAGGTTTTGAGATTTTAGCTTTTAGACTGTAGTCAGATTTTCAAACTTTTCTCTTCCTCCATGAAGCCTAGAAACTTGCTATTTTATTTTTTAAATGAAAGTGGAAATTCTCACCTAATCATTTGACTCCAGAGGTGGAGTCTTTTTAAGAGAACACTGGATATTGTGATAAGGTGATTTCTTTTTTATTACGTGAATCCCATTACATGTAAGAGTAGATATAAAATGCTACACAAAAAAGGTTCTGTTTTTTTTCCAAGATATTTAGATCTGTTGTTTGCAAAATTGTGTGTCATGTTGCACTCTGTTTTTAACAATAAATTCAGCTCAACGTTAAATTAATTCTCACAGATGGAAATCCGTCAGTCAATCACACATGCCTCTGTAATTTATCACACAGAGACCACTGCCCAGTGGATGTGTGCATTTTAAAATCTCAATATTGCTACCCTCAAGCATTCAAAAACCATGAGTCAGGCCCCCCAAATCCATGGGTTTTTCAAAAAAAATACATTTTGGGTTCTTTTCATTTGCCTTCAGGTATTGGAGCATTTAGGAGTCATATTGTCAAGCTTTTCTCTGAACCTGTGAGGGCTAGAAACTTGCCTGTTTTATTTTAAATGAAAGCTGAGATTCTCACCTAACTGTGTGACTCCAGCGACCAGGGCTTTACGTAAAAATGCCGAATAGCTAGAGATTCGCACAGATTGGCAACGCTGAAATATGGAGAGCGATACACTTTCCCTTCCCCACTAGCTGGCTTGCAGGTGGCTGCGGTTTAAAAGAGGGTGGGGGAATGGAATGTGACCCAAAGTCTTCTTCTGGGGCATGGAACCAATTATGGCTCATTGTAGCAGGGAGTGGCCGTGTTTTATGTGGGCTCCATTGGATTTTTGACACTATACCTCATCTATTAAGAAACCCTGAGGCTGCAGCGTCTTAGGGTATCACTTTGTGGTGAAAAAATTAGGAACACTTAGATGAGCAGATATTTTATGCAAATTGTTTAATGAGCGTGTGATGGATGTGGAGCTGCTCTGTAATAATGTATTAATAGGATCTAATCCTCACATAGGAGTAGAGAGTTATTTACCTCTGTATTGTCACTGGTGTGACCGCTGCTGGAAGACTGTGTCTAGTTCTGATGTCCACAATCGAAGAAGCATTTTGATAAATTGGGGTTGGGAGTTCAGGGAAGAGCCATGAGAATGATTAAAACATTCGATCATATGCTTTATAGCAACAGACTCAAGAAGGGCAATCTATTTAGCTTACAAAGAGAAGTTTAAGGGTGACTTGGTTACAGTCTGTAAGTGCCTACATGGGGAACAAATATTTAATAATGGATTCTTCAATCTAGCAGAGAAAGGTATAACATGATTCAATGGCTGGAAGTTGAAGCTACACAAATTCAGACTGGAAAGAAGGTGTACATTTTTCAGAGTAACCATTAGAACAACTTCCTAAGGGTCATGGTTGGTTCTCCATCACTGACAATGTTTAAATCAAGATTGGATGCTTTTCTAAAGATCTGCTCTAGGAATTATTCTGGGGAAGTTCTATGGCCTGTGTTATGCAGAAGGGCGGACTAAATTATCATAATGGTCCCATCTGGTCTTGGAATCTACAAATGAATACTGTACCCTTACCTGGTGTGACAAAGTCAGACCTGACAGTTCTGAAAGGGTGGTTGAAGGCAGCTATATCAGTCAGAATGGTTAATGTCCTTTTTCCTATGAAGTGAAAGGGGTTACCTTAGGTTAATTATGGACACCTGAGTCTAATTAAGGGAAGCCTATGATCTTTAAAAACCTCTTCCAGTGAGAGAGAAAAGGAAGGAGGGATGGGAAAAGCAAGCTACAGAAGGAGGCAGTTAGGGGAAAAAGCTTATTCTAGCTTAAAAGTTGTTTTACTCTATAAGGGGAAATCTTGTTTTTACTTCTGCTTGGGGCGGGGGGCCTTAGTTCCCAGCATAGCTGGGCCCAGAGAGGGTGGCTGGTGATTAGCATAAGAAGAGGCAAGTTAAGAAAAGTAATTATTTTGGTTTTGTTTAAAAGAAGCTCTCAGGCCAAACCTAAGGCCTACCCTGTAAATAAACCAATATGAAATATTAAATCTCTGGAGTGGGATTGAGGGGTTCTTGGATAAATCAATACCAAAGGGAGAAACATTGAGCCCTGATGTGACAAAAGAGGTGCGTTTGTCACACTGCTTATTGAGAGTCTAGTGTATGAATGTACTGGTTTAGTTTAATAGGTGGCTGTAAGGAAAAACAAGCAGGAAGGCAAAAGAATGGCCTGAGATTAGCCATGTCTCAGCAAACATTTGATGGTCTGTACTTTGGGGTACAGATGTGGGGACCCTCATGAAAGACCCCCTAGGTTTATATTCTACCACCTTAGGTTAACAACTTCCCTAAGGCACAAATTCCTTTCCTTGTCCTTGGACAGTATTGCTACCACTACCAAGTGATTTACACAAAAATTCAGGAAAGGGTCACTTGGAGTCTCTATTCCCACAAAATATCCCCCCAAGCCCCTTCACCCCTTTTCCTGGGGAGGCTTGAGAATAATATACCCACCAATTGGTTAACAATGTGAGCGCAGACCAAACCCTTTGGTTTTTAGGACACTGAAAATCAATCAGGTTCTTAAAAGAAGAATTTTATTATAAAGAAAAAGTAAACGAATCACACCTGCAAAATCAGGATGGAAAGTAACTTTACAGGGTAATAAAAAGATTTAAAACACAAAGGACTGTCCTCTGGACTCAGCTTCACAGTTACAAAAACAGGAATAAAACTACTTCTTAGCATAGGGAAAATTCACAAGCTAAAACAAAAGATAATCGAACGCATTTCCTTGCCTTACTTACAATTTTTGTATCTTAGATGAATCATTTCAGGTATGTTTTCAGGAGATGTTGTCCCTGCCTGGTCTGTCTCTCCATCCAGAGGGGGAACAAACAAAGAGAGCCCAAACAAACGCTCCCCCACCCCAAATTTGAAAGTATCTTTCCTTATTGGTCCTTTTGGTCAGGTGCCAACCAGACTATTTGAGCTTCTTAACCCTTTACAGGTAAAGATTCAGTACAGCTACCCAGGAGGGATTTTATGCTACCCTTATCTGTATGTTTATGACAGGGTCATTAAGAGACTATGCCAGGACAGGAAAAGTCCTGGGAATGCAGAACAACAAAAGGACTACAGTTGTTTCAAAAGGGACTCTCTCTCAATGGTGGTAGTTGTTCAGGGGAACCAGACTAAGATGCAAGCACCTGCGAGGGTATATGAAGAAGTCAGGCCTGTTTAGGTTACCATCAGGAAGACTGTAGGTAATATGTAATACTGTTGTGCAAAAAAAAAAAAAAAAAAAGCAAGTATCATTCTGGAATGTTTGTAAGCAAGACACGAGAAGTAATTCTTCCATTCTTCTCAGCACTGATAAGGCCTCAGCTGGAGTACTGTGACCAGTTCTGAGCACCGCACTTTGGGAAAGATGTGGAAAAACTGGAGAATGTTTGAAGGAGTGCAACAAAAATGATCATGGGTCTAGAAAACATGACCTATGAGGAAAGATTGAAAAACTTGGTTTTGTTTAATCTGGAGAAGAGAAGATCGAGGGGGGACAGGATAACACTCTTCAGATATGTAAAAGGGTGCTATAAACAGGAGGATGCTATGGGGTGCTGGAACAATTTTTATAGTGGGGGCACTGAGATCCATTGAACCAAACTATAAACCTTGTATATAATGGAAACCACTTCAAGCCCTGGGGTGTGGCAGCACTCATACTTCCCGCACCTATGGGATGATACTTTGTTTTCCTTAACCACTGAGGATAGGACGAGAAGAAATTAGCTTAAATTGCGGCAGGGGAGATATAGGTTAGACGTGAGGAAAAACTTCTTAGCTATAAAGGTAGTAAAGCACTGGAACAAATTACCTGGAATCTCTGTCACTGGATGTTTTTAAGAACTGGTTAGACAAACACCTTTCAGGGGTGGTCTCGATAACATGTAATGTTACCTCAGTGAAGAAGACTGGACTAGATGACCTATCAAGGTCCCTTCCAGTCCTACATTTCTATGATTCTAAAGCCATGTGTGTGGACTTGTTTTACAGTTCTTGTTTCTCTAAATGCTTTGCACTGATAAATAAACAATACTTGGTTTAAGAAGACTGTTTGGTAATTATATGCGCCACTGGTCGCAGACTCCTGAAGTGAAGAATCACAGTCGGACCTGCTGGGTAAGAACAGTTCATACACAGGGTACTGTAACCCAGGGTCCAATTCAGGAGTGGGTGAAGTGCAGAATTCCACCTCGGAGAGGTAAAAGCATGAAGCCGAGAGGGGGTGCACCCACAAAGGGGTCAAAGGTGCAACTAGCCCTGTACCCGTGATGCTAATCTGCATATTTGTATAGAATCATAAACCTCAATTTAAAAAAAAGAAGTTGTGGGTGAATTTAGTGCTGGTAAAAAGTGTCAGATTGACAGGCAGTGGGAACAATGTCACTTGCAGGACAGCAGCCTGCTAACCTTTCCACACATATTGCTCTACCAGCCTCTCTCCAACCTGACCCGTAGGGACTCAACCTCTTGGAGCAGCAGGGATATTTCAAAGCAGGTCAACACTAAAAACACGGCATCGGCGCAGCTGCATGGATGCAGCTGTGCTGCTGTAGAACTTAAGTGAAGACGCTCCTATGCTGACAGAAGAGCTTCTCCCATCGGCCTACTTAATCCACCTCCTGGAGAGCTGATAGCTATGTCAATGGGAGAAGCTCTCCCTATCTACAGGAGAAGTGCCACCACACTGCCCCTGGAACCTTCTTGACATGAGCCCAATGGCAGCTGGCTGAAATGGTCCCACATGCTACAGACTGGTGAACAACTCCCAGCCCTGAGAACACCGATTTTCCAGGTATAACACTTGGAAATTACTGTGTGTAATAAGGGTTCTAAAGCTCTGCGCTGGAGCTATGGAAAGCACAAGTACACCCCAAATATTTACGTGTCTGACTGAGTCTCTCTTTTAGCGGCATTTTTATCTCTGGCTGATTTCCGACATAATCCAATTTATTTAGATCAATAAGGAGCTGGCACCTGGCCATCTGAGACAGCAAAAACAGAACAGATTGGAATCTTAGAACAGCAGACATCTGCTCAGGCATCTCCCTACAGCACTTAAAAGTCAGCCAAATTGTATCAACAAAAAATAGTGGTGGTGAAGGTCTGGCACACCCAAGACTGAAGTCCTTTGATTAGCCACAGGCAGCTGTCGTGTAAGCTTCATCTTACTGCTTCATCTTTGACTTGGTAGGTGCCTCTGTCTGTCTGTGTCTATCTGTCAGCCAAGAAGGCCTAGTGTTGCCCACTCTCATTATTGGATTTTGAGTTGTACAATATTTCTCAGCTGTCATTTAAAAAATGAAGTACCTTTCTCAGTATTACTAACCCTCACCGTTTAAAGGTCATGAGGCAGGCCCCACCAAATCATCAGATTGCTCTGCAATCATGATTTTTTTTTTTTTGAAAGAGTGAATCCTCTTTTTTGGGTATATTCCAATTTTTGAACTCCTCATGGCCACCACCACTGTATATGGCAACTGCAGTTTGCCATTTCTTGCCACAGTTGGTGGTTTTTTAAGCCCCAGATCCTGAAATTATGCAAATATACCCAGATCTCAGCTTTCATTAAAAAAAAGGAAGAAAGAAAGTTTCTAGCTCTTGTGGTTGTGGAGCTAAGTAGAGCCCTATGAAATTCTTTTTAATTTTTTAATTTATTTTTCTGGAATTTCACTTTATTACTCTTTAACATGGGAGGTGTCTGGGAGACCATACTGGATCCAGCCCCAGGGGGTAGAAGACCTGGGGAGGTCAGGTCTTGCCCCTCAGAGAAGAGTGCAGAGCAAGCCCACCCTGCACTCACTCCACAGGAACTGCTCCTGTCCTGCAGGGCTGGGCCCAGGTTTGGCCATTGAAACCTGGTGCCTGGGGACACAATGCCACTCAGGTTTGGCCCAGCTGCACCTCCATCATGATGGGGGTGGTGGTGACCAGGCCAAATTTGAGTGAGCAGTGCTGCAACCCCATGCACCAGGTCACAACACCTGGAGCAGGGAGCCAGGCCCGGCACCACTGTACAATGGTAAATTATATTGATTATTTGCAAAACACTGAAATTTCACTTGTGAGGACACCAGGTATTTTACAACATCTAGTAGTTTTACTTTGCTTTGTAGCAGTCAGATGACTTGGTTACTAAGTTACCCACCACCCATCTTCCTTAACTTGGAACAGACCATCCTGGAGCACCAACCAAAACAATCCCAAACCCAATGCCCTGTACCTCTGTTGCATTAATTGGAGGACTCAGCAGAGGCATCTGGACCTGAAAGGGGATTTGGAGCCTGAGGACAGGTCTACACTACAGATGTATATCAGTGTAACTGCATTGCTCAGGGGTGTGAAAAATCCATACGCGTGAGCAATGTAGTTATACCAACCTAACGTCTTGTGTAGACAATGCTATGTTGCCGGGAGAACTTCTCCCGTCGACATAGCTACCAGCTCTCCGGGAGGTGGATTAACTAGGCCGATGGGAGAAGCTCTTCTGTCAGCATGGGAATGTCTTCACTTAAGCTCTACAGCAGCACAGCTTCATCCATGTCGCATCCCTATGTCGCTAGGGAAGTGTTGGTATCCAGGGCATAGGGAGAGACATCAACAGCAAAGAGCAGCATAAGGCAGGACCAGCGGGAGGAGGGAAACAGCAGAAGTGAACCCAGAAGTAGCACTTTTTTAGGTGCAGAGAAACTGGCAGGTGGGAGAAGTTCAAATAAGAAACCAGCAACCGGGAACTGTGTTCCCTCTAAGGTGCGTGCCTGCACGGCCAGGAGCCCATGAAGGGCTGCGCATTGGATGAGGAGATCCGCACAGGCGCGCAGTCACAGGGGCCTGGACAGGAGAGAGGTTTAGGGTGAGGAGAGGAATAGCGGGTGGGTGGGGAGCTTGGGGTGTGCAGGGAGAGACGGGGCACGGAGAGACGTCTTTTCCTGGCCTCAGCCCGAGCCCCGGAGCTGCTGTGGCAGGGAAAGACGCTCTCCCTGAGCCCCAGGGCTGCTGCGGGGAGAGAGGGATGGGGGGGAGTCCTCTCTCCCCGCCTCAGCCACGAGGCAGCTTACACCCCAAACCCCTCATCTCCGGCCCCACCCCAGAGCCCGCACCCCCAGCCGGAGCCCTCACCCCTGCCACACAGCCCAACCCTCTGCCTCAGCTCTGAGCCTCCTCCTGCACCCTCAACCCCTCATCTGTGGCCCCACCCCAAGCCCGCAACCCCAGCTGGAGTCCTCACCCCCCAACTCCAACCCTCTGCCCCAGCTCTGAGCCCCTTCCCACACTCCAATCCCCTTAGCCCCACCCCCTCCACACATCACCTCCATATTGATGCACATAACAAAATTCACTCTGCACATGGATGGAAAAAATTAGAGGGAACATTGCCTGGGAATAATTGCATATATGTATATTATGTGTAACTGTGGTTTTTTTGTTTTTTGTTTTGTTTTTTTTGAGGGATGGGAAAGGATGTATGTGTGGTTACTGTGTTTCTTTCAAAGTGTGAAAGTAAAGGCTTGATCCTGAAAACATTGACATCCATTACTAACTTTATTGCCTGGCCAGTAGGAGTTTGTAAAATCAGGCCTCGAGTTTTAATAACATATTTTGGTGTTTATTTCGTTTCTACAGAAGAACACAGACTCATGGTACAGTCTGTGTTTTCATGAGTTCAGCTACTAGGGGTGCCAAACAAAAGTGCCTCTAGGTCAGCATCAAAGTGCTCCTTTTGCGCTGAACTGCAAAGAGTTGCATACAAGGCTGAATCATATTCTGTATCTCATCAGAGGGCAAAGGTTATTAAGTGGGGGCATGAATCCTTCAGTGACAAATATATTGAGAACAATTCAGACACATTTTAGTGAGTGGATTCTTTTATTAAAGGTGATGACACTGCGTGGCACTATTGCTAAGATTTGGAAAGACTATGGAGCGGGAACTAGTTAAAGTACAAACACAACAGATGAGCAGCCTATTTCAGCTGGTGACACAGGACTACAGACACCTAGTGCCAGACAAACATTTTCAACATACCAAGAACAAGTGCAAGAGCCAGGAATTTGTAGAGTCACCCTTTGAAAGCACGCCAAACAAGGTGTAGTCGTGGCCGAGTGGTTAAGGCGATGGACTAGAAATCCATTGGGGTCTCCCCGCGCAGGTTCGAATCCTGCCGACTACGGGTTTCTTTTGGCTTCTTTTCCCCTTTGCAATTTAAACAAACGCCCTCATGGGGCAGAGCAGCCGGAAAACAGGCCGGGGGAGCGACGCCTGCCCAGCACGGAGTCCCTGCGCGGCAGCTGGCCGCTAGCCGGGGAGCGATCGCGGGACTCTGGGCCGGGCCGGGGGCGGCAGGATGCAGCAGGGCGCGGCGCCGGCCGTGCTGGTCACCAGCAGGTGAGGCGGGCCGCCGGGCGGGGAACTTTCCCCGGGCCCGCAGCGGGCAGCTGCCGCTTCCTTCGCCGGGGCGCCCCGCTCCTGCGGCCGCAGCCCGCGCTGGGACACGGCCCCGGGACTCCCCCGCGCCCGCGGGGCTGCGGCCTGCGCCTCCCTTCCGCGGGCTCTGCCCCGACCCTGCCCGGGACTCGGTCTTGGCCGGACAGGGATTTGCGGGGGGCTGCAGTGCCCTCCTGCTGGAGCCTCCCGCCCCAAGCCAGGGCAGCCTCGGCCGGGCGCCCCGCCTGAGCGCTGCCTGCGGCCACCCCCGGGCCAGGAACGGGGCGGCCGCGGCAGAGCCTGGTGCCCCCTCTGTGCCGCCGCGCTGGGGCCTCGGCCGGGCCTGGCTGCCAGGCGCCCCCCCCCGGCCCCCCGAGCTTCTGGGCTCTCCGGGGAGCCGCTGGCGCTCTGCCCTGGGCGGAGGAGGGGGTGGGCTAGGCAGCGCTCGCAGCAATCAGCTGTGATCCCTTTCCACAGTGCCAAGGGGGCACTGCGGAGGTGGGTGATGATCTGAAGGCGATCTGACCACCTGGCAGTTCTGAATTGCCTCCCTCCCTCTGAACAGCTACCAGGCCAGCTTCCTGCTCTTGAGACTTTCTCTTTCCCAGATAGTGTCACCATTCTAAAGCCTGGCCCGCCTGGGAGGTTGTTAGTTCCTTTACTAAAAAGAACAGGAGGACTTGTGGCACCTTAGAGACTAACCAATTTATTTGAGCATGAGCTTTCGTGAGCTACAGCTCACTTCTACACTTTCCACAGTATGCATCCGATGAAGATCTTTTTATACACACAAAGCATGAAAAAATACCTCCCCCCACCCCACTCTCTTGCTGGTAATAGCTTATCGGGTGGGGGGAGGTATTTTTTCATGCTTTGTGTGTATAAAAAGATCTTCTACACTTTCCACAGTATGCATCCGATGAAGTGAGCTGTAGCTCACAAAAGCTTATGCTCAAATTAATTGGTCAGTCTCTAAGGTGCCACAAGTACTCCTTTTCTTTTTGCGAATACAGACTAACACGGCTGTTACTCTGAAACCAGTTCCTTTACTGGTATCCAAAGTTATGGGACTGGCAACAAACTCTTGAACTTCAAAGGTTTCAGCGCTGACCCTTGGGTTCTGGGCTCTGCAGGTGAGAAACACAAACCTGTGGCAACAATCCGTCTCTTTCTGTGCAGCAGGACTCCCTTCACATTAGCCTGCCTCTGAATAGCTTTACAGGCAGGTACCGCCAGGCAATGGTTCTGCAAAGCCTGTTATGATGCTGCATGGCAATGCCAGCAATGCCTTCTTAATTGGTGTAAAGTAATCCATTTTAATTTCTGCCCTGCTAGGAATTCTGGATGTGAGATTACAAGTGAAAAATGTGTGACTTCTCTTAAAATGTTCGAGGTTCTCTGCAGCTGTAGAGTACAGCTATCTACTGCTATAGAGTAGTGTATACAGTCATCAAAATTATTTATTTATAACCATAGAGCTAGGAAGAGCACAGGCTGCTTTATGGCCTTCTTTGTGATTGTAGGTAATTCATCTAAAACAATTTTACAAATGGGTGATTCGACAAATAATATCCTGAAAGTAAACATTGCTCACTCTTCAGTAAGGGCCTAATCCTACCAGGGGCTGAGGGCATTTGGCTGCTCCTCAGTCAAAAGGATAATAATAATAATAATAATTAATATAAACCTAATTTTTTATAAGAAAAGTTTAGAATTTGTAGAACGCAGCAGAAATTGCTGAGTTCCTAAAATTGTGGGATTGGCATGTTTGTTTCCACGCTTGTTGGAGAATGAGTATGTGCAAGGTACAGTAGAAATACCATCTTTTTGTTCTGTGTTTGTACAGCACCTCGCACAATGTGATCCTGATCCATGAGCAGGTATCCTTGTTGCAACCGTACAAATAATAAATAATCTTGTAAATTAAGTATAGGGAAAAATCTGCATGTGCTTTTAATAGTACCCATTATCAGATGTGCGTAGACCAGCCTTCATCTTTATTTCTGTTTATAGTCTACTGTAAGCTTGGTGATATTTAACTAGGCAGCGTGCCTAGTGGCTTGAGCACTGGTCTGGGGCTTAGGAGACCTGAGTTCTGCTTGTGGTTCTCCCACTGACCTACTGGGTCATCTCCATGCCTCAGTTTCCCCATCTGTAAAATGGGGTTAGTGATACTGCCCTCCTCTGCACAGTACTTTGAGATCTACTAATGAAAAGTGCTATATAAGAATTATTATTATGTTCTATATGTAAAATACATTAAAAGGGGAGTGTTAACTAGTGGTAGGAGATTAACAAACACAACAGATTAACATTGTACATTCCTCCCCCCTTTGCTCTTTGGCTGTTGCTCCATCACCCTCCTTATTTCAGCATAACTCCAGCTGCCCTCCACTCCACTCCCCTTTCTTTTCTCATCTCCCTTCCTTTGTTTTTCCCTTTAGCCCTCTCTCCCTTCCCTTCCCATCTCTTCTCTCCCCCCCCGCAACAGCTGTAATGGATATAATACAATGTACAATCAACAACACCCCATAAAAATCATATGAAAATCAAAATAAACTAACAAAAAATCATGGCACTAACATGTTGTTTGTGAACCATCACTCTGTTAGCTCCGCTTGTATGTTCTGTTGCCTTCTACCACCCCTTGTATGTCTTGTCTATTTAGGCCCCCAATTCTGCCATCATGCTTGCACTTAGCTTTACTGCTAGGGGCATCATTTCAGAACTGTTATGGAAGGGGGAGAAGGAGGCCAAAGTTGTGTCAGTATATAGAACATTATATATGATTATATCATATCCTGCAAAGTCTGGGCAGGATAGAGTGGACGATATATTGGCGCATATAGACCCCGGACAAGTCTGTGGGGGGGACCAAGGTCTGGTGGCAGGCAATTGCCTCCCTTGTCCCATAACAAATGATGCCCTGTTTACTACTATGATAGTCCCACTGATATCAATGGAATGACTCATGGTAAAGTTTAAGCATTTCTCTAATGTTGCAGGGTCGGAGCCTTGGATTGTAAACTCTTCTGGGCAGGGATTGTCTTTTACTCAGTGTAATTATAGAAGGCTGAGCATGGTGGGGCCCCTGGGTGCTACCAAAATTCAATTAATAACAATATTGAGAGAGCCAAAATGTCCTAGGGACATTCATTTTGAAACTTTTAATTCAAAAACTCGAAAGTCGCTTCAGATAATGCATCTGCCTGAATTTCCCTGCCAATCCTTGTGGTTTTAGGATCGCAATTTCCTAATTAAAAATAAATAAATAAATAAATGAAATTCTCTCCCCTGTTACTGTGGGAGAGATTTGCCCAAATAACAGGGAAACTGCACCTGGGAAACAATGACGATGAATCTGACCATACGCAAAGTGCTGTCAAAGGCACAAAGTTAACAAACTGCAAACAAAAATATCATTCCCCTCTCTAATCTCTTTCCGTTATAGTAATCTTAGCTGTTATTTCTGACAATATGAAAAAAGCCCAAAAATCAGTGTGATTTTTTTTTCTGGGCGGGTGGATAGCCCTTTAAGAACTCTGATTCAGTAACCCTTGTAGTTAAACTAGTGTTTTGATCCCAATACATAGAAGTCAGTTGCTATCTTAATATACAAGAATGTTGACTAGCTGCTAGATTTCATCTAGACAAAAGAGTTGTTCCATGGACTGAGGAAGCTGGAATAATGGTAGATGGTTTGTCGAAACATTTTCCTGTTCTTATTGTTGTGGGTGGGGAGAGGGAGAACAGATTGCTTTATGAATCTGCAATATAGAGATGTGTCTAAGGATTTGTTACCAGAAACAGAACTTAGTCAAAACTACCAGCCTGCTGAACTGTTGACTAACTCTTACTGCTGCAATCTGAGTGAGTAAGCATTTGGGGAGTGTTGTCTCTAATGTAAATCCAGATTTAAAACAAAACAGATTTTACTGTCAGATGTCCCTTACTCAGCATTGTTGGCTGCCACTGATGGAGAAGACACTCCAAATAACAGCCATAATTTATATGTGAGCGAAGCAATCTTTTGTGCAAACATCTAAGCAGTATGGGCAAAATTCTGTTTTCTTACATCAGGACAACCCTGGTAAAGTCAATTCACTAGTGTAACTGAGAACAGAATTTGGCTTGATTTTAAAATGAGTCTTTGCCAGTGTTTAGAGGGAAAAAAAGGGAATTTGGACAAGACAGAATACCACATAAAGCATATAACATTAGGTACCTAGGGTGAAATCCTGGCCTCAATGAAGTCAGTGGGCCTAGGATCATGTTCCTTTTCAACACGATCTGTAAAGAGGGGTGGGTGAGAAATTGGGCTAGTGTGCTTGGGGTTTTTTTTGTTTTTTTTTAAATGATTTATAAAGAAACCTCAGTCTTTTTGTTTAAAAAAAAATTCAACTTGGTTTTTACATTAGAAATTATGTCTTGTCTACTCTGGAAAACTCTCATCAGTATCTAAAGAACTAGTTCAATTATGACATCACATTAAAGCACACAGGGAAACCTGACATGTTGAGAGGGGGAGGGATTTGTAGTTAGATTATTTAAAACTATTTCTTTTCTGTTTTTTTTTAAAGCACATTTAAAACTCTAATACCTAATGAACACTTGGAAGCCTGCCTGTAACAATTGAGGCGTGAGAATTTATAATGAACATCTCTGAGCCTCAAGAAATTCTCAGACAAATCCAGGGAAGACCGGATTTGTCATTCCTGTTATTTTTAAGGGTAAAAACAAGGAGGAAAACAAAATTAATTCAAAAGAAACTCAATTTTTTACACATACACCCCCTTTTTTATTTCACTTTTAAAAAACAGGCAGGGAAGGAAAAACAGGGAGATGCGTGTTCAAATAATATTTAGTGCTATTGATTACAAAAGCACCACTTGGTGGACCAAATTCCTTTTTGGTGGTAGTGTAAAGCTAGAGTTACACTAACAGTGTCAGTGGAATTACTGTAGATGTACACTGGTGAAATAGGAAAACATCCCCATCTCTGTGCATAGTGTTTTATTTTCCAGCCAGTGATACTACACTGTCTGTTTTGTTGAACACAAAGTTTGGCCCTTATAAAATGTCTTGCTTTCTACCAGTGAACAAAGGGTGTAATGGGATGCTGGCATTCCCTCTTCAAAACTATTGTAGATAATTTGGGGTAGCTTCTCAGATATGGAACCAGGTGGGAGATAATACTGTGGATCTTAAAATGGCAGAAGAAGAAAACAAGTTGGAGTGGGATTAAATGAGCATATTGATTGTGTTCTTGTCTAACTTTTTAAGCATTTTGGAAAATGTGTATGTTAAAGCATCTGCCAAATAATTTTAATTTTGTCTTGTGCAAAACATTACCTTTGTTCTTACCAAGCCAGGTGTCGCTGCTCAGTAACATTTCCTTGATCTGTTGGACTTTACCATTTCCAAACAGTTTCATCTTTGTTTCTTTTTCTCTTTCAACAAACATAGTTATAGGTGCATTATCTGAGTACTGTACACAATCTTAAATTATGAACATTTTGACACTAAAATATTGTTAATTGTTTTATATTAAACTTTCTTAATTTGTTTTGGCAAACTGAGATAAAGCTGCTCATGGTCTCATTAATATAGCTTTCTTTTGCTTATGACATGATCCCTTTTTCATTAACTCTTAGGACAGTGGGTAATCTTTCACTCTATACACTCTTATCTGAAATGTCATTACTGCTACCATCTGGGTCTTTGCCTACTTAGCATTTACTTGGTAAAATTCTTCTTTGTATAATACTTGTGCTTTTCTTTCTTTTTTTAAAGTTACGTTGAAAAACTAATCATGCTATTTCTAGCATCATCTTTGGATGCTTACCCTCACGGTATTGCTGGTTTCTGTACAGCACTTTGGCATAATTGAAAAGTGTTATCGAAATGAATTTCAAATGTAGGGCTAGATCCTCCGCTGATGTAATTTGGTATATCTCTATGGCAGTCAGGGGAGCTACCGCAATTTACACCAGCTGAGGATTTACTCCAGGTTTTTTTTTTTATGCATTGTGCGTACACATAGTGATTCTGTGTACACATTGTGCGTACACATAGCCATTCTTTTTCTCCCTTCTGAAATACAGTGACTTACTTAGGGCTTGTTTAGATTTGAAAAACTGCAGTAGCACAACTTAAGCGCTTCACTGTAGACACTCACTACAGCAGTGGTCCTCACACTTTTTCCATTGCGCCCCGCCCCTTACCCATAATGCAACCTGTCCGCCCCCACTCCCCCGAGCTGCAGCTGAGAGTGGAGCCGGGGCTGGGGACTGAGTGGTGCTCCCTCCCTGGCCTTTGTGGAGGCTGGTCCAGGCCCCGCCGCCTCCTCCCCCCAAAAATATGTCCCTGCGCCCCGCGAGGGAGGCACATGCCCCACAGTTTGGGGACCAGTGCACTACAGTGATGGGAGAGAGTCTCCCATTGGCATAGTTAATCCACCTCCCCGAGAGGCAGCAGCTAGGTCAACTGAAGAATTCGTCCATCGACCTAGCACTGTCTACACTAGGGGTTAGGTTGGCTTAACTGTGTTGATTTTTCACACTCCAGAGCAAGGTAGCTGGGTTGACTTAACTTTTGAGTGTAACCTGGCTTTAGAATTTTTGCGTGTTGACCTACACGTAGGTACAGCCTTTCTGGGACTATCCGAACAGCCGGAACATAGTGCCTTGGTGTATACTCTGGGATTTGTAATGTTAATGAAAATACTGTACTGTACTACACGACTTAGTGTACTGCTTTTCCCAAAACCTCCCTCCATTAATCCTTAACCATACTCCACCACAAAACAATAAAGAAGGATCTTGAGAGCACTATCATATTCACATTAGAGAAAGGAAGCTCATTGGCTAGGGCACTTATCTAGGACTCAGGACATCCAAATTCAATTCCCTTCTCTGCCACAGACTTCATGTGTGACATGGGCAAGTCACTTAGTCTCCCTGTGCCTCCCTAAGGATAAAATCGGGAGAATACCTCGTAGGGGTGTTGGGAGGGTAAAGACTGAGAGGCACTCAGATACTACATTAATGGGGCCATATAAGTACCTAAAGTAAATAGCTGTCTGCTACTTAATCTGTCTAAAATATCTTGCACTTGCCTTTTGTCTTAATGGATAGGAGATCAAAGTACAAATTACTGTTGACCTATCACTCAAAGGTAGACACATCTGAGGTAACAACTGTTTAACTAAGCACAGCAACAGTGTACAATGATTAGAACAGGAAGATGAATGATACTCTTTTTGGAAAGTGAATTGGAACATCTTTCATGTCAGATGGATGCCTGGTATCCTCACTGCTCCTATTTGCTTTTGAAATGGTGCCGTAGTAACTGAAGATGGTCACTGTGGTTCTGTTTGGAAGACGAGTTTCTTTTACCTGGCAATAAACAATTTATATTAATAATATCTAGCATCAGCCCAGCTAAAGTTTGAATCAATTTCTGATTAGCTGGTAGTTCTCAATGCTCTTCTTCATCTTAGCTGCCTCGTTCACTTTATGAGCTTCAGCACAATTCCAGTGATCTGAAGAAACCTCTGAAGCACGTAAAGCGATCAGTGTAATAAGAGGGAGGGAGACACTTGGAAAGAAGCAAAAAGAACTATGAAATGTGACCTGTTTCCAAACACGTGGCCATACTGGATAGCAAATACTTAAAACAGAGGCCAAGTTTGCAAGTCCCAGACACAGCTGTTGTTTTAAAATCTACCAAGTAATGTGTAATCCAGTTCTTCTGCAGGCCCAAGTTCTATCAAAACACTAACTTGTCAGTAGGTCTGGCTTTATGATTTGTGGACCCTGTGTAAAGGCAGGGCCCCAAGCTGTCAGAAAGGGAATGGGCTGGCTGATGAACTGCAGAGTTGAGGCTTTGTCTTCATTGCCGAAAGGGAGGGTGTGTATGTCTGGTCTACAATAGAAAATTAAATCAGCTCAGCTTGAAAAATCCATATACCCACATCCAAGCCAACCTAACCCTTGGTGTAGAGAGTGCTAGGCTGACGGAAGAATTTTTCTGTTGACCTAGTTACTGCCTTTTGGAGAGGTGGATTAAATACAGTGAGGGGAAAATCCCTCCCATCACTGGAGTGAGTGTCTACACTGAAGCACTACCGTGGTGCAGCTGCACAGTTTAAAGTGTAGACACAGCCTGTGTGTGTGTTTTACAGTGAGATAACTATTGCACAATAGCTATGTCACTGAAAAATCTTAATAGAGACAAGGCACTGTAGTTTTTACTGCCAGGTAGCTAGCACTCCCCACCCGTGGTTGACCTTGCCTAGTTGCCATGGTAGAACTACAGTGCATTGCCTCCATTAGGACTTTACAGTAGGATAGCTGATGCACGTTAGTTATCCTATGGTAATAACACACTTTTTTTTATCTGTAAAGACAAAACCTTAGAATCTGAATCTCTCTTTGGCTCTCAAGCACATGTTCACATTGTGTCTCAGGCTGTCCCTGCTTTCAAGCAGATTCCTGTTTTTCCTATCAGTGTTCCTTATTCCCTCCTTACTCAGGCAGAACTCTCCAGGTGAAATGCTGGCCCCTTGAAGTTAGTGGCAAAGCTCCCATTGACTTCAGTGAGGCCAGGATTTAACCTTCAGCTGTTACTGTGGACTTTGCCTGAGTATGCAGTGTTGCATAGGTCTCGTGAATTTTAGCCAGATGCAGCTCTGCTTATAACTCGAGGTGCAAAATCCAGGGCTCCTATTCTCCTGGCCCAGAATATGAGTAACTGTCACTGTAGTTGTAGAATAAATAATTTAAGTTAGCTCAAATTTGGTTAAAGAAATATGTGTTATAAAGAAAGACCTTGAAAGTAAAGAGTTATAAAGCGAGAAGGAATGAAGTAGGGAGGTTGTCTGGTCCAAAGAATCACTGATGAAATAAGGGGAAATTTCTAAAAAGAAGGACTCTGACTGATAGGGGTGACTGCAGAGGCTTTAAATAAGACAAAGAGAATTTGTTGTAAAAAGAGCCATCGTGGGCTTTCCCACCCCACATACCAGCATTATCTCCAACACTGGGGCCTATGTGAATGCGGGTGCAAAGGAAAAACTATTGGTCAAGAAGAACGAGGGGAAGAGATAGGGAGGAAAGGGCTTAGGGAGAAACGCTGTTGTAAATTGTATCTGGTTTAAGACTGGAAATAAAAGTGAACTGTCTCAAATTGTTTTTTAGCTGAAGTCAGTAATTGGCAATGACATTGCCTGTTTAAGGGGTATAAAAAGTAAACTCTTAAAAGGTTCATTACTAATACCTGCTTGAACATGTTGGAGCCAGCCACTATGGGTCTAAGCACCACTGGGCTTAGCCCTTTTGCAAGTATCTTGATCAAAGTCTTATAAATGTTTTGCTACTGTTTGGATGCAGTAAATTGCTTGTTGTTTATTGCTTATTTTTTGGGCTTTTTAAGCATGTTTAGAGCAATTGTATAAATACCATTCAGGCTTTGGATTTAATAAAGGAATTTATGGTTAAATTAGTGTCATGATAATATCCTGCATAATAATAATAAATATTTCCAACAGTAATCAATGGAAGTTATGTGTATACCAGAGAGGAGGACAGGGCCTAGAGGTCCAGTCCCGTAATTCACTGTGGCAACAAACAACCTTTGCAGCAATAATGTTGGTTGCTTTGGCCCCCGTGGTGTATGTTTAAAAAAAAAAAAAAGTATTCTAAGATATCTGAGGGTTCAAAGCAGGCAATGCCACAGAGGCTGAGGCTGATGGTCCTTTCTCCATCTCATCTGTGGGTGGAGCATGCTGAAGGTGAGCAAATAGCAGGAAGTTCATTTGTGCACGTTTAGGTGATGTGGCCGTGAAAATCTGTAGACCTGCTTGTGGTGATTTGCATGCTATGAAAAGTGGTTTTGCTTTGGTTAATTGGAGTTGCTGTTCCTTGCAAAGGGGCAGGCATTTTAAACAGAGTAATACAAAGTACAATAGAAGGTATTTCTCAGTAGAATAGAGGATGATTAACCTTTTCACAGATAATCTCAAATAGTATAAAGTAGAAATTTAAATGTAATAGATATTTAAAGGGGGCTTAGGTGCTTCTGAAATGGGAGTTAGGTGCTGATCTGCATCTTTACGCACCTAAATACCTTTGAAAATATGACCCTTCGGCTAAAATCCTGTGGAGGTTAGTTAGCAACATATTGGAGAAGTTTCTTTTGGCTGCAGCAAATTTCAAGTTTGCGATTAAAAATGAATGCAAAATACTTTTCAGTCTTGATGCTAAAGTGTATGGGTTTTGCAGTGTATCTTGTTAAGCTGAGTATAGTCAGTGCTGCTTTAAATACTTAAATGTTACACAAGCAACATTTGTTATTTCTTTCACAGCATAGTTGGTGGTGTCATATTTTCACTAGATAGCAATGGTTTAAGGACCAAATTTAATTCCAGCTCCAAAGCCTATTAAAATGGGAGTCTTTTCATTGAATTCAGTGGACCTTGGATCAAGTGTTCTTTGAGGCAATCTATAAAGGTGTTCCTGTCAGTGCTGTCTATATTTGAATCAACATTTTGTTTTTGTTCTTAGGGAAGTTCAGAATGCTCACACAGGGATAGACTTGTCAGTGCCAGAGTACCAGGAAATCCGTGGGAAGATGATGTCTGGCCATGTGGAATATCACATTGTAGCTGTTACCCGACTGGCTGCATTCAAATCAGGAAAGCACAAACCTGAAGATGTGGTTCAGTTTATGGTAAGTAGTTAATCATTGCTGTGTTTGATAAAGAAATCTTTTGGGTTTTTTTCCTCTATCAGCGTTTATTGTTTTTATTCTGTTGTAACATTACATGTTTGATCATATTCATAATCTTCAATATGACAGTCTGGGCTGTTACCAAAATAACAATACTTTGCATCTATAATTGTGCTTTTCAGCCAAACATTTCAAAGCACTTTACAAAAGTAGATGAATATTGTCTCCACATAAGACATGGAGCACAGAGATTTCCTACCCTATCTTCAACATCTTCTGAGGCTACCTATGCTCCCCAAGCTGTTCTCGCTAAGTAATAATGTGATTTATTGAATTTAATATGTACTCTTCAGTGAGATTGGTCTAATTCCCTGTTTATTGTTAGTCATCCTGGCATTTCACCTTTCCTGGGGAAGTCATAAAGTAAAGCTGATTTATAGGAATGGAATTTTATCCCATCAAATATTTTTTGCTCAGTTTTCCTCCGACTTTGTTGGAAAATAGTTTGAGCATGTGGAAGTAATTTTAAACCCTGAGTTTATAGGGTGGTAAGGTATATGCTTCACGTTTGGTTTACTGTTATTATTTGTATTACCATAGCACCTTGGACTTAGTCGTAGACTAGGACTCCATTGTGCTAGGTACTGTACAAACACAGAACAAAAAGATGGTCCCTGCCCCACGGAGCTGACAATCTAAGTATAGAACAGGCAGAGGAGTAAAATGAGACATTATTGGTCAGTATGACAGGCAGTGATCTCAGCACACCAGCAGCCTAACCATTGTCAAATTTTTTTGTAGACATCATGGCAAAGAAGAGTTTTGAGAAGGTTTTGAAGAAGGATAATGAGGTGGATTTGTGCAAGTTTGTGGGGAGCACCTCCCAAAAATGAGGGGCAGCATAGGACAAAGCATGAAGGTGCTAATTTGAAAATGTAACAAGTGGGCAGTGGAGGCTGGATCATGGGCCTATCAGAGTCAGGAGTCGACCTTTTGACAGTGAATGAGAGATGATAGGTAGGGTGGGGATAAGCTGTGAAGGGCCTTGAAAGTGAAAGTTTATGTTTGATGTAACAGAGAAGGGGGAAGCCAGTGGAGGGAATTATTTTGGGGAAGTTTGGCCTTCATTATATAGGACGTCAGACTAGATTATCACAGTGGTCCTTTCTGGTCATGGAATCTATGAATCTGTGATTCAGGGAGATGGTGACATGAACAAAATGATGGGATAGGAAAATGATCTTTGCAGCAGCATTCTGAATAGACATGAGCAGGGCAAGATTGCATTTGTCTAGTCCAGAGAGGCGTAATCAAGACATGAGATGATAAAAGCCTGGATGAAAGTTTTAGCTGTGTGGATGGATAGGAAAGACTGCATGTTTTTGAGTTAGCTGATGTATTCAACAAAGAGAGTATTATCTGTAGTTAGTCAATTGAACTGATTATTTCTGGTCATCATGTCCTTCAAGGTTTTCGAAATAGTAGAGCTCATCCTCACACACTGAGTTTTTATTCAGAGGTTGGAAGAGGAAAACAAGCTTTCCTGATTTTTCAACTCCCAACTAGTTTCCTAACTATGAATGAACAAGTCATTGAACTGAACTAGTTGAATAAACTGAAATGAAGAAAATAGTTTGTCTAAACCTGCAAAAGAGGCTACTGCAGACAAAAGCTGGTTTCACACTTCATAAGAATGTAAGAACAGCCATAGTGGATCAGACAAATGGTCCATCTAGCTTAGTATCCTGTCTTCTGACAGTGGCCAATACCAGACGCTTCAGAGGGAATGAACAGAACAGACAATTATCAAGATATCCATCCCCTGTCGTCCAGTCCCAGCTTCTGGCAATCAGAGGCTAGGGACACCCAGAGCATGGGGTTGCATCTCTGACCATCTTGGCCAATGCCTATTGATAGACCTATCCTCCATGAAATTATGTAATTCTTTGTTGAACCCCATTATAGTTTTGGCCTTCACAACATGCCCTAGCAAAGCATTCCACAGGTTGACTATGCATTGTGTGAAGAAGTACTCCCTTTTGTTAGTTTTAAACCTGCTGCCTATTAATTTCATTGGGTGACCCCTGGTTCTCGTGTTATTCTAAGTTATAAATAACACTTCCTTATGTGCTTTCTCTACACCATTCATGATTTTATAGACCTCTATCATATCCTATTTTAGTAATCTCTTTTCCAAGCTGAAAATTCCCAGTCTTTTAAATCTCCCCTCATATAGAAGTTGTTCCATACCCGTAATCATTTTTGTTGCCCTTCTCTGTATCTTTTCCAGTTCTACTGTATCTTTTTCTCCATCCTAATCTAGAGAAAGGTCCGAGTTGAAGATGACACGCAAGTTATGGGCCTGACTGGCAGGTAGGATGGTGTTGATATTATTACTGATTGAGAAAAGAAGTAGCAGACGGGGCTTTTGAGGGGCCGGGGAGATTAAGAACTCTGTTTTAGCCTTGTTGAAATTGAACTGGCTACTAGGCATTCACAAAGAGATGTCAGAGAGACCGGCCAAGAAAGAGAGAGGCCTGGAGTAGAAAGGCAGATCTGTGAATTGTCAGCATAGAGATGGTAGTTGAATGTGTGTTTGCGGATGAGAGTGCCCAGAGATAAGGTGTAGGTGGAGAAGAGAAGGGGACCAAGGACAGAGTCCTGTGGAGCCCACACAGAAAGTTGGCAGGTGGATGAGGAGGATCATCTGAACAACATGCAGAAGGAGCAATTAGGATGGAGAGGACAAAATCATAGGAACCAAGGGAGGACAGAATTTCAAGAAGAGGAAGGTGGTCTGTGGTGTCAAAGGTGGCTGACAGATCAAGGAGGATGAGGATGGAATATTTGTTCTGAGCTTTGGCTATCAGGAGGTCATTAGAGACTTTGGAGGCCGCGGTTTCAGCAGAGTGAAAAGCCTGGAAGCCAGATCGGAGAGGGTCTAGGGTGGAATTGGAGAAGAGGAATTGCAGACAACAATTACAAGCAGTGTATTCAATGAGCTTAGAGATGAAAGAGAGAAGGCAGATGGGGCAGCAGCAGGAGAGGCAAGTGGAGTCAAGGATAAGTTTTTTGTTTTTTGTTTAAAATGGGAGCAACTAAAGCATGCTTGTGTTCTGAGGGGAAAGGGCTAGAGAAGAGGGAGCAGTTAAGCAGAAGAGTAAGGGAGGGGGCTGAGAGTGGGTGCAAGGGAGATCTGGGAATGGGATAGGATCACTCTGACAAGTGGAGGGGGTTACAGGAGGAGAGCATATGAGAAAATTCTGCATCTGATCAGAGGGAAGGTGAAGAGAGTTGTAGGAGGGGATGGGAGAAATGGAGGCGAGCCAAAGGGCAGAGGAAGGTCCCATTGTATGTTGTCAGTTTTCTCTTGGCAGAAAATGTTGAGATCCTGTGAGAGGGAGAAGAAGAGGCTGGAGGAGGGAAGGGTTTGAGAAATGAGTCAAAGGCAGTGAACAGCAGCCAGGATTGCAGGCGTGATATTCATTTGAGTTGGAGAAGTAGAGTTGCTTTGCTCAGAAGGTGGCAGAACTGAAAGAGACGAATGAATTAGTCATAGAGGAAGTCAGCTGGTTTCAGGATTTCTGCCAGAGATGCTCTGCAGTGCGAGAGCAGAAGCAGAGGAAACAGATGTAAGGGGTTGGCAGGGAAGACCTGGTGTAACGCCGTCCGACCCTGGTCATCGGTGGGCGGGATCGAATCTGGGATCTCTGGAGCTAAATGCATGAGCCTCTACTGCATGAGCTAAAAGTTATATGGCTGTTAGCTCAGGCTGTAGAGCAGTCTCATTAATATCTCTCTCTAAATGGCCTTGGTGCCACTAGAGGGGACAGAACACCACACCCAGGAGATGTGCGGGTTACACTTGCAATGGCAGAGAGAGGCAAAAGAATCAAGGGTGGAGGAGAATGAAGCATGGAGAGGATCAATAATGATATCAGTGGAAGAGACTAGGGAGGGAGGGCTGAGAGCAAATGAGAAGTCATCAACACTGATGGACTGGAAGGCACAGAAAGGCTGAGTGACAGAGTGTGAGGGAAGGGGCTGATGGGAGATGTTGAAAGAGATTAGGTGATGGTCAGAGAGGGGCACCTTAGCAAAAGAGGGCAGAGACTGGTGAAGACCAAGTTGAGTGAAGAGCCCTTTTTGTGAGTGAGAGAGCTGAACAAGAACTACAGGTCAAATTAAGAGATGGGGTCGAGGAAACATACAGCTACGGGGTTGGATGGGTCATCAGCATGCGGTTGAAGTCACCAAGGATGAGTGTGGGAGATTGTGAGGAGAGGGAGAGAGAGAGCAAGGAATCAAAATCAGAGAAGAAGGATGATGAGGAGGAGTTGGGCAATGGTAGATGACATGGAGGAGCAGAGGAACAGTGAGAAAGAGGAAGAAGGAAGGTTTGGAAGCAGCAGGAACAGGAGAGGAGAAAGCCCTACAGCCCCACCACAGTCTGATTTAAGATGGGGACTGTGAGAGAAGAAGAGGCCTCTATAAGAGAGGGCAGCTGCAGTGTCAGATGGAGGGATCCAGGTCTCTGTGAGAACCAGGAGCTGGAGGGAGGGAGATATGAAGAGATGCTGGATGGTTATGATTTTTTTAGCGATGGAATGGGCAAAGGGGTGGAGGTGGTGGCGGCATGTGGAACAGAGATGTCAATTTTCTGTCATATCCTTGGGAGATCATATTGAATTAAGTTTAAATATCTTTGGGGTCCATTGTAGTAAATGAATGGCTTATGTATTATTGTGGGCCAGGATTGTATATAACCTCTCAAAGGGAGAGATGTGACAGATGTGAGATCCGGGGTTCTATATGGAACAATGTGCCAGACAAGAATGGATTTTTGGAACAAAAAGTGTTAAGTGGTTTTCCTGGGGAATATCGAGGGCAGAGGTGGGAAAACTGTGGCCTGCAAGCCGTTTTAAGCCGGCCCGAGAGCTGCACCATGTGGCTCGGCCCCGCTCTGGCCGAAGCGCTGGGTCGGGGGCCACACCACATAGCTCGGACCCGTTCCAGCGAGGGCGCAGGATTGGGGGCTGCACCAGTGGCTCGGCCTCTCTCTGGTGCTGGGTCAGGGGCCACACCAGGCAGTTCAGCCCCACTCCGGCATTCCAGCCGGGGCACAGGGTTGGAGGCAGCACCACACGGCTCTGGGAAGCCACGGCATGGCCCTACTCCGGCTCCTATGCTCTCCAATGGGAGCTGCAGGGGTGGTGCCTGCGGATGGGGCAGTGTGCAGAGCCCTCTGTCCGTGCCTCCATGTAGGTGCCAGAGAAGGGACATGCCACTGCTTCTGGGAGCCGCTTGAGGTAAGCACCGCTTAGAGCCTGCACCCCCTGAGCCTCTCCCCCTGCCCCAACTCCTGCCCCAGCCCTGATCCCCCTCCCACTCTCCAAACCCCTCAATCTCAGCCCCACCCCAGAGCCCTCGCCCCCAGCTGAAACCTGCACCCCTTCCCGTACCCCTGCCCCAGCCATGATCCCTCTTCTGCCCTCCAAACCCCTCGGTCCCAGTCCAGAGCACCCTCCTACACCCCAAACTCCTCATACCCAGCCCCATCCCGGAGTCTGTACCCCCTCCCACACCCCAACCCCAATTTTGTGAGCATTCATGGCCCGCCATACAATTTCTATTCCCCTGACGTAGCCCAAAAGTTTGCCACCCCTGATCTAGGGGGAGGTGAATGCAAATTCCCCAACTCCGATTATGCAAAACCCCAGCCTTTTGAAGCTACGTCCTGGGGAGGGGGCCATTATCTTCTGCTCACTGCTCCATGAGGGCAAGATCAAAGGCCCAAGCTATATAAATGAAAGGCTGAACTATTAATGGTAGTTCAGGTTCTGAATCTGAGACAGTTATGAACTTGTCACCCAGTTGTGGGTTTTGAAGGAATTATATCTACTAAAGCCCGAGGCAGGAGTTGGGGTGACCTCTGATAAGCTTTTTAGCATGTGCATAGGTTCTTTTATTGTTTTTAATGTTTTCCCTGTAATGCTTTCACCTTAACAATAAATGTACTTGCTTAGAAAGAACTCTTAACTGCAGGCAGTACGCTGCTTTGAAGAGAAAGCAAAGTACAGATTCTGGCCTTTTTAGGCAGTCTGGCTTGCTGGAAATATCACATTGTAGGCAGGGAACTGCACAACTTTATAAAACCCCTGGTCGGGAGGGAGAGAGATGCGGGTCTCTGCCCAAGACAGGAGCAGTCAGCCTAGAGTGGGGCCTTCAAAGGACCACAGAGGGATTGGTGCAGATGCCCTGAACTGTGACAGGGGGGTAACAACCTTTTATTGACTTGTTCTACAAGGTATAATGTGTGCGTTTAATCAAAACTAGTTTAACAAGGAAGACATATTTCACTTACAAATGTGAAAAACTCTATCCCTACCATTTCTTTGATTTGAACAATATAGCTTTACCTATTAACCTGCAGTTTGCATGCGTGTTGGTTTGCATAGCATTTGGTATCAGTACATTTAAAATGCAACGTTCATATTGAGTATCAGCACAGCAGTTCACTTCCAAGATGAGTCTTCAAATCAGAGTCTTTGTGCATGTGAAGCTATTTAAACACATCTGTTTGTAAAGCACTGCAGATTGTAGTGTGAGCTGTAGATAAGCATTAACCTTGGGGTCACACTTGCTAAACTAAAGGAAAACTCGGCTGTGTTTCCTTTTAAAGTTCAGAATGTTCTCGGTATATAGAAACAATGGAGTTGCTTTATTTTTAAAACTGAATCATACCTGCTACTGAGAAGGTAAAGCTTAATTAGTGCACACAAACTGCCATTTTCTGGGGCAGAGATACACCGGCTTCTCTTATCTCAAATGCGTTTCTGCTGTTCACGCCTTGTCTTTCCAGAAGTAACAGTCCTCCATTGCCCCCTCCCCTTTTAGAATGCACCCAGCCCTTGATATTTTGTTTTATGTATCAACCTAATACTCAGTGTAATGACTTACTAGTTCACAATTCAATTTGCTGATAAAGTTTATTAAAGGCTAAAATAACCCTGCCCTTACTGTCTCGCTGTCTTGCATACAAAATGCAGCTTTATTATGTATGTGCCACACCCACTGATGGTTCTTTGTCTCTCTTGTATACGTGTGCATGTATATTTTATCGATGCACGCACGCAAATTTTGGCCTAAAATCTCCTCGTGTGCCATCTGTGAATGGGGGATAACATTTCCCCACTTCAGAGGGATGTTGTGCAGATAAGTTCATCGTTTGTGGAGCGCTCTAATACTAGGTGATACATGCAGCTGAAAAGCTCATGGGGTAATGAAACAATTCCACACTCAGTGCCTCAGTTGGTTGGTTGGTGTGCAGTAAATAAGACGTGGGGCCACATCTTGCTGAAAAGAAATATTGAGCATCCTCCTATTTGCACTTAATGAGGCAGGGTGGAAAAAAATAGCATGTGATCGTGCAACTATGTCATAATACTTGTGGCACAAGATTGCAACCTTAATTACATCTTAACTTCTTATTTTTTGAGTGCTTGACTTTGCAACCTGGGATTGGAATCTCTGTAAAAAGAGTTTGTTTGTTTGCTTTCTCTCGTGTCCTTTCAAAGCCTGCAGTTGTTTCATTTCAAAGGCCACAATGCCAGGCCTCCATTTTCTCGTAGTATGAAGAAGTGCTTTTTTAAAATGGAAAACACAGTTTAAATGTGCATACTGTAAAATACTGCAAAATGAAGAGTTGTACTCAGAAAGCTATCGGGCAGTGAGTTAAGGATACACCATGTCTTCTGCACACTGAAATCCTTGTGAACAAAAAGCACAAGGGCATAAGTTTGGGACGAGGGCTTTGTTGTGGGGTGTGCCTGTCCTATAATGCCCCCTGCTGACCTAAGGAGGCCCTGCAGGCACTCCCTGCTCCAGGCACTCCCTTAACAACAACACAGCCGAAAGGGGGATGTAAGACAAAATTACCCTGACTGAGGTACTACTTTATTAAAGCCAAATAACCTTGAAATAAGGTCTCTCCCCAGGGGATCAGGGGTTGTACAGCCCTCCTCCTTCTTGGGGCTTGTAGTTTCAGTCCTGGGCTCTCTGGCCAGAAGTCTCTCCCTTTGGGCTCAGGGGTTGCACAGCCCCCCTCCTTGTGGCCTGTGGACTCTGGGAGTTCCTCTCTCTTGGGAGAGGTGGTCTCTCTGAGAACACTTCCCTGAAACTGAGCCCTAAAGGCCTTTTAACAGGCCCAAATGTACCTTATTCAATTAACTGCCTACATGGGCTCTTTAAATTAGCTTCTCACAGTAGCGGGGAGCACGGGGGGTACTTAACTTCACATACATCTTGATGACTTCACTGGGATTCCTCATGTGTATCACTTGTAGGGTTGGAGCCAAAGTTTCAGTCTCCACCTTGAACTTCTGGGCAGTTTTCTTACTCTTCCAGCTATTTCAGCATTTTTTTATTCATGATACATCTATGAATGTGTTTCTAGCAACAAAATCCTTCTTAGAATCATAGAATATCAGGGTTAGAAGGGACCTCAGGAGGTCATCTAGTGCAACCCCCTGCTCAAAGCAGGACCAATCCCCAACTAAATCATCCCAGCCAGGGCTTTGTCAAGCTGGACCTTAAAAATCCTCTAAGGAAGGAGATTCCACCACCTCCCTAGGTAACGCATTCCAGTGCTTCACCACTCTCCTAGTGAAAAAGTTTTTACTAATATCCAACCTAAACCGCCCCCACTGCAACTTGAGACCCGGAAGTTCAAGGTGGAGACTGAAACTTTGGCTCCAGCCCTACAAGTGATACACATGGGGAATCCCAGTGAAGTCATCCTAAAGTCTCCTTAAAGTACATGTTGTCTTTTCAAAATGAATATTGTAAATAGGACCCCAGTCATGCAAATACATTTGTGCTTAGTTTTATTCACGTGACATGAGTAGTCTCTTTGAAGTTGATTAGCCAGAGACTTAAATGGTGTGAATTAGTATAATTTTATTTAAACCAATTATGCCAGTTTATACCATCTGAGAATCTGGCCAAAGGATACTACTCACATGAGTAAAGTTAAGCACGTGTATAAATGTTTGCAGAATTGGGGGCTAGAAGAATCACAGGTAATTGGAGAATATTGTCTGAACCACATATTACAGCTTAATAGTATTGATTTTTATTTATTTGCTAGAATAAAAAAAGATATTTTAGATATTTAATCCTGAGACTGGTACATGATAGACTATTCCAGCAGAGGGCACTTAAGCACTGTCTCAAATTATTTTGCATGATGTAATAACATGCAGACTTTCAGGTAGCAGATTAGTATGCTTGGGTTAGAGTATTTAGCACATTCTGTGTGCTGTATTGCACATTATGGTTGGTTGTTGTGGGAAGCCCACAAGGATTTTCAATGGTTTAATTAGTAATAATGTACCAGGGTGCACATTTGCTCTAAATTCAATAGTATAATTAAACACAAATTGAGATTTATGAAAAATTTGCACATTTGGTTTGCATAGGAAGATTAAAATTTTCTGGGGTGAAGAGAAAAAAAGTAATATTTAAGGTTTTTTTGTCTCATCCCAATGCTCAGTTTTGAATTTGAGTGTAATATTTTTGGGGTAGTTCTATGGATTAGTTGCTCTTTCATATTAGTTAAATAAATTAACTTGCTACTTATTACAATTAATTCTACATTTGACATATTGTGCACATCACTGAAGAACAATATCTGTTCTTTTGGAGAAGAAACAAGGAATCTCCTCTCCCCACTACACTGCAGAGCCTATGCCCCAGCCCCCTAGTGTAGATGCAATGTGTGCCAACAGAAGGAGTTCTGCCAGTAAAGTGTAACCCTTCTACCAATGACCTTAGGCAGCAACAAGGGCTGGGTCCTTATTTTAGGCAGGGGATTCTCTACAGTTTCTTAATTTTTGGCTCGAACGTCCACCAAGTGATCACTACCAATAACTGTTCTGAGTACCTTTGCTAGGCAAATCTGTGCCCACTTGCAAGCACAGACATTTAAACAAACAAACCTTCATTTTGATGGGGGGTGGGGGAGGCGAAGGGGGGGTCGTGGAGGAGAAAAGGGAAAGGCCAGGTTGAATGGGACAAATATTTACAATTTCACACCTTCCACCACCGTTTACCCCAGGGTGCATAAGTCACAGTCCCAAACAATTGGACCCTGAATGGCTGATGCAGTTTGTTCTGCCTTCCAGCCTCCCACTCTCAGTTCATGGTTCCCCAGCTTCCACACTTACAGTTTGTGATTCCAAGAGTTCAGGAAAATCAGAGTCCCTGTTTCGTAGGCAGCCCTGGGGCTCTACCTGTCCTGCTTTATTGCTTTCAGCACCTAGGACAGGCAGCCTCATCGGAGTCGCTAAGCTGGCACAGACAGTTGCTACAAATCTCTCTGCTCTCGCTGGAGTGCTCTCTGTTGCTCTCACTCTGCTGTTGGAAGCTGTGACCTGTGCGTGAAACCACCTGCTGCTTTTCTTTGCTTACTGAGTGCTATGGCTGGGCCCAACTCCAACCTTGCTTTGCCTGCTGCTCAGGTGACCAGAACTGCTGCTGGGCTCTGGGTTCTGCTTGCCACTGATGGGAACCTTTGGTGAGCTCTGTTCACATAAGGCAATGACAGGTCTTACAGAGCAATTTCAGATACAAGGGGTACAGTGGTTTTAAAAATCCATCAGAGTCCCTACCACCTAATAAGGTGTTCCCAGCACAGCATGTCCAGCCTTTGTACTTCTATCCCCTGGGTCTGTCTGTCCCTGGGCTCTTACCCCACCCCAGCAAACATTGGTTTAATCAGGGTGACTCCTACCCAGTCATTGTCTAGGCTTTGTGCAGGTGGGTTCCCAACAGGGTAATCTCAAAAATATGGGCCCCAAGTACAAAACTTTGTCAAATTATACCCCCGTGTCCCCAAACTACCTGTTGTTTATATGTAAATGAGATACTGTCACTCAGTTGATGGCCCTTGTTGTCCAGCAGATGATAGCAGAGAACACATTAATATTTAAATGAGGTACTGCCTCACTCAGTCTTCTTTGTCTGGCTGAAGTAAATGTAGATCAACAACTATAGTATTACATTAAGATGGTTAAGCCAGATAATTGTGTCTAGAGTAGCAGAGTGTATTGCTGTCATGGCTCCTTTGTATTTGTGGGCATTGGGTTGTTGCATGTTCCATGGTCTGTTCTGTGTGGCCACAGTCGCACGCTGGAGAGTCTTTAATTTTCCATTTGTGCAGCAAGTATCCATATCTGCCATGGTTTGTGCAGATACAGTTTAGGGTTGCCCATGAGCTTCACGGGAGACCGAAGCCAGGGATCTTCCACACTGGGTCTTTCACAAGGTGTCCATTTGTGACTTCTTGGGAATTCCATTTGGCTTTCCAAGCTTCATCAGGGTTGAAGTTGCATTGTTGAAGGTTAAATGCATGGGTCCAAAAGGGCTTACACGACTTCAAGCGGTGGTGAGGGATGTTGTTAACGTCCTGGTGGGTGGGAAGACATTCGTTTTCCATGATCCACTGGAATTCCCAAAGTATTGCGGCATTGCGGTGAATGGATGGGGGAGCAATGTGCAACAGTACTGGCAGCCATGGCGGTGGGTCGACTTGAGGTTTCCAGTGATGCACCACATTGCAGTGTTCAGTTGGACATCAACAAGTCGAGTATGGCTACTTCTGATCCATATCAGTGCGCAGTACTCGGCTACGGAGTACAAAGGGCCATCGTTGATGTCCGTGACACTGATGCTCCCCAGGTTGTGCTTGCCAGTTTCTGGACCAGGTTGACCCTTGGTCTTTGTCACGCAGTGAGCTCCCCTTGGTCTCCAGCAGGTGGCATCAGAGAGCTCACTCAATTATGTCCCTTCTCTCATAGGCTTCAGGCCACAGAGTTTACAATAGGAACACCACCTCCCCAAGCAGCTGATAAGTGCCCTGCTCTGTTGGCATAGCTGCATGTACTCTGGGTTTTTTGTTAGCATAGTTATGCCAGTTAGAGGGTGGGGTTTTCTACAGACCCTCTGACCGACGTAACTATGTCCATATAAATTTTAAATGTAGACCAGGCGTCTCTCTCACACTCACATGATTTTGGAAGGGATTCTGGTCTGAAACCCTCTCCTGTAAGCTTGTGGCTCTTAGCTAAGGATTAATGGGTAGTGACTCCAGAATACCAATGTGGCCATTCCTTCTTTCTTTCACTTTTCTGTTGATGCTGTTTATCAAAAGGAGTTCCATCTGTCCTAGGTACCTCTACTACCTGGATGCTCATGTGCATTTAGATCCCACCTACAGACCTGCCCCTACAGTGCTCACAGGAAGTGAGTCGAAAATCCTAGTCAATCACTCCTCTGGGCTTCCCGGTGTATTCTGTCATCTCTTCTTGTCTTGTTTAGATTACATGCTCTTTGGGATAGGTCTACTAGGGTTTCATTATTCAGCACCAAGCACATTATTCAAATAATAAATAATAATATAAAACTTTTTAAACTCACCACTTCTGGATGATAGTTCCAAGTGGCAGCATAATATTAACCTGAGGTTGTTATTACATAAGTGTCCTTGGTAAATCTCAGTTTTGGTTCCTTTCTGCTTCTGTGCTTCGGTTCTGTGGACTTTCTTTTATCCTGGGGCCAGTTACAAATGTTTTGTTCTCTTTCCTATACCCTGAGGCATGGGGCTTGATTCTCCTCTCATTTATTCCAATGTAAATTGAGAGTCAGTCCTTTGAAGTCATTGGAATTACATGAGTGTAGAACTAATAATAAATTGCAGGAGAATGAGGTGCAAAGGGGTTGGACTGCAGAAGAGGAGCTGATGAATAATTGCTAGACAAGTACAGCATTACTTGTTTTAATTACTTCAAACTCTCTAATTGCATCTATCCACATAGATTCAAAGGTTGTTTTTTTTTAAGGCCAAAAGGGGCCATTTTCATAGAATATTGGGGTTGGAAGGGACCTCAGGAGGTCATCTAGTCCAGCCCCCTGCTCAAAGCAGGACCAATCCCCAACTAAATCATTATAATCATCTTCTCTGACCTCCTGCATAACCATTCACCCATTCATTCCTGTGTCAAGCCCATAATTTCTCTTTGAATCAGACCATATCTTTTAGAAAGACATCTTGTCTTGAATTAAAGACTTCAAGTGATGAAGAATCCATCAGATCACTAGATAAGTTGTTCCAGTCATTAATTACCATCACTGTAAAAATATTTGCCTTATTTCTAGTCCTGCTTCCAAACATTGGTTTTTGTGATGCCTTTTCTGCTAAATTAAAGAGCCCCCCTACCATCTGAGATCTTCTCCCTATGTAGGTACTTACAGATTTGTAGATTCCAAGGCCAAAATGGACCATGGTGATCATCTAATCTGACCTCCTGTGTAGCATAGGCCATAAAACTTCCCTCAAATAATTCCTATAGCATATTTTTTTAGAAAAACATCCTGTCTTGCTTTAAAAATTGTCAGTGATGGAGAATCCACCACAATCCTTGGTAAATTGTTCCATTGGTTAATTACTCCCACTGTTAAAAAGTTACATTTTATTTCTAATCAGAATTTGTCTAGCTTCAATTTCCAGTCATTGGATCATGTTTATACCTTTCTTTGCTAGATTGAGGGCCCCATTATTAAATATTTGTTCCCCATGTAGATACTTATAGACTGTAATCAAGGCACCCCTTAATCTTCTGTTTTGTTACGCTAAATAGATTGAGCTCTTTGAGCCTGTCACTATAAGACATGTTTTCCAATCCTTTATTGTTCTTGTGGCTCTTCTTTGAACTCTCTCTAATTTATCAACATCATTCTTGAATTGTGAGCACCAGAACTGGGCACAGTATTCCAGCAGTGGTCACACCAGTGCCAAATATAGAGGTAAATTAACCTCTCTGCTCCTACTTGTGATTCCTACTTATGTGTTCCAGGATTGCATTAGCCATTTCGTCCATGTACTAGGAGCTCACATTCAGCTGATGACCCCCAAATCTTTTTTCAGAGTCACTTCTTCCCACTGGAGGTAGTGACAAGTTCTGAGGTTCTGTGCTGGTTATCAGGTACATTAGCAAATGTGGCAGACATTCAGGCACCAACAGCGTAGAGCAGCTACCTACCAAGGTTGGCAAATCTGCCTTAAAGAGAAGCAGCAAACTGGGAAAAAGATCCATGCAGCTTTTTCCATTAGGATGCTAGCCTGGAGACGTTCCTACTTCCTGACCTCTCTCAGGGCAGGCAGCAAAGAGTCTGTTTGTAGCTGAATGTTAAGGGTCTGTGCTTTCAAAGAAGAATGTCTTGAGTTCTGATCCACGCCATGTGCAACTAGCTGATGGCCATGCTGTCTGACTGAATACTGTGCTGGATTTTTATTTCATTACAGTAGGGGATCACAGTAATGCTGTGTGGTGAGCTACAAAGATGACAAGCTGACACCAAGCCAGATGGAAAGCTTTTTGGTACTGCATATTTTACACTGAGGCATCCAGGGGAAATGTTTCGTGGAGCATAACTCCCTGCCTGTTTGCGGTCTGTCTTTCACTCTTCTCTGTTCATAAACTAATCCAACATGCATATTTCATTACAGATCTCTAAGAAGTACAGTGAGATTGATGAGTTTTACCAAAAGCTGACTGCCCGCTACCCACAGGCATCTCTTCCACCATTACCGAGGAAAGCTCTGTTTGTTGGGGAATCTGATATCCGAGAACGAAGAGTGGTGTTCAATGACATCATGAGGCTCATTGCCAAAGATTTGGAACTCGCAACAAGTCCTGAATTATTGGAATTCTTAGGTAACTAAAATAATTATATTGCACATGCACTCAGACCCCCCCCCCCCGTTAAAACGATATGAAGTTAAGCACTCAAAAGTTAGGAAATACTAGAATTATGGTCTCCTGTGCAACCTTAATTCAGCCCCCCATGTGCATATGCATTATGGTACAGCCTTTAATGACATGATCACATGCTATTTTTTCCTTCCCTCATTCATTGCACAGGATGGACCTGCTCTGGAGATGAATGAGGGCTGCATATTGAAGGAGGCTGTTGTCTATAGACCTTGCTTTATTTGTTGCTGAAGTTGGAAGATGTGTAGTGAAAGAGACGGGACTGCAGGAAGAGAAAGGATGGTCTTATGGTTCAGGCAGTTGAATGCCGCCCTGGAGAACTGGATTTTGCGCCTACCCCTGCCACAGGGTACCTGTGTGATCACTTAAAGCAATCTTTTCACGAGTGGTCACTAATTGTGTGTTCCTCATTTTCTGGATGCTTGACTTGAGATACTGGGGTCTGATTTGCAGAAATTCAGAGCACTCACAGCTGCAACTGAAGTCAATGGGAGCTATGCCATGAACATATAAAATGCTATATAATGCTCTGAAAAACCAGGCCTTAGGCATCTCAAATTGGGCATCCAATATTAATGAATGCTTTTGACTCTGATCTGTCTGTGCCTCAGTTCTCCACCTGTAAGCGGAGGATAATACACCCACTTTCCTCGCAGAGGTGTTGTAAAAATCAATTAATTAATGTTTGTGAAGCACATGGATACTAGAGTGATAAATGCCATAGGAAAGCCTATGAGGAAATTAATAATTCTGTCTTCATGATAGGATTTGAACAGTGTGCAGTAAATAAGGTCTGGGGCCACACACTGAACAATGAGAAAAGACAGTATTGAATAGCTGCTCCCTAAATGAATGAAGCAGAGGGTCCTGTGGGAAAAACAGGATGTGACCATATAATTAAAGACTGTATCATAATGCATACTCATAAGGGGTTGCACAGGTAATCTTAATTCTGGCATTTCCTAACTTTGGGGTGTTTGACATTGCAACCTTAATAATGTTCTTATAAACACAGTATTTTTGTGAGTAATTTTCTAGGTTTTTTAAAAAGCAAATTGGAAGATTATCTGAAGAGTTGGAACCTTTACATCCACTGCACAGACATCTGCCACTTGAGCTAACAGAGTAACTGATAGCAGTAGTAGGCCCTTATCCTCTGTGTGGACCAGCAGTAGAGGGGGATGCAACACTTTGCCAGAGGCTTTCACAGATATTTTCTGGAAGCAAAGGAATGATGAGACTTGGGAATTTTGGGTTCCGTTCCAGGTTCTGGAGTGGTGCATGCTCTAATACAGAGGTTCCCAAACTTTTCTTATTGCTTATCTCCTTCCAGATCTACCAGATGCCTGCGTATTCCTATCCTTCTCATCACTGATACTTTGTGTGTTCTTCGCAACACTACCTGTCTTTAGCCATCTGTCCATATTTCACTGTTACGTACAGATATATTTATAGTGTAAGGTACATAACCGAAATAAAACCCCTTGACTAAGTTCTGAGCTCAGTTAGACTGGACAGTTGCTGGGCAACTGAACCCACGTTGTATGGTGACTGGAGATGAGGGCTGTATATGTCAGCGTCTCTGTGTATCTGTGTGTTCTCATTGGTACATCTTGAAGTAAATTAACTACCTTATTTAATATAACAAATTTCCACAGAGTTTTAAAGCTTCATCTGAGTAGCCTATTATGAAAATGCAATAAATAAAATAATTAAAATCCACCATTATACAATTTCTCCCATGTGCTCCCCAGAGATGTCTTGCGTACCCCCAGGGGTATGTGTACCACAGGTGGGCACAGTCTCTTCTATCCATTTTAGATTTTAATTTATGTGTGCAAATTGAAGAATTGCACCACATACTTATCTCAGCTTCATTTTTCATGCAGTCCAGGGTTGTACTTTTAGTTTTCACTCTCTGATGGGGTTTGACCTGAGAGCAGCCCAGATATGTTAAGTCAGTATCAAATATTTCAGATCTAGAGGTGCATATAATGGCATGTTAGTGGATAGGGGGAACTAACTCTCCAGTCCAGATTGCTGGATATAGTTGACAATAGCTGATTGTAAAGCTAGGAACACATTCCCCAAGCCTAACTATTGGGAACAAGTGGAAGAAATTGACAAAAAAAGTATGGCTGTGAGTTTAAATTGGCATGCTCAGTTCTTCATGAATTATTGTTTTTTCGCAGGGACAAAATCTACTAGTGTCATTGACTTGAAAGGTAAAAATGTTCCTGAGGAGGAGGAGGAAGATGAAGAAAATGAAGAGTTAGATTTTTTCAAAGAGGAGAGGACATCCGACATACTCCCTCGGTTTGGGTTAATAAAAGATCAAGATGCTGAAAAAGAGGAGGAAGAGGAGGAAGAAGATGTAGATCCTCTTGGCATAATCAGGTATGACTGTCTTCTTTCTCTGTTTTATGCCATTTTTACGTATAGCATATGAGGCAGGTTTCACTTACACCATTGAAGTTGGAGTTGCAACAATATAAAGCATTTTTATTATGGTGTCCACGTGTGGGCTTTCTTGTTCTTCCTGACTCCGAAGACCTCATATGATCGCGAGCAAAAGCAACAGTATCTGAAGACTCTGAATAATTAAATAAAGACCTACTTAGGTAAACAAACATAGATATCTACTTAACTTGTAATTCTAAGGCAATTATTTTCTTTATTTAAATCTGAAATCCCTCACTAATTCCCAAAACCACTTCTAAATTGCAACAGAAGCCCTGCAGCTAAATTGGCTTACCTATGTAGCCAGGATTGTCAGCAGTGACAACAGCAATATTGTGGATTGTCAGCAGTGCCTAACTTGAGATACTTTAAAGTTTAAAGGATCTTGATATTCAGGAAATGCTAAACAACCCTCCTCCGAAAATCGAGCTCCTTTAAGGTATGTCAAGTCAGACACCCAGAATCACCAGTTACTTCTGAAAATCTTGTCTTAGGACTTTAACACTGCTCTGAACTGGTTCCTCCCTAGGATGGCAACATGGGATGGATCTTTCCTTTTACTTTTCCCATTTAAATCTGAATGTGACTTAACCTACGGTCATTCCCAAGCCTGGGTCTCCCACGCTGCAGTTGGGCCAAGCAGAAATGTTTAATTCTGGAAGCATGTTTTAGAGCTCATTGCCACTATTAGAACAAGTTGCAATTACTAACTTTCAGACGTTGTTCTTTTTACTTAGTGTACTTCATTCCTTGATTGTCATTGGAATAGTTTAACTGTTATTCATTTAGCAATTGAACAGGTTCTTTGCCAAGTATCCGAATTATTTCTTTTTTTTTTAAAGATGGATTTTTAAAAAATGGTTAAATTACTGTTTACAGTGAGACTCTAGGTATAGCAATACTTCCCACAAAATCAGCCTCAGCTGGGCAATTTACAAAAGAAGCTGTCCTTTTTTGGATAGGAAAATGATCTTTTGAGTTAGAAAATGTATTGTTGGATTTGCCACTTACACCAAAGATAAGCTGTAAAGAATTCACAGTGCCAAAATAAACAAGAAGTTTGCTTTCCCGTTCTGTGGTGGTTTGACTTGTGTCTAAAAGTCTGAATCTTTGGATCTCTTGAGTGTATCGAGGGATGAACAGATCTGGCACTTAATCCCCATTTAACTTCCTGTTCGCCACTTCCTACGAAAGCAGCATTCTTGCTGAAATCAATGGAGTTTTTCCTAAGTAAGAGCAAACAAGGCACTTAAAAATATGTACTCAGCTACAGTGGGAATCTCTGCATTGTTGGTGAATTTTTTTAAAAATCAAATGCTTTGAAAAATAAACTCTTAACAGGTGGCTGTTCTGGCATCCAGCTAATCTGGTTCTTCTTCTTTTAAAAAGTTCTGCACAAAGCACCCGTATTAAGGGTGTTACAAAAGCCAGAAATTTAAAGTTGAAATGATAAGCCGGAATCTGACCTTATGTTGCTGCTACACTGGTGTAACTCCGCCAGCTTCAGTGGAAGTAACTCCCATTTTACACCAAGGTAATGGAGATCAGAACCAGGCCTCATGTCTTGAGCAGCTCCTTTTGTGCCTATATTACTGATCTTATGCTACATATCTTTATTTATTATTATTTATGTGTATTTTTGTGGTACTTAGACGCCCAGGACGCCATTGTGTGGAAGCACTGTACAAAAACATAAATATGTGCTGAACCCTGGCTTCAGGCACTCTGCCATAATTCAATGTCACAGTAACATCTCAAATAACATGGCCTGGTTTTTACCACTATAAAATGTAAAAATACCAGCCAATTACTCCCCTCCCCCACTGCAAATAACATCTGTACATGTTGATAGCCTGTGTTAAGTCTTAAGTGAAAGACTGGGTTCAACCTGACCCCACAACAAGGCGGAGAAATGGCTAGTTTTATATTGACAGTGTATTGAGTTTCTCTTTAATCAACAGTATTGTCCATCTTTTCCATTTATTGCACACTTTGAAAAGTATGTAACAGTGACATCTGTGGCTGCTTTTCCTGTGGGAGGCTTTAACTTTGGTGGTCCTGATTTTTTTTTCCTTTTTTGTTTTTTGTTGTTGCTTAACCATATGGGCGTAAAGCTTTAACTTGCAAACATGCTGTACTTGAAACGGCATAGTATGCTTGTGGTTTCTGAAAATACTCGTGCAGCCGATTCTAAAATGTTGCAGTGCGGTTTATAATGAGGAAATGGTGGTCCACCAGCTGGGTAAGGCTCAAGGAAGAAAACAAAAATGAACGTGAGGTCAAAGACATTGAAAATCTACTAATGTTAGAATAGGACGGTAGTGATAGCTGCAAGGCAGGAGTGGTCATTTCATGGTGATTAGGATACTACAGAAGGGATGTGGACAAATTGGAGAGAGTCCAGCGGAGGGCAATGGAAATGATCGGGGGCTGGGGCACATGAATTACGAGGAGAGGCTGAGGGAACTGGTCTTGTTTAGTTTGCAGAAGAGAAGATTGAGGGGGGATTTGATAGCAGCCTTCAACTACCTGAAGGGGGGTTCAAAAGAGGATGGAGCTTGGCTGTTTTCAGTGATGGCAGATGACAGAAGAAGGAGCAATGGTCTCAAGTTGCAGTGCGGGAGGTCTAGGTTGGATATTAGGAAACACTGTTTCACTGGGAAGATGGTGAAGCACTGGAATGAGTTACCTAGGGAGGTGGTGGAATCTCCATCCTTAGAGGTATTTAAGGCCTGGCTTGACAAAGCCAAAGCCGGGATGATTTAGTTGGGGTTGATACAGCTTTGAGCAGGGGTTTGGACTAAATGACCTCCTGAGGTCTCTTCCAACCCTAATCTTCTATGATACTTCTGGCAAACACATCTGCATAATTGAAATGGGCTACATCAGTATCATGCTGAAGTATTTAAAAATTAAACATTCCACTAAACCACTGAAGGGAAAGCCATGGCATGTTTATATCTGAGGGGCAGGGACAGGATTGAGAAGCTGTTTATTGGCAGCCAGAACATCCTAGATAAGATTGATAAGCACCAGAAAAATCTTCATTCTGCAGAGGAAAAGGGTATAATTTGTCAGCTGCTTGGGAAGAGGTTTATTTGGGGTGAAGTGACACAAGGAAAGTGAGACTCATGGAGCATTCAAATGTCTGCCATATGGGTCTGTTCTCTGTCTCCAGTGGAGTCTGATAGGGGCTCTGCTCTCTGCAGATATGCAGGCAAGAAATTATTTTAGAATTTTTTACCTTTCTTTTCTGATGGAAGGGGGAGTGTTTCTGAGGGACCAAAATTGGACATGTCTCACTTTGAAACTTAAGCAATTAAGTAAGTTGTGGAACCTCCTTCACTGGAGGTTTTCAAAAAGAGGCTGGATAGCTATCTGTCTTGGATCCTGCATCTTGGCAGGGGATAAAACCAGGTAACCCTTGCGTCCCTTCTAACACTATGATTCTATATTGGTTGGTTGTGAGAGGCATTTCACTATTTAAGATACTACATAGAAAGATTAAACAGGTATTAGGTAACTAATAAGATCTGTAAAGTACTGGTTAGAGGGTAGATGTCAGATTGTTGAAGGTATGCACTCTGTGCTGAATTTGATGGGAAACGGAGTCCCACAGGGCTCTGAATTCAGTAATCTTGAATATTTGTATTAATGGTTTAGTTTAGCCCAAGCTACCAAGGGTAAGAGCCTTAAATTTGCAGACAATATTAAATTAGAAGGAGGAGTTAAGAGATGTAGCTACAATGAAGGATAATCTTGATAGATTAGAAAAATGGTCAAATGGAATATAGGATGTCAAAGTGGACTTGCATCTGCTCGTAGGGTTGCCAGGTGTCCAGTTTTCGACCGGAATGCCCAGTCGAAAAGGGCGGCCCAACCCTGGTGGCTCTGGTCAGCACTGACAACCGGGCCATTAAAAGTCCGGTCGGCAGTGCTGCAGGTCTAAGGCAGGCTCTGCACTCCCACTGGCCAGGAATCACTGCCAATGGGAGCTGGGGGGGTGGTGCCTGCAGGCGAGAGCAGCGTGAGGAGCCTCCTGGCCCCCTCATCTAGGAGCTGGACCGCTTCTAGGGCGCAGCACAGTGCCAGGACGGGTAGGGACTAGCCTGCCTTAGCCTTGCAGCACCGCTGACCAGGAGTCGTCTGAGGTAAGCCCGAGCCCCAACCCCCGCCCCAGCCCTGAGCCCCCTCAAACCCAGAACCCCCTCCTGCAGCCCAACCCCCTCATTCCTCCCAAGAGCCTCCACCCCCAGCCCAGAGCCCATACCCCCTCCTGCAACCCAACCCTCTGCCTCAACCCGCAGCCCCCTCCTGCACTCCAAATCCCTTGGCCGCCCCCCAACCTGGAGCCCCCTCTTGTACCCCAGACCCCGCACCCCCAGCTGGAGCCCTCATCCCCTCCCTCACCCCAACTCCCTGCTCCAGGATGGAGACCCCTCCCTCACCCTGAACCCCTTATTTCTGGCCCCACCCTGGAGCCTGTACCCCCAATTAGAGCCCTCACCCCCACCCACACCCCCCGTCCCAGCCCAGTGAGGGTGGGGGAGAGCAAGCCACCGAGGAGGGGGAATGCAGGGAGTGGGGCCTCAGAAAGGGGCGGGATAGGGGTGCGGCCTCAGAAAGGGGTGGGTCCTCAGGAAAGGGGCGGGGCTAGGGTGTTCAGTTTTGTGTGATTAGAAAGTTGGCAACCCTATCTGCTGGGCCTTGTCATCCCTGCTGCCATCAGGATTCTACCATTTTGCTAAAGTTGTTGGTCCTCAGGCCACTCATTCCTCCCCTCCCCACCCCGCACCCCTCCCACACACATGGACCAGTCCTTGAATTCACAGTTTTATTTGGTCCTATGTTAGTAGTTTGTTATGGGTCTTTGGTAGCGTGACTGTATTTTCCAAAACGTGACTGTATTTTCCCTGAGCCACCTGCATGCGAACCCTTCCCTGATCTGACCTCCCCCCGCCACCTGCAATCCCCTCCAACCTGGTCCGAGCCCCCCCGCTGCCTGTCTGCAATCCCCCGGGGGCTGGTCTGACCCCCCTTCTCCCTTGCACGCGAGGCTGGTCCTCCGAGCCCCTGAATGCAGGCTGGTGGTCCAAGCCTCCCTGCCGCACACGGGGCTGGTGGTCCGAGGCCCCCTGTCGCCTGCCTGCAGGGCTGGTGGTCCAAACCACCCCGCCCCCCCCCCCCGCTGCACGCCTGTGCGTGGGGCTGCCTGAGGCCCCCTTGTCCCCCTGTATGCAGGCAGGCTGGCCAGCCCAATCCGCTCTTCCTAGCCCCTCCCTCCAGCACAGTGCTGGGGTTGCCATGCTCCCCCCCCAAAAGTTCCTCCACGCCCCCCTAAGGGTCCCACGTGCGGGGGCGGGGTAGGCTGCGAGGTGAGATGCTGCTCACAGCCTGCTCCCACTGCCAGGGAGCCAGCAGAGCCCCTCTGCCTGCGGGAGCAGGGACCCCCTTCCCTGGGCAGGGCATTCCCGGCCCTGGCTTCTCCCCCACGCAAGGTGGGAGCTGAGGGTGGCGCAGCAGGAGTGCTGCCCAGGAGGGCGGTGGGGAAGGTGCAGCAGCAGGAACGGGGGGTGGGGGAGTGGCGAGCCCGGGCTGCTCCTGGGCGCGCTGTCACTGCCCATCCCCGGCTCTGGTGCTGCTGCTGCCGCTGGAGGAGGCGGCAAGGGGGATTCCGTTGCGGGTGTGCGGTGGCGAGAGCAAAGTGGGGGGTGGAGGGCACAGCTGCTTGCTGCTGGCTCTGTGCCGTGATCCCAGAAAATACGGGACAGTTTGCCCATATTTAACAAAAAGTCAGGTTATCTGGAAGAATGCTTAAATACGGGACTGTCCTGTTAAAAACAGGACACCTGGTCACCCTAGTCTTTGGGTGTATGAGCTCACCTCTGAATCCAGTTGAACTCTCCCACATCAGCAGCGACCCCACTGCTCTGTCCCATTCTCTTCTACCAGGGCACTATAATTAGGAACAGGGGCCAAGGCAGCAAGGAAAGGGGAAGGCCCATGTTACAAGGTGGTTGTTCAAATGTACTTTGGACAAGAAAAACAAGCAAAGGAGAACTCATTTCAAATGCTGTATTTTCCTCGCATGCAGTTGTAGGGCAGTATGTGTGTCCAGGAACACAGCTGTGAAGCCTTTAGAGTTCTAAAACAGGCAGATCTTTATGTGCTGTCAATTGTTGAGTCACCAGTGAAGGTCGCAAACCATGCTTGGACATCACTGCTGCCAAGTGCCACAAATATTTGTGCTGATTCCAATCGCATTGCTGTCGGAACTGCAGCTTACAAACCCCAGTAAACAACCCTTCCTTTCCTCCTGTCCATTCACTCCTCTTGAGAAACATTTTAGGGCAACAACCTGAAGAGATTTTCAAATCTGAGAAAGTGGTGTGGTGCCATAGCTCTTTTTTTAAAACTGTGGAGTGTGTATTGCTGATCCGGAGAGGGGCTGAGCCACTCCCCTTTAAGCCAGCTTTCCTTGGCTTTATTTGGAGCCTCAGTTCTCAGCCTCGTGGGATCAGTTCTAAAATCTCTTTGATGAACTGGTTTCTTGGATAGGCTCCCCTGCTGTTTTTAAAAGTCTGGCTTATCATTTCTGTTCCCTTTCAAACCCAGTAGATAGGCGCATGGGAGAGGATGGAAGAGGTGCTCTCATTTCTCTAGGAATTTTATTGCTATAGTTTATCTGTATGTCTGTTGGTACAGATTGATCTGTGTTTTAGCTGTGTTCATTTCTTGGATACTTCCTTGATTCAGATCCCGTCCATCTGCATCAAAACTGAGATCCGTTTGCACAGCCCAACTCTCACCTGTTTCATCACCTTCTGTTCCTTGTTTGTCTGTCTTTGCTACATAACTTTTTGCCCCCATTATGGACTCCTCCCACTGTTTGTTTCCCTGTGGCCTCCTAGGCCTGGATCCCACTCCCTGATGCAGTCTGTATTTCTTGTACATCATGCCTGCTTTAATACACTTTGTCCAAGAGATCTATAAACCCTCTGGGGGAGAACAATGTAGATATAAGATATAATAGAAGTATCAAAGTTGAATTTGTTGCAATAGGTACCTCTGCTTTTGAAAAGATTGCCATGAGATCTTCAGTGGCTCCTATTCCTTGATTTTAATATTTTAACATAATAAACAATAAAATTTGCCATACACTTTCTGTGTATATAAAGGTGGAGGTGTGGAGATTATTTAAAAGCAAACAAGCAAATCCTGCTTCAGAGCAAAACAGAGTTGAGCTAATAAGCCACATGCTAAACCCCACTCCACTTCTGGCAATGCTTCATCACTCAATAATTGCTTCAAGAGTCAGAAAGGGATTTTTCCTGTCCAAGCAGAGCATGATGTAACTGGTATGGAGTGCTATACAGGGGGTCAGGATGGCTCAGGGAGTGGGTCATGGGTTATAGATAGGGCTCTACCAAATTCACAGCTCTGAAAAACCCATCATGGACTGTGAAATCTGGTCTCCCCCCGTGAAATCGGGTCTTTTGTGAGCTTTTACTCTGTACTTTACAGATTTCACGGCGGAGACCAGCATTTCTCAAATAAGGGGTCCTGACCCAAAAGGGAGTTGTGTGTGGGGGTCATAAGGTTATTTTAGGGGGGTTGCGGTATTGCCATCCTTACTTCTGCGCTGCCTTCAGAGCTGGGCGGCTGGAGCGTGGCACCTCCTGACTGAGGGCCCAGCTCTGCAGGCAGCAGCGCAGAAGTGAAGGTGGCAATACCGTACCCTGCCACCCATACTTCTGCGCTGCTGCTGGCGGCTGCTCTGCCTTCAGAGCTGGGCACTTCTCTCCCGCTGCCGCCACTCTGAAGGCAGCGCCGCCACCAGCCGCGCAGAAGTACGGGTAGCAGTATCGCAACCCACCCACTACAATAACCTTGCGACCCTCCCCTTCCCCCCACACACTCCTTTTCGGGTCAGAACCCCTACAATTGCAACACTGCGAAATTTCAGATTTAAATAGCTGAAATCATGAAATTAACAATTTTTAAAATCCTATGACTGTGAAATTGACCAAAGGGGACCCTGAATTTGGTAGGGCCCTAGTTATAGAACCTTTCCTCTGCGGGGCCTCTCAAACAGTGTTGAGTGTGGATGTGCTGAAGAACGAACCATCTTCTGTAACTCATGCCCTCTGTAATGGTTTCTTCCTCAGTATAAATATGCTTCCTGAAGGTCACAGCTGAAGTCTGGTTAGGCACTTGGATTTGAATTTGGAAGTTCCTGACTCCCACTCCCATGTTCCATCCACTGCTGCTCATTCAGGATATCAAATTTGGCAGCCAAATGCAAAAAGAAAAATAGTGAATAAGCATTCTGATTTGGATGCCAGAGCACTCAAATTGGCATTGAGGTGCTAACCAGGTAGAGAAGTGTCTGCTCTATGATAATTTAGGATCCTAAAATTGGTCTCTGTGTATTCCTTTTTTTCCAGGTATAATTAATTGCTGGTTATTCCTGGGACAAATTTCAGTTCTTCCTCTGTCAGTGAGGGACCAATATTGGAGCAAGTTTTTAGTGAGGGGGCATTGTGCTGCTGCATGTGCATCACGACCACCACTCCCAAGAGGAGAAGGCGGGTGGTGGTGGTCGGGGACTCTCTCCTCCGGGGGACTGAGTCATCTATCTGCCGCCCTGACCGGGAAAACCGAGAAGTCTGCTGCTTGCCAGGGGCTACGATTCGCAATGTGACGGAGAGACCGCCGAGACTCATCAAGCCCTCGGATCGCTACCCCTTCCTGCTTCTCCACGTGGGCACCAATGATACTGCCAAGAATGACCTTGAGCGGATCACTGCGGACTACGTGGCTCTGGGAAGAAGAATAAAGGAGTTGGAGGCGCAAGTGGTGTTCTCGTCCATCCTTCCCGTGGAAGGAAAAGGCCTGGGTAGGGACCGTCGAATCGTCGAAGTCAACGAATGGCTACGCAGGTGGTGTAGGAGAGAAGGCTTTGGATTCTTTGACCATGGGATGGTGTTCCATGAAGGAGGAGTGCTGGGCAGAGACGGGCTCCATCTTACGAAGAGAGGGAAGAGCATCTTTGCCAGCAGGCTGGCTAACCTAGTGAGGAGGGCTTTAAACTAGGTTCACCGGGGGAAGGAGACCAAAGCCCTGAGGTAAGTGGGAAAGCGGGATACCAGGAGGAAGCACAGGCAGGAATGTCTGTGAGGGGAGGGCTCCTGCCTCATACTGGGAATGAGGGGCGATCAACAGGTTATCTCAAGTGCTTATATACGAATGCACAAAGCCTTGGAAACAAGCAGGGAGAACTGGAGGTCCTGGTGATGTCAAGGAACTATGACGTGATTGGAATAACAGAGACTTGGTGGGATAACTCACATGACTGGAGTACTGTCATGGATGGTTATAAACTGTTCAGGAAGGACAGGCAGGGCAGAAAAGGTGGGGGAGTAGCACTGTATGTAAGGGAGCAGTATGACTGCTCAGAGCTCCGGTACGAAACTGTAGAAAAACCTGAGTGTCTCTGGATTAAGTTTAGAAGTGTGTGCAACAAGAGTGATGTAGTGGTGGGAGTCTGCTATAGACCACCAGACCAGGGGGATGAGGTAGATGAGGCTTTCTTCCGGCAGCTCACGGAAGCTACTAGATCGCATGCCCTGATTCTCATGGGTGACTTTAAATTTTCATGATATCTGCTGGGAGAGCAATACAGCAGTGCATAGACAATCCAGGAAGTTTTTGGAAAGCGTAGGGGACAATTTCCTGGCGCAAGTGCTAGAGGAGCCAACTGGGGGGGGCGCTTTTCTTGACCTGCTGCTCACAAACCGGGTAGAATTAGTGGGGGAAGCAAAAGTGGATGGGAATCTGGGAGGCAGTGACCATGAGTTGGTTGAGTTCAGGATCCTGACGCAGGGAAGAAAGGTAAGCAGCAGGATACGTACCCTGGACTTCAGGAAAGCAGACTTCGACTCCCTCTGGGAACGGATGGCCAGGATCCCCTGGGGGACTAACATGAAGGGGAAAGGAGTCCAGGAGAGCTGGCTGTATTTCAAGGAATCCCTGTTGAGGTTACAGGGACAAACCATCCCGATGAGTCGAAAGAATAGTAAATATGGCAGGCGACCAGCTTGGCTTAATGGTGAAATCCTAGCGGATCTTAAACATAAAAAAGAAGCTTACAAGAAGTGGAAGGTTGGACATATGACCAGGGAAGAGTATAAAAATATTGCTCGGGCATGTAGGAATGATATCAGGAGGGCCAAATCGCACCTGGAGCTGCAGCTAGCAAGAGATGTCAAGACTAACAAGAAGGGTTTCTTCAGGTATGTTGGCAACAAGAAGAAAGCCAAGGAAAGTGTGGGCCCCTTACTGAATGAGGGAGGCAACCTAGTGACAGAGGATGTGGAAAAAGCTAATGTACTCAATGCTTTTTTTGCCTCTGTCTTCACTAACAAGGTCAGCTCCCAGACTGCTGCGCTGGGCATCACAAAATGGGGAAGAGATGGCCAGCCCTCTGTGGAGATAGAGGTGGTTAGGGACTATTTAGAAAAGCTGGACGTGCACAAGTCCATGGGGCCGGACGAGTTGCATCCGAGAGTGCTGAAGGAATTGGCGGCTGTGATTGCAGAGCCATTGGCCATTATCTTTGAAAACTCGTGGCGAACGGGGGAAGTCCCGGATGACTGGAAAAAGGCTAATGTAGTGCCAATCTTTAAAAAAGGGAAGAAGGAGGATCCTGGGAACTACAGGTCAGTCAGCCTCACCTCAGTCCCTGGAAAAATCATGGAGCAGGTCCTCAAAGACTCAATCCTGAAGCACTTGCATGAGAGGAAAGTGATCAGGAACAGCCAGCATGGATTCACCAAGGGAAGGTCATGCCTGACTAATCTAATCGCCTTTTATGATGAGATTACTGGTTCTGTGGATGAAGGGAAAGCAGTGGATGTATTGTTTCTTGACTTTAGCAAAGCTTTTGACACGGTCTCCCACAGTATTCTTGTCAGCAAGTTAAGGAAGTATGGGCTGGATGAATGCACTATAAGGTGGGTAGAAAGCTGGCTAGATTGTCGGGCTCAACGGGTAGTGATCATGGCTCCATGTCTAGTTGGCAGCCGGTGTCAAGTGGAGTGCCCCAAGGGTCGGTCCTGGGGCCGGTTTTGTTCAATATCTTCATAAATGATCTGGAGGATGGTGTGGATTGCACTCTCAGCAAATTTGCGGATAATACTAAACTGGGAGGAGTGGTAGATACGTTGGAGGGAGGGATAGGATACAGAAGGACCTAGACAAATTGGAGGATTGGGCCAAAAGAAATCTGATGAGGTTCAATAAGGATAAGTGCAGGGTCCTGCACTTGGGACGGAAGAATCCAATGCACTGCTACAGACTAGGGGCCGAATGGCTAGGCAGCAGTTCTGCGGAAAAGGATCTAGGGGTGACAGTGGACGAGAAGCTGGATATGAGTCAGTAGTGTGCCCTTGTTGCCAAGAAGGCCAATGGTATTTTGGGATGTATAAGTAGGGGCATAGCGAGCAGATCGAGGGACGTGATCGTTCCCCTCTATTTGACATTGGTGAGGCCTCATCTGGAGTACTGTGTCCAGTTTTGGGTCCCACACTACAAGAAGGATGTGGATAAATTGGAGAGAGTCCAGCGAAGGGCAACAAAAATGATTAGGGGTCTAGAACACATGACTTATGAGGAGAGGCTGAGGGAGCTGGGATTGTTTAGTCTGCAGAAGAGAAGAATGAGGGGGGATTTGATAGCTGCTTTCAACTACCTGAAAGGGGGTTCCAAAGAGGATGGCTCTAGACTGTTCTCAATGGTAGCAGATGACAGAACGAGGAGTAATGGTCTCAAGTTGCAGTGGGAGAGATTTAGATTGGATATTAGGAAAAACTTTTTCACTATGAGGGTGGTGAAACACTGGAATGCGTTACCTAGGGAGGTGGTAGAATCTCCTTCCTTAGAGGTTTTTAAGGTCAGGCTTGACAAAGCCCTGGCTGAGATGATTTAACTGGGAATTGGTCCTGCTTCGAGCAGGGGGTTGGACTAGATGACCTTCTGGGGTCCCTTCCAACCCTGGTATTCTATGATTCTATGCATCTCTTGATCTATTCTTAAATTTCTGGTTATAAAAGATCCTCTGGTCATTGTTTCCCAGGCTCTGGGGAGCGTTGCTGTGTACTCTTAAGCAGTTACCATATTTTAGCACAGTGGTATGTGCATTTCATAGATGGATGGAGTTATTCCAAATTTATGTATATAATTAAAGTTTGTAAAGCACTTCAAGATCCTTTGGGAAAGAGTTTAAGTAAATTATTTTTAGTATGCTTCATTTTCCTTCTGATTAGACCCCTGAATATATTTGGTAGTGCTTATAAATAGTAATTTTTGTATTTATATAACCTTTCTCATCCCAGAGGATTACAAAGAGCTATGCAAATTTAAACGGCACTCTGTGTAGCATGATCTCTTCATCCAGAATGAAAATGCAGCTACCTCTGGGGTAAAACACAGTGATTGTTTACTACTTTATAGCATCCCCACATTGCAGCCTAGGAAAGTAAGTGGAGAATACCTTATCCAAGAGAAATGCTGGGAGAATTGTAGGTAGATGTAATAGAAATATCTAAGTTGGAATTTGCTGCAGTAGGTACCTCTGCTTTAGAAAAGATTGCCATGAGATCTTCAGTGGATCCTATTCCTTGTTTGTAATAATTTAATATATAAAACAATAAAATTTGCCACATACTTTGTGTATAGAAGAATTACAGAGAACCAAATAACATAAGTTAATAAAACTGCAATAATATTGCCACTAGGTTGAACAGACTGTTAAATAATTTCTATAATCCTTTTGGCAAACCTCTCTGTTGTTGTTTTACCCCATTCTGTGGTTCGTTCTTCTTATTTAACAATAATATGGAGAGTCACCTGTAGCCATGTGGAGCATAACATGAAATCAAGCAGAAGCTGCAGAAAACAGCCTTGCAAGCATAGAGGACAGACTTAGGCTAACTGATGTAAATATGTAGAAAGCAGCAGATTTCTTAAAAGCTGTGCAGGGTAATTTCACAGCTAAACAAAATCCAAAGTCCCTTTATACTCCAGCTTTGTTATGAGAGCCAAGCATGATGTAATTGGGAAGCTTTTAAACATGCTAAGTCTCATGGGCTTTAGCATAATGGGTTGACTCAAGCCCTCAATTAGAATTTTTAAAAAAGCATTACCTCATTGATTAGCCTGATGTCTGTACTGAGCCACAGGAAATGTTTAATCAATAGATCTACAGAACTGCTTTGTAGATTAAACAAATTGCTAATAGGGGATGAATTTCAGTTACCTGTTGTCTTCTATTTAATGAGTTTAAATGAATCATTTCATAGAATCTCAAGGTTGGAAGGGACCTCAGGAGGTCATCTAGTCCAACCCCCTGCTCAAAGCAGGGCCAATCCCCAATTTTTGCCCCAGATCCCTAAATGGCCCCCTCAAGAATTGAACTCACAACCCTGGATTTAGCAGACCAATGCTCAAACCACTGAGCTATCCCTCCCCATTTGCTTTGAAAGAAGCCTGTTTGTGGGAGTGAATGTTCCTTCAGTTTAAATCCTTGGAAAATCTTGCATCCCCATCCATCTGAACAATTAACAATTAACGCAACCCAACAGACTGAATGTTGGTTCTATGGTTTCCTGTCCCAACATACCTGGTACAAAGATATGTACCCTATTTTAAAGGACCAAAGAATTGGCCATTGCAAAATGATTTTTGGGAGCAAACCATAAAACATTTCCAGATGTGCCATTAATTGTCTGGTATAACTATACAGTTATTAGCTGATGCAGATTAAAGTAGCCTAGGATCAGATTCTCCTGTGGTAATTGGATTGATCTGTAGTCTGGTAACACACTGTGGAACTTTTCCCATCCAGACTGCCAGCCGGGGGAAGAAGAATGGCATTGTAAAAGTACAGAGCTTAAAATACAGAACTGGGAATTGGCAAATCTAGGTTCTGCTCCTGGATCTGGCACAGGGTGTTCTTGGGTAAGTCATTTAACAGCTGTATGCCTTGGTTTCCCAATAGGAAAACAGAGATTAATACTTACTTCATAGGTGGGTTTGTGAGGCTGAATTCAGCTCCATCAAAAGCTTTGAGATCCTGTAATTGAAGGCACTCTAGAAATGCAAAATCAAATCTAGACTGTTAATGATGATGAAGGGCATAGAAGTTCATGGGAATCTTTCCATTAACTTCAGTGGGTTTTGGATCAACCTCCAAATGCTTTTTCACGTTGAGCGGAATATCTAAAATGAACAGCCAGCCTCTGGCCAGATCCTAGCACATGGACATGACTGTCATTGAAAACTGCCACAGCCACGACGAGCCCCCCCATGGCAGTCTCAGGAGAGAGGACAAGGACTGATCATGTGTGAAGCGAGGTTAGGGTTGAGGAAGCTTGCCTAGCAGTAGGCTGTGCAAGATGTCCTCCTGTGACAGGGTGGGACTAACCACTGCAGTGCCTCCTGCTGGCTGTCCTGGGGATTAGCTATGTACACCAGTGCACCCTCTTCCAGTGATGTCTCACTACCATCACTTCTGCTCCAGGGGCCCACATCACTCCCAGGGCCACAGCATCCTGTTCAGGACACAGCCCTCCGGCTGCACCACACTCTGTGTTCCCCCCGTTCCAGGGGACAGTATCACAGTCCCTCAGTCCAGCCACCTCCTCAGTAGCAAGTGGGAGTGGGGACCCAGGCCCACCCACTAATCCAGGTCCTGGCTCAGGGACCCTGCAGATGGCTGCTGCTTGCAGCACCCCTTCCGATGCTCAGTAGATTTCCTTAGGCCACTTCCCCACAGCCCCAGCACCCTCTTTGCCCTTGCCTCAGGGCCTCAGCCTGCAAATGCCTACAGCCCTCCAGGAGCTGCCTTTAGCTCCCTGGGTCTCTGCCTGCAGCACTGTTCTGTCCAGGGTGCTTGCTGCCTTCAGCTTGTAAGGCAGCCAGTCCATTTCCCTCCTCAAACTCCAGGGAGTGACTGAAACTGCTCTGTTCTTATATGGACCAGCCCGGCCCTGATTGGCTTCTCCTCGCATCCCCTCTCTGATTGGCTGCCTCCTGTGCAGCCTCCCAAGAGCTCTATTAACTCCTTAGAACCCAGTGTGCGGCAGGTGCCCCATCACACCTCCCAATAGCTCAAGATGTTTTGTGGGAACTAAAAGGAAAAATAAATACATAAATGAAAAAGTCCCCAGTGAGTAACAGTAGATGAGCGATAATGGGCCAGATTCTCCACTGATGTGAATTTGCATTGGCTGTGGTGGCTGAGCACCAAGTTACACCAGCTGAGGACCTGGCCCATTATCTCAGTTTTTCAGGTGAGTAAACTGAGGCACTGAAAGGTCAAACTACTTGCCCAAGTTCACACACTGAGTCAGCAGCAAGGAGCTCTTCCTGAGCAGGCCCATACACAGCCGCAGGCCTCTTTCCACCTCACTCCCCAGTGCAGAGATCATTTGGGATTCAAATGCTTGAGGTTTGTACTTGTGGGTCCATGAAAACCTATTTGTGCTCCCTCTCACACACACATGCTCCCTGGTGCATCTCTTCCCACCCACCCCCACCCCCCAATCCTTATCCCCAAATGAAGGAAAGGAGGGGGGAACCTGCAGTGAGAGATCATAGCACACCATCAGTTAGCTACGTGGGAGCAAGGGGAAAATTCTGTAATAAATCATACAGCTGTCTCAGTCGCATGTTGTATAAAATAATAATTCTCTGGGCATATGGAACCATAGAGGCCTTGCTGAGCAGATCTGTCTACAGTCTCTGCAAAGTGCTGCTGGAATAGCAAGTGTTACTGCACATTATGTGATCCTGCGGAGGTTATTGTCGATAGAAAATATGTTTAGAAATTGTGTTTTAGGAACTGTGCCATGAAAAACAGGCATAGCATAAAATACAACCTACAGCTGTTCCTTTCTGATGTGTTAAACAAAACTCTGTGTGGGCTCTGTTGGAGCTAAGATGGAACTTTTTTGCTTTTCCCCTCCCAAAGTGTGACTTCTTCCTATCCAGATTTATTATTTGATTGTACAGTAGGAATTGATCTATAGAGAGCACAATAAATCTATTCAGACTTTCAGAGGTTCATTACAAACCATAGTGTGGATATTCATTTTTCTTTTTAAAAGCAGTGATGATTACTATACATGCCCTTTTAAGCCATGGTTTTGATCTTTTCACGTTAAACTGAGACTCCTGTCTGGGACTTGATGGCTCTCAGCCATCAGGAAAGGGATGTGGAGCCTATTATGTTAACACTGTGTCTGAAGCTAGCCCAGGCCCAGTAACTGATATTCATTACAAAGCACCATAACAGGTTACACACTTAGCAGAAGAGAGGACAAGGGGCTGAAGCACACTTACTCCTAAAGTGGTCCATTCTGGTTAGCACTGAGAAGGCTGGTGGAGCAGTATGGGAAGTTTGTACTGTCTGTGCCAATGAGGTATCTGCTCAATGAATAAATAAGACACAGTCTCTGGGTCTGTCCTTTGGATGTTTTACAACCATGCTAAATTAACTTTAAAAATACTAGTCTGCTTTGGAAAGCACCAGTAACCTATTGCAGCTGGAGCACACAGCACACCTGGGAGGTAGGTCATGCTATTGTTATTGTAGAGGTGAGTAACAGTCACCAAGATAGTGACCTGTCCAGGGTCTCACAGGAGTCCGCGGTGGAGCTGGAAGTCCAATGACTAGTTTTTGAGACTGTTGTGTTATGTGCTGTCAAGGGGGTTGAAGGTTGGGTTCTGACTTCAGACGCACTTAGGCCTTGTGCGCTGAGGTCTGAGTTCAACAAAACGCTTAACTCTAATTAAGTTAATTAGATGGTGGGACTGTGTATATACCAAGCTCAGAGAAGTGGGTATCTTGAGACCAGACATGCCAAACCCACGAAAAAAAACACAGAAATTGCATTTGTTTTTGGCTTAATTGGCTTGTGAGTTGCTTGTTGGCTAGTTTTTGGCTTGTTGCTTGTTTGGCTTGTAGCTTGTTGCCTCCTTTTTTTTGATCGGCTCCCGGCAAGCAGGGGCAAAGGGGGGAGAGAGTCAGGGGTGCACAGCGGGCCTACCACAGTCCCAGACTGCACGCCGGGGGGATCTAGTCTCATAGAGTGTTGGGGTTCTTAGGGATTGGCTTGTTTTGGCCTTGTTTTGAAATGGGATTAGCTTGATTTTTGGCTTATTGTGAAAGTTGAGGTGCTTATTTACTCCGTGAAAGTTGTGCTTAAGTGCTTTGTTGAACAGGGCTGAACCTAAATACATGTTTAAAATCCTTAATGTTGGGGAAGACTGGGCCCTGTTTTACAGGTCATTCACTTTGTAATAACAGGTGCTGTTTGCAGCACTCTGTCATCAGTACTAACCTTTCTGTGGAGGCTATGATGGTGCCTCACTCATTACCCGGAGAAAATGTGGGCGCAATGGCCAACTGGAGAGAGGAAGCAAGGAGGCTAGTCGAGTAGCATCAATCCTGAAGAATGGAGTACTAACATAACTCTTTACATTGTGGAGCACTGGCATTTGGCTCTCATTCTTAGGACTTGTCTACACAAGGTATTCATGGGGAAATTAGTGTGAAATAGCTCGGATGTGAATTTAAAGCACAGTGGATATTCCGACTAAGTCTCCATGTGGACACTCATTCCGCACTTAGTGCCTTTGTGCAGTTTAGGTTGAATTATTCTTCATTTAAAGGCCTAATCTTGCCAGATGCAGAGAGCAATCAGAATTTCACCAAATAGGGTCCTATGACTCCATATAGCAGCCACTTATCCAACTATTGTGATTCCATATACAAACCTCATGTGCCCAAGTCCTGAAATTATTTACATGCAAAATGCAAAGGTTTGTGGGTTGAGAATCCAGAACACTTAGTGTCGGAGTCACGTATAAATGAAGCTAATTCTAAAAACAGTGGAAGACCAGCCTAAGCCAGGTGCTTCCTGGGACCATATCATCAACTAGTCAAGGTATTATACCTTTTAAATGGAGTAATTTTGTCTACATATACTACCTAGCTGTTGCTGGAATTTGTCCACTGCCTTAGTAACCAGCATTTGTCTTGCTTATAACAAGCTACTGAGATGTGGTGTAACAGGTATGTCAGGGGAAGTTTTAGACTGGAGCATCCCTTGTACTTTGCTAGAGGTCTCTCTTAGGACGATGGTGGGACTGTGTATATACCAAGCTCAGAGAAGTGGGTATCTTGAGACCAGACATGCCAAACCCATGAAAAAAAACACAGAAATTGCATTTGTTTTTGGCTTAATTGGCTTGTGAGTTGCTTGTTGGCTAGTTTTTGGCTTGTTGCTTGTTTGGCTGGTAGCTTGTTGCCTCCTTTTTTTTGATCGGCTCCCGGCAAGCAGGGGCAAAGGGGGGAGAGAGTCAGGGGTGCACAGTGGGCCCACCACAGTCCCAGACTGCATGCCAGGGGGATCTAGTCTCATAGAGTGTTGGGGTTTTTAGGGATTGGCTTGTTTTGGCCTTGTTTTGAAATGGGATTAGCTTGATTTTTGGCTTATTGTGAAAGTTGAGGTGCTTATTTACTCCGTGAAAGTTGGAAACTGTGCTTGAGACATAATTTTCCCAGGAACCTCGAAGGCTAGAGTGAGGGTTGGGATGAGGGGAAGGGGAATAGAAGGAAACAGGCCCTTTTCTTCTAGGTTTCTCTGTTCACTTTGTACACACAACATCAGAGATCTGCCCATGTCCCTTGTGCTCATGTCTGCTCAGCATTTGGATATAGTAGTGATGGAGCAGGCAGCAGCAGAGTGTGAATTTTGTCTCTTATGCCAATGAGCACAGCGGGTAACGGAGAGGCTGACTGGCATGTGCAGCAGGATCCACTGTGGACTGCCAGGAAATGAAGTACACTGGATGATTAGGCAGCATGAAATTAAACCCCTGCAAAGCAGTTTCTAAATGATTAAGCGCTGGTCTTCCAGAAGAATAACATCCTGTATTTAGGGCTTGATGTTCAGAGGTGTTGGATTCCTGCAGCTCCTATTGCTTTTACTTAGAATTGTAGATAATCAGCACTTTTGAAAATCAGGTTAATTTCACATTCAAATAAATTCCTTGATTGAATGGTTCTGAAAAATTATTCAAATATGACTCTGAACTAGAAACAACTGTTATTGATCAGTTTTTCACCATTTCATTGTTTAAGGAACGGGTCACCAATGCCAGAAATGATTGCTGTTTGCATTCATCATTGTTAATTTTTAGAAGCTGTAGTAATCCTACTCACTGATATTAAAGGTTTCATTAAATTTGATACCGTAAATGCACACTGTGGAGACCTCTGAATTTCAGATTTTCCCAACCACAATCACATTTTCCAGCAGCGATATGTGACGTACAAAGTGAAATCTAAAGAGGTGCCAGAGCAGAGCCAAGTCAGAGAGCGATTGCCCTATGTTTAGATTAATATATTACTATAAGCTGTTTATTTGTGGAACCTTCCTCTCTCTTTTTGTGTCTGCTGCTCTGAACCTCTCCAGTACACAGTGAATACACATTTATTAGGTGAGGTGTTTTACATTCTCTCCTTATCAACTTAATTGCCATAGATCATAAAGCTGCTCAGGACATTTCAAAGAGGAGGATATATAAAGTGTAAGGTTGGTTGGATTTCATTACGTTAGTCACTCCTATTTTCTTGTGTATATATATTTTTTTTTTCATGGTTCGATATGTATACAGCATGTGCACAGTGCTTTACAGATGTGAGATGCGGTCCTTGCTCAAGAGTTTACTGACTAAAGGCCCACACTCGGAACAGTTAGTGTTGGATGTAAATTAATGGATCTGTGTTTGGGATTAAAACATTTGTGAATAACTCCTGTGTAGGGCTGGGCCTAGAACTGGTTGGGAATTTTTTGGATGAGACAGCTTTTCATCAGAAAATGGCAGCTCATTGAAAATTAGACTTTTTGCAGGAAAGGGTCTGTTTTGTTGAAGCTTTCATCAGGAAGATTTCTCAGATCCAGGTGGAATTTTTGGTCATAGAGACAGACAGGCAGACCCCAGAAAACCAAGAGCTCAGTGTTTAAGGCACTCATTTAGGATATGGGGAATACAAGGTCAGGTCTCTGCTCTGCCTGATTCAGAGGAGGGACTTGAACCAGTTGCAGAGGAGCACCAAGAAGGCTACATCTGAGGTGGCTCTGACCACAACAGTACCCCTGCCGCCCAGAAAAGGTAGACCGAAAGATTTTGTTCTCCCTGCCTCATAAGGCAAGAAGAAGGTTTGGACATATGCAGTATAGTATGTCAGACTTTATGTCCATTACCTTTATCAACCTAATTTGTAATCTCATTAAAAAAAAATATCATGTTTGTCTGAGATGACTTATTTTCCATAAAACCATGCTGATTGGTATTAATTATGGGGCCATCCTTTTAATTCTTTACTGATTGTATCCCTTATCAGCCTTTCCATGATTTTATCCAGGATTGATATCCAGCTAACCAGTATAAAGATACCCATGTTGTCCCATTTAACCTTGTTACATATTGGCACAATATTAGCATTTTAAAAAATTATTCCTCTAGAACTTACCCAGAATTCAAAACATTGTTAAAATATCAACATCAGTGGTTCAGAGGGCTTCTTGGCCAATTCTTTTAAAACTCCTGGATACAGTTTATCTAGCCCTACGGATCTGAAAATTTTTAACTGTAACAGCTGCTGTTTTAATATCAACCCTAGTTACAGTTGCAATAGAAAGTATTTCATTATCACTGTACGCTGTGAATGTGTCATCCTGATAGATTTTGAAAATTTTATCTTGTTATTTAAAACCTTGTTTTAGCCCGTTCCAAATGTCTGGACTGGTCTAGGGGATCCAGAAAGAAGGGAAAATATTTCCTGGCAATTTTCTTCCTTTGAGATCTCGTAAACCAGTCCAGGTTCCTTCCCTATGTAAATTAGTGCCTGTGTAGATTAAAATCAGAGTTTTCATGGAACTATTCATATTTATGGTTAAAGATATTGGTTATTGTATATCAACAAAAATAGTTTCACTATAGTGTGTTGGAGGTCTTCCTTTCAAATGACATAGGAGTGTACGGCATTAAAAGCTAACGGCCAGATTTTCAGAAGAGCTAAGCATCCAATGGTTTCCATTCAGAACAACAGAAACTCCTCAGTGCTGAGCACTTCAAGAAACCTGGCCACGTGTTTAGGTTCCTAAATGGGAGCTGAACTCTTGTAAAACTTGCCCTTAATGATTTGTCTCCATCTGTTGGTTGGTTGGAACTATATAATCCAAGAGCGGCCTGGTCCAAAGATCTCAGAGAACAAAAATTTCCCTACTTGATAATTTTCTCACTAAAAATTGTTTCAAAACAAGGGTACTTTTCTACCTTTTATAACTTCTTCTCTTACTTTTTGAGACCCAGAAAGCATTTCCATCACTATTAACTGATTTTTCTGCCCTGGTGTCTGCAAGAAAAGGCTGACTCTTTGAGGTGAACTTGCCCTACAGCAAGCTCTTGTCACCGTTACTTAATGCTGAGCAGTCACGCTGGGTTGAGCTGGCTGGCTTAGATTTCCCATTCGGCACCCCTCCTCCCAGACAGATGAGAATGACCCTTTTGTCTTGTCGGTTATCATACAGCTTCGGAAAATGAACACTGTTGGAATAGAGAGAGAGCAGCAGATGACATTTTCAGTTCAGCACCTGCTGTCTTGTTTTCTCAGAGGCAATGACAGGATTAACCAGTGAGCAGTCAGCCAGCTTCCTAAAACTGTATTTGTCCCAGGATGTCAGTGTCACCAGACCCTGCCAGAACAACAGATGCAAAACCTGCAATCACATCTTCCCCAACAACATGTCTTTCAGGATCCAAGGGTCCTACACGTGCCTATCACAACATGTGATTTACCTCATCCAGTTCACTAAATGGCCCAATAACAACTGTGTGGGTAAACAAGACGATCACTACACTTTTGCATGAGCTCACACAAAAAATTGATAAAAGACAATAAAAACACTGTATCACTTCTGGGTGAACACTTTTCACAAAGCACTCACTCTTTGTCTGACCTATCAGTCCTTATCCTCAAAGGAAACCTGCACAACACCTTCAAAAGACGAGCCTTAGAGCTTAAATTCATAGTGTTGCGAGACATTAAAAATCATTGGCTGAATAGACACGCTAGATTTGTGGCTTAAAACAACAATCTGTAACCCACTAACTGCCCTTCCCCCTGCCCTTCCCTTCACCTTTGACTGAAGAGGTGTTAATGGGCCACTTCTGTTCCACCTTTTATTTAGCTGGTTTCAGAGTAACAGCCGTGTTAGTCTGTATTCCCAAAAAGAAAAGGAGTACTTGTGGCACCTTAGAGACTAACCAATTTATTTGAGCATGAGCTTTCGTGAGCTACAGCTCACTTCATCGGATGCATGCCGTGGAAAGTGCAGACCCTCTGAGTACATTTCCCAGACCTGAAAAAGAGCTCTGTGTAAGCTCGAAAGGTTGTGGCTACATCTACACTACAGCACTGATAGTGCTGTCTACACTGGCGCTTAGGATGTCACTCATGGGGTGTGGATTATTCACACCCCTGAGCAACATAAATTATACTGTAGTAACCTGTAGACAAAGTCTATGTCTCTCTCCCAACAGAAATTGCTCCAATAAAAGATACCACCTCACCCCACCTTGTCTCTATAAACCGCAGATGCAAATAATAGTGCCCACAAAAATGGATTGAAAATTTGGCCCTTAATGCTTACACAGATGGGTTTTATGTACAGGCTTTATACAACAAAAAATTTTAGCATTGTCGAGCCTTTTTGAAGCTCATAATCTTCAAAATGTCTTAGCTTGATCTGAGAAAGTTCAGTGGCCTAATTAGCATTACACTTATGGAACTCAATAGGGGTGAAATCAGTCAGAACTTTAATAAGGGTACGTAGAAATTATTCTGAAACTTTAGCTTCAGTTCAATAGGTTATCTTAGCTTTAGGGATTTTTTGGGATCACCATATAGCAGAGGTAACATTTTGTGTTCAATCCCATAGAACGTTCCCATGAAGCTGTAGCATGCTTCAGGGCTCCAGGACTCTTTCCAAATGAGTGTCAGTTTTCTAAGGACCAGGGACCAATGAGTGGCATGGCTGATACCAGCTCTATTAGCATTTGATCCTGTCAGCTGCTGAAGGAAGTGCAGCGAGCCAAAGTGCAAGGGTGTGCTCAGCCTTTGTGCACAGAGGTCATCACATTGTGCGAAGAAATATGCACAGTGCTCAGCATTACTGCCTGAACTGTGAGCCCTGCTGTGTAGGGAGAAGTGTATATGTGATAGGACAGGGCTGAGCATAGGGGCTTAAGTGCTTCTGAAGAAATGTAAATGATTGGTTAAGAGCCATTTTTAGGAGTGTCCATTAATCCTGCTGCCAGTCAGATGCAGTATCTTATTCAACTAACCTTCAGTTACCAGATACCAAGGTGATGAGTGTAATGCAGATAGATGAGCTGTGTGAAGGAGAAATTAATAACTGAGGCAGCCCTGGGGTCCAGACATAGAAATGCTTCTGAAGGTTCCCAAGGACGGCAGAGCCTGCCCAAAAGTGTGGGGTGGGGGCAGGGCCCAAGCGCCCCATCTCTTCCGCCCAAGGCCCCACCCATGGCCAAGCTGCAAGCTGGAGCGGCCGAGAGCCATGGACCCTCCACCTGCCCGGGGATGGGGGTCGAGAGCAGCCCCGGGCCTGTGTCTCCGCCCTGCAGGCCCCCCACCCAAGGCAGGAGGGTCCGCAGCTCCCCACATCTGCCCACATACGGCTTTTATCTGGATCCAGCTCTGGCTGGTGGGCCGCAACCTGGCCAGGGTAAGAGCTGCATGGGCAGCTGTGCCATGGACCCTCCACCTGCCTGGGATGAGGAGGTCGAAAGCAGCCCCTGGCCTGTGCCCCCGCTGCCCTGGGCCAGGTGAGAGTTCCACAGCACAGCTCCCCATTGCTGCCTGCACGGCTCTTACCATGGATGGGCTGCGGCCACCCCAGCCAGAGCCGGGACCAGGTAAGACCCAGGGGCAGCTGTGGAGAGCTGCGGACTCTCCTGCTCTGGGTGCGGGGAGGAGGCGCTCAGGGGGAAGAGGAGGGGTGGAGCACCTGCCAAACTAGGCCTGTCCACTTTCAAAAAGTGGGAGGGCTATGGCCTCCTGGGCCCCCCCTATTGCGGCGCCCGTGAAGGCTCCCATGGAACATTACTCTCCCAGCCAGCTGCTTCATTCCTCATGACACATGCGGCGTACAATGTCGCTTTTAACCACTCTCTGTTCACCTCAGCTGACCTCACTTGTTGGGTCATGAGTGACAGAGCCACCTTATTGGCAACTCCTTGTTTGGCACTCTTATAAGACTGAGCCCTGGATTTGTAGCAGTGCAACATTTATACACTCATGTTTCCCCCCTCAAAATAATCTTATTGTTACTACAGTGTGTGGCATGGAACCGATCAGCTAAATACAGAACTGTGGGGATTTTTTTTGGCTTAGATTCTGGTCTCAAGAAAGCCATGTTGCTGGTAAACATGAATCACTTGGCAGCACAGTGCTGGTGTCCTTAGAAGGGCAGTAAGGTGAAGCAGATCCATCACAAAGAAATGACCTTTTCTTGTTCAGCCTGGTAATGTTTAGAAAACATGGCAAGTCACTTTCTGTGCTCTCAGTCATGGGCCATGCAACTGTCCAGTGATGTATCCTGGCAAGACTAAAAATGACCAAGGGTAACTGGGATAGTTTTGATTGCTAGACTAAACAGAGGATTGTCAGCAAGCCTTTGCAGTTCAGTTCATTTTCTTTAATGCACTATTCACTGTGACAGTGTTATTCTGGCTCTACTTCCTTCCCCTGCCATTTCCCACCACTACAATGCTCTTAAATGCCAATAATCTCAGAGCCAGATCATGAAGCCCTTCCTCATCTTCTGACTTTCAAAGGGACAGCTTGCGCGAGTACCTGCTTTCCATTGGAGGTAAGGGGTTCGGAATCTCAACCTTGGAATGTTACAGCTGGGATTTCCTAAGGAGCTTAAGGGAGTTACGTGCCCAATTCCCAATGATATTTTGGCATCTAACTCCCTTAGGTTCTTTTGAGAATTCCAGACTGCATGTTCAGAGGTTGTAAGGTGCTAAAACCTATCAACTTCCATTGACGTTATCTGAGGGAGCTCAAACAGCTCTCCACTTCCACTGATGTTAGTGGACTTGACGCCTTGCAAGAGTTGCTTTCACCAGCTTCCGAGTCAAGGTTTTTTTAAAAAAAACCTTGACAATAAACTATTCCTCCCATGCCAGTGACAGCTTGGGCACAAATACAGAGTGAATGGAGCTGTGCTGATTTATACCAGCTGAGGATCTGGCCCAGAAAAGGTGTGTACCATCTAATTTGTCCAGGAGGAAATAATCATTTTCTGGAAGCTTCCTAATGATTCTCTTATCCCCTGGAGGTGCTCTCTCCATATCAGAAGTAAGACACATTGATTGATGGGGCAGTGCTTGGAAGCACTGTGCAGTACCCTGTTTTGAGGCTACAAAGATCTTCACTCTCCACAGCTGTTAAGCCAGTACTTAATAACTGAGCACTAAAATCTACTTTTAAAAAAGGAAAATCCCAGCAGAAATGCGCAATAATAGCAAAAAGAAAACATAACATTCAATTGGCTAAGTACATTTCTCTCTGTAGCAATGCGCCTGATTTTTCATCTTCACTCCTGCTGCAATATTTGAAGATCACTTATATGGAGATTTAAGGTATATTTTTCTTTTGTGTCGTGTTGTAAGCAATTGCAGGATGGAGAAGAGCTACCTCCAGAAATCTGCCTCGGCGTGTTTTAATGTTCGAATTTAAAACGTACCTCTCTCCAGTGGATGGATGAATGGTTGCATCTAGTCAAATAAAGGGAAAAACTGAGGCTGAAGGGCATGAAAGAAAGGATTACGGAAACTATGCTGCAGAACTATGCACCTTTTACTATACATACGATCACCTTGGATCAGGCAGAGAGGTGACTGGAAAGAAATTTACACATGAACTCCACTATCTACTCACCTATGTCCTAGGTGGCCATGCCATTAAAAGGCTTGTGTATTTGGAGAAAAATGGGCTCTTTGTAAGTTGGGAAAGAGAAGTTAACAGATCTGTCCATCTATCTTAGGTACCTATATAGCCCCCAGCTCTGTAGTATCTGAGCACCTCAGTCTTTAATGTATTTATCCTCAACACCACTGTGAGGTAGGAAAGTGCTATTATCTCCATTTTGCAGATGGGGAACTGACGCACAGAGAGATTAAGTGTCTTGCCCTTGGTCACACAGGAAGTTTGAGGCTGAGCAGGGTATTGAGTCTAGGTCTTTAGCTAACACCCTAACCACAGGAACCCCCCCACCCCCACTCCTGAACCACTGTACCTCTGTAGCATCTGAGCACCAAAACACAAACTGAATTTGTTGCCATTTGAAATTGTTTAGCAAGCTGTTTAGCAATTGCTTCCTTGTCATTTCCCGTCAGTATGGTACATTTCCAAAACATTCAGTGGTTAAGCATTACTTATCGATCTTGTGTAGTCATTTAAAGTGCATCTTTTGCTGTTGCTAAGAGATGAAGCAACAACAGGAACATGCTATTCACCAGGGCTTATGTTTTGTTGATGATAAACTCTTATGAAAAGTAGCCAGACTCCGCTTACCCTCTGTGTGTGGCCGCAATCTGGTGAGTATTTTACTGGCCTGTTTAATGTGACTGGAATGCACTTGTAATCTCTTCAACATTATTGCCTTGTTTTTTTGATGGCAATAGCATTTTAAATGCTGCTAATTAGTTTTACTGTAGACTGAAACCTGACCTTATACTGGGTAAAGAAGAAGAGCAGATCTTTTAGTGCAAAAGGTGCCTTTTGGGGGTGGACTGGTACCTTGCGAGGACATGACTGTTATGCTTGTGGGTCCAAATATCAGGAGATTCTGTGCAAATGATTTGATGCCCTAATGAATAGGCATTTCCCCTTGTTTTGAATTAAATTCTCTCATCCAAAGATTTCCTCTTAGCCTTCCGTTTTTCTCTGGCTCCCCACATGCCGACTTCTCTCTTGAATTTTCCCCTTTCTTACCTCAGGCTGCATTGCTGTAATGTGTGGTACCTAACTGTGAAGGCCGCCTTAAAGCTTCAGCTAATACAGAACATGGCTGCTGATCTTCTGAGTGGGTCAGTAGGTTCTGAGCAGGTCACTGTTGTGCTTCTCGCTCTGCCGTGGATGCTGCTACATGTTTGCGTGATTTCCGAGTAGCAGCCGTGTTAGTCTATATCTGCAAAAAGACTATGCTCAAATAAATTTGTTAGTCTCTAAGGTGCCACAAGTCCTCCTTATGTTTGAGTGGGATTGCTACAGAGACTAAAGGGATGTGGGCTCATGGCCCTGCCTCTCCCTCAGCCAAAGGTGGTGCAGATCCTGGACAAGGCCCCCAGTGTCGTATGCCCACTGGTGGGGGTGAGTTTGCAGTGTTAAAGTATCTGCTACCTTCTCTTCACCAGTGAGGTACACAGGACTAAAAGTAGTAGCCACTGACTGGGGAGGCTCACAGGGTTTTTCTTCTAAAACATCACACAGATTTAACCAGTGTCTGCAACGTGGCCAAATGGGTCCAGGCCATTCCCTTCCCCTCACTTGTATTTCAGTGGTGCTGAAATGTATTCAGGAGTCTACCATTGCTATTCCCAGACAAATGAAAAGTCCTGAAAAGGAGGAGAAAATTACAATCAAATGTGATCATGTTGTAATTTTTAATATACATCTTGCTTCCATTTCTGGCTGAATTCCTTGATAGTTCTTGTAATGTAAGAAATATCAGCTGAATTTCTTTCTTGTTTCTTGTACTTTTAGATCTAAAAAACCTAAGAAGCCTGCACCTCCTGCAGCCAAGGAAGACAAACCCAAGTTAACCATTTTTGATGAGGAAGTAGATCCTGAGGAAGGACTATTTGGCCCAGTAAAAGATTTTTCATCTTCCAGTTCCAAGAAGAACTTGTCAGCCAAAGAGAGTAAATATGTTCCATTTTCCATTATGTACAGTTAGGTTGTGGTCCCCAAAGCTTCTATAAGGCTCTTGTATTTAAAATGGAATGGTGCAGTGCATGAAACTTGGGTTTCGATGTAAGAATGTTGGGCCAGACCTTCAGCTGTAAATTAGCTAGAAGTGGAAATAAACATGGCTTGCAGTTGCAACAGGCATACACTGTTGGACTTTGGGATTGTCAGTTGTTATGGATCTGTAGTTGTTGTCTAGCTTATGTTGATGGGTGAGTAGAGCCAGTAGCTCCTGCTAGTGCAGTGTATCAAGAATGTATTTCCTAGCGCTTTGTGAATTTTTACTTTGGCTATGGAAGACTTTTTATAAAAATAAATTTTCTATAGGATGTTTCCTTTCAGCCACACAACTTGATTCCCCTGCTAACAGTCATGGTGGTGATGTAGTTGAAGCTTGACTAAAGCTTTCTGATGATTCAATCTTTAGACCTGAAATTATTTGAAGACCCAGACCTCGGTGGGACTGTTAAACTAGGTGATTCACTGCTGCTGCCAACGGCCTGTGAGAACAAGGACTATGTGCTGAGCACCAGCCTCAAAGAGGACACAGAGGAGCTATTGAGGTATTCATCTAAAACGGTTCCTGTAGTAATGATATCCACTTGGCATTCTTGAGCAGGAAGCAATTTAGATCCCAATGCCACAAATTCCAGGGCAAAGCTTAAAAAACATTCTGTGCTGAAAGTGGATTGACATTCATACTAACCAAGACAAGCGCAGACATTTGTTTAAAAGCTTGAAAATCAAACACACATCATCTTTATTAAAGCTTAAGAATAATGGGCACTGACAAACAGTAGCACCTTTACTTTCTCAAGGTGCTTTACAAATAATCCCCAGGAGGGTAGATGGGTAGGTTAGCTCTCCATTTTCCAAATGTGGAAATGAAGGCAGAGGAGTGGCTTGTCCAAGGGTAAAGATGAACTTTGTTTCAGAACTGAGATTAGAATTTAGGTGCTCATGGCTCAGACACTGTGCTCAAGCCACTAGACTGGGCTTCCTCGTTATTTAAACAGTGTCTCTTATAACGTTCATTTATATTTTAATCAGAACTATGCAAGATCTGGATTATCAGGAGGCTCTGAGGTAGAAGGAAGCATTCATGAACATGCCCTCCTTTTATCTAAGGTACTTAATATGGCCCCAGTTACCAGAATATCTGAGTGCCTCTCAATGTATTTATCCTCACAGTACTCCTGTTGAGGTAGTTTTGCTGCTCCGATCATTCCCTCATTATAAATCGGGAATTAAGGCTCAGAAAAAATAAGGTCCCATGGGAAGTGTGTGGGAGTACAAGGAGTCGAATGTGGGTCTCCTGAGTCCCACTCTGGCCCCCTAGCTGCGGAACCACCTTTTCGCTCATGTTATTAGTTACTAACCAGCTTTTTAGTATCCTACTTTAGTAACCAGTCCTGAGTAGAGATGAAAAAATTCTGATGTGTGTTCTTAATCCCTTGGAGCTGGTAGTTTTGCAGCCTCCATTGTTTATACAAAATGCCTTAGTACTAACATATCACAGCAGAAATACCTGGCTTAATTTATGCAGCAGTTAAGTTAGGTTATATGCCATCTCCTCTTACACTTTGGGGGCACATCTGATATTTACAAGACATGATGTGGCAAGACATAACTTGATTTACTGAGGTGGCACGTTGGGAGTGAACACACACATTCTCAGCTTTTCATGTCTGCTTTATTCTGTGCTGTTAATCTAGGCATAAAACGCTTGACCTAAATTGGTGATATGACTAGAACAAAAGTGCCTTATTTAGTGCAATTCCTCCATTAGCCATGAAAGCAGTGGAAAGAGCCTGACCATTTGTCATATTATTGCATTTCAAATTACGCAGTCTTCCCTGCTCAGTCACAGTGAAAGAGGACCCTGAAGCCCGCTCTTCGACTGGCAGATTATGCCCTTATATAGATTTGGTGTTGAAGAAGATAGTGACAGTTGATCAATTGCCAGAGCTGGTGATAATGACAGAAGAGGGAGAAGATACTAATTCTTTAAGTTATGACTGTTTTTTCCCCCTGAGTTGTCACGGTGCCAGCATCAATGCCTTCAGCAGCTGGCAGTGCCAACATTCAGTTGTAAATGAGTAGGTGTAGCCCAGCAGAAAATCAAGTGTGTGACCCAACTGGAAAATGGCATGGGAATCGCTCTTGATCTAGAGACAAATCTTATTCCTGGTAGGGATGTAGAAAGATAGTGCCCTATGGATATAGCGCAGAGCAGGTAAACTGAACGGAGAGAAATAGCAGGAATAAGGAAGAGCTATTGGAGGAAGAGAAATAATGAAGGATGGAAATTAGCAGAGAACCTGAAAAACATAGAAATGTTGGAGTCTGATTATGGACCTGATGGGAAGCAAAATAGAACAGGGACGATGTGAGGTGACAAATGAGATCCTGCTGTCTTAACCTAGTGGAGTTCTTCTTTTCGCCCCAAAGAGAATTTATCTGTGAAGCCAGAAGCCTTTGTAGCTTAACTTTCACAAGTAGTCGCTGATTCTGGGTACCTCAATTTTTGATGCCGAACTAGTGACACTTGTGGCCTGATTCTGGAAGCACAGATTATCTTCAGCTCCCATTGCATTCCACTGCACCTCATGGCACTTCTGAAAATCCAGCCCCAAGTTGTCTCAAGTTCGGTGCCCAAAACTGCAGCAGGATTTATTTTTTGACAAAGTTTGTGTTAGAGTTCAAGAAACTGATATCTGTGTAAGGATCTAATGAAGGGTGAAATACTGAATTATTTAAACAGAGTCCAGAGACCACTCAGTGCACAAGTGGCCTTGAACTTACTCCCCATCCCACCCCATTAGTTCCAGAATTCCAATCAGCCCCTCCAGATACATCAACAAGCATTGCATCCCAGCTACTGCAAACCTTGCTGGAGCTGGCATATTGGGGTAGGGACAGAGGAGGTCAGACAGGGATCTTAATATATATCTCTCCAAATCCATGTGGGATATAAAATATTTTTTAAAAGGACTTTCCTGAGTCTTCTACCAAATCTTTGTTCCCCAGTGGGAATAAGGGAGTCTCTGTGACATCACAACCCGGAGCATCACTTTGGAAAAAGAAACTCCACGGGGTGGGATATGAAATAGTGGGAAGTACAGTGGAGAAGGAAAGGGGAGGAGAGGTTAAAAACCACATGAGGTGAACAGCTCTTTTGCCCTTGTTGTTTAGTGCATGCAGCACACAACATACACTTAATATTGATCTGCAGGTCACCTTTGAAAAAGGCATAGTTGTCTCATCATATTATATATACGTGAAGCTCTTTTGAAAACCCATTTTAGAGAGCGCAAACGCAAGGCCTAAAACCATCTACGAGTGCCCCTTGAAATGAAAAATGGAACAAAGGAAGCCTGAAATCAAGTCAGTACCATAACCTAAGTGAGGTCCTGAAGTCAAGATCCTTGCAAATAGCTTGCCTTAGACCAGACAGATACATTTAGTGTAGGATAGTATGATTAAAGGATATACTGTACTAAGCACAAGCATCAGTGAAGAATGACTGTATTCTAAAACTGTGAATACAAACAAAATGTCCTGATTTCCCCCCTCTTGTAGTAACCACTAACAGACTATGTGGAGGATGGCTCACACATGTATGCCCAGTGGTGGTGTACTCAAGACCATGCCAGTACATGCCCACTTATCTGAGATTAGATTTTAGCCCTACATTGACTTGTTGTGAAGCTTGGGGTCTGTTCTCTTGTGAACACCAAGGGATTTATCCACATAACTTTTCCATAAATCAAGAGAACAGCAGATCCCTTGTTTTGTACTTTATTACATTAAGCAAGTAAACCCAATGCCCTCGGTATATGTATGTAACTAAATGGACTCCATTGGGAAACCCCCTTTGAGGTTCCTACTCCCTGCAGATGCTTTCCCACAAGGATTGTGTGTCATAGTCAGATTATTGTTAATATGGAAAATGATTATGATTTAAAAAGATTAATAACTCTCGTCCCACTGCGGGCTTTGGTCACAGAGAGCAGCTGCTGCTTTCTCCTCCTGTGTAGCAGTAGCTCCTAGTAAAAGTAGATTGGCACCTCCTCCTCCTTTCCACCCACTTTCGCAGGCCCCTACATCTCCCATACATTGAAGAACCCAGAGGTCTGTAGAAGGAGCTGGAAAGGAGGGGGAGGAGACTGCACCATGTGGCCTCCTATACTACCATGGGTCACAGTTTGGGGGCTGCACTTGTGTATGTTTTTCTCTCTCCCTTTGGGTCATGTAAGTTGAAAGCTGAATCTAGCCACCACTGGCAGTTGGAGAGTGTCACCTGCAAGTTTGGTTTGCATATAAGCAAGTGGCTGTAGATGGTTCAGATGCTGATTAGACATTCTCTGCAAGTGTAGAGATTTGTGGGATCTGCTGCTAGTGGTTTTTTCTTTTTGTTTCTCTTGAAAATTTTGTCAGGATATTTAATGTGGGAGAGGGGTGTCCATTTGACCATTCTGAATCCACCTAAACTCTATTCGTTGTTTTTCCTGTATCTCTTTGATGGTGTTTGGTTGACTGACTGTAAATGGTCCTCTCAGTGTACCAACAGGAGAGAGCCTCTCAACTGCCAGTTTTCACTGCAGCAGAACATGGCCAGGGTCTCTTAGGGTATGTCTGCACGGTTATAAAAAACCCACAGTACCGAGTCTCAGAGCTTGGGTCAGCTGACTCGGACTTGCAGGCCTCGGGCTGCAGGGCTATAAAATTGTAGTGTAGACATTTGGGCTCAGGCTGTGCTGTGGGTCTTTTATTGCAGTGTCGACATACCTTAAGGTCTGTCATCTCTTTTGAACATGAGTGCTTAGAATCATAGAATATCAGGGTTGGAAGGGACCCCAGAAGGTCATCTAGTCCAACCCCCTGCTCGAAGCAGGACCAATTCCCAGTTAAATCATCCCAGCCAGGGCTTTATCAAGCCTGACCTTAAAAACCTCTAAGGAAGGAGATTCTACCACCTCCCTAACTTGAATGACTGCACTACGTGTGCTTTTTGTCCCTTGTACATAGTCCATTAATAGTGAAGTCATCCCAGGCACTGGACGAGGGAAAGACACAGGGTAGGATTTTCAAAGCGCTCACCGTTGGCCTATCTTTGTTCTAAATGAAGTCATTAGTAACATCCCTGTTGACTTTAGTGGGAGCAGAGTGAGGCCAGTGTTTGAAGGGCTCCCCCAAGATATTTAAATTACTGCTGTAAGTTAACTTCCCACCCACCTAATGCTGTGTCCCAGGCAGCTCAGCAATTCGCTGGCACTGGTCAAAAAATGCCTTTTTTTGTTGAAAAGTCTTCAACTAGCTGTACAGTGTGTCTCCATGCCTCATGCAGGGGCTGGTGATATGTGTCAATATCTCGTCCTCGCTCCTGAGCAGGGCTAGTGGTTTGCCACAGAAATGTTTGCAAAAAAATCATGACTGATTTTCAGCAAATGTTGATAAAATCATGGACTTGATTGTTCCATGGGTCCCTCCCCCATAGTGACCTGTGATGTTCCTGTCTCCCATGCTCTCCGTCCCTCACTTATTCTTGTTATTTGTTTAACAGGGGCAATGCCTCTGTGGTTTCAGGACACAAAAATAAAGTCAGCCTCAGCCCTGACATACTTACAGTCCTGCTCCCCTCTGAAAGTGGAGCAGAGACCTCTTTCTAGCCACCTGGGGTTGAGGTAGGAGCAACAACCGATCCGTCAGTGGGCCAGAGATGTGGGGCAGCGGAGAAGGAGGCAGCCCTTCAGCCTTCTGTAGGGGACCTTGTAGTAAGAAGGTACTCGGTGGATTCTGAAAAAGCACTAGAAGTCACCCCTATGGAGGATATGTGAGGTGACCCTTATGGAGGACACCTGAGGTCCCAGAGAACTGGAGAAGGGCAAACATAGTACTTATCTTTAAAAAGGGGAACATAGAGGGCCTGGGGACTTATAGACCAGTCATCTTAACTTTGATACCTGGAAAGATACTGGAACAAATTATGAACCAATCAGTTTGTAAGCATCTAGAGGATAATAGGATGATAAGGAATAGCCAGTTTGCTAATAGCTATTTGTCAAGAACAAGTCAAGCCAAATCAAACTAATTTCCTTCTTTGACAGGCTTACTGGTCTACTGGATGGGGTAAGCAGTAGACGTGATGTATCTTGATTTTAGTAAGGCTTTTGATACAGTCCCACGTGACATTCTAATAAGCAAACTAGGGAAATGTGGTCTAGATTAAATTACTGTAAAGTAGGTACACAACTGGAAAACCATACTCTGAGTAGTTATCAATGGTTAGCTGTCAGACTGGGGGGAGGGGGCATATTGGAGTCAGTCCTTGGTTTGGTACTCAACATTTTCATTAATGACTTGGATAATGAAGTGGAGAGCATGCTTGTGAAATTTGCAGATGACACCAAGCTGGGAGAGGTGCTAGCTCTTTAGAGGACAGGATTAGAACTCAAAAGGGGGTTCTTGATATATTGGCAAATTGGTCTGAATTCAACAAGATGAAATTCAATAAAGACAAGTGCCAAGTACTTCACTAAGGAAGGAAAAAATCAAATGCCCAACTACAAAATGGGGAATAACTGGCTAGGTGGTAGTACTGCTAAAATGGAACTGGGGGTTATAGTGGATCACCAGTTGAATATGATTCAGCGACGTGATGCAGTTATGAAAAAAAGGCTAATATCATTCTGTGAAGTATTAACAGGAGTATCGTATGTAAAACATGGGAGCTAATTGTTCCACTCAACTCAGTACTGGTGAGATCTCAGCTGGAGTCCTGTTTCCAATTTTAGGCACCAGACTTTAGGAAAAATATGGACTAATTGGAGAGAGTCCAGAGGAGAGCAAAAAAAATGAGGAAAGGTTTAGAAAACACTCTCAGAGTGAAAGAACTCCATTACAGATGACGAATGGTAAAATAAGTGTGGGCTGTTTATGTCACAACATAAAGGAGCATTTATAATCTCTCCTTCCAACAGCACAAACTGTGAAGACTCCACATTCTCTCTGAAAGCGTTAAAAATGAAATACGAAAAATTATTATGAACAAAGAAAGACTTATTATGAACAAAGAAAACACTTTATATTAGCAGCGGGGGAACTTTAAAAGGCTCTAATCAGATTATCTCCATTTAGATCAGGGGTGGGCAAACTTTTTGACCCGAGGGCCCCATCTGGGAATAGAAATTGTATGGCGTGCCATGAATGCTCACAAAATTGGGGTTGGGGTGCGAGAGGGGGTGAGGGCTCTGGTTGGGGGTGCAGGCTTTGGGGCGGGGCCAGAAATGAGGAGTTCAGGGTGCGAGAGGGGGCTCCGGGCTGGGGTGGGGGAGTGGGGTGTCGGGAGGGGGTTAAGGCTCCGGCTGGGGTGCAGGCTCTGGGGTGGGGCTGGGGATGAGGAGTTTGGGGTGTAGGATGGTGCTCTGGGCTGGGATTGAGGGTTTGGAGGGTGGGAGGGGGATCATAGCTGGGGCAGGGGGTTGGGGCACGGGGAGAGGCTAAGAGGTGCAAGCTCCAGGCGGCGCTTACTTCAAGCAGCTCCTAGTAGCAGCGGCCATGTCCCTCCTCCGGCTCCTATGTGGAGCCGCAGCCAGGCGGCTCTGCGCGCTGTCCCGTCCGCAGGCGCCACCCCTGCAGCTCCCATTGGCCGAAGTTCCTGGCAAATGGGAGTTGCGGGAGTGGTGCTTGGGGTGGGGGCAGCGTGCAGAGCGGAGCCTCCTGGCTGCTCCTACGTGTAGGAGACAGAGTGAGGCTGTGCTGCTGCTTTCAGGAGCTGCGTGGAGCGGCCCCCAACCTTGCTTCTCATCTGGAGCGCCGGAGGGGGGCCATGCCGCAGCTTCCGGGAGCCACATGGAGAGGCCCCCACCCTGCTTCCCTGCTGGAGCGCTGGACCAGGGCAAGCCCCGCTCCACAGCGGGAGCAAAAGGGCCAGATTAAAACGGCCTGCGGGCCGTAGTTTGCCCACCCCTGATTTAGATAATTTTCCACATACCACAAGGCTTTTGCTTTGCCACAAAATCCCCCTGTCCACTCCAACACGGCTCCTCCCTACCATGCATATTTGTTGTTCTTATTAAAAGACCTCCTCTGAGGTCAGCTTTCCTGGACTCTTAGCAAGTGTGTGTGGTGGTGATGGGGGAACCTGGATGAGGTACCTCCCCCTGGGTTCTGGCACTGTGGCTTCATTCACTCTTTCCTGCCCTCCGGGGCTTCCAAGTGGACTGGAGGCCTGAAACCTCATAACCCCAAGGTCCTGCAGGGCAACACACTCTGGGTAGCCCCAGAATGTATAGGAGGCAATGGCAAATGAAATTCACTGTTGATAAATGCAAAGTAATGCACATTGGGAAACATAATCCCAACTATACATATAAAATGGTGGGGTCTAAATTAGCTGTTACTACTCAGAGAGATCTTGGAGTCATTGTGGATAGTTGTCTGAAAACGTCCACTCAATGTGCAGCGGCAGTCAAAAAGGCTAACAGAATATTGGGAATCGTTAAGAAAGGGATAGATAATATGACAGAAAATATCATACTGCCTCTATATTAGGGCTGTCAATTAATCGCAGTTAACTCACATGATTAACTCAAAAAATTAATCGCAATTAATCGTACTGTTAAACAATAGAATACCAATTTAAATCTATTAAATATTTTTGGATGTTTTTCTGCATTTTCAAATATATTAATTTCTATTTCAACACAATACCAAGTGTACAGTGCTCACTTTATATTATTATTTTTATTACAAGTATTTGCACTGTAAAAATGATAAAAGAAATAGTATTTTTCAATTCACATCATACAAATACTATAGTGCAATCTCTTTATCATGAAAGTGCAATTTACAAATGTAGATTTTGTTTTTGTCACATAACTGCTCTCAAAAACAAAACAATGTAAAACTTTAGAGCCTACAAGTCCACTCAGTCCTGCTTCAGCAAATTGCTCAGACAAACAAACTTGGTTACAATTTGCAGGAGATAATGCTTCCTGCTTCTTGTTTACAATGTCACCTAAAAGTGAGAACAGGCATTTGCATGACACTGTTGTAAACGGCGTTGCAAGGTATTTATGTGCCAGATATGCAAAATATTCGTATGCTTCTTCATGCTTCAGCCACCATTCCAGAGGATATGTTTCCATGCTGATGATGGTCATTAAAATATAATGTGTTAATTAAATTTTTGACTGAACTACTTGGGGGAAAACTGTATGTCTTCGGCTCTGTTTTATCTGCATTCTGCCATATATTTCATGATGACCCAGCACATGTTCGTTTTAAGAACACTTTCACAGCCAATTTGACAAAATGCAAAGAAGATTCCAGTATGAGATTTCTAAAAATAGCTACAGCGCTCAACCCAAGGTTTAAGAATCTGAAGTGCCTTCTAAAATCTGAGAGGGACAAGGTGTCGAGCATGCTTTCAGAAGTCTTAAAAGAGCAACACTCAGATGCGGAAGCTACAGAACCCGAACCACCAAAAAAGAAAATCAACCTTCTGCTGGTGGCATCTGACTCAGATGATGAAAATGAACATACATCTGTCTGCTCTGCTTTGGATTGTTATCAAGCAAAACCCATGATCAGCATGGATGCATGTCAGATGGAATGGTGGTTGAAGATGAAGGGACATATGAATCTTTAGCGCATCTGGCACATAAATATCTTGCGATGCCGGCTAGAACAGTGCCATGCAAATGCCTGTTCTCACTTTCAGGTGACACTGTAAACAAGAAGCAGGCAGCATTATTTCCTGCAAATTGTAGCCAAGTTTGTTTGAGCGATTGGCTGAAGTAGGACTGAGTGGACTTGTAGTCTCTAAAGTTTTACATTGTTTTATTTTTCAGTGCAGTTATTTTTGGTACATAATTCTACATTTGTAAGTTCAACTTTCATGATAAAGAGATTGAACTACAGTACTTGTATGAGGTGAATTGAAAAATACTATTTCTTTTGTTTTTTACAGTGCAAATATTTGTAATAAAAATTAAATGTAAAGTGAGCACTGTACACTTTGTATTCTGTGTTGTAATTGAAATCAGTATATTTGAAAATGTAGAAAACATCCAAAAATAACATTATTGTTTAATGTGATTAATCACACAATTAATCACAATTTTTTAATCGTGCAATTAATTGTGATTAATTTTTTTAATCGCTTGGCAGCCCTGCTCTATATAAATCCATGGTACACCCTTATCTTGAATATCACATGCAGATGTGGTTGCCCCATCTCAAAAAAGATCACTATGGATAGTTCTCTGAAAACATCCACTCAATGTACAGCAGCAGTCAAAAAAGCAAACAAAATGTTGGGAATCATTAAGAAAAGGATAGATAATAAGACAGAAAATATATTGCCTCTGTATAAATCCATGGTACGCCCATATCTTGAATACTGCGTGCAGATGTGGTCGCCCCATGTCAAAAAAGTTTTATTGGAATTGGAAAAGGTTCAGAAAAGGGCAACAAAAATGATGAGGGGTATGGAACGGCTGCCATATGAGGAGAGATTAATAAGATGGGGACCTTTCAGCTTGGAAAAGGGATGACTAAGGGGGGATATTATAGAGGTCTATAAAATCATGACTGGTATGGAGAAAGTAAAGAAGGAAGTGTTATTTACTTCTTCTCATAACACAAGAACTAGAGGTCAGCAAATGAAATTAATAGGCAGCATGTTTAAAACAAACAAAAAGAAGTATTTTTTAACACAACACGCAGTCAGCCTGTGGAACTCTTTGCCAGAGGATGTTGTGAAGGTCAAGACTATAACAGGGTTTAAAAAAGAACGAGATAAATTCATGGAGGATAGGTCCATCAATGGCTATTAGCCAGGATGGGGGAGTTGGTGACAGGGGATGGATCACCTGATGCTTACCTGTTCTGTTCATTCCGTCTGAAGCACCTGGCATTGGCCACTGTCAGAAGACAGGATACTGGGCTAGATGGGCTGACCCAGTATGACCCAGTACTTATGTTCTTATGAGAATGAATGGAACTGCCCTGCCTGCCCTGAAGAGCTTGCAGTCAGGGCCGGTGCAACCATTAGGTGAACTAGGCAGTCTCCCAGGGCACCAAGTGGTTGGGGGTGGCCAAAAGCGCGCTCTGGGGAGGAAGTGGACCGGAGGTGAACTGGGGCAGAGGGGCGCGGGGAGGGCCGTCTGCAGCAAGTAATGGTGGGGGTTGGGGGGCGGCACACAGGGCCCCAGCTCACCTCTGCTCCGCCTCCTCCTGTGAGTGCACCGTCCCGCTCTGCTTCTCTCCCTCCCAGGCTTGCGTGCCAAACAGCTGATTGGCGCTGCAAGCCTGGGAGGCAGGAGAAGCGGCGGCGTGCTCGGGGAGGAGGCAGAGCAGAGGTGAGCTGGAGCGGGGAGTTGCCGCATGGCTCCCCAGGCCGAGGGGAGTTGCTGCACAGCTCCCTGAAGGGAGAGGGGGCGGCAGGGAGCTGCCGCAGGGGGGGCACCTCAGGGCAGAGGGGAGCTGCAGCGGGGGGGGGGGTGCTTCAGGGCGGGGGGGGGCGCCTCAGGGCAGAGGGGGGGTACAAGGTGGAAGTTTCGCTTAGGCCGCAAAACATCCTTGCACCAGCCCTGCTTGCAGTCTAAATAGGCAAGACAGACACCAGGTGGAGGAACAAACAGACTGGTCAGTGTGATGACAGCATTATCTGTTTCTCTACATAAAATCCTTCTCCCTTTCAAAATTCACATCTCAGCTTTAACCTCACACAGCTGAATTTGTTATAAGCCTTTTATTTTTAATAGGAGATACTTTTTTATTCCAGGAAAAAAATGATATTTTCCATTACTACTTAGAATCTGCACTGTAGTTGAATAAGCACATTATTATGACAAGAATTTCAAACACTACAGTGCTCCTTTTCCAAGAGAAGTCAGACTTTGGGAGAAGAATTCATTAGCTGGATATCTGTGCCCTATAATCTTTTAAACAAATGTTTTCTTTTTTTTTCCTGTGAGAAGAGCTCCATGCTGTTGCTAGGTTTCATTCCCCCCCCCCCATCCCCCAGCTCTGAGTTAAATGTGATAGTTATGCATGGTAACAATTCATTTACTTGCCAAGAAATGTAAGTCCTTGGTTCCACCTTGGCCTAAGGCATTTTACGTTGTTGTTAACCATGTCTTTCACAATCAAGCAACAAAGCATCAGACATTCTGACTTGCACAACAGCACTGAAAGTGGCTTGTGAGACAAAGATTGCACGTTATATACTATATTTCTCTGTAAAAGATCTCTAGCTAACCCATGTCTTTCAAAATCTAGGACTACCAGTTCCCAGACCCGTTTGAAACTGAACTGTCCTCTGGTATCAGGTTCTGGTTTTTTTTTAAATTATTATTTCTATTAAGCAGCATTCTGAGGCCATATATTGTTTGGTGTTTTAAGACTGTGCGATAAACATTTTAGCTGCTATGACAAAAGCTAACTAAGATTAAAGTGCAACTCCAGATGAGAGTCAGAATTTCTGAAAGTCACAATAACCAACCAGGTTACTGGTCAATGGCATGCGTATTCCTGCCCTCGAGGGGACAAAATGTCTGACCTTGACAAATGCTACACTTAATGGAGAGCAACGTGAGTAATAGTTTTCATTGGACCCACTTCTGTTGGTGAAACGGACAACCTTTCGAGCTACAAAGGACAACCTACATAGGGCGACCAGACGTCCCGTTTTTAAGCCTTCTTCCAAGTGTCTGGACTTTTAGTTAAATACGGGCAAATTGTCCCTTATTTTCGGGGATCGCAGCACAGCCAGCAGTGGGGGGCAGCAAGCAGCCATGCCCCCCTCTTTGCACTCCCCAGCGGGTGCCGGAATCTTCCTTGCTGCCTCCTCAGTGGCAGCAGTGCCGGGGATGGGCAGTGAGAGCGCGCCTGGGAGCATCCTGAACTCCGCTGCTCCCCTCCCCGTTTCTGCTGCTGCTCCTGTCCCACCGCCCCCCTTACCTCCTGGGCAGCACTCCCGCCACACCGTCATTAGCTCCCGCCTTGCACGGCTGAGAAGCCAGAGCACGGTGTGCCCCCGCCTGGGGCAGCCCGCGGAGAAGGGGGTCCCTGCTTACCCATGGTGGGAGGATCCCTGCTCCTCCATATGGCGGGGCTCCGCTGGCCCTGTGGCAGTGGGAGCAGGCTGTGAGCAGTGTTTCACCTCACAGCCGACCCCCCCCACGCACATGGAACCCCTAGTGGGGCACGGAAGAGCGTGTGTGTGGGGGGCAGTGATAACACCAGCCCTGCACTGGAGGGAGGGCTACAGAGAGCAGCGCGGGCAGGCTGCCCCATCCTGTGTGCAGGGAGACCTCAGGCTGCCCCATGCGCGGACATGCAGCGGGAGGGCTCAGACCACCAGCCATGTGGCCGTGCATGCAGGAAGGGTAGCGGGGGGATGGGGGAGGCATTGCTGGTGAGCTTGGACCAGGTGTGGGGAGGATGTCGCAGGATGGCGGTGCGGTGACTCGGACGGGGGCGTGTTGCAGGCGGGCAGCGGGGTGGCTTGGGCCAGCCCCAGGCACCGGTGGGGAGGGGGACCTCAGGCTGGTCCCATGTGGGCGGGAGGCAGGGAGGGCTCAGGCAGGCCCAAGTGTGGTGGGGACTGGGGGATCTCAGGGAGGGCTTGGGCCAGACAGGGAGTGTCCCGTTTTCCCTTGGGGAAAATATGGTTACCCTTGACCTACAGGACTTGAAGAGGAACTCTGTGAAGCTCGACAACTTGTCTGTTTCACCAACAGAAGTTGGTCCAATGAAAGGTATTACCTCACCCACCTTGTCTCTCTCATATCCTGGGACCAACCCAGCTACAACACTGAAAGCACCAAGTCGAGCCTTTATATTTTAGTTTGAGGTCCTGAAATCTATACCTGATCTCTCTGTGTGCATTGTATATGGCCAGACCTTTGTCACTCTAGGCTGCTTATTCACTCAATATTTGTGCCGTGGGGGCGGAGGGGATAGAATTATTACTTATTGTATAGTGTACCAGAGAACAGGGAATCTGTTCTGGGGATATGTGGCAGCAGTTTGATCTCCAGTTCAATATTTTCAACTGACTGTAATACAAACATGATTTAGGGCTGATGTGACAAATTCTGGAGAGGATGTTAAGGTGAAAACCCAGAGCCAAGTACCTGGCTTGGGTAGCTGGGCTGGGTGTTTGGCAGGTGCATGAGAGGGAGGAGAAACCCACCATCAACATCAGGCACAAAGTTCCTGGGCAACCACTCCAAAGAGGCTCCTATCAAAAGTAACCTCAGTGGGCTGTCTAGCCTCACCCAGAACCATTCCTCATCCCCTACCCATCACCTGTGCTCTGCCATGCAGCAAGATTATATGGAGCAAGGTGTCATATAGAGGGAATCTCCTTCCCCTCCCTCTCTATTCATCCTTCCCCTTGCACAGCAGAAACCCACCTAAGCCACTAAGGCAGAGGAAAGCTCTGAATATTCCCCTAATGGGTAAAATTTATCTCTGGAACAATTCTGATGTCAGTGAAATTACATCAAGGATGAGTTTGGCTCTATGTGTAGAGCTTTACTGAAGGATGACGGAGGGCAGTTGTGTAACCTAGGGGATATGATTACTGACTAGAAGTATCTGAAGGAATTGTTTCGGGTATCCAAAGGATTAAGGTGTGATGAGGTGAAATTAACAAAAATTAAAAGAAATTAGGCCAAGGATCAGGAAATGTTTCCTCACAGTCATAGCTTTTTAGCATAGGGAATAGTCTTCCGGGTGACAGGCTAGAGGCTCAGTCCCATGAGAGATTTTTAAGATTAGATTTGACAAAGCACCAGAGGGCGCGCTGTATTGAACAGTCCTGCCCTGAGCATTCGGGCCCTGATGCTCTTAAACTCATTCTTAGCTCTAACATCTGGGATTACTCACGTTCTTAAAGTTCAGCAGGTGCTAAAGTGCTTGGCTGGATCATGCCTGAAAAGGTCTGTTCCATCTCTGACTTTTGTGATTGTTCTACCCTGAGTTGAAGTGAAAGGGATTTTATTTAAAAAAACCAACCCACACTGCACATGTCTCAGTAACCTTGCCTAGCGTCACAGACCCTTCTCCTATCCCCTCTGGTATTCAGGGTTATTTACTTCAGATTATAATATCTGTGGTTTTGAAACATAATTGGCAGAGACTTGCAGGTTGATAGCCAATTGCCTGATCTGGACATTCGTTCATACTGTCTGAACTCCATTAAGCTAAGTATTGACTAGACCATGGCAATGGTGAACGCTGATGCCAGCTTAATTAACTTTTCAGTACCATGCCATCTATGTGACATCGGGGAATCCCAGTTTATGGCATCAGCTAGGAGTGAGAGAGACCAAGGTGAATCTTTGGTTCCTCTGATTCAATGCAGATGAAAAAGTTGCAAATTTCTTCTTTTTCAAATTTTCTTTTCAAAAGCTTCCTTCCTATGTTTGTTATTTGAAACTATTTCTAATTTTTTTTAAAAAAAGTTTTTTGAACGCCTTAATAATTTCCCTTCTGAGCTGCTGGACAGCTACAAATGTCTACGCATATTTGCTATGTTAATAATTCAAACGATACTTTGCATCTTGAGCACAGGCACAGCTAGGCCAGAGAGAAGAAGGGAGTGGGAAAGGCAGCTGGCTGGACACCTGGCGAGAGCTAGTGAAACTGAGGTGAAACTGGCTTCACTAAACTGCCTGGGATACTAGGGGAAAATTTTCAGAAACACTGAAGTGACTTAGACTCTGAAGTCCCATTGCCTTTCAGTGAGGCTTAGGCTGCCAAGTGCTGGCCCAGATTTTTAAAGGCATTTAGGTGTTGCTGTACTCAATGTTGCAAGTTAGTCTCTAAGGTGCCACAAGTACTCCTGTTCTTTTTGCTGATTTAGAAGCCTAAATCCTATTGACCATCAATGGGATTTTGGCTCCCAAGTGCCTGTCACTTCTGAAAATAAGACATAGGCTCCTAAATCGGTTAGGCATTGTGACGCTAAGCACGGTAATGCCTAAATACTTTTAAAAAACTGAGCATGTCACTCTTGAAAATGGGATTTAGGCACCTAAATCACTTAGATGGTTTTGAAAATTTTACTTTAGAACTTTTGATGAAAACAAGGACATCTGCTCACCCTACAGTCGAGTGGAGGATACACTTCCCAGTCTTAGTACATGATCCATGCTGCAGAGGATAGTGAAAACCCCAAGATCACTTTGAGATATTCCTGGAAGTCAAGTCCTTGTCTACCTTAAAGTTAGCAATCAGCTCTATCCTGTGTATGTGAGCAACACTCAGCACAGCTAGTTAAATATCTTATCCCACTTTTACCCTCATTATTACAGATGAACAACTCTGTTTTTGTCAATTTGGATGACAGCTCAAACCCTTCTTGTTTGCACATGCAGTATATTAAGGTGTGTTGTTTTGATTTAACACAGAAAAATATAATTCAGTGCCTAAGGGAAAATAATTGGGGAAAGCCTTGATGTACCATAGTCTTTCTCTGTCCTTTACGTCTTTGTGGGTTGTATATTTCTGGTTCATTTGTTGCATTGTACTGTGTGAACACAGGGCCTCTTTTTCCTTATGGCCTAAGAATATTCATGCAGAAAATGTATTATTTAATTGTGGCCTGCTTTAGAATTTAATTCAGTCAAAAATGAAAGAGAATTGTCATTGTGCAAAGGGATACCTCTAGGAATGGGACTCACCGTGAGGCTAGCAGACAGATTATTACAGAAAACACATGTGGACATTGAGAAATGGGGTAAGAGGAGACACATCCTGTGTAAATTTTACAGGAAATTTGCTGATAATTTTTTAAAAAGTCATACATGATAAAGCTTTTTCCGTTTTTATAATCTAAGATGAAGATAGTAAAACCCAGGGCATGATAAATATTAGTTGTTGGTTGGTTGGTTCTGTGGTATTGCCCACAATGTGCTAGGTGGTTTTCAGACAGCCTTCCTCTGTAGCATGGAGCACGGGTCACTTGCTGGAGGATTCTCTGCTCCTTGAAGTCTTTAAACCACGATTTGAGGACTTCAATAGCTCAGACATAGGTGAGAGGTTTTTCGCAGGAGTGGGTGGATGAAATTCTGTGGCGTGCCGTTGTGCGGGAGGTCGGACTAGATGATCATAATGGTCCCTTCTGACCTTAGTAGCTATGAATCTATATAGTTCCTGACCTGGAGCTCACAATCTGAGGCCCCAGTCTGCAGACAACAATGTACGTGTTCGACTCAAGGATGGGCAGGCAGACAGAGCGTGGTGGAAAGGGGAGCAATACCTTCATACGGTGTTTTTGAACTGGTGGGTCACTGCTAGAGCTGAGAAAAATTTTTTCAAACTAATAGTTTATTTGACCAAAAATGCAGGTTTGGTCGACCTGAAACTATTCACAAATTGAACATGAACGTTTTCAGCCATTCACAAAACAGCCAGAGGTGGAAGTGGTGCTGCTTCCCTCTTCCCCCCACCATATAACCTTTACCTCGTTGGTGAGGGTGCTCACAGTGGATGCTGGAGACCCATGTGGAGACCCAGAGTGCACTTTTTTGACTAATCAAAGTTTGTATACATTTCAGATTTGATTGAGCCGAAATCAAATTTATTTTCAATTTTTTTGGAACTGCCCCTGTACAGAAAAATCATTTATTTGCCCTGCTCCAGCTGTAACTCCTACCGGGACATGGAAGGCAATCAGGGAGGTTGCCAGGCGTTGAAAATGTTATTACGATCTAAAGCAGAGAAAATACAATTTTCAGAATTATTTCATGGTTCACAACACCTTCCAAGTTTGTGAGGTCAAATGTAGTTGTATTATATAGGCTTATCATTTATACACTTTTACTTTTATAGTAAACGTAAGGGGTTGTCAAAATGTTTGACTTCAAATAAGGGGCCAAGTTCCAACAACCTTAAAAGGCTGAAAAACCCTTGTGAAATAGAAAGGTCAAGGTGCTACTTAGCCATTGCATGGTCCAAATGATGTTAAGTTCAACTAGATTCACTCTACACGAGTGGTTTTCAACCTGTGGTCCCCAGACCACTGGGGTCGGCAGACTATGTCTAATATTTCCAAAGGGTCTACATCTCCATTTGAAATTTTTTAGGGGTCTGCAAATGAAAACAGGTTGAAAACCACTCCTTTAGGCAGTGCAGTCAGAAATTCTATGTTGTATCTTTCAGGAAAGGCAAACTAATACTATTTCTGCTAGTAGTAATAATGACGAGGGAGTTCTTTGAGTACCTGGTATTTTAAAATTCAAATATTTATAGAATTGTAACTGTGATGGATGATGTGATGAGAGAAGCGTCCCAGATTTGTTGATTCTTCTTTTGTTATTGCCTGTGTGGAATAATGGCCGTGGTGCTGGAGCCATAAGCAGAATAAACTGCTTCTATGGTTATGGGACTCCTCAGCGTTGCTTTGCGTTTAATAACCTGCAAATGGCTCCTTTATTGCTCTGCTGTACTTAGTAGAGAGACTTATTAAATCTCTGCTAGGGGACACCAGTAAATAAATATTTAAGGGGTGAAATTCTGGCCCTATTGAAGTCAGTGGGAGTTTTACCATTGACGTTGATGGAGCCAGGATTTCACCCAGTATATCCCAAAGCCATCAGCTAGCGCAACAGGAACAGATACATTGGTGGAGAAAATATGAACAACAAAGAATAAATGACATTACAGGGAGCCAAAATACCGGCTAACTAATCTGAGATAAGGACCAAATCCAAGGCTCTGGTCACCACCCAACGAGCATAGAGTGTGAAAAGGGACACAATTAAAAGGAACTTTGCCCACCCCAGGCAGTAAAGTGGCTGCAGAGCTGCTCTGCCAAACCCATTTTAGCCACTGGTGTCACAGCATTAGCAGGAGGACCAGAGAATCCCCACAGAAGAGAAGATTCTGGCTTTGCCCCTTCCCTTATCCCCATCTCCACTTGCTCTGCACATATTGCTTCTGGGGAGCCATGTTTGCTGCAGAGAGGGGTGCACCCTATCAATCTAGCACTCCCAGTGCGTGGCAGAACTTCCCCCATCCTGTTGCCAAGGGGGGAGGGGCCTTTCCAGCTGCAGCTTTCAGAATGATCAAAGATGAGATTTTTCAAAGTGTTCAGCACTGACCCTGCTCCCATGTTTTGCCACTGACTTCAACGGCAGTAGAGTTAGACCAATGTAGAGCGCTTGATCCCACCCTGAAATCTCACACTAATACCTACAGCATTCAATCCAGCCAAACAAATACCATTGACACTATAAATTCCAGTAATTTATTTTAATTTTTCCTTCTATGTTTTGATGTTGTTTGAATATTATTTGATTAGAATGTTGGGAAAAGTTACCCTAAAAAAGCATAGTGCACACAGATCAAAAGAGCCTTCTGTTTCACAGGAGCATGTGTGAACAAGCCATTCTGTGGTTAACTTTATCCAGATCAGCGTTAGAGGCTAGATATGTAGTTCATCTTGTTCATCTGAGAAGCAGACTTGGGCAGGAAAGAGTTTACCTGTCCTGTGAAAAATGGTGAGATTTCAAAAATATTTTCCCATTCCAAATTGAGGCAAAAAATCAATCTCAAACTTTTGTGAACAGGAAAAAAAAATTTCAGTTTGGTTCAACGGAAAGGGTTTTATTTCCATTTCAATTTTTTTAACTTTTTCTTTATTCTACATTAACTTGCATTTCTAAATAAAAAGTCATTTCACATTTAAAAAAATGGAACTTTTCATTTAGTGTCTCATTTTACTGGTTTCTGTGACAATTTCAAAGTTTCCAGAATTTTCAGAATGGGAAATGTTGAAATCAACCCTTTCCCATTAAGTTTCAGTTTCAGTGAATTGGCATTTTCTGAGGAAAAATATTTTTAGTCAAAAAATTCCCAGTCAGCTCCAATGAGGAGTCATGTATGTTTTTGTGTTTTTATTTTCTTTCCTTAGGGTTGAAGAGGATTTAGAGAGGCTCTGGAGAGAGAGTTCCAAGCCAAAACCCAGGCTGCCACATAAACCAGCATTGCTTAAGAAGCCATTAATCACCACTAAGAACAATGTTAGTCCAGCCCCTCCAGCAAAGCTGAAAGAAGACAAGATTCAAACCATGGACGAGGTAGACATTCTCCAGTACATTCAGGACAATGAATCTATCAGCAACCAAGACATGAGTCTCTTTTGAAGAGTCTGTTTCTTTTCTGTCTTCCGAGGCTGCCTTATCCAAGTGCCATTGACCTCGTATGTGAGGGAGGCAGGAGTTAGCTCAAATTCTTGATTGTCGCTACATTTGCCAACTTGTCATGATTAGGAGAGCAGAAAGTCTGATTATTTCACAAGCTCTAAGTGGTAAAGAGTATGTGTTTCTACTCAGTGTAATTATGGTCTAATGTCTTATATTTTCAGGCTTTTTTTTTAAGAGGTGTAAAAATATACAACACTACAGATTCTGTGTACTATAATCATATCAAATTATTGGATAACTGATTACTAGACTGAAAGGGCTCACGCAAACAGCCGAGGCTACAAGCATGAATACAGTCTGGTGGGGCCCCCTTCCCTCCATTAGCTGAATAAGAGACGGTATGTTTCAATTAACTGGAAATGTGATCCTTTTTCTTTTGTCCATCCTTGTAGTAACCTGCCCTCCCTTGCTGTCATTTTAGTGAGATGCAGCCAGTCAGTGCTTCTGTGGATACACTAAAATCCGCCTCCATTGTATCTCAGAGAGAGATTAAAATCCCAAGTTGCCTGACTGTTCTTCCCTTATTCAGGCACTCATTTTGTCCCAGAGAAAGTTGTCCCTACCCCCAGATAGATACAGCCATATAGTGTCAATGTCTGGCCATTGGTTGTTTAGGTACACAAATTCCAGCTCAGGGGAGATCTAGTGCAATAGTGAAACAAGGCTAGACACTGCAAATCTATGTACAGATTTTCTGACTACGGATAGTCAGCACAGGGACATGGCGCAGAGTTAGCAAATGACTGGAGCTGTATTTCAAGCCATCTGTAGATACACAGACACTGAAATGTTTAGGAAGTTTGGATCTTTCTCCTGATCTAAACTTCAGGGCTTGGGACCATCCCTATAAAGACATGGGAGTGGAATGATGCTCATTGGTGGTCCCTTTGGTATCTGTTTAATTTTTATAGCCAGGCAAGAGCAACTCTGGGGTGATAAGACTTTTTTTTAAAAAAAATCTGTATATTTTGGTGAAATTTTAGTGCCCGTGAAAAGTAAGAAATTAACCCAGCACCTCACCAGCAACCTGCACTGCCCCTCCTATTCCAGGGCTAGGGCTCTCTTCTTGAATGTGCTGAATTATAATTTGGGCAAGTGTCTGTAACCTCAATTGAGACCACTGAACGCATCTTACCTGCGAACTAAATCAGACTGGAGGCAAGGTCTCCAGCCGTGAAATGCTAGTATATTTAAGCCATGTCACACACCCCAGATCTGCCTTTTTAATGCATAACATCATAGCTTCTAAAGCGTTTTAAAAATATATTTTTAATAATTATCATGTTCTCTATTAATAATTTTCACTTTATTCCAAGAGATAATGTATTAAGTACATTTTTGTTTAAATGAACAAAAAAATCAATATTAGATCTGAACCATGTAAATAAGATTCACTATAATAAAATGACATGCTAACCTGTAAATACTGTTGTTCTTTATTATATCCTAAAGTAAGGGATGATGAGAGTAGAAAGTTGGGTTCTAATTACCTAAACTGTGATGAATGTTCCATTTTTATTGCCATATGAGTGCAGTAAAATATGTGTTTAAATAAGAAAATATTGAAGCACTGTTCAGATAAAGCTTACTGATGAACACAGAACTCTGTCTATGGTTTTTATGTGGCTTCCATTAGTATCTGAGCAAAATATTTAATTAGCCTCCACAAACTTTTTTTCCTCGTCTGCAGATTATAGTGATCTCAGCCCAAGAAGCCCTGGAATGCAATTCCTTCCGAGGACATGCTCAGTTGAGACAGAATATTGACTTGGTGTCCAACAGAATGTAATAAGACGAGCATGAAATGGATTTTTATTAACACTATTGAGCTGCTTGTGAATAATTTTGGGACTATACTTGTCTAAGCATGTGTGTGTGTATAATTCTCTGTTGAATTCTCTGGAAATTTTGTTTAGTGGCATTTTTGACTCCTTTTGAGTGCTTAAACAGCCACATCTAGTGACTTTTCAAGGTTTGTCTGGTGACTTCCTGCTATGTAGAGTTGGCAACAAACTAAAAAAAAAAAAAAGCACTCAGTGTTGGCCTAACTCTGCTCCCTCAAAATTAACAATTACAGTCCCTTTGACTTCAGTGGAAGAAGAGTTCAGCAGAGCATTTTTGAAAATGCTACCATATGGCATCCTGTAATTTATATAATTAGAAGCTATCATGAAAGTTACTTGGTTCGGAGGGGTGAATAACAAATCACAGATTTTCCAAGTATCACTTCACTGTTGCAAGAAATGTCATTTTCTTAGAGCTATATAGGAATAAATTCCAGCAGAGTAACCCCTAAATAGAACTTCTGCAATCAAAGAATTTTCTTTTTCAACAGGATGCTCAAGGATTCTGGAGTCAGGTTTTTCAGGAAGACATGGTAATCTCCAGCTGTTTGGTAATAAAAACAATACACAAGAGTGGCATACCACAGAGAAACACAGGGCTCTCTGATGTGTCCATTCACTAAAGTGATGATGGACAGGCAATTGTTTAGATCAGTGGTCTCCAACCTTTTTACACCCAAGATCACTTTTGGAATTTAAGGGCAACCCAGGATTTACCCCGCCCCTTTCCTGAGGTCCCACCCCTTGCCTAATACTCCTCCCCACTCACTCCATCCCACCCCTCTCCGTCACTCACTCTCCTCCACCCTCACTCTCTTCCACCGGGCTGGAGTAAGGGGTTGCGGTTCGGGAGGGGGTGTGGGCTCTGGGCTGGGGCCGAGGGGTTCGCAGTGTGGGAGGGGGCTCTGGGCTGAGCCTGGGGCAGGGGGTTGGGGTGCAGAAGGGGATGAGAGGTGCAAGATCTGGGAGGGAGTTTGGGTGCAGGAGGGGGCTCCAGGCTGGGGCAGAGTGTTGGGGTGTGGAGGGGGGTATAGGGTGCTGACTCTGGGAGGGGATCAGGGCTGGGGCAGGGGCTTGGGGTGCAGAAAGGGATATGGGGTGCTGGCTCTGGAAGGTCAGAGCTTGGGCAGAGTGTTGGGATGCAGGAGGGGGTGGGAGTGCTGGCTCAGGGAGGGGGGTCAGGGCTGGGGCTTAGGATGCAGGAGGGGATTCAGGGTGCAGGAATGCATATGGGGTGCTGGCTCTGGGAGGGGGCTCAGGGCTGGTTTGGGGTTCTGACTCTGGGAGGGGGCTGGGGGTTGGGGTGCGGCCTCCTGCTGGGAACACTTACCTCGGTTGCGCAGCATGGCTTCCACTAAGGCAGGCTCCCTGCCTAACCCGACCCCACGCAGCTTCCGGAAGGGGCCAACGTGTCCCCGTGGCCCCTGGGGCAGGTGTGGGTGGCAAATGACTCAGTGCGCTGCCCCTCTCTGCAAGTGCTGCCTCTGCAGCTCCCATTGGCCACAGCTCCCTGTTCCTGGCCAAAGGGAGCTGCGGGGACGGTGCTTGCAGGCAGGAGCAGCACACAGAGGGAGACCCCTGCCTCCCCCTCCCCCCCCGCCCCCGGGGCTGCACTGGCTGCTTCTTGGAGCAGCATGGGGCCAGGGCAGGCAGGGAGCTTGTCTTAGCAGCAGCCCCACTGTGCCACCACAGATTGCAATCGACTGGGAGATCCTCTAGGATCGACTAGTCGATCGCGATTGACCCGTTGGTGACCACTGATTTAGATGGTAGCATGCTCAGTCTAATGAGTAGTGAAACCAAATCTGGACAATACCTGAAACATACAACTATTTCAACATGTGTTGGTAAAAATCTAGGGCTAGATGATCAGCTAGCATAAATCAGCAAAGCCGCATAGAAATCATTGTTGCTATGCTACTTCATGACACCTGAGGATTTGCCTCCTAACTTTCTTTCTGTGAAAATGTGTCTAGAAAAATCTAATATTTAGAATCTCATGTAGATGATTAGCAGCTTTGTGGTTGCCAATCAATCTGACCTGATCTAAACAGATGGGATGTGACTAGTCTGATAATCTTGGGTCTATGATAATGGGTGAAATTTGATGACAAGATGTAATTGAAAATGTATGCCTGCCTGATATATGTAGGTTGTTACAAAAACCTGATTTCCCTTTAAGAAGCAAGGTTGGGACCCTGAAATGAATAGGTTGTTAAGTGTTTCTATTGCAAGATGTGCTTCATCCTCTTTTAAATGTTTATTAACATCTTTCACAAAGCTATCTGTGCTGTATATTTACCCAAATAGCACATTTCTTATTGCTCCTACCATTTCTGTTTGCTCTTTGAGTTTCTTGGGCATTGTCACTAATGATCCCAAAATTCCCATATATTATTTCATTGGTGGTAATTATTAATGCCAATAATCTCACCTCAAAAGAGCTAACAATAACTTTTCATTATGTTAGCAATCACTCCTTGGCCAGGCGTGCCAAGGATCCCAGCTATACATTGCTGACCCTAAACAAGAAAGTCTCAAGGCTTCTATGGGTTATTTCTCTATTTATTGTTTTGTGCACCTGGGCCTTTCTTAGCTTATCTTTTTTTTTTTTTTTAACCTCTATTTGCTGTGTCTGGCTATAGTTGTAGTTTTCTGCCTAGAAGCACAACCTCCCAAGATGGGGAATAATGGGGAAAATTAGGTTGTTGCTTCTTGTCTGAAGAGTCAACAGGTAGGCCCTGGAAAACTAGGCTTGCATTCTGGTAAAATGAGCATCTGTTTGGGCTGTCAGTAGGATTTGAACCTGGAACCTTTAACTTTAAAAGTATGAGCCTGTATCAGGTGAAATAAGGGAGCAACCTCCTTACCTGGCAGCAGTGACAGGCTTTTATCCTTTTGAGGATCAGCCATTAGAGGAAGACAAAAATAACACTGGTTTCAGAGGGGTAGCCGTGTTAGTCTGTATCAGCAAAAACAATGATGAGTCCTTGTGGCACCTCAGAGACTAACAAATTTATTTGGGCATAAGCTTTCATGGGCTAAAACCCACTTCATCAGATGCATGGCATGAAAAATACAGTAAGCAGAATATATACTAGAGCACATGAAAATATGGGAGTTGCCTTAACAAGTGTGGGGTCAGTGCTAACGAGCCAATTCAATTAAGGTGGAAGTGGCCTATTCTCAACAGTTGACAAGAAGGGGTAAATACCAAGGGAGGGGAAATTGCTTTTGTGGTGCTAATGAGGCCAATAACACTGGGCTAGTGTGGATTATACTGGTTCGATCCTACTAATCCACTCTATAGAGTTAAGTGCCTTCACATTGAGCCCAGATAGCTCTTTATCAGGGACAAATCCAGAGAAGGAACAGGAAATTCCCATAGAGGCAGACATTTTAGATCCTATATTAAAACAAAACACAACCATGCTCACAGGAAACTGGCAGACACATGAGAAAACTGGCAGACACATTTACTGAGATACACTTGTCAGTCTTGCAACAGTTCCCCAGGTTCTCATCCAGTATATTAGTTCATCAAACTATATGATGAGATAAATACGATGATACTGACCTATTTCTTTACAGAGTGGTAATTGCAGGATTGACTTAGCCTTCCAGATGTTGGCCATGCAATAGCTCATGCCTGTCAGGGCTTTACACAGTAATTATATTGAATGAAATCTGTACCATTTGTATTTCACACTGCTCCTTTATCCATTTCTATTTTCTCTGCTTTTCCACTTTTGGTTTGACCTGGCAATAGCGTGTCAGGGTTTTTATAATGCTACCAAATGAAGTGTGTGGATTTGTATTTAACACTGTGACTTTTGCTCTATTCTATTTCTAGCTAATTAGTAGCTTTCTGAAAGAAGTGTGTGTTTCATGACTCACCCACCTTCTGAGGTGAGAGACCTTAAAAAATGTGAGTGTACTAGAAAAAGTCAATGTTTTCCTTTCCCGGGAAGAGCTGTATTTTAGTACTGCTACTTTGGAATTCTGCAGCAACTGCTAGTAGAGAACCCCAAAGGGTCTCAGACATACAAACACTAACAAACTTAGCATTACAAAACCCCTATGAAGAAGGTAACTATTTTTATTACTATAATTTGTGTTACAGTAGCACCAATTAATAGTGGGGTTTCATTGTATTAGGCACTCTGCAAACATAGAGCTGAGAAAGAAAAAGAGCTGAAGAACTCATAATCTAAACTGACAAGACAGGATGGGAGAAAAGCAAATATCATCTCCATTTTACAGATGGGGTACTGAGGCATAAAGAAACCAACTGTTATGTCTAAGGTCACATGGGAAATCTGTGGCATAGCTGGAAATTGAACCTAGATGGCCTGAATCCCAAACTAGCAACTTAACCACAAGACCAGCTTTCTTCTCTAGTATTATACCCGTTTGACAGATGAGGAAATGGAAAGATAGGCTGATTTACCGTCACACAGTTAAACGAGAAGCTGTAGCTAGGAAAAAACACAGATCTGCATCCTACCCTGGTCATGAACCTTTGAGGTGACCTGAAAATGAAAAACAAATGGGCTTGTGGTATTTTTTTAGGGTGTTTGTTTGTTTGTTGCTTCTTTATGATGTATAAAGATGGCCTGAAATATTTTTCCAAAAAAAGCTTTATTGCTTTTTTCTTGTATTAGAAAGTCAGGAAAACTCTATAGTCACTAGACAACCAGTAAAATGATGACATCACAACTGACAAAAGTGAAAGATGAACAATTTGAGAGAGAGTGGGACTTTTATACAGACTGTTGTATTTTGTTTCTGGTAAAACCTATTTAATTCCAAAATGTGTAACAAACAGTTGGGAGAAAAATGTCTTTATTAAAAATTCAGTACTCCTAATCCTTTAATAAGGGTGTAGGAACTCACAATACACAACACTGGCATCTCCAAGCAATCTTCTGCGAAGCTAAGGAAGACCACATTTGAGATGCCTGGAACTTTTTAAAGTAAAACACTGGAAGGAAACGAATAAACTTTTAAGTGACTGGTCTCTTGGGACTGGAAGCAACATGAATATTTTGTGATCTTGGTGTATAGCAACCATCACTAAGTCCAGCTTGCCTGGGTGGCAAGATAGACTGGAATGTCCAAGGGGACTGTGACAGGTTCGATCACAGAAACTCCCTCAATACTGTCACTAGATGTTCTGGGATACCATGAGAACAAACCCCCCTGCCAGAGAACAGTTCCCTACACTCCTGTCTTGCTGAGTAAGACACTGCAGTCAACTACAGCACAGACCAAGTGGTGGGCCACGCCCCCCCCTGCAGTTCACTGAAACTGAGATCCACTCAGCTCAGGGGCTTCTTAGTTAAAAGAGACTTTCCAAGCACTCAATATTCAGTCTTTCTGGTAGCCCACACCCCAAATGAATCCGTTTTACTCTGTACAAAGCTTATACAGGGTAAACTCATAAATTGTCCACCCTCTATAATACTGATAGAAAGATATGCACAGCTGTTTGCTCCCCCAGGTATTAATTACTTACTCTGGGTTAAATAATAAGCAAAAGTGATTTTATTAAGTATAGAAAGTAGGATTTAAGTGGTTCCAAGTAATAACAGACAGAACAAACTAAGTTACCAAGCAAAATAAAACAAAACATGTAAGTCTAAGCCTAATACAGTAGGAAACTGATTACAGATAAAATCTCACTCTCAGAGATGTTCCAATAAGCTTCTTTCACAGACTGGACTCCTTCCTAGTCTGGGCCCAATCCTTTCCCCACTCCTTTCCCCTGGTACAGTTCTTGTTAGCTCCATCTTAGGTGGTAATTAGGGGATTTCTCATGACTGGGACCTCCTTTGTTCTGTTCCACCCCCTTATATAGCTTTGGCACAAGGCGGGGGTCTTTTGTCTCTCTGGGTCTCCACCCCTCCTTCTAAATGGAAAAGCACCAGGTTTAAGATGGATTCCGGTACCAGGTGACATGGTCACATGTCCTGTGAGACCCCAAGCCTTCATTCTTCTTGGCCTGACTCACAGGAAGACTTGCAAGTAAACAGAGCCATTTACAACCAACTGTCCTAGTTGATGGGAGCCATCAAGGTTCCAAACCACCATTAATGGCCCACACTTTGCATAATTACAGTAGGACCTCAGAGTTATATTTCATATTTCTAGTTTCAGATACAAGAATGATACATTTATACAAATAGGATGACTACACTCAGTAGATTATAAGCTTTGTAATTATACCTTACAAGAAACCTTTTGCATGAAGCATATTCCAGTTACATTATATTCACACTCAGTAGCATATTTTCATAAAATCATACCGAGTTCAACGTCACAGGGACTGTCTGTGACTCCATGGTAAGATGGTTATAGTGCTTCGGGAGTTCACTCTAGTTACTGCGTTGGAGAAATCTAATGATAGAAAACACGATCCAGGCCATTTGGGGTCTCTGTCCTGCGTCTTGACAGTCTGCACTGAAGGTGGCACTCATGGTTGTGAACCACTCCAGACAGTGTGACAGGGCTCATTCCCTCATTCAAAGTCATACAGAAAATCAGTGGCTGAGCTGGACGGAGGCTTAGGAATTGTGATGCTATCTGTTCCCTAATCTGAATAATGATAACACTCTCTCTCAGCCATTTTTGATGCGACATATGAGGTTCACGTTTGGTTGGAGGAGTTGGCTACAGACATTCCTATCACATGCATATGGAGAATCTTAAGCATTATCCCAGCTGAATAATTTTGCCTACAACTGGCTGTAATGTTGTGTTTCCTTAAGGCTCCCATGTGGCTGTAATGTGAGAAGGATAAACATTGCTAGTAGCTTCAATGGTTTATACACAAACTCTTATAGGTTGTGGAGGCATTTGCTGGAACTCTGCCAATACAATAGTGTTGAGTCTGTTCTGTGCATGTGCCTGGAGTCATTGCCAGACACTGACTGTCCAGCCAAAAATATATTGGCAGCAGGTACAGGAGGGATTTCTTTCTTGTCTATCCATTCAGACGAAAGAATGGTGTGCCATTAGCTTGTCATGGATGAAGCACAATGCTGTCTCTCAGACCAAGGGAAGAGATTGTGTCATCTCCTGTATGAAATCCCCTCCAAACATAGCTCCCTCTCTATCTGCCATTTGCTCCTCTTCCTAGCAAAAACTTGTAAAAAGGTCTGAGGTCCTCCAAAAGCTTCTTGCAAAATGGGCCTTTGTAACTTAATTCATATAATGTCATCCAGCAACAAAAAGGGAAAAAAAGTAGAGCAGGGTGGGAAACGGTTTTTCCATCCTGGGAAAATTTTTGATATTATAAAAATGTTTGAGTCCCAAAAAGGGACAAAAAGTTGAAAATTTAGTGAACCAAAACTCAAAAAATATTTCAGTTTGGGTCAGTCTCAATGTTTCAAGTTTGATTTTTATCTTTTTATTTAAAAAAAGATACAATACATTAACTTACATTTGGAAATGAAAAGTCATTTTGAACTGAAAAAACAGAACTTTTTTTTTCAAAAATGTTGAAATGGGACTTTTCAACTATTTCAAAACGTTGTTTGAAGTGTTTCCGAAATGGGAACTCTGTTCCCCTTTCCTGCAAAATGTTTTGGTTCTGATGAATAAAAAAAAAAAATGTTGTTGAAAAATTCCCGACCACCTCTAGAAAAAATGTCATTGTACCCAGCCGTGAGTATTGCCTGAAGCATCCACTGGGGAGATGGGCTAGATTGTCTCCTATGGGGGCTTTCCCCAGTAGGGGACTGTACGCTGCGTATTAGACTCTCAGAGCCTGATGGTCAATTACCACCAACATCCCTGTATGCCACTCTGGCAGCATAAAGGAACCTTTAAAAGCAGCTTCATAAGGCTGTCCCCCCGCACAGCAGCCTCCCGGTCAGCACACATCTAGCATTAGGGCTCTATGCCAGCTCTACTCTCAGACCAGGTGTATAGCTGGAGGGCATCCATAGGAAAGTTCCCTGTGCCAGGCCCAGAACAGGGAATGCAAAGATCACATAAAACAACCTCTACTCCTATCCCTCCATCTCTGCACCAAGCTCAAGAACAGAGGACTGACTGAGAATGTGGTTCTCAGAACTAATCTCTCCCTTTGGGGTGGGGTATCCCATTCCATGGAGAAAGAGGGTTTTGCCCCAAAACTCTAAAAACTGCTAAGAAGTGAACATACATTCTCTGTCTACAAAGCTGTTGAATATTTACAGCCAAGCATACATTAGCTGCAGGGTTATGTGGGTGGGGAACTTATCACAAACACTAGGGATACATTTGATCCTGTTTGTTATGGGCATTTTGTTAATTAACCATACATCAATTGTAACATTTCTGTGTTAGGATGACACAGGGTATACAAGCCCTGGTCTACACTACGAGTTTAGGTTGAATTTAGCAGCATTAGGTCAATTTAACCCTGCACCCATCCACACAACGAAGCCATTTTGTTTGACTTAAAGGGCTCTTAAAATCAATTTTTGTACTCCTCCCCGATGAAGGGATTAGCGCTAAAATCAACATCACTGGGTCGAATTTGGGGTAGTGTGGATGCAATTCGACGGTATTGACCTCCGGGAGCTATCCCGGAGTGCTCCATTGTGACCACATTGGACAGCACTTTCAACTCAGATGCACTAGTCAGGTACACAGTAAAAGCCCCAGGAGCTTTTGAATTTCATTTCCTGTTTGGCCAGCATGGTGAGCTCATCAGGGCAGGGGACCATGCAGTCCCAGAATCGCATTCTACCACCATTCTGCACTTGCTCAGCCTATAGTTGAACTGCTCCTTACTACTGTCCAGGCTTCATGAGCCATGGGAGCAAGGGGTAGGCTGGGGTAGGTGCAACCACGTGGTGCTGCCAGCTGGGAGAGCAGCCTGAGGCAGAAATATCAGAAATACAAGAAATACCAGGAGAAAGGGTGGTAGGCAGCCACTCAATGGAGGGTGTGCAGTGATTACATGAAAGGGAAAGGAGACAGTACAATGTAATAGCCAGTAGGCTATCACAGTTTTTAAAATGCACATTAAGATTAGTGTCATTGGGTCTGCTGATGGGCAACTTCTTAGAAAGGGGCTCTCATTTTTAGCGAGAGCTATTTGTACTAGGTTGAATTTGTCTTTGTCTTTTAAAGAAGAATCATTTGAATATTATAAGTGGGGGAATTTGAGAAGAACAATATATTTACCTCCATTGCATTATATTAGATTGGATTAGCAGTGTATTTTGGAAGCCCTGAATGGTGAATTCTTTAATAATGATAAAAGGGACTACACCATCTAAGGAGTACAGCTGGTGTATATGATTTTCATGGGAAGCTCCCTCTTTTGTCTACACTATCATAGATGAACATGTCCAAAAAAAAAAAAAAAGATTGATCCTTTGTGTAAACTCCAAAATAGAGACCACCCTCTACGACTTCATTTCTTAAAATGACAATTCCTTTTTGCTGCATTTACAATAAATAGTACTCAATGTCACCACCTGCTGGCAGAATAATAATACCTAGCACTTTTCATCAGTAGATCACAAAGCACTTTACAAAGGAGTTAAATATCATTATCCCCATTTACAGATGGGGAATAAATTTGTTCCAGCTCTTCAAAGGTATTAAGGCTCCTAACACCCATTGAAATGAATAGGAGTTTGGCCCTATGTACCTTTGAGCCTCTGGGCCTACATCACTCCAGTGATAAAATAACATTGAAATGGACTGTTAAAATATTTTACAGTCTAGACATTTAACTAGGCAACCATCCCAAGGGCATCACACCTACATAAAATCTTGTATATAAAAATATTTTGCCTTTATATGGTGTCTTCTATCAGAGGATCTCAAGGTAGTCCACAAACATTAATTGAGCTTGCAAAACCCTTTTGGTATGCTAAGTGTTATTTTACCCAATGGGAAACTGAGGCACAGAGAGCTCCTTGGGCCACCCATTCTCCACCCCCACTCATTGAAATAAGTCTAATTTGTTGGGTGAACACCATTGCCTTCTCAGTTTGTTTTGTAAAATAAAAAGTCTTCGGGATTTAAAACAGCAACTCTTAGTCTGGTAGAGCATCCTAGTGAAGTCAGTGAGAGTTGCTGGGTGCTCAGTACTTCTGAATAGCTGGGGACTTATTTAGGCATCTAAAATACTGTTTAGGAGCCTAACTAGAGACACCTATTTTTGAAAAAGTCTTGGCCTATGTACTTAACTGAATCCCACGTATTTTTAAAAAACTTGGGCTCTTCTAGTCATGTTTCCCAAGAAGGTAAAAAGCAGCTACTCCAAACATAGGGAAAAATGACTGGAAAAAGGCTAATGTAGTGCCAATCTTTAAAAAAGGGAAGAAGGAAGATCCTGGGAACTACAGGCCAGTCAGCCTCACCTCAGTCCCTGGAAAAATCATGGAGCAGGTCCTCAAAGAATCAATCCTGAAGCACTTGCATGAGAGGAAAGTGATCAGGAACAGCCAGCATGGATTCACCAAGGGAAGGTCATGCCTGACTAATCTAATCGCCTTTTATGATGAGATTATTGGTTCTGTGGATGAAGGGAAAGCAGTGGATGTATTGTTTCTTGACTTTAGCAAAGCTTTTGACACGGTCTCCCATAGTATTCTTGTCAGCAAGTTAAGGAAGTATGGGCTGGATGAATGCACTATAAGGTGGGTAGAAAGCTGGCTAGATTGTCGGGCTCAACGGGTAGTGATCAATGGCTCCATGTCTAGTTGGCAGCCGGTATCAAGTGGAGTGCCCCAAGGGTCGGTCCTGGGGCCGGTTTTATTCAATATCTTCATAAATGATCTGGAGGATGGTGTCGATTGCACTCTCAGCAAATTTGCGGATGATACTAAACTGGGAGGAGTGGTAGATACGCTGGAGGGGAGGGATAGGATACAGAAGGACCTAGACCAATTGGAAGATTGGGCCAAAAGGAATCTGATGAGGTTCAATAAGGATAAGTGCAGGGTCCTGCACTTAGGACGGAAGAACCCAATGCACAGCTACAGACTAGGGACCGAATGGCTAGGCAGCAGTTCTGCGGAAAAGGACCTAGGGGTGACAGTGGACGAGAAGCTGGATATGAGTCAGCAGTGTGCCCTTGTTGCCAAGAAGGCCAATGGCATTTTGGGATGTATAAGTAGGGGCATAGCGAGCAGATCGAGGGACGTGATCGTTCCCCTCTATTCGACATTGGTGAGGTCTCATCTGGAGTACTGTGTCCAGTTTTGGGCCCCACACTTCAAGAAGGATGTGGATAAATTGGAGAGAGTCCAGCGAAGGGCAACAAAAATGATTAGGGGACTGGAACACATGAGTTATGAGGAGAGGCTGAGGGAGCTGGGATTGTTTAGTCTGCAGAAGAGAAGAATGAGGGGGGATTTGATAGCTGCTTTCAACTACCTGAAAGGGGGTTCCAAAGAGGATGGCTCTAGACTGTTCTCAATGGTAGCAGATGACAGAACGAGGAGTAATGGTCTCAAGTTGCAGTGGGGGAGGTTTAGATTGGATATTAGGAAAAACTTTTCACTAAGAGGGTGGTGAAACACTGGAATACGTTATCTAGGGAGGTGGTAGAATCTCCTTCCTTAGAGGTTTTTAAGGTCAGGCTTGACAAAGCCCTGGCTGGGATTATTTAACTGGGAATTGGTCCTGCTTCGAGCAGGGGGTTGGACTAGATGACCTTCTGGGGTCCCTTCCAACCCTGATATTCTATGATTCTATGATTCTATGATAGGGGGAGCTCTTGGCTTATTGTTTGATTTTCATGTTGTAAGCAAAAAATCCCAGAAAAGCTGCCTTACGCAACCAGATTCAATAAATACAATGTGCTCTTGGCAACCAGCTCCACAATACAAAATTCACACTCAGAGTACTCAGAGTCTGGAAATCAATTAGATGGGTTTGTTCAGACAGAAGCTAGTAGGGAGACCTGTTTCACTGAACACATCCCTATAGATGTATAGTCCTGGGTGTCTGTGTATGCTAACACACACATGCCTGTACCGGTGTCAGCTGGATTCAGTACAGTAAGATAGAGAAGGAAAGGGAGATAATATGGGAAGTTCAGCCTCCAGGTGCCATACATCGTCTGCCAGCTTTATACTTTGAATTTTATAGCTTGGAAGTGGAAATGGTTGGTGGTAGGAGTGGAGGGGAAGATGCGGAAATGGGGAGGGGTCTGTTCCAGCATAAAAGTTAAATTTGTCACGCAGAATTGCTGCGACATGAGGGTTGGACTGGACATGTGTATTGTGTAAGGTCGATTGCTTCCAGACAGCCACACGTCTAAGTGGGATTTCTTGCCCCAATTCAGCAAGTGTCTCATCACCTGAGTAATCCTATTTATTTCAATGGGATTGCTCATGTGAGTGAGGATTTGCAGGATTGCAGAATAAACTTGATATGAGAGACAATGTTTTAGGAACCTAAATCTGTGTTTAAGGATTTGAAGTATCCCTTGCTGTTCACAGCAACACAGTGCTACCAGCTTAGAGTTACAGAGAGAAAACGGCAGTAATGAATGAATGGACAGAGAAGGCTTTGGCTCACAGGCTCTGTGGGCCCTTTCATCCACATTTAGAAATAATACCCTGCCACCCCACTCCTCTGAAGACACCAAACCCAGGAAATTCCAGTGTTATTGGGACTGAGAAGGAGAAACTAATTTGCTTGAGGTGCAGCTAATGTGCCATGGCAACCATCAGCTCACTTGTGTTTGTCTTTTTTTGTGACTAGAACTACTGCTGCCTGACTTCCCCTGCCTGGGTGGAGACTCTCAAATACCAGTGCATACAGTGATGGAGGAGGTTTTCTCTTAAAGAGCTTTGCAGCGTGGTGACTTGCTGGCTGCTTTTTTAAAGTGGAGACTAATCTATGTGAAAGTCTCTTTATCACTAAATATCATTCTGGTCTGGCCAAGACAGAATGATCTAGTGATCAGAACGTGGGATTGTGAGACGGGACTAAATTCTGTCTTGGGCCAGTCATAGAATCATAGAATATCAGGGTTGGAAGAGACCTCATGCAGTCATCTAGTCCAACCCCGTATTCAACGCAGGACCAAACCCCAACTAAATCATCACAGCCAGGGCTTTGTCAAGCCTGACCTTGAAAACCTCTAAGGAAGGAGATTCCACCACCTCCCGAGATAACCCATTCCAGTGTTTCACCACCCTCCTAGTGAAAAAGTTTTCCTAACATCCAACCTAAACCTCCCCCACTGCAACTTGAGACCATTACTCTTTGTTCTGTCATCTGCTACCACTGAGAACAGTCTATATCCATCCTCTTTGGAATCCCCTTTTCAGGTAGTTGAAAGCAGTTATCAAATCCCCCCTCATTCTTTTCTTCTGCAGACTAAACAATCCCAGTTCCCTCAGCCTCTCCTCATAAGTCATGTGTTCCAGTCCCCTAATCATTTTTGTTGCCCTCCGCTGGACACGTTCCAATTTTTCCACATCCTTCTTGTAGTGTGGGGCCCAAAACTGGACACAGTACTCCAGATGAGGCCTCACCAATATTGAATAGAGGGGAATGATCACATCCCTCAATCTGCTGGCAGTGCTTATACAGCCCCAAATGCCGTTAGCCTTCTTGGCAACAAGGGCACACGGTTGACTCATATCCAGCTTCTTGTCCACTGTAACCCCTAGGTCCTTTTCTGCAGAACTGCTGCCTAGCCATTCAGTCCCTAGTCTGTAACGGTGCATGGGATTCTTCCGTCCTAAGTGCAGGACTCTGCACTTGTCCTTGTTGAACCTCATCAGATTTCTTTTGGCCCAATCCTCCAATTTGTCTAGGGCCCTCTGTATCCTATCCCTACCCTCCAGCGTATCTACCTCTCCTCCCAGTTTAGCGTCATCTGCAAACTTGCTGAGGATGCAGTCCACACCATCCTCCAGATCATTAATGAAGATATTGAACAAAACCAGCCCAAGGACCAACCCTTGGGGCACTCTGCTTGATACCAGCTGCCAACTAGACATGGAACCATTGATCACTACCTGTTGAGCCTGACGATCTAGCCAGCTTTCTATCCACCTTATCGTCCATTCATCCAGCCCATACTTCTTTAACTTACTGGCAAGAATATTGTGGGACACCGTGTCAAAAGCTTTGCTAAACTCAAGGAACAGCATGTCCACTGCTTTCCCCTCATCCACAGCACCAGTTATCTTGTCATAGAAGGTAATTAGATTAGTCAGGCATGACTTGCCCTTGGTGAATCCATGCTGACTGTTCCTGATCACTTTCCTCTCCTCTAAGCGCTTCAGAATTGATTCCTTGAGGACCTGCTCCATGATTTTTCCAGGGACTGAGGTGAGGCTGACTGGCCTGTAATTCCCAGGATCCTCCTTCTTCCCTTTTTTAAAGATGGGCACTACATTAGCCTTTTTCCAGTCGTCTGGGATCTCCCCGGATTGCCATAAGTTTTCAAAGATAATGGCCAATGGCTCTGCAATCACATCCGCCAACTCCTTTAGCACTCTCGGATGCAACGCATCCAGCCTCATGGACTTGTGCTCGTCCAGATTTTCTAAATAGTCCTGAACCACTTCTTTCTTCACAGAGGGCTGGCCACCTCCTCCCCATGCTGTGCTGCCCAGTGCAGCAGTTTGGGAGCTGACCTTGTTCGTGAAGACAGAGGCAAAAAAAGCATTGAGTACATTAGCTTTTTCCACATCCTCTGTCACTAGGTTGCCTCCCTCAAGTAAGGGGCCCACACTTTCCTTGACATTCTTCTTGTTCTAACATACCTGAAGAAATCCTTCTTGTTACCCTTAACATCTCTTGCTAGCTGCACCTCCAGGTGTGATTTGGCCTTCCTGATTTCACTCCTGCATGCCAGAGCAATATTTTTATACTCTTCCCTGGTCATTTGTCCAATCTTCCACTTCTTGGAAGCTTCTTTTTTATGTTTAAGATCAGCAAGGATTTCACTGTTTAGCCAAGCTGGTCGCCTGCCATATTTACTATTCTTTCTACACATCGGGATGGTTTGTCCCTGCAACCTCAATAAGGATTCTTGAAAATACAGCCAGCTCTCCTGGACTCCTTTCCCTCTCATGTTATTCTCCCAGGGGATCCTGCCCATCCGTTCCCTGAGGGAGTCAGAAAAGCAGACTTTGAAGTCCAGGGTCCATATTTTGCTGCTCTCCTTTCTTCCTTGTGTCAGGAGCCGGAACTTGACTATACTATGCCACCCTTACTTCTGCATTGCTGCTTTCAGAGCTGGGAGGCTGGAGCATGGCGGCTGCTGACTGGGGGCCCAGCTCTGCAGGCAGCAGCGTAGAAGTGAAGGTGGCAATACCGTACCCTGCCATCCGTACTTCTGCGCTGCTGCTGGCGGCCGCTCTGCCTTCAGAGTTGGGCTCCCGGCCAGCAGCCGCTGCTCTCCAGCTGCCCAGCTCTGAAGCCAGCGCCACTGCCAGCAGCAGCACAGAAGTAAGGGTAGCAGTACCGCAACCTCCCCTACAATAACCTTGCGACCCTCCCCTTCCCCACACACACTCCTTTTTGGGTCAGCATCCCTACAATTACAACACTGCGAAATTTCAGATTTAAATTGCTGAAATCATGAAATTTATGATATTTAAAATCCTATGACCGTGAAATTGACCAAAATGGACCATGAATTTGGTAGGGCCCTAGCTGTTAGGGCTTGATTTCTGATCAACATGCATCAGGATGTGGAGACTGCACAACGTGACTGCAGACAACGTTAGAGAGACAGTCACAAGGTTTGAGCCAAGAGATGCCCAAATTTGAACAACCGAAGAGGAGGGGTGTATCTTCAAGAAAGTATTGATATGACATGCTATGTGGATGCCCTACGCTGGATGGACCATGATCTTGTAAAGAATGGTGGTGGAACAAGGTGGTGCAGAAAGCAGTAAGAAATAGGAGAAAAGTCAGAAAGGTGAGGGAAAATGATCCTTCAGAAGAAGCGGTTGCCACTGTGGCAGATATGGCAATTTCCTGCAATATCCTTGGGAGACCTTGTTGAACTAAGTTTAAGTATCTTTGGGGTCCATTGTATTAATGAATGGTTTATGTATAATAGTGGGCAGGGATTATATGTATTCTCCCAAGGGGGGAGATGTGACAGATGTGATACCTGCGGAATATCTAGGGGGAGATAAGTGCAAATTTCCCACCTCCAGTTATGAAAAAAAAACATCCTTTTGAAGCTACACCCTCAGGAGTGAGCCACTGGCTGTTGACCACCTGTTATATGAGGCCAAGACCAAAGGCCCAACCTGTATAAAGGAGAGACTGAACTCATGGTTTTTCTGAATCTGAGACAGTAACCCCGTTGTGTATTTTGAAGGAACGATACCTACCAGATCCTGAGGTTGGAGTTGGGGTAACCTCTGGTAAGCTTTCTAGCATGGGGGTAGGTTCTTTCATTGTTGTTAATCTGCCTCTATAATGCTTTCACCTTAAAAATAAATGTGCTTGCTTAAAAGGAGCTGTGTGGTAACTCATAACTGCTGGCAGTTACATTGTTCATAGCCTTCAGAGAGAAAGCAAAGCACAGACCTGGGCCTTTTAGGCAGTCTGGGGAACTCACTATGCAGCCTGGAAAAAACCCTGGTCAGGAGAGAATGAGACATGGGTCTCTGCCCAAGAGAGATGAGGGCTGAGGAGCCAGGAGCTTGGAATGGGTGCCCTTGAGGGACTATGGAAGGGGACTAAAGATGCAGTTGCCCAATACTGTGACAGCCACTTACAGAGCTTCCAAGCAAGCAGTTAGAAAAGTGAGACATTTAGCTTTAGATAAGCTGCATAATGAGTTGAATAACTGCCCTAAGCTTGCCAAAAGGGAAATAGATGTGATTGTGAGGACAAGAAACAAAAGGAAGGAAGACAGATTGAATATGCCATTCCTAAAGGATGCAGGGGGCAGATGGCTTGTGTCAGGAGACACGGTAAATGGGCAATAGAGTGAATACTATTAGGGTCTTCTTAATGAGGAGAACCCTTTATATGCCACACTACCATTGTGGGAACCAATAATCACAGATGTTGACCTGTGAGAAGCAGACATCACTGCTGAAGAGGGCACCTGGCAAAGCAGCAGGTCTGAATGAAGTCCTGGAGGAAATGATCAAGGAGAGAGGTTAATTTACGGTGGGTCACATGAGTCCTGCATGCAGTTTGAAAGAGAAGGAAATCCCAAGAGCCTAGAGAAAGTCCACACAGGTACCAATATATAAACAAAATGGTGACCTACACAACTGTTCAAAGCATCAGGGAATTAAGTTGCTGTTCCACTTCATTAAACAGTTAGAGAGAATCATAGATAGTCACATTTGTCAAATAGGGGAGCAGTTTGGCTTTGGGAAAAGAAGCTGGAGGGAAACACTGAGCATGGATGGGCTTTCACTGATTTGGAGAAAGCTTTTGACAAAGTACCTAGGTGACTGCCTCTGCTATGATTCTATGGGGGTACCAGAGGCCCTTGTCCAGATGGTGATGGATTGTCTGGTGGTTCTATGACAAAAGTGCAGATGCCCTTTCAAGATGAAAGTTTCAAGGTGAAGGTTGGGCCCCACCAGGGATCAGCACTTAGTCCATTACTAATCATAATTGTGATGGACTTCATGAGTAAGCAAACCCAAATGGAAGATGGTAAATAGCTGATCTATTCAGACAATATTGCATTAATGACCAATAGCGAGGAAGCTTTGGTCCACGCGACTGATGCCTGGAACAGGAAACTAACAAACTGTGGACTCAAAATGAATAAAGAAAAGACTGAAGTCACATAGGTGACATGCACGGAACCAAGACAGATGAATATCAACATTGAGAACTTGTGCCTAAATCAGGTTTCTGCGTTTAAGTAGGGACTGGTTAACAGCAAGTGGAGAAATCAACAGAAAAGAGCAAGCAAGGCTGCTGAGTGTGGGGAAAATCAAGTGCGAGATAAGTGGAGTGATTTATGATAAACAGATGCCCAGACTACTCAAGGGACAACTATACTAAATCACGATAAGACCAGCTCTTCTGTACGGATCAGAGAAATGGTCAATCAAAGAGAGGCACTTGAGAAGACTGGAATCCATTGAAATAAGATGTCTCAGGGCAGTCAGGGGAGATAAAATTGCTGGACCGCTTGTGGAATGATGAAATCAGGAGTGAGACTAAGGTCATCAGAATCAGAGAGAAGCTGCAAGAAAGGAGGCTGAGATGTGTGAAGGATAGATGAAGGGATTCCTGTTTGAGAATACAGTTTGTGTGGGTGGAGAACAAGAGGACAGCCAAGAAAACAGTGGATAGACTGTGTGTGGGAGGATGGAGAGGATATGGAACTGGTGTTGGACCACAAGCCTGGAAAAGATGGTGTCACCCATGGTGCCTAGGGCAGCCCTCACTGGAAATGCCAATGTCAGGGCAGGCTGCAAAAGGGAGAGCAGATGCTCCCAAGACTAGTGGTTAACACTGAAGTTAAACTCTCTGACCAGTCACAAACTGTGCTTCTGATTCCCCACCATGGTTATCAAGAAGCAAAAAAGAAATCATACAGCCACCTTTATTGCATTCCAGTTCTCTGGCTCCCAGTCAGCACCTAGGTCCAGTACAATGAGAAGTTATTTAAAGAAACTCTGCTCACATATAAAAATGTTCTTCTGACCCAAAAGGGTCAGCCACATTACCAGATCAGTAGAGGTTTGGATCTTACCCAAAATACCAGGCTGCCAGCCAATCCTTTAGTGTCTAAAACTAAAGGTTTATTATAAAGAAAAAAGAAAGAACAAGAAGAGAAAAGTTAAATGGTAAAACAGTCACATACATACAAAGACTTCAAAGTCCATATATCAGGTTCCTAGCAGTACTGTTGAGTTTTCTGGCTTGAAAGTCCCTCTGGAATACATCCGCAGCTTGGCTGGGTCATTCAGTCCTTTGTTCAGCACTTCAGTTTGTAGCAAAGTTCCTCCAGAGGTAAGAATCAGGATTGAAGACAAAATGGAGAAGATGCAGCTGCCTTTTATAGCCTTTTGCCATGTGGCCTGTGTTTCCTTTGTTTCAAACACAAGCTGCCCAGAAGAAGTGTTTTCTGTCTGGGTCATAAGGTGTATCCCTTGCCTTCTCTCAGTGGGTCAGTTGTATAACTGATGGTCCTTAATGGGCCATCAAGCAGGCTAGGCAGTGCTGATGCCAAACCGTCTGGGGGTGTCACCCAGAAGCATAGCACAAGTTTGAAATGCAGACATACATACATGTCTATAACTCATAATACAAAGGAGATACAAGCACATAAACAGGATTATTATATCTGACAAATTATAACACTTTTGCAGATATCTTATATGGCCTATCTGGCATGACTCACTGCAATTTTACAATATTGGTATTCATAATATCCTAATGTGTCACCCAGGTTCCATACAGCGTCACAGTTGGATCCAGTGACCTGACCCCAGCTAACTGGGAATAAGGGAAAGAAGAAGATTTCTGATCTCACTTACACCCTGGTCGAAATGAAGTCAGAAACCATTATTAAGCCATTATTTTTATCCTGAAAGATGTGTGGAACCAAATAAGAATCTTCAGGAACAGGAGAACCTGTAAGAATTAATAGAGTTACCCAGACACTTTAATTTAAACACACTGGATTAGATAACAATAAAAGAAGTTGATTAATTACAAAGAGAGAAGTTATAAGTGAGTACAGGTAATCAGGCATAAAAGTCAGAAATGGTTACAAGAAAAATAAAGATAAATCACTTTCTAGTGTCTAACTTAACAAACTGTATTTGATTCAAGCAAACTTTCTCACCACATGCTTCCAGTAATACTGACCAAACTCTTCAGGTCAGGATCCCTCCCCCAAAGCTCAACAGCAGTTTCCTTTTGTCTTCTCGGGTGAGGAGAATGCAATCGGCAGGGAGAGAGAGACAAAGAGGTGTCTTGTCTCTGTCACCAACAGAAGTTAGTCCAATAAAAGATATTAGCTCGCCCACCTTGTGTCTCTCTTATCCTGGGACCGACACGACTACAACTACACTGCATACATAAAAGGACATGAACATTTTGTTCCTGACTCCAAGGTAAATATCCCTAATGAAAACATGCTATTTACATGTAACATGTAAAACTATCTGTTATAAACATTTCAGTCCAGAAGTTAGTGGAATCCTGCTCTGTGGGTTTTAGCCACCTTATTTTTAACCAATAATAGATTAGGAGCAACAATAAAGATTTCTGTATTGCCTGTGCCTACTGAGTAAATGTTGCGCTCTTAGCCACACAGACACTGGGAGATGCCTCAGCATTGTTATGCTGGTCAGAACCAGGCCACAGGGGATGGTGTCAGCTAGAGGTGATACTGCACAATGCCTAGAGTAAACTTGTGATACTTATAAAACCTTTAGCTGATGGGGGCTGCCATAGTCCCAAATGTACAATGACTAGGGGTTCTGTCCCAAATGTACAATGACTAATACATTGCCAAGCAAAAAGCAACATGGAATTTATTCTCTCTGGGGGGCAGGGGAAACACTCCTCTGTGCCACCATGTGGAAGAAGGGAAGAATAAGATTAATAATACCTAGCTCATGTAGAACATCTCATCTAGGGAGGAACCCAATGGTGCCAATTCTCATGGTTTTGATTATAATATGCTATTGGATGTTTTAGTTAAAGCCCCAGCACTTGGGGACAAGTGATAAGATGTGAATCTCAGCTTTCGTTTAAGAAAGGAAGGCCCTCATGGGTGCAGAGAAAAGCTTGAGAACATGACCCAAGTGCACCCTAAAATTCAGAAGCTAGAAGGCAAATCAAAAGAGTCCAAAACTTATTTTAAAAATCATATGATTTTTAAATCTATCTCATGCCCAGTTGGGGCCTGACTGAATGCTTGGGGTTAATAATGTTTGACCCCAGTCTCCTGAGTCCCAGCCCCAGTGCCTTAACCATTAACCTACACTGCCTCCTACCTCCTATTGGAGAAAATCTGATAGCTCCAATGTGGGTGGATAATAGATAGAGGATACAGACTGGGGAAAATGAGAGAAAGAGATTTGTGGGGTGTCAACATATTAATGGTATGGGAACCCCCAAAACTAATGTATATTCTAAAATCAGTTCTGTTCATCTTTAAGAACATGGCTGTTTTATTCTGAAATGATGAAGAAAAAGACAAAGCATGTGAAAGACTTTACCCTAATAAATATCAGAGGTGAGAAACCTGCATGCTGAAAGGTACCGTGCTTACATCTTCAAGTAGCTGAACTTCTCCTTCCCCAGAGAAGGCAAATTCTGTTATGGGTGTATGTCTCTTCGATTATAAATATTTTCACTACAGACAGAACTTACCTACACACAGTATATTACATTTCTATGTAAAGGGACAGTAGATGCATTATATCCATATGTTTATCTGCTTCTAACAAATGCCGTTTCTTTCCTGTGTAAATGATTATATCCTTTATTAAATGAACATTTTGTGTAGAGACTGAAGAGGTTGAGAATGTCGCTTGCTGCTTTGCAAATACCTGTGAACTGAATACAAAGCACTCCCTCTTCTTTTAATATCAGTGCCTTTGATAAATTCCTTAATAGACAGTCACCCGGTTCCCCATAGGAGAGATAAGAGTGTGCATATAATGATGACAAGAAGCAAATGATTAAAGAAGCCAAAAGGAAAATATTCTCAGTGCTGCGGTTTTGACACAGTGGAATTTCCAACAATGAACCTTGACTCTAAGAAATAATGTGTTCTGGCAGCTGGTGACACATGATAAGCAGCTGCTAGCACTTTGAATGGGTGGAAATGCCATCTACCTAGTGTAAAAGGCAATGTATTAATGGTGATGGTAGTGCCTTCATTTGTGAACCTTCCTTTTGTCCTTCCCAAGTCAAAATATATATAAACACAAACTATTGCATTAAGACTTGGATATGTTTAAACTTACTGCCAACAACCTGACATTTAAAGAAAATATAATGGAAATAGGACCCTTAAAAGAACCTGAAACCTGCTATTACTTTTTTAAAAATACCTCCACAGATATTTTGATTTTACAGGGATTAAGATGTGGTTTTTGCATCTCAAACAATTATTTGGTGTCTCCTTCACTACATCATAGTGGGGGAAATAATCATTTTACTTAGCTAAAGAATCTGGTAATGAGTTTAAGAACAAAGAGTCCGATCCTTATCTCCCTCACACAGGGTTTGCACAAGTGTAACTATTGAGTTACTCCTAGTTCATATTACCAACATGAGGGAAGTCAGAATCAAACCCAAAGCAATTTTGTGTGGATAAAGCTCAAGGCTCCTATGATTTGCAGTATTATGAAATTGGAGCTCCAAGGAATGGCTTAGAGGATATTGACCATTGTTCATTTTTTCCTGTCGCCAACTTTCATTTCCCTTAGATATGGTTATGGAGAGGGAAGTGAAATGGCTTTTCAAATGTTCCCCTGTCCTTCAGGGTAAAATTGCAAGCTTTAGAGGCCAGATTAAAAGATCCAGTAAATTGGCTCAATAAATTCAATAAACTGGAATTCCTGCTGATACTGAGAACTTTCAGAATGGCTTGCTGCTTTTGGCCAACTCCACCGTTAATCCTAAACTATCAAACTAAAGACTGCGGGGCTGCATGACCACTGGTAGCACTTTCAAAGAGAAGAAGGGCTGAGAAGATGATAAGGCTAGTTTGCGGCTAAATTAGCATCTTTCATACAACTATGTGTTAATCCTGCTGGTTGCAGCGAAGAAGCCACCTTTGCCTTTTTATACCCCCTTTTCCTCTTCCAAACACAGGAAGGCGCTTGATGTGAAATCCTGGCTTTGTTGAAGTCAAGGTCAAAACATGCACTGTTCTCAGTGGAGCCAGGATTTCACTCCAGAAGAGCCATTTCCAAAGCCCACTCCAGGCCTGATCCCTGAAATTAGTTGTATGTCGCCACAAGGAATGCTAACAGCAGAATAACAAATCCAGGTCCTGGGAGAGGCCACTGACTGCTTTGTGAAAAGGACTTATACCCAGGCCATAGGCTGGGGACTGTTTCATTGCAGGTTTCAATGTAGCCAAGTCTAGTACCTGAGATTTTGATCAGTAGTTTTGAATTCCTCTCCAGACTACTAAATACTGGGGTATCTAAAGCATGCTTCTCAGTTAATTTCTCTGAGGATCTCAGAGCATTTTACCAGCATTAATTAATTAATCCTCAAAACAACACAGCAAAGCAGGATGGCCTGTAATTCTACTTGATTGGGCCCTATAGATGCTGATTTGAAGCTTAAATGATGCTGTGTTTTAAGGCAGAGGACAAATTTCAGTTTGAGCTTTCAGTAGCTGATCCTTTGCTGGAGTAAATCACCATAACTCCATTGATGTCAATGGAGCTATGCCAATTTACACCAGCTGAGGATGTAAAGTGATAGTTAAGGACCTCATTTCTGGACTCCCAAGAACTTGATTTCTTAGCCTTAATGTTGCATTAATGGTTTCTTTATTAGCTATTGTTTCTAGACTCCCTGTTCTGACTTTTCTTTTGTCAAACTGGAAATGCACCAAACCAGGGTGACTGAAATATCAGAGACACAAGGTAGGTGAGGTAATAACTTTTATTGGACTTCTGTTGGTGAGCGAGACAAGCTTTTGAGCTTACACAGATCTCAAATATCAGAGCCAATTCTCTCTATCTACAAATTATTTTTGTTTAAAAAAAAAGTATGCTGAAACAAAATCTTGTGACAAAAAGTATCCTCAAGAATAATAGGGAGTATAGATGTATCATTGCAAATAACAGACATTAACATGCTAGTGCACATAGATCTGATTCCCTCTTGGATTCTTGCTGATGGTTAGAAATTGCTCCTGTTGTGTTTCTGTGGTTTGTGACATAGTAGAAACTTCAACAAGAAATTTATATCCTCTCTGGGAACATCAGTTATCATATATGTGACAGATTTCAGGCTCTAAATTTGACTGATTTCATAATTGTTATAATCTGATGGGAAAAGGTCTCTGGATTCTAAATGACATCCAATAAAATGAAACTGGAGTGACTAGTCACAAAACTATAGGGCCTGATTCGATGCAGTCACTCAACACTGTGAGGGACAGGACGCTTAGCTAAAGAATTATGTGTATATTACAGAGAGAAATTTCAGAGCACTTTATAGAAATATCTTTCCCTGTTTCAGTATTTCAACAGGTCTCTTTTCTCTCTTGACAGGTTCCCATCTAAATAATACTTACCAGTAAGGCTTTATTCACCCCTTAGATGGTGAAAAAATCAGACTCTATATGACAGGGGTGGCCAACCGGTGGCTCCGGAGCCACATGCGGCTCTTCAGAGGTTAATAGGCGGCTCCTTGTCTAGGCTTCCACTCCGGGGCTGGAGCAACAGGTGCCAACTTTCCAATGTGCTACAGGGTGCAACCTGCTCACCCCCTGGCTCTGCCCCAGGTCCCACCCCCACTCCACTTTTCCCCCCAAGGCCCCCGCCCCTTCCCCTGACTCTGCTGTGCCCTTGCTCCTCCTCCTCCCGCCCCCCACCCAAGCCTCCTGCACACCACAAAACAGCTGATCGCGGTGGGCGGGAAGTGCAGGGATGGAGGGTTAGGTGCTGATCGGCAGTGCTGCTGGCAGGTGGGAGACACTGGGGGTGGGGAGGAAGCTGACTGGGGGCTGTTGACGTGTTACTGTGGCTCTTTGGCAATGCACATTGGTAAGTTCTGGCTCCTTCTCAGGCTCAGGTTGGCCACCCCTGCTATATGAAAGTTTTGGACATTTTGTCATTGTGTGAAGAAACAAACACATACTGTGTCTACAATGATTTCCATTTTAGGTTAAGGAAAAGCAACAAGGAAGAACAAAAGTCAGTCTTCTCCATTCCTTGCTACGACAACTCTGAAAATGACACCTGATCTTTGCATCGAGGTAGACAACATATAAACGTAAAGGTGTGGTGCAAAGAAAAAGCTGCACCAGCTTCATAGCCGCCTACACACCCAAATCATTTGTAAGTTCTACAACTTTCCTTTAAATGTGCTTGGGTTAATTAGTGTCCTGAGCAATGTCTGTATCGATGTAAATAATTACCCGATAAAGTGCCAGTAGGTGGCACTCAAGAATTGTAGCACAGTCCCTAAGTTTTGTAGGACGCAAAAAACTAGTTGCTGTGCATTGGGAAGGGCTTCCTCTCTGCAGCTCTTTACATCAGCTCTTAACAGTAAACTGATGGTTTCACCACTATTTAACTTCTCTAAAATTATGGAACTTAACTGTGACAAATTCCATTTTCTCGAGTTTTCAACTAGAAAGCAGATTCTTTTCTTTCAATCTTGAGGGCTGGTTCCACAGAAACAGCCTGTGTAACCTTCTTTACTATACACTTTGCATAAATTAAGATAAGGAGGAATAATTTCTGTCATTACAGTAAGATAAGCAAAGTTTTATTTCTAGTGTATTATTCTCTCCTCCCACTCCCTGCCCCACCACTACTGCTCCTGTCAACAAGACAGCTTCTGCTATTCAGGTAGATTCTTCTTTCTTTCTTTCAAAATCAAAACCCAGGACATTCATGGCAACATTTGTCGGGTCACAAAATTCTCATACAAAAGAGAAGAGAACAGAAGTGGATAGCTCAGTGGTTTGAGCATTGGCCTGCTAAACCCAGGGTTGTGAGTTCAATCCTTGAGGGGGCCATTTAGGGATCTGGGGCAAAAATTGCAGATTGGTCCTGCTGTGAGCAGAGGTTTGGACTAGATGACCTCCTGAGGTCCCTTCCAAACCTGATATTCTATGATTCTAAGACAGAAGTGACTTGATCACAGTCTATATGTAGTAAAGTGATCATCAATACTCAGCGTATTATGTGTTGGAATTATGCTCCACCCCTTCCTTTCTTCATGTTTAGCTAGTGGCTGTTTCTCCCCACTTTGTTGCGATGTATTTATATAAAGCAGCAAGTTCTCAGCTTTCTCACCTGTGAGTAGCCTTATTTTTGTTGTACTGAGCAGTATACAAAATGTAGGTATCTACAAGATCCCTTTACAAAATGATAGGTATCTACATGGGGATAAGATTTCTGATAGTAAAGGGCTCCTTAATCTAGCAGACAAATGCTGGTGGTTCATGGATCATGGTTTGAGAACCAGTTACCATTCTAGATTATTGAGACCGAGAATGGCTGAAAGTTCTGCTCAGCTATCTTTCCTTCCAGTGCAGTGTGATTGACACTACACAAGACCTAGTCACACTTTTTTCTACAGATCCCCGTGGGACACAGTTTTAGAACATGGTTATTGTGTGAGTGCAGACACTGCCTGTGACTGCCTTGTTTTTCCTACACTTCCCTACATTGACTCAGACCCAAATCCAGATCTCATAAAAAATATTTCCCAAACAAGAAAATTCCAGGAACTGCCCGTTAGCTCCCATGGGCCAAATAACGACATTACAGTAATATATTTGTAGTTGCCATGTTGAAAAGTGACTGGCAAAGCCGCTTGGAAAGGGGCAAACTTTATGTTATTTAGTAACTTGTGGACTATGGGTAAAAGAATTGTTTCCCATTACACGACCCATTTCTCATAAATTCTAGCTTGAAGCATTTATTTTCTTGTGTTTCAATCAGGCTTTTTGTTCTGTATGTACAGTTGTGAGTAATGATGACTAACAGGCTAGGCCACCCAGTGTGTCCTCAGGTGGCCTGATTCTGATTCACACTAGTTTTACACTGGATAGCTACATTGACTTAAATGGAGTTAATCCTGATTTACACCAGTATGAGAGCAGAATGAGCGCCTGAGGGTATGTCTATACTATGAAATTAGGTCGAATTTATAGAAGTCAGTTTTGTAGAAAGCGTTTTTATACAGTCGATTGTGTGTGTCCTCACACAAATGCTCTAAGTGCATGTAGTCAGCGGAGTGTGTCCACAGTACCGAGGCAATCGTCGACTTCTGGAGTGTTGCACTGTGGGTGGCTATCCCACAGTTCCCACAGTCTCTGCCGCCCATTTGAATTCTGGGTAGAAATCCCAATGCCTGATGGGGCTAAAACATTGTGGCGGGTGGTTCTGGGTACATATCATCAGGCCCCCTCTTCCCTCCCTCCTTCCCTGAAAGCAAGGGCAGACAATTGTTTTGCATCTTTTTTCTTGAGTTACCTGTGCAGACGCCATACCACGGCAAGCATGGAGCCCGCTCAGATAACCGTCACTGTATGTCTCCTGGGTGCTGGCAGACGTGGTACTGCATTGCTACAGAGCAGCAGTTTATTGCCTTTTGGCAGCAGACAGTGCAATATGACTGGTAGCCATTGTCGACGTAGTCCTGGGTGCTCTTTTAACTGACCCCAATGAGGTCGGGGTGCCTGGGCAAACATGGGAGTGACTCAGCCAGGTCATTTCCCTTTTAAGTTGTGTCTCATGGCGATTGAGTCCTACCGGCAGTGCACTGTCTTTTAATCAGCAGCCAGCAGAAGATGATGGCCAGCAGTCATACTGCACCATCTTCTGCCGAGCACCCAGAAGATGAGGATGGCTAGCAGTTATACTGCACAGTCTGCTGCCAGCAAGATGTATAAAGATAGATGAAGTGGATCAAAACAAGAAATAGACCAGATTTGTTTTGTATTCATTTTCTCCTCCCTCCCTCCGTGAAATCAATGGCCTGCTAAACCCATTTTTGAGTTCTATCCTTGAGGGGGCCATTCAGTTTCTCGCAAAGCCACCCTCTTTGTTGATTTTAATTCCCTGTAAGCCAACCTGTAAGCCATGTCGTCAGTCGCCCCTCCCTCCGTCAGGGCAACGGCAGACAATCGTTCCGCGCCTTTTTTCTGTGCAGACGCCATACCATGGCAAGCATGGAGCCTGCTCAGATCACTTTGGCAATTAGGAGCACATTAAACACCATGCACATTATTCAGCAGTATATGCAGCACCAGAACCTGGCAAAGCGAAACCGGGCGAGTACGTGACATCAGCGCGGTGACGAGAGTGATGAGGACGTGGACACAGACTTCTCTCAAAGCACGGGTCCTGGCAATGTGGGCATCATGGTGCTAATGGGGCAGGTTCATGCGATGGAATGCCCATTCTGGGCTCAGGAAACAAGCACAGACTGGTAGGACCACATAGTGTTGCAGGTCTGGGACGATTCCCAGTGGCTGCGAAACTTTCGCATGCGTAAGGGCACTTTCATGGAACTTTGTGACTTGCTTTCCCCTGCCCTGAGGCGCAAGAATACCAAGATGAGAGCAGCCCTCACAGTTGAGAAGGGAGTGGCAATAGCCCTGTAGAAGCTTGCAATGCCAGACAGCTACCGGTCAGTCGGGAATCAATTTGGAGTGGGCAAATCTACTGTGGGGCTGCTGTGATGCAAGTAGCCAACGCAATCAAAGATCTGCTGATATCAAGGGTAGTGACCCTAGGAAATGTGCAGGTCACAGTGGATGGCTTTGCTGCGATGGGATTCCCTAACTGTGGTGGGGCCATAGACATAAGCCATATCCCTATCTTGGCACCGGAGCACCAAGCAGGCGAGTACATAAACCGCAAGGGGTACTTTTCAATAGTGCTGCAAGCACTGGTGGATCACAAGGGACGTTTCACCAACATCAACTTGGGGTGGCCGGGAAAAGTACCTGACGCTCGCATCTTCAGGAACTCTGGTCTGTTTCAAAAGGGGCAGGAAGGGACTTTATTTCCAGACCAGAAAATAACCACTGGAGATGTTGAAATGCCTATAGTTATCCTTGGGGACCCAGCCTACCCCTTAATGCCATGGTTCATGAAGCCGTACACAGGCAGCCTGGACAGTAGTCAGGAGCTGTTCAACTACAGGCTGAGCAAGTCCAGAATGGTGGTAGAATGTGCATTTGGACGTTTAAAGGCGCGCTGGCGCAGTTTACTGATGTGGTTAGACCTCAGCAAAACCAATATTCCCACGGTTATTACTGCTTGCTGTGTGCTCCACAATATCTGTGAGAGTAAGGGGGAGATGTTTATGGCGGGGTGGGAGGTTGAGGCAAATCGTCTGGCTGCTGGTTACACACAGCCAGACACCAGGGCAGTTAGAAGAGCACAGGAGGGCGCGGTACGCATCAGAGAAGCTTTGAAAACCAGTTTCATGACTGGCCAGGCTACGGTGTGAACGTTCTGTTTGTTTGTCCTTGATGAAACCCCTCACCCCTTGGTTCACTCTACTTCCCTGTAAGCTAACCACCCTCCCCCCTCCCTTCGATCACCGCTTGCAGAGGCAATAAAGTCATTGTTGCTTCACATTCATGCATTCTTTATTAATTCATCACACAAATAGGGGGATAACTACCAAGGTAACCCAGGAGGGGTGGTGGAGGAGAGAAGCACCAGGAGGGGTGGTGGAGGATGGAAGGACAAGACCACACAGCACTTTAAAAGTTTAAAACTTTAAAACTTATTGAATGCCAGCCTTCTGTTGCTTGGGCAATCCTCTGGGGTGGAGTGGCTGGGTGGCCGGAGGCACCCCCCCACCGCGTTCTTGGGCATCTGGGTGAGGAGGCTATGGAACTTGGGGAGGAGGGCGGTTGGTTACACAGGGGCTGTAGTGGCAGTCTGTGCTCCTGCTGCCTTTCCTGCAGCTCAACCATGTGCTGGAGCATATTAGTTTGATCCTCCAGCAGCCTCAGCATTGAATCCTGCCTCCTCTCATCACGCTGCCGCCACTTTTCAGCTTCAGCCCTCTCTTCTGCCCGCCACTTACTTACTCTCTTCAGCCCGCCACCTCTCGTCCCGGTCATTTTGTGCTTTCCTGCACTCTGACATTGTCTGCCTCTACGCATTCGTCTGTGCTCTGTCAGTGTGGGAGGACAGCATGAGCTCAGAGAACATTTCATCGCGAGTGCGTTTTTTTCGCCTTCTAATCTTCGCTAGCCTCTGGGAAGGAGAAGATCCTGTGATCCTTGAAACACATGCAGCTGGTGGAGGGAAAAAAAAAAGGGACAGTGGTATTTAAAAAGACACATTTTATAGAACAATGGGCATACTCTTTCAGGGTAAACCTTGCTGTTAACATTACATACATAGCACATGTGCTTTCGTTCCAAGGTTGCATTTTGCCTCCCCACACCGCGTGACTAGCCCCTCATCCCTCCCGTCTCCCCGTGACTAGCAGCGGGGAACATTTCTGTTTAGCCACAGGCAAACAGCCCAGCAGGAACAGGCACCTCTGAATGTCCCCTTAAGAAAAGCACCCTATTTCAACCAGGTGACCATGAATGATATCACTCTCCTGAGGATAACACAGAGAGATAAAGAACGGATGTTGTTTGAACGCTAGCAAACATACACTGCAATGCTTTGTTCTACCATGATTCCTGAGTACGTGCAACTGGCCTATCTCCAGAAGATCTTTCCCTACCACACTCAAAACTGCTGCTATCTCAACACCCTGATGGGAAAGGAAATCTTTGTTTGAGGTGCAGGATTGGCACTTGGGGATGTGGATATCTCAGACTACAATGGGTGCCAGAATGGACCCAATTCAGAAGTGGCACTGTGCCAGCACCCCGCCCAGCAGCAGGTCGGCTCAGAGTTCCATTAGGTTCATGTGAGAATGTTGCAGGGGGAAATCACCAGTTGACTAGCCAGCCATATTGAAACCAGGACCAAACCTCCACTGAAATGATCAGCAGGGTCACCCCCATCTCAGAGAATAGACCCCAGAATTGCAAATCAGCTATGGGCACTTTCAAGAGGATGGGACCAGATCTGCAGTTAGGGATAGACTTAGCAAAACACTTAAGCACGTGCTTAACGTTAAGCATTTGGTTTAATCCTATTGAAGTCAATAGGAACTAAGCATGTGATTGAGTGCTTACTGAAGTAGGACCTTAACTTGCAACTGGAACTCCCTAGTAAAACCTGTGTGCCTGCTAATTGACCCCAAGTTTCTAACTTCCTGCATCTGAGACCTCACTATAAAACTGTGCTTTAGAGTACAAAATTACACTGGCTGTATTCTGGCTTTTCAATGACTTTTTCACGTCAGGGTAACCACCAATCCCTATTTTAAGGGGCATCCTCTATTTGATGACTAATGTCCTGCATCCTGCATCAAGGGTGCAGTTTGGCCTTTATTTAATTATGGATCATGCAAAGGGTCAAACATGATAATACAAAGAGAGAAGGCCGCATGAGGAAGCAGCAGAGATGGCTGTGAAGACAATGGAAGAACAATAGCTAGACAGTGCAGGGAAACATCTGTGCAAAGGTGAGAGAGACCAGCCAGGAGAGACCGAGAAATGCTGAACTGTGGAGTTTTACTTGTGATTTTTTGTGTAGGAAACTTTCCCAAGATGTATTTCAGTGTATTGCATGTTCCATGGATATATGTGGCAGCCTTTCCAATAGCCAAGAGTGGTTAATAAATATAATGCTTTCTCCCTCTTCTTTTCTCTGACCTTTAGTTCAAGAACTAGCCCAGCAAAGCCAGGGAAAGAGAGAGAGAGTAAGAAGAGCATTTTTGGCAACAGCAACCTCTTAATATGCCACATTTAATGGTAGTAATAAGTACACATAATCCCAGGATCTATACAGGTCTTTTCACAGGGAGGCTAATTTGCATCTCCCTTGGATCTCTGACCCTAATTATCTTTTTTTCTTGCTTTATTTATTGTTGGGATGAGTACTAAGGCATTTCCTCTGCCAAAAGAGAGGCAGAATGATTAACACCACTTGATTACCGAACTGGGCCACATTTGAGCAGGCCGGTTATCAAGATTCCTGGAAGGCTAGTGCCAAGCAGGAAGTGGAGCGTTGGGGGCACAAAGCTGTGGCTTTGAATGTCTTGAATGTTTTTTTCTGCCATAGTTCTCACAGCATTTTGTAAACTGCAAGCATGACTGCGACCAAGAATTGCCAGCTGTTACTTGTGAATGATTGGATGGAGTCAAAATAGCAAAGGCTGGAGTCTGGAGTCATAATAATACTCTTCTGAGGCAGCCTTTATTTGTGAAGTATTTTACAAACATTAAGGGCTTATTCGTGCCAGGAAGGCACATGCCTGGGAAGGGATGAGGGGGGTTGGTAGTACTCTGGAAAGGAGTCCAAGTCTTCCTGGAGTTTCCATAGTGATGTGCTGACAATATATTACCAAGGTCTTCTGGGGAAAGGGTGCATTGGCTTGAAAAGAAGAGGGGAGGCTTGAGAGCCTATTCATTGTTTTCAGAGTTGCTTTGTTGTCCATAACTGAAGAGGGGAGGGCACCAGAAATTGGCAGCCAAACATAGATTAGGTTTGTGTGGGAAATGTTCCTGTAAAACATACCAAGTGTCTGAATACACTGCAGAGCAGCCAGTGTATAGGGCTTGAAGAGAGGGTTGGGGTAAAGAGCTTGTTGAGGGTCTGGGTAGATACCCCCATATTGGTGCAGTGTGATTCTCTCTCCATGGCTGGTTAGCACATGGGGGAGTGCAAAGGCCACACCTATTATCTGTCGCCTTTGGAGTGGCTTGCATTATGGAGGTGGTGTTAGGAGAGAGCAGTCTGTGTTGGGGGGGTGCAGGACACTGGGCACTGTGATTGATATTTGCGGGGGTGGGGGAGGAGGGGAGGGGTATTGCTTCAGCTCTAGAGGATGGCCAAGACACAATCTGTCCCTTCACAATACACCTGTGAGGTAGTACAGAAAATTTAAGTGACTTGACCAGGATCCCACAGGAAGGTGGCCAGAGAGCTAGGGAAAAACCCAGATCTCCTGACACCCAATCCTGTGCCTTGACCACAAATTCATCCTTCTTGTAATAAGCGTGATAGTGTCCAAACAAGACCGTGGGAAATGTGTCCAGCATAAGTTACCCAGAAGCAGCTGCGTCAGTGTGTGACAAGAAACCACAATCATAGTGACTGGCCTCATGGCTGTACTGTAAATGAGAACTGCTTTCAGTTTCATTAAGGACCAGCCAATCGTTCGCTCATTTACTGGTGCTGGGTTTTACTGAGGGGAAGGACAGGGTCCAAAATGTTTGTCATAGAAACAGAGACAAAGGGTAAAGTGTTACAGCACCTTATCATCCAGCTGCCGCAAAGTACAGCTGAGTGCTACTAGCCAGGGAGAAGAGATGCAGGCTCTGCAGCTGAGAGGCTAAAAACAGCATGAGATTGTGTTTGTGGGGAGGACACCTGGGAAGAAAGTCAGGAATTGGGAGGAGTCATGCGAACGGTTGCCATTTAGGACATCCTGACAAGGGTGAATTAGCTCAGCTTTTGGCATATTTAGATTTCAGCAACTCAGGATGGAGCCTTGTCAAGGGAAATGAGTAACAAGTATGGAAAGTCATATGGCTTCTATAAGAGCAGGAAAGGCAAAGATAAATTCTAAGGTTGTTCAGTCCCCCCAGCTGAAAGTCCATTTACAGAAGGCTATGGTGTCACCACTGTTACCTTTAGCAACCAAACCTGTATTCTCAAAGGAAAGAACTAGAGTGTGCTACTGAAATCAAAGAACCCTGGTGGAATTCTCCCTGGCGGAATCAACATCAATGACTTGCTGCTGGGAACCATTTTATTATTCTGTTTACTCACTATAAACTGACTGGCTGACCTGAACGTGAGTCCATCCATTTCCCCTCTTATTCAGCTACCTGTACCAGACCTGAAAGAGCAATTGCAGGAGTGAGTGGCCAAGGAAGGGGCATCTACCCTCCATATCTGAAGATGAGCTTTCCAGGTGAGGCATATTTGTTGGGGAGCATGCTTTACTGCCACCTGTGGGGTGACTAGGGCGAGGACATCAGTTACTGCAGCCCTCTGTGTGCATCTCCTTAAAGCAACAAGCACGTACAGCTGGAAAGAGGTTGAGTGCCTAGATAGGCCTTGAGGTTTCGAAGACACCCGTTCATGAGTGGATCCGCAGCGTCTCAGTGTTTTCGCGTGCATTCTAATGTAAAGGCTGCCTGTTAGCGCAGCTCTCCTCCTATAAAGCTGTCTGTCCTCTGCATTCAAATCCCACACTCTTTATCAGCGAATGCTCAGGGTGCTTCTTTCCTATGAAGCAAGGTGAACAATTTGATTAACACTTACAAATTGAATTTCAGCTTGTGCAAAACAGACTCTCAGTTCGAGATGAGGATTAATATAGAGCCTTTTCCTTTTCACGGTTCTCGTTTTGGCCGGCTTTACTTTCTTTGCACGTCTGTGGCCTGTATGTTTGAACAGGCAGCGACTGTTCTCAGGCAATTCTGGCATATGCTGGACTGAGCTGGTCTTTGTTTTCTGTGCCCAGGTGTTAACTTATGTATCTTGCATTCATTATAATGTGTAGGGCTCAGTGCTGTGAGCTGAGAGTGCTCAGCTCCAGGCAGGATAGAGCTCGTTGTGTCTTAAGGGAGAACAGATTAACACATTTCTACTGTCACAGCCAGCACCCACCTAAATTGCGGGGTGTAGGTTGGACACACACACACACACACAAATGTAAGTTTTCTGAAATAATTAGACAGGCTGTACATCCTGATATTGGCTTCTCTACTTCTCATAGGGGCCACAGTTGGAGGGGAGGAAGGGATGATGGGGGGAAGAATTGTGATCAATCTGCAAAAATTTAAATGAGGAAGGGTCATCCCAATCATATTCCCCTGACTCTTCTAACCCGCTATACCCCAATCTCATTATCCTGACACCTGCTCAAGTCATTTTCTCTCCTGGTCCCCAGGTCCCACCACTCAACACCACAGTGGGATTGCTGGGGGCAGTTCTTGTGTAGATTGGATTTGCAGGAATTTCCTCAGGGGCCTGAGAGTATGGTCATTTCTCTGGGACTCCTGTAGGGAAAGATTCTTCTCAGACCAAGGACTGAAGTTGGAACTGCAAAGTTATTTTCTTCCCTCTGTTTGAGCCTATACCCCCTTAGTAGTGAGCTCCCACAGCACCCAAACTTCCATAGGCCCAACTCTGAAGTCCCTCTGCTCTCAGGGGGGAGGGATAGCTTAGTGGTTTGAGCATTGGTGTGCTTAAACCCAGGGTTATGAGTTCAATCCTTGAGGGGGGCCATTTAGGGATCTGGGGCAAAAAATTGGGGATTGGTTCTGCTTTGAGCAGGGGTTTAGACTAGATGACCTCCTGAGGTCCCTTCCAACCCTGAGATTCTATGATTCAAGTTCCTTCCACTTTTGTAAGTGCAGGATCCTTCCAGGGTCATCCTGCTGTTTGGTTCTTGAAGTGCTTCCTTCTGCACTCCACCACGAAGGCTTTCATGCAGAATGGATGAGCCACAAAAGACCAAAGGGAGGGAGCCACTGGAATACATTAGTTTTTATATTACATGTGTATATAAGTAAAAGCAGAAAGTCTCATTTCACTTATTCTAGCTGTTAAGAAGTCCCTAGAGGTTTCGGTTGGATGCAGGGCTCATAGGCAGATCACAGCAGGCTGAAATGCACACTCGCAGAAGTTAATGTTGCTCAGAGCATCAATAACAAGTTTTGCTAAGTCCTCTGTCACCCACATGGGTGGGGTTAAATGAGGAAAGATGAGGGCACAGTCAATCGTAACAGCAATAGTGTCATGGGCTGTCACTGCTAAGGAGGGAATGGGGGTACAAACAGGGACAAATATTCTTCATATACTCTATGCCTTCCTTTACACCTTCCATCCCCCTAGGCAAAAAGATGATCATATGGAAGTTGCAAATATTCTAGGTCAAGTTTTCCCCTTTCCCATTTCTTTTAATGGCAGATAAACATTTTTGGGTATTTCCTCTAGAAACAGAACTGCAATACCAACTCTGTTTATTAAGCCTCGCTCATTTTCTAGCTATTCTAGGGCAACTGAGGAATATACTTTAGGGACCAACGAAGCAAACCCATGGGATGGGCAAGATGACCCACATGGTCTTTACCATCTGTAAACTTCTGTGATTCATTTGAAATTGAAAGAGCATTTCCATTCCTTAAAAAAATACAATAACGTTCCCTAAAATGCCATGTGGATGGACGCACTAGCAAAATTCCTACAATCAGTCAGTCAGAAATCATTTTATTCATGAGCTCTCAGCAAGAAAAAACATGAAGGTGGAACTTTAAAGAAAGGCATAAAGATGGGGCCTTGGCCATGGCTGCTGTTGAAGATATTTGAACTATGCTGTAGGGAATAAGCCTTCATTATCAGGGAAATGGACTTGTAGTAAAATTTTTAGAAGTGCCTAAATCCCATTTTCAAAAGAAGCTTGGGCTCTTAGCAGTCTAAGTCCTGTTGACATTCGTGAGGTTTTGGTGAATAGCAGTTGACACCTAAATATCTTTGAAATCTGGGCCTAAGGATCTATTTCAGTTTAGAAAATGATATTTAGGAGTCTAAGTCACTTAGATGCCTTTGAAAATGTTATCCTAGATTACTTAATAAGTGTTTTCCATCTTTAATGTTTAAGCTTCTTGTGAAAGTCAAGAGTAATTAGCCATTGGAATAACTTAGGTCTAGATGTGGTGGATTCCCCATCACTTGAAATCTTTAAATCAAGTTTGGATGACTTTCTAAAAGAGATGCTCTAGTTCAAGCACAAATTATTAGGTTTTATGCAGGAAATACTGGGTGAAATTTAATGATCTTCATAAAACAGAAGCTGAGACTAGATGATCAAAACGGTTCCGTCCATCCTTAAATTCTGTGAACTCCCATTGATTTCCAGGGGCTGAGTTTATCTTATAGTGCATAGATATAATGACTGAAACAACTAATTTTTAAGTTAAATATTTGTGCAGGGAGGCAGGGGGTGAGGAGAGGACACACACAACACATTCTGAGAGCATACACAGTCATCAATGTAATTCATTGTTCTCAGGGAACATGACTCCATTTCAGATAACAGGTAGTTTCATATAACATAAGTTTGGATAATCCAGGTCTCAGTGTAATATACAAAGGGGTATCTATCATATTCACTCATATATTCTTTATTGTATTGCCTCACATAGTTAAAGTGGACACATAATGTTGGTCATAAATGTAGAATCATGAAGGCTTCGGAAATGAGAGATCACACAAGTCCTAACTGTAAAAGGAAAACATATAACTTGAGTCCAGCTACTGTAACTAACCCACAGGTCTTGCCATTTACTATTCTTGGACAAAGCGGCCTTAAATAATTTGTTTAGAGACTCCTGTTTTGAAAAGTCCTTATCTAAATCCAGATTAACACCTCTGAAGCCAGTGGAAATGAGACCTGAATCAAGTCCAAAGAGACTGAGGTGTCTGATATTTTTCCATATGATGAGCTGGTTACCTTCTGAGACCATATGAAACTCAGGCTCCTGTTTATCTGGGCTATTGAGAACTGGTTTGACAGAGCTGACCCACCTGTAAGCATTACTGGAAGATAACCCGCGATGCTAAACTTCCACAGGAAACCCTCCCAAAGGGGGACTAAGAATGTCCCATCTTTCTACTATCATTTCATGAGTCTGGGAGCCCACTTGAATTGTTTTCCAGCTAATTAGCAGACTGGGCTACTGGCAAGATGCAACTATGTCTGCCAACTGTGTTTGGAAGAATGATCAGTGTGGACATTTTTGGTACAAGTAGGTTTTCATTCATGGGATTTATTTGAGGTAGCAGAAGAGTGGCGAGAAACTGTCCAGAGAGTTTCTGCCTTGAGGTATGGAAAGCAGTCACCCTTTCAATTAGCAATTAAACTAATATTGCTACAAATGCCAATTTCTGGCTTAAGCTTGATGTGGATGGCTGTACATTGCCCTTTTCTTATAAGTTGGTTTCAGAACTAATGCTTTCATCTCACTGAGATTATTTTACTGTAACGCTCAGTTCTGTTTCTACAGAGGCCCTAGCATGCGTGGAAATAGTCAGTTTTTAATTCAGTTATTAAAACTCATAAGATTCCCTTGTAAGTAATGTAAACAATGAGAAGATTGGAAAAGTCTCTTGCTAATCAGTAAATTGCTTATGATCATATTGAAACCTTACACCAGAGAACACAACCAATTGGTGCAGCACAAAACCCCATATTCTATATGAAATTTCATTGTGCCACTATGCCCCCATATTCTTCATTGAGATATTCTTATGATGTGAGTATGGCATAATTAGGATCTATTTTGTGCAGGATAAGGCATGTGAGGTATCATTGGAAAGCTTGTGATTTACTGAATATGATTATCCTACTTGTATGCAGGTATCATTTCTGAATCTGAAGTTAGGGATATTGACTATGTATCAATTACAAGTGTGTTTACACTGAGGAACGCCCACCAGACAGAATGCAATCAGTCTAGATGGCTCACTGTGAGGAAGAGCCACTAAAGAGAACAATAGGTCTCAGAAGATGTTTATCTCCCACAGAGAAGTCTTCCTGGGGACGCTACAAACAGCCTTTGAGTGATGGCTGCAGGGTCATGTGATCAAGTCACCTGATACTGGACACCATGATAATGCTAGTATTTTTCCACAGATAGGGGTGAGGGGAATCACAATGGAAGACAAAGGATTCCCGCCATATGTAAAACCTATTTAAGTCAGGGGAGTGATATAATCAGGGGTTGTTCTTCACTGCATCCCCGCCCAAGATGAGAAACATCTAAGAAACAAAGACTGAATGAGAGGAAAAGAACTGAGCCCAGGCTGGAAGGTCGTCTAGCCTGTGAATGAAATATCTGAAGATTTAAGCTGCAGGCAAGTGCAACTGGCCTTCAAGAATCTCTTCAATCTGCCTAAAACAACATTTAGGGTGAGAAATTACTACTTGTAACCAGTTTCTTTAGTATCTCAAGCTTAGATTGCATTTTTGTTTTATTTGTTGGGTAATCTGCTTTGATCTGTTTGCTATCCCTTATAATCTCTTAAAATCTATTTTTTGTAGTTAATAAACCTGTTTTTGTTTTATCTAAAACCCAGTGTCTGGAATACATAACTGGGGAAGCAAAAAGCTGTTGCATATCTCTCTTCACTTTGAGGGAGGGGGCGAATTTCATGGGCTTACACCAAGGGTGGGCAAACTTTTTGGCCTGAGGGCCACATCTGGCAATTGAAATTGTATAGCGGGCCATGAATTTTCACAAAATTGGGGTTGGGGAGCGGGAGTGGGTGAGGGCTTTGGTTCGGGTGCTGGCTCTGAGGTGGGACCGGAAATGAGGAGTTCAGGGTGCAGGAGTGGGCTCTGGGCTGAGGCGGGGAGGTGAGGGCTCTGGCTTGGGGTGCAGGCTCTGGGGTGAGGCGGGGAATGAGGAGTTTGGGGTGTAGGAGGCTGCTCTGGGCTGGGACTGAATGGTTTGGAGGGCGGGAGGGGGATCAGGCCTGGGGCAGGGGGTTGCGGCGTGGGAAGGGGTGCAGGCTCTGGCTCGGGGTGTAGGCTCTGGGGTGGGGCTAGGGATGAGGAGTTTGGGGTGCAGGAGAGTGCTCCAGGCTGGGACTGAGGAGTTTGGAGGGGCATCTGGCCTGGGGCAGGGGGCGGGGGTGGGGAGAGGTTCAGGGGTGCAGGTTCCAAGTGGAGCTTACCTCAAGCAGCTCCCAGAAGCAGTGGAATGTCCCTTGTCTGGCTCCTACGTGGAGGTGCGGCCAGGCAGCTCTGCATGCTGCCCCGTCCCCAGGCACCACTCCTGCAGCTCCCACTGGAATGCCAGAGGGGGCTATTGGAGTGCATAGGAGCCAGAGGGGGGCCATGCAGCTGCTTCCGGGCGCCACGTGGAGCTGCCCCCGACCCTGCTCCCCAGCTGGAGTGCCGGAGTGGGGCCATGCTGCTGCTTCTGGGAGCCACGGAATATTAAGCAATATGCCGTAATGTGTCACTCATTAACAGCTGTGTGTGGTTCAGTCACTTACATCAGTGGTCACCAACCAGTTGATCGCAATCTCCGGCAGCAGTGGAGCCTGGCTACTGCTAAGGCAGACTCCCTGCCTATCCCCACACCACTCCCGGAAGTGGCCACTGCAGCCCCGGGGGGCGGGAGGGCAGGGGTCTCCCTCTGCGCTCTGCTCCTGCCAGCAAGCACCATCCCTGCAGCTCCCATTGGCCGGGAGAGCTGCGAGGGTGGTGCTTGCAGAGAGGAGCAGCACGCAGAGCCATTTGCCACCCGCCCCCCTACCCCAGGGGCCACGAGGGCATGTTGGCTCCTTTCGAGAGCAGTGTCGGGCTGGGGTAGGGAGGGAGCCTGTCTTAGCCTCACTGCGCCCGCCACCGACCGGGAGACTCCTGGAGCCAGTACCCCATACCCTCTCCTGCACCCCAAGTCCCAGCCCTGACCCCTTTCCCAAAGCCAGCAACCTGTACCCCTTCCTGCACCCCAACACTTTGCCCAAACCCAGAGCCCCCTCCTGCACCCAAATTCCCTCCTAGAGCTTGCACCCTCTCACCCCCTCCCGAACCCTCTGCCCCAGCCTGGTGAACATGAGGAAGGGTGGGGGAGAGCGAGCGACGGAGAGTGGGGGGATGGAGTTAGCAAGGTGGGGCTTTGGGGATGGGTTGGGGCCTCAGGGAAGGGGCGGGGTAGATCCTGGGTTGCCCTTAGATTAAAAAAGTGATCTTGGGCGTAAAAAGGTTGGAAACCACTGATCTACTTTGTTACAGTTGTAGTAGAAGAGTCAGTATTCATCTGACTCCTAATAAATGAGCACAATATATGTGTCAGGGAAGATGGAGGTTCTCTATGAAACGTATTTTAATGCTGAACATCCAACCACCACCCACAGAGGCTCCGATTTGAAAATCTGAATTTTGTTTTTCTTTGCATCAACAGAAGACAAGCACATTAAAACTAGGTCAAGGCCACTTCTTGTTATCATAAAGATAGATTTATTGGGCCAGGTTTATCCACTGGCTTCGCAAGAGATTAGCCAGGGATAAATCAGGCCCAAATTCGGTTAGTGGATTATGAGAGGAAATGGAGAGTCTGCTCTTCAAAGTTTTTCAGTGGCATTTTTCGTTTGAGCCAAGGCCAAAGCCTCGAGACAAACAGCTTTAGTGGAAGATGGATCATCCTGAAAACATTAACAAAGCTTTGCCTGATGTCATAGGGCCTTGTGATGGGGTGTTTACTTCACACAGGTTGTGACAGGCTTAATATGGGCCTGAGAAGCTGATTAACTAGCCTGCATATGCCTGGAGGGTGGGCCAGCACTAATTAGAAATAAAGCCCAGCTTGGGGGAGAGGAGGATTTGACTCCAAAAAGAGTTGGGTGAGCCCAACTGGGGAAAGAAGACCCAGAGGGCAGGGGGTGGGAAGTGCCCTTTTGCTGGGAAAAAAACTGAAAAGAAGGCTGAGAGTATGTCTACAGTGCAGTTAGACACCCGGGGCTGGCCTGTGCTAGCTGTCTCCAGCTCGCAGGGCTCAGACTAAGGGGCTATTTAATTGTGATGGAGATGTTTGGGCTCAGGCTTCAGCCTGAGCTCGGGGAGCCTCCCACTCCAGCCTGAGCCCAAACACCTATACTGCAATTAAACAGCCCCTTAGCCCAAGAGAGCTGGCATAGACCAGCTGGCATAGACTAGAGTCTAATTACAGTGTAGCCATACCCTGAGAGGGAGTAAGGGGAAAAAGGCAGGATAGGTTTCTCCAAGCGAGAGCTGGAAGCCTGACTGAGACAGGGCCCTGATGAGCTGGAGCATGTTAGACACGCTGAGTAAAGGGAGGAGTGTGTCAGCCCCTGGGTTTGAGGGACTAGTTGAACCAGACAGCAGCAGTAGTAACAGAAGCATGCATGCACTGAGGTGACAGTCTGTTGAACCCAGCGAGGTCTGATTTGTGTAGACTTTTGTTGGGGTTTGATCAAGGAGTCTGTGGCCCCAGAAGGAGCTGTGCACTGTAAAGTGGCCTGGCTGGAGGGCCAGGACACTTCTATGGCCAGAATAGGCCAAAAGAAGGTTGGGGAAACCGAGGCAAAAGTTGTTGAAACACTACAGTTTATTGGGTGTAGCAACTTTTCCATAGGCCTGCAGAAGCCAGAAGAATGAGCTACACAGGAATTGTTGTGAGTATTAACTCTTGAAGGTAAATTTACAAAAGAGGAATTTATGGTGGAAAGCTTTGCTTGAGATTAGCAACCCACATCTTTAAATCAGGGCAATGAATTTGTGTCCCATATCCTATCCTGCAGCAGCCAGGCAAACGCACAACTTCCTGGAGCCAGGAGTGAGAGAAAGACCTTATCTTCTATTCTGCTTAATTTCTGTACTATACCCAACCCTGAGATAGCTGAGTACCTAATAATCCTCCCCCACTAAAAAAATCCGCACTATCCGCAGCCCCCCCCATCCTACACATTCAATGCTTCTTAAACCCTCTTTTTTAATAGTCATGTTTTCTCTCCTCACCTGAAGAACATAACTTGTTACAAAAAGAGTAGGTTTTTAATCTCCCGGAGATGACCCAGAAAGCCTCCTGACCCAGTTATTTATATCCTTGTTGCTTTAGATAGGATTCTAATATTGCTATCTGCATTGTCCCCATCCCTGTCTAGCATTGCTAATACAGCCATACTATAGTGTGTTTGGGGATGGAGGTTCCCCATACACACAGGGTAATATGCCCAGAAGAACAAAGGCTGGCCTAACTCTGCTCCCATTGAAGCCAATGGTAGAATGCCCATTGACTTCAAATGCTGAGTGCTTTTTGAAATCTCAGCCAGGCTATAAAATGCTATTTTTGGATTTTTAAAATGAAAAACACTGTATAAATACAAGGGATTGTTATTAGAAGCAGACGTGCCTACCTTTTCTCATGGATCTGCATTTTTTCCAGAAATATTTTAATATACATCGAAACAGAAACGTTTAAATTTTGCATTGAATAAGCTTCCTTGGTTTGTTTACAACCAGTGATCCTTTGTTTTCCTGACAATTGGCCAGACTAATTTAAATGATTGGAAAGAACACATAAACATTATTTTGATTTTCTTTGAAAGATTGTGAGCACTCCAAGCAATATTTAAGAGCACTTCTGCCACTAGCTTTTAGGAGGAAGCTGATCACACTAACATGAATGGATTAGAATAGTTAAAAAAAAAATCTTTAGCTCGATCGGAAAACGAACTAAAAAGGAGAAACATCTTGAAAGAGAAAAAAAGATGGATCGGATCTGAAAAGGCCAACTGCTGCTTCTGTGATTGTAAGAGAGGCTGATTTTTCTCCCCAAGCCTGTAATTTGTCTTTTCCTTTGGCTATGGTTATGACTAAAGGGAAGACAGCCATTCAAAATGAGTTTCATCTCGGTGGATTAAATGGGCTCAAAAGGAGGCTCCATTTGTATTCATGAAAGTGTAATTCCACATGCCGCAGGGGTTTCATACATAGTACAAGGAATTGGTGTGGTCTCTGTGGATTCTCACGACCGCTCCTTGCACAAGTTTTGATTACTTCATAAAAGCAAATCCCAGTGACCCCAGAAATGACCCTGCCCAAGTAAAATGAGGCATTTATAAAATTGCACAATAAATACATCATTAAAGCAATGTGGCTGCACACAGGCTCAGTTTCTAGTTTATTGAGGGATGGTCAGATTAGCTGCTTAGATCTTGCCTGCACTCGGGAAATGTTCTGCTGTTGCTAATACCAAGTCAGCTGAGCCATGTCAGCATACTTGAAAGCTCTAGAGGAGATGGACTCTGGTGGCTAGCGCCACTTCGCACGCTACGGTGCTGATTCAGCAAGGTATTTAGGCAAATATGCAATGTTAAGCAAATGAGTACTCTCATTATTTAAAGTTAGCCACACACTTAGGCCCTGATTCAGAAACATACCGATGTTCATTAGACTTGCTCCCAGCTTGGTTAGATGGCATGCTGTGACGCTGGAGAGTCTGCACTGGCGGTTTCAATGAGTCGGGGGAACTGGGTTCCGATCAGCTATACGGAGCACAGTCAATTCTGCTGCAGTGGAATAAGAAAGCCTGGAATAAGTCCAAAAGAAGAACTTCAGCAGGGTTTGTTGGCGCCTGCATGGCCCAGCACACGCTGCCAGCGCCATTCCTGCTTCCTGGTCTCTGCTGATAACATCTGGGAGGTCGAACTGTAGTTCTGTTGGGTTTTAAGAGGGTTTCCAATGTGCAGACTGATGAGCTCCAGTCAGATGCATTTTTCTGTGGTCTGTGCATCACTTGGTCTCTTACACATGTGGGTCTCCCATGTTATAAACATCATTAACTGTGTTTAATTATCAGTACTGTTTTGTTGCATTTACATTAAAGGTCTGATCACGTGCGTTGGTTGCAATGGAAGTTTTGTGTGCAAAAGGACTTCAGGATCAGGCCTTACATTCTCTAGGGTGACCACGTGTCTGATTTTTGACTGGATCACCTGGTCAAAAAGGGATCCCAGTGGCTCCGCTCAGCACCACTGACTGGGTCGTTGACTGTCCAGTTGGCGGCACCGCACAGTACAGGTTGGCAGGCTCTCTGCCAGCCTTCATGCCACGCAGCTCCCAGGAAGCAGCTGGCATATCCCCCCTTTGGCTCCTATGCGTAGGAGCAGTCAGGGGGCTCCACACGTTACCCTCACCTCCAAGCACCACCCCAGCAGCTCCCATTGGCCAGGAACCACGGTCAGTGGGAGCTCTGGGGGTGGCACCTGTGGACAGAGCAGTGTGCAGAGCCACCTGGCCACGCCTCTATGTAGGAACCGGAGAGGCAACATGCTGCTCTTCTGGGAGCCGCCTGAGGTAAGTGCCTCATGGACCCTACACTCCTCACCCCTTCTCGCGCCCCAACCCCCTGCCCCAGCCCTGATTCCCCTCCACCACCCTCCAAACCCGTCAGTCCCAACCTGGAGCACCCTCTTACACCCCAAACCCCTCATCCCCAGCCTCACCCCAGAGTCTGCACCCCCAGCCAGAGCCCTCACACTCCCCCGCACCCCAACCCCCTGCCCCAGCCCAGAGCCCCCTCCCGCACCCTAAACCCTTCAGTCCCAGCCCAGAACATCCTCCTGCACCCCAAACTCTTATCCCCAGTCCCACCCCAGAGCCCGCAACCCCAGTCGGAGCCCTCAAATTCCCCCTGCCCCAGCCCTGATCCCCCTCCTGCCCTCTGAACCCCTTGGTCCCAGCCTGGAGAACCCTCCTACACCCCAAACCCCTCATCCCCAGCCTCATCCCAGAGTCTGCAGCCCCAGCCAGAGCCCTCACACTCCCCTGCACCCCTGCCCCAGCCCAGAGCCCCCTCCCACACTCTAAACCCTTCAGTCCCAGCCCAGAACACCCTCCTGCACCCCAAATCCCTCAGCCTCAGCCCCACATCAGAGCCTGCACCCCCAGCTGGAGCCCTCACCCTTTGCACTCCAACTGCCTGCCCCAGCCCAGAGCCTTCTCCTGCACCCTGAATCCCTCATTTCAGGCCCCACCCTGGAACCTGCACCCCCAGCCCAGAGCCCGTACCTCCTCCCACTCCCCAACCCTCTGCCTCAGCCCAGAGTCCCCTCCCATACTCCAAACCCCTCAGCTCCACCCCCCAGCCTGGAACCCCCTCCTGCACCCCAAACCCCTCATCCCTGGCCCCACCCCAGAGCCCGCATCCCCAGTTGGAGCCGTCACCCCATCTCACCTCTGAACCCAGTGCCTCAGCCTAGAGCTCCCTCCCGCACTCTGAACTCCTAATTTCTGGCCCCACCCTGGCGCCTGCACCCACAGCTGCAGCCCTCCCCCCCTCCGGTACCCCAGCCTCCTGAGCCAGCCCGGTGAAAATGAGCAAGTGAGTGAGGGTGGGGAGAGCGCGCGACAGAGGGAGGGGGGATGAAGTGAGTGTGAGGTGGGGCCCCGGAGAAGGGGTGAGGCCTGGGCGGGGCCTTGGAGGAGGGGCGGGGTAGGAGGCAGGGCAAGGCTGTTCGGTTTTGTGTGTGTAGAAAGTTGGCAACATTAGCTCATTCGCAGCCTTAATTTAAACCATTACAAAGCTGTTCCTTTTGTTGAGGATCACCAGTATGAAAGTTCAATACTGGACGAAGCCACTGAGTGAGAAATGACAGTTAGTTGAATTACTTGACTCTAAAGGAAGAGAGATAAGATAAATAATGCACAGTAAGCACGAGCCAAGATACCACTTTTCATGCCTTAACAATAACTTCTCGGCAAACACTCTCATTTTGAAGATTTCCAGAGTCGCTTGTATTTTGTAGAGGATTTTCAGACTCTTACAGGATGCAGAAAGCTGTAAAATGTTGGCTGTGTAACTCTGTGACTAGGCCCTGGAGTGGGGCAGGGGGCTGTTCCTGGCTCTTTTCTTGACTCTGTGCATTTGACTGGGGACCAGTCAGGTAAACTTTGTGACTCAGTGATAAATTGTTTTCCTTCTGTAAAATGCCTTGAAATCTATGGATGAAAAGTGTAAAGCTGGTAAAAAAAACTATAAAGATTTTTCCGGGAAAAAAATCAGACAATTGTGATGCTTGTCATGTGGATTTTGAAAAGGAACAGGTTTTTTTGGAAAATTTTTGATTTTGAAAATGTGAAGGGTTTGGGTTTTCCCCTCCATTATTATTTTTTCCCATCCCTCCCTTTTCCCGTTTCTATTTTGCCACTGGAAAAAAAAATGAAAAAAAATTTATTCGGGGCTCTGCAAAAAATGAAAATTTAAAAGAAATCAAAAGAAATCACTTTAATTTTAAAAATAATTTAAAAAAGTTAGTTTGAAAAAATTTGACCAGCTCAAGAGGACTATTTTTATTATTGATTAATTACAGTGATATCTGATGAAACTACTGGACAGGTTGGATACAGATTTGAACTGTAGGATGAGGTCAACGTTTTTGCTTTGTCTAAGTGAATTGAAACATAGAAGCATGAAGTACCTGAGCTAAAATTCCCATGAGGCACAATGGAAGGTCAGGCGGATGCAGTTCAATGTCGACATGAACTGAAATGAAATGTTTTTGCATTTCCAAATAGATTTTTTTAAAAACTTTCTGTGAAAAATGGTGGTATTTTTGACTCCTCCCCCTTTGCTCCCCGTTTTTGGGAGGAAAACGAATGTTGAACAATTGGAATTTCAACCCAGGATGGAAATTCCAATTCTGAGCAGCTCTTGTACAAAGACATAAGGTGCCATTTTTGTGTCCCGTTGGGTTGCGTGTGGGGGAACAGCAGCCTGCACAAGGCTGTTATGGGCTCTCTCCACAGCAGAGTGGGCAGAAAAGGGGAATAGACAGAGCCTTGCCTGTACCATCTTCCTTGCAATGCACCGGCCAGCACAGAGGGCTAAGCTGTGCCCACTATAGTGCTGGCATGCAGCTAGCTCGGGCCACATTACAGCTTATTTTTCAGTCTGCTCCTGGGACAGTGCAACTGTGCACTGCCCTTCACTCATGCCCCTCCACAGCCTATGCAACCTTGCTTGCTGTGAGCTTCTCATTTTCTTTAGCCTTTGCAATCCTCTCAGAGGAAAGTACAAACCAGTTTTTACCAGCACATGGAAAAATTTCAAAATTTCTCTATAAAACAGTTTTCCACCAACTTTAGCCTATGACTTGCTCATCACCCACCTTTGCTCTGGTTGCTCCAGAGGCACCGACTTGTGAGTTGCCAGAGGGTGTTCGATCCCCACCCTGCCTCTTCCCACCCCTGCTCCACCCTTCCCTGCCTCTTCCCGTTCCTACCCCGTTCCACCCCTTCCCCGCCTCTTCCTGCCCCTGCCCCTCCCCCGCCCCACCAGTGCCTCCTGGACGCCTCTGAACAGCTGATCATGGTGGGCAGGAGGCGCTGGGAGGGAGGGGGAGAAGCTGATCGGTGGGGCTGCTGGTGGGTGCTGAGAGCGCCTATGGATTGCCCTGTTTCCTATATTGCTTCTTCCCATCCAAACACAACCTAGAAAGTGATCTCAGGGGTTGAGGGGCCCACTCCTGGCCCTCTGGACTTCCCTATCTCCACGGCATTGGCCAGAAAGTTTCTCTAAAGTTCCAGCTGCCAGAAGCTGGCATTAGACAAAATAGGGTATGGATCACTCAAAATTGCCCTATACTGTTCATTCCCTCTAAAGCATCTGACACTGACCACTGTCAGGGACAGGATACTGGGCTAGATGGACCATTGGTCTGACCCAGTGTGGCCGTTCTTATATTCTTACAATAAAAATTAGGACCAGATCCTGAGAGCTGCTGCACCTCCTATTGAACTCAATGCTGAGGAAATAAAAGAGAAATTCTGAGTAGCTAAATCTTTCTGCTATAAGAATCATTACTAGGATAAATATCTGTCACTCTTCTCAGTCAGGAAAAGTACAATGACCCTCTTATGCCATTAGCTACAAAGTAGGGTGAACATATTTCCTTAAACTGAAAACAGGCCACTGGGTAAGTGCTCAGGGGAGTTTACTTACTGTATGCAAAAAAGATAAGGCAGTTTCATATATTTTATCTATATGCTCATATTTTTTTTTAGTTTCACATATTTTACTCACAATTCACTAGTTACTGGTATTGCTCCTTGTCTGCTGCTGTTCTTCAGGGTGTGAAGCTACACAGGACTGCCCAAGCCCGGTTAGGTGTTGCTGCTGGCCCGAGCGCCACTGCATGGGGCAGGCATGAGCTGCCTGGCATGGCTGCTGGCACGAGCTCTGCCTAGGGGGGCTGGTCCGAGCTGCCTGACATCACCACTTGCCCCACCCCCCTCCCAAAACATTCCTCTGTGCCTGCCCCACAATTTGAAAACTTCTAGTTTATGATGTTGAGGTAAGCCACCACTTAATTGATCTAAATGCTTTTTAATTTTTTACTGTATCCTGGACGGTCTGAATAACAACATAAAAAAAGATTTTCTTACGAGTAGACTAGTCTATTCTGAATAGCATACAAGTCATCATTTGGCAAGAGCAAACGGGACAAATGCCCGGTTTTGCCAAAAAAACATGGCATCTGGGACAGAACTTAAAAAGGGGACTGTCCCAGCCAAAATGAGACGTATGGCCACCCTACTACAAAATCACTTTTAAATAAAGGTTCAAGCCAGATGTTAAAAGCCCATTTGTAACCCTCCTTTGAAAGTAACTTTTGCCACAAAGAAATACTGCAAAAGATCTAGTTTGTGACTAAATTGCCTTTTAATGTAATTGTGAATATTTCAACAGCAAGTATTTATTTCTAATAAAACCAAAAGCTTCTTTCTTTAGAATTAAGCTAGTTTCTTAACCTTTTGTGTAATGGAGATCCATAATTTTTTTTTCTTCTGACATCACTCAAATTGTTGTCATGAAAATTACTCCACAGAAAATGGTTGTGAGAAAATAACCTCTTGAGGAAGATTGCTGCTTGAAAAGCATATATTAATTCTAATAATTTGATCAAAAGCATAAAGTGCTCAATCTAAGAAGCTATGCAAGTATAATAATTCAATTCAAGAGCCTGGTCTTTCTCTGCTGTTCATATCTGCTACACTATTGTTAGAAATCTATTAATAATTAATCTGCTAGTATAGTTTTCCAGGACATGACCCAGTTGGCCAGTGAAAGCACTTTGCAAAGGAGACATTGATGCGTTTGCTGTCTAGTGAAATCTCACCTTTGCTTTTTCACTTGATGATAAAACCAGTTTTCATTGGATATAATGTTCTTCATCATGTCCTTTCTTAAATTGCTGAGGTGTTTCTGCTTAATGGGCTGTTTAATGAAGTGGCTTCACTTCTGCAATGGGTGAGTTATCTACATGGGACTGATCTGGACCTCACTAAAGTAAATGGGAGTCTTTCCATTAACTTCAATGTATTTTAGATCAGGCCCCATATTTCCAGGAGGAAATCTTTGTTTGCACAGAATTGAGAATAGATATATTGTTGAAAAAGTTTTCATTTTTAAAGTATGGAAATCTAGAGTAAAGGTTAAAGGAAGAAAAACCTGGACATTATAGAACAAAACAAATACCCGACAGTCTGGAAAGGTTTTAATTTAACTTTTGCCCTGCTCACGTCCTCTTGTTTAATCTTTTACTAAAGGTTGGGACATGAAAGAAAATTTCAGTCTTCTGTAACTATATATGTAACTATCATGGTATGTTGGGCTCTTCATAGTATAGATAAATAGGGACTATGTTATCATTTAACTTATTTGTCCTTCAGTTTACCCATCTGTAAAATGGGTTTACTGTTACTTAACCCCTGTCTAGTTTTTAATGCCATGCTCATCATCCTAATAGCTGAACACTTATACAGTGGCTTTCATCCAAGAGAGTCTGCGTGCTATACACACAGTAAATCTCTGAATACCCAGGAGAGATTTGTAATTATTCTGCTAATTTCTAAGATGAACATAGTGAGACATAGAGCTGTTAAGGGACTTTCCCATAGTTACATAGATAGTCACTGACAGAGCTGGGACTAGAACCCAGGATAGCAAATCCCAGTTCCCTGCTCTGACTCACTCCCTTAATGAATTGTAAAATGCTTTGAGGTCTCCGGGTGATTCACACTATATAAATGTGAAGTGCTGTACAAATAGGAAAGCTATGACAACTAATAAATTGGAGGAGAAGGTGGGGGAAAGACAAATACAGCTAGAAAAAAACATGAAATATAGAATGAAAAATAAGCTTGATGTACCCTGGGAGAGCAGTATTAACTGGAGAGACCTGAATGCATATTTATAATGTATGCTCCAGACAGAGACAGAAATGATTATTCCTTGAAGGAATGATAGTGGGGAACCAGTCTAAAAATAACAGAATATCAGAGTTATTAGACCACTGTTTATCTGGCTTTAGGACTGAAAAGTGTGGACTTTTACATAAACTGGCGATCAGATTTACAGGGAGAGAAGCTGGAGAATTAGGAAGTCTGCAGATAAATCCTTTGAAGATTTAGAGCCTCTTGGTATTGACAAGGCATTAAGTGCAGACAACATCCGTCCAAGAGTGCAAAAGGAAGTGGGGGGAGGTAACGGGAGAAGCCTTGGCAGAATTTTCCAAGGTCAGACGCTTCAGAAGAGAATCATTACACTGATGTGGGGATAGGACAGTATTAGCTTAAGCAAATAAATAGTACTAAATGAAAGGCCCAGGAGCGTAACAGCCGCAGCTTCTAAGTCCATTTGATATTAACTGTGAGGGAAGTTTTAAAGGAACAAATTAGGAAGGGTACGAAACAATTTCTAATTGAGAATAAGGAGAGAGTAGATCCAAGTATTTGTTAAAACAAGTGGCCTTCATTCAGCAAAGCACCTGTATTCAGGACAGGATTTAGGCACATTCTGAAGTCCCATTAAAGTCAATGGAATATTTGCACATGTTTAAAGTTAAGCACGTAGTTAAGTGCTTTCCCAAATCAGGGCCAGTGATAGTTACAAATTTAGCCCTTTCATGAACCAATCCTGATTTCAGTGAATGAATTCATTATTGATATGTAATCACCAAATAGTTTCATTTAATGTTCTACCTCAGTGGTTCCCAAACTGGGGATCATAAACCCCTGGGGGTTCGTGAAATGTTACAGGGTGTTCTCAGGGAAAAATTCCCTAATGGCGGACAGAGATGTCTCTTGGGACCCCAGAGAGCATGGGGCCAGCAGCCCGGAGCCCCTGGACTTCCAAGAGCTAAGCATATCAAAGCAAGCATATCTATCACACTGAGGAGATTTAAACTTCAAGACTCCTTATAAGAAATGGAAAGGGAGGTGGATATTTTTTGCTGTTTTTAAAATTAAATAGGCAACTAGTATTGTTTTTAAAATTATCATGAAGAACAAGTTTAAGCTTTGTTGTAATGTGAGTTGTTTGCCTGGACTGCTCAAGACCTGAATGCTTGTGTAAGAGGAACGCTTTGAGTTGGCTTCTTAAATTCCTTCATGCTGTTTCACATCTGATACTCCTTGATGAACCATAGGAGCATTGTCTTATAACAGGCTTATTCAAAGTGATACAAGCTACGAAAGTGAGATCTTGGAAGAGTGTTGCTTCCGTTTTCATAATGTAATAAAAATACTGTAATGATTAATAATAAATAGTGTGTAATAAGCATGTCATAAAAACAAATTTTATATTTCCAAGATCACTGCTTTATGATTTATACTCAGGTAAAGGAGAAAATGCCTGGTAATATTCATTTTTAGGAGGGGGTTCGTGAGACTTGACATTTTAGTGAAAGGAGTTCACAGGTTGTTAAACTTTGGGAACCACTGTTCTACCTATAGGTGGTTCTCATTCTGATGATTTTGTTATTCATGTTAGGTGATTGGTCCCCTAACCATATGTTGTTGTTCCAGCTCCCTGACAGGATGATTGAAACTTTTTCAATGCAAGGAAAACAAATAATGAACTTTCCTAATGAATTTCGGATGAATAATTTGTACTAAAATTGTAAAATTGCTTGGACTCGTAAATACTCAGTAGTCCTATGAATAACAAATAAAATATCCCCAGGAGTCACAGGGATCCAAACTGAGCATTTTTATTCACAAATTTGTTTTTCTACTCAACCAGCCCTAATAAAAAGGATCATTTCAGAAAAGGAAGTACAGGCATCCCTGACAAGCTGGTACATTTTTGTGTATGTGTGTGGTTTTTTTTTCTTTTTAAGATACAACCATTGTAAAAGAGTGGCTTTGATTTTCAGAAAGCATTTGCCTTGAATTCATTAATAATTGAAATGCAGCAACTATGGAAAGGGGAGACGACTGGAGCATAACCGGCCATAGATAAGAAGACTATATTTAAGCTAAAAGAAAAGGAGCACTTGTGGCACCTTAGAGACTAACAAATTTACTAACAAATACATTGCAGTGTAGACATATCCATAAACTCCTCAAATGTTGGGAATCCTGCTTTTAGTATAGTACTAAGTATATTATGCAGCTGAGAGGCCATAATTCAGTAAGACACTTTGGGTATGTCTACACTGCAATTAGACATCCGTGGCCAACTCGTGCCAGCTGATTCTGGCTAAGGAGCTCGGAATAAAGGGCTGTTTAATTGTGGTGTAGATGTCTGGGCTCAGGCTGGACCCCGGGATCTAGAACCCTGCTAGGTGGGAGGACTCCAGAGCTTGGGCTGCAGCCCAAGCCCAAAAGTCTACACAGCCCCATAGCCTGAACCCCTGTGACCCAAGGTGCCTGGGGTAGCCTACACTATAAATGCCAAGGTCAGGGCATGCTGCAAAAGGGAGAGAGATATTCCCAAGACTGGTGGCTAACACTGAAGTTAATCTCCCCAACCAGTCACAAACTGTGCTCCTGATCCCCAACACTGGTTATCAAGAACCAAAAAAAGAAATCACACAGCCCCCTTTATTGCATTCCAGTTCTCTGGCTCCTAATCAGCACCTAGGTGCAGTAAGGTGAGGAGTTATTTTAAATATCTGCTCACTATACAAAATGTTTTTCTGACCCCCAAAGGGCCAATCCCATTGCCAGGTCAATTTTAGGTTGGATCTTACCCAAAATACCACGCTGGCAACCAATCCTTTAGCATTTAAAACTAAAGGTTTATTATAAAGAAAAAAGAAAGAAAAAAATAGAGAGTTAAATGGTAAATCAGTCATAAACATACAAAGACTTCAAAGTACATATCTCAGGTTCTTAGCAGTACAGGTGAGTTTGCAGGCTTGAACGTCCTTCTGGAACACATCCATTGGATGGGTCGTTCAGTCCTTTATTCAGAGCTTCAGTTTGCAAAAAAGGTAAGAAGCAGGATTGAAGACAAGATGGAGATGATGCAGCTGCCTTTTATCATCTTTTGCCATGTGGCTGGTACTTCCTTTGTTCCAAACACAAACTCATAGCACATGGCATTGAAAGGCCTTAGAGTCTCACCATAGGCATGCCTTACTGAGTCATAAGGGGTAGTCCCTGGCCCTTTTATGAATTCATTGTACTGTTGATGTCCCTTGGTGAGCCATCAACTAGGTCTAGTGCTGATGCCAATCTGTCTGGGGGATGTCACCCAGAAACACAGCACAAGTTTGGAAATACAGATATAGCAGACATATCTATAACTCATAATACAAAGGTGATACAAACATATAAACAAGATTATTATACTTGGCAAATTATAACATTTTCACAGATACTTTACACAGCATATCTGGCACAACTCACTGCAATTTTACAATATTTGTATTCATAATATCCTAAAGTGTCCCCCAGAATCCATATAGCGTCACAGCCCCTTAGCCCAAGTCAGCTGGCATGGGCTAGCCCTGGGTGTCTAATTACAGTGTAGACATGCCCTTAAGACATACCCTGACAGAACTAGGAGTAATGGCCTCAAGTTGCAGTGGGGGAGGTTTATGCTGGATATTAGGAACACTATTTCACTAGGTGGATGGTGAAGCACTGGAATGGGTTACCTAGGGGGGTGTGGAATCTCCTTCCTTAGAGATTTTTAAGGTCAGGCTTGACAAAGCCCTGGCTGGGATGATTTAGTTGGGGATTGGTCCTGCTTTGAGCAGGGGTTGGACTAGATGACCTCCTGAGGTCCCTTCCAACCTTGATATTCTATTCTATGATTAAGCATATCTGTAACTTCAAGTATGTGTGTTAGTCCCTGTGAATTCGAAGTTAGGTAAATGCCTACGTATGTTGCTGAATTGCGGCCATAATGGGGAAATATGGAAAATCCAAATAAGTTGCATAAAATACTTTCAATGCAAAATGCAAAATATAAAATCTACCCAGAGATGTCACAAAGAAATTCTGAACTGAGGTTGCTGTAGGGTCCTAGTGAGCCAAAGTTATCTGTTGGTTAGAGAAGGGCATTAGGACTTATGACAGATGGGTTCTATCCCTAATTTGTTATTGTCTCACTGTGTGGTCTGTATAGGGTGACCAGATAGCAAGTGTGAAAAATCGGGATGGGGGTGGGGGGCAATAGGCACCTATATAAGAAAAAGGCCCAAATATCGGGACTGTCCCTATAAAATCGGAACATCTGGTCACCCTAGGCGTGTGCTAGTAGCTTAACTTCTCTGTGTCTTTCTTTATTCTTTCTTTACTTCTGTAAAATGGGTTTGGCTAGATCCATAGTTCCTAAATGTCAGAGGTGCAGTATAGACTGAAAGGCTTAAATAGCTTTCTCAGGATCTCTTAAAGGATTTTAAACTTTTCATCAGGCTATTCCCAACAGGCTGTTAAATCCTTGATGAACTTAAAAAGCTCAAGAAGTGAATAGTGTAAAAAGCCTTTTTTTCCTTTACTATCTTTCTTCTATCTATCTATCAAAACCAGATTAGCTGTTCAATATTACAAGCTTCAGAGATCTTTCTCCTTTCATGTAACCAATGGAGGAAAAGTAACCTAACAACTTTAACATTTAATTCAGCTAATAAATTCTGTAAAGAAAAATAAATAAAATTGGCACTTTGCTTTTGAAAGCATTGTGTTCTTTTTAAATAACCTATTTCTGGTTACTTAAGAAAAAGATATGCACTCAGAAGCATGCTGGAATCTGGAAACAAACTTTGCTTTTGAAAGCATTGTGTTCTTTTCTGCAAACATTTTACAAGCTTGGAAGCAACTCTTTCTCCTTATCAGGCCCATCGACCGAAGGTGGGTGGGGAAAAAGGGGACAATTGCCCAGGGGTGATTTAAAAGGGCCCAGGGGTCCCCAGTGGCTGCCACCTCCAGCAGCGCAGTGGAGCTAAGGCAGGCTTCCTGCCCACTCTCACTCCACGCCACTCCCAGAAGTGGCCAGAACAGCCCTACAGCCCCTTGAGGAGGAAGGGGGTCTCCGCACACTGCCCCTGCCCTGAGCGTCGACTTCGCTGCTCCTATTGGCCGGGAACTGCGGCCAATGGGAGCTGCGGGGGCAGTGCCTGTGGGCAGTGGCACGCGGAGACCCCCTGGGTCCCCTGCCTAGGAACCGCTGCCAGAGGGTCACTTTTGGGAGCCGCCCGAGGTAAGCACTGGCCCCCAGCCCCACTTCTACACCCAACCCCCCTGCCCCAGCCTAGAGCCCGCACCCAGACTCCCTCCCAGAGCCTGCACCCCAAAACCTCTCCTGCACCCAAACTCCCTCCCAAAGCCCACACCCCTTCTGCACCCAAACTCCTTCCCAGAGCCTGTACCCTGTCCTGCACCCAAATTCCCTCCCAGAGCCCGCATCCTCCACCCCCTCCCACACCCAAACTCCCTCCCAGAGCCTGCATCCCAAACCCCCTCATGCACTCAAACTCCCTCCCAGAGCCCACACCCCCTCCCACATCCAAACTCCCTCCCAGAGCCTGCACCCTGAACCCCCTCCCCGCACCCAAATTCCCTCCGAGAGCCTGCACCCTGAACCACCTGTGCACTCAAACTATCTCCCATAGCCCGCACCCCCTCTCGTACCCAAACTCCCTCCTGGAGCCTGCACCCTGCACTCCCTCCCGCACCCAAACTTTCTCCGAAAGCCCGCACCCCCTCCTGCTCCCAAACTCCCTCCCAGAGCTTGCAACCCACACCCCCGCCCACACCCAAACTCCTTCCCAGAGGCCGCACCCCACACCCCTGCCCGCACCCCAGCCCCCGGCCGCAGCCTGGTGAAAATGAGTGAAGGTGGGGGAGAGCGATGGACAGAGGGAGCGGGGATGGAGTGAGAAGGGGCGGGATGGGGTGGGGCCTCAGGGAAGGGGCGGGGCAGGGGGGCGGGGCAAGGATCTTTGGGTTTGCGCAATTAGATAGTTGGCAACCCTGCCAGGTGGGGTATGTGGAAGCCCTGGCCCTGCTAGAAGAGTGCACCAGGCAGCGCAGCCAGCACAGATGCAGCATCTGCAGGTGCGGCTTGTGCATGTCGGGGGGCCCATTGGCTGTTCTGCCCTGGGGCCTGAAATAGCTGTCGGCGGGCCTCTTCCTTATTAGAGGCCTGATCCCGAGTGATGAGGAGTATCCGCCTCTCCCACTGCTGTCAATGATGTCACGATTTGTGCATTTAAAAAGTGGGGGGAAGGGTGTAAGTATCAAATATCTTTAAGCTGACCTCATGAAGCAAGCATTCTGTTGGGAGGGCAAAACTACTGCAAACGAGCCTAATTGCATAGCGTATAGGGGGAAAGGGAGAAAGCTAGCCAAAAAAGGGCATTTCAAGGGAAAAAAAACCCTAACACCATTAATTAGATGCACACCGTTTGGCAAGTGGATAAATTGTGACTCCAGAGTATTCCTTGATAGCGTATGCGGCGTTTTACCCAGTCCTGCCTGTTGCTAGGGAACGTTTGCCATTGGCCATGAAACAGCTGTAACGAATGGGCCGAGCACAACTATAGAGAAGCAGGCAGGGCAAGGTCAGAGAAGAGGGGGCGAGGACAAACAGAAACAGTGGCAGAGATGCGCGGCTGGGGAACAGGAAAGGTCCTTTAGTCATATGGTTCGCTAACCTGTGTAGCCAGCAGAGGGCAGGCAGTATCCATAAGGTAAAATAAGTAATGCAGGGGCAAGGGTGACCGTACCAATTACGTGTTACAAGAGTACAGAAGGCTCACTAGGTATCGACAGAAATAGGGTTCACCACCCCCAGTGGAACTAAGGCATGCCTGTGATTTGAGCATATGCTCGCACTCACACAGTTGCGGAACATAAATAGTTGTTATCAGGGCCGTCCCTACCCATACGCAAAGCATGCAGCTGCGTAGGGCACCAGGAAATTTGGGGCACCACATTTCCTGGTGCCCTACGCAGCTGTGTGCTACTCCAGCCCCCACTCCACCTCTTCCTCATGGCTCCCACCCCTGCTCTGCCCCAGCGCCCCCTCTTCCCACCTGCTCCACCCCACTCCACCCCTTCCCCAAAGCCCCTGCCCCTGCTCTGCCCCCGCCCCACCTCTTCTCACCCTTGCTCCGCCCCAGCCCCTCCCCCACTCCAGCCAGCCCTTCCCTTGAGGACTACAGCAGGGGTTGGGCTTCCTTCACTCACCGGCGGCGGTAAGTAGAGCAACCCGGCCCCAGCCTGCTCCGCTCCCCTGGCTCCCAGGCACGCCGCCAGCGAGTGCTGGTGGGGTGATTTCCCCCCTGCCCTCCAAGCCTGGGAGCCAGGGGTGCAGAGCAGGCTGGGGCCGGGTCACTCCACTTTCCGCAGGAAGTGGCCAGCCCCCCTGCAGAGGCTTGGGGCCAGCCCCCCCCCGCCCACGGAGGCCTGGGGGGGCTGCGTAGGGCACCAAAATGGCTAGGGACTGCCCTGGTTGTTATGTTTGTTTAGCTCACAATGGCTCCCACTTGTTTTTCTGGGTGGCTGTTCCCATACCCATTGCAGTTGGTATGTACAAAGTTACCACCATTGTGCAAATAGCAACACACATGGTTCTAGGGGGTATTTCACTACCCACTGCAGCTGATGGCACTCCACTCCAAATGAGGCTTCATTCGAATTTCTTACTATAGATAGAATATAGTCTGCCGTAGTTGGATAATGGCGGGTTACATAAGGAAAGGCAGAGACACAGTGATCAAATGTAAATTATCCAACATAATACACAGACACATTTTTGAGTGATTAAAGGTCATTGCCTCGTGGACAACTCGCTGCTTCAGCAGCCTTCTGCAGAAGCAAATACATAGTTTGGCATTATTTGCTGGCAGCACACTCCAATTTAGTTTTTGCTTCATCTCGTCGTGCATGGTTCCCTTTTGATCTAGAACAAGCAGCATATCACTTTCAGATACCGGTAACGCCAAGTTAAACTGGTTGCAATAGTGGCAGGCACCACTGGAATTCATATTTGTGATGGTTTTAGCGAATGGGTTAACTATTTAAGCTTAGCCCTTTCTTTGACTTACAAAACGCTTGTCTCGGTCAAGTTACAGTCACAAAAGTAGTTAAATGACTAAGGACCTGTTCTCAGTGGTAACTGATGACAGAACAAGGAGCAATGGTCTCAAGTTGCAGTGGGGGAGGTTTAGGTTGGATATTAGGAAAAACTTTTTCACTAGGATGGTGGTGAAACACTGGAATGCGTTACCTAGGAAGGTGGCGGAATCTCCTTCCTTAGATATTTTTAAAGTCAGGCTTGACAAAGTTCTGGCTGGGATGATTTAGTTGGGGATTGGTCCTGCTTTGAGCAGGGGGTTGGACTAGATGACCTCCTGAGGTCCCTTCCAACCCTGATATTCTATGATTCTATGTTTGTATGACCTAACGTCATCTTAGAATTTGGCCACGTAGCTAGAGGCATTGAACCAAACTCACTGAAATGGATCCCAGGGTGATTTGTGCTGTGGGACAGCAGGCAGTACCGGAGGTGTTGAGGGCCTGGCAGGCCAAGACTCTCTGTTAGAGGAATAGATTAGTTCTGCATCAAGCTAACCATGAGCACAGGAAGCGTAATAACCTGCCTTAGGGATCAATCCTGTGCAGTTCTATTTGTCAGACATAGCATGTGCCTTAGCTGACAGCTACCGGAGACATTAAACCAGGGGCCTGTTTCTAGGTAACAAAGTAAGCTCTTGCTCAAAATGAAGCACAGTTTAAGAATTGATGAAAATGAAGCACAGTTTAGCTCCCAGAGAACACTCTTTGCCAGCTCGATAGTAGGCTGTGCCTTGGCCAGTTATTTGTTGAGGTCTCTTTGTGAAGCGTTGCCATAGTTATCATACAGATAAACAAGGAACGTGCTCCTTTGTCCCAGCTTAAGTGGAACAGACTTCTGGAGCAAAGTCTGCCAGGATACAGCTGGAAAGACGCATGAAGCTCACTTGCAGCTGCCGTGACTTTAACATTGTCACTGTGTGTGCCTGGAGCCACCAAAATTAGCTGAGGAAGAGGGGATTGATTGAAATAAATATTTTTAAAACAAACCCACCCCCAAAGCAATGGCAGGAGATTTCTGGTGGGGATTAAATAACAAGCAAAGTCTGTAACTTTAAACTAGAAAGCATTAGCCTTAGAACTAAATGACATCCAAAACTGTTGTAAAAGGCCTGTTCCTGTTCCCGGGGAAGTCAATGGGAGTTTTGCCAGTGAGTCCTTTATGATGTTTTGGGGGGTACCCAGGATCTGCCTGAAGCATGAGAGAGTCTTGCTAATGTCAACTCCTTAACCCCACCAGCCTTTCAGCCACTCAAGCACTCTCCTCCAGGCAGCGCCAGCCTGTGTTTGCCTTGCAGGTTAACAAGAGGTGCACTCCAGCCCCTAAGTCCCCTGGAAGCATTCCCCTGTGATATCAGCCCCTGACACTGGCTACTCACAGGAAGCCCAGAACTTCTGCCCCCAAATGAGCAGTGTACCGCAATTTACCAGTTTTATCTTTAACTGCTGCCCCTGTAAAATCACACAACGCTTGTGAGCACTTATAATAAAACAAAGGTAGGTTTATTTAAGAAAGAATGTAGAGAGAGTGGTGGAAACAAATGGTTACAATACAAAGCCATGAATCTGGGTCTACACCCATTAACAGTCACTTTTCCTATCTAACAAAGTAGGTTTTCCCCCCCAGAGAAGTCTGTGGCAGAGCTGGCTGGCTAGATAGGAATCAGGATCCAATTTTTCATGAGAACATCTGCACACGCTCCAGATGTCTCCTCAGTGAAAGGCTACAGGGTGCCTCTCCTCTTCCATGTTATACTGAAACTGTCTTTTGTCTTTTTCATAGGCAGGGTGATTCTCTATCTGTTGTAATGTTCCTTTTTAAACCTCCACATTATTTTTATTGTTTGCAGTTGTTGCTGATGGTTTGGTTTGATTGAAAGTTTTGGGATGGACAAACTCTAGACAATTGAGCCTTGCATTATATCACTGGCTAACCAGGGTGGGGGCTAACTCCCTCCTGCTCGAATGGGTCATCACCATGACATATAATCCCCACGGGACTAACTTTTACTCCAAATCCATAAAGCATGTTTGCACTATAAATACATTATTCCTTAAACATTACCCATACATACATCTCGTAATGATTATGAATCTCAATAAGTTACGCTCTTTCTGTAGATAGTTTACGTGTGACTCTATGGATAAATATCCTGCAAGGCATGTGTTTGGTGTAGTGAGTTTGTCAGGTCTGAGTGAGAAGTGTTTGCAAAGGACAGGGGACCCTTTGGATCATGACTCTGAGTTTGATTAAATTAGGATATTAAAAGGTAAGGTTCTCAACAAGCTGCAAGTCATGATGGCAGGCACTGGAGAGTGTCCACTCTGCATACAGTTGCAAAATGGTGTCTGTAAACAATGGCCCTTGTTTTCTCAGGCTGGTTTCTTTCTGAAGCATTTTGGCTTTTCTGATGAAATTTTCCATTCTTGGTCTGAGCTCCGGTGTGGTATGATTACTTCGGGGAGTAGGAGGATGGTGGTTTAGGGGGCAGTTTGAGCACAATCAGTTTAGATCGGGGTGGCCAACCTGTGGCTCCGGAGCCACATGCGGCTCTTCAGAAGTTAATATGTGGCTCCTTGTCTAGGCACCGACTCCGGGGCTGGAGCAACAGGCGCCGACTTGAGGGTGCTCACTGCTCAACCCCTGGCTCTGCCACAGGCCCAGCCCCCACTCCACCCCTTCCCCTGAGCCTGCCATGACCTTACTCCTCCCCCTCAGAGCCTCCCGCATGCTACGAAACAGCTGATCCGGAGGTGCCGGGAGAGAGGGGGAGATGCTGATCAGCAGGACTGCCGGTGGGCAGGAGGCGCTGGGAGTAGGGTTGGGGAGGGGTAGCTGATGGGGGCCTGCTGATGTATTACTGTGGCTCTTTGGCCATGTACATTCGTAAATTCTGGCTCCTTCTCAGGCTCAGGTTGGCCACCCCTGGTTCAGATACAGGTTAATTTAGGCAGGGTAAAGTAAAAGTTGCCTGTGCAAGCCTAGGTCCCAGAGCATATGCATTGCAATGCAGTGTATAAGCACATGAGCTGTTTATCCCCAGAACCCTCATTCATGAGCATCTTGAACAAAGAATACGGCAGAGTTAGGTAGCGAATTAGTCAGGTGGCTGCAGCACACCTGCCTCTCTCACTGCCGACGTTGTAGGGTATATCGTAAATGAGGTAGGAATTCCCTAGTAGAGGAAGAATGGTGTTGTGGTCAAGGCTCTGGGTTAGGAGTTCTGGGTTGTACACTGAATGAGGCAGCTCTTCTACTGAAAATAGTATGTGACATTGTAATAGAAAACTGTATTGAAGTGCACAGAAGAGCAGCGTGAAGGTTGTGTGTCACTGATGACACCTGACTCTTCATGTGGCCCCCTAAGAGACTTGGATACCAAAATCCCATGAGAAATTAATGATTTCAGTGGGAGTTAGGCTGCTGTATACAGTTAGCATCTGGGCCTGGACATCCAAATATCATAGGTGGCTTTGAAAATTCCACTGTTGCTGGGCCTTTAATGTGATGGTAATAGAAGATGGATATATTTGTGCGTACATGGGCAGCTAGTTCAGTGCGCACTTTCTTCAATGGATTTCCAAGCTCTACTGGTTTCACAAACTATGCAAAGTGAATTGGTGAAGAGCTGGGGGAAAAGGAACTTGGAGATTCTGCTGATGTCACCAGCTGTGAACACATCGGAGGTGGGTAAGTTTTACCTGCCTCGGCCTTATCCGGAACTAATTGCGTAGTGCTTTGAAGTTGGTATTTCAGTTCGAGCATTAGCATGATTGTAAATAAAGAAACAGTCAAAAACGAAGACTTCCATAATGCATACTGTGAAGTGCAACCTGAAAATGGTGTGGCAGGTTGGGAATTGTGATTACTGCTCTGATTGGCTAATAACTGCACCCATCCTATTATTTGGTGCACTGTCTTCCCCCTCCTGGATCCCTGTTCACGTCTCTGTCTCATCCAGTAGTTATCTCTCGTCATTTAGACTGTAAACTCTTTGGGGAAGGCACTGTTATTTTCTATTGGCTTACCACACTAGAAAGTTGTACTACTTAAACTATTCCTGTATAGTTAAAGCAGTGTGACCTCTCTCTCCCCCCTCCCCGCCCCCGAGTGTGTGGACATGGTTATATTTGTATAAAGGTGCTTTCAACCAGTATAGCTATTCCGGTACAGGAAGGGGAATATATTATACTGCTACAAGACACTTTTATACTGATAATACTGTATTATGAGTATACTATATGAGTTTTACCAATATAACTATATCGGCAAAAAACCCCACACCCCCTAACTGACATTGTTATGCTGGTTCAAAAGCTGCGTCTAGATCAGGCCTAGCAAATGGGGAACTATCTGGTTGGCCTTTATGGGCTAGATCCACAAAGGGTCTTATGCATTGCAAAGCCTAATTTTTAGGTGCCCTGCTGTCTAGTGGAACCCACAGCCACAAATTAGGCACCCCAGCTCCCCATACAATGCATGAGGGAGCTGGTGCCCAAGAATGCAGTCGATCCACAGACTCCAGCAAGCTGAGTGGGGAACCGCCTAAGTTAGCCAGTAAGAAATGTTGAGGAGAGAGGTAGGAATTAGGTGCCTAACTTTGAGATAGAGGGAGGTACCTTCCTCCACTAAGGATTCACAGTCGTGAGCTCTCTTCTGGAGTTAGAGCTGACTAGGCTTAGGCACATTTCTTGCTAAATGAGGAGGGGGTAGGAATCTCTTTTATACCCAATATCCCAGTGGTTAGCACACACACCGAGGATGCATGAGACCTAGGTTTGAAATGCTGCTCTGCCTGAATTGGAGCAGGGATTTGAACCCAGTTTTCCCATTTCCCAGGTGAGTGCCCTGACCACTGGGCATTTTGGGGTGGGGTCTGCTCAGCCTTTCCTGTTGAAGCTGTTCCACTTTGGATAGCATATTTAATATGCATTGACCCAGAGACAGTGAGACTGACTGTACAGCCTGGTGGTTAGGGCCCTTAAGTGGGAGACCTGGTTGCAAACCCCTGCTCTAAACTAGCCAGAGCAGAGATTCAAACCAAGGTCTCTCACACCCCAGGTGAGTGCACTGACCACTGAGCCGTTGGGTATAGTTGGGGACTGGAACCACTACAGCTATCAAGTGTGCAAGTTAGACATGCTCTGACAACATCCACCAGATTGGGCCCTGCAGGGGAGATAAGTGAGGAAACCACTGAGTGTGATCGTCTTCCTAGGGCTTAGGCACGAGCTGGGCAGTGTCAGGACTTAGGCCGCTCTACGCGTGCCCCCTGGCAGAAAAGTAGGTGCCTTACTGGTAGGCACCCAGGGGTGTTAGACACCTACAGGGTTAGGCGGTAGCTGAGCCGGCATTCTGAGCAGCTCAGTGGCGCCTTCGTCCCTTTCGTGGATCTAGCGCTATGTGCTACCACAATGTAAAATAGCAAAAATGAAGCCCTCAGTTTTACTTAATGACAGGTTTCAGAGTAACAGCCGTGTTAGTCTGTATTCGCAAAAAGAAAAGGAGTACTTGTGGCACCTTAGAGACTAACCAATTTATTTGAGCATGAGCTTTCGTGAGCTACAGCTCACTTCATCGGATGCATACCGTGGAAACTGCAGAAGACATTATATACACACAGAGACCATGAAACAATACCTCCTCCCACCCCACTGTCCTGCTGGTAATAGCTTATCTAAAGTGATCATCAAGTTGGGCCATTTCCAGCACAAATCCAGGTTTTCTCACCCTCCGCCCCCCCCCACACACAAACTCACTCTCCTGCTGGTAATAGCCCATCCAAAGTGACCACTCTCTTCACAATGTGTATGATAATCAAGGTGGGCCATTTCCTGCTCAAATCCAGGTTCTCTCACTCTTCCTCAGCTCTCGTCCCCTAAAGCCCCTACTCTACTTGCGCTATATTGATGACATCTTCATCATCTGGACCCATGGAAAAGAAGCCCTTGAGGAATTCCACCATGATTTCAACAATTTCCATCCCACCATCAACCTCAGCCTGGTCCAGTCCACACAAGAGATCCACTTCCTGGACACTACAGTGCTAATAAACAATGGTCACATAAACACCACCCTATACCAGAAACCTACTGACTGCTATTCCTACTTACATGCCTCCAGCTTTCACCCTGACCACACCACACGATCCATCGTCTACAGCCAAGCTCTGCGATACAACCGCATTTGCTCCAACCCCTCAGACAGAGACAAACACCTACAAGATCTCTATCAAGCATTCTTACAACTACAATACCCACCTGCGGAAGTGAAGAAACAGATTGATAGAGCCAGAAGAGTTCCCAGAAGTCACCTACTACAGGACAGGCCTAACAAAGAAAATAACAGAACGCCACTAGCCGTTACCTTCAGCCCCCAACTAAAACCCCTCCAACGCATTATTAAGGATCTACAACCTATCCTGAAGGATGACCCAACACTCTCACAAATCTTGGGAGACAGGCCAGTCCTTGCCTACAGACAGCCCCGCAACCTGAAGCAAATACCAACAACCACATACCATACAACAGAACCACTAACCCAGGAACCTATCCTTGCAACAAAGCCCGTTGCCAACTGTGCCCACATATCTATTCAGGGGACACCATCACAGGGCCTAATAACATCAGCCACACTATCAGAGGCTCGTTCACCTGCACATCCACCAATGTGATATATGCCATCATGTGCCAGCAATGCCCCTCTGCCATTTACATTGGTCAAACTGGACAGTCTCTACGTAAAAGAATAAATGGACACAAATCAGATGTCAAGAATTATAACATTCATAAACCAGTCGGAGAACACTTCAATCTCTCTGGTCACGCAATCACAGACATGAAGGTCGCTATCTTACAACAAAAAAACTTCAAATCCAGACTCCAGCGAGAAACTGCTGAATTGGAATTCATTTGCAAATTGGATACTATTAATTTAGGCTTAAATAGAGACTGGGAGTGGCTAAGTCATTATGCAAGATAGCCTATTTCCCCTTGTTTTTTCCTAACCCCCCTCCCCCCAGACGTTCTGGTTAAACTTGGATTTAAACTTGGAGAGTGGTCAGTTTGGATGAGCTATTGCCAGCAGGAGAGTGAGTTTGTGTGTGTGTGTGTGTGTGTGTTTCCGGGGGGGGGGGGGGTGAGAAAACCTGGATTTGTGCTGGAAATGGCCCAACTTGATGATCACTTTAGATAAGCTATTACCAGCAGGACAGTGGGGTGGGAGGAGGTATTGTTTCATATTCTCTGTGTGTATATAAAGTCTGTTGCAGTTTCCACAGTATGCATCCGATGAAGTGAGCTGTAGCTCACGAAAGCTCATGCTCAAATAAATTGGTTAGTCTCTAAGGTGCCACAAGTACTCCTTTTCTTTTAGTTTTACTTAAGTTAAAGTAAGTCAGAACCGAGTGACTTCAAAAATGGTGGCGGGGGGGTGAGACCAGTAGCAAAGTGGATCTGGGGACTCATGTTAAAACGTAACAAATACTAACTATACCCCTAAGCAGTGTCTCCTGTGTTCCTGCAGAGGAAAATTTCTCTTTGCACGGGGATTTGGGGCCAATTTAAATGAGCCAACTGTTGCACAGCAGGAAGGATGGCAGCAGTGAAGCAGCTGTTCTGTTTAAGTGCTTTTTTTGACACTTGTCTTTTAGCCAAGTAATTCAGAACCCATATGCAATAGTCATAACACAGAATAGTTTATGTTTAACAGTTATTTAACCATGACCTAGCAGCCCTCAAAGGGGCAAGCCAGCAGCACTACTCAGATCTCCCAGTCAGAGCCTGGGTAGTTCTGAGATCTCTCTTGAGACATCGATGGCTTCTGAGGATCCCGTCAGTAGGTGTTTTCAAGTCCTTTCTGTTTTTAGGCATCAGCTGCAAAGTTCAGATCTGCATGCATAGTGTGAATAGTTCTCTTTCTCGACTTAGTGTGAAAGCATGTCATTTATGACAGTTAATGTGGTACTACTGAGGGAGGGTGGTCCAGAGGTTAGGCCTCTAGCCGAGGATGTAGGTTCAAGTCCCTGCTCCGTCACAAAATTTCCATGTGATCTCAGGCAAGGCACTTAGGCCTGGATCCTCAAAGGTATTTAGGCACCTAACTCCTATTGAAAGCATTGATTTCAATGGCAGTTAGGCATTGCTTTGCTCAGAATTGCAACACCTAACTCGTAGGTGTCCTGCTACCAAATGGACTCCTCCACCCTTGGTTATGCTCCCTGTATGTTGTATAGGGAGAGTTCGGTGCCAAAGAAAGGGATTCTCAGAAGCCAGCAACCTGAGCAAGGAGCTGGCCAAGCTAGACAGATGTGAAATGCAAAGGAAAGGGGCAGGGCTTAGGTCCAGATCGCCAATGGTATTTAGGCACTTAACTCCCATTGAGTTTGGTCACTGATGGACCAGAGATAGGCACCTCCCTCCACTTGGGATCCTCAGCAGTGAACCATCCAGAGTTAAGCATCTTAACCAGCCCATGGCCTAGCAGTTGAAAACCAGATCCTTGTGTGAAAAAACAGAGACAGAGAAAGAAACCCACACCATAGAATAAGCTGTAGCGTGGTGATTAGGGCATTCACCTGAGATGTAGACAACCTGGGTCCAAGTTCCTCCTCCAAATCAGGCAGAGTATGGATTTGAACTTAGCTCTCCCACATCCCAGGTGGGTGTTCTGACTGGCAGAACACATACACAAGTTTTGTTGGAAAATTCCTGGCCTGCTCACCCTCAGCTGGCTGTTGTGACAGGTATCAGGCCTTGGATGTTCTCTGAGCACTGGGCTCTGCTGATCTGGGCAGGCCCAGCTGGCAAGATGCATGTTCCCCTGCTTGGTCTGAGAATCCTCCTTTGGGTTGTCTGGGGCTTTGGCTTAAGCTAGGGTTTCAAACTGCTCCTTAGCTTTGGGGGCAGTATCAGCATTTAGGCAGTTTTGTGAGTGCTGCCTGGTGGAAACTTAAGTGGCTAGGGGATTTGGGAGTCTATGGGGTTAAATGGTAGTTGAGCAATGGTTTTGAGAATCTCAGTGGTGCCTAAAGTGGCAGTTAGGCACCTAAATACCTTTTTGAATCTGGATCTTAGCCTCTCTGTGTCTCAGTTGCCCATCTATAAAATGGGGATACTAGCACTTCCTTACTTCACAGGGATGTTGTGAGGAGAAATCCATTTACGACTGAGGTCCTCAGATATTATGGTGATGAGGGAGGCATTATATTGGTCAGTGAGGTGCACTATCTTTGTGATTTTTAAATGCAATTAGTTTCCATTTCATATACACTATTCTGTGTTCAAATGGATTAGCCAGGAGAGGTTGAGAGTTTAGGATATGGAGGTTCTATCTTGTTCAAGGGTTAACCTAATATGCTACATCAAGATTCAACCTAATCAAAGAAAATGGGACACAGTTATGCTATTGCACTGCCTGGAGCACATTCTGCTGAAAATTCTATTTAAATTTCAATGTTTTTACAGTGAAAATTAGCTATTAAAAACTAATGAATAAATAGAGCCTCGTTAAATACAAAAAGTACTGCAAAAATATTCTGGGAGTGATGATATGGTAATATCAGATACATTATTGACAGCAATAGGCACCTCTGATCCAGTTCAACTAATGAGCTCAAAGGTTTTATAGTAAAAAAACTTTCAGGAGATATTTATTAGTGAGTAAGTATAAACAGCCACATTCACCAGTGTGCTGTCTGCTTTATGCAAAAGTGCAAAAGCAGCTGGAGTGCCTGGAGGAATCTGGTCCAAAGATTGTTAATAGATTTTTTAAAGAGTTTAAAAATTTTAGGAGATATTTTTATGTTTATTTTTCATAGCAGCTGCTCAGATACCACAAAGATGGATGATCTTACAAAAACCAAAACTGACCGAATTTTGTGAGGCTAAAAAGTGGTGGTTTTACCTCTTGGAGAATGTAGTCTCAAAATAACTACAGGAGACTCTGCTGAAAGCTTCCTCAGATCACTAGGGGCTATTATATCCTGCATCCCTCACTCATAGAACCATAGAAGAGTAGGACTGGAAGGGACCTCAAGAGGTCATCTAGTCTGGTCCCCTGCACTCAAAGCAGGATTATGTAATAACTAGACCATTTCTGACAGGTGTTTGTCTAACCTGTTCTTAAAAACCTCCAGTGACAGAGATTCCACAACCTCCCTAGGCAATTTGTTCCAGTACTTCACTGCCCTGACAGTTAGGAAGTTAAAGTAAATTACATCTGTTGCTGCAATTTAAGTCCATTGCTTCTTGTCCTAGCCTCAGAGGTTAACAAGTTCTCCCTCCTCCATGTAACAACCTTTTATGTACTTGAAAACTGTTATCATGCCCCCTCTCAGTATCCTCTTCTCCAGACTAAATAAACCCATTTTTTCAATCTTTCCTTGTAGGTCATGTTTTCTAGACATTTAATCATTTTTGTTGCATTCCTCTGGACTTTCTCCAATTTGTCCACATCTTTCCTGAAATGTGGAGCCCAGAACTGGACAAAATACTTCAACTGAGGCCTTATTAGAGCTGAGCAGAGTTACTTCTCATGTCTTGTTTTCAACACTCCTGCTAATACATCACAGAATGATGTTCAGTTTTTTTGCAACAATGTTACACTGTTGATTCATTTATTTAGCTTGAATTCTCATTCTCATTATAGTGACCCACTATAACCCCCAGATCCCTTTCTGAGGATTTCCTTTCTAGGCAGTCATTTTCCATTTTGTATGTGTGCAATTGATTGTTCCTTCCTATGTGGAGTACTTTGCATTTGTCTATTGAATTTCGTCCTATTTATTTCAGACCATTTCTCCAGTTTGCCTATCCTCCAAAGTACTTGCAACCCCTCCCAGCTTGGTATCTTCTGCAAACTTTATAAATGGACCCTTTATACCATTATCATAATTATCAATGAAGATATTGAACAGAACCAGACCCAGAACCAATCCCTGTGGGACCCCACTCGATATGCTCTTCCAGCTTGACTGTGAACCACTGATAACTACTCCCTGGGAACGGTTTTCCAACCAGTTATGAACCCGCCTTATAGTAGCTCCATCTAGGTCTTATTTCCCTAGGTTGTTTATGAGAAGGTCATGCAAGACAGTATCAAAAGCCTTATTAAAGTCACAATATACCACATCTACAGCTTTCCCCCATCCTCAAGGTTTGTTACCTTATCAAAGAAAGCTATCAGGTTGGTTTGACATAATTTGTTCTTGAAAAATACATGCAGAATGTTACTTATCACCTTCATATCTTCTAGGTGTTTACAAATTGATTGCTTGATTATTTGCTCCATTATCTTTCCAGGTACTGAAGTTAAGCTGACTTGTCTGTAATTCTCTGGGTTGCCCTTATTCCCCTTTTTATAGATGGGCACTATATTTGCCTGCCTCCAGTCCTCTGGAATCTCTCTAATGTTATACTTTGCTCCAGAATAAGGTCATAGAAATCAATGAGATAATTCATGGAGAAAGATGAGTGAGAAGCAGTGTGGTCCAGTGGTTAGGGCATTGGACCGAGATTCAGAAGACCTATGTTTTCCATTAACATGCTTCGTGACCTTGGACAAGTCATTTCACTTCTCTCCCTGTGTTCTCTTTTCCTCTTCCCACCCATTGTCCACCTTGTGTAATGTCTTCGGCACAGGGACTCTCTCTTACTATGATAGTAGTGTACTAGCACAATGGAGACCCTGATCTCAGCTGGGCTTCTATGGTAATACAGATAAATAATAACTGTCACTGTGTGTACGGGTGGTAGAATCTGGCTCTAACCAGATACTTTGCTAATTCTGTCTACAGAATGATTGTATGTGCAGCTTTTTGGTAGGGGGCATTTTTTCAGTGTGTACAATGTGGAAAGTAAAATGCATGTCAGAGGTAGGAACAGGAGCTCTCTTAATCCCTGTCACTGATTTTTCCTAAACAGATCCTTGTCTGCTTATGAGAGATGCAGTAACATCTAATTTTCAAGTCAGCTTCAGCTGGGAGGAGTTGGGTTCTGCTAATTTAAAAAGTTTGAATCTGCACTATAGCAGCCTCTTCGTCCAGTAGGGGTTTATAGCTGGTGGTGCCTATTTGCTGTCTAATTGTTTTTAGTGCCTAATTAATCAGTAATTAAGATCAGCGTCCACCGTATAGCTTCTCTCATAAATCTCAGGTTAGCTGTGCATCCTTTCTTGTGGCTGAAAGTAATTTTGGATCCAGTTCTCAGGCCTTGAGGCTAAACACTAGAATACATATCTAAATTGATCTGGAATATTTGCCTGATGTTTTATTGCAGTATTGAAGTCTCCTCACTGTAGGGACATGCTATTATTGCCTATTGCACTTTTAATATAATAGTGCTTTATACGTGTCATGTTCAATGTGCCTTCAAGGGCACAAGATTCCAATTTCTTGTCTCATTGCTCACAGCAATGCCTAACAGTTGATGAGGTCTCAATGTTGGAGTGAAGAGACGGTTTATGATCTCAGAGGCACAGCTGGTTGACTATCCATATAAGTAAGGCATGGTAACGTTCTCTGTGAACAGATGTGACTAAAATCATATGGTATGATGAAGAGGAATCAGGCCTGACAGCTCATGCCCTTGTCTAATAGTTGACCCAAAAGGCTAATTTTGTACTAGTAAAGCACCCTGCGTGCTAAAACAAACTAAGTCATATCATGTTAACTTCAGCTACTTTACTTCATCAGAGGGTTTACATCCTGTGGGCCTGATTCAAGGCCCATGGAAGTTGGTGGGAAGAAGGACCTAGACAAATTGGAGGATTGGGCCAAAAGGAATCTGATGAGGTTCAATAAGGATAAGTGCAGGGTCCTGCACTTAGGACGGAAGAACCCAATGCACAGCTACAGACAAGGGACCGAATGGCTAGGCAGCAGTTCTGCGGAAAAGGACCTAGGGGTGACAGTGGACGAGAAGCTGGATATGAGTCAGCAGTGTGCCCTTGTTGCCAAGAAGGCCAATGGCATTTTGGGATGTATAAGTAGGGGCATAGCGAGCAGATCGAGGGACATGATTGTTCCCCTCTATTCGACATTGGTGAGGCCTCATCTGGAGTACTGTGTCCAGTTTTGGGCCCCACACTTCAAGAAGGATGTGGATAAATTGGAGAGAGTCCAGCGAAGGGCAACAAAAATGATTAGGGGACTGGAACACATGAGTTATGAGGAGAGGCTGAGGGAGCTGGGATTGTTTAGCCTGCAGAAGAGAAGAATGAGGGGGGATTTGATAGCTGCTTTCAACTACCTGAAAGGGGGTTCCAAAGAGGATGGCTCTAGACTGTTCTCAATGGTAGCAGATGACAGAACGAGGAGTAATGGTCTCAAGTTGCAGTGGGGGAGGTTTAGATTGGATATTAGGAAAAACTTTTTCACTAAGAGGGTGGTGAAACACTGGAATACGTTATCTAGGGAGGTGGTAGAATCTCCTTCCTTAGAGGTTTTTAAGGTCAGGCTTGACAAAGCCCTGGCTGGGATGATTTAACTGGGAATTGGTCCTGCTTTGAGCAGGGGGTTGGACTAGATGACCTTCTGGGGTCCCTTCCAACCTTGATATTCTATGATTCTATGATTCTATGAAGTCAAGTGACTTCATCAGGCATTGGATCAGGCCCAATATGCAATCGGTGGAGAGGCATGGTACTTGGAGACTTCCTTCAGACACAATTTTAGATTTTGATAGACTTTTATGGAGGAGTATGTGTGGAGTCAAGAACCATTTCAAACCCAGTAGCTTGACATATAAGGCCTATTAGCACCCTGAGAGCTATTCTGCTGTCTTCAGAAGTGGCTTGGAGGTGAGTGGGTGGGAGAGTTACCTGGTGGAAGGATAAATAATGATTATTATCCTTGAACTGGTCTGACCATGTGGCTGGGGTGTGGACATTGGCAGAAGTCTTGAACTTTGATCACCCCCCAAATATCTCTGACTGACCTCATTCTCATGTTGCTAGAGCTTTGGTAGCGAGCAGCTCTTTCATCCAAACCAGCCTACAAATTTGACTTTCTTGGTGATTTGGAGAGACATGTTAGGAAATAGCAACGGCAAAACAAGTGATTTGTCCCATTGCTACTCTGACTAAAATCAATGGGAAAGTACTCTAACAAAAAGGTTTGCTGAAATTGTCAACTTGTTAACTCAGCCCCAGAAATCTATTCAGGCAAAACTCAGAAGGCACTGAGCAAGCCCTGTTTGAATCAGTTGAGTGAGACCAGCTTTAGCAGTCTGGTCATTGTGACCCAGTCTCATCACATCATGTCGGGGAGGAGCGATAGCTCAGTGGTTTGAGCACTGGCCTGCAAAACCCAGGATTGTGAGCTCAATCCTTGAGGGGGCCATTTAGGGATGAGGGCAAAAATTGGGGATTGGTCCTGCTTTGAACAGGGGGTTGGACTAGATGACCTCCTGAGGTCCCCTCCAACCCTGATATTCTATGAAGAACATCAAGAAAAATAATGATAGTACTGGGAGGGATTTACCCTGTGAGAAATAAGAAAACCCAACTGGTTGATCTTTTCAAAGCTGACTAGGGGACATAACCACACAACTCCCACTGTAATTAACAGGAGTTATGTGGCTAAATCTTTAGTCAACTCCCATTATTCTCTCTGGGAATTGTGACTAAAATCCTCTAGCCTGCTTTGAAAGTTTCAACTAATGTGTTTAGTTTGGTTAAACAATGGGAAAGGCATGTACAATAACTGTCTACAAGTATTTGAAGAATATATATACACCAAGGATGGAGAGCCAAAATTCAGGATGGTTCAAGTAGGTGTAACTAGGAGTTATGAGATGTAACTGAGGAAAATGAAATTTAGTTTGACTATTGGAATTATTTTTTCCACTGATCAAGTCTATTAGGCTGTGGGATGGTTTTTGAAGGCAGTTTTGGAGTTCCTATTGCTTGGTCCATTTAAACTAGGCTGGACATACCAATAGCACTCAATAATATGTTCTCTAGAACAAGTCTGCATTAGTAGAGGAACATGTGATGACTTAATAGGTCTTTTCTGGCTCTAATTTTTGTAACTCGCAGTGTGAACCTGTGCTAAAGGTTGTCATAATAGCAGGCAGAGTAAGTTTAGATTGCCACTCAAAAAGCACAAGCTGCATATCTCTAAGATACAGGACATTTTGTACTTTCATTTGAATTGCAAATTATTACAGCACTTTACAACTGGCTTTGAGCTAATGTCTTAGGAAATACTGATTGTTTAACGTTATGGATGTCTCCCATCAACAGGTTCCTGCGATCATGTTTACAGCGTGGCAGAGCTCAGATAAATCATTTTATATTTAGGGATGTCTGACAAAAAGGAGGGATGAATAGTTAGCCACAAGGGATGAGGCAGAAATTCCATTAAGCAGTGTAGTTTTAAGCACAAATGAAGTTTGTGGATGGCGTTTTGAATTTAAATCTATTTAAATTAAAGGAACAGAATGGTGTCAAAGTGTGTAGTTCATAATAAAACACTGGAGTTGCATTCCTGGATCTGATCACTGATTTAGCTAGTTCAGGATCCTGCTTCCAGCAGTAGTCCAAGTCCCATGATGCAGCTGGTCAGTGGTACAAAATGGTGAAGAAAAATGAGCTTTCTTTGAGTTTCACAGGTGATGAATTTATGCACTGAAACTATAATTTCCCTTGTGTATTTTTGTTACATACATAGCTACAAAGTCAATGTTTAAAATATTACCTAATTATAAAAGAATCCTAATAGCCAAATAAACTGTTTGCCTCAGTGGAAATCATCATAGAATCACAGGGCTGGAAGGGACCTCAGGAGGTCATCTAGTCTAACCCCCTGCTCAAAGCAGGACCAATCCCCAATTCTTGCTGCAGATCCCTAAATGGTCCCCTCAAGGATTGAACTCACAACCCTGGGTTTAGCAGGCCAAGCCTCAAACCACCCAGCTATAGCTCCCCCTCATCATTGATGATGATGATGCTGAGCACCTAACTTTTAGGCACCTACAATTCACTGGGATTCACAAAGCCTGAGTTAGGTGCTCAGGCTTTCGTACTATGAATGGTGCGGGATAGGTGCCTAAAAATGGGATTCACAAAAGTCAGCATTATAGGTGGCTCCTTGCCTTAGCTAGCCAATAGGAGATGCTGAGGACAGAGGTGTCCAAGGCCCTGCCCTGAGTTCATGGCCTAAGTGCAGGTGCCTACCTCTGCTTGGGATTCTCAGCTGCAAACCCCTTCTTGGGGAAGGAGGAGGAGGAGTTATCTCATAGCTTTAGCCCAGGGGTTAGGGTACTCATCTGGGAAACCCCAGTTCTCGGCCCCCCTCCATCTGAGGAGGAGAAAGGATTTGACAAGTGTGATGGAATACACCCCTGTATTCACACCATACACACTACTGTAGTAATCTTTGAACAATGTGTGCCTTGTAAGGTTGCAACAGGTTCCCCCTGAAGTGCCACCTGGAAGTGGGGTACCACTGAGCCCTCTGACTCACCAGCCTCGGCTCCCTCTCACACTGTGCTGCTGTGACAAGCTGTTGACCCGCTCCAGTCCTACACTTCCACCAGCATTCACACAAGTAGGGACACACCCAGCTGCAGTTACATGCAGGCTCTCTGACCAGCAATAGAGGGGCTACAGCCAAGATAACCCCCAGCTCCTCAGGCATCCACTCACTGGAGTATAAATCCAAAATTGTACCGTCTTGGACTGCACAGGGAACTGTACAACATAAGTTCATAGAGTTCGCCCATCTCTCAATCTGAAGAGGAAATGCAACAGCCCCTGCCCCTTGAGCTACGATTCCCAAGAACTTCACTCCAAACTTACTGGTTTAGATTAAAACATAAAATAAGCTTATTAATTACAAAAAGATCGATTTTAAGTGATTATTAGTGATAGCAAACAGATCAAAGCAGATTACCTAGTAAATAAACAAAAATGTAAACTAAGCCTAAGATACGAGAAAGATAGGCTGTGAATAAGCAAATTCTCACCCTGGCTGATGATACAAGCAGGCTTGCAGAGTCTCAAGGCACAAGCTGCACTTGCTTTGCAACTTGGGATCCCCACTCCCATTCCAAGTCCTTTTTCTTAGGACCGTCTCTAAGGTCTTCAGTTGTAGGGGAGTGAAGAACAACAGATGATGTCACTCCCTGACTTATGTAGCTTTAGCATATGGTGGGAACCCTTTGTTTCAAACTTGGTTCCCAGACTAGTTTGTGGAAAAATACAGATATTCCAAAATGGAGTCCAGAGTCATGCGGCCTGGTCACATGCCCTTGTACAGTCATAGCAGCCATCACTTACCTGTTGGCCGAAATGTCCACAGGAAGGTTCGCCAGGTGGGGGAATCATAGAATATCAGGGTTAGAAGGGACCTCAGGAGGTCATCTAGTCCAACCCCCTGCTCAAAGTAGGACCAGTCCCCAACCAAATCATCCCAGCCAGGGCTTTGTCAAGCCTGACCTTAAAAACTACAAAGGAAGGAGATTCCACCACCTCCCTAGGTAACGCATTCCAGTGTCTCACCACCCTCCTAGTGAAAAAGTTTTTCCTAATATCCAACCTCAACCAACCTAAAGCTTAGAAGAATAAGCTTCTTCTAAGGCCTATTGTTTTCCCTAATGGCCCATTACCCGGAATGAGCCCTTCACAACCAGCTAGTTAGACTGGAAGCATTTTGCCTAGTGGGTGTCGCTCAGGTGTGACTACATGTGAAGTACAGATACATAGTTAATATTCGTAACTCCAAATAATAAAATGATACATGCACACTGTGACTGGGGTCCTAGTGTGGAGCCAGCTGTGGTCACTCAATTAGGATGAACTGCAAAGAATGGGGCAGACAATCCCCAAAAAGCTGGTGGATATTCCAATACTTAGATTTACCAAGCTAGTATAAAACAGCTTCTTTATTACCTTACTGGTTACTCAGAAGTCCAAACAACACAGTTCCCTTAAAGTGATCCAGCCTCAGTCCTCCATCCAGGTACCCACGTCAAATATGATGAAAATTTCTGTAAATCTTATTTCATCATATAAAAGAAAAGTTTCTACCAATCCCAAAGGATTGGATACATTACCTCCCAGGTTAATGAATGTTTCAGATCTTGCGCAAATAGACGTGTAGCGGGGTGGTCTACTCCGGCCCTGAAGGAGTTAAAACAGCCCTGGGAGAGGGCTGCCTGGTGCAGCCAATAGTAAAAGCAGCCCTGGAGAGGGCTGCTGCTGGGAAAAGCTAGGCTGATTGGGAGAAGCAGCCACAGCTGGGGCCACACCCCAGTCAGGCCACAGCTGACCCTATAAGAGGGCTGAAGGCCAGGAGCTGGAGGAGTCTCACTCTAGCCCTGGAGTGGGAAGGGCTAGCTGCCTGGCCTGGCCTGGGGAAAAAGGCGAGAGGAGCTGGGGAGCTCCAGCCTGGTAAACCCCTAGGCTGCAGGCCTTGGTGAAGGCTTACAAAGGTACTGGGGCTGCAAAGGGGCAGCCTGGGAATAAGCAAAGGCAGCAGGTCCTAACCCCTTGTCAGTGATGCGTGGCCACTACAGACTGCAGCCTGCTCCAGGGAAAGGGGGTAGATGATGACTGGCAGAAGCCACTGAGGCGAGGTGGGTTTAGAAGGTTGGGGATTCCCCTGGGAGGGGAAACCCAGATCGTGGGTTACTGCTGGGGGCAGAACCCTGAGGTAAAGGGGCACCGTGGTCCGGGAGGGACACGAGGCCAGTGGCAGGAGAGACACTGGCCTGCAGTGGGCACTTTGTATGCTGGAAAAGAGCTAATTCCCAGAGGACAAACAGGAGGCGCTGCACCGGTGAGTCTCAACTTTGCTAGAACATGCTGCAGCCAATTCTTATTAACTAAACTAAAAGTTATTAAAAAATGAGAGAGTATGGTTAAAAGATCAATATACATACAGACATAAGTTCAATTCATTGAGGTGCAGATTCATAGCAGAGATGGTGAGCTTCATAGTTGCAAAGAGTTCCTTTAGAATTCAGTTCATAGGTCACAGTCCAATGTCCAAATCTCCTATTCAGAGTATACCAGCATAACTGGGACCTCAGTCTTGTGACTCAAACTTCCCCTGATGAAGTGTAAGCAGATCTGAGATCACAGAATCAGACCTAAGGATCTTTTATACAATTTCACGTCTTTTGACAAGTTGGAATTCCTCAGGGAACAAAAGGTAATTGGGATGACTTTTGAAGGAGGTCCATCACTGGTACTTAACTGTACTAATTAACATAAGACCATTTGCTTGTTCCTCCACCATTCACACTACATTTCAAAGAGAGATGAATACTGAGATATCTCATGTTTACAATTCATTTACATGATAGGATGTTCTTTTGACCTCTGAATTATCAGAATACAGCATAGACAGGGACTGTTGATCACATTGTCCACCCTACTCATACGTATGTAAATACACAAAAACACAAACCTTATCTCCCCACATGGCTTCTGTGGGATATTTATTTTGCAGGATGTTTAACCCTTTTTTAGACGTGCATCACACATACAAATAGGATAATCCTATTCAGCAAATCATAACTTTTCCAATGACCCCTTATATGCCCCGTCTCATACAAAATGCATCATAATTATGCCATAATCTTATCATAATAATATTATGATGAAGAATATGGGGTGCAGTATTACAAAGGTGTCATTTGAAAATTCATAATTTGCTGGTCAGTATTGTTCTAGTAAAATATGTGGCAACATTGTATGTGAAGTTATAATATCCCCCTGTATGGCGTTATCAACACATGTTCCAAACGCTACAGCCCTGTCCAGGCAGAAATCGGGAATTGGTCTGTTCTAAACAAAGGAATGTGTGCGTGCCTTAATTTGCATTTAAGCCATAAACTGAGTCATCAAGCAGGAAGGGAAAGCAAAGGAGGTTCAAACAGATGAAAAAAATAGCGGGAACATCCTTCCACAGACTGTCTCCTGGTTCTCCAGTGGAAATGTTTTTCAAGAGGGGACTCAAGCTATGGATTCTGACTGGAAGAGTTTGGTCAGTAATGTTGGAAGCCTCTGGTGAGAAATTTTGCTTTGAATCTAATATAGCTTGTTAAGTTAGACACTACAAAGTGTTTCATCTTTATTTTTCTTGTAACCATTTCTGACTTTATTGCCTCATTATTTGTACTCACTGAAAATCTCTTTGTAGTTAATAAACTTGTTTCATTAACCAGTGTGTTTAAGTTAAAGTGTCAGGGTAACTCTATTTGGGGTAGCAGGCTAAGGTATATTATTCCCTTAAAGGAAAAATGGGCTTAATATATTTAGACTGTCCAGCAGGGGGCTGGGTAGCACAGGACATACATTTCTGGGGGGAAATCTGGGAGTGTGTTGGGGACACCCTGCAGCATAACCAATTCCAGTGAAAGCCAGGATGTGACTGGCAGGCTGTACTTACATAAACACAGCTGGGAGTGATCGGCATGCTGGTGACTGGTTGTGAGCAGTCCAGGTGGGAGGCTAGAGCAGTAAGTCATTGCAAGGGACCCCAGGTTACAGGGAAGGGGTGCATAGCCCTCTCTGGTTTGGATTGCACCAGTATGTTTACTCCTGGGGGAATTCTGTGCCACTGCATATGTACAGAATTGATGTCCTTCGCAGATTTCTTTGCTTCCCTGCAGAAAAATGACTTTGACGGGGAAGCAAACAGAAGCTACAAGAGCAGTCATGAGATGCTCCTCAGCAGTATGTTTTGGGTGCCCAGGGCAGCTGTCAGAGGTAAATCACTGTGGGACAGGGAGTGGGACTGGGGAAGACCCGGCTGGTGGCTCCTACCCTGTGCTGGGCTCAGCTGCTAGTCCCAGCTGGGCTGGGGAGAACGGGACTTCCTCTTCCGCTGCATGGCATCTGGGGCAGGGTCAGACCCACCTCCAGATTTCTCCCCCAGCTGCAGGAAGCCCTGCTTCCTGCACCATCACTCCTCATCTGCAGGGGGAGGGATCTGTGTACAAGGAGCTGTTCCACCATCCTCTCAACCCCGTGCATCCAGACCCCCTCATACCCAGACCCTCCCGCTGAGTCTCACCCCCCCACACACACTTGGAACCCCCAATGAGCCCCACCTCACTGAGCCATAACCACCTGCACCTGGTTCCCCACCCCACTGAGCCCCACTCCTCCAGCATCTGGACCCCCCACTGAACCCCCACACCCAGACCCCCCTGCTGAGCCCCAACCACCTTCACCTGGACCCCCCTGCAGAGTCCCATTGCTGTTGCACCCAGAACCCCCCAACAAGGCCTGTGCATCCAGACCCCCCCCTCATCTGGATCCCCCACTGAGCTGCTGCATCCAGATTGCCCCACACAGAACCCTCTCAGCTCACACCTGACACAGAGGGGCAGGGCCCTGGGGTGTTTCTGGGGCAGGCCCAGTCCTTGTACTATGTCAGGATTGGATGCAGCCTCACTGCTGAGTCTGTGCCCCTGGGGGGTGGGGGTGCTGCTCAGTGATTTCCCACCTCTGTGCAGCCAGTGGCCTGTGCTCCCCAATGCCATGCTGGAGCCTCCACATTTATTTGATAAAATTTGCAGAATTTTAAAATATTGTGCGTGGATTCTTTAATTTTTGGCACCAAATTTTTAATTTGTTGGCGCAGAAGGCCCTTAGGAGTCTATGTTACAACCAGGGATCTGCCATCTCTCAGGTGAATGCCATAACCACTGGGCAATTCTTATGTGGATTTCCCTCACGCTTTCCTGTTGAAACTGTTCCATTATGGCTAAATCATTAGTCACTGAAGTTGGGGGGTGGGCCCGGATCCTGTGTGTGTGCTGTAACCACCAGGCAACAGAAATTCACTCATGCTTTTGCCCTGTTTCTTTCTCTCTCACGCAACGATACTTTTATTACTAATCCACAGTGAAACAGCTTCAACATGAGAGACTGAGGGAAGCCCACATCAGACTATCTGAGAGCTCAGTTGCTTGGGCAGTCACTAGAGAGGTACCAATCCCCATAGGTGCTGGAACTAGGGGGGCTGACGCACCCCTTTGCTTGAAATAGTAAGAACAACCCAAATAGTTGGTTTCTGCCCTCAGCACCCCCACTATAAAAATTGTTCCAGCATCACTGACAATCCCTGCTCAAATTTCCCTTCTCAGGTGCGTCTCCCACATCCAAGAGGAGTACCCTAACCACTAGGCTAAATGTTAGGGACAGTTCCATGTGGAAACAATTTAGTTACACTGGTGAAAACTCCTAAAAAGACATGGGATGGCCAATATCTTGGCCAACACAAAGAGGATCAAACTGGTGACCTCCATAGATAAAAGCAGACACTGCTATAGCATGAGTGAAAGTTCTTTAAGTGGGGGCAGGTTTAAATTCAGCCAGAGCTGTCCAGAGCAGAGCTCTGGTAAATATTATTAAATCCATGGGGCTGAAGCCATACACCCCAGCATGTCCCATGGAACTGAAGCCCTGAGCCTCAGAGCACCCTGCAGAGCTAAAGCCCTGAGACCCCCTCCCCCCCACAGCTGAAGCCCAGAGCCCCGAATAGGGAGGTTGTGGGGGGCGCCGGAAAATGCTATATGACAATTTAAGCACTGGTTGGGAGTACGGTTAAATCCACATCCTTGGTGGATCAAGCACAGAGAGAGACTCACCAGTGGTTTACCGATGCATTCCAGCGAGTTTAAGATCATTCTGAAACCATTATAACTTACCCAGTAATTAACCAGCTAAGGATCAGGGAAGTGAAAATGTGGCCTAGTGCCATCTTCCCACGGTCTCATCAAGTGCAAACGTGGAGCTGTTGAAAATCTAGCTTGCTATATTTATAGGTGCAAAATCACAATAATCTCTGTGCACCAACTAATTCCCTTCCCCCGGGATTTGGAATTTATTGACACATTGCCCATTTTAAATGGGCCTTTGCAGATATATTTTTCTCCCCTCTCCCCACCTTCCAAACATGTCTCTAAGCTGTTGTTTTGTACCGTGAACCTGTCTGACCAACATGCAGCGACAGGCTTTGATTCCCAGGTTAAGTAGGCCAATCCTGCCAAGTTCTGGAGTGAAAGCTTATTCCCAAAACACAAGCAGTAAAAATGAACTTGGATAAATCTATCAGGTGGCATTTAAATCTCAGGCAAACTGAACATACTTGTCACAACTCCCCATCTTCTATGCCAATTACAGTGGCAAACATCCTGTGAATTCAGCAAGATTTCCCACTTGCTTCTACCATAATAATTATTTTTCTAAAAAAATATACAGGTAGGTCTTACTGTGGGCCAAATCTTCCACCTATACACCTATTGAGAAATCTCTTGCTCTGTTTATGAGATCAGAGGAACCAACATACGGGCTAAAGTACTACTCAGTATGAATATGATAGCAAAATCAGCGCTGTATTGTTAGTGTCACCTTATGTTAAACTCTCACTATGATTATTAAGCTCTTCTCACTGGATGAGGCAAGAAGAGCCTTGGGATCACTTGAAGTGTAGGAGACATGTAACCCTTCTGCCAGTCAGAGTTGGCAGCAAGAAGGGTCCAGTTCAGTATCTAGGGGTTCCTTTTCAACAATACAACACAAAACCGGCTCGAGCCCCCATCCGGTGACCTGGGGCAATTACATAACTGAGAGGCAATACTTCCCCACTTGCAAGCACAGAGTCTGAGTGTAGCAAAGAAACTTTTAATAAAAGGAGGGAAGTAACCTGACATTAATTTGGGAAAACGCTGCAAACAGGGTTCATAAACATAAACCGTGAGCAAAAGAGTCACCCCTGCATAAGTTGGGAAGTCTGCTTTTCCTTCAGGTTCTTAAGTCCAGCAACCAAAAGTCCCTTTAACATTCCCGTCCCTTCTCTGCACCCCACTCACAGTTGCTGTCCTTGGTCAGTGCAGACCCAGAGTTCAGAGGTGCATTTGCAGAGTTCACCTCCCACCCACGATGTGAGTGGGGGGGGGGTAAGAAGGCACCTTACTCCCTCTGCTGTCCAGGCACACTCTCGCTGCTCCTCTTCGCTGGCCACCCTGCCAGCCAATTGATGTTCAGCTCCCTCCACCAGCTGCCCTGCTGGCCAATCACCATGCCTCTCTGCCAGCCAATAATGAATCCACTGGTTGTCTTCAGGTCCCCCCACTTAACCCAGCTCTCAGTGATTTCAGCTGTTAGTGGGGGAGCCTCACTGCTGGTGCATACCAGGCAGTCTCTTGCATCAGTGATACTGTCCCAAAGCAGGTCCAATGCTCAGACCTAGGTATCGGCAATTTCAGCTCTACTGTGTGTAACAAGACTCTCAATTGAATCTAAATTAGCTTTTTTTAACTACACAGTGGAGAGAGGTAGGGTCAAATAGCGTCTAAGACCCTTAAGTAGTGCCCACACCACCACATACAAGTGTCTAGCCCCATCCTCTCTTAACTCACTCGACTTTGGAACTCATGTCCCCTGCCTAGCGAGTGCAATTTAGTTGAGGGTGAGCCCTTTAATCAGGATATTCCAAGCACAATCCTGCTGCCCTTGATTCACACAATGAGGATAACAACCTTTTATTACTCCTTACCCAATAACAAGGAGACTTGGGATCCAACGCCAACCAAAAGTGATCATTTGGGCAAGCAATCCCATCATACTGAGCACCTAGGCAGGGCGGGTGTCCCAGTGCAAAGAAGATCAGCTCCTGAAGTCTTTTTTCACAGCTCATCACTAGATGTCAGGGGAGATCTCATTCAGACTGTGCTTACAGACAGACTCAGTCTTTGATTGAGTTACATATACAGGCTTAGAATCCAGTCCGCTTGTGGAATCCAGCCCAACTCTTTGGGTGTGGGCTGAAATCCTACAATCTACTCCTGGGATAAATATCCACAAAATAGTTGAAGACCATGAGACTCTAAAATAAACCAGGTTTATTAAGAATAAAGGATTGCCCCTAAAGCTTGAAAATGAGGCCTTGAATTAATTTTCTTCCATTTCCCAAGGTTAATGGAAGTGATTTTTGAATATTCCTGTGGTTAATCAAGAAGAATGAAACCTAAGCTTAAAAGTAAGCTCCCGGGCTGCACTTTATGTTGGAGGAGCCGGGATGTTTCATTGATGTGACATTAACAGTTTATGGAAGAAAGGAACAGCTGCTGGTTGAAGACAAAATATCCCACCTAGGGCCTGATACAAAGTCCACTGAAGTCAATAGGAAGACTTGCATTCACTTCATTGGGCTTTGGATCAGGTCCATAGCTCTGTGTGCTGTGCTTGAGAAGAGGTGAAGGGTGATAAAGGTGCCTCTTAACAAAGCATTACTTAATGCATCAACTGTTTAGTTTGATTATAGTGTAAGGGAAAAATTCATCTTGGCTCCATTTCTAATTCAGTAAAGACAATGATTCCAGGGGAATATTGTAAACATCTTTCTACAAAGCAGTTCTGTAGCTGATTTAGTTTAGAGCCAGCTATTAACATAAGCCAACAGTGTAGAGTTTTTTTGGCAGTGCACATAGGTGGCATGCTAGTGAGGAATATAATTTCGTATACACATAAGAACATAAGAACGGCCATACTGGGTTAGACCAAAGGTCCATCTAGCCCAGTATCCTGTCTTCCTACAGTTGCCAATGCCAGGTGCCTCAGAGGGAATGAATAGAACAGGTAATCATCAAGTGGTCCACCCCTGTTGCCCATTCCCAACTTCTGGCAAACAGAGGCTAGGGACACCATCCCTGCCCATCCTGGCTAATAGCCATTGGTGGACCTATCCTCCATGAACTTATCTAGTTCTTTTTTGAACACCTGTTATGGTGTTGGCCTTCACAACATCCTCTGGCAAGGAGTTCCACAGGTTGACTGTGTGTTGTGTAAAGAAATACTTCCTTTTGTTTGTTTTAAACCTGCTGCCTATTAATTTCATTTGGTGACCCATAGTTCTTGTGTTATGAGAAGTTGTAAACAACACTTACTTATCTACTTTCTCTACAGCAGTCATGATTTTATAGACCTCAATCATATCTCCCCTTGACAAACTTTTCCAAGCTGAAAAGTCCCAGTCTTATTCATCTGTCCCCATATGGAAGCCGTTCCATACCCCTCATCATTTCTGTTGCCCTTTTCTGAACCTTTTCCAATTCCAATATATCTTTTTTGAGAGGGGGCGACCACATCTGCACACAGTATTCAGGATGTGGGTGTACCATGGATTTATATAGAGGCAACATGATATTTTCTGTCCTATTATCTATCCCTTTCTTAATCATTCCCAGCATTCTGTTTGCTTTTTTGACTGCCACTGCACATTGAGTGGATGTTTTCATAGAACTATCCACAGTGACTCCAAGATCTCTTTCTTGAGTGGTAACAGCTAATTTAGACCCCATCATTTTATATTTATAGTTGGGATTATGCTTTCCAATGTGCATTACTTTGCATTTACCAACATTAAATTTCATCTGCCATTTTGTTGCCCTGTCACCCAGTTTTGAGAGATCCTTTTGTAGCTCTTTGCAGTCTGCCTGGGTCTTAACTATCTTTAGTAATTTTGTACCATCTGCAAATTTTGCCACCTCACTGTTTACTCCTTTTTCCAGATCATTTATGAATATGTTGAATAGGATGGTCCCAGTACAGACCCCTAGGGGACACTGCTATTTACCTCTCTCCATTCTGAAAACTGACCATTTATACCTACCATTTGTTTCCTATCTTTTAACCAGTTACCAATCCATGAGAGCACCTTCCTTCTTATCCCGTGGCTGCTTACTTTGCATAAGAGCCTTTGGTGAGGGACCTTGTGAAAGGCTTTCTGAAAATCTAACTACACTATATCCACTGGATCCCCTTGGTCCACATGCTTGTTGACCCCCTCAGAAAATTCTAGTAGATTGGTGAGGCATGATTTCCCTTCACTAAAACCATGTTGACTCTTCCTCAACAAATTATGTTCATCTATATGTCTGACAATATTGTTCTTTATTATAGTTTCAACCAGTTTGCCCGGTACTGAAGTCAGGCTTATGGGCCTGCAATTGCCAGGATCACCTCCGGAGCGTTTTTTTAAAAATTGGAGTCACATTAGCTATCCTCCAGTCATCTGATACAGAAGCTGATTTAAACGATAGGTTACAGACTACAGTTAGTCGTTCTGCAATTTCACATTTGAGTTCCTTCAGAACTCTTGGGTGAATAGCATCTGGTCCTGCTGACTTATTACTATTTAGTTGATCAATTTGTTCCAAAACCTCCTCTAATGATACCTCAATCTGGGACAGTTCCTCAGATCTGTCACCTAAAAAGAATGGCTCAGATTTGGGAATCTCCCTCACATCCTCAACCGTGAAGACCGATACAAAGAATTCATTTAGTTTCTCCGCAATGGCCTTATCGTCCTTGAGTGCTCCTTTAGCATCTCGATCGTCTAGTGACCCCATTGGTTGTTTAGCAGGCTTCCTACTTCTGATGTACTTAAAATAAAATTGCTATTACTTTTTGAGTCTTTGGCTAACTGTTCCTCAGATTCTTTTTTGGATATCAAGGTATGATCAATAGGATTCTTTTTGCCTTGTTAATAGTTACCAGTGCACACACAAACTGGTTGAGATTAGCTTGCGGCTTTACTTCTCCGTATCTTTTTAAAATCTACAGAATAAACCCATCGTGGAGCTTTTGTTTACTTTTGCTTTAGAGGAAAATAAGCTGGTGAAGGCAGCCTGGCAATATCTCATTTCCCTCTGACCTTCCCCAGATACATAGGTATGGAGATATATATATATAGAGAGAGAGAGAGCGTGCACATGTAAACACAGACAGCCTTGCTGTGTTACCCTTTTGAAATGGATGCTTGGGTTTCAGAGACCACATGGATTGAAAGATATTTGTTCAACCACTTCATTGCGTTTCTTTCCTAACTAAAGTGCAGCTAATCTGATGAAAAGCATGATGCACCTATTTGAATTTGCTCTAGGCTGCTATCTCAAGGCTGAAAGGCCCTGGCAGGGAAAATAATCTTTTATGGCCTGACGTATGCATCAAGGGGTGTTTTGCCAGATTAACCACATCTCCAAGGTCATGTCAGTGACCCTTTCATTTTGCACTTCTTTCAGGGTCCAGAAGGGAATTAATTACAGACTTGGTCAGATGCTATTAAGAAGCTTGTAAATGTTCAGGGTTGTTTTTCATTAAATAAAAGATTTTCCTTTAACCTCATAAGGAAACAAAATCTTTCTTGACAACTGGCAGGCTCTGGATTAGCAGCTTTGTTGTATCTCACACAGCTTCTTCAATTCCATTTCCAAATATTTATCATTCATTTAGAAGCCTGTGGAGATTACAATCTTTTTCTGAGGCTGGCCAGCCCAAGTAGAAGCTTTATAAGCTCCTCAAAACCGTGATGTCTGGGTTTACACAGTTTTAAGTGTGTGCAACAAACAGAAAACCCCATAAGGAAATGATAGAACCTAAACTCCCAAACTTCAGTTGCTAGTGAATGGTTACAGCGAAGCAGCCATTCACTAACCAGGCCTGGAAACCAAACTTCCCTCACGCCACCAGAGCTGCGTCTGCTGGAACAGTGTTGAAATACATTGGTGAGTCGTGGCATGTAGCTTGAACTGTCACTGCCCAGAGTGGTCAGTCCAAGGCTTTCCACAAATCCTAAGAGCTAACGCCGACGTTTTCTAGCTATGACTGGAATCACTTGAGGGCAGTTCTGGTGGCACCAACAGTGTCTTTTACCTTGCTCAAGACTGCACACCACACCAAGAGCTTAGCTGGCTGGTTCCTTGTGGTGTAGACCGTTGAGAACAGGAAAAACTTTTCACCTCAGTCATACAGGGGTCAGAATCAGGTGACTGAGCATAGGTCCACTGAAGTCAACAGAGCGGTTCTTACTCACACCAGCTGAGAAGCTATTCCTTCCTGCATATTTACTCAGTTCCTACAGGTTTCACCCAGCTGTTGCAGTCTTTCCTTCTACTTAAGGAATAACAGCAGTATTGTCATTTGATTCTAAGTAATAAACTGAGGTAAAAGTTGACTTTTTAAAGCTGTTTCAATTCCCAGAACCACTGTTAAGCCACCATAGTATCTACAAAGGGAGCAACAAGGGTATCACATGAGGCCAGAGTTTGAGAGCCACTCTAGCTGAGCAAATCAACACCTCGGATGAAAGGGGAAACCAGATATGCCCACTGGGCAGCTATTTTTGTTGTGTCCCAGCTCCCGTCCTGTGCTTGGCTTTTGCCCACTTTGATGGTAGGATTACAGGGCAGGGCTTTGTGTCATGTTTTCCAGATTTCAGAATGCCATGATAAAATGGCAACATTTTGGTAAAATTTGTCATGTCTTTGCTGCCTTTGATATGGAAAAAAAGGCTTTTCTTGAGATTAAATAGCAGCATAACACCACTCTCCCAGCACTGCTACTTCTTATTGGAACTTCTGATCCCCCTGGGTCACAGCAAGCATAATTCAACTATCCAGCCAGCTCCAGTGATTTCTAATAAGAGCATTATTAATGCAGTAATTGGAAGAGATTAGCTACACATTTTAATCTTAAAGTAGCAGCTTTACCAAAGCATGGCAACAGCAGGACACTGTTTGCAACAGGGACCTGAATTATTTTCATACCTAGGGCCAGATGATATATGAATGTGTGCGATATCTCCTTTCTGGGATGCACTAAGCAGGAGTGTTAACTAGTGTCAACCAATTGTAATGCTTAGTGCTTTCTCTTGGGAGAATATTGAAAATAACTTGGGTCAGCATGGACAAGATTCCAAACAAACTTGCTTGTTTGCTGTGGGACCTTTAACTGATGCTGCACAAACAGTCTAGATAACTTGGCCTCCAGTGAAATAACAATCCCTTCCCCACTATTTGACTTGAATGTGAAATTGGTTCCTTATAGGTGACTTAAAAGCTTGGGCAGGAATGACTGCATGATCAGGTGAATCTTTGGACAAGTTTGCAAATGCAGTGGAATTCCAGCTGCCTGCGGTTTTATAAGGGAGGCTATAAAACATTAGGTAAATGATACAAATGGTTAACTGATTTAGGGAAGTGTTTTTCAGATTAATTTAAAGAGGGCTCAGAAAGGCAGTTCTTCCAAATAAATCTTGTTCTTTGTGTTTTCCCATATGACAAGCATTTTTGTCAGTATGTATTTTTTTCATTTGTTATTTCTTTTCAAAAGCACACAATTTCCAAGCATCCTGACTATAAATTCCTCCCAGTTTGGCTTTGAATAAACCCATGTCCAGGATACAGAGAGCTGTTAACACTTTAAGACCAGAACAGCACGGGGAACTACTCAAGGGTTCTCTTTGGGTGCAGGGGGTGTGTGTGTGTATTTGTGTGCATATATATACCAAGTGATATTTTTGTTTATTATTACTATTATTTATTTGTATTACAGTAGCACCTACAGGCCCCAAGCAAGATCAGAGCCCAGCTGTGCACTCTACCTACACATAGTAAGTGACCATATCTGTCCTGGAGTACAAAGGGTGGGGGCGTGATTGGAGGCCAGGGTAGGGGAAGAAAACAGATTGGATGAAGATCCAGACCAGGGGAACCTGGGACTGGCTGGTAAGGAGAATGGGACTGGGACCAGGAATCAAGGATGGGTAAGAGATAGGACAGGGACAGGTTGAAGGGAATGGGGCAGAAGGGGTCACGCTTGGGAGGAAAAGGCAAAAGAGTCTGTGCTTATTACTGTACAGAGCCTGGAATGGAAGCTTAATTCTGGCATTTCCTAACTTTTGAGGGTTTGACTTTGCAACTTTAATAATGCCCTTTTAACATAGTTTTTGTGTGGACAATACATGCATCTGAATTACTGCAAGAGTCAAGGGCAGGTCACTGATAACTCTAAAGTTAACACTAGTCTCTGGAATCCTATGCACGTTAGTAAAGGGGAATCTTACCTTTGCTAATGATGGTGCTGGATCTCTTAGTTGCTTACTTCTCCTTTGGAGTCTTTTTATGCCAAGATGGAAAGAAATGAACAGTTTGCTGCAGGTTTCGATGAGCTTAAGACAGTGACAGTTGTAGCCAGCTGTAGCCTGTGGGTTGACAAAGCTTAAACAGCTGTTGACTGTCAAAGCGTGCTTTCAGCAAAGGGTCCTTGACACTGGTACATTGACTTTAACGGCATGCACCAATGCTTAGATAAGCCATGGCCTTTCCAGCAGGATTGTGTTTGGGGGCGGTGATCTTAGTGTGTTGAGAATGTATTTTACTGAATTTGAGTGGTGAGGACCTTATTTGTGTTAGATGGGGAAGTTTCAAGGGACACAAGCTGGGCTGAGGAAGGTGGTTTTTTTTATTGTGCCTGCAGCTTTCAGATGGATTTTGAGCCAATGAAAATATTTCTATAAACTTATAAATCTCAGGCATTATAGCTGAAGAAATTGCTACTGGAAAAATAGAGCATAAGAAAACAACAATCCCTTCTTGTTTCCTCTTCGTAAAGGTTGTTACGTTGGAGTGATAAGTCACCCCCTTTCATTCTGAACTATGGCAACAATCTTTTGAGAATATATTTTTATTTGGCCATATAATTCACTAGGTTGCACAAACTGGGGAAGACACTTCCTCCCCACCCGTGCCCCCCGGAGAGATTTATTTCACTTCTGTGACATTCAAACAATTTTTATTTATAAACCTTGTCCCCCTCCAGAATATTATCTTTTTAAAAACGAATAAATCAACAGCCCTGAAGCTCCCATGTTAGCCTGAACATTTTGCATCTGCAAGATGATTTTGGCTAGTCAAACTTCTGGCATCCAAGAGTTAATGACTGAATGTAGTTAAATAGTTGTCTTGGTCTAGTCTGTCTGTAGTCCCTAGGTCATTTAATAAACATCCTCTTGCAACATCTGGAATATGGCTTGATTCTGTTCTGAGACAAGGATATCCTTTTAGACTATTTGGGAAGGACAAAAACTTCTTGTAATAATTCCCTTCTGATCAAAAGAATAGCGACATAACTACATCCCTTAATCCAAAAAGCCCATTCAGCATTCAAATTAAATTGCCTGCTTTTTTCCTAATGAGTTTGCTTATTAATCCGGGCTCAGTCCTACATGGTACTGAGCACCCAGGCTCACCTCAGAAAAGCACCTGAGCATGTACCTGACTTTTAGCATGTTTAGTCCCCTGATCTCTCAATCCCTAAATATCCCTGCCACATTCACTGCAAAATGTCTAACACATGCCCTGAATCAGGCAGGGTCCTTTGGAAAAGAGGCAGCTTCTGATCTTGTAATCAAAGACTCGACAATAAAACATAAGCACAAGGGCAGTCTTAACTTTGGCAATTGCTGATTTTCAGTCTCTCTCTTTGCAACTTTAATACTTGTTTAAAATAGAGGGGCTTTCATTAAATTCATTCTTCATTAAAAAGAAAAATGATAGAGCCAAGACATTCTGTAATTGGTGATTATTTCCTAGGGAGCACTGGAATGCTGTCTTATGCAAGGTGTACATTAAGGACCAGGTCTAGCTGCACTAAGGTCATTGGAAAGACTCCCATGGACTTCAACAGGTGGCAAATGGAGCCCTTAGTGTGAACTTTGTATGTTGAATAATGCTGGACTCCTCCTTCCATATCTACTCTCACAGATCACATGGATTGAGGTTGGGCTCATTCAGCCGGCATCTCTGCAGTGCTTAGTACCATCAATCACCAGTGGCTTGGTATGGCAAGGTTCTGAACTCCCTAAGCTCCCATGATCTGATGGGATGCTAGGAGGTATTCAGCACTCTGCAGAATCAGGACCCAAATACCTTTGTTCTCACTCCAAGAGGCTGCAAAGGTGAATATAATTCCTTGAAATAGGTCAGGTGCTTCCTCTTAGGGTGAACCCAGAGCATTATTATGGGCACCTGTTCTCCACCTCCCTTGTGTAAGCAGTGTCAGGATGAGCTCCACCCTGACATCTGGTGGTGAGGTGTGGCAAGTTGTGGAAAAGAACTTCAGGGGCCGATCTCATTTGCATAGGCACACCCACCACGCCTAGAATGAGACCATAGCTGCCCAAATGGTCACTTTGGCTGCTGTGGGATCCCCAGTGTCTCTGTTATTGGGGCAGGAAGAATAAATTGTTATTACCCTGATTATGGGAACTGTGCTTGGAACTGTACGTGGCCTTTTGTTATGATGGAGGGATTCACCATCAACTAAGTAGCACTCGCTAGGCAAGGGTCATGGGTTCCAAAACTGTGTGAATGGAGAGAGGCTGGGGACAAGTAGTAGTACTTGGTGGCATGGGCCCCTTGGTGAGGGCCTTACATGCTGATTGCACTTCCTCCTCTCTCCACTGTGGAATATCAGAGCTAATTTTGATTTCATTAGAAGTCTAGTTATAGGCTGCTGAGCTGACTTTGGGCTGACAGTGCACCAGCACTGGGGCTCCCCTACTACAAGCTGAATTCACCTAAGAGCTGAAATCACTGAGTGTTGTGTTAAGTAGTGGGGGAGCCTGAAGATATATTGTGGAGCAGTTTGCGGGACGGCTGGTGAAGCAGTTCGACGCGGAGCAGTGTGTGGATGGCAGGAGCTGCTTGTGGGCCGTGGAGCTGAGTTTGTGGGGCAGCTGAGCGAAGGAGTTCGTGGGGCGGCTGACGGAGCGGAGCGCAGCTGAGCGAAGGAGTTCGTGGGGCGGCTGACGGAGCGCCGCTATGGAGCTATGGGGCGGTCAGCTTCAGATCACGTAAGGTGCCTCTTACCCCCGTCCCATTTCCACCCAGGTTGGGAGATAAAGCTCCGCCGATAAACTTTCGAACTCTGGGGCTGCCCTGACCAGGGACAGAGACTTTTGGGGCATTGGACTTTTGGGGTTGCTGGACTCAAGAACCAAAGGGAAAAGGGCATGCCCCAATTTGTCTGGGGTGGGGTTGTTTTTGCTCATGGGTTGTGTTATGAATCCTGTTGGGGGTGTTTCCCCAACATAATGCCACATTGTTTCTCTCTGTTATTAAAAGACTTTTGCTACACTCAGACTATGTGCTTGCGAGAGGGGAAGTATTGCCTCTTGGAGGCGCCCAGCGGGGGTGGTATATATTTGTCCCAGGTCACTGGGTGGGGGCTCGAGCCGGTTTGCATTGTGTTATTGGAATGGAACCCCTAGATATTGAACCCGGCCCTTGTTGCTGCCAACTCTGACGGGCAGAAGGGTTACATTTTTGGGGGCTCGTCCGGGATCGCCTGGGTCAGTACCCCTCGCAAGCACCTGTTGAGTGATCCACTACATTGGGAAACAATTTATATTTTTTTTTGTGCTTATATTTTGAGGAAATTACTGTTTGTATAATGGCTAATATGTCAGGTTTGTTGGGCCCTGGCTCAGCAGCTTCTAGCTCGGAGGCTGCAGCCTCGGCTGATGATTGGACAAAAGCTCTGGGGCAAATATTGGAAAAGGTTGTGCTGCCCCATGCTGAGTCAGACTCTTGTCGTAAGTTAAGATTATTTGCTGGGGAGGAGGAGTTTGAACCCTGGTTAGAGCATACCACTGAAATGCTGCAAGAGTGGGCCGTACCAGATGCAGAAAAGCGAAGATGCCTTATAGAGAGCCTTGGCGGCCCAGCATTAGATGTGATTCGCACCCTGAAGCTCATTGACCCTGGGGTCAGTGTGAAGGACTGCCTAGAGGCCCTTGAACACAACTTTGGGAGCGTAGAGGGCCCTGAAGACAGCTACTGTAAGTTCCTTAATTCCCGACAACAAAAGGGCGAGAAGGCTTCAGCCTACATACAGAGACTGGAGAGACTGCTTCAGAGAGCTGTCATGAGGGGAGCAGTGACTGCTGAGCAGATGGATCAGACCAGACTGGCTCAAATTGTAAGAGGAACTCAGTATCAGAACCCGATTCTACTTCATCTCCAGCTAAGAGAACGACGGGAACATCCCCCAAGTTACTCCCAGCTGATAAAAGAGGTCAGAGAGGAGGAAGAAAGGCAGGCTGCCAGTGAGTTTTGGGAAGCCCAAACATCGGAGCCAGCCAGCACAACACCACTGCAAATGGCCAGTGTACTGATGGTGAGCACCAGAGAGGAACTTGCCCAACAAATGCAGGTCCTGACGGAACGGATAGCTGAGCTGCAAAGTACCGTTGACCGAGTTAAGACTTCTAGGAATAAGAAGCCTCAAACTGTGGCGATTGAGAAGCCCGCACTTAGAGCCACCATCCCCCCCAGGCGAAGGGGGAAAGGTCAATTCTTCTGCTACCGATGTGGTCAGGATGGACACAGTGCTGCCAAGTGCCGTAATGAAGAAAACCCCTCCTTAGTGTATGGAAAGCTGAGGATCAGTTGGGAGAGATCCGGTAGCTGCCAGAGGGTCTGGGGACGGGGACCCCCCAGGTCTGCAGGATTTGAAGATTCCCCCAGAAAAGACTGTCCAGCTGGGATCCCTGCAGGACTGATAGGGCCTCGAGCAGAGGTCATGGTGAGGATCGAAGGGGTGGAGTGTAAAGCAGTGCTTGACACTGGATCTCAAGTGACTATTATATTTCAGTCATTCTACCAACAGATGCTTAGGCACCTGCCTATACAGCCACTGACTGGCCTTGGCCTATGTGGCCTCAGCATGGATGAATACCCCTATCAAGGGTATGTCATAGTGCACCTGGAATTCCCAGAGGAGGTTGCTGGGGTAAGAGAAGAGGTAGACACAGCTGCCTTAATATGCCCTGACCCTAAAGGGACTTCTGATGTGTCTGTGCTGATAGGGACCAACTCCAGTCTCTTCAAGGTACTCGCGGATTACTGCAGAAGGCGGGCTGGGGACCAGTACCTGAATACCCTGATGATCCATACGCTTTGTGCTGAAGCCTATAGGAAAATTGAGAGCGCTAAAAGGGACACATCTGAGCTACCGCTTGGGGCACTGAAGTACGCGGGCACAACCCCCTTAGTAGTGCCTGCAAGGATGGAGCAAGAAGTGCTTGTCATGAGTACCTGTCTGAAAGGCAGTAAAGGGACGTTAGCAATGATAGAGCAGCCGATGGGAGGAGAGCTCCCTGAAGGAGTGCTGGTCCCCAGTGGAGTCATAACCCTACCTGCTGAAGCCCAGGAAAGGGTGACTATACTGATTGCTAATGAAACGAGTCGTGATATTTTTGTGAAGCAAGGACAAAAGATAGCAGACCTCTTTGAGCCTGAGTCGATTGTAAAACCCCAGTATGAAACTCCACTTTCGGCAATAGACCCAGCAAAGTTTGACTTTGGAGATTCACCAGTGTCCGAGGACTGGAAAGATCGCCTGAGGAAGAAACTTTGTGAAAGATCCAAGGTGTTCTCACTGCATGAGTGGGATGTGGGATGTGCAAAAGGAGTAGAGCACAATATCAGACTACATGACTCTCGACCTTTCAGGGAGAGATCTAGGAAGATTGCTCTCTCTGAGATGGAAGATGTGCGACATCATCTTCAGGAGCTGGCTGCGAATGGCATCATTACAGAGTCCCGCAGCCCATACGCCTCACCCATTGTGGTAGTCCGCAAAAAGAATGGGAAAATCCGGATGTGTATTGACTACCGCACCCTAAACAGCCGTACTGTGGTCGACCAGTACACTATGCCTCGAGTGCAAGACGCCTTAGACTGTTTGCTGGGAAGCCAGTGGTTCTCTGTGTTGGATCTTCGAAGTGGATACTACCAGATCCCTCTGGGAGAAGAAGATAAGGAGAAGACAGCCTTCATCTGCCCATTAGGGTTTTATCAGTTCGAACGCATGCCCCAAGGGATTTCTGGAGCACCTGCCACCTTTCAACGTCTCATGGAGAAAGTTGTGGGAGACATGAATTTACTGCAAGTGTTAGTTTATTTGGATGACCTGATTGTGTTTGGAAGAACCTTAGAGGAGCATGAAGAAAGACTTCTTAAAGTGCTTGATAGGTTGGAGGATTATGGTCTGAAGCTTTCAATTGACAAATGCCAGTTCTGCAGAACCTCAGTGAAGTATGTGGGTCACATTGTGTCCCAAGAAGGTGTGAGTACCGATCCTGATAAAATAGAAGCACTCACTACATGGCCACGTCCAAGTAACTACAGAGAACTCAAGACCTTCCTTGGATTTAGTGGCTACTACCGCAGATTTGTGAAAAACTATGCTACGATTGTAAAGCCTCTGAATGATCTTACCAGGGGACATCAGTCCAGCAAGAACAAATCTAAGTCCAAGAATAAGGGGAGGTCCCCAAAGCCTCCTGTGCAGAGACACAATGGCCCCTTTGCACCATTTGGGCCACGGTGGGATGAGAGATGTGAAAGGGCTTTTCGAGAAATCATTACTTGCCTAACTCATGCTCCAGTCCTAGTTTTTGCTGACCCAAGCAAACCATTTATCCTGCATACTGATGCCAGTTTGGAGGGTCTGGGAGCAGTCCTGTACCAGGAAGTGGAAGGCAAATGTAAACCTGTAGCCTTTGCCAGCCGAGGATTGTCTGATAGTGAAACTCGCTATCCCACCCACAAGCTGGAGTTTTTGGCCTTGAAATGGGCCATCACTGAGAAATTTCGAGACTACTTGTATGGTGCTCAGTTCCAGGTGTGGACAGACAACAATCCACTGACTTATGTGTTAACAAGTGCTAAGCTGGATGCTACAGGGCAGAGATGGGTGGCCGCCTTGGCTAGCTATGAGTTCAGCATTCAGTACCGATCAGGGAGAAGCAATGTAGATGCAGATGCATTGTCCAGGCGTCCGCAGGCTCCAGAAGTTGCTGTGATACCCACAGATGGAGTGAGAGCTATTTGCAGTGTGAGTCGCCGAGAGCCAGAGGCCCGTGAAGGCTTTCAGGGATGTGTTGCAGAAGCTTTGGGCCTGCCCCCTGAATGCATGCCTTCTGCTTCGGTGAACTATATTGCATTAGACCAATCTCCTTTGCCCATGCTCAATGCGGCTGACTGGCAAGAAGCCCAGCGGCAAGATATTGACATTCGTGATACACTACTTGCCAAAAGGGAGGGGCGAAGCCCAGCTGCGGTTGTCCCACCTAACCCGGAGGGTAAACTACTATTGAGAGAATGGACCAAACTAAAACTGATTCAGGGAGTGCTACACCGAATGACCACTGACCCTTTACAAAAACAACGAGCACAACTAGTACTGCCAAAAAAGTACAGAGCCCTGGCCATGAGGGCCCTGCATGATGACTTTGGGCATTTAGGGATGGAGAGGACCCTGGAACTTATTCGTAGTAGGTTCTATTGGCCCCGAATGGCTGAAGATGTTCGCAGGAAATGTGAGACTTGCGCTCGATGTGTTCAAAGGAAAACTCTGCCCACGAGGGCTGCATATCTCAAGAACATCACCAGCAACAAACCTTTGGAGTTGGTATGCATTGATTTCTTGTCTGTGGAGGTAGACAAGAGGAATGTTGGAAACATTCTAGTAGTGACTGACCATTTTACACGGTATGCACAAGCATATCCCACACGTGATCAGAGGGCCACCACCGTTGCTCGAGTATTGTGGGACAAATATTTCTCAGTCTATGGATTCCCGGCTCGGATACACTCTGATCAGGGGCGGGATTTTGAGAGTCACCTTCTGAAGGAGGTGCTGAAGATAGCAGGAATTAAAAAGTCTAGGACAACGCCTTATCACCCCCAAGGTGATCCTCAGCCCGAGAGGTTCAATCGAACCCTATTAGATATGTTGGGAACTTTGCGACCAGAGCAGAAGGCAACCTGGAGCCAGCATGTCGCATTTCTGGTGCATGCCTACAATGCCACAAAGAACGATGCTACGGGAGTCACCCCATATCTCTTGATGTTTGGGCGAGAACCAAGATTACCCATAGACTTGTGCTTTGGTGTATCAGAGGATGGAGATAGCTATGAAACTCATCAGCAGTATGTATCCCGACTAAGAGAAAAGCTGCGGGATGCTTATCGCTTAGCTACCGCTGCGGCTCGGAAGAACGCAGACCGCAACAAACATCGATATGATGCTAGAGTGCGTTCGCAGGAGCTCCAGCCGGGGGACAGAGTCCTGCTGCGAAATTTGGGTATTGCTGGCAAACACAAGATAGCTGACAGATGGAAGGCAATACCTTACCTGGTGATGGAAAAGCTGGGAGATCTGCCGGTCTACAAGATCAAACCTGAAGACGGTCCAGGGCAAATAAAGACGGTGCATAGAAACCTTTTGCTCCCTGTGGGGGAATTGGTAAGCACCCCTTGTGAGATGGGCCACGGCAGGGCCGCCGGGCAGAACAGAGGTGCTAGACCAAAGCCGCCATCCAACACAGACAGTGGGCCCCCTGCAGCTAACTTACCCCTATTCTGCACATCTGAGAGTGAGTCTGAGGAGGAAGACACAACCCTGGTGTATCCTGGGATGGAGACAAGATTTCAGTCTCGATCAGCTGAACCAAACGAGAGTTTTCCCTCTTCCGCCCTAAACCCAATGGCGGAACTATTTAGGCCCCTTTCTGATACCCCGGTGCTGCTGATGAGACCCCCCTGTGATGACAAACACAGGTTATTGGACAATGGGGACAGACAGGTAGAGGATGTCCTGGGCACCTTGGACCCTCCAGCGTTAGAACTAGGAGTGCAGGGGCCTACGCCAGTAGCCGAGGGACCCTCCAGGGAAGCCTCTCCATCCGTCACTCAAGAGGATGTTCCCCCTACCTCGGCAACAGAGATTCTCAATAGACGAGACAGGGTGATAAGACCAGTGAAACGGTTAACTTATGATGCACCTGGGGTGACTAGTGAGGAGCCAATACATTTAGCACACAGGCTTGTGGAAGCTAAAGTGGGCTTCCTGAGGCCCTTTGGAGGAAACCAATGAGTTGGTATAAAGGGAGTGTGATTTGTCGGGACGACAAAGTCTCGGCTGGGGGGAGGATGTAAGCAGTGTCAGGATGAGCTCCACCCTGACATCTGGTGGTGAGGTGTGGCAAGTTGTGGAAAAGAACTTCAGGGGCCGATCTCATTTGCATAGGCACACCCACCACGCCTAGAATGAGACCATAGCTGCCCAAATGGTCACTTTGGCTGCTGTGGGATCCCCAGTGTCTCTGTTATTGGGGCAGGAAGAATAAATTGTTATTACCCTGATTATGGGAACTGTGCTTGGAACTGTACGTGGCCTTTTGTTATGATGGAGGGATTCACCATCAACTAAGTAGCACTCGCTAGGCAAGGGTCATGGGTTCCAAAACTGTGTGAATGGAGAGAGGCTGGGGACAAGTAGTAGTACTTGGTGGCATGGGCCCCTTGGTGAGGGCCTTACATGCTGATTGCACTTCCTCCTCTCTCCACTGTGGAATATCAGAGCTAATTTTGATTTCATTAGAAGTCTAGTTATAGGCTGCTGAGCTGACTTTGGGCTGACAGTGCACCAGCACTGGGGCTCCCCTACTACAAGCTGAATTCACCTAAGAGCTGAAATCACTGAGTGTTGTGTTAAGTAGTGGGGGAGCCTGAAGATATATTGTGGAGCAGTTTGCGGGACGGCTGGTGAAGCAGTTCGACGCGGAGCAGTGTGTGGATGGCAGGAGCTGCTTGTGGGCCGTGGAGCTGAGTTTGTGGGGCAGCTGAGCGAAGGAGTTCGTGGGGCGGCTGACGGAGCGGAGCGCAGCTGAGCGAAGGAGTTCGTGGGGCGGCTGACGGAGCGCCGCTATGGAGCTATGGGGCGGTCAGCTTCAGATCACGTAAGGTGCCTCTTACCCCCGTCCCATTTCCACCCAGGTTGGGAGATAAAGCTCCGCCGATAAACTTTCGAACTCTGGGGCTGCCCTGACCAGGGACAGAGACTTTTGGGGCATTGGACTTTTGGGGTTGCTGGACTCAAGAACCAAAGGGAAAAGGGCATGCCCCAATTTGTCTGGGGTGGGGTTGTTTTTGCTCATGGGTTGTGTTATGAATCCTGTTGGGGGTGTTTCCCCAACATAATGCCACATTGTTTCTCTCTGTTATTAAAAGACTTTTGCTACACTCAGACTATGTGCTTGCGAGAGGGGAAGTATTGCCTCTTGGAGGCGCCCAGCGGGGGTGGTATATATTTGTCCCAGGTCACTGGGTGGGGGCTCGAGCCGGTTTGCATTGTGTTATTGGAATGGAACCCCTAGATATTGAACCCGGCCCTTGTTGCTGCCAACTCTGACGGGCAGAAGGGTTACACTTGCTTTACTGCTTCTTGACCCAGGACCTGATCCAGCACCCACTGAAGTCAATAGAAGTCTTTCCATTAACTCTAGAGGGCATTGGATCAATCCTTTGCATAGCACAGGGAGGGGCCGGGGGGGGAAATGGCTCAGAGACTTGACAAATTCCCAATGAATGGCTTAGCCTGCTGTGATACCATGGGCCTTTGGCCCTTGCTGCACAGATGCAAAGGAGGAATTTGAATGGATGAGAGGGAGAAGGACATAGCTCCTCTTGTAATGTGTTTTACCTCAATGCTTAGCTGTTATGGAGATGAGTCCGTCAGGTTCTGGGATGGATGGGTGCATGGAAAAATAAATGAATGTAGAAACTGCCAGACTGGATCAGACCTGAGATCCATCTAGCACAGTGGTTCTCAACCAGGGGTACATGTACCCCTGGAGTATGCAGAGGTCTTCCAGGGGGGATATCAACTCAACTAGATATGTGCCTAGTTTTACAATAGGCTACAAAAAAAAGCACGAGGGAAGTCAGTACCAACTAAAATTTCATACAGACAATGAATTGTTTATACTGCTCTATAGGCTATACACTGAAATGTAAGTACAATATTTATATTTCAATTGATTTATTTTATAATTATATGGTAAAAATGAGAAAGTAAGCCATTTGTCAGGAATCATGTGCTGTGACACTTTTGTATTTTTAGGTCTGATTTTGTAAGCAAGTAGTTTTTAAGTGAGTTTAAACTTGGGGTACGCAAGACAAATCAGACTCCTGAAAGGGGTACAGTAGTCTGGAAAGGTTGAGAGCCACTGATCTAGCATGCATTCGATGAAGTGGGTATTCACCCACGAAAGCTTATGCTCCAATACATCTGTTAGTCTATAAGGTGCCACAGGACTCTTTGCCGCTAGTAGCTCTGTTTGTAAAGCACCCTGAAAATTTACAGTAATATGTGCAGTACTTTATTAATGACTTAAACTTCTATACATTAAATCAATACTGCCAAATTCATTGCCACAGAATGTCACCATGGCCAGAATTTAGCAAGATTGAAAGAGCAATGGCTATATGGATAACAATAACCTCCAAAGTTATAATAGTTCATGTTAACTACTTCAGGGCTGTAAACTAATCTCCATGCTTGAGAAGTTAGGATGCAACCTTCATAGGGGAACAGATTATCCCACACCTGCCAACTGTGGGGCTCTCCCACTTCCTCTGAAGTATCTGGTGCTGCCCAGGGTTACTGGGCTAGATCAAGTATCAGAGGGGTAGCCATGTTAGTCTGGAGCTGTAAAAGCGGCAAAGAGTCCTGTGGCACCTTATAGACTAACAGATGTATTGGAGCATAAGCTTTCGTGGGCCAACTCAACATTGGCCTAACTTGGCTTCCATGGAAATTGATGGTAAAACTCCCACCGAAGAGAAACAGAGTTAGGCTAACACAGAGCCCTTCTGAAAATTCACCCAGATTAGACAGAAAACAGATAAAAAGGAAATCTGCCACAAGACACCACACTCAGAGAGATGCACTGGATACTTTATATTAAGGTTTAATTTATAAATGGTTTATGAAGCGTTAATGAATTATTAACACATATAAGCATGTTGTTACAGTGTGTTGTAGCTGTGCTGGTCCCAGGATATGAGAGAGACAAGGTGGGTGAGGTAATACCTTTCATTGGACCAACTTCTGTTGGGGGAAGGGTCAAGCTTTTGAGCTTCACAGGACCTCAGGAAGAACTTTGTGAAGCTCAAAACCTTGTGCCTTCTACCAACAGAAGTTGGTCCAACAGAAGATATTACCTCACACACCTTGTCTCTCTCATGTTGTCATTACCAGACAAGAGTAGTATGTTTGATAGTGAGTTATAAAGACATCAGAAGGAAGTGTTAAAGATGTTTATAAGTAGAACTGGTCAGAAAAAAGCCCCTCTCCCTCCCCATGCAAAATTTTGAATTGTCTTTGAAAAACTCCAAATGTGAAAATGTTCCATTTTTGTTTGAAAAAGTTGGGTTCTGATAAAAAAGAAAAATCTGAAAACTACCAGGCACTTGCTGCAAAAATATTTGTTCAATTGAAAACCCAATTTTTCATCTAAAAAAAAGGGTTCAGTGGACACATTTTGACTAGACCTAGCTATAAGCAATCTATGGACCTGCTGGATATTAACCATCTCTAACAATTGTTTTAATATCTACTTAATTGTCTATTGATCATGTATTAGATCTTCATAGAGTACTTTTAAATGGAACTTTAACATTAAGTGTGACCCACTATCTTTGTCTGCCATGCTATCACTGGGCAAATTTCTTGCAGAATGTTCATAATTTTGGGGGACTCCACCCCCTACACTGTGCAAAGAGAAGGGAAGAAGAGCTCTCTTTGTAAAATATCTTCTATTCAATCCACCCTGCCCCCAAACACACACAAAGAGCTGAGGTTTTATTAAAAGAATTGAGTTCTACAGACTTAGATGTTTCCTTTTCATCACTTCTCTTTGATAATCATTCTTCAACTAAAGTAACAGAAAAAACTGCCCAGAGCTGAATCTGGGGGCATGGGTCAGCAGCCTGCTTCTTCTGCTCTCAGTGAATCAGCGCCAAAGAATGTGCAATACGATTCCTTTTCTTGTTGTGGGCGAATTCCTTTTACACAGTCTGCTAATTTGCTAAACTTGCTAAGATCTCACTTCAAGCAGGGCTTCCTTCTGTGACCTTTCCTAATTGGAACAACCCATGCAGCACACTTGGATCGATACTGACATTTTATATTTTGCAGTATATTATTTCATGATACATATAAAAAAAGGGAAATGCACAGGGTCCTGTAGGCATAGCAAATCTGTCCTCACTTCAGCTGGAGGCCTGCTAGTAACATTGGAGTTTCAAACCAGCTGTCGAGCATGAATGTGCCTCCTCTGTGCTTGACAACTGTTTTGCCTGTTGCAATCACAACTCTACCATGGGTTCCCTGGCCTGTGCAGAGTGTTGTTTTGTTTGTTTGTTTATTTTAATGGGAGCCTTGCTAGCCCAAACCATACTGTAGCCAACCACCATCCTAGTACCTCCCAATAGCAAGTTCCTGGTGAGCCAGTCTGTTTGGAAATGGTTATAAGCTCTAAAGAGTTATTCTTTGCTCCTTAAACAGGAAAAATTCCTGTAGCCTACAGTGTGAATTTTGGCTGTGCAAGCAGTATAGAATTTGACCCATTTTGCTGATAGGACCTACTGCACATCTTTGGTGCGGCATTATTCATACTTCAGTCACCATTCCAGGGGACAGGTGTCTATGTTGATGACAGATTCTGCTTGATAACAATCTAAAGCAGTGTGGACCGACACATGTTCATTTTCATTATCTGAGTCAGATGCCATCAGCAGAAGGTTGATTTTCTCTTTTGGTGGTTCGGGTTCTGTAGTTTCCACATTGAAATGTTGCTCTTTTAAGACTTCTGAAAGCATGCTCCCCTCCTCGTCCTTCTCAGATTTTGGAAGGCACTTCAGATTCTTAAATCTTGGGTCAAGTGCTTTAGCTATCTTTAGAAACCTCACATTGGTGCCTTCTTTGCATTTTGTCAAAACTGCAGTGAAAGTGTTCTTAAAATGAACATGTGCTAGGTCATCATCCGAGACTGCTATAATATGAAATATATGGCAGAATGCGGGTAAAACAGAGCAGGGGACATACAATTCTCCCCCAAGAAGTTCAGTCACAAATTTAATTAATGCATTTTTTTTAACGAGTGTCATCAGCATGGAAGCATGTCCTCTGGAATGGTGACTGAAGCATGAAGGGGCATATGAATGTTTAGCATATCTGTCACATAAATAACTTGCAATGCCAGCTACAAAAGTGCCATGGAAATGCCTGGTCTCACTTTCTGGTGACACTGTAAATAAGAAGAGGGCAGCATTATTTCCTGTAAATGTAAACCATCTTGTTTGTTTTAGCGATTGGCTGAACAAGAAGTAGGACTGAGTGGACTTGTAGGCTCTGAAGTTTTACATTGTTTTGGTTTTGAGTGCCATTATATAACAAAAAAATCTAAATTTGCAAGTTGCACTTTCACAACAAAGAGATTGCACTACAGTACTTGTATGAGGTGAATTGAAAAATACTATTTCTTTTGTTTATCATTTTACAGTGCAAATATTTGTAATAAAAAATAATATACACTTAGATTTCAATCACAACACAGAAAACAATATATATGAAAATGTAGAAAAACCTGCAAAATATTTAATAAATTTCAGTTGGTATTCTATTGTTTAACAGTGCATTTAAAACTGCGATTAATCGCAATTAATTTTTTTTAGGTAATCATGTGAGTTACTGCAATTAATTGACAGCCCTAATATTCACATATTAATCAAATTCCATTAACTGAAAGGTGGTTACAGCCCTCCAGGTTGTAGAAATGGCCCTCAGCCCCAAAATGCTCTTAAACTTGGCAGGACTGTAGCTAAGCCTATATGGGGTTAGGCATTGCACATTCTACCACCAAGAGTTTCACACACTGAGAATGCCCCATCTGTTGCCCCAGCCTCAGAAAAACTATAGGACCTGGGAGGCAGGAGTTCCATACATGGTTTGACCCACTATGGCGGTTCTTATGAATGGGACACAATTTCTCCCTTGAGTCTGTTTCTTGGTAGCACTTTTCACTTAAGCATATGTAAAAGAGGCAGCCTCATTCTCAGCCTGGCACCAGACGTGTGCTGCCAGTTTTACCTGGCAATTAGGGTGACCAGGTGTCCCGATTTTATAGGGATTGTCCCGATTTTTGGGTCCTTTTCTTATATAGGCTCGTATTACCCCCGCTTCCCCGTCCCAATTTTTCACATTTGCTGTCCGGTCACCCTACTGGCAATAGAAAAAGAATTAACGGAACACATTTTTTTCCCATATGTACCAGCACAGAAGGGTATATAACATGTATGTTCTTATACATATTTTTGTATCAGAAGCAGCTCTGCCATCTCCACATAATTAGAAAACTTTGTCATTTCTATTGCATTTAATCTTATGTGAGCTCGGCTTGATCAGGATTTATCTCCACCCCTCATGTCTTTAGAGCAAGATAAATCTTTGGTACACTATTTTCCATTTACCTTTACAAGGTCTATCATTCTAGAGATGGCAAGGGAAATATAGTAGCATAAAAAGGGTATACTTTTCCATGGCATTCATATAGCAAAAGCTATTTGGCAGAAGGAAAGACATAATACATTGTTGTTTGTTATTTAGCAGTTCCTAACTATTTGAAGCCTCATGTGTCAAAGTTTACTGAGGAAACTACATTTTCTGACTTCTGAAACTGGTCAAGTTAAACCAGTCTGCACTGGCTTGCCAGCAAATAAGCTTTCTTCAGAAATATATCAATGAGGCACACCCATTTAAAGTCTCTCAGCAGTCATTTTCTGCAGAGGCTTTGAGCCTGAGGGAAAATGCACAGCTCTAGTATAACCTAATTCCCTTGAGAAATCAATGTCCTCGTCTTTGGGATTTGTCATAAATATAAAGGGAAGGGTAAACCCCTTTGAAATCCCTCCTGGCCAAGGGAAAGCTCCTCTCACCTGTAAAGGGTTAAGAAGCTAAAGGTAACCTCGCTGGCACCTGACCAAAATGACCAATGAGGAGACAAGATACTTTCAAAAGCTGGGAGGAGGGAGAGAAACAAAGGGTCTGTGTCTGTCTATATGCTGGTCTTTACCGGGGATAGACCAGGAATGGAGTCTTAGAACTTTTAGTAAGTAATCTAGCTAGGTATGTGTTAGATTATGATTTCTTTAAATGGCTGAGAAAAGAATTGTGCTGAATAGAATAACTATTTCTGTCTGTGTATCTTTTTTGTAACTTAAGGTTTTGCCTAGAGGGGTTCTCTATGTTTTTGAATCTAATTACCCTGCAAGATATCTACCATCCTCATTTTACAGGGGGGATTTCTTTATTTCTATTTACTTCTATTTTTATTAAAAGTCTTCTTGTAAGAAAACTGAATGCTTTTTCATTGTTCTCAGATCCAAGGATTTGGTCGGTGGTCACCTATGCAAATTGGTGAGGCTTTTTATCCAACATTTCCCAGGAAAGGGGGGGTGCAAGTGTTGGGAGGATTGTTCATTGTTCTTAAGATCCAAGGGTCTGGGTCTGTAGTCACCTAGGCAAATTGGTGAGGCTTTTTACCAAACCTTGTCCAGGAAGTGGGGTGCAAGGTTTTGGGAAGTATTTTGGGGGGAAGGACGCGTCCAAACAGCTCTTCCCCAGTAACCAGTATTAGTTTGGTGGTGGTAGCGGCCAGTCCAAGGACAACGGGTGTAATATTTTGTACCTTGGGGAAGTTTTGACCTAAGCTGGTAAAGATAAGCTTAGGAGGTTTTTCATGCAGGTCCCCACATCTGTACCCTAGAGTTCAGAGTGGGGGAGGAACCTTGACAGGATTGGACGTCCAAACTGAGGTCCTGACCATTTGCTGTTATTACAGATTGCAGGACACTTTTCTCAAGAGCAGCACTGTTAATTCAAGTGCCAAATTCTGGTTCTAAATTCTCCCTGCAGTTTCAATTGGCTATTGAATTCTTGTTCACTTCCTTCCTTAAAAAGCTGTGTGGTGCTGTGTATTGCTAGACAGCTGCTGCATATGCAGAATACTGCAAGTAGCTAAATTTCACTTGTGAGTTAACCAAGGGTGCAAGTAGGGGGTACCCTCCAGTATGCAGTCCTGGCAAGAGATTTTTAGTGGGTACGGGGTATTTGAAAGACTTGGGGCTAGCCCCGCCTTAAAGGAGCAGAATGCGGCTAGAGAGGACATTCATTCCTTATATGGCTTTAACAGCACAATACATATGCTTACAAACTTAAACAAAGGCTTTGTTTAAGTTTGTTAGCATATATATTATGCTATTACATTGGTCAGGAGTCCTCAAGAGGGGAGGGGTGGGGGGGGGGAAGAAAGGTGTTTAAATAGTGTTTTTTATTCTGTTTCTCCCCATTGTTCCGAATTATCCATGACATCCATATGGCATTACAGCAAGTCCAAATCATTAGAGGAATGCCTCTGCTTGCACTGACCAGAGGATGTTTGGATTCTGATGTCAGCCCAGTTCTGCAGCCTGATGGGAATCAGGTGTTGTCCCCAGTGTACCTAGAATTCTTCTTTGCAGCCAAACTAGTCTAACATGAATTTTGTTAACTGGAACTGAAGCAGCAAAACGAAGAAAACAAATGCCTCATTTTCCAGCTTTGTGGGTGGGAAAACTATAAGTGAAGCCTTAAACCAGCCTTAAGCCTGCTAGCTGCCTCGGGAATCTTCCAAGAACTTTGCTGAAAATATGTTCCTCATCTTAGCAATGGAGCTAAGACTTATCACACATTTGCCCACCTTTATTCGAAAGAAGCTCCTTCTGATCTGACAGCTCAGACATTGTCAGTTTCATCCAGAACAATTTACAAACTTGGAACCTAATCCTGTAAACCCTTAATCATGTGACCAATCCCATTGAAGACAATGGGACTATTTGCCTGACTATGGACCACTTTTGTGAGCTGGTAAAAGTTTCAGGAGTCTGTTCCTATAAAGGAAGTTGAATCCCCCATTGAAATGCAATGTTTGGGCACAATACCATAAAGCAGTTTAGGATACAGTTCTACTTAAAATTTGTCTTTTAATAAGTCATACATATGCTGAAATGGCTCCTTACCCAACTCCCATATTCCATATAAACAGACTGAACACTACATATTTCGGGGGGAAAGTGAGTAGTTACGCATGTTGATGTTTGTATATACAAAGGGGGGTGTCAGAGGAGATGGGGAGAGAGTGGGGGCCCTGGGCTGGGGCAGGGAGAAGTCACATGGGGAGGTCACATGCCCTCCCTTGTGTCCCTCCCATGAATGCAGTACTGGCAAGAAATGATTTCTACTTGCACCACTGGAGTTAATGGATTCCTACCTTGCAAATAGTTAATAAAGTTCTCTGGGATCCTCTGGGATGGAAGGTCCCTGTACAGTGATATTGGTAGCCATATACATTTAATCATCTGAAAAAGTGCACCTAGATATCTGACCTTGGTTCAGATCACAAGGTCATATTGTCAGGAAACTTTTATTCCCCACTCCCCCTCCCCCCCCACCTATCTCTCATAATAGAAAATCTTTGCAAAAATGAAATTGGTTTGCACACATTGTGGGAAGGGAAGGTTTTTAACTGTTCACATTCATAAAGCCTTGTATGTTACAATAAAGAGCTGCAGTCTAGTGTTCTGGACTGGGAGTATCCTGAGCTCTAACCCTTGCTCTGATAATGACACAGTGACACCTTATGGCCTCGCGTGTGTCACTTAATTTCCCTGCCAGTTTCCCCATTTGTAAAATTAAGGGGAAAATTACCCTCTGTAGCTCACAGGGGTGCTGTGGGGATGGAATTAGCAGACCCCATTAAGTGTGAAAATGACACAACTGCCTGAAAAAAGAAAAGGAGGACTTGTGGCACCTTAAAGACTAACGCATTTATTTGAGCATAAGTTTTTGTGAGCTACAGCTCACTTCATTGGATGGTCCCTCCACTCCCCCCACTACCATCAAAGGCCCTAGAGCTAGCCAATGTTCCCATCCCACAAAACTGAAAAAGGGCAGCATCCATCAGCAGGACGAAGATGCTGTACTGGCATCTCTCGCCAACCCCCCCCTAAAAAGTGGTGAAGGACCCCAAACCATTGTCCTCCCTGCACCTCCACATACACACCCCATAGGAAAAGAAGGGTGGTAAATTTTATCCCTTAAACTCCATGGAAATGGTATGTAATTTTGGTTTGTTTTTTAAAAATCAGAGTTTGTGAGGCATGTACAAAATGAGAAACTAAAAATACCAGATTTAAAAAAAAAAGACTTTTATGGCTGTTGCTGCTTGCAATTTATCAGAGGCCTCAGATTAGGGCAGATTTCTCTTAAAAATATGAAGGTAAATAGGTTAAAAACTTGCAGTGCTGTGCTTATTAAACTTCAGTCTTGACTACTCCAGTGCACTGAATGTATTAAGCCATGACAGAATTAATAGCATTAAAAGCACAGGCTCCTTGCTGTCTGACTACATTGTAATTGCTGTTTCATACTGCTGGCTAAGGATGTTGATGGACTTTCTCCCCATAAACTGTTACTCTATGCATAGCATACAAACAATCAGCACATTTTTGAGCGGAATGCATCAGGTAGCTATCAGCAGACACTAGGAGAAAGAGCTAATTATCCTGCTTAGAACAGGGACGGCTAGTAATGTAAGTGATTGGGCCTCTTGGAATGTAGTCTGTGCAATCAGATTACAAATGAATGCTGGGGACCCAATTCTTAGGTACTTTGTTCTTGAGTTTGGGGCAAAAACAGAGGTTTTAGGGGGAAGAAAGTTTGATTTAAACCACCTTTGCACTCCATACACTCAGTATTGCCAGCCACAATCTTTTATAATTATTAGACTGGCCTCATAATCATGAATAATTATATTGGGTTCTTTTCATTAGTCTTCTGGGTTTGGAGTCTTTTAGAGTTCATGTTTTCAAGCTTTCTCTGCAACCACAGCTCTAGAAACTTAATTTTTTGTAAATGAAAGCTGAGATTCTCACCTAATCACATGACTCCAAGAGCTGGAGGCTTAAGAAAAACAACAAATGTATAAAATTGCAATAATGGGCAACAACTTGCCCAGCTTCTGGTGTAAATTATAGCTGCCCTGGAGCTATTGTCCCTCAGGAAGCAGAAAATAGCTATAAAGCATTATGCCGTCTCCTATTCACAGTGTACCACCTTCCTCCCTCCCTCCCTTCCACATTCACGCCCACACATGATGAGATATGTGTACTCCATGTTGGACAGGAAGAAGGGCCATGCCAAGTGGAGCTCAGGGGGCTGTTTCTACTTCCTTTAAGACCATGTCCACCTTAGAATAAACTGTGTTAAAACCTTAAGGCAGACAAGGTGGTTGTAGTTTTGATACATGTTGGCTGGCTGAAGTGATCTAGGGAGGAGCCTAGAATTTACCTCAAACCAGCTAACATGTTAAAACTACAATTGGCCTTGCCCACGCTAGGATTTTAATACAGATTACATCTGTTTTTCCCAGTGAAGACAAGGGCTAAGGCTCCTGTTTATTGCCAGAATGGGCTAAAAGGGGCTTTAGTGCAACTGTGACTCATCAGGGCCTCTGTTAGTAAATGGATAACTCATACCAACAGGTGATCCACTACGAGAGGGTCAGCTCAAATGCTCCCTAGTAATATTCCTGATCCAACAATCTCAAAGACCTGCCTGGGACTGGCTCACATATTTCCTTCACTCAGTACTTCTGCCCAGCTGAAAAATAAAAGTGTAACTGGCAAATAAAAAGAAACTTGAAAAGGAGAGTAGATAAAAGTTTAGCTTTGTGCAAACCCATATTTCCCTAAATGTGGTGTTTGTGCCTTTCGGGGCTGAAACCATCTCCTAGTTATTCACCTTCTTGTGCTTCGGATGACTCACATTTGTGTCTCTACCTGCCTGGTACCTAGGTGTGTAAGCCAGTGTTTGCTAGCTAGCTCAGCACCAGGAGGGCCATGTGCTTTTGGCTGCATTTAGACAAGCACAGGTTTATAGATTCATAGATATTAAGGTCAGAAGGGACCATTATGATCATCTAGTCTGACCTCCTGCACAATGCAGGCCACAGAATCTCACCCACCCACTCCTGCAATAAACCTCTCACCTATGTCTGAGCTATTGAAGTCCTCAAATCATGGTTCAAAGACTTCAAAGTGCAAAGAATCCTCCAGCAAGTGACCCATTCCCCATGCTACAGAGGAAGGCAAAAAAACCCCAGGGCCTCTTCCAATCTGCCCTGGAGGAAAATTCCTTCCCGACCCCAAATATGGCGATCAGCTGAACCCTGAGCATGTGGGAAGATTCACCAGCCAGATACCCAGGAAAGAATTCTCTGTAGTAACTCAGATCCCACCCCAATTAACATCCCATCACAGGCCATTGGGCCTATTTACCATGAATAGTTAAAGATCAATTAATTACCAAAACCATGTTATCCCATCATCCCATCTCCTCCATAAACTTATCGAGTTTAATCTTGAAGCTAGATAGGTCTTTTGCCCCCACTGCTTCCCTTGGAAGGCTATTTCAGAACTTCACTCCTCTGATGGTTAGAAACCTTCATCTAATTTCAAGTCTAAACTTCCCAATGGCCAGTTTATATCCATTTGTTCTTGTGTCCACATTGGTACTGAGCTTAAATAATTCCTCTCCCGCTCCGGTATTTATCCCTCTGATATATTTATAAAGAGCAATCATATCTCCCCTCAACCTTCTTTTGGTTAGGCTAAGCAAGTCAGGCTCCTTGAGTCTCCTTTCATAAGACAGGTTTTCCATTCCTCGGATCATCCTAGTAGCCCTTCTCTGTACCTGTTCCAGTTTGAATTCATCCTTCTTAATCATGGGAGACCAGAACTGCACACAGTATTCCAGGTGAGGTCTCACCAATGCCTTATATAATGGTACTAACACCTCCTTATCTCTACTGGAAATACCTCACCTGATGCATCCCAAGATTGCATTAGCTTTTTTCATGGCCATATCACATTGGCGGCTCATAGTCATCCTGTGGTCAACCAATACTCCAAGGTGTTGAATGCCTCCAGGCATAACAGTTGTTGCAAATCTAATTTCTTCTTCAACAGATCTTTGTTGTTTCTACATCAATTAAAAATATTAGATTTGGGGGCCCAAAAGTGATTCCTTTGATTCCAATGGGAATTACACCTAATGGAAAAGTTTCAGAGAACTTCATAGAAAGGTATAACATTTCTATAGCTGTTTTTGGACTATTCTATAGAATTTAATTAATAGAAAATTATATATCTCCTATAATGTAGTTTAAAAAAAAACCTATGGAAAGGATGTGGAACTCTATAAATTGCTTTTTAGAGAAATTTCTCTTAAATATCTATAGAAACCCATAAATTTAATCCTATTGAATTGTGCTGGACTCTGCCATATGGCGTGTTTTCTCAGTACCTCTGAAAATCAGTCCACTTATTTAGGTGTCTACAAATGGCCTTAACCTCATTGTACTGGAGTTCACTCATTGGTATAGTTGCTGTAATACCCACATCACGGGGTTGTTTGATGGTGGTGTCTCAAATTGCTTTGAGGTTGGTGATGCTACATAAGTGCAAAGTATAATCCATTGTTGATCACAAGTGGACTACTATTTCTACTGCCAAAGCAAACAAGGCCTCTGCTAATCTGATTGGTTCTCCACTGCACATTCCTTGGCTTGGCCCCACTTTATGAAGTGGCAGATCTTGTCCACAAGTGGCAGGAAGTGCTCTATCTAAAGGTGACAATTATATATAGTGGCTGGAGTGGCAACGAAGCCTGTAGGATCGGCAGAGATGTCACTTAGCTGGAGCAGAAACATAGTAGTCAGAGGTCTCTACCGCATGAGCTAAAAGTCCACTGGCTCGCTCTCTCTAAGTGGTCTCAGTGCCACTAGAAGGGACAGAACACCACACCAGAAAGTATATGGGTTGCAACTGCATAATGATCCAGATCTTTCCTGTGATTTTTATCTAACTGATGAGCATGTGGTAAAGCAAAGTGGTTTCTGGGAATAGTAAGGAGTCAGTGTTCACATACTGTAATACTAGGGTGACTAATGTTGTGTTCTGGCTGAGACTGTCCCCTTTTTAAACCCTGTCTTGGATGTCCTGACTTTTTTATTTTTTTATTTTATTTTATTTTTTTTGGCAAAACTGGGCATTTGTCCTGTTTGCTCTTGCCAACTGATCATCACTTGGCAAGATCAAATGTGACAAATGTCCAGTTTTGAAAAAAAAAAGTGGGGTGTATTTCATATTTTTTACCAAACAGAAATTCTGAAAAATGTTGATTTGGAAGTGTCAAAGTTTTCTTTAGAGAAACAAGGTGGATGAGGTAATATCTTTTACTGGAGTCCACTGGACCAACTTCTGGTGAGAGAAACAAGTTGTTGAGCTACACAGAGCTCTTCTTCAGGTCTTCCTCAGGTCATGTTGGAAGTCTTGTGACTCTGGATGTATCACGGGAGATGTAGTACATCCAGGGAGCCTGGCCCATAGAGGAGAATGAAGGCATCAGCCTCCAGAACTACAACTTGCATAAGTCAATGTGCCTGTGACCAGAGTCCCAGGGGAGCCAATTAGGGTGAACTGCAAAGAATGGGGCAGACAATCCCCAAAGCTGGTGGACATTCCAATACTTAGATTTATCAAGCCAGCATAAAACAGCTTCTATAATACCTTGCTGGTTTCCCAGAAGCCAACAACACAGTTCCCTTAAAGTAACCCAGCCTTAGGCCTCCACTCAGACACCCAAGTCAAATATGATGAGGATTACTGAAAATCTTATTCATCATATAAAAAAGTTCTAACAATCCCAAAGGATTGGGATACATTACCTCCCAGGTTAATGAATATTCCAGATTTTACCCAAATACATGTTTACAGCTAATTCTTATTAACTAAACTAAAATTTATTAAAAAAGAAGAGAGAGACAGAGTATTGGTTAAAAGATCAACATACATACAGACATGAGTACAGTTCTTGAGAGTAAATTCATAGTAGAGATCAGGGTGAGATTTGTAGCTGCAAAGAGTTCTTTTAGATTTAATCCATAGGTTATAGTCCAATGTTCATATTCAGGGTGGTTCCAGATTGGGACTGGAGATCTCAGATTTATGGTTTAAGCTTCCCCTGCATGAAGCATCAGGCAGATCTGAGATTAAAAGGATCAGGACCAAAGGCGTTTTTATGCCGTTCCAGGTCTTCTTTGACAGCTCGGGGTTCTTAGGCGAACAATAGGCAATTATGGAGCCTTTGAAGTAGACCTATTTCCTAAGCATCACCAGTAATTAGCTACACAAATTAACATAAGGCAATTTAGCCACAAGGCAGTCTATCACAAACTTTAAAGAGACATATAGACAATAACATTATTGCACCTAGGATTCATCTAAATGTTAATATTCTCTTTTGATCTCTGAATCAATAGCTATTGTGACAGACAGGAACTGTCTGTCTACATGGCTAGCATCTAACAAGATATAAATAAACACACACAACTAGTATTACCTCTAATTCTCTAACAATACAGGTTTACACTTCAAAGTTCTAGCCTATCTAGCATGGAATGGCCCTAATTACCATTTGCATACTTTTCTAGCATGTCTCTAAAGACTGAATCTGGGTCATTTATCCTGCAGGATGCTTAACTCTTTCTGGCCATGCATCACACTTTGTATAAGATTCATTGCAATTATATAACAGTGCTAGCAACATGACTTTCATGGTCATACTCTAATTAGATAACGTCACTGTGCATTTATGGGAAAATGCATGGAAGTAGTGAGCAGGAGCTCCAGTGACTAAGTCTCACTGTGCCCATCATTAAAACGTCCCATTAGCCACATCACCCCAAAAATACAGGGACTCATATTCCCCCACACCTCTCCTGCAGAGTTGAGCAGAAGCTGGAGTAAAGGGGATCCACTGTGTGTTTCCTTCTGCTCGCCCCCGCTCCCCCGCATCCCCCGCAAGCCTGCTGTGGTTACTCCATTGCAACACCAAAGGTTTTGTGCTTCAGATGTTGAGAGGGTCTGACAGGGCTGGGACTGAGTCTGCAACTGCTGTGTGGGCTGCTACCCTGGAGACACAATTAATACCTAGCAATATCCATGTGAGAGATAATGGTGCTTCAACTCCCACTGTGCACTGACACAGGTATAAAGAGGAAGGGGACCATAGCACCTGTAGGTTTCAGAGGGGACTGTATCCCCATGGAGATGTTCTGGCAGCTGCATGACTTTATTTGGGGTCTTTAGGATCTAGATCCCCCTGTGGTACTGGGGACAGCGTGGTAGTAGGATTTTAAAGAATCCCTATTGAGGTTACAGGAACAAACTATCCTGATGTGTAGAAAGAATAGTAAATATGGCAGGCGACCAGCTTGGCTTAACAGTGAAATCCTTGCTGATCTTAAACACAAAAAAGAAGCTTAAGTGGAAGATTGGACAAATGACCAGGGAGGAGTATACAAATATTGCTCAGGCATGCAGGAGTGAAATCAGGAAGGCCAAATCACACTTGGAGTTGCAGCTAGCAAGAGATGTTAAGAGTAACATGAAGTGTTTCTTCAGGTATGTTAGCAACAAGAAGAAAGTCAAGGAAAGTGTGGGCCCCTTCCTGAATGAGGGAGGCAACCTAGTGACAGAGGATGTGGAAAAAGCTAATGTACTCAATGCTTTTTTTACCTCTGTCTTCACGAACAAGGTCAGCTCCCAGACTACTGCACTGGGCAGCACAGCATGGGGAGGAGGTGACCAGCCCTCTGTGGAGAAAGAAGTGGTTCGGGACTATTTAGAAAACCTGGACAAGCACAAGTCCATGGGGCCGGATATGCTGCATCCGAGAGTGCTAAAGGAGTTGACGGATGTGATTGCAGAGCCATTGGCCATTATCTTTGAAAACTCATGGCGATCGCGGGAGTGATCAATGGCTCCATGTCTAGTTGGCAGCTGGTATCAAGAGAAGTGTCCCAAGGGTCGGTCCTGGGGCAGTTTTGTTCAATATCTTCATTTATGATCAGGAGGATGGCATGGATTGCACCCTCAGCAAGTTTGCAGATGTCACTAAACTGGGAGGAGTTGTAGATACTTTTGTAGTGCTAATGAGGCTAGTGTAAACAAGGTGGCCCGTTTCAAACAGCTGTACAGAATAGCTGTACTGTTTGAAATGGGCCACCTTGTTTACATTGGCCTCATTAGCACTACAAAAGTGTTTTCCACCCCTTCTTGACAATGTTGAGAATAGCCCACTTCCACCTTAATTGAATTGGCTCGTTAGCACTGACCCCCAACTTGGTAAGGCAACTCCCATCTTTTCATATGCTGTGTATTTATACCTCCCTACTGTATGTATGTATGCATCTGATGAAGTGGGTTTTAGCCCACAAAAGCTTATGCTCAAATAAATTTGTTAGTCTCTAAGGTGCCACAAGGACTCCTTGTTGTTTTTGCTGATACAGACTAATACGGCTACCACTCTGAAATAATAATAATGAAATTTGACCTGAAGAGAAACACTGACAGTAAAAAGAGAAAGGAGCTCTTGGAAATTGTTCTCCAAACCAATGCTTAACAATAATTAGAGGTGCGCTGAAAAATGATAAATCTCTAATAATTAAATCCTTCAGTGTCAGAAAGCAAACAAATGCCTGCCTGACGGCTCAAGAGATTTGTGATGGGATTCAAGGCCTTTTACCTCCAGGTTTTCGTTTCAGACCTGATCCATCTGACAGCTGTTTGGAGGCCTATGTGACATGAGTTTGAGGTATCCTGCTACCGGTGGCTAGGTGACTGCTGTTCATCAAATAATCCATCCTCCAATTGGTAAGAATTGGAATCTTTGTTATGAATGTCAAGCAGAGAGGCCAAAAATAAAATGGGCATAGAGCCTGAATTACCATCTTATCAGTATTATTAATTATCATCATCATCTGAGCATCCAAAAATGTGCTGGGCACCTCCTGAACAAGCAAAAGAAAGTAACTACCCCAAAAGTGCTGACAATCTGGAAAAGATATGAAACTAAAAGTGAGGGACATATATATATGAGAGAGGGGTAGTGAAGGGAAGAGGAAGTTCAAGGGTGACTGTCACAAGATCAGTGATTACTTCATAAGACACACGCTCTCCTTGGTGGTTCAGTTCCTTTTTTTAAAAAAAATTATAACTTGTTGGTTAGCTTACCCTTTCCCCTCATCTATCTACTTCCCTCTTCATGTCCTCTGGTTGGTTTTGCAGCACAAGTGAGTTCTGGGAGAGATTTGAATATTGGAGGGTGGTGGCTTCACAAACAGACTTGAGTAGAACACTCTAGCCTAGAAACATCTGAGAGAGAAAGACACTAAGGACTAGACCTGCAACTCCTGACTCCTAGGGTGACCTGCTGCCCAGTGGAATTCACAGCTTTGAGTTAGGCACCCAGACTCCCCATACAACATATGGGGAGAGTTAGGCACCTACAAAAAAAAAGCAAAAGCCAGCAGTGGGGAGTTACCTACACTAGGCAGGAGTGCAGTGCAGGGGAAAGGAGAGGGCTTAGCGCTCAGGTTCACAAAGGTATTTAAGTGACTGTCTTCGCTCAAGATTGCCAGCCATGAATCCTCTCCTGGCATTTAGCGCCTAAGCCAGGTCAGGCAGATCTCACGAAAAGTGAGAGAGGGGGAGACCCTGTTATAGCCAAGTAGTTAGGACACTCAACTGGGATGTGAAAGACCCAGATTCAAATCCATGCTCTGCCACAAACATGCACACAAAATTTCCGTCTTGCTTGCCCCCGGCGATCTTTTGTGCAAGACGCAACCACATAGAAATATTCTAAGAATGACTACCGGACAGGGCCCCACAGGTTACAGGCAGGGGAATGCCTAATTTGAGAATCCTGCTGGGGCTTAGGCATGAGCAGGGCCAGTGAGCAGCTCATCAGTTGTGGGGCAGCGTCACAACTTAGGTGGCTAGTTGACTTAAGGCACCTAGAGGGTTAGGCAAAAGCCAAGCAGTGGTTTTGAGGATATCAATGGACTGCTAGTAAGATTTTTCAGGGTCAGGTCCTTTTACAGTAAATGAGGCAAGAGCAACAAACAAAACAAAAAACTGTTATGTCAAGCCTAGTCTCCAAGCATTTAACATGACTAAAGTCCCTCTTTGTAACCAGTATTGTTGGTGACATTTTTGTTGTCTATATGAGAGAACTGAACAGCAGAGAGGTATTCATCCATTAAACTTTCTCTACAGAAATATGATGGAACTACAAATCTAAGAGCTTGATCCAAAGACCAATGACTCCAATGGACTGTGGATCAGGTCTGGCAAATCAAAATCAACTTATTCCATGCCAGACAAAGCCACTTGACCACAATTAGGAGACAATAGGTTTCAAACTTCAGACATTTTTGTTGCAGCTTGCTCTAAAATTAAATCATTATGTTTTTGCAATTTGCAAAAATTCTATTATTTTTAATTTCACTGAACTCAAAAAATATGACTGAAGAGATTTTACCCAAATTCGCCAAAATATTTTCACTTCCAGCAGAATCTAAATATGAAGCATTTCACCAGAAAAGGTGAATGTTTTGGAAAGTTTTGATATCGCCAATGGCTGGTGATGGGACACTAGATGGGGAAGGTTCTGAGTTACTACAGAGAATTCTTTCCCAGGTGTCTGGCTGGTGGGTCTTGCCCACATGCTCAGGATCTAACTGATCACGAGGTCACATTGGCAGAGACCCCAAGGGGTTTTTGCCTTCCTCTGCAGCACAAGGTGCGGGTCACTTGAAGGTTTAAATTAGTGTAAATGGTGGATTCTCTGTAACTTCAAGTCTTTAAATCATGATTTGAGGACTTCAGTTACTCAGCCAGAGGGTAGGGTTCTATTACAGCAGTAGGTGGGTGAGGTTCTGTGGCCTGCGATGTGCAGGAGGTCAGATGATCACAATGGTCCCGTCTGACCTTAAAGTCTATGAGTTATCATTGTCACTTATGCCATGTTAGTGTCGAGGGGCCTGGACAGAGATCAGGGCTCCATTGTGCTCAGAGCTATACATTCACATGGTAAAAGATAGTCCCTGCCCTGAAGAGCTTTTAAGGAGAGCTGGTCAGGAATTTTCCATCAGAATGATTTCTCAAAGGAAAATGCAGTTTATGTGGGAAAATTTTGATTTTGCATGAAATGTTTGATTTTTCTATTGGGAAAAATCAAATATATTTCATTTCAGATCAGTGCAACCTGAAGCAGAATATTCAGTTTTCTGAACTGACCCAGAACATTTAGTTGCAAATCAGGTAAACAAAACAGTAAGTTTAATTATTCTGTAATCAGTGCATTGTCTGGTGGAGTTGTAGTTTGGAGTTCCATTATCTCCTCTGACCCAGCTCCCTGGAGGACTACATTTCCCATAATGCAATGGGAATTGCATTTCCCATAATGCAATGCTGCCCTCTGACCAAGCTGCATGGTGCATCAACATTTTATTCTACAAAGGCTAACCAGAAACAGCCAAATTTCAGCTGCCAATTGCCTTCTCCTGCCCAAGGGAAACACCAAGCAAAACAATGGCAGAACAAATTGTTCAGGACATCTACTAGTAATGGAGCCAACAGAAGAGGATATTGACACAGACTAACATTGTAAAGTTCGTTCAGGAATAACACAACTACTGAAGTCTCTCAAAAATAGCATAATGATGTAAGATAACTTAATAGCTTTGCCTTTATTTGTTTATAAATAGAGATGACTTGTAGTTTCACAGAAAAGTACTACTCCAAGACATTGGAGAAGACAGTCAGCAAGGAGGCACATTTAGTACAGTACAAAGCAATTGTATGTTGTTTATATTTCTATCACACAGAGTAATCAGATGAAATTGAGAAAAAGGAAAGTTTAGGCAAAATAACAGAAGGAAATTCGTGACCCTGGAATAATCTCCCAAGAAAAGTGATGGAAGAAGAAATGAGAAATATAAGAAGTCACTAGAAATAGATTGTAAGGAACGATCCTTCACTGACAGAGTAGATGATCTAATAGGTCTTTTCCAGATCTAATGATTCTGTGGTTTACTCGTAAGGTCTCAGTCCAGCTTCTAGTGGACAAATGTCCCCTCCATAAGAAATCCACTCTAATCAGTATGTATTGAGAGTCTGAGCAAAGCAGTCATGAACTGAATCATAGAATATCAGAGTTGGAAGGGACCTCAGGAGGTCATCTAGTCCAACCCCCTGCTCAAAGCAGGACCAATCCCCAACTAAATCATCCCAGCCAGGGCTTTGTCAAGCCTGACCTTAAAAACCTCAGAGGAAGGAGATTCCACCACCTCCCTAGGTAACTTATTCCAGTGTTTCAACACCCTCCTAGTAAAAAAGTTTTTCCTAATAGCCAACCTAAACCTCCCCCACTGCAACTTGAGACCATTACTCCTTGTTCTGTCATCTGCTACCATTGAGAACAGTTTAGATCCATCTTCTTTGGAACCCCCTTTCAGGTAGTTGAAAGCAGCTATCAAATCCACCCTCATTCTTCTCTTCCGCAGACTAAACAATCCCAGTTCCCTCAGCCTCTCCTCATAACTCATGTGTTCCTGTCCCCTAATCATTTTTATTGCCCTCTGCTGGACTCTTTCCAATTTTTCCACATCCTTCTTGTAGTGTGGGGCCCCAAACTGGACACAGTACTCAAGATGAGGCCTCACCAATGTCGAATAGAGGGGACTGATCACGTCCCTCGATCTGCTGGCAATGCCCCTACATATACATCCCAAAATGCCATTGGCCTTCTTGGCAACAAGGGCACACTGTTGACTCATATCCAGCTTCTCGTTCACTGTAACCCGTAGGTCCTTTTCTGCAGAACTGCTGCTAAGCCATTCGGTCCCTAGTCTGTAGCGGTGCATGGGATTCTTCAGTCCTAAGTGCAGGACTCTGCACTTGTCCTTGTTGAACCTCATCAGATTTCTTTTGGCCCAATCCTCTAACTGGCCACCAGGAAATTTAGACTAGAAATTAGATAAATGTTTCTAACTATCAGAGGAGTGACGTTTTGGAATAGCCTTCCAAGGGAAGCAGTGGGGGCAAAAGACCTATCTGGTTTTAAGATTAAACTCGATAAGTTTATGGAGGAGATGGTATGATGGGATAACATGGTTTTGGTAATTAACTATTCATGGTAAATAGGCCCAATGGCCTGTGATGGGATATTAAATGGAGTGGGATCTGAGTTACCCAGGAAAGAATTTTCTGTAGTATCTGGCTGATGAATCTTGCCCATATGCTCAGGGTTTAGCTGATCGCCATATTTGGGGTCGGGAAGGAATTTTCCTCCAGGGCAGATTGGAAGAGGCCCTGGAGGTTTTTCGCCTTCCTCTGTAGCATGTGGCATGGGTCACTTGCTGGAGGATTCTCTGCTCCTTGAAGTCTTTAAACTATGATTTGAGGACTTCAATAGCACAGATATAGATGTGAGATTTTTTGCAGGAGTGGTGGGTGAAATTCTGTGGCCTGCGTTGTGCAGGATGTCAGATTAGCTGATCATAATGGTCCCTGCTGACCTAAATATCTATGAATCTATTAATCTAATTTGTCTAGGTCCCTCTGTATCCTATCCCTACCCTCCAGTGTATCTACAACTCCTTCCAGTTTAGTGACATCTGCAAACTTGCTGAGGGTGCAATCCACGCCATCCTCCACATCATTAATGAACATATTGAACAAAACTGGCCCCAGGACCGACCCTTGGGGCATTTCACTTGATACCGACTGCCAACTAGACATGGAGCCATTGATCACTACCCATTGAGCCCGATAATCTAGCCAGCTTTCTATCCACCTTATAGTCCATTCATCCAGCCCATACTTCTTTAACTTGCTGGCAAGAATACTGTGGGAGACCGTATCAAAAGCTTTGCTAAAGTCAAGGAACAACACGTCCACTGCTTTCCCCTCATCCTCAGAGCCAGTTATCTCATGAATTGGCAGGGAGACTGAATTACACTCTCACCTTCCAGGTCAGATTTGAAGCACATTGGTAGGGCAATGTGGGTAAATGTGCACCTCTGCTGGTTATTTGCATGTAAGCTGAAATGACCAACTGCAGTGCTGTCATCTGGCATCATTTACCAGCATCAGCTTCACACGCACAGAAAGTGAGTTGTCCCAAATTACACAAGAAGGATGTGGTGGGACCAGGAATCGAATCTAACTCTCCAAAGTCCCAGCCTGGTGCCTTAACCACAAGATAATCCTTCCTTTCTAGTGAGCATATTACTTCTTGTGTGAAGTTGGGGCGTTATAACTGTGATGAGTTTACAGCTGTATTGATCAGACATTTGATATACAGGAATTGTTTTCTGGTTCAGTGTTGTGTTTGTTTTTTTGATGAGAATGATTTGTTTTCCAGAGGATTACTTGTGATTTTCTCTGTATTGTTTCATTTTATACAGTGACCCCGAGTCCTAGACTTAGATGCTATGGAACTTCCCAAGTAATTAGATATAAGATTACACAGTGCATGGGATTGCTTCCTGTCACATAAAGCAACCTAAATATGTGTCTTAGGCCACCATGTTTTATATCTGCATGCAGTAGATATGGGTGGAATTTTCAAGTGTGCTCAGTGTTGGTCTAATTCCTCTCCTGTTGAAGTCATTAGGAGTTGTATCATTAATTTCAATGGGAGAAGAGTTAGGCCAACAGGGCTTTTGAAAATCCTACCCTAAATTTATACAAATGCAATTTTGCTCCAACATCTGCTCTGTGTAAATCATGAGTAACTCCATTTATATCAGTGAAAATATGCTAGGTTTCAACTGGTGTAACTGAGCACAGTTTGGGCCAATATTTTGTCCTGTGCATATACCACACTTCAGTGCAAATAGTAAGTCATGCACTCCACTGGCTGAGATCTTTCCTGCATATTGAATACTGACATGGTCCACAAATGGCAGTGGGTCTTTACTTATAGCTTCTTCCACACAAATAAATAATATTTAGTGGAAGTTCTTTTATGAAGTGAGCAGGTGCTAAGATATTTATATAGCTTGAAAATCCAAGCCATGCTGGAATTGATTGCTTTGACCATATGTTCCTGGTTGCTATTGTGAACAATAGAGATAGTGAGTCTGATTCTCTTCTTATTTACACCAGCTTTATATCAGCATAATTTCACGCTAGAGCCTCAGTTGGGAAAGATCATAGCACTGTTAATTTCAGTTGAGCTATGCTGACTTATATCTGCTGAGAATCTTGTCCATTGATTTCCATTGATTTTTTCTTATTTACATCAATGTGAGAGATTTGGGCTCAGTGCTGTCTGTATTGCACATCCTGTAAAGTCTCTCTGTGAATGTGTATTGCAGAGACTGCAGAAAGGTTTTCTTATTAAAGGGTAAGTTATTAACGAATGTAGCTAGGCTGGTCTTTCTGCTCAGATGCATCCTAAAGCAGATGGATTGTACTTTTGGGTTCAGATGTGACATCAAGCTATCTTTAGTTAATGTTTTGTTCCCATCTGTTACAAACGGCTACAACGTGAGTTTTCTTTTTGAATGCAGGAAACCCCCTAGCTAAAGATTACTCATACAATGATTAACCTCGTTCTTTGCAGTCCTTCCTCAAATTCCAGCTGGGGATTTTAAGCAGAGAATAATCTCATGAGGATCCCTTTTATAACCAAAACATAACCCCTGCATAGTGTATATTTGTTGGAGGGGAGGCGTGGAGTGTCACACATTCTGAGCCTCTGTCCTCCTTCCTCCGACCTTGCAATAACTGACGTCACAGTTATTTCCTTGAATGCCACAGATGTTTGAAATCGTCTGAGGTTAAGGAAAGGATGGTGGATTGGGAAAATAAGGAAAAGATTCCATTTTCTTAGTAAATGAAGACAAAAGACTCCTATATTTCCTGCATTCAACTTTTATTTTACTGAGGGGCCATTCGACCCAGACTAATTAATAAAGGGTTGCCATCACAACTGAAGAGGAAATTCTTTGTGCAAATAGTTCTGTGCTAAAGCTGGTGACGCAGAAGATTGTTCAATAAAAACAGGACTGTTTGTGAGTTCAGAAGCGTGTGAACCTGTAGCTTGAAGTGAATTGTCAGGGAGTGGTGGCGTTGGTGGTAGCCCCTGACAGTCTACGTGATCTAGAGGAGTGAGCGCAGAGCTAGGAATTAGGCTTTGTCTACACTGTGCACCTTTTAATGACACGGCTGTGCTGCTACAGCCGGGCCACTAAAAGGTGCACAGTTTAGCCGTTGTTTGTCTGCAGAAGAGAACTCTCCCGCCGACCCCCATCTCTACCCAGGTTGGGAGGTAAAGCTCTGCAGATAAACTTTCAAACTCTGGGGCTGCCCTGACTAGGGACAGAGGCTTTTGGGTCATTGGACTTTTGGGACTTTGGGTGATTTGGGGTTGCTGGACTCAAGAACCAAAGGGAAAGGACATGCCCCAAATTTATTTCGGGGGGTTTTTGCTCATGGGTTGTGTTATGAATCCTGTTGGTGTTTCCCCAACATAACGCCACATTGTTTCTCTCTGTTATTAAAAGGCTTTTTGCTACACTCAGACTATGTGCTTGCGAGAGGGGAAGTATTGCCTCTTGGAGGCGCCCAGCGGGGGTGGTATATATTTGTCCCCAGGTCACCGGGTGGGGGCTCGAGCTGGTTTGCCTTGTGTTATTGCAAAGGATACCCTAGATATTGAACCCGGCCCTTGTTGCTGCCAACTCTGACGGGCAGAAGGGTTACATACAGGTGTCTAGTTAGGACTCACGATGCTGTTCTGAGGCAGGTACATCTCTTGAGCTCACTCTTGAAGGCAACCCTTACTAACTTGGGTGCCTAAAGTTGGGTGTTTCAAATTTACATTTATGACCCTAAATAAGTTGAAGTGAGGGTGGGAGGAGGGGGGGATTCTGGAGAGATCATCTGTGGCACCCAGGTAGCCATTCCTCATAAAGGAAACTTAACTATCAAAGCATTCTGTGGATAACTCTGTTTACTTAGAGAGTAAGCTCTTTGGGAACGGACTGTCTTGTCATTCTGTGTGTGTATAGTACAATGGAGCTCTGCTGTTTGACTTGGGGGCCAGTAGAGGCCCCAGTAATACAGACAGTAATCATTTTATTTTGTTCGATTCCTTTCGACAAGAGTGGTGATGTAACTCATGTTGACTAGTGGGCTTGAATAGGGAACCTCTATAGCCCTGCCATACAGTCTATCTGTGGTACTCATATAACCCCTATCACTGGGGTATCCACGCACCTCACAATCCTTAATACATTTAGCCTCACATCATAGGGCAGGGCTATTATCCCCGATTTATATGGGAAATTGAAGCATAGAGAGACTAACGGACTCACCCATGGTTACACAGGAAGATGGTAGAGCAAGGAATTGAACTTGTATCACCTGCACTATAAATAAACAGCAGAGTGCAGTTTTCAGTTATTCTAATCCTGTAACTGTCATTTGAAAAGTGGTGGGATTTTTTCCCCTACACAAATTTCTCAAAGTATTTGTTAAAATAATATTCAGATGAAAAACAATTCAGGTACAAAGGAGGAAAAAAAGCCTTGTTAGCAATTCACTCACTCTTCTGTTTCCTCTGGAATTTTATTGTTTTTGCAACTAGACAAAAAAGGAAAAAAAAGTTAAGATCACCAAGGCCTTAGTAGTGACTGTGGTGGGGAAAGACCCAAAGACAAATATATCTGCAAGAAGTGGGCAGTGTTCCAAACCAACAGATGGTCTGAAATGATAAATCCATGATGCTCTTTTTCAGGTGCCAATTGCAAACCACCAGCAATGACAGCATTCTCACCCCTGGGGATTTAGACGTATACCTCATGAGCGCAATCTCCAGGGTGTGGGGAGGGAGTGCTAGATGGCTGCTGACCTCACACCTGGATAATCATCTAGCAGAGTGATCATCTGTGTACAGAGCAACCATACAGGTTGCTACCATTCTGTGTTCTTCAGCTGTTTGGCCACATCTCCTACTGCTCATGTTTAGTTCTTTGCAGTCATTTCAGCCTCTCCCTTATCCCACATAAAGCCAGACTATTCCCCTGCCTCTAGTTTTAGCAACTGAAGTCTAACATTGTCTTATGCCCACACTAGATGGTTATTCAGCACCTCACATTACTGTTCTCTACAAGGCAAGGTCAAGTGGCAGTCAAGTCCAGTAGATGAGCAATGTGATTAAATATCTTTCCTCTCACGCTATCGTCAGCAGATGGTAACTATCCAGAATGACTGTGGAATAAGAGAAGTGGTGAGAGCTCCCAGCACTTGAGTCAAGTGCATGGACACAGCACTTCCATGACATCAGAGAATTTCCTACAATTGACTGGCCTTTCTCTGCCCTGTGCTGATTTGCTGTTTGTTCCAACCCTGTCCCTCACCCTTCCTCACAGTCTCTTCCCACTTCCCCTTTTTATGCTCTTCTCTCCTGCCCTGTCCCCTTTGTCCCTTCCATTTAGCTAATCCCCTCCTAACTAAGCCCCTCTGCCCTTGCCCTACAAAATAAAAACAAAAGCTATCGTGGAATTAAAAGGCCACTTGCTGCCATCAGATTGTTCACTCTGCTTCTGTGTTACACCTCTTTCTCCCACCCTGCGTCTGTCTTGTCTAATTAGATTGTAACCTCTTCAGGGCAGGGATCACACTGTCTGTCTGCCTGTCTGTCTGTTGTTCGGATATAGATATTCAGGCCTGTCTGCAAAGGCCTGTACTTTAAGAATTTTGGTGTATTCTTATCACTTGGCTAGTTAGAGGTATAAAAGAAAGAATCAAAATCACTGTCTGCCAGTGTAAGGTCCTTCTCTTACTGTGACAGTCTGAGGCCCTGTTCTTAGGCTAAGGCCTTTGGATATGTAAGCAGTGTCAGGATGAGCTCCACCCTGACATCTGGTGGTGAGGTGTGGCAAGTTGTGGAAAAGAACTTCAGGGGCCGATCTCATTTGCATAGGCACGCCCACCACGCCTAGAATGAGACCATAGCTGCCCAAATGGTCACTTTGGCTGCTGTGGGATCCCCAGTGTCTCTGTTATTGGGGCAGGAAGAATAAATTGTTATTACCCTGATTATGGGAACTGTGCTTGGAACTGCACGTGGCCTTTTGTTATGATGGAGGGATTCACCATCAACTAAGTAGCACTCGCTAGGCAAGGGTCATGGGTTCCAAAACTGTGTGAATGGAGAGAGGCTGGGGACAAGTATTAATACTTGGTGGCATGGGCTTCTGGGTGAGGGCCTTACATGCTAATTGCACTTCCTCCTCTCTCCACTGTGGAATATCAGAGTTAATTTTGATTTCATTAAAAGTCTAGTTATAGGCTGCTGAGCTCACTTTGGGCTGACAGTGCACCAGCACTGGGGCTCCCCTATTATAAGCTGAATTCACCTAAGAGCTGAAATCACTGAGTGTTGTGTTAAGTAGTGGGGGAGCCTGAAGATATATTGTGGAGCAGTTCGATGCTGCGCAGTGTGTGGATGGCAGGAGCTGCTTGTGGGCCGTGGAGCTGAGTGAAGGAGTTCGTGGGGCGGCTGGCGGAGCGGAGCGCCACTATGGAGCTATGGGGCGGTCAGCTTCAGATCACGTAAGGTGCCTCTTACCCCTGTCCCATTTCCACCCAGGTTGGGAGGTAAAGCTCCGCAGATAAACTTTCGAACTCTGGGGCTGCCCTGACCAGGGACAGAGACTTTTGGGGCATTGGACTTTTGGGACTTTGGGTGATTTGGGGTTGCTGGACTCAAGAACCAAAGGGAAAAGGGCATACCCCACTTTGCCTGGGGTGGGTTTTTTTTGCTCATGGGTTGTGTTATGAATCCTGTTGGTGGTGTTTCCCCAACATAATGCCACATTGTTTCTCTCTGTTATTAAAAGGCTTTTGCTACACTCAGACTATGTGCTTGCGAGAGGGGAAGTATTGCCTCTTGGAGGCGCCCAGCGGGGGTGGTATATATTTGTCCCAGGTCACTGGGTGGGGGCTCAAGCCGGTTTGCATTGTGTTATTGGAATGGAACCCCTAGATATTGAACCCGGCCCTTGTTGCTGCCAACTCTGACGGGCAGAAGGGTTACAGATAAGCAACAGAGGCAGCCATAAGCTGGGAAGCGACCGGTCACATCCTCACATTCCAAACTAGTCACATTGAAAGAAGGTGCTATTGGGCTGTTAGGAATACACTTCTGTCCTGATAATGCCTGTCACCTCCAGAGAAAGGGAAGTGCCTAGAAGATGTAAAAGGAAACTTAGTTTGATAGCATCCTGTCTGGCAAGAACTCACTTATCAATAGCTGGGATGTGAAATCCTCACTTCTGTATTATTTTGTCATTATAGTTCCCACTTTGCTATTGTTTGTTTGTATAATCTCTGTCTGGTTCTGTGATTGTTTCTGTCTGCTGTATAATTAATTTTGCTGGGTGTAAACTAATTAAGGTGGTGGGATATAACTGGTTACATAATCATGTTACAATATGTTAGGACTGGTTAGTTAAATTTCAGGAAAATGATTAGTTAAGGTATAGCTAAGCAGAACTCAAGTTTTACTATATAGTCTGCAGTCAATCAGGAAGTGAGAGGGTGGGTGTGGGGAGGGGAAATGGGAACAGGGAATGGGGGTGGGGAAATTGGAACCATGTTTTGCTAAAGGGGGAAATGGGAACAGGGAATGGGGGTAAGGAAATTAGAATCATGTTTTGCTAAGGGCAGGAATGGGAACAGGGACACAGGTGTATGGCTCTGTGGTGTCAGAGCTGGGAAGGGGGACACTAAGGAAGGAAACTAGAATCATGCTTGCTGCAAGTTCACCCCAATAAATATCGAATTGTTTGCACCTTTGGACTTCGGGTATTGTTGCTCTCTGTTCTTGCGAGAAGGAACAGGGAAGTAAGTGGGTGAAGTAATAAGCCCCCTAACGTGTGTGTGTGTGTATTTACACACACACACACACACACACCCTGTTCTTGGGTGGCCCTTAGGCACTACCATAATAAACATGCCTAATAAGAATTTTAAAATATACTGAAGGAGGGGAAAAGGTGGTCAAAATGGTTGGAAGGGATCTCCTGGGTCATCGAGTTCAGTCTCCTGGCATCACAGGAACCTTTGCCCTATAGTCCTACTCAAAAATTTATCAGGCCCCATCTAAACCAATTAGGTGGTTTGCCCCCTCTACTCCTATTGGAAGGCTGTTCAGAACCTTACTCCTCCGATCGTTAGAAGCCTTTTAATTTCCAGTCTAAATTTATTCATAGCCAATTTATGCCCATTTGTCCTTGTGCCCTTCAGTTTTAATAGTTCTTCATGTTTACCTCCCTTGGCTATTTGGAGAGAGCAATCATATCCCCTCTGTTTCCCCATTGTAGAGCTTCTATGATTTAAAAAAGTCATTTTCACACAAATTACTGAATATAGGTCAGCAATAATGGTCTGGTTTTATGGTCCAAATTTAGATCATGTTGTTAATCCATGGGAGAATCCTGTAATGGCTGGTTCATGATCAGATCTATCTGCACATGTCAACAGGAAAAGTGCTAATGAACTGCAGCCTTGTCTACACTACAGAATTACACTGTTGTGACTTGGACATTGTAACTGAACCAGAGCACGTTCCAGGAGCAGAGTATCCACATAAGACATCAAGTTTTGGTTGTACTCAGAGCACATTGTCTACGTGTGCTACATCAGCAGATGTGGCAGGGCCAGTGACTTGTTATACCTACCCCACTATGCTATGCTAAACTGGTTACTGATCCAATTAAGGGTATGTCTGCATTCATGTAGACCTATCTGAATCAGCTTTGATCTAGCTAGCTTGAATAATGAGAGCAGTGAGGCCACAGCAGCAAGGGTTAACCATGTGCATGCATACCTAGGGTCCCAAACAGAAGTGTATAGCCCAGGATGCTACGGCTTCACTGCTATTGTTATTTGAGCTGGTTTAGGGATTCATAGATTCCAAAGCCAGAAGGGACCATTGTGATCTAGTCTGGCATAACATAGGCCAGGGAACTTTCCTGAATTAATTCCTGTTTGAACTAGAGCAGATCTTTTAAACAAAAAACCCAACTCCAATCAAATTAAAATTGCCAGTGATTGAGAACTCACTACAACACTTACAAAATTGTTCCAATGGTTAATTACCCTCACTGTTAAAAATGTACGCTTTACTTACAGCCTGGATTTGTCTAGCTTCAACTGTCAGTTTCAATTGGATCGTGTTTTCTAGTCCTTTAGTCATTACTCCTGGGGGAATTCTGTGCCACTGCGAATGCACAGAATTTATGTTCCCTGCAGATTTCTTTGTTTCCCTGCAGAAAAATGACTCTCTGATGGGGAAGCAAACAGAAGCCACAAGTGAAGTCATGCGACCCTCCCCAGAAGTATGTTTCGGGTGCCCAAGGCAGCTGGCAGAGAGATAAATCACTCTGGGGCATGAAGGTGGGACTGGGGAAGACCCGGCTGGTGGCTCCTACACTGCGCTGGGCTCAGCTGCTAGTCCTGGCTGAGCTGGGGAGGATGGGACTTCCTCTTCCCCTGCATGGCATCCAGGCTGGGTCAAACCCACTCCCAGATTTCTCCCCCAGCTGCAGGAAGCTCTGAATACACTTCCCCCCAACCATTGCTCCTCGGCTGAAAGGGGAGGGATCCGTGTACAGGGAGCTGCTCCTCCATCCACCCAACCCCTGTGCATCCAGACCCCCTCATATCCAGACACTCCCACTGAGCCTCACCCCTCCCCACTTGGAACCCCCCCTCCTCCGATGAGCCACCCACACATTTAGCCACATTAAAACACATTGTTTGCTTGCAATCAGCTTACCAAGCGATCTGATTGCTCCGTATCAGTGAATAGTCTTCCTCATTATTTACCATACACCCCAGTCTTTGCATGTGTGTACACTTTATCAGTTATCATTTTATGTTGTGTTCCAGTTCATTGATAAAATTTTTTTAGATAGTGTAGGGCCAAGAACTGATCTCTATGACACCCTGTGAAAAAACACTCTTGCTCAATGATTTCCTGCTTACAATTACATTTTGAGACGTATCAGTTAGCCATTCAATCCATTTAGTGTGTGCCACGTTAATTTTATATCATTCTATTTTTTTTAATCAAAATGCCTTACAAAGTCTAAGTCTATTATGTCAACACTCTTACCTTTATCAAACTTGTAATCTCATCAAAAAATATCTAGTTAGACTGACATGATCTATTTTCCATAAACCTCTATTGACTGGCATTATTTATATCACCCTTCTTGAAGTCTTTATTAATCAAGTCCCATATCAGCTACTGCCCACGATCAAGGTGAGACTGACAGGCCTATAATTAGCTGGGTCATCCTGTTTACCCTTCTGAACTGTTGGCACAGTATTAGTTTTCTTCCAGTCTTCTAGAACTCCCCAGTGTTCCAAGACTTTTGAAAATCAACATTAACAGTCTAGTGAGCTCCTCAGCCAGGTCTCTTAAAATGTCTGGATACAAATTATCTGGACCGGCTGATTTAGAAATGTCCAACTTTAGCAGCTGCTATGTAACATCCTCATGAGTTACTATTGGTACGGAAAGAGTGTCATCATCATAACATGTTTCAGAGTAACAGCCGTGTTAGTCTGTATTCGCAAAAAGAAAAGGAGGACTTGTGGCACCTTAGAGACTAACCAATTTATTTGAGCATGAGCTTTCGTGAGCTACAGCTCACTTCATCGGATGCATACTGTGGAAACTGCAGAAGACATTATATACACTGAGACCATGAAACAATACCTCCTCCCACCCCACTCTCCTGCTGGTAATAGCTTATCTAAAGTGATCACTCTCCTTACAATGTGTATGATGGCCCAACTTGATTATCATACACATTGTAAGGAGAGTGATCACTTTTGGTAAGCTATCATCATAACACGATGAGACTACGTCGTCCGATTGTTTCCCAAGTACAGAACGCATGCTGTCATCACTCCTCAGACTGCAGTGTAGACATACCTTTCTAATGCACACTGGCTGGAAGGGTCCCTTAAGAACTCTTCTGGCAGTCCAGGATCACTGAGGTACAATGTTCTGGACATGCTCCCTCCCATCCAGCAGACCCATTACAGGGGAGTGAGTAGCATAGAGAGAGCTATGCTAGCTTGGCTGCACAAGGGGTAATTAGTCTGCCCTGAGGAGCTGGCCATTTACTTTGAAAGCAATGGGAAAATGTAGCAACATTACTTTTGACATGTGTTAATCATCTACCCATATCAACTTTGTGACTCCCTTTCTCTGTTCACCCAGCCATTCCTGCTCCTTCTAGAGAAAGCAGGCATAGCAGTGCTCTTCAATTGCCCGACTTCTCCTTTCCTGGCGAGACTGCACTTTTAAGATTAGGTGTTTTTAAAATGTACAGAGATTCTACTTAGAGAGACGAATGGAAACTAAACTGAATTAAGACCACTCTAACTCTGAATAAGAGCACCCACACAGGTTGAACTAATCTACATTAAAAGTTAATTCAAATGAACTTTTCTGAGCATCCCTGTGTAGACAAGCCCTTCTACAGAAACTATAAGGTCTTTGAGGCAGGGACAGTCATTGTGTCCTGTGTTCATACACCACTTAGCACAGTGTGGACTTGGTCCTTGACAGATGCTCCTATGTGCTACCACAATATAAAGAATAACAGCATTATTTCCTCCCATTTGTCCCATTCTGTCAGTATAGAGTAGGACAGTTACATTAGGAGTAGACTGAAATAAGGAAAGGGTTGTTTCTTTCACCATTATGTACAGAAATGATTCTAATCTATTTCATTGTGTACTAATTTCTCCTCAGCCTTCCCAGGCCACACACTGATTTAACAAGATCACATTAAAAAGGTTAATGGAGGGAATGGGAACTGACAGTTATTTTCACTACCTAGAAACAATTCATAAGTTTGCAATAACTTATCTCGGAGTAAAGCTCTATGTAACAATAATACCTAGAAAAACTGACTGTACTTGGAGGCTAATGCAGTTTTTCTGCCATCAACAACTCCATTTTCTTTTCTGGATGAACTTTGTCTTGAATAAACAGCAACATCTGGAATTTGGCAGAACACGCCATAAAGGGAATAATATGTCTAAGGCAGCTTTACTGAAAAGGACAACCCCATTTATTACTCAAACCAAACTTTACAATTATTCAGTGTCACATGAAATAAAAAAATATCAAATCCACTGGGTGTCCTTTGTGTCCTTGCCAGCTATGGTGTGTGGAGAGAATAACCAGATGGCTAGTTATGATTCTTTTTCATAATTTATGGGGATTATGCTGCACCCCATAAAAGGGTGTTGTAAATGTTAACCCTCTCAGCACTATAGGGACGGCTCAGTGCGCCAGAGCAGGGACTGGTTTCAGAGTAACAGCCGTGTTAGTCTGTATTCGCAAAAAGAAAAGGAGTACTTGTGGCACCTTAGAGACTAACCAATTTATTTGAGCATAAGTTTTCAGGAGCTACAGCTCACTTCATCGAATGCATTCAGTGTAGCTCCTGAAAACTTATGCTCAAATAAATTTGTTAGTCTCTAAGGTGCCACAAGTACTCCTGTTCTTTTTTAGAGCAGGGACTGTTTCTTACTATGTATACATACAGTGTCTCACACCACGAGGCTCTGAGCTCAGGCACTCCTATAGCAATAAAAATAAGAAAAAAGCAAAATAGGCCAGGTAAAATAGGTAAATTGTGGGATATTTTTAAGCTATCATCTACAGTTTAATTAAATATTAATCCGTTCAAAGCAGATTTAGTACCGTAAAAGAACACTGAGTGGAAACACTTGGAACATATTTCAGGCCAGAGTTAAATTTCCTTTGAGGAAATGTAACCCCTTGCACTAAGATGTAATGCATTAACTGGATCTATGCCAATTTTGGTGTAATACATAAAATGGCCTAGAGTTGTGACGTTTACTAAATTTACCATGTCTGCCCCCTCACTAAAGGTATCCCCAGTACATACATACAAACAAACAAACAAAACAGATTTGCACATGATGTACAGGCAGCCCAGTGGGCCTCTTCTCTTTTTACCTGCCTATCTAGGTAGGTACTAATACTGCCTTCATTCCCATAGCAGCTGTGCACCTCTTCCTTTTACCACTGTAAAGCAAAAGTAACTATTGAAGGCAATGGAGTTACCTCTGTGTATAACTAGACAGGAAAAATCAGAGCCTTTACAGAGCCCACACACTGCAAGTTTGTGATGTACCATCAGTGAAATATAGTAAAATTAAACTAAAGTCATGAATTCCATATGGCTAAATAATCCTTGCAAGGTTAAGGCTGCATCTACCTGCTTAAATGTAATGGGAAAATTGTCTTCAGTGCTAGGATCCTGGGTCCCATGGGAAAGTTTCCCTGATGCCAATGGCAGATACTGTGGAATGGCCTTAATGTCTCACTTCTCCACTACCTCCCTTCTCTGCATATGGAGGGTGGGGAGAAACATAGGATTTATCGCTGTGTCTCTGCAGTGGCTGTAACTCTCTCCTCCTCCACTGCTGACTCTGTAAAGATTTGGGGCTCTAACCCTTCTGCCATGTGCCAAGAGCAGCAGCAAAAGCCAGGTTCAGCCTGTTTAGGGGTCCTTTTCTAAAACAAACAGAATTATGACTTAAGCCCCCACCCTCTCCCTCATGCTCAACTCCTACTTCAGGCTGCGGGAAATTAAAATAAAACCCCCATGGTCATTTTTGCAATTGGCTCTTTGCTGCTCACAAGCCCTCAGTCTTTGGGAACATAGACTACAAGGATCATTTTACTTCGGGAAAAGGGGGAAATCATCAAAAGGAATACAAAACCCCTCTCTATATTTACAGCTAAGAAAACGAGCAACCTAAATCAGTGCATTTAGTGAACCCCACAGTTCTATTAATAATTGTCCAGCTTCTTGAGGTCCAGAACTCTTAGTCCCACCACAAACCCTGTCACCTCAAGCCTCCCTCACAGATTTAATTAGTCTCAGGGGTAGTTTAAAGGGCATCTCTCCTCCATACCTCTGCCAGGTCCTGCTCTGACGGGATGCAATGATTTCACCTCTGCAGCACTGTCATCTGTGGACTCAATGGAAAGCCAACTCTGTGCCACTCCTAGTCCAGTTAATCCTTCCCACAAAATCAGCTCTGCCCCAGCACAACTGCTACTGGGCTGATCTGGTCTGGTCCCACAGATTCCACCCACGTAGAGAACCCAGAGAAAAAACAGGACTCTTGAACCAAAACTCCTAGATCTCTAGCTTTCTCCCTTTCTTGGTAGAGCTTGAGTTTCATTATCAAACCAAAGTCCACAGCCTGTACACTCATGGTGACCCACACACTCTAGGGCAAATCCTGCACCCCTTTCATCAGTAGAGTAATAGTAATGATCTATACAATCAATCAAAACATATGCAAATTCCAACAAAATGCAGTAGGTGGAATTATGGGTAAACATTATAGTTCATGTAAATCAAGCTTACCAGCACAGGCTTTTCTCCTTCTCTCCAGTCATAAATATAAAGGAGAGTAACATAAAATCCCTCCTTGGCAGCTGTACTGAATCACTTTACCTGTAAGGGGTTAAGAAGCTCAAATAACCTGGCTGGCACCTGACCAGAAGGACCCATAAGGAAAGAAGATACTTTCAAATGGGGGAAGGGGAGGTTTTGTTTGTGCTCTTTGTTTGTTCCCTCTCCGGATGGAGAGAGAGACCAGGCAGGTACAACATCTCTTGAAAACATACCTGAAATGATTCATCTAAGATTACAACAATTGTAAGTAAGGCAAGGAAATGCGTTAGATTATCTTTTGTTTTAGTTTGTGAATTTTCCCTATGCTAACAAGTAGTTTTATTCCTGTTTTTGTAACTGTGAAGCTGAGTCCAGAGGAGAGTCCTCTGTGTTTTAAATCTTTTTATTACCCTGTAAAGTTACCTGCCATCCTGATTTTGCAGGTGTGATTCTTTTACTTTTTTTCTTTATAATAAAGTTCTTTTTTTAAGAACCTGATTAATTTTAGTGTCCTAATGATAAAAGGTCTGGTCTGTACTTACATTAAAGACAATTGGTTAGTATATTATTCTCAAACCTCCCCACGAAAGGGGGTGAAGGGACTTGGGGGAATATTTTAGGAGGACAGGGATTCCAAGTGACCCTGCCCTGAATTTTTGTGTACGTCACTTGGTGGTGGCAGCAATACTGTCCAAGGACAAGAAATTAAATATGTGCCTTGGGGAAGTTTTTAACCTAAGCTGGTAGAATATAAGCTTAGGGGGGTCCCCACATCTGTACCCCAGAGTTCAGAGTGGGGGGGAGAACCCCAACATCCCCTATGGGGGAACAATTGGAAAAGGTGCAGAGAAGGGCAACAAAAATGATTAGGGGTATGGCACAGCTTCCAGATAAGGAGAGATTAAAAAGATGGACTGTTCACCTTAGACAAGAAATGCCTAAGGGGGGTTATGATAGAGGTCTATAAAATTATGAATGGTATGGAGAAAGTAAGTGTTATTTACCCCTTCGCATAACACAAGAACTAGGGGTCACCTGATGAAATTAATAGGTAGCAGGTTTAAAAGAAACAAAAGAAGTACTACTTCACACAGCATACATTGCCATGGGATGTTCTGAAGGCCAAGAGTATAACTGGGTTAAAAAAAAGAATTAGATAAGTTCATGGAGGAGAGATCCATCAATGGCTATTAGCCAAGATGGTCAGGGACACAACCCCATGCTCCAAGAGTCTCTAAACTTCCAACGGCCAAAAGCAGTTGGCACTGGCTTCTGTCAGAGACAGGATACTGGCCTAGACAGACCATTGGTCTGGCCAAGTATGGCCATTCTTATGTTTAAAGAGTTCCATCCTTCTAGGTCTTCTGTCTTTAGGATTTACAGGGGAAAAGTATGCCAGCTGTGTCTTGTGGCTTCCAGCCACTGACTCCCCCAACTGTTTATTGCTGGAGGGAGATGGAAGGGTGCAAAATAGAATTTAATAAAAGAAATTCTGCCGTTGGTGGGAATTGAACCTATAGTGCAACTTATCTTTAGACTTTGGTACCATAGCACTACCTGATAAATCTCCTCCATAGGATCTAATATGTAGGAGGTTAGAGAGGTGAAAAGGGTGTGGGTTGATCATACTACCAACCATAGTGCTGCTTTTACAGGCCAGGCATTGAACATGCCTTGATATATCTATGCTACTACCACAGAGACGGATGGCATGACAGCGCCATACCTTATAGTTACTTTCAAAGGTATATCTCAACTCCATAACTATTAATCCTAAATTAAAATCAAAATACTTGATCTAAACTCTTCCCACTCAAATATATGCATGTAAGTGACATATATTCATCCCTTAGTACTTTATGATTAACAGGTTAAATTAACTAATTAGCCAAAACAAATTGGCTGCTGACAGCTTCATCACTATTTATCTCCACTGACACAAGATCACAGGGAGGATCCAGATAAGTCACACAGAAACTGCCATACTGGATGAGACCCATTGGTCTATCTAATCTAGTATCCTGTCTCTGACCTTGGCTAGGAGTAAGTGCTGTAGTGACAGATGCAAGAAACAATGTAGAAGACAATTAAGGAATAATTTACTCAGAGTTAGTGGTTGGCTTCTGCCCTCAGTTATGAGAATTTCCATCCCTTTAAATAGGATACCATTTCTTATATGAAACGTCTAATCCTTTGCTGACTAGTGGTAACCTTTTGGCCTCAATGATATATTGTTGAAATGAGTTCCACAGATTAATTGTGGTAGGTAAAAAGGTATTTCCTTTTGTCAGATTTTAATTCACTGGTGCCTCTCACTTGCACAAAATATGTCCTTACTCTTTAATTATGAGATAGTAAATAGGAACGCTCTAAGTCATTCCCTGTGCCATTCATTTTTTGTTTACCTCTCATATCTAAACTTAAAAGATGGAGGAGAAAAGAAAGTAACTGTCATGGAGATTTTCATTAATAGAATGCAATTTTATGTTAAAGGGAATTTTATGTTGTCTGGCTTGCATATGGATTGGCAATGACAGCCTAGAGCGTGTTTAAGTTCCAGTGGTGGAACCCAAATAACTTGGATCCTCCCACATTTGTAAAGCGTGGTCTACACTTATAGCACTCTGAGAATAAATCTCCCCAATGGTGGCACATATACTGTACTTAGAGTATAAGCAGTTTGGGGGTGGGGAAAATGTCTTTTAGTTCTGTGTTTGTACAATGCCTAGCACAGTGGGGTCCTATTCCATGATTAGAGTTCCAAGGCACTACGGTAACACAAATCAATAACTAATGTATAGCCTGACCTCTCTGGTGCACATGTGTTTAATTTAATTTTTTTTGTTGGTTAGATTTTAGAAAGAGGAATAATCTGCTGGTCCAATAACACACAGACAAACTGAAATACTGATACTAATTCTTTTTAATAAAAAATAAAAAAACTCACAAAACTTGAATCAGAAGCATTGCATATTACTTGCATAGACACTTAAGTAAATAAAAGAACAAATCCAGTGCAGGACAGCAACATACCTCTTCTGTATGGGTTCTATAGTGAAAGAATGGTAAGAGAGCCACTTCTGTTCCATAATTTTTAAGGTAGACTGCTATTCATTCTGTGTAAAATTTACCCCACGAAGAGTGCCAGCATCAGGCGCTCTTAAGACCTTTTAAAATGGTGTTTGCATTGGCTCGGAGTGGTACAAACTCTTTATGTTATCCCTTCTGGGTGAATTTCACCTTCTAGGCAAAGCTACACAAAATATAAAGAAGCAATACTTTTAAAAGTAAAAATCCACTGTGATATTCTCCGTCCTTCTCAATCAGTGCAATTGTTTTGGCTGCACTTCTATGGACACTGACAGTACTGAAATGAGCATGGGTAAAATTTTCAAAAGCACTCAAGTAACTTAGGATCCTGAGTCCCACTGACTTCCAGGCATTACCCCACATGCTTATTTCATGCCACCAGTCCCATCCATTCTTGATCCCCTAGCTCATTCATCATAGGATAAGGAGTAAGAGACAGTGTGTCCTTGATGCAGTTCTTTGTGTTGGATTATGAGTTTTCTTGGACAGTTTTACAGTGACAAGTGAACTCAATGTGATACATACATGTCTGCGTAACTTCATAGTCAGTGTCTTCCTGGGTGTCACACTCATCAGCATGCAGAGAACTGTGAACCTCTTGCCCCAACAATAGAAGTTCAAATGTTTTAGAAGCCGGTGTGTTCTAAGAGTCTGGTGTTGGTGATGACTGAAGTTCATGCAGGCCTGCTGTGTGGAATAAGTGACAAGTGAGATGCCTGGTTTTTTTCTGCCACAGAATCACATTACAATAGTAGCTGTCTTGGAGGTATCAGAAATATACCTCTTAAAATGAACTCTGGCTATTAAGTATTTCAGCAGTGCTCAGGAGAGCGGGGTGCCTTCACGCTAGGTGATGTACAGTCTCTGTTCCAAAGATGAGGCCCCTAACAGTAATGGCTGTGCCTATTCACTTTCTCTGTTGTTCTTACCTCATTTTCATTGTGTTTGAATCTCAGCTGGGCTTTGTTTCAGAGAAGTGTCCTGTGCTGGTGAGCAGAGAGATGAAGCTATACCCAGAACGGTAACAACGTACCCTACATCAACTCCATAGCAGCTTCCTATGCAAGGTGTTGAATCGTGGTCCTAACCTTGACAGCCTGAGTAGAGAGGGGGCTATAGATTCAACCACAAGCACATGCACGTCCATTTGCAGAATGGAACCCCACCAAAGGGAGAAGTCCCAACACAATACACCCCTTTGAGAGAACAAACACTGTAAACTTTACAGCATTTTAACTTTGGCTCCTTGTGGAAGACAGAATCTATGCAATGTGGGGATGGGCAGCCCCCTCTAAAACCCCTAACACCATTTATACTGAATTACAACCCCTATTTTCTGACACAGTATCACCAATGCAGGTGACATACAACCTCACAAACAGAGTGGACACTACAGAATAGCAGTGCAACAGGGCACTCACCTCTGGAGCACCTCCAAGCAGCAGGGTGTAGTATCACCATCCTTTTCTTGCTCCTGGTGCTCCTTGCAGGCTGCCAGCTGACCTTGTTGAGTCTTCAGTAGCTTGGTCCTCCAGCCAAGTCACAAAGTCCTAATGAATCCCTTCTGGGGTATTAAAGAGTCCAACAAACAAGCAGACTGTTTGCCCTCCCTGGGGTCTTCGGCCCCAGCCCTGGCCCATTTAAAACCAGCCCTTTGTTCAGACTCCCAAATAAGCTCCATCCCCATCTTTAGCTTTATGCCACTTACCTGTGGCCAGTAGGGGAACCCAGGTCTGTCCCCCCACCACCCCAGGTTCCAACCCAAGGACACTAGACACAGTAACCACATACTATTCAATTTCAGTCCATTGCTGCTGCTTCTCTGGGCCACCACCTGACCAGCCCTCCTTGCATACTCAGCTATGCAACATGCACTCAGAAAACAAACTCTGGCTATCCCACAAGGTCCGTTGGCCAGAGATTAGCACCCTACCTTACTCTCCAGTCCCAGCCAGGATCTGACTTACTAAGGCCAGGCAGCTCCTTTTATCTGGGCCAGCAGTGCCCTGATTGTCTATTGCTAGCCTTTCTAGCCCTTGGAGCGCCAGACCTCTGTGGTTTTCAAAATGTCTGCGCCAGAGAAAGTCCTCTCTAGGGAAGCTTGGAGGACCCATCTTTTCTGCTTTTTTCCCTCTCAGCTTGCTGCTTCTTGGGGCAGGTGTAGGAAGACCATAGGGCCCCCAGCAAGGAGTTGCAAAGGCTGAATACGTCACAAGCAGACATCTAAAATCTTCATAAAATAGGTTTCTTTACAAGTGCCAAGTGCAGTGGGCCTTAAGCATGTGTTTAATGTTAAGCATGTGTTTAAGTGCTTTGTTGAATAAGAATGGGATTATTTACATACTTTAAAAGTGTGTTGAGGGGGAAGGGCTTTAGTAGATGTATAGGAGGTCCATTTAGTATAATATTTTCAGTATCTTAACTCTAGATTATTGACGTATTGAGTGTGATCTTTACATCTTTCTTCATGTACCTAGACAGATGTTGGTAGGCACAATATATCCATTGTGTATATTTCTTATACACACACACACAAATAAATGTGCTGTATGGTGTTCAGTGCAGACTTGAGTAAAACATTTGGGGATATAACTCAGTTTCATTTATCAGTGAATTTCTGTGAACTGGTGTTCAATAACATGGAGTTGTGTTATACGTCAAGCGACATATGCAAGTGCGTTCACTTCAGTGAAGCTGTGCCTATTTTATGCCTGAAAATGTTGGCCCTGAACTCTTTAAAGGACATTTTATTTTTAAAACCCCCCAAATCTTCTGATTTTCTTTTGACTTTGTTTATTTCTATTTGACCCACTGCCAAGCATGTGATGTCACCCCTTCAAACGCTTCTGCAGGAAAATGTTGCCAAAGCATCTTAGGAAATGTTGCCTCCCAGTGTGTAAATAGATGTCCCAGCAAAGGTCTCAGTCTGGCAAGCATATACCCTGTGTTAGCAAAGCCAGACTGTCAGGCAGATGTTCTGTACAAGGTGACTCCTCCTTTAATAAAGATTTCTCTTCAGAGGTGGCAGTTAGGCTTATTTGCTGTGGTGTCTTATCGGTGTGATTTCATTAATGGACAGGCTGGCATTTAAAAATAGAATTTGATAAGGGCCTGCATTTTGACAAGGAACTAGCGATTTTGGGTGCCTCCATTTTTAGATTGCTAATCTGAGCCTCGTTCTCGGTAAGTGCTGAGCAACCGTACACTGAAAATCAAACCCCCCTAAAAGCAGTCTGAAGTCCCAAAAATGGAAGCACACAGGAGCACTGGTTACTTTTGAAAATTTAGGTCAATATATCTACTAATCTGGGCAAGGAGAACTGAAATTAGTTCTATCCAGCAATCCTCAATCAGGCCTCTAAAATGCTGCAGGACTAGGAATGAATTTTTTTCATTGCAAAACTGTCATTTTCAATGAAAACATTTCATTTCTAGTCCTGCAGCATTTTAGAGGGGTTTGATTTTCAGTGTACAGTTGCTCAGCACTTTAAAAAAAAAACAGTAAAAGGTTCGTAAAAAACAGGTTTTATGCCCCCCACCCCCTTTCCTCTCCCCTTTTCCCTTCCCTCCTCCTTTTTCTTGTTTCCCATTATGCCACTTGAATAGTGACACATTTTTGGTTTATGGTTTCAGCTTTTCATTGAAAAAGCCCCCCCCCCCCCAAAATAATGAAAAATGGGGAGGAGATTTCTGATAGCAGAGGACGCTTTAATCTAGCGGAGAGAAAGGCAACAAAATCCAATAGTGGGAAGATGAAATTAGACAAATTCAGCCTAGAAATTAACTGTAGATTACAGTGAGGGTAATTATTTACTGGAACAATTTACCTAAGGATATGATACATTCTCCATCACTTAAAGTCTTTAGATCAGGACTGGGTGTATTTCTAAAAGATATGTGATAGCTCAAACGGAAGTCATAGGCTTGATGCAAAAATTAGTGGGAAAGGTTCTTTGGCCAGTGAAATGCAGGAGGTCAGACTAGATGATCAGAGAAGATTGAGAGGGGACATGATAACAGTTTTCAAGTACATAAACGATTGTTTCAAGGAGGAGGGAGAAAAATTATTCCTCTTAACTGCTGAGGATAGGACAAAAAGCAATGGGCTTGCAGTAAGGGTGGTTTAGGTTGAACATTAGGAAAAAATTCCTAACTGTCAGGGTGGTTAAGCACTGGAATAAATTCTTTAGGGAGGTTGTGGAATCTCCATCACTGGAGATTTTTAAGAGCAGGTTGGACAAACACCTGTCAGGGATGGTCTAGATAATACTTAGTCCTGCCATGCGTGCAGGGGACTCGACAAGATGACCTCTTGAGGTCCCTTCCAGTCCTATGATTCTGTGATCCCAATGGTCCCTTCTGGCCTGAAAATCTGTGAATGTATGAAATCAACAAAAAATTTCCATGAAAAAAATGACCATTTTGGACCAATCTTACAAAGAATTTGACTTCACTATAAAACAACATCTTAGAACATAGCCCTGAAGAGTCAGGGTAAATAACATGATGTTAAAAACACTTTAGCAGTCAAGGTATGCTGGGACTGTTTAATAGCATGTCAGCTGATGACTGGTGAACCGTAACAGGCCCCATCTACACTGTGTTTAATATTATGTCACTTACCATGACTGCTCAGGGTGTCTTCTAGCATGATATGATTTCCTGGTGTGGACAAGCCCAAACTCTCTGTGCAGAGAAAAATGAAGCACTCCCTTCCCCCAGGAAATAAACAGGCTGCCCTGAAGATGCCCCCATCCTCTGCTGGGCCAGACAGTCACAGGCTGCTGTAAATGAATGTTTGGGACAGTGGTTAGCTCAGCTGTTCATTCCACCTTAATAACTGAGTGCCCATCATTTGCATGCACCAGTGCTTAAATGGGCAGGCCACCAAAATCTTGATCTATGCTTTATGCACTGTAAAATGACACTCTTGTACCCTCTCCCTTCCCCTCTTTACATGGTCTTCCTGAGATTACAAGCACAATTGCCAACTTTCACGCAGTAAATAAGCACCCGACTTTCACAATAAGCCAAAGCTAATCCCATTTCAAAACAAGGCCAAAACAAGCCAATCCCCAAGAACCCCAACACTCTGTGACTAGATCCCCCCGGCTTGCAGTCTGGGACTGTGGTGGGCCTGCTATGCACCTCTGACTCTCCCCCCTTGCCCATGCTTGCCCCCACCTTGCCCCTGCTTGCCGATAGCCAATCAAAAAACAGAAGCTACAAGCTACAACTGAAACAAGCCACAAGCCAAAAACTAGCCAACAAGCAACTCACAAGCCATTTAAGCCAAAAACAAGCCCAATTTCTGTGTTTTTTTCGCAGGTTTGGCATGTCTGCTCACAAGGTGTTCGGAATACGGAAGCCCAGTTTCTAGTTTGACACACACAAGTCAAGCAGCTTATTGTTACAGTTCTGGCCAGGCACCGCTGGTTCCAAAGTATTAGCCAGCGTTGTGTGTAAGATTTAACTTTTTGTTTTTAAGTCACAGCCTTTTCTAGCTCTGCTTTATCTCACTTGTGCTTCTTTCTCACTTCCACAAATATTCTCAGCAGCTGCAGTCTGTCAATCAGCACCTCTTCCACTCTGCCTCTTTTGCATTAAGATCAGGAAATGTGAAATAATGAGATGAAATGGTAGCACATTCTAACAGTTAGTGCAAGCCCCTGGGAGTGAGAAATCTTAATTCTAATACCAGCTCAGCCACTCCAATGACTTTCTATGACATGGGAAAGTCACTGCCTGTCTGTTCCAATTTCCCCATCTATAAAATGGGGATAATAATATGTACTGATGTCACAGGGCGTTGTTAGGAATCATGAGAGTTTGGGCCCTAAATTCATCCTGGTCCATATAAAGAAGCAAAGAATAAATATTTTAGATTTTATACTAAATCAAAATAAACACAAAATATAAAGGCGAGTTTGGGTTACTCATAATCTCTTTAATAAAAACATAGATTCCAGTAAATAATGACGAGGCAGACTTAAACTTCCAAGAATATGTTTAAAAGCCATCTAAATATATGTTGCTTTCAGGACAGAGACTTCTGGAGAAGTAAATCTTTGAGAGATTAGTTGACAATTACATGTTATACAGTCTGTGCTTCTCATCCACCAATACATCTGTCCAATGGGCTACCATACATTTTATGAGTTTAACATTCTCCGTTGATCCTTTCTCTTACAAGTACCCAGTGGAATGTAACCTTTAGCCAAATGTATTCAGCTTTGCTATTTATAACTTAGAAGCTATCAGCATGAATATTTTTAAAGATTCTAAAATCTTGGCATCTTTCAATCAAATGAAAGCAAAACATTGTTCATTTATTTTATTTAACACCTTCAACAACTGCAGGTCAGGATCCGAAAGACATTTATAATAATGTTATCTGGGGCAGTAACTAATTTATCTTTTTCAATCAGAAAGAAAGTGATGTGGTGTCCTCTCTGTAACTCATAAGGAGCTGTGGAGAGAGCTGATTTGCAAGAGTTGAGGCATTACTTGATCATTTTAATTAGGTGCCAGGTCTTAGATCCAACCCTCATGCTGAACACTGCAGGAGATCACCACCAAATTTTGTGGACTCGGCTAATCTCTGATTATGACAGCTACATTGTGCACATAGCTGGTCTGTGCAAAAGCATGCATGTATTATCTCATCCTTCTATACTCCCACGTATTTTTTGTTTTTCATTCACCTGCTCCATATATCATTATCATAGAATCATAGAACTGGAAGGGACCTCAAGACGTCATGTAGTCCAGTCCCCTGCACACATGGCAGGGCTAAATATTATCTAAACCATCCCTGACAGGTGTTTGTCTAACCTGCTCTTAAAAATTTCCAATGATGGAGATTCCACAACCTCCCTAGGCAATTTATTCCAGTGCTTAACCACCTTGACAGTTAGGAAGTTTTTCCTAATGTCCAACCTAAAACTCCCTTGCTGCAATTTAAGCCCATTGCTTCTTGTTCTATCCTCAGAGGTTAAGAAGAACAATTTTTCTCTCTCCTTGTAACAACCTTTTATGTACTTGACAACTGTTATCATGTCCCCTCTTAGTCTTCTCTTTTCTAGAATAAACAAACCCATTTTTTTCAATCTTCCCTCATAGGTGATGTTTTCTAGACCTTGTTGCTCTTCTCTGGACTTTCTCCAGTTTGTCCACATCTCTCCGGAAATGTGGCACCAGAACTGGACACAATACTCCAGTTGAGGCCTAATCAGTGCAGAGTAGAATGGAAGAATTACTTCTCATGTCTTACAACACTCCTACTAATACATCTCAGAATGATGTTTGCTTGTTTTGCAACAGTGTCAGTGTTGACTCATATTTAGCCTACGGTCCACTATGACCCCCAAATCCCTTTCCGCAGTGCTCCTTCCTAGGCAGTCATTTCCCATTTTGTATGTGTGCAACTGATTGTTCCTTCCTAAATTGAAGTACTTTGCATTTGTCCTTATTGAATTTCATCCCATTTTTCTTCAGACCATTTCTCCACTCGTGAATGGGAACTGGAGAAAATGGGGTCGAGACCCACTTTGGGGTCCCAACCCACAGCTTGAGAACCACTGTTCTAGATGTTTGCAAATTGATTGCTTAATTATTCGCTCCATTTTCTTTCCGGTTACAGAAGTTAAGCTGACTGGTCTGTGATCCCCTGATTGTGCTTATTTCCCTTTTTATAGATGGGCAATATACATGTCATTTTCCAGTAGTCTGGAATCTCTCCCATCTTCCATGACTTTTCAGAGATAATCGCTAATGGCTCAGATATCTCCTCAGTCAGCTCCCTGAGGATGCATTTCATCAGGCTCTCGTGACTTGAAGATATCTAACTTGTCTAATTTCAGAGTAACAGCCGTGTTAGACTGTATTCACAAAAAGAAAAGGAGTACTTGTGGCACCTTAGAGACTAACCAATTTATTTGAGCATAAGCTTTCATTAGCTGTAGTCTCTAAGGTGCCACAAGTACTCCTTTTCTTTTAACTTGTCTAAGTAATTTTTAACTTGTTCTTTTCCTATTTTAGCCTCTGATCCTACCTCATTTTCACTGACATTCACTATGTTAGGCATCCAATCACCTTGGTGAAAACTGAAACAAAGAAATCATTAAGCACCTCTGCCATTTCCACATTTTCTGTTAATATTTCCCCCCATCATTGAGTAATGGGCCTACCCTGTCCTTGGTCTTCCTCTTGTTTTTAACGTATTTGTACAATGTTTTCTTGTTACCCTTTATGTCTCTGGCTAGTTTGATCTCGTTTTGTGCTTTGGCCTTTCTAATTTTGTCTCTACATACTTGTGTTATTTGTTTATATTAATCCTTTGTAATTTGACCTAGTTTCCATTTTTGCAGGACTTTTTTTTTTTTTATTTTTAGATCATTGAAGATCTTCTGGTTAAGCCCAGGTGGTCTCTTGCCATACTTCCTATCTTTCCTATGCAATGGGATAGTTTGCCCTTTTCCCCTAATAATGTCTCTTTGAAAAACCGCCAACTGTCTTCAATTGTTTTTCCCCTGAGACTTGCTTCCTATGGTATCTTACCTACCAACTCCCTGAGGTTGCTGAAGTCTGCCTTCTTTAAATCCATTGTCTTTATTTTGCTGTTCTTCCTCCTACCATTCTTTAGAATCATGAACTCTATCATTTCAAGACCACTTTCACCCCAGCTGCCTTCCACTTTCAAATTCTCAGCCAGTTCCTCCCTATTTGTCGAAATCAAACCTAGAACAGCCTCTCCCCTAGTAGCGTTCTCCACCTTCTGAAATAAAAAATTGCCTCCAATACATTCCAAGAACTTGTTGGATAATCTGTGCCCTGCTGTGTTATTTTCCCAACAGATGTCTGAGTAGTTGAAGTCCCTCATCACCACCAAGTCCTGGGCTTTGGATGATTTGGTTAGTTGTTTAAAAAAAGCCTCATCCACCTCTTCTTCCTGGTTAGGTGGTCTCTGGTACACCCCTACCATAGCATCACTCTTGTTTTTACCCCTTTTATCCTTACCCAGAGTCTTTCAACAAGTCCTATTTCCATCTCAACCTCAGTTCAAGTGTATACATTTTTAATATATATAAGGCAACACCTCCTCCCTTTTTTCCCTGCCTGTCCTTCCTGAGCAAGCTACATATACATATGTTCACAAACCATTACACCATAACCGCATCTTCCAGTGCGGATGCAAACTTTGGTAGCGTGATCCTGAAGTCCTTGTTTAGGTAGGCTCTGAGCCTGCCTTCTGGGGGTCGGGGGGAGAGTAGTGCTTGTGAGTCACCTAAGTGGAATATACGGCTGCATCTACTCAAAGAAGATGAAACTGTTTCTACCTGTGGTTCTTAGAGATGTGATGTATTCCAAGACCCACCCTCCATCCCCTCTGCATTCGCTTACTGCTGTGTTATAGCTGAGGTTGAAATTCTGTCACGGGTATTTTTAGTAAAAGTCAGCCCTACCCCCTTGTTAATCACAGAGGGGTAGGGTGATCACAAGGCTGAATAGGGCTGATCAAGGATGATCCAGGGAACAAAGGCTCAAATAGTCCCCAAACATACAATCCCAACTGACCCAGTAACTGAAATAACTGAAATAACCTGAAAGAGAAAGAAACACACAAACAGCCAAACAAACTCACTCACCCCAAAGTTAGTACTCGCACCTTGTTCGTTCAGCGGGGGAATCTCCTTCTCCCCCCTCAACCTCCCCTCTTTGCGGTCCCCTGTTTGCTAGCTCCCTTTGGTCGCTTAGCCTCTGGCTTTTAAGACATTAAACAACACTAAGTAATTTAGAGTAGGAACTTTCTACATGTTTGCCTGATGCCTGGCATAATGGACATCTGAGCTCAGATGAGGGACTCCAGTGCTATTATAATATAAATAATTAATAATCAACTTTATTTTCATTCATTTTCTCTGGCACACATCCCCATTTCTAAAGCAACCACTACTACAGTCTCCAGATTCTGACTTCACCGATGCCAGTTTTACAATAATGCATGACTCCATTACTTCAATAGAATTGCTACTAGTTGACATTGATGCAAGTGATACCAGAACTGCACGCTGAGCAGCAGTTCCTGGGGGGGTTCTGCGTGCATGATTATCTTCCACTAGGGATTTAAATATAGCAAACTAGCGTTCTTCTTCAAGTAGATACAGCCATGCATTCCACTTAAGTGTGTGTTGGCCCAGCGGTGGAGAAATTTGCCTAGCAGTACACATAGAGGGGCAGCACTCATGCTTCACGGCCATGACGCCTCCCCTGGCTATATGTGACAGTGCAACCCTGGCCCTCCCTTAGTTCCTTTTTACTGCCCATGGCTGGAGTCAGAGCTCTGTGTGGTCTCAACCTCTCAACTAGTTTAGTTTTTTCTCTTATTGTATGTAGTTAGTAGTACCCTGACTGCTAGGCGAAGTTGTGTTAGTAGTAGTCGTTTGTTTCCTTCGGGATTTAAACATTGTCCTTTGTGTGGGGAGTGATCCCCAGCACCGCCCCCCCCCCCACACACACACGATGCTTGCTGTGTCTCAGCGAGGCCCAGGCCAAGGAGCATTGCACGGTCTGCAGATTGTTTAAGAAATGGATTCAAGTGGCTCAGGACTCAAGCAGCACCTACTCAACAGACCAGGCGGCCTGCTTCAATACGGAAGCCCTCATCAGATCAGAGATTGCCCTTGGACTCTGAGAACACTGCTGCTGCATGTTCCAGAACAGGCGCCTCCCCAGAAGAAATGGAGGGTCTGTTCTCCATCAACTGTGTCAAGGAAAAGATCTCATAAGGCCAATCAAGATGGCTCCAGGTCTCAGGTGACCCATCTGTCTCCCCCAGGAAAAGCATGGACTGGCACAGAGCTGGTGCCAGCATACAGGATGGCACAGGTACCTCTAACCCTTCCCCAGTACAGAAGGGAAGCTAGAAACCCTATACCCTTGACTCCAGTTCCAGCCTCCAGAGGTCCATTGACTGGTACCGATGGGGGAGATGCTGGTACCAACTGTTTCTACATCAGCAGTGTACCAGGCAGCTACAGACCTCCTCCACCTTTTGATCCCAGCCTCTCCTTTGGTCTAGGACTTTGCCAGGACTGCATCAACTAGAGCCCCTCTGATTAAACAAGCCGCTGAACCCTCAGGTCTGTCAGCACTACACCCCAATGTTCCCCTTCCGCACGTTGTGGAAGTTGGGCCAGTATTGGGCTTGGTACGGGGGACCTCGGTATCGGGAACCTCCTTGACACCCTTGTAGTTGGGCCACAAATGCTTCTGTGACATCTTTCCCCATCCTCGATGTTGGTACCACCAGACATTCCAGTACTGCTGTTCACTTTGGGACTAACACCACTTCTGCACCAGCATGCTCAGTCCCGACAGTACCAATTCCAATGGCAATGCTACTTCCTGCTTCGTTCTGGGCGATGGATGAGTCAGATGGCCTGCTCTCTCCCTCTGGTCTCACTCTTCCCTTATCTCCGGGATCCCGTGGCTCATCTGCATGTGCGTCAGGGTTATCAGTCTTCCACTCTCCATTGCCCGACCAACATCAAGGGCCACTGATATCCCATTACAGATACCACGATTGGTGCATGTCTCGTGGTCAGGATGGAAGTCCCTGGCATGGCGCCTACCGGCCACCCATGCCTTATCCATGTCAATGCCCTCCGTGGAATCTGTGGGATGCTCCTCAGTCACAGAGTTCCCGCTCTTCATCTCACTCAAAGATGAGATCACCAGTCAGGTCTGTGGTGGTGACCGTCAATCTGCTGCAGGCCCAGGCACCAGTGGTCTTTCCCCCTGCAGACCCTCCAGAATTGTCCCTGTCCGAGTCCGTAAGCCTTGGAAAGGATCCAGCTTTGGTTCAGTTAAGGGCCTTATCTTTGTCTTTGGACACTGCTGTGCTGCCTGGCTCATCCTCCCCTTTAGTACCAGAGGATTTTAAGGTGTACCAAGACCTTTTGCAGCATGTATATGTTTCCTTCAGTATCTCAGCAGAGGTCTTGCAAGAAAACACCCACAAATTGGTGGACATTGTACAGCCGTCTGCCCTGGGAAGTAGCCCTCCCTATCAACAATGCGTTCTTTGGACTGGCTAAGACTCTCTGGAGCATGCCGGCTTCAGTACCGCCTGTGGCTAAGCACATGGAAAAGTGCTATTTTGTTCCCATGCAGGGATGTGAGGGAATTACCTCAGAAAGAAGGATACATCCCACAGGAGTAAGCAGTCGGGTTCAGGGTTCAGCCAGTCCACACACCCTCCCTTGGTGCCTTCAAAGCGCCAATTTTGACTCCTTGGTCCAGAACACTTTTCCAGTCATTGCTCCTCCCAACTCACCTCCCCCCTTTTGGGACAGGCTGGCCTGATTTCACAATGCTTGGGGATTGATCACCATCGACAGCTGGTTCCTAAGTACCATCAGATCGGTTGTGCCATCCAGGTCCTCTCTACATGTCCTCCCCACCATACCCCCATCCCTCTTCAGGGACCCCCTCACAAGACACTGCTCCTGGTTCATCTCCCTCCACTGGTCCTAGACTCCTTGCAGTGGTGGATGTGTCCACAGAACATTTGTCAAGACGTTCCCTTTGTCTGGCCCTTGCCAACCAAGTCCGTTGTACCGACGCCTCCATGATGGCTTGGGAAGGGCACAGCGAGGGTCACTTAAAGTACAGGGATTGTGGTCGGAGCAGGAGTCCTCACTCCATATCAACTGGCTGGAGCTTCGGGCCATCTACAATACATGTCACACTTTTTGGCACCGTATCAGAGACTCACCTACTTACCGATAATACCATCACAATGTATTATGTGAACAAACACTAAAGTGAAAACTGTTCAGAGAAACATGGAAACATTTTCACTTTTCAGCTAAATATTTTTCAGATTTCAGTTATTTTTTTCAATGAAAACCTGAAGGGAAAAAAAAGAGGCAATATTTTAAGGAAAAGGTTTTTCACTTTTCTCAACAATGTTCACAAAAAAACACTTTCTCAACAAGCGCCAGCACAGGATGTGATAACACGCACTACGCACCATGTGACTGAGTCTGAGAGTTCTAGCGACAGGCCTCTGACTGGGATGTTTCTTTAAACATGTAATAATTTAGAACTCCTCAGCTTCGAGGCTCTTCACATCTGCCTCACCCACTCCTGGGCTCTCCGTTCTGCTCCTTCCCTACACCCAGCCACATGCCTCACACCCTATGCTTTGCCTAATATTCACTCTCACTCCTGGCTTTGCAATTCCTTCCACAAGAACTCCACACCCAGGAATAGGCAGCCTCTTTGTTCCAGCCTCCATGACCTAATTGATCTTCATTTCCTCCGTCAAATCCTTTATATCTTTATCCTATATCTATATCCTTTATATCTACATCTTTATATCATACTTAACTTTCCAAAGATGCAACTCTGTCTGTTCTCAGGTTGGGGTCTGACCATTTACATGAGATGGTGATAGAGAGAGAACCAGATTAGACAGAGCCATCCATCAATGGTACCATAATTACTGCATGTGTCCAAGTTGGTCTGGAAACTCCTCAGGGCAGAGTCAAATTTCAGTCATGTCCTCTTACAGCCTTTATAAATAATAGATTATGAGCAAGAAACACATAAGATTCATTAAAGCTTCACATTTTCACTCAGTCAACCTGTGGCTCTTGCTGTGAAAATAAAGGGCCAGATCCTCAATCTTGTGTAAAGTTGCCTTTGAACCATGCCAGCAGCACAAGAGGGATGTAAAGATGCCTAAAAGAGGTAGCAGAAAATTTCTCCAGTGTGGGATATTCAAAGAATGAAAAACCAGTTTTATTCCACCCTCTCCCCTTACTTCAATCATACGGGTGTGTCAGGGCAGGAAGAGTAGTTCCTGGGGGAAGAAATGAAGTCAGAGCACACAGTGCTCAGGCCAAGCCTTGGCTGGTAAAGCCAACTCTGTAAAATGCATCCAGCATACATAATTTAGAGGTGCCCTAAAGCTGTTCTAAAATATGCCCAGGGTTATTTCAGCACCTTGTGGCCCTAGGATCAAATGTATCAGGAGATAGTTTACCGCCATCTTTCCCATCTTCTTCAGCTACCCTGAGTATAAATTAGACACAGCTGAGATTTTTACTGGCAGCATTAAAATATTTTTAATCATTTTTAATTTAACATTTTAACGTTTTATTTTTAAAACCATACACTGCAGCCAATTGGGGGCATATAGCAGAGTGCCTAATGGAGGTGCTCAGAACCTCAATACATTTGGTACCTTGACAACACTCATGCAGCTGGCCTTTATACATTCTCTGTTGTTTCTTTAATCTTTCCTATACAGAAATGTTTCTCATAGTCCTCACTCTCCAGATATTCATTTAAACAGACAGCTACAGCTGGGGATTTGTGTGTGTATTAATGATAGATGCTCTGATAAAGAAGATTAATAAATGTGACATGGGGTATATTTTCACATGCAGACAATATCTCCACAAGGCATATATTCTGTAGCCCTGCTCCCAACACCCAGGTATGCTAGTGGCAGCTACCCGTGTGCACTGAGGAAAGTGTATAGCAGCAGTGATAATACCAAAGGACCTCACAGTACTTTGCAAACACAACTGGAGTCTGTCTGGGATTTTGAAAACTTGGAGGAACCCAGAGGAGAGGAGGTTGCAGTGACTGACACCTATCCATTCATCAGAGAGGAGGGAGCTGGATAGGACAGTGAACATCATCTCTCTCTGCTCCTCTAGGCCTTTAAACTGTGCTCTTCACTGATGTATCTGAGCTTTTACGCCCCCATAGCTACGCTTGAGTGGATTTTTAAAATACCACAGTATAGGTAGATGTACTGAACTTCTCCAAATTTGGGAGAAACTTTGGATTGTGTGTTGCTTTGTTGTCATCTTTAGTTCACACTGGCCAATGTCAAACCTGGTTGAGCCATAGCTAGTTTGCACGACACTAAAAGACAGTTGTTTCATCTGTGCAGAAGTGGTCAATGAGTAGACGAGTATTAGGTCATCTAGTCCATCTGCTGCTGCAGTAGCATTTTCCCCTGCAATACACGTTCATATGCTTTGTTTAACATATTAATGTTGTTGCTGAAAAAGAGGTTCATGGTGAGACAGGAGGGAGATTTTCCAGCATGGCTTAGTCTCATTTGTGCATTTTAGTTCATATTTTATACCCTTCTCATCAGGGAAACCTGAAGTTTCACTTTATCCCAGTGGAAGGAGAAACCAGTCTCCATTTCTTGCATATACAATGAACTCAGACACTTTCCCCCTACCCAATATCAAAACTAAATTGAAAACTGAGATTGGTGTAATCCAGAACTTTGGATCTAAGCATACCTGGAATTAAGTGGTATTCAGAATCCATTTTCAGAATGGATCAAATTCCCCGCCCCCCTCCCGATCCAAATACCTCCAAACAGAGCTGTGCAGGGGACAGATATTCTATTTTGCACAGGATTTTGACATTTGTTTTCTTTTTGCCAAAATTTAAATGTTTCATATAGATTTTCACTTTTTTATTTTATATTGGAAGATATAACACAAAACAAAAAAATGAAAACTAAAGTCACTTTAAAAAAATCAACATTGCATTCTGAAAATGTTGCAATGCAATGTCTTGTCACTGTTTGAACTCTGCCCCCCCCCCTTTTTTTCCCTCTGAGACAAAGTTTCTTCATGCAGCATTTTGATTTCAATAGACCTGCATTTCCTGACAAAAATGGTTCAGTTGAAGTTTTCTGACTTGCTCTACCCCTGAGCTTTGGGACTATTTGAAATCGAGATCTGGATCTAGCTCTGAAATCTTCTGCTCTGTCCCTTCTCTGGTTGGAAATAGCGAAGAACTGAAATGGCTGAAGTCTGAAGATTTATTGACGGTGAGACAGAGAGGTGCTGTCTCCAGTGAGATTAGAAAGTCTCTTTCTTCCTTTTCCTTCCTGATATTACAGAAAACAATATACACGTGCAGTGTGGGCTTGTAAAAGCCCTTAATCTTACCTGAAGCTTTACATTCCAATTGTCAGGTTGTCACTTGTTCACCTTGGAGCCTGGCTTTGAGGAATATGATAGGAGAACTAATTGGAGCAGGCTGGCTGCCAACGACTGAAAACATGTTTCAATAAAAAGGATTTTATTCTGCTATGGATACTGATGTGAACAAATGGGACCCTAGGGTACAAAACAGAAATAATCCTACGTATCTTTCTCTCTCTCTACCTCTATCTGCATCCCCCTGCCCCAGGAACAGACTTGATATCAAACCACAGCAGTGTTGCAGTAATAGCTTTCTACCAAAGTCTCATTGCGTCCACTAAAGACTTTTCAGTGCCTGGATGATAGAAGTTGCTAAATAGGCACTGTATAGCCAATAGAAGCAATAGACAGCGATGGGCCCAGGCTGTCAAAGTGAGATCCAGATGTCAGCCCCCTCTCCCTAGTACTTTCAAACTTCTAGGGTGTTTGAATTCAGGGTGTGTTCATTACAGACATAAGGATAAACTCTTGGACTTGGGTACAGCTTCTGATTTTGAAAAGAAAAAACAAAGAATAAAAACCAACTCTTTTCCAAAAGGACAGGAGTCAGGATTTTTGGGTAGATGTACCTCAATGCAACCACAAGAACAGTATTTGGAGCCCTGAGTCACCACCTTGTTTATTCTTAGCAAGTGCCTGAACAAAACATACTCAAGCAGCTGCCTGTTCACATGCTGAATCTACCATGTTCTGTCTGGATCAGAGAAATGAAGGCCAACTGTCATGAGTAACTAGTTAAAGAAAAGGATGGACAACCAGTAAATGGTCTAAATTGTTACCACTAACCACTGCACTCTATTAGCAGCTAGCCTCAGAGCTGAAATGAGAAGCTATACTGGTAGGCACATTTAAACTTCCCAACCGTACCACTTAGGTTGACCATATTTCCCAAAGTGAAAATGGGACACCACTCTGGGCCAGCCCAAGGCCACTCCCCACACGGGGCTGGCCCGAGTTCTCCTCTCCCCGTCCCCCACATGCAGGGCCGGCCCAAGTCTCACTATATGGAGCCACTTCACCCCCCACCCCCCCCGAACGTTCCTCTGCAGCCCCCTAGGAGGGCGTGCCCCACTTTTTTGGCAAAACTGGGCATTTGTCCCATTTGCTCTTGCCAACAGATGATCAGTTGACAAGGACAAATGGGACAAATGACAGTTTTGCCAAAAAAGTCAGAATGTCTGGGACAAGGCTTGAAAAGGGGACTATCCCAGCCAAAACAGGATGTATGGACACATTAGGACCACTAGTAAGTAACTCAAGTAATATATGTCACAATTCAGGCAACTTCACCTGTATTCTCCTTCTATATTCCAGCAAAGGCACCTACCCTAGGGTTGGCTCTCTTGTGTGAAGACAAATACCTCTTTCCCTTCCAAATGGGGAGTTTCCAAGCTGCACGCTCCCCTGACTATACTGTGAAATCCCCAACAAAAAAGACAGGCTGCCTAAGTATTCTTTTGCCTTCTCTTAAGAAGTGGTACATAGGTACATTGTCACAGGTATGCATTTCCGCACAGCTCTTTTGAAGCAAGCACATTTTATTCTTAAGGTAGAAGCATTACAGAGAAAACATAATAAAAAACCTACACACATACTAATAAGCTTACTGGACATCACCTCAACTGCAACATGGGATCTGGCAGGAGTACTCCTTTAACTTCCATCCAGGGGTTTTCCTGTGGTTTCATGAGTAAGAGTCGCTCATTTTTCCAGTTTGGCTCTTTGAGGAGACCATGGATAGGTAATCAAATCAGCCAGACAACGGGTCTCTGCTCAAAGGGCAGCTTCAAAAGGATGGATTCAAGGTGGGTCATTTGCAGTCCCCTCATCTCCTAGGAAATCCACTTCACTTTATTGTTCCAAAAATCCTTTGAAGAAGTCACATGCAATCCTACAACAACACATAAAGAATTGCCGTTTTAATACAATGGACCTCAAAAGCATTAAATTTAATTCAATGAGGTTTAACTTAATTCAATAGAGTTTAATTTAATTCCATAAGGGTTGTCCAGGATATTGCAGGAAACAGTCATATCCATCACAATATCTCCCACAAAAGTATGACTGTGCATGAAAAAATGTCTGGTGCTGTATCTATTGGTTATTGCATCTGCCAGCTGGTGGCCAGACACTATAGAAGATGTAACCTATTGACAGAGCTCCACCATCCAGTGGCCGACATTGCTGTGTGTGCATCTCACAAGTAACAGCTCTGACTCCAATTGGGATTCTCAGATCAGGTGCTCCAGATGTTGAGCCAAAGGGGAACCTGCTCTTGCCAGCAGAATCTGTGCTATGCTGGTCTCAGATAGGAGCTGCTGTTTGTATGGCTCTTGTGATACTTATAATATAAGTGCATACGCAATACTGGGCTACATACTATGGGAAGAAGGATGGTTTTGTGGGTAAGGCAAAGTACTAGGAGTCAGGAGGTGTGAGTCCTATTCCTGGGATTGACATTGACTTGCCATGAACCTCTCTGTGTCTCAGTTTCTTTAGCCATAAAGCTGAGGTAATACTCACCTCTCAGGCTTCATTCATTACTCTTTGTAAAGTGTTTGAGCTCCTTGGACGGAAAGTGCTCCAGAAATGAAAAAAATATTATCTCCTCATTTTATACACAGAAATCCTTTTGACATTAATTGCACAAAGATCAAGGGAAGAATGGGAGCCGGTGTTTTCACCTGCATATTGCAAAGTGCTTCAAAACCTCCCCATTTGTATTTTCTAACTGAGCATCAAAACATGAGGGTTGCTTTATAAGAGTATTTGATTTGATTTTTCATTTCCCAGCACTTGTGCTGGATAAAAACAAAAATCGTAACCCCAGGGACAACACTGGTTGTAATCTTGAATTTGCTGTCGCTTAATGGTACTGTTATTTTCCGGTCTTTTTTTTTTTTTTTTTAATTGTTGAACATTTCCTGTACAGGATGTCTACAGGACTGATGATGTTTACTTGCCATAAAAAGGAGATATTTCCATACCACACTCAACACAGATTCTAATACACATAACTAATCTGATTTTTTTTAAATGCATACAGTTCTGCAACTAAAACACATCTGAATAATCCTAAAGCAGAATTAGGTATCCAATATTTTTTAATTCTCACAACAGAAAGCATCTTTTTCTTTTTTTCATATGCAGCAGGCTGAATTCTGATCTCAGTTACATGTGTGTAAACCCAGAATAAATCTAACTGACTTGAATCTTTTCTCAGGCTGGCGTCATTCCATTGATTCAATTGAGTTATTGTTCATTTACACTGGTGAAGGAGGAGAATCAGGCCACTTGGGTTTATGCTAGATTATACCATTGTTACATATGTTTTGTAACACTGGTTTAATGAAGAACACAGTGAGGCCCATCATACGTTGGTTAATGTGAGATGCTGATCTCCCTTGACGTCAGTTGGTGATGAAGGAGCTCAGCACCTCACAGGAGGCTCTCAGCACTTTGAAGTGCTGGGATCACAGAGCACCTGTACTGTTAGCTTATAAATGAAAACCAGCCACAAATCTAAGCCATGTTTAGTCATCCAATCATCCTTTTAGGTGGAGACTTTAGAACATTATCTCAGCTAAAGAGCACCAAATTTCATTCTTTGTACTGACTGTAGGACTGAATCCTACTAACTGATGATTTTAGCCTCTGAGAGACCATGAGACGTTACCACAGAAAGTTACATTTCTAATAGGGAAAGGGTTATTCAAGTCACTGCCTTTCATAAGAAACCAGTTTCAGTAGCTCCTGTTTTGCATAACTTCCTCAGTATTGCCCCAACTCAACACAAAGGAACCCAAATAAACATACAGAGGACTTACCAAACCAGACTACACTTAACATATTAGTTGTGTGGCTGGAAAGTGCTCAGACACCACAGTGGTGAAGGTGGTATAAGAATCTTAACTGAATAGCTTAGACCAGACCAGTGATACATCTAGTCCAGTGTCCTGTCTCTGATCATGGCCAGCACACTTGGAATAGCTTGGGTGGTGGGGGGGAGAGACACCCAAAAGAGAGCCATCTTGGAATTCCATGATACATCAGGTAGGGTGTTTTTTTCCCTAGCTAATTTCCCTAGAATTAACCCCTTAAGGAGCAGATCCTTAACTGGTGTAAATTGGCATCTCTTTATTGACTTCAGTAGAACTATGACAATTTGTAGCAGCAGAGAACCTACCTCTAAATTTCTGGAAAAGTATGAGGAGAATAGAACATTTCAGTCAATGCCTCACCTCTTTGATTACTCACATAAAGGAAAGGAATACACTACAAATACTTCACAAGACATTTTATCCTGGGGAAAAGAGGGAAGTGATGAGGATAGGCAGATCATCTGCATTCCAGCCACGGCTCTAAGGAATCCCACATTTTTTTCTCTGCCGTCTGTTGGCCTTAATTAAGCTCTGACAATGCTTGAGAGCTTGTCATGTGTGTCACTCAGTACTGGGATCACTGACACAATACTATAAAAAATAAGGAAAACTGGAAAGAAAGTTCATTTTCTTCACATCAAAATCTTCCTTGAGGTCACGGCCAGTTTGCGAGCTACAGACATTTGTGAACACCAGAAAGTATTTCACGTGAATAAGATGTAAAACATGAACTACTAGGTCAGTGGTGATCAAAAGTTATTAGTGTGTAATGGCTGCTCAAGTGGCTTGTATCCACCAGGTGTTCACTTCCCTAAAACAATTACCATGGCTGGCGGTAATTGGTATCTTTGTTGGCAGTCTCAGCATGGAAGCCAAGAATGCAGTAGGACATAGGGACTGAGCTGTTACCTTAGAGGTATTCTCTCGCAGTCAGGGTTGAGGCATGCTGGTGAAAAAAGAAGAGATTTGTATTGCTGCTGCCCATGTTTAACTGGTTTCTTAGATGAAATGAGGACTATAATGAGCCCTAAATTTACAGTAAACCCTTCCCCTCAAAGAAACCCAAACATTAAACAACAAAGCATCAAGAAAGAATCTTAATTCTTACATTGTCCAAACAGAGCCAATTATTGTTTGACCCTAAAAGTATGGTACAAATGCCCCTGAGATTTAGATCCCTACTTGTCAGGTCAGATTATCAATGTATAAATCCCACTAAGTGCCAGGCATTCCTGCAAAGTATCAGTGAGTTTGCTTTGCTTACTTAGCCATCAAAATGCCTGCCATCGTTTCTAAGTGCACTTTGCTCTCTTGACATGACCATAGTGCAGATCAGTCCAGAACCTGTTACATCTTGTCAGGCATTGTGACCTCAGTCTGGGACCGGGGCGGGGGGGAAATAAATCTGCTCTAGGGAAGAAAGAAGTGTAACCCTGTTGAAAATCCTGTGTCAGGGAAATGTATAGGCCTGACCAATGCAGTCCTAACTTCGGTGATGTTCAGGTCCCAGACAAGGAGGGACTGATGTTAACAAAGGACCAGATCTTGTTCATTTTAAAATTTTAATGGAAACATGCCCACTGACTGGAATGGAAGAAGGCCAGGTCCCTCAGATAGTCTCAAGTGCTTTAGGGAATATATTTCAAATATTCTTATGAACTTTGCTGATCTTTATAAGGAATTTAAATTCATATGCTTAAAAATGTATTGTTGGGATAAAAACCAGATAATAATAAAAAAAGCCTTACCAGCTAAGGTTAAGGTGTTCTTCTGGGACTTGAGATCTGGATTCAGTTCCTGACTGGGCCCCAGACTTCCTATGGATCTTGGGCAAATTACACAGTTGCTCTGTTCCTTGGCTCCCACCCTGTAAAATGGGGATTTAAAAAACCCTGCTTTTCTCCCACCCTTTGTCTGTCTTCAGAGCAGGGACCATCTTTTAGTATGTTGTACAGCACCTAGCACAATGAGTTCCTGTTTATACCAATTGCAAAGCTCCCATTGACTTCAGCAGGAGCGGGACTGGGTCTATAAAAACTTCCTGGATTTTAGCCAAGTAGTCTGCTTTACAAAGCTTCATTTGGTGCTATGAACGGCAAACACTGCAGGAGAACAACATTTTCATTGGATTTTCTTTTTCTTTCTTTTAAAGGTCAAGCCAATTTATCTGTTGCACTCGGGTTCTCAAGCCCTCTTTTCAAATGTTGGTGTCCAAATCAGCTGATCATGTGCTTTTTAATTACTATGGCCACAGTTGTGACCTGCGCTATTGTGACAGAATATCCCCATGTGTTCACACCCAACACAGTATTGTTATAACGTTTGTACAAGGTGTGCCTTGTGAGGTATTATTTAGGAACTCGTAACTTACTGATCAGTAATATCATGGCAAAATGCACATGGCGACATTTTATGTAAAGTTCTGAAGAGAAGTTGAAATCATGACTGATGTATGTTTCCCAGGTAAATCTGGGGAGTGACTAAACCAGTTCTTCAGAGACAAAGGGAAAGCTGACACTTCAGCTAGGTGTCAACAAGGCTGATGGACCATTACCTGCTAAGTGGCCATTCTTTGGCAAGGAAGGGGCAGGAGCAAAAATTTACACTTTAGCAAAGAAAAAGCATGGAGTTTCCTTTCTTCACTAGATTGCCTGTTGCCTTAATCCCAGCTGGAAATGCTTCTTTAAGTGGGGGAATAGGGCTACAAAAAGAAGGGGCAGACACCCCAAAACAGCCTCCTCTTTTTCCCTGTCTGTCTCTGGCATTGCATCTACGAAGACAAAGGAAAACAGCCATTGGACTCAAGGTTGGAGGGGGATTTTCTCACCTGGGAGTTTGGTCACTAATCTGCTAGAGCATGTGGTGAGAAACTTTCCTTGAATAATTTGTTAAATTAGGCACTAGTAAGCATTTTATCTTTACTTTTCTTTGAACCATTTCTGACTTTTACGCCTCATTACTTGTACTCACCTAAAGGCTATCTTTCTGTAGTTAACAAACTTGTTTTACTCTTTTATCTAATCCAGTATGTTTAAATTGGAGTGACTGTGTACTCTATTTAAAATAATAAAAGCTGGCATATTAATCCTTAAAGGAATAATGGATTAAATATATTTGTGCTGTCCAGGAGAGGGCTGGATAGTGCAGGAGAACATACATTTCTGGGGAAAGATCTGGGACTGGGGGTGTGTTGGGGTCACCCTGCAGTATAACCAAGGCTGGTGAGAGCCAGGGTGTAGTTGGTCGGCTGCAGTTACACACAAACACACAGGGTGTGACTGGCATGCTGGAAGGCTGTTTGTGAGTGACCCAGGTGGGAGCTTCTACAGAAAGGCATTGTAAGGCATCCAAGGTTGCAGGGAAGGGGTGACACAGCCCCCGCTGCTCTGAATTGCACCCTGGTATGTGCAGTAACGCAGTACGGTACGGTAGGCCCTACCAGCAAGATATTTATAGTTAATACTGTGTACCAGAAAGAAGAGAAGCAGAACCACAGGACTCTCCCAGGAACTGCAGCGGGGAAAGGAGCAGAACATGGGGCCACCGGGCGCCCCCACGCCAGCAGCTCCTCCGGCACGGCTGTACTCCCCCATCCCTGCCTCCAGCCCTGGCCTCCTACAGGGCTGCTGTACAGACAGAGGAGACCCTGTGTGGAAGGCCTGGGGAGGTACAGCTGTGCCAAAGGAGCTGCAGGCGAAGCACCACCCAGTGGCCCCACGTTCTGCTTCTCCAGTGCAGCAGGAGGAGGACAAAGTCCCACCCCCACATAAGGGGGTGGATCATGGGAAGGGGATGGGAAGAGCATGGGAGGCCCGGGCTGGGGGTGGGGTGAGGAGAAGTCACATGGAAGATCACGTGAGGAAGTCATGTACCCCCCACACCACCACCCCCCATACCAGTAAGAAATGGATTCCACTTGCATCACTGGGCATTTCACTGTGGAGTAGTATGGGGTGTAAGGCATTGCCATATTCTCCTGCAGGGGCTACCTGTCTCATGGAGTGCAGTGAAGGTGGGTAAAGCAGCCTTCATTGGGCCTTTACCTTCCCAGCTGCACAGGTGGGCGGGGAGTGGGCAGGCAGAGGTGGAAGGTGGGTGACCCAATACACCAGCAAGTACAACTGACCCAGTGCAGAAGACAAAGCATGTATGTGTACTGGGTAAAGGAGTAAAGGACTGTTGCATATTCCTTCCCCCACTGGAGAAAGAGGGGGAACCAGAGTCCATATTGTGAGTCACGGTATGTCCTACTCCGGGCTTGTGCCAAAATCACCATCTAGCCCTAAATTCAGGGCCGGATTGGGACTGACCCTTGTTCAGGAGGGGTCAAACAATAAGCCCTCCCCACACTTGAGCCTTCTGTGCAGGGGTCTACCACAATCTCAATTCCTGTGGTCTTCTTGCCAGTGCCTCAAAGATACCGTGCTGTCCCAAATTGTGTGTGTGTGTGTGAGTGAGAGAGGGGAGTGGGGATTGGGGTCCTGGGGAGCGCAAACTCCCCTGCCAATGGAAATGCACAGTAGGTGTGCTCCAGAAGGCATTTCGCCTTCCATGGCTGCAGCTAGGACCACGGTGCTCTGACTTGACCCCAGTATATGGCTGTAGCTAAAAGCCACAAACCAATAATGCATCTAATTTTCAAGTTCTTCTTTACAACTAGAGGTCCAAAACTGGATATACATACTTATTGAGGCTGACCTTTGGCATCTGCAGGGCCTTTGACCCCAGAGATTTCTCTGAATAATCAAGATTAATGTGGGCATAGTTTTCATGATCTTGTAGACAGTGCTTGGGTCCCTGTCTATACATGTTGTTAGGATATAGATATTCAGGCCTGCCTGTAAAGGCCTATACTTTAAGAATTTAGGTATATGTTTATTATTTAGCTAGTAATAGAGGTATACAAGAAAGAATCCGTGTAAGGGCCTTCTTTCACTGTGACAGTCTGAGGCCCTGTTCTTAGGTCAATGCCTTTGGCTAAGCAGCAGAGGCAGCCATAAGCTGGGAAGTGAATGGTCATATCCTCACACTCCAAACTAGTCAATATGGGGCTGTTAGGAAGATGTTCTGATCTATCACGTCTAGAGAAAGGGAAGAGCATAGAAGATGTAAAAGGAAATTTAGTCTGATAGTTTTTTGTCTGGTAAGAACTCACTTATCAGTAGACACAGCTGGGAAACCCTTATGTCTTTATAGATGTAGTTGTGAAATCCTCCCTTCTGTATTGTTTTGTCATTATAGTTCCCATTTTGCTATTGTTTATTTGCATGGTCACTGTCTGGTTCTGTGATTGTTTCTGTCTGCTGTATCATTAATTTTGCTGGGTGTAAACTAATTAAGGTGGTGGGATATAATTGGTTAGCTAATCATGTTACAATATGTTAGGATTGGTTAGGTAAATTTCAGTAGAATGACTGGTTAAGGTATAGGTAAGAATATTACTATATAAATTAGGGGCAAACAGGAAGTAAGTTGGGATTCAAAAATAAGGAAAAAGGAACTTGGATTTAAGCTTGCTGGAAGTTCACCCCAATAAACATCGAATTGTTTGCACCTTCGGACTTTGGGTATTGTTGCTCTCTGTTCATGCGAGAAGGACCAGGGAGGTGGGAGAGTGAAGGAATAAGCCCCCTAACACATGTGGTCAGACGTGACAGAAATGAAGATGCTATAAATGCTTATAATAGGATAGACAGACCAACTGATTTCTGACCAACCCAGATTACTGTTTATGATCTAAAGGAGAATACCGTTATGACAATGATAACAATTTGTAATTCAATTGTACGATAGAGAAAAAAAATATTGGCCTTCCAAACATCTCCCAAGCAAAGTGAAAGCAGTCCCATCTAAGGAAGGGAAGAAGCATTTTCTTCAAAACATAGTTGGTATTAGTGCTGCCTTTTGCCACTTGCAGCTATAATTAGCTAAGTGGTTGAGTCACCGAACCAGAAGGAGGAGTACAAAACATGCTGAGCAGTGTTATGCAACAGCATTGAGAATTTAGACACATTTATGGGTCTACTCAATTATTTCAGAACAAAATTGGCTGGCGATACACAAACTTCTATACACAAACTTACTTCTATGTTCTCTCTGTGGTTTGAAGATAAGCATGGCTTGAGTTTTCCACACAACATTATTTGTCAAGATCATTCGATCTTAGCTGGATGACCCTCTAATTCTTTCTATGAATGGTCTTTGTTATCTGATATCAACAACAGAGCAAGATGTAGCAGATTCCCCTCCATGCTTTAAAAATGATGTTCAGTTGAGGCAACTTTAAAAAATAAACAAAAGGAACAAAAAAAGAACATTTGTATCAAACAGAATTGATTTTGCAAGTGGCGCTGTCTGTTCTCTTTGGCACCATTACTGATACTGAAGTTTGAGTACCATTTCTCCTCCAAACCCTTGCTTTTTCTACTTAATCCGGTCATATAATCAGAACACTACCTGTACAATGTCATGATCTGCTGCCATGGTATTACTGGGATGTAGAAAAGAACCAAAAAAGAAAGCAAATCAACATAATGCCATCCAGGGACCTCTCTCTGCAAATGCTTACTATGGAAAGCTTCTTACCACCAGTAGTCTGCTTGATTTAAATAGAGTCATATTCATAGAGTTTAAGGCCAGAAGGGACTGGTAAAAGTACCGAGAGTGTCATAACTAAATACAAGATCGAACAGACAGTTTAGCATAAGTACTTAGCATATATTCTAAGGGACTATTCAAGGTGAAGTGGCCCATTAACACCCCTGTAGCCATAAGGCCCATAAGTGGCCCATTAACACCCCTGTAGCCACAAAAAGGGGGCTTTAGGGATTACTGATAGCTGTAATATGACATAAATCTAATGTCTTTATTAAGACCATGATTTTTATTGTCTAGCAAAGTGATGAATTTAAGCTCCTAGGCTTGTCTTTTGAAATCATTGTGCCGGTTTCCTTTGGGGATGAGGACTGATCGGTCAGATATAGAGTGCAGTACAGATCTTTGGGGGACCACAGCTGTTCACCTCTCTCCATTGTGAGAAACGACCATTTATTCCTATCCTTTATTTCTCATCTTTCAGCCAGTTACTGATCCATGAGAGGAACTTCCCTCTTATCCCATGGCTACTTAATTTCCGTAAGAACCTTTGGTGGGGGACCTTGTCAAAGACTTTCTGAAAGTCCAAGAACTCAGTTTAGACTGGATCACCCTTATCCACAGGCTTGTGGATTTCCTCAAAGTATTCTGGTAGATTTTTGAGGCATGACTTCCCTTTACAAAAGCTGTGTTGAATCTTCACTAAACAGATTATGTTTACTTTTGTGTCTGATCATTCTGTTCTTTACTATACTTTCACGGACCTGTAATTGCCAGGATCTCCTTGGGACCCTTTTAAAGAATTACATCATATTAGACATCTTCCAGTCACCTAGTACACAGGTTGATTTAAGCAACAGGTTACCTACCACAGTTAGAGACTATCAAATTGAGCATAAGCTTTCATGGGCTAAAACCCACTTCATCAGATGCAAGAAGTGGAAAATACAGTAGGAAGATAGATAGATAGATTAGATATACACACAGAGAACATATATATATCCTCCTGTATTTTCCACTGCATCTCCCCCACATCCTCTGCAGTGAAGACCAGTGCAAAGAATTAATTTGGCTTCCCTGCAGTGGCGTCTTCCCTGAGTTCTCTTTAACATGTTTAGTAGCCCACTTGCTGTTTGGCAAGCTTCCTGTTTCTAATTTTATTGTTAGATTTTGCTTCTTTAGCAAGTTGCTTCTCAAATTCTTTCTTGGCCTGCCTAATTATACTTTGAGATTTTACTTGCTAAGCATTGTGCTCCTTCATATTTTCCTCATTAAGATTTTATTTTCAAATTTTAAAGGATGCCTTTTTGCTTCTAACATCCTCCATTACTCTGCTGTTCAGCTAGGGTGGGATTCTTTTGGTCCTCCTGCTGTCTTTTATGATTTGAGATATCCATTTAGTCTGAGCATCTGTTATGTGTTTTAAAATAGTCTCCATGCTGCTAGCAGGCATTTTACCCTTGTGACTGCTCTTTAATTTCTGTCTAATGAACATCCTCATTCTTGTGTAGCTCCCCTTTTTTAAGTTAAATGTTACTGTGGTGGCGTTTTTTGGTATTTTCCCCTTACAAGGATGTTAAATTTACTTACATTATGGTCACTATTACTGAGCTATTCAGCTTGAATCAGATCCTGTGCTCCATTTAGGACTGTCAAGAATTGCCTCTCCCATTGTGGGTTCCAAGACTAGATGCTCCAAGAAGCAGTCATTACTGTTGTCTAGAAATCTTATCTCTGCTTCCTGTCCTGAGGTGACATATCCCAGTCAGTATGAGGATAGTTGAAATACCCCATTATTACTGCATTTTCTGTCTGCAGCTTCTTTTAGCTCCTTGAGCATTTCATAATTACTATCACCATCCTGGTCAGGTGCTCAGTAGTATATTCTTACCGCCATACTCTTATTGTTCAAGCATGAAATTTCTATCCATAGAGATTTTATGGTACTATTTGATTTAAGATTTTAATCTCATTTGCCTCTATGTCTCTTTTTAAATCTATAATGCCACTTCTGCACCAGCGTGACATACTCTGTCATACCTATATATTGTAAATTCTGGTATTACTATGTCCCATGCACTATCCTCATTTTACTAAGTTTCCATAATTCCTGTTATGCAAGTCTTCTCATTTAACACCAGCCACTCTAATTCACCCATCTTAATATTTAGACAGCCACCATTTGTATATAAGCACTTGTACATTTTCATCAGAGTTTAGTTGCTTGCCTTCATGTGTTATGTTTAAATGGGACTCTTTTACATTTGACTTCTTTCCTATCCATCATAATAGTTTCTACTTCAATAAATTTTATTCCAAAGGGATGTCTCCACCCAACACACATACTCCTCTAGACCTGTTGGCATTCCCCCAGCCCACAGTTTAAAAAATCCTCTACAGGGTTTTTAATTTTACGTCCCAGCAGTCTGATTCCATTTTGGTTTAGGTAGAGCCCATCCCTCCTGTATTGTGGAAATGAAGGGAACTCAAGAAATCATCAAGTCCAGTCCCCTGTGCGGGAGCAGGACCATCCCTGACAGGTTTTCATCCAACCTGTTTTTAAAACCCTCCAGTGATGGGGATATGACAATCTCCCTTGGAAGCCTGTTCCATAGCTTAACTACCCTTATAGTTAGAAGGTTTTCCCTAATATCTAACCTAAATCTCCCTTGCTGCAGATTAAGCCCATTGCCTCTGTCCTACCTTCAGTGGACACGAAGAACAATTGATGCCTGTCCTCTTTATAACAGGCCCATAATATATCTGAAGGCTAACAGGTCCCTCCCCCCCCCCCCCCCCAGTCTTCTTTTCTCAAAACTAAACTTGCCCAGTTTTTTTAACCTTTCCTCAGAGGTCAGGTTTTCTAAACTGTTATCATTTTTGTTGCTCTCCTCTGGATGCTCTCCAATTTGTCCACCTCTTTCCTAAAGTGTGGCACCCGGAACTGCACACAGTACCCCAGGTGAGGCCTCACCAGTGCTGAGTAAAGAGGGACTGTAGCGGGAAGGTCTGGTAACTAGCTGACCTAGTGGTCAGCTCATGGTCTTACAGATTCTTCTGTTCTAGTTGGCCCTGAAGGTGTCCCGGCTGCAGCCTCCCTCACCCCCTCTGGCTCAGGTTGCTCCCCCTGTGTAGTCACAGGCTTAGCAGGCTCTCCTCCATCAGTCAGTGTCCACTTCAGTCAGTCAATCTCTCTCTGGGTTTTCAACTCCCAATGACGGGGGGGAACCCAAGTCCCTGCTGCTAGAGAAGCCTTCACAAAGTGGTTGCCACTCCCTGCAGAGCAATCAGCCTTGCTTCCTGGTACCACATGCAGCTCATTCCCCCTTCTCCTGGGCTACCAGTGTCATTTTAAACTGTTCTTCCACTGGGCACATGCCTTGCACCTGTTGAGGCCAGGGCCATCCTAGCCCAGTATTGCTCCACTCCCCACCCTGGTATAGTGTGGGGGCTGTAAACCCCCTCACAGGTACAATTACCTCCTATGTTTTATATATAACACTCCTGTTAATATACCTCAGGCTGTTAGCCTTTTTTGCAGTTGCATCATATTCAATTTGTGATCCACTACAACCCCTAGATCCTTTTCAGCAGTGCTACCACCTAACCAGTTATTCCCCATTTTGTAATCGTGCTTTTGATTTTTCTTTCTTAAGTGAAGTATTTGCACTTGTCTTTATTGAATTTAATCCTGTCCTCCAAGTGCTTGCAACTCCTCCCAACATGGTGTCATCTGTAAATTCCGTAAGTACACTCTCCACTCCATTATCCAAGTCATTAATAAAAATGACCGGACCAAGGACTCACCCCTGCTGGATCCAACTAGATATGCTCTCCCCTATTTAACAGCAAACCATTGATACCTACTTTTTGAGTACAGTCTTTCAACTCCTTACAGTAATTTCATCTAGACCACATTTCCCTAGTTAGCTTATGAGAATGTCATATGGGACTGTGTCAAAAGCCTTACTAAAATCAAGATATATCACATCTATTGCTTCTCCCCTATTCACTGGGCTTCTCCTTCCCCCAAAAATTCCCCAGTTCCTAATAAACCTAAATCCTTCCTCCCTACACAATCTCACACATTTAGTCCTTGCAGTTCTGCCTGTCTCACTGGCTTTGCACATGGAACTGGAAGCATTTCAGAGAATGCTACTATGGAGGACCTGGACTTTAATCTCTTACCTAGCAACCTAAATGTGGCCACCAGGACCACTCTCCTACCTTTCCCTGTGTCATTGGTACCTGTGCGTAGTATGACCATCGGCTCCTCCTCAGCTTGTGCAAAACCAGATGAATCTATTATTATACTTATTATACTAAGGACTTTCATTTATTTTGCAGCAGCACCTAGAAGTGTCAACCTGGTCACCCTCTCTCTGCCCCTTTTCCCCCTCAGTGCTACACACTGTAGTGACATTGAATAACTGACAATCCCTGCCACAATGAACTTACAGTCTGAAAGACAAGATGTAGCAGGTGGGCAAGTGGACAGGATGGAAAAGGAGGATGGGGTAACAATAATATATGGTTGCATTACATAGTCTAGCTCAAAGTCCAATTGGTGAGTCTAATGAGCCAACCAGTGGCAGTAACTGTAGTAATCATAGGCACCAACTCCGTGGGTGCTCCAGGGCTGGAGCACCCATGGGGAAAAAATGGTGGGTGCTGAGCACCCACTGGAAGCCCCCCTCTCATCTCTCCCCGTGCCTCCCGCCAGTCAGTGGACCCCACAAATCAGCACCTCTCTCTCTCTCCCCGCGCCTCTTGCCCGTCGCAAACAGCTGTTTTGCAGCGTGGAGGAAGCTGAGGGGGTGGGAGGAGGAGCAAGGGTGAGGAACTGGGCAGGGTGGGGGTGGAGCAGGGGTGGGAAGAGGTGGAGCATGGGTGGGGTCTTGCAGGGAGAGGGGAAGGGGGGCAAGGCCTGGGGCAGAGTCGGGGGTTGAGCACCCCCCGGCACTTTGAAAAGTCGGCGCATGTGGCAGTTATCACATTTGTTTGGTTTTTAAACCGAAAGTTGAAGGGGAAAAAATGCAAAGGGTGAGAAGACCCACCTCCCAAAACCACCTGAATAGTTTGTTGAAACTAGTCGGACCTGAAATGGGCATGTTTTGCGTAGCTATCTTATGGATTATAGTATTAGGTGCTATACAAACAAAAAATAAAGAGATGGTCCCTGACATCTCACCCACTGAGCTGATGTTATTTGGAGTACATGCTTGATTAATAGAGTTCAGAAACCTGAGAAGAACATTGAGAAATGAAAGCCCAATTGGGCTGGGAAGTATCAAAAATGTTATAGTTTGCTATGGTGAAAAGAGGCTTTTCTTTCTGGCTTGATAGGAATATACTAGAGCCACTCTCTGAATGAAATCCGCTGCCAAGAATGTTGTTTACAGTAAAAGTAAAACACAGTGCGAAGTACCACTAAGCAGTCTGGCAACTGATCATGACAATAGACACGGTAACAAGTTATTTGAATAGTACTGTGTCATCCTGAGTAACATGCCGGAGCATCTCTGGGAACAGTTTGTAGTAACAGCATTCCAAATGTATTCCTTATAGCACAGTTAGATTCAATCTCAGGAAAAACTTCCTAACTGTAAGAACAATAGGACAATGGAACAGACTGCCAGGGAGGTTGGGGAAGTGCCTTCAGTGGAAGTTTTCATAAAGAGGCTGGATAGCCATCTGTCTTGGATGGGTCAGACACAACAAATCCTGTATCTTGGCAGGGGGTTAGATTAGACGGCCATTGCCCTTCCTTCTAACCCTAAGGTTACAAGCATATGGGCAAAACCTCATCGAAATGAACACTAGACAAATTGATAGAGCTTCTGAATATAATTATGAACTCCTCTGTCCTTCTCTAGGAGCACTACTGTAATTTGGTACTGTCCTGAACACAGAGCATTCCCAGGTAAACAATGAGATGCCCAAACAAAAATACCCTGCCTCTAGACTCTGGAGCCACATCCACACTTCACATCTATGGACTGAAACCTGGATTTGAACTTGAGCGAAAAGAGTCCTGATCCAAACTAACACTAAATGTAGCCCATTATTGTTTTTTTTCCTTTTATTTTTTAGTATTACATAAGAACGGCCGTACTGGGTCAGACCAAAGATCCATCTAGCTCAGTATCCTGTCTTCTCACAGTGGCCAATGCCAGTTACCCCAGAGGAAATGAACAGAATGGGTAATCATCAAGTGATCCATCCCATCACCCATTCCCAGCTTCTGACAAACAGAGGCTAGGGTCATCATCCCTGCCCATCCTGGCTAATAGCCATTGATGGACCTATCCTCCATCAACTTATCTAGTCATGATTATATAGACCTCTATCATATCCCCTCTTAGTCATCTCTTTTCCAAGCTGAAAAGTCCCTATCTTATTAATCTCTCCTCATATGGCAGCCGTTCCATACCCTTAATCATTTTTGTTGCCCTTTTCTGAACCTTTTCCAATTCCAATATATCTTTTTTGACATGGGGCAACCACATCTGCACGCAGTATCCAAGATGTGGGCGTACCATGGATTTATATAGAGGTAATATGATATTTTCTGTCTTATTATCTATCACTTTCTTAATGATTCCCAACATTCTGTTTGCTTTTTTCACTGCTCCTGCACATTGATTGGATGTTTTCAGAGAACCATATATAATGACTCCAAAATCTCTTTCTTGAGTGGTAATAGCTAATTTAGACCCCATCCAGTTGGGATTATGTTTTCCAATGTGCATTACTTTGCATTTATCAATGTTGAGTTTCATCTGCCGTTTTGTTGCCCAGTCACCCAGTTTTGTGAGATCGTTTTGTAGCTCTTCACAGTCTGCCTGGGACTTAACTATCTTGAGTAGTTTTGTATCATCTGCAACTTTTGCCAACTCACTGTTTACCCCTTTTCCCAGATCATTTATGAATATGTTGAATAGGACTGAGCCCAGTACAGACCCTTGGGGGATACCACTATTTACCTCTCTCCAGTCTGAAAACTGATCATTTATTCCTATCCTGTGTTTCCTACCTTTTAAGCAGTTACCAATCCATGAGAGGACCTTCCCTCTTATCCCATGACAGCTTACTTTGCTTAAGAGCCTTTGGTGAGGGACCTTGTGAAAGGCTTTCTGAAAATCTAAGTACACTACGTCCACTGGATCCCCTTGTCCACATGCTTGTTGACCCCCTCAAAGAATTCTAGTAGCTTGGTGAGGCAGGATTTCCCTTTACAAAAACCATGTTGACTCTTTCCCAACAAATTATGTTCATCTATGTGTCTGACAATTTTGTTTTTTACTATAGTTCCAACCAGTAAAGAACAAAATGGTATTCCTAGGGGTCTCTGCCCCATAGCATCTGAGCACTCACAAACATGGATGGCCTGAGCCTCACAGTGAGATCTATTATTATCATCCCCACATTGTGCAGCCAGGGAGCATAAGAAGGCCTTTGGCAGAGTATGATTGAATAGAATAAAGACCTCCAGCCCTTCAGTTCTGTGCCTTCACCACCAGCCCATACATTGTATGAAGGAAGGAGGCAGTATCTTCAAACCTAGAAATCAACTGGGGTCTGGCTATTGGGTCCAGTCTCTCGGTCTCAGCCCGCATACAGCTCAAGACCAAAGGCACAGGGTAGTTTTCAATAGCCCTCACACTCTTGCATTCCTGGGAGCAAGCTATCAAGCTCAGAACTATTCTGTGGTGATGGCCAAGCTGGCTGAAGCCTAATCAAGGTCCTGCAGAATCTGGTGGAAATCTCCTTTATGATGCCTTGGTTCTGCCCTGAGCAACCTGAAAAGCCCTGCAAGAATTCAGAACAAGCGTTTTGATCCCTCAGTTGCACTCAGCTCTAATGTGAAAGCCATTAGAACCAGCATCAGAGCTATTTTTCCAACATTGTTTATACGCTTGTTTATTAGTAGTCACTGCAAGGAGAAAAGATAATGTATATGTAACACTTTCATACTGATGAGAAGGGTGGGAAATGAGAGCACCTCAGAAAAAGCACCACTTATTTAGGTGTCCAGCGTTCCTAACCCAAATTGGAAAATTTTGGACCAACTGATTTGCCCCAGGTTCGCTCACAAGGTCAATGGTACAGCGAGAACAGAATCTAGAGCTCCTGACTCTATGCTATATTCACTGGAACCCATTGTCACACTATTCTTTCTGAAGGAGATACACACAGCATTGGATCCTGTATTGCCATTGACTTCAATGAAGCAAGACTGGACCAATGGTATTTATTCAGGTGCATGTATATTGTCTGTAAGCTTGCATTTGCCAGTGGATATGTATTACTAGAGCTTGTGAAATGTTATGCAAACATTAATACCAAGCTGTGCAACAAGGCACTTGTGTTTGCTTATTTCCCATTGGTTTCTGTATCCCATATTCTAAATTATCTGGTTCATACGAGGGATGGAAGATTTGGCACCTACTGAGGGGAACACAGCTGTTTGGCTCCTCGCCCTTGGAATTTCTTGAACTTCTGTGGACAAAGGGAAAAGGTTAGAGGTCAAGTAGCAATGTTTATTCTGCCATGTTCCGAATCAATTGTTCAAAACCACTGAGAGTGCTAAGTGCAGGCTTGACATTGCAGACTAAGTATGTTTCTCGTCTACTAGAACCACCGAGGCTGTCTGGCACTGAATAAAAATTCCAAACATTCCTGCAGGTTTCTGTAGGGCTGGCCAATTTGTGAAGAGAGAAGCGTGCTTTAGCCTGAGCACACCAGGAAGAAACCAACTGAAAAGCAAACACTATTGTTACCCGGTTGAAATGGAATGCGTCTTTATTTGTTAGCCATTGCTGGCATGGAAAGAAATTATGGGCCATGACAGGTGTCTCACCAGCTGGAAGGATGAGTGAGTCATCCCTGGAAACGTCATGTGTGCAGTTGCTAAAACAATTATTACTTTCCAAATAGCATCGTGGGGTGGAGAGTAAAGGCGGAGAGCGTTTGTCCATACTTTAAAAACTTAGTTTCTCACAACCTTTTAGGCTTGTTTTTGAAAAAGGGCCACAACTACAGCCCCGCATGTTGTACAAGAAAAATGAGAAGCAATTTCTCAAAATCAGGATCTTTAAGTCTACACAGAGAGACAGACATGAGAAGGCAGCATGAAGTGTAACAACTTTTCCAAAACATTTATTTGAGCATAAGCTTTCGTGAGCTACAGCTCACTTCATCGGATGCATGCATCCGATGAAATGAGCTGTAGCCCACGAAAGCTTATGCTCAAATAAATTTGTTAGTCTCTAAGGTGCCACAAGTCCTCCTTTTCTTTTTGCGGATACAGACTAACACGGCTGCTACTCTGAAACTTTTCCAATAACATTCAAGTAAGAAGCAGGTGGCAACAGGTCTATTACTTTGAGCAGGACACAGTTCTGGCCACAATCTTATGTTAAAGAATTTTACTAGGTGTGACAGACTATACCCTTATATTCATACCCTACACATGCTTGTAATAATCTTTGTACAAAGTATGCCTTGTATGGTATCATTTGAAAACTCATAATTTACTGTTCAGTATTGTTCTGGTGAAATGTGTGTGGCAACATTGTATGTGACATTATAAAATTGCCCAGTATGGTGTTATTAACACATGTTCCAAACCCCACAACCCTGCCCAGCCAGAGGCTAGAAAACTGGTCTGTCCTAAATGAAGGAACATGTGCTTGCTTTAATTTGCATTTAAGCAGTAAACAGAGTTATCAAGCAGGAAGGAAAGACAAAGGGCCTTCAAACAGGTGAAAAAAACAGCAGGGAACATCCTTCCACATAGATTCTTTGGCTCCTGGTTGTCAGCTGGAAATGTTTTTCAAGAGGAGGACTGAAAGTATAAAAAGGAGGAGCAAACACCCCAAGGCACCCTCCTCTTTCTCCTTGCCCATCACATTCACTGCACTTGAAGAAACCAAGGAAGCAGCCATTCAAGTAGGGAAGAGTTTGGTCAGTAAGACTGCTGAAAGGGTGTGGTGAGAAAACTTTGCTTTGAAACTAATATAGTTTGTCAAGTTAAAACACTCACTGGAGCCTCTCTTTATTTTTCTTGACTTTCATGCCTCATTGAGGACTTTTATGCCTCATTACTTGCATGCACTTAAAATCTCTCTCTTGGGTTAGTAAACTTGTTTTATTGTTTTAGCTAATAAAGTGTGTTCAGACTGAAGGGTCTGGGTAACTCCATTGGGGGTAACAAGTTGTGTGCATATTATTCCCTTGAAGAAATAATGGACTTAATATATTCATACTGACCAGGAGAGGGCTGGGCAGTACAGGACATATGTTTCTGGGGGGAAATCCGGGACTAGGAGTATATTGGGGTCCCCTGGGGTGATTTTTAAGGCTGCTAAGAGCCAAGGTGTGGCTGCAGCACACACACAGACATCGCTGGGAGTGACTTGCATGCTGGAGGCTGTTTGTGAGCAGTCCAGGCTGGAGGCTACAGCAGCAAAGGGCACCCCAGGCTGCAGGGCAGGGGTGATGAACTACTCAGTCTGGAGAGTACCTTGGTATGTCACACTGGGCATCTGTCTCCCTCATAGGTCCAGTCTTTTCAAAAATACCCATCCCCTTCCTTTGTCTTTTTTGTGAAGTACCTAGGGTGTCTCGCTATTGTCTTTCACTGGAGCAAACTCAATGGTCTTTTCTTTCTCTGTCTTTTCCTCATATGATTTCCCACAGTTGCTCTCACCAGTGCAGGTACCAACAGTGCGAGCACTAGTGTACATGGGCTGGTGGCATTTTAACTATGAGGTCATCCTCAGCTTGTCAAAAACCATGATAGGGATGGTCAGGCCTCATGGTTGGAGCTGTGACAGTCAGGCATAGTGATTGGAGCCAGGGGTCAGAGCAGGAATCAGTCCAGAGCAGGGTTGGAGAGAGGCTGGAGCAAGAGCAAGGCTGGAGCAGGACTAGGAACAGGTCTGGAACAGGAGCAAGAACAAGGCTGAAGCAGGCTCTGGCTTGGGGAGTCTGTTCCCACTGTCAGGCAGGAGAGCATTCCAAGCCCTGGAGTCATAGAATCATAGAATATCAGGGTTGGAAGGGACCCCAGAAGGTCATCTAGTCCAACCCCCTGCTCGAAGCAGGACCAATTCCCAGTTAAATCATCCCAGCCAGGGCTTTGTCAAGCCTGACCTTAAAAACCTCTAAGGAAGGAGATTCTACCACCTCCCTAGGTAACGCATTCCAGTGTTTCACCACCCTCCTAGTGAAAAAGTTTTTCCTAATATCCAATCTAAACCTCCCCCACTGCAACTTGAGACCATTACTCCTCGTTCTGTCATCTGCTACCATTGAGAACAGTCTAGAGCCATCCTCTTTGGAACCCCCTTTCAGGTAGTTGAAAGCACCTATCAAATCCCCCCTCATTCTTCTCTTCTGCAGGCTAAACAATCCCAGCTCCCTCAGCCTCTCCTCATAAATCATGTGTTCTAGACCCCTAAACATTTTTGTTGCCCTTCGCTGGACTCTCTCCAATTTATCCACATCCTTCTTGAAGTGTGGGGCCCAAAACTGGACACAGTACTCCAGATGAGGCCTCACCAATGTCGAATAGAGGGGAACGATCACGTCCCTCGATCTGCTCGGGGGAGGCATAGCTCAGTGGTTTGAGCATTGGCCTGCTAAACCCAGGGTTGTGAGTTCAATCCTTGAGGGGGCCATTTAGGGATCTGGGGCAAAAATTGGGGATTGGTCCTGCTTTGAGCAGGGGGTTGGACTAGATGATCTCCTGAGGTCCCTTCCAACCCTGATATTCTATGATTCTATACATCCCAAAATGCCATTGGCCTTCTTGGCAACAAGGGCACACTGCTGACTCATATCCAGCTTCTTGTCCACTGTCACCCCTAGGTCCTTTTCCGCAGAACTGCTGCCTAGCCATTCGGTCCCTAGTCTGTAGCAGTGCATTGGATTCTTCCATCCTAAGTGCAGGACCTTGCACTTATCCTTATTGAACCTCATCAGATTTCTTGTGGCCCAATCCTCCAATTTGTCTAGGTCCTTCTGTATCCTATCCCTCCCCTTCAGCGTATCTACCACTCCTCCCAGTTTAGTATCATCTGCAAATTTGCTGAGAGTGCAATCCACACCATCCTCCAGATCATTTATGAAGATATTGAACAAAACCAGCCCCAGGACCGACCCTTGGGGCACTCCACTTGATACCGGCTGCCAACTAGACATGGAGCCATTGATCACTACCCGTTGAGCCCGACAATCTAGCCAGCTTTCTACCCACCATGAGTCAGCTGCTGCTGCTCATGTGGGGCTTACATTCCTGCCCTGGGAGCCACCAGATCATTTCCTGGCTTGGGGGTTGGCTAGAGCCCAGCACAGGAATGACTCATCAACTCTCACACCTGCTCCGAGCAGCCTGACCACCTCACACTCACCCCGCTGGTACCATCAGTAGGGCTCACCACTCTTGATAGGTTTCAGAGTAACAGCCGTGTTAGTCTGTATTCACAAAAAGAAAAGGAGTACTTGTGGCATCTTAGAGACTAACCAATTTATTTGAGCGTAAGCTTTCATGAGCTACAGCTCACTTCATCGGATGCATACTGTGGAAAGTATAGAAGATCTTTTTATACACACAAAGCATGAAAAAATGGGTGCTTACCACTACAAAAGGTTCTCTCTCCCCCGCCCCCCCACTTCTCCTGCTGGTAATAGCTTATCTAAAGTGATCACTCTCCTTACAATGTATATGATAATCAAGGTGGGCCATTTCCATATCATATACATTGTAAGGAGAGTGATCACTTTAGATAAGCTATTACCAACAGGAGAGTGGGTTTGGGGGGGGAGGGGAAGAAAACCTGGATTTGTGCTGGAAATGGCCCAACTTGATTATCATCAATAGCTGCACTCTGGCTATTCCTGGCTGCCAAAAAACATCTTTGGGGGCCATAGGCAGTTGGATGCTAATAAGAGCAGCCCTGATGCTGCTCCATCCTGTACTGGGGCTGAAACAGTCTGCTGTCTAGTTCTGAAAGAAGGGAAATGTAGAGGTGGCACAAAACCATTTTCCCCTTTTCCATCCCCCAGCTCCTGCACTTAGCACAGTTTAGATGGAACAGGGAATTGGGGCCCTGACAACAAGACAGTGAGTAACCATCTTGAGATCTACAGTAGAGCCCTGTGCAGGACTAGTGTAGAGCAGTGACCCTCGACCTTTCCAGACTACTGTACCCATTTTAGGCGTCTGATTTGTCTTGCAGACCCTCAGGTTTCACCTCCCTTAAAAATTACTTGCTTACTGAAAAATTGTTTATGTTTGCATTTTTACCATATAATTATAAAATAAATCAATTGGAATATAAATATTGTACTTACATTTCAGTCTGTAGTACATAGAGCAGCATAAGCAAGTCATTGCATGAAATCTAAGTTTGTACTGACTTCCCTATTGCTTTTTATGTAGCCTGTTGCAAAGCTAGGCAAATATCTGGACCTCTGCGTACCCCCACAGGTACACGTACCCCTGGTTGAGAACCACTGGTGCAGAGCCCTGCAGCGAGACTGGGATCCTGTGGGTCCCTGCAGGACACACTGCTATAATAGCAGGAGTGGCTGGGAGCGGGATTTTAAAAAGTCCTGCGCAGGACTCTAATTTCTACAGCCTAAGGAGATTCAAATATCATTAAAGTGCTAAAAAGAAAACAAAAGCTCCAATCTGGTGCTATAACCAAATACAAACAAGGTGGCTTGAAAGTCTCTGTCACTTAGATGTTCTCAAGTGATTTCATCTCTCAGAGTTGGGTTGGAGCAAGGTTTTTTCTTCTGTGGAATTAAAGTAAGAGCTGCTGGCTTTTGCTAGAGTCTGCTTTTCCTTCCGCCCAAGGACCATAAAGAGCTTTACAAAGATATTGACTCTCACAACACCCCCATTTAGGTAGGGATTACTGCCCCTGTTTTGTTCTGTATTGCACAGCACCTGGCGGAGTGGGGCCAGGGTCCATGTCTAGGGCTCCTAGGCGATATTGTAATACAATTAATAAATAAGAATAATGAAGGTGCTGAATGATTGACTTGCCTGCAATCACACATTGAGAGACTAATCTCACCTCACTGAAGTCAATGGGAGTTTTGCTGTCGGTTTCATTGGAAGCAGGAGCATGTTTTGCATCAATACCAGAGTAAGGAACAGAACCTAGGAGATCCTAATTCTCTGGCTCAAACCACTAGACTCAAGGTTGTGGGACAATACATTGTGCCATCACTTTTTTAGCCAGAGGACCTAACTGATCTCAGCTGATGGCACAACATGACCCAGGATGAACATTTAGTCTGTGCTGGGAACAAACCATCATATAGATTCATCATTGACTGATTCCAAATAACTCACAACAGGTGGGGTGACATCGCTAATGGTGGGCTGTTAGCCTTCAGGGAGAGCATGGCAGACAAGGCTACTCTTGCAAAACCCATAGGGTGTGTCTGTCTTCCTGGGCTGGGAGGCTCACTCTCAGCTATAGTGTAGACATATTCTGTAGCTGGTCACTAAGGGTAGTATAGGGAAAGGTGCACTTCTTGACCATGAATACATAGCATAGTCTTCACCGAGGCAAAAAAAAAAAATAACCCAAACCTAAACTGAAAACCTAAAACTGAACCCTACCAAAACAAGACAATCCACTGCACACACTTCTCCCTCTGGGAAGACAATGAGAGAACAAACAACACAGAACAGGTGTTAGTCACACTGCTCAGTGGCGTGCTGGAAGGCGCTCAGATACTATGGTGATACGTGCGGTGCAAACACCTAGATAGAATCAGGGCCGGATTAACTGGCTTGACAAAGCCTTGGCTGGGATGATTTATTGGGGTTGGTCCTGCTTTGAGCAGGGGGTTAGACAAGATGACCTCCTGAGGTCTTTTCCAATCCTTATCTTCTATGATTGGAACCATTAGGCTAATAAGGCGATAAGGCCTTAGGCCCTCCTATTTTTTAGCCCCTAGTGGTGAGGCAGGGGGCACGGCCAGGTGAGGGGGGGAGTGAGCTTGCTCACGTAGCCCTGGTTGAGCGCTTCTGCCAGCAGAAAAGGCAAAGCAGCCCCCTATGGCTTGGAAAGAGCTCAGCCGGCAGCCAGCTGTGTCTCCCTGTGCTGCAGGAACACACTGCCCGGGATCCAGTTAACACTGGTGACTAGACACTAAAAATCGAGTTACCATGGGATCCCGTGCCAGCCATGGGTGTAGTATGAGCAGGCATTGTGTTCCCCCGTTCCTCCCACCCCTAATTTCTCCAGAGCTCTGCTTAGCTGTCAGGGAGGGAAGAGGCTCCCTCTGTCCCTCTCCTCCCCCGAGGCTGACAGGCAGCTCCAGGACACTGCCTCCAGGGCCCTAGTGCCCGTCACTGACATCTGCTGTGTGTGCTGGGTCCTGTTTCTGCACAACTGGTGAGTGCCTGGGGGGAGAGGGGGAAGAGGCAGTAACAGAGCGGTAGGGTGGGAAGCTTGCACACAACCTGCACGCACTCTCTCCAGCTCCAGCCAGAACTACTGGCCCTCCCATGTGTAAGGAACGAATTCCCACATATTTGTAGGAAAAAAACAAAACAAAACATCCCATTCTGGATACCAGTAATTTTACTTTTACAGAACCTTCCATCAAGGGGCTTCAGATTTATGATACATTGTGTTCAATACTGTACTGAACTGGACAAAAAATCAAAGACATCCAGTTTTTCTCTTTGATATATTTTTCTGTACTGGGATGCACAGGCAACCAAGTTCTTTCCCTATGCTCAGCCTAGCTCCACAGGCCAACGCATCTTTGTGCTTTTAAGGGGTTGCAAAAGCACTGGAGGAAGCTCAACACACAATATTGTAGGTTTCTCCCTCCCCTTTCCCTCAAGGATTTTAAATCCACTTCTTAGCAGGCTATGATAGAAGGACTAGCTGAATAGGCTAAAGGCAGGTTCTGTCCATTTGCTGGTTCTCTAGCAGTTCAATCCATCATAAAAAGTACCTCACATTTGATTTCTTTTGAGTTTCATTCCAAAAACGTAAAGCTAAATAAACCTGTTAGTCCTCATTTTTCTGCCCCTGCTCAAACTAACTTCTTTCCCAGGTGGAAAATGTTGGATAAGCATGGGATGTGATTTGAGAAAGGAATGAGAATGCAGGCCAGTTCCTGCTGACTGTTACACCTGTGCAGCCTTATTGACTTCAGGGAGAACAGATTTTTGCACAAGAATAGATTTTGGTCCCTTCTGCTTTTTCACACCTGGTATAAGCAGAATCTCATTCACTTTCTTCCCCTAAACTCTGAGCACTTGAAGGGAAAAAAAAAAAAATAAGCAAACGAAACAGGAACGCCAGCCTTAAACAAACGCCAGACCTGAAGTAACAAGGTGTCACTACAGCAGCCTTGGTTGGACTGTTCTTTCGAAAGATCCTAAATGGTTCTTTTAAGATGCTGATTTTCAGGGACATCTTTTTGTTCAAAGGGGCAGAGAACACAACAGGGAATAGCTCTGTTTTGTCAACTCCTAGTCATTCAAAAGCTGAAAGGCTTTAGATTAAGTTTGTTTAATGTTTGTACAGTGATTTTGAAGAGCTAACATAGTACAGAAGTGCCAAATATTATGATGGGGCAACCACCTAAAGATCTGTGTCATTTCTAGCTGGGTTTTTAAAAAAAAACACAAAAAAAAAACACAAAAAGCTTTAAAACAAACAAATGCAAACCATAGGGGGCTGGTGCACATAGAACTCATGCTTAAATCTCCTGTCAGAACTGCTGATCTCACATTCTAGAATAGATAATACTTAGTCCTGCCATGAGTTCAGGGGACCGGACTAGATGGCCTCTTCCAGTCTTATGATTCTAATTGTGGAAGAGCTTGGTGGCAGAATGGCCTGATGTGGTGAATCACTGGAGATTAACTACACAAACTGGGTATCATCCCACAAATAATATTTGGGTTCAATGTGAAAACAGTAATTTATTGTCCTCAGCCCGTGCAACACTGGGAGGCAGCTTTCAGAGCAAGACAACCTATAATACAATGCCACCCAATGTAATTTTCCCACTACTACTTCTGTGGATTTCACATCTGAGTGGTTTTCTTTTACATAATAGAAGCTGGCTGCCTCCCAGACTGTAGTCAGAGGGAGACAGGGTGTGTGGTGTAGAGGCCATAGCTTGGGGAAAACACCTGCAGGGCTTGACTTTGCACTGTGCCAGGGAAGAGCTGAGGGTAAAAGCACAAGGTTGAAAGAGGTGAGCAAGATGGGGGATGTTGCAATGTTCATTCTCAGACAGATGAGCCCCGCACTACCTAGGAGGCCCAGGAGAAGGGCAGCGTAGCATCCCTCATGCTACCTATTACTCAGAAGTTGCTGTTTGAAGAATTGAAGGTCGTGAGAGTAGAATAAACTTGTTAAATTTACATAAATATGCAAATATGTATGCAAATAAATGTTTGATGACTTCATAATTTTTGCAATATGTAATTCATACTTAGACCCTTCCCTCCCATTAGCCTTAGGCCCCTCATAACTGTAACCCGGCCCTGGATAGAATAGAATTGAACAGCTCTGCAATGATGAAGAGTGTCAGTGGAATTGTTAAATCGTGAACTAAGAAACATTTTTACAGGACCAGTGTCAAACACTGAATTGTAGCAAAAAATCATTTGCACTGCAGAATTTAACTGGTTAATCTGTATATTCCTTCTCTGATCATTATTTAGATGGAGTCAGGGCCCAATCCAGTGGAATAGATAAACACATACTTAATTTTAACCACGCTGCTTTGCAAAGCAGAGAAGTGGGGATTATGGCTCCCTGCGTTCTCTGCTGGCCCCTCTCGGACAGGATAGTCAAAACACAATGCACTCCAGCCACTCCTTCTCTCTGCCATTCCCTGCCCCCATTCCTCCCTATCCTTGACATGGCCCTTGCTGAGGCTGGAGTAGCAGCTGGCTAGGTTGGCTCTATGCTGACTGGAGAATCTCTGCTTGGTAGAAGGAATGTGACAAGTGTCTGCTGTTTTGAGCTACCTGAACAGTGCAAAGGGAGTGGAACAAGCCAGAGAATCTGCCCTAACTTGGTCCCCTACACACAACACAACTAAGAGGATATCTCCATTACATGTATATGTATACAGCATGATTGACATACAGGAATCTGCCACTCCAGCAGTTGTTCAAATTCCACCTGCACAGCAAGGGAGAACAGCTGCTCTGCTGGACCTTATTGGGCCTGCCACTGAGTGGGGCTGGATGAAGTGAGCAGGAGAGATTTCACTTAACCCCAATCATCTGGCAAGTACATGAAACACAAACAATAAAGGCCTGATCCTGTGAAACAGTGTCAAGTATCAAGGGGTAACCGTGTTAGTCTGTATCCACAGAAACAACAAGGAGTCCGGTGGCACCTTAAAGACTCAGATTTATTTGAGCATAAGCTTTTGTGGCTAAAAACCCCACTTCTTCAGATGCATGGAGTGAAAATTACAGATGCAGACATAGATATACTGACACATGAAGAGAAGCGAGTTACCTCACAAGTGGAGAGCCAGTGCGGGCAGGGCCAATTCGATCAGGGTGGACGTAGTCCACTCCCAACAATAGATGAGGAAGTGTCAACAGTGGGCACCCTCAACTCCCATTGACATCAATGAAATGGAGGGTGAAAAGCACCTCACAAGGGGTGCTTACTGAATAGAGCCTAAGACAGAACATGGTGCTGTTTGGAAACAGTTAATAAAGAATAAGACTATAAATAATGCACTAAACCTTTTAAACACATGCTAGGAGTATGGGAAGCCAGACAGAATAATTAGAAGTGACACTAAATGACAGACTATGATCTAGTGGGCTTAACTGCAGCCTGGTGGGATTGTTCTCATAACAAGAATGTTAACACATAATCTGTATAAAGAAGATAGGAAGGGGAGAAGTGGTGGAGGGGTGCTGTTGTGCATCAAATGTACATACCATTGCCAGCAACCTGTCATCTGATAATGAAGAGTGTGGTGGTAAAATCCTTTGAGTATGTACATAAGGCATGAAAAATGAAAGAGAAAGGACTGAGGCATCTGCTCCAGAGCATCAGGACTGGAGAGACAAGAGAGAAAATGTCTGGACCAGCTCTCAAGTTGCTTGAAACTAGAGGGAGTTGAACTTCTTTTACCTAATTTTGCCCCATTCGAACATCATGGGTATGAAAATTTTCTTATTCAGACATCATTGGCTTTGCATTCCAGCTGGCTATCCTGGGAGTTATGAGTGCTCAGAATTAGGCCCTTAATGTAGAATGCAAAAGCACAGGAGATGGGTGTGGGAGGTGTTAAGCTCTAGGGATGTTGTGCAAATTGGATCAGAGTAGCCATACACAGGGCTTAATTCCACTCTCCTAAAAAATGAGCAAAATTCCAGGACTTGTCAATGGGAGTCATATGCGTGCATATCTGAGGCCAGAATGTGGCCTGCTATTTGCAGGGAGAGTATTTAGTAATCCACATGGAAATTATATAAGGGCAATGACTCAAGCTATTTGAGGGGCAGCTGAACCTTTAAACAGTGCCACCCCACTATTGATGTATACAGTTTGGGGGAGCAATACCCCCTATGCACCCCCAATCTTCACCCAGGCTCAGGGCCCCATGGCTTGACCCTCAGATGAGCTGAATCTTTGACCTTCACAGAGGATTTTCACCAGCTTTACAAACATAACTTAATATCAACGGTGCACCCACTGCCCTGCACAACACTCCCTCCTGGGAATACCCTCAAATGAGTAGCTTTTTGCAGTTCCCAACCTCGCATTGACCTTTCAATGTTTAGGAGCAAACTTTTCAAAGTCAAACTTTAATGTGCACATTAATTACATGCAACTGTATTCATTAATCATGCTGTAAATACTCATATTTCTATACCCTTGAGGAAGGTGTGTGTTGTTATACTAGACTAGAATCCACACATCACAATTTGGATCTGGATCCATGATTTTCCACAACTGGGGGGGAGGGGGAGGAGGAGTGGGAGTGGGCGGGAGGGCATTTGGATGCAGGATTTTGTTTCAGCCCCATTTCTACATTATTCCTGTTTTTAAAAGAAGTAAACAGAGCTTTAAGTGTTGCTTCAAGAATTGAGTTGGAGGCAGGCAGCCCCCATGAGCCTAGACTCCCCATCCTCTTCTCTGCCACAGCTCCCTTTCTAGCTTTTTTTCCTCTAGAGCCTTGATTCAAGTTTAGATTGATAGGATTTGGTTTTGCAACTGTTCCCGATCTACCTAACCTGCAAATGAACTTTGGTTCTCAGTGTCTTTAATCCTAATCCCACTTCCTTTCCTACAGTCCTTTCCAACTGATGCTATGTTAAAAGAAATAACAGAAATGTGTTGTACATGTCTTGCCCAGGAGCATGAGAAGGGGAAATCAACCAGTGTCATAGTCTACAGAGATAAAATAAAAGCTCTGTTTAATCACAGCCTCATTGCAAACAACCTGTTCTGCCTTTGAGAACTATGAGCTCAAACTGAGTTTATTTCCTCCAGAGTGAGTAGCAGACAATACATCCAGATCACCAGGAAGTGCAGCTCCAGGACAGCAGATAAATGGGTTCCAAGAAAAAAAAAAAAAAAAAAGACAATATTTGTAAACTGAAAGCTACCGCAAACATCTTTACAAGAAACAGCTCATAATTTGACAGGTGTTGACACAAAGCCATCGTGTTCTGTTTATAAGGCACAAATCCCCAGAACAGGAAGGTCAAAGATGTGACAGTGTCTAGGTTCAGCAGCCACAGACAACCCTCACTGTGATGCTAAGAATAGGGCCAGCAAGCATTTCATTATGTTGGAAATTTGGGCATCATGCAATCCTGCCTGCTCCTCATTCCCTTTGTGAGTAAGAAGGGTCTTAGGTGAAGAACAACTCTGGTTCCCCTATATGTGGCGGAGAGAGGTTTTACACCTATGTGCATAAGGGAGCAAAGCTCTGAGGTGGCTGCCAAGGCACCAACACAGAAAGGTCCTTTAGAGAGGACCAGAGTCTTTGTATCCCATGAGTACACAGATCCACTGGCCATTCAGACTGTGCAGGGGGAGCACAGGGCCTAAGGCTGAAGCCTGAGGCAGTAGTACTCATGGAGCAGCCTGAGGTGGGGCCAGCATTTCACCCACAGATTTTAAAGCCAACATGAATCATTATGGTCACCTAGTCTGACATCTTGCATAAGACAGGCCTTAGAATTTCACCCCATCAGCATCTCTTTTAGAAAGATATTCAGTCTTGCTATAAAGATTTCAAGTACTAGAGAATCCACTATGTTCCTATTTAGATTGTTCCAATGGTTAATTACTCTCACGGATGTTTGCACCCTGTTTCTAATAGGTGCCGAGGTTCTTTCCCCCCCGCAAGCGTCCTCTGCAGGCTTCCCCAGCACACAGCTCAGTTACTCAGGCTGCATGCTGGGGTCTTTGATGGCGTGCACTGCCTACAATATACAGATTTTACTACAACCCTTGAAAGTGGAAAAAGTGCAGGAGGGATACTCCTCTCTGCCAAAAAGCACACAGCGGGGAAGTTTTCAAGTTCCTATCCTGACAAGGGAGCCAGATAAAATTTGTACTGAAAATAAAACCTGTGGAAGCTGTTCCTGGTTGTGCTCTTGTATTCAAGCAGCGTGCACACCCCCAGAGAGGAGATACAGACAGTTGTGTGGAAGGGATGGGGGCAGGGCTGGGGATGGTACAGCCGCACCGGAGGAGCTGCCTGCGCAGGGCACTGGCTCCTGGGAGCTGTGGCCCCACATTCTGCTCCTTTCACTGCTGCGGTTCCCAGGAGAGCCCTGCAGTTCCGCGGATACCAATTTATATCCGTGGATATCTGCATCCATGGATATAAATGTAACCCTTCTGCCCATCAGAGTTGGCAGCAACAAGGGCCGGGTTCAATATCTAGGGGATTCATTCCAATAACACAATGCAAACCGGCTCGAGCCCCCACCCAGTGACCTGGGACAAATATATACCACCCCCGCTGGGCGCCCCCAAGAGGCAATACGTCCCCTCTCGCAAGCACATAGTCTGAGTGTAGCAAAAGCCTTTTAATAACAGAGAGAAACAAAGTGGCATTATGTTGGGGAAACACCACCAACAGGATTCGTAACACAACCCATGAGCAAAACAAACCACCCCAAGCAAATTGGGGCATGACCCTTTCCCTTTGGTTCTTGAGTCCAGCAACCCCAAATCACCCAAAGTCCCAAAAGTCCAATGACCCAAAAGTCTTTCCCTGGTCAGGGCAGCCCCAGAGTTCGAAAGTTTATCTGCAGAGCTTTACCTCCCAACCTGGGTGGAGATGGGGGGCGGGGGAAGAGAGGTAAGGGGCACCTTACATGATCTGAAGCTGACCGCCCCACAGCTCCATAGGCCTTCGCTCTGCTCTGCTCCACCAGCCACCCCACGAACTGCTTCGCTACACTCCGCTGCTCCACCAGCCGGTCCACAAACTGCTCCGCTCCACGTCCCAAAAGCAGCTCCCGCCATCCTATAGAACTGCTCCACCAGCCTGTCCACAAGGCACTCCAGCTGTCCCACAAACTGCTCCACAATATATCTTCAGGCTCCCCCACTACTTAACACAACGCTCAGTGATTTCAGCTCTTAGGTGAATTCAGCTTGTAGTAGGGGAGCCTCAGTGCTGGTGCACCATTAGCCCAAAGTGAGCTCAGCAGCCTGTAACTAGACTCCTAATGGAATCAAAATTAGCTCTGATATTCCACAGTGGAGAGAGGAGGAAGTGCAATTAGCATGTAAGGCCCTCACCCAGAGGCCCATGCCACCAAGTATTAATACTTGTCCCCAGCCTCTCTCCATTCACAGAGTTTTGGAACCCATGACCCTTGCCTAGCGAGTGCTACTTAGTTGATGGTGAATCCCTCCATCATAACAAAAGGCCAAGTACAGTTCCAAGCACAGTTCCCATAATCAGGGTAATAACAATTTATTCTTCCTGCCCCAATAACAGAGACACTGGGGATCCCACAGCAGCCAAAGTGACCATTTGGGCAGCTATGGCCTCATTTTAGGTGGGGTGGGTGTGCCTATGCAAATGAGATCGGCCCCTGAATTTCTTTTCCACAACTTGGCACACCTCACCACCAGATGTCAGGGTGGAGCTCATCCTGACACTGCTTACATCAATTTGTATCAGTGCAGGGCTCTACCAATTAGTGTAAAGGGGTTCTTAGGGTCACACTACCGCAAACAAGAATATATCAATTTTTTATAGAAAACAAACTCCCATAAAATAGAGCACATAACTATTTCATAAATACATTGAACTCATTAACTAGAAATCAGGAACCACTCTGCACCAACCTTAGAGGCTGGTTTGTGAGATAAACTTAGTCTACTGAATTAGGGGAAATGAGGAAGAGCTAGACTCCTTAAGAGATTCTACCACTGACTTGATTGTGTTGCAATATGGTACCATATCCACAGTGCAGTGATTAACTGGGACACAGAGGTGGTGTGGGGTTTGAAAACAAATGTTCAGGAATGTATTTTTAATTTGATTCCATAAAGGAAATTGCACAATCCTCAAAAACAGTCAGGTCTTTGATATGTGCTATTTTGGGAACATTTTGAAACTCCTTCTCTGCTTCTCCCCCAATAAATCAAATCAGTTTGACTATGGGTTTTTCCATAAACCCACATTCTCAGAATGTCAGTCCAATTTTAGATTTTTATATTTAAAAATAAATGCATGACCATAAAAGAGAGAGAGAGATCTGAAGTAGGAATGGAGGAAGAGCAAAGAAAGCTATCATGTTCATTGTTTCAGAAACCACATTTGCAATTTCCAACACATCTGTTAGTGTTGCAGCCATTTTATTGTAAGGAATGTGTAATTTATGGATCTGTTCAGTGAATAATTTATCATTAAATGGGTGATGCTTAAAAGAAGGGAAGTGCACTTTTGGTTGGTGTTGGATGGCTGTTTAATAAACAGCCCAGAGTAAACAATGTGTAGATATAAATGTAACAACTAATTTAAAACCATTTAAACATCATTGGAACAGCCCTTACAATAACTGTTCTGGCAATAAATTATTTGTTTGAGATGCTGCACTTGGCTTTTATATTTTCTATTACATGCATATAAATATACTACTAACTTTGGCAAGTCATTGATAATCAATTACATAGTGACTTTATTGTAACAGTTGCCTAACATTTATAGACATTATAACAATGTTTCGATCTGGTACTGTTATCAGGAGCGAGGGGTTTAGAGATAGAAACCCCCAAAACACTTAACAATGTATCTTACATAAGAACCATTTTCCCCCGTCTTACGCAATCTTAAACCAATCAGCATTTCTCCCCAAACTGAGGTTGTTCTCAGAAAGCAGGCTTTGTTTCTGAGTCAGAGATCCCAGCAGGCCTAGCTGCCTTTAAAGCACAATAAAGTTCCACTCTGCAGTTTTGGTTCTTGCATATAATCTCTGAGATACTAGAAAGTTTGCTAAAATGCATATAGCTAGACGAAAAGAAAAAGAAAAAGACACTATCTGTACAAAGTAAGGTCCTTGTCATAAATATAAAGGGAAGGGTAAACCCCTTTGAAATCCCTCCTGGCCAGGGGAAGCTCCTCTCACCTGTAAAGGGTTAAGAAGCTAAAGGTAACCTCGCTGGCACCTGACCAAAATGACCAATGAGGAGACAAGATACTTTCAAAAGCTGGGAGGAGGGAGAGAAACAAAGGTTTTGTGTGTCTGTCTGTAGTCGTCTTGGCCGGGGACAGAACAGGAATGGAGTCTTAGAACTTTTAGTAAGTAATCTAGCTAGGTATGTGTTAGATTATGATTTCTTTAAATGGCTGAGAAAAGAATTGTGCTGAATAGAATAACTATTTCTGTCTGTGTATCTTTTTTGTAACTTAAGGTTTTGCCTAGAGGGGTTCTCTATGTTTTTGAATCTAATTACCCTGTAAGATATATACCATCCTGATTTTACTGGGGGGATTTCTTTATTTCTATTTACTTCTATTTTTTATTAAAAGTCTTCTTGTAAAACACTGAATGCTTTTTCATTGTTCTCAGATCCAAGGGTTTGGGTTTGTGGTCACCTATGCAAATTGGTGAGGCTTTTTATCCAACATTTCCCAGGAAAGGGGGGGTGCAAGTGTTGGGAGGATTGTTCATTGTTCTTAAGATCCAAGGGTCTGGGTCTGTAGTCACCTAGACAAATTGGTGAGGCTTTTTACCAAACCTTGTCCAGGAAGTGGGGTGCAAGGTTTTGGGAAGTATTTTGGGGGGAAGGACGCGTCCAAACAGCTCTTCCCCAGTAACCAGTATTAGTTTGGTGGTGGTAGCGGCCATTCCAAGGATAACGGGGGTAATATTTTGTACCTTGGGGAAGTTTTGACCTAAGCTGGTAAAGATAAGCTTAGGAGGTTTTTCATGCAGGTCCCCACATCTGTACCCTAGAGTTCAGAGTGGGGGAGGAACCTTGACATGGTGGCACAGTGGTGGGATTAACCTGAAATCATTTTGAGATCCAGTTGAGATTTTTTGAACTAGAAATACAGATTTTAAAAAGGAATTTTTAGGAAGTCCAGAAGGCAGCTTTGAAACTGAAAGCAGCTTGGTTTCTCTCTGCTTTGTGGCCAAGCAGAGACAAAAGGGGATTATCTTGTGAATTGCAGGTTTTCTTTGCCTGGAGGCAGGGTACTTAACTCCTGCAGGGAAATTCACAGTCTTCCAACCCAGAGGTTTTTTTTTTTCTTTTCTTCCTAAAAGTAAATAGGGGGTGTGTGCTCTACCCATTTGCCTGGAGACAAAAGTGGCAGGGTTTTTTTTAGGATTTTGATTTTTTTTTTTGTTTTACAAGGAGCACAGGTTTGAAAAGAAATTTTTTTTTCTTCTTTGGGCTGGGTAAGCAGGTTTCCAAGTAGTTGGAGGTTTTTTGCTTAAATTTGGGCCCAGAGCAGAGACAAGGGAATTGTCTTTTTCTGTAGGCTGACAATCACTATCAGAGAATAGGTATTCTATTCCAGCACAGCAAAATTTTACAGCCAAGTTTTGTTTGTTTATTTCTAAACCTCGGGTGTAAAGTTAGTTAAAAACAGAGAGGTTAGAATGGCCAAATCCTCAGCTCGACTACAGCTGGAATTAGCCAAATTTCAGGCTGAGGAAAAACAAAGGGAACATGAAAGACAAATAGAACTCATGCAGCTGAAGAAGGAACAAGAAAGGGAGGCAGAACAACACCAAGAGGCTGCCCACAAGAGGGAAATGGAGGCAAGGAAGCATGTGGAGGAGGAGAGGGAAAAAGAGAGGAAGCATGTGGAGGAGATGGAGAGGATAAAGGCCCAGCAGAATATACCAACAAACCCTAGCAATCCTTCTCCAGGTACCACTTCCCATCCCAGAAAGTTCCCCACCTACAAGGCAGGTGATGATACTGAGGCCTTCTTAGAAAACTTCGAAAGGGCCTGCCTTGGGTACAACATCTCTACTGACCAATACATGGTAGAGCTGAGGCCGCAGCTCAGTGGACCCTTAGCTGAGGTGGCAGCTGAAATGCCTAAAGAACACATGAACAAGTATGAACTGTTTAAATCCAAGGCGAGAGTCAGAATGGGGATAACACCCGAGCAGTCTCGTCGGAGGTTCAGAGCCCTAAGGTGGAAACCAGACATGTCATTTACCCGACATGCCTACCACATTGTAAAACATTGGGATGCCTGGATATCAGGAGCAAGTGTTGAATCTCCAGTAAATTTGCCCTTCCTAATGCAAATGGAACAATTCTTAGAGGGTGTTCCTGAGGAAATAGAAAGATACATCCTAGATGGGAAACCCAAAACTGTAATTGAGGCAGGAGAGATTGGAGCCAGATGGGTGGAGGTGGCAGAGAAGAAGAAAACTGGTCGCAGTTGGAGCGGAGACCAGAAGGGACCACCCCAGACCACACCCTATTACCGGGGGCCGCCCAAAGCCCCACCTACCTCCCAAAGAACCCTCCAGACCCCTTATCGTCCCACCACCCCGTTCTCCAGCAACCCTCCTCGCCCCGGTGACCCGTCAGCTGGACGATGTTTTAAATGTAACGAGCTGGGGCATGTAAAGGCCAACTGCCCCAAGAACCCCAACAGATTACAGTTCATTGCACCGGAATCACACCAGAGGTCCACAGGCCCAGATACCTCCCAGATACCCTTGGAGCGGAGGGAAACTGTGAGTGTGGGTGGGAAGGAGGTCACCGCGTGGAGGGACACCGGAGCACAAGTGTCAGCTATCCATGCTTCCTTAGTGGACCCCAATTTAATCAACCCAGAGATCCAAGTGACGATTCAACCCTTCAAGTCCAACTCTTTCAATTTGCCTACAGCCAAGTTGCCTGTCCAGTACAAGGGCTGGTCAGGAATGTGGACTTTTGCAGTCTATGATGATTATCCCATCCCCATGCTGTTGGGGGAAGACTTGGCCAATCATGTGAAGCAGGCCAAGAGGGTGGGAATGGTCACCCGCAACCAGGCTAAACAAGCCGTGAGGCCTAGCTCTGTTCCGGAAACTTCTATCAGGACCCAGTCAGAGGTGATAGACCTGGACCCCAGGCCAATGTCTGCAACAGCAGTAGTGGATCCAGTCCCAGAGACCCAGACGGAACCAGTCCCAGAACCGGAACCAGCCAAACAACCAACACCAGACCCCGTGTCAGCACTGAATCCAGTACTTGCAACCTCAACACCAGAGGGCCCCACCGAACCTGAACTGGCAGCAGCCGATAACCCTACACAAGAGGCTCAGCCGGAGCCTGAATCCCAACATAGTGCACCAGCGGAGAGCGGTTCACAGTCAACAGAAACAGCTCCATCCCCTATATCGCTTCCAGAGGGACCAAGCCTAGGTCCACAATCCCATGAGGAACTGATGTCTCCAGCATCAAGGGAACAGTTCCAGACCGAACAGGAAGCAGATGAAAGCCTCCAGAGAGCTTGGATGGCGGCACGGAGCAACCCACCGCCTCTCAGCTCTTCTAATCGATCCAGGTTTGTTGTAGAAAGAGGACTTTTATACAAGGAAACTCTTTCTGGGGGACACCAGGAAGACTGGCATCCTCAGAGACAGTTGGTAGTTCCAACTAAATACCGGGCCAAGCTCTTGAGCTTAGCCCATGATCACCCTAGTGGCCATGCTGGGGTGAACAGGACCAAAGACCGTTTGGGGGGGGTCATTCCACTGGGAGGGAATGGGCAAGGATGTTTCTACCTATGTCCAGTCTTGTGAGGTGTGCCAAAGAGTGGGAAAACCCCAAGACCAGGTCAAAGCTCCTCTCCAGCCACTCCCCATCATTGAAGTTCCATTTCAGCGAGTAGCTGTGGATATTCTGGGTCCTTTTCCGAAAAAGACACCCAGAGGAAAGCAGTACATACTGACTTTCATGGATTTTGCCACCCGATGGCCGGAAGCAGTAGCTCTAAGCAACACCAGGGCTAAAAGTGTGTGCCAGGCACTAGCAGACATTTTTGCCAGGGTAGGTTGGCCCTCCGACATCCTCACAGATGCAGGGACTAATTTCCTGGCAGGAACTATGAAAAACCTTTGGGAAGCTCATGGGGTAAATCACTTGGTTGCCACTCCTTACCATCATCAAACAAATGGCATGGTGGAGAAGTTTAATGGAACTTTGGGGGCCATGATACGTAAATTCGTAAATGAGCACTCCAATGATTGGGACCTAGTATTGCAGCAGTTGCTCTTTGCCTACAGAGCTGTACCACATCCCAGTTTAGGGTTTTCCCCATTTGAACTTGTATATGGCCGTGAGGTTAAGGGGCCATTGCAGTTGGTGAAGCAGCAATGGGAGGGATTTACACCTTCTCCAGGAACTAGCATTCTGGACTTTGTAACCAACCTACAAAACACCCTCCGAACCTCTTTAGCCCTTGCTAGAGAAAACTTACAGGATGCTCAAAAAGAGCAAAAAGCCTGGTATGATAAACATGCCAGAGAGCGTTCCTTCAAAGTAGGAGACCAGGTCATGGTCTTAAAGGCGCTCCAGGCCCATAAAATGGAAGCATCGTGGGAAGGGCCATTCGTGGTCCAGGAGCGCCTGGGAGCTGTTAATTATCTCATAGCATTCCCCACCTCCAACCGAAAGCCTAAGGTGTATCATATTAATTCTCTAAAGCCCTTTTATTCCAGAGAATTAAAGGTTTGTCAGTTTACAGCCCAGGGAGGAGACGACGCTGAGTGGCCTGAAGGTGTCTACTACGAAGGGAAATGTGCTGGTGGTGTGGAAGAGGTGAACCTCTCCATGACCCTTGGGCGTATGCAGCGACAGCAGATCCAGGAGCTGTGCACTAGCTACGCGCCAACGTTCTCAGCCACCCCAGGACTGACTGAACGGGCATACCACTCCATTGACACAGGTAATGCTCACCCAATTAGGGTCCAACCTTACCGGGTGTCTCCTCAAGCTAAAACTGCTATAGAACGGGAGATCCAGGATATGTTACAGATGGGTGTAATCCGCCCCTCTGAAAGTGCATGGGCATCTCCAGTGGTTCTAGTTCCCAAACCAGATGGGGAAATACGTTTTTGCGTGGACTACCGTAAGCTAAATGCTGTAACTCGCCCAGACAACTATCCCATGCCACGCACAGATGAACTATTAGAGAAACTGGGAAGGGCCCAGTTCATCTCTACCTTGGACTTAACCAAGGGGTACTGGCAGGTACCGCTAGATGAATCTGCCAAGGAAAGGTCAGCCTTCATCACACATCTCGGGCTGTATGAATTTAATGTACTCCCTTTCGGGCTGCGAAATGCACCCGCCACTTTCCAAAGACTTGTAGATGGTCTCCTAGCGGGATTAGGAAAATATGCAGTCGCCTACCTTGACGATGTGGCCATATTTTCGGATTCCTGGGCAGACCACCTGGAACATCTACAAAAAGTCCTTGAGCGCATAAGGGAGGCAGGACTAACTGTTAAGGCTAAGAAGTGTCAAATAGGCCTAAACAGAGTGACTTACCTTGGACACCAGGTGGGTCAAGGAACTATCAGCCCCCTACAGGCCAAAGTGGATGCTATCCAAAAGTGGCCTGTCCCAAAGTCAAAGAAACAGGTTCAATCCTTCTTAGGCTTGGCCGGTTATTACAGACGATTTGTACCGCACTACAGCCAAATCGCTGCCCCACTGACAGACCTAACCAAAAAGAAACAGCCAAATGCTGTTCAGTGGACCGGAAAGTGTCAGAAGGCCTTTAACAAGCTTAAAGCGACACTCATGTCTGACCCTGTACTAAGGGCCCCAGACTTTGACAAACCGTTCCTAGTAACCACAGATGCATCCGAGCGTGGTGTGGGAGCAGTTTTAATGCAGAAAGGACCTGATCAAGAATTCCACCCTGTAGTGTTTCTCAGCAAAAAACTGTCTGAGAGGGAAAGCAACTGGTCAGTCACTGAAAAAGAATGTTATGCCATTGTCTACGCTCTGGAAAAGCTACGCCCATATGTTTGGGGACGGCGTTTCCACCTGCAAACCGACCATGCTGCACTAAAGTGGCTTCACACCGTCAAAGAAACTAACAGAAAACTTCTTCGGTGGAGTTTAGCTCTCCAAGATTTTGATTTCGACATCCAACACATCTCAGGAGCTTCTAACAAAGTGGCTGATGCACTCTCCTGTGAAAGTTTCCCAGAATCAACTGGTTAAAATCGTCCTTGAGATGTGGAAAATATTGTTAGTCTTTATGTACTTGGTAGTATATTTAGAGATGCATGTGTCTTATTAACTCTGTTTTCCTAGAGCTCCAGGAAGAAATCCCAGCCAGTGTTTCACCCTAGCTGAGATTTGGGGGGCGTGTCATAAATATAAAGGGAAGGGTAAACCCCTTTGAAATCCCTCCTGGCCAGGGGAAGCTCCTCTCACCTGTAAAGGGTTAAGAAGCTAAAGGTAACCTCGCTGGCACCTGACCAAAATGACCAATGAGGAGACAAGATACTTTCAAAAGCTGGGAGGAGGGAGAGAAACAAAGGTTTTGTGTGTCTGTCTGTAGTCGTCTTGGCCGGGGACAGAACAGGAATGGAGTCTTAGAACTTTTAGTAAGTAATCTAGCTAAGTATGTGTTAGATTATGATTTCTTTAAATGGCTGAGAAAAGAATTGTGCTGAATAGAATAACTATTTCTGTCTGTGTATCTTTTTTGTAACTTAAGGTTTTGCCTAGAGGGGTTCTCTATGTTTTTGAATCTAATTACCCTGTAAGATATATACCATCCTGATTTTACTGGGGGGATTTCTTTATTTCTATTTACTTCTATTTTTTATTAAAAGTCTTCTTGTAAAACACTGAATGCTTTTTCATTGTTCTCAGATCCAAGGGTTTGGGTTTGTGGTCACCTATGCAAATTGGTGAGGCTTTTTATCCAACATTTCCCAGGAAAGGGGGGGGTGCAAGTGTTGGGAGGATTGTTCATTGTTCTTAAGATCCAAGGGTCTGGGTCTGTAGTCACCTAGACAAATTGGTGAGGCTTTTTACCAAACCTTGTCCAGGAAGTGGGGTGCAAGGTTTTGGGAAGTATTTTGGGGGGAAGGACGCGTCCAAACAGCTCTTCCCCAGTAACCAGTATTAGTTTGGTGGTGGTAGCGGCCATTCCAAGGATAACGGGGGTAATATTTTGTACCTTGGGGAAGTTTTGACCTAAGCTGGTAAAGATAAGCTTAGGAGGTTTTTCATGCAGGTCCCCACATCTGTACCCTAGAGTTCAGAGTGGGGGAGGAACCTTGACAGTCCTGATTCAGGAAATCACTTAAATATTCACTTCAGTCCATCCCTATTTGGGAAAGTACTGAAGCACCTGTGTAAATTCCAAATGGTGATTTGATCTGACCATACTTAGTAGATCTGGGTGACATTTTTTTGGCAAATAATAAATTTGCCAAAAAAAAAAAAAAAAAACATTGTTCAGTCCACTGAAACTATTTGCATATTTAGATCAAATTCGGCAAATAGTTTCAGCTGGAAAAAATTTTTTAAAATGTTGAAACTTTAATTTAGACTTTTTCATTTTAAACTGTTGTGTTTCAACCATTTCAAAACAATTTGATTTTTCATATAAAAACAGAATTTTGTTTTTGAAATTTGTTTAATACCAAAAAAGGGTAAAAACACCTGAAAATTACCCCAAATAAATAAATAATACAAAAATGTAGGTCAAATCAAAAGTGTTGTTTGAGTCTAAACAAAATGAAAAACTGAAAACATTTAGTTGATGAATGGCCAACAAATTGATTAAAATAATGATCTGTTCTCACTTAAAAATAAAGGGACAAATCTGATGGATTAATTCCTCACAGCTATATGTTCTTGCTCAAAATGTTTCTAATGTAAAGTTTGTAAAAAATGCTGTTTATTTGCAAACAAATTTTTTTGTGAAAAATCATCAACATTGTTGAGATTTCTGGTTTTGGCAGAAAATTTAGTGCCTTTTCTTCAATTATTTTTAAAATTTCGATTGAAAAATTTCAAAAGCCATTTTGAAAAACAATTAAGGCATGAGATTTTTCAATAAACTAAAAGGTCTGTTTTAAAGGTTCAAAATAAAATTAATTTTTAAATTGTCACAAAAATCTCTTCACTTTTTGACCACTTCTAATCACTGCTAAAAGTTTGGCTAGTTCTGCCTGAGTCATTGCTGGGCAGTTTTGGTTCCACCCAACAGAGGGTAGTAGTACACATATGAAATGAATTGGCAAAAAAGTTAGTATAATACTCAATCTGTGAAGGTGATGTAATAGACCTGTTGATAAAATAGTCATGATATACTTGTCCTATTGCACTTAATTGATGTTAAACTTTTAAATTTCTTCAGTGGAGGTCTCCTACTGCAGCTATATGATGAATTTAGAAAACACACCCACAAATACAATCTCATGGAGGAAAAATATGACTTTGCTTTTTTCCATGCAATTATTCTCTTCTGAAGAGGACGTGTGTGGGGGGAGGGGTTACGTTAATTCTTTCTTGGACTAAGTTTAACCAACAGCATTTTTAAAGTTAAGCAAAGATGTGGCTGGCAAGCTTGACTCTTACCATTTGAGCTGGTGGATACGAAGTGGTGAGTTTCTGTGCTTTCATGAGATAATGCAAGTAGACTTTCACAATATGGCAGACATTAACTAGCTTCTGGTTTTCCTTTTCAGGAGGCATTAGTCTGTTATAAAGAGCCAGACAGTACACACAAAATACATTGCCTCCTCACGTCAGCCGAGAAGCTAGCCCTTGTCACCAGTGTGTGAAGTGTTCCTACTGAGAGCGTAGAGGCGATTGCATCAGAAATATATGTCTGTCCCTTTGTTTTTCTCATTTATGGTTTCCTGCTCTTTCTCACGCATGTCTCTGCTGTATCACTGTCTGGAATTTTATTTGAATCACTCTTGAATTAGTTCATGGACCTTAATACACTGGCCTGTCACGTGTGGTCTAGTGGTTAGAACATAGTATTAGATATAATGATGCCTGCATAATACAGAAATGACCATGTTACAAATATCCAAGATGGAAGGCTAGAAAGCAGTATTACCAGCCCTAAGCAATCAAAAATCATGAGTCAGCACCCAAAATCATGAGATATGATTTTTAAGACAGAGATTTTAAATTCTATATATGAGTTTCTTCTTACTTGCCTTCTGGAGTTTGCGTTTTCAGCATACACTAGGTCACATTTTCAAGCTTTTCATGAAGGCTGAGATACTCAGTCACATGCTTCCAGTAGGTGAGGCTTTAAGATAAACACCAAATAGCATGAGACTCATAGCAAAACAAAAGCTGGCAACACGGAGAAAGAAATCAGAACAGATGGGATCCGTTCTTGAGTGTACCACTAAACGCGTTTTGTGGCCTCTTCAAACAGGACTCCATCAATGCACAGTAAGAACCTTCAAGGTTGTGCCTGCAGCACACACACGGGAGTTACAACACACCACTTTGGTGCACACTGCTATTTACACTCTCCTAGTCCAAATGTAAGGCTCACATAAATGTGCAAGCATTTGGAATTCCTTAGAACTTATCAATGCAAAGTTACTTCATTTACTCAGATGTGGGTTTAGAAAAGTTGCACGCAGCACATTGGGAACATGCCCTTTAATAGTTTTATTTGAAGTATAGATAGATAACCTGCTTCACATGCATTCAGCTGTGGAAAAACACAGGTCAAGACAAAACATACTGCTTCTCCAAATGTCCATGATTTCTTGAGCCTTTTGCCTAATTTGTGACATGTTCCACTTTAGTACAACAAAAACCTTTAAACAGACATCTAATTATTTGTCTTGCTGGTACCCTTAAGTATTATCTCCACATTTTAATTTATATCTTTCCTTTTTCTTTGACTGTTTTATTATCATTTACTTTTTACAGCTCTTAAAGATTTTTTATGTTTCAGTCTGTGTCTGGAAACGGATTTAAAAGTTTGCCTTGTTTCTTCTAGGGTTAGAAGCCCAGAGAGGCCTGTCTGTTTCTTTTAAGAGTGAACTCAGTAAAGCAGCAAACTTTAATTTTAAAATCCTGTAGGATAACAGTAAATTTAGTAAAAAGAAAAGGAGTACTTGTGTCACCTTAGAGACTAACCAATTTATTAGAGCATAAGCTTTCGTGAGCTACAGCTCACTTCATCAGATGCATATCGTGGAAACTGCAGCAGACTTTATATATACACAGAGAGAATATGAACCAATACCTCCTCCCACCCCACTGTCCTGCTGGTAATAGCTTATCTAAAGTGATCATCAGGTGGGCCATTTCCTGCACAAATCCAGGTTTGGAAATAGCCCAACTTGATTGTCATGCACATTGTGTAAAGAGTTGTCACTTTGGATGGGCTATCACCAGCAGGAGAGTGAATTTGTGTGGGGGGGTGGAGGGTGAGAAAACCTGGATTTGTGCTGGAAATGGCCCACCTGATGATCACTTTAGATAAGCTATTACCAGCAGGACAGTGGGGTGGGAGGAGGTATTGGTTCATATTCTCTCTGTATATATAAAGTCTGCTGCAGTTTCCACGATATGCATCTGATGAAGTGAGCTGTAGCTCACGAAAGCTTATGCTCTAATAAATTGGTTAGTCTCTAAGGTGCCACAAGTACTCCTTTTCTTTTTGCGAATACAGACTAACACGGCTGTTACTCTGAAACCAGTAAATTTAGTATGGGTGATAAATCAGGGACTGTGCTTGAATATCAGTGATTTATCAAAGCAGTATATTGATAGTCAGAAGACCTAGGTTCTAGTCCCAGTTCTGTAACTGACCTGCAGCATGGCCTTGGGCAAGTTGCTTTGTCTCCTCTTACTCTTTGGGACGTAAACTCTAGCTATATACTTAGAGTGCCCAACATAGCAGGGCATGAGGATAATACACGTATTAGTAATAATAATAAATATTCCCTCATAAGAAAGCTGGGTTTGTCCAAGAGACTCTGATTTTGGCCCTTCTCCTAGTGGGATCAGTGCCATACTTTGTTAAAAAACAAGTCTTCCTTGATCCAAAGCATAGACGATTTAAAAGCGTATTTGAAACTTGGCATATTTAGATTCCTATCTGCTTCTTGCTTGGCATTTCTTTATGACCCAGTATTGTAAAAAGTCCTATTTTACCATATGTAGATTTTAAAAGGGGAGAACACCCTGACAAGTATAAAAGTGTGGACAAATTATAATGAGAGATGCAAATGCCTGTTTTTTTCTGTTGTGTGTGAAAATTTGTGCAATGCTGAAAACTATACATGCTAACGTCTGCTACTATACAGAAAATCCATGATGTAACTCCACTGGATTCATTTGTACCAAATTCATCTCTGGAATAATTCCATTGAAGCCAATGGCGTTAAACCCAGGCTGAATATGATCTAATTTTACCTATCTCAGATGGATGAAAGGTGAGGTGAGATATGAACTAGTGGTCCAAAACAGCATAAAAAAAACAACCCTTCAAATCTGCAAATTACATAACTAAGCCATCCGCTCCACCAATGAGAGCCAAAACCTGTGTGTGGATGTTCTGGGCATAGAACTAATTGAATGCCTATGACAAATATTGTTAAAAGGCACTGGCATTCTGAATCACGTCCATTAAAAAAGGTACGTGCAAGTCTATGGAAAAATAGGTTATTTTAACATCAGTGTGTACTTGGGAACATCATGGCTGTCACTATGCTTCACACCACGGCCACTTGGAATTTCATAACTATTATGAAGATCGAATTCTGATCCTCCTGCTCCAGAAGCAGAAATCCCTATCACTGGAACTAAAGAAGAGTCTTGGCCTGAGAAGACAACTTCTGACATATGGATGAGCAGTTCTGATTCTGTCCAGTAGAGAGCAGTCATGTGTACACACACTTCATGGCCACTTCTCAGCAGCATTTCAGCAGCGGGGTGTCCTGCGGCCACTCAAAAATGCCCCGGCGAGCGCCATGGTGCCCGCGGGCGCTGCGTTGGGGACCCCTGCCTTACATCAGTGGTTCTCAAACTTATTTGATCACATCCACCTTCTTTGTATCTGTAGTAGTTTATGCCCCTCACACAAGTACCAATTTAAAAAAAATCAACATGCAACTCTCACTAAATGTTAAAAAGAGGAAGGCATTGATTCAAACAGAGCCAACGATCCATTGTAATAAGAGCAAAAGCAACACTGCAATTGTGGTCGATGCTTCCATTTAAATGTGCACGCCGCGTCGTAGCAAACGGATTCACGTACAAATGGCGATGACTTTGTACAATGCTAGGCAAGCTGAACAGAAATCTGTCAAAAGGCACAGCCCCATCCCGAGTCAAAGGCACAGCCCCATCTGAGGACGTGATATGTCTGGAGGAATGAGCTTTGCTAGTCATTCATTGCTGTGGGTAAAATGTTCCCAGTAGTTTTCCTTAAAGCTTCTCCCGCCCTCCCAGAGCACATTCTGCAGGCCCAGAGTTTGAGAACCTCTGCTTTGAAATGGCAAAGCTAACACTTTGCAAAGTGCAAACATTTACATGCTGCACTTCATTCAAATTAACTAGGGAAGATAAGAGTCTCTAACAAATTAATTCTGCTAATGCTGTAAACTGAGAAAACTTTCAATCACCGCTGCAAACCAAACCAATCTGGCTAAACTGCTGACTTGTGTTCCTCTTTAAGTGATGCTAGAAGCACGCATCAACAAGCAACTTTGCTTCATGCTGTTGAGTGTACGACTGATTTACTGCTTGCCAGGACTGCTTGATAAAAAATAGAGCCATAGCCAGTTCAAACTAATATAGCATATCAATCCAGAGCCAAGAAAAAGTAAAGATGTGTGGGGAATTTGAGACCATTTTGTCGCGGCTAAATTCGGTTTCCTATGAAGTGCCTGAAATAAAATGTACAGCAGAACTTTAAAACTCACGTATTAGTTCAGACCAGCGTTTGCTATTTCATTTAATGTATACAAGTCCTAGGCACTTGTGTAACCCTTCTGCCCGTCAGAGTTGGCAGCAACAAGGGCCGGGTTCAATATCTAGGGGTTCCATTCCAATAACACAATGCAAACCGGCTCGAGCCCCCACCCAGTGACCTGGGAAAAATATATACCACCCCCGCTGGGCGCCTCCAAGAGGCAATACTTCCCCTCTCGCAAGCACATAGTCTGAGTGTAGCAAAAGTCTTTTAATAACAGAGAGAAACAATGTGGCATTATGTTGGGGAAACACCACCAACAGGATTCATAACACAACCCATGAGCAAAAACAACCCCACCCCAGGCAAATTGGGGCATGCCCTTTTCCCTTTGGTTCTTGAGTCCAGCAACCCCAAATCACCCAAAGTCCCAAAAGTCCAATGCCCCAAAAGTCTCTGTCCCTGGTCAGGGCAGCCCCAGAGTTCGAAAGTTTATCGGCGGAGCTTTACCTCCCAACCTGGGTGGAAATGGGACGGGGGTAAGAGGCACCTTACGTGATCTGAAGCTGACCGCCCCATAGCTCCATAGCGGCGCTCCGCTCCGCCAGCCGCCCCACGAACTCCTTCGCTCAGCTGCGCTCCGCTCCGCCAGCCGCCCCACGAACTCCTTCGCTCAGCTGCGCTCCGCTCCGCCAGCCGCCCCACGAACTCCTTCGCTCAGCTGCGCTCCGCTCCGCCAGCCGCCCCACAAACTCCTTCGCTCAGCTGCGCTCCGCTCCGCCAGCCGCCCCACAAACTCCTTCGCTCAGCTGCGCTCCGCTCCGCCAGCCGCCCCACAAACTCCTTCGCTCAGCTGCGCTCCGCTCCGCCAGCCGCCCCACAAACTCCTTCGCTCAGCTGCGCTCCGCTCCGCCAGCCGCCCCACAAACTCCTTCGCTCAGCTGCGCTCCGCTCCGCCAGCCGCCCCACAAACTCCTTCGCTCAGCTGCGCTCCGCTCCGCCAGCCGCCCCACAAACTCCTTCGCTCAGCTGCGCTCCGCTCCGCCAGCCGCCCCACAAACTCCTTCGCTCAGCTGCGCTCCGCTCCGCCAGCCGCCCCACAAACTCCTTCGCTCAGCTGCCCCACGAACTCAGCTCCACGGCCCACAAGCAGCTCCTGCCATCCACACACTGCTCCGCGTCGAACTGCTTCACCAGCCGTCCCGCAAACTGCTCCACAATATATCTTCAGGCTCCCCCACTACTTAACACAACACTCAGTGATTTCAGCTCTTAGGTGAATTCAGCTTATAGTAGGGGAGCCCCAGTGCTGGTGCACTGTCAGCCCAAAGTGAGCTCAGCAGCCTATAACTAGACTTCTAATGAAATCAAAATTAGCTCTGATATTCCACAGTGGAGAGAGGAGGAAGTGCAATCAGCATGTAAGGCCCTCACCAAGGGGCCCATGCCACCAAGTACTACTACTTGTCCCCAGCCTCTCTCCATTCACACAGTTTTGGAACCCATGACCCTTGCCTAGCGAGTGCTACTTAGTTGATGGTGAATCCCTCCATCATAACAAAAGGCCACGTACAGTTCCAAGCACAGTTCCCATAATCAGGGTAATAACAATTTATTCTTCCTGCCCCAATAACAGAGACACTGGGGATCCCACAGCAGCCAAAGTGACCATTTGGGCAGCTATGGTCTCATTCTAGGCGTGGTGGGTGTGCCTATGCAAATGAGATTGGCCCCTGAAGTTCTTTTCCACAACTTGCCACACCTCACCACCAGATGTCAGGGTGGAGCTCATCCTGACACTGCTTACATCCTCCCCCCAGCCGAGACTTTGTCGTCCCGACAAATCACACTCCCTTTATACCAACTCATTGGTTTCCTCCAAAGGGCCTCAGGAAGCCCACTTTAGCTTCCACAAGCCTGTGTGCTAAATGTATTGGCTCCTCACTAGTCACCCCAGGTGCATCATAAGTTAACCGTTTCACTGGTCTTATCACCCTGTCTCGTCTATTGAGAATCTCTGTTGCCGAGGTAGGGGGAACATCCTCTTGAGTGACGGATGGAGAGGCTTCCCTGGAGGGTCCCTCGGCTACTGGCGTAGGCCCCTGCACTCCTAGTTCTAACGCTGGAGGGTCCAAGGTGCCCAGGACATCCTCTACCTGTCTGTCCCCATTGTCCAATAACCTGTGTGTGTCATCACAGGGGGGGTCTCATCAGCAGCACCGGGGTATCAGAAATGGGCCTAAATAGTTCCGCCATTGGGTTTAGGGCGGAAGAGGGAAAACTCTCGTTTGGTTCAGCTGATCGAGACTGAAATCTTGTCTCCATCCCAGGATACACCAGGGTTGTGTCTTCCTCCTCAGACTCACTCTCAGATGTGCAGAATAGGGGTAAGTTAGCTGCAGGGGGCCCACTGTCTGTGTTGGATGGCGGCTTTGGTCTAGCACCTCTGTTCTGCCCGGCGGCCCTGCCGTGGCCCATCTCACAAGGGGTGCTTACCAATTCCCCCACAGGGAGCAAAAGGTTTCTATGCACCGTCTTTATTTGCCCTGGACCGTCTTCAGGTTTGATCTTGTAGACCGGCAGATCTCCCAGCTTTTCCATCACCAGGTAAGGTATTGCCTTCCATCTGTCAGCTATCTTGTGTTTGCCAGCAATACCCAAATTTCGCAGCAGGACTCTGTCCCCCGGCTGGAGCTCCTGCGAACGCACTCTAGCATCATATCGATGTTTGTTGCGGTCTGCGTTCTTCCGAGCCGCAGCGGTAGCTAAGCGATAAGCATCCCGCAGCTTTTCTCTTAGTCGGGATACATACTGCTGATGAGTTTCATAGCTATCTCCATCCTCTGATACACCAAAGCACAAGTCTATGGGTAATCTTGGTTCTCGCCCAAACATCAAGAGATATGGGGTGACTCCCGTAGCATCGTTCTTTGTGGCATTGTAAGCATGCACCAGAAATGCGACATGCTGGCTCCAGGTTGCCTTCTGCTCTGGTCGCAAAGTTCCCAACATATCTAATAGGGTTCGATTGAACCTCTCGGGCTGAGGATCACCTTGGGGGTGATAAGGCGTTGTCCTAGACTTTTTAATTCCTGCTATCTTCAGCACCTCCTTCAGAAGGTGACTCTCAAAATCCCGCCCCTGATCAGAGTGTATCCGAGCCGGGAATCCATAGACTGAGAAATATTTGTCCCACAATACTCGAGCAATGGTGGTGGCCCTCTGATCACGTGTGGGATATGCTTGTGCATACCGTGTAAAATGGTCAGTCACTACTAGAATGTTTCCAACATTCCTCTTGTCTACCTCCACAGACAAGAAATCAATGCATACCAACTCCAAAGGTTTGTTGCTGGTGATGTTCTTGAGATATGCAGCCCTCGTGGGCAGAGTTTTCCTTTGAACACATCGAGCGCAAGTCTCACATTTCCTGCGAACATCTTCAGCCATTCGGGGCCAATAGAACCTACTACGAATAAGTTCCAGGGTCCTCTCCATCCCTAAATGCCCAAAGTCATCATGCAGGGCCCTCATGGCCAGGGCTCTGTACTTTTTTGGCAGTACTAGTTGTGCTCGTTGTTTTTGTAAAGGGTCAGTGGTCATTCGGTGTAGCACTCCCTGAATCAGTTTTAGTTTGGTCCATTCTCTCAATAGTAGTTTACCCTCCGGGTTAGGTGGGACAACCGCAGCTGGGCTTCGCCCCTCCCTTTTGGCAAGTAGTGTATCACGAATGTCAATATCTTGCCGCTGGGCTTCTTGCCAGTCAGCCGCATTGAGCATGGGCAAAGGAGATTGGTCTAATGCAATATAGTTCACCGAAGCAGAAGGCATGCATTCAGGGGGCAGGCCCAAAGCTTCTGCAACACATCCCTGAAAGTCTTCACGGGCCTCTGGCTCTCGGCGACTCACACTGCAAATAGCTCTCACTCCATCTGTGGGTATCACAGCAACTTCTGGAGCCTGCGGACGCCTGGACAATGCATCTGCATCTACATTGCTTCTCCCTGATCGGTACTGAATGCTGAACTCATAGCTAGCCAAGGCGGCCACCCATCTCTGCCCTGTAGCATCCAGCTTAGCACTTGTTAACACATAAGTCAGTGGATTGTTGTCTGTCCACACCTGGAACTGAGCACCATACAAGTAGTCTCGAAATTTCTCAGTGATGGCCCATTTCAAGGCCAAAAACTCCAGCTTGTGGGTGGGATAGCGAGTTTCACTATCAGACAATCCTCGGCTGGCAAAGGCTACCGGTTTACATTTGCCTTCCACTTCCTGGTACAGGACTGCTCCCAGACCCTCCAAACTGGCATCAGTATGCAGGATAAATGGTTTGCTTGGGTCAGCAAAAACTAGGACTGGAGCATGAGTTAGGCAAGTAATGATTTCTCGAAAAGCCCTTTCACATCTCTCATCCCACCGTGGCCCAAATGGTGCAAAGGGGTCATTGTGTCTCTGCACAGGAGGCTTTGGGGACCTCCCCTTATTCTTGGACTTAGATTTGTTCTTGCTGGACTGATGTCCCCTGGTAAGATCATTCAGAGGCTTTACAATCGTAGCATAGTTTTTCACAAATCTGCGGTAGTAGCCACTAAATCCAAGGAAGGTCTTGAGTTCTCTGTAGTTACTTGGACGTGGCCATGTAGTGAGTGCTTCTATTTTATCAGGATCGGTACTCACACCTTCTTGGGACACAATGTGACCCACATACTTCACTGAGGTTCTGCAGAACTGGCATTTGTCAATTGAAAGCTTCAGACCATAATCCTCCAACCTATCAAGCACTTTAAGAAGTCTTTCTTCATGCTCCTCTAAGGTTCTTCCAAACACAATCAGGTCATCCAAATAAACTAACACTTGCAGTAAATTCATGTCTCCCACAACTTTCTCCATGAGACGTTGAAAGGTGGCAGGTGCTCCAGAAATCCCTTGGGGCATGCGTTCGAACTGATAAAACCCTAATGGGCAGATGAAGGCTGTCTTCTCCTTATCTTCTTCTCCCAGAGGGATCTGGTAGTATCCACTTCGAAGATCCAACACAGAGAACCACTGGCTTCCCAGCAAACAGTCTAAGGCGTCTTGCACTCGAGGCATAGTGTACTGGTCGACCACAGTACGGCTGTTTAGGGTGCGGTAGTCAATACACATCCGGATTTTCCCATTCTTTTTGCGGACTACCACAATGGGTGAGGCGTATGGGCTGCGGGACTCTGTAATGATGCCATTCGCAGCCAGCTCCTGAAGATGATGTCGCACATCTTCCATCTCAGAGAGAGCAATCTTCCTAGATCTCTCCCTGAAAGGTCGAGAGTCATGTAGTCTGATATTGTGCTCTACTCCTTTTGCACATCCCACATCCCACTCATGCAGTGAGAACACCTTGGATCTTTCACAAAGTTTCTTCCTCAGGCGATCTTTCCAGTCCTCGGACACTGGTGAATCTCCAAAGTCAAACTTTGCTGGGTCTATTGCCGAAACTGGAGTTTCATACTGGGGTTTTACAATCGACTCAGGCTCAAAGAGGTCTGCTATCTTTTGTCCTTGCTTCACAAAAATATCACGACTCGTTTCATTAGCAATCAGTATAGTCACCCTTTCCTGGGCTTCAGCAGGTAGGGTTATGACTCCACTGGGGACCAGCACTCCTTCAGGGAGCTCTCCTCCCATCGGCTGCTCTATCATTGCTAACGTCCCTTTACTGCCTTTCAGACAGGTACTCATGACAAGCACTTCTTGCTCCGTCCTTGCAGGCACTACTAAGGGGGTTGTGCCCGCGTACTTCAGTGCCCCAAGCGGTAGCTCAGATGTGTCCCTTTTAGCGCTCTCAATTTTCCTATAGGCTTCAGCACAAAGCGTATGGATCATCAGGGTATTCAGGTACTGGTCCCCAGCCCGCCTTCTGCAGTAATCCGCGAGTACCTTGAAGAGACTGGAGTTGGTCCCTATCAGCACAGACACATCGGAAGTCCCTTTAGGGTCAGGGCATATTAAGGCAGCTGTGTCTACCTCTTCTCTTACCCCAGCAACCTCCTCTGGGAATTCCAGGTGCACTATGACATACCCTTGATAGGGGTATTCATCCATGCTGAGGCCACATAGGCCAAGGCCAGTCAGTGGCTGTATAGGCAGGTGCCTAAGCATCTGTTGGTAGAATGACTGAAATATAATAGTCACTTGAGATCCAGTGTCAAGCACTGCTTTACACTCCACCCCTTCGATCCTCACCATGACCTCTGCTCGAGGCCCTATCAGTCCTGCAGGGATCCCAGCTGGACAGTCTTTTCTGGGGGAATCTTCAAATCCTGCAGACCTGGGGGGTCCCCGTCCCCAGACCCTCTGGCAGCTACCGGATCTCTCCCAACTGATCCTCAGCTTTCCATACACTAAGGAGGGGTTTTCTTCATTACGGCACTTGGCAGCACTGTGTCCATCCTGACCACATCGGTAGCAGAAGAATTGACCTTTCCCCCTTCGCCTGGGGGGGATGGTGGCTCTAAGTGCGGGCTTCTCAATCACCACAGTTTGAGGCTTCTTATTCCTAGAAGTCTTAACTCGGTCAACGGTACTTTGCAGCTCAGCTATCCGTTCCGTCAGGACCTGCATTTGTTGGGCAAGTTCCTCTCTGGTGCTCACCATCAGTACACTGGCCATTTGCAGTGGTGTTGTGCTGGCTGGCTCCGATGTTTGGGCTTCCCAAAACTCACTGGCAGCCTGCCTTTCTTCCTCCTCTCTGACCTCTTTTATCAGCTGGGAGTAACTTGGGGGATGTTCCCGTCGTTCTCTTAGCCGGAGATGAAGTAGAATCGGGTTCTGATACTGAGTTCCTCTTACAATTTGAGCCAGTCTGGTCTGATCCATCTGCTCAGCAGTCACTGCTCCCCTCATGACAGCTCTCTGAAGCAGTCTCTCCAGTCTCTGTATGTAGGCTGAAGCCTTCTCGCCCTTTTGTTGTCGGGAATTAAGGAACTTACAGTAGCTGTCTTCAGGGCCCTCTACGCTCCCAAAGTTGTGTTCAAGGGCCTCTAGGCAGTCCTTCACACCGACCCCAGGGTCAATGAGCTTCAGGGTGCGAATCACATCTAATGCTGGGCCGCCAAGGCTCTCTATAAGGCATCTTCGCTTTTCTGCATCTGGTACGGCCCACTCTTGCAGCATTTCAGTGGTATGCTCTAACCAGGGTTCAAACTCCTCCTCCCCAGCAAATAATCTTAACTTACGACAAGAGTCTGACTCAGCATGGGGCAGCACAACCTTTTCCAATATTTGCCCCAGAGCTTTTGTCCAATCATCAGCCGAGGCTGCAGCCTCCGAGCTAGAAGCTGCTGAGCCAGGGCCCAACAAACCTGACATATTAGCCATTATACAAACAGTAATTTCCTCAAAATATAAGCACAAACAAAAAATATATAAATTGTTTCCCAATGTAGTGGATCACTCAACAGGTGCTTGCGAGGGGTACTGACCCAGGCGATCCCGGACGAGCCCCCAAAAATGTAACCCTTCTGCCCGTCAGAGTTGGCAGCAACAAGGGCCGGGTTCAATATCTAGGGGTTCCATTCCAATAACACAATGCAAACCGGCTCGAGCCCCCACCCAGTGACCTGGGAAAAATATATACCACCCCCGCTGGGCGCCTCCAAGAGGCAATACTTCCCCTCTCGCAAGCACATAGTCTGAGTGTAGCAAAAGTCTTTTAATAACAGGGAGAAACAATGTGGCATTATGTTGGGGAAACACCACCAACAGGATTCATAACACAACCCATGAGCAAAAACAACCCCACCCCAGGCAAATTGGGGCATGCCCTTTTCCCTTTGGTTCTTGAGTCCAGCAACCCCAAATCACCCAAAGTCCCAAAAGTCCAATGCCCCAAAAGTCTCTGTCCCTGGTCAGGGCAGCCCCAGAGTTCGAAAGTTTGTCGGCGGAGCTTTACCTCCCAACCTGGGTGGAAATGGGACGGGGGTAAGAGGCACCTTACGTGATCTGAAGCTGACCGCCCCATAGCTCCATAGCGGCGCTCCGCTCCGCCAGCCGCCCCACGAACTCCTTCGCTCAGCTGCGCTCCGCTCCGCCAGCCGCCCCACGAACTCCTTCGCTCAGCTGCGCTCCGCTCCGCCAGCCGCCCCACGAACTCCTTCGCTCAGCTGCGCTCCGCTCCGCCAGCCGCCCCACGAACTCCTTCGCTCAGCTGCGCTCCGCTCCGCCAGCCGCCCCACGAACTCCTTCGCTCAGCTGCGCTCCGCTCCGCCAGCCGCCCCACGAACTCCTTCGCTCAGCTGCGCTCCGCTCCGCCAGCCGCCCCACAAACTCCTTCGCTCAGCTGCGCTCCGCTCCGCCAGCCGCCCCACAAACTCCTTCGCTCAGCTGCGCTCCGCTCCGCCAGCCGCCCCACAAACTCCTTCGCTCAGCTGCGCTCCGCTCCGCCAGCCGCCCCACAAACTCCTTCGCTCAGCTGCGCTCCGCTCCGCCAGCCGCCCCACAAACTCCTTCGCTCAGCTGCGCTCCGCTCCGCCAGCCGCCCCACAAACTCCTTCGCTCAGCTGCGCTCCGCTCCGCCAGCCGCCCCACAAACTCCTTCGCTCAGCTGCGCTCCGCTCCGCCAGCCGCCCCACAAACTCCTTCGCTCAGCTGCGCTCCGCTCCGCCAGCCGCCCCACAAACTCCTTCGCTCAGCTGCGCTCCGCTCCGCCAGCCGCCCCACAAACTCCTTCGCTCAGCTGCCCCACGAACTCAGCGCCACGGCCCACAAGCAGCTCCTGCCATCCACACACTGCTCCGCGTCGAACTGCTTCACCAGCCGTCCCGCAAACTGCTCCACAATATATCTTCAGGCTCCCCCACTACTTAACACAACACTCAGTGATTTCAGCTCTTAGGTGAATTCAGCTTATAGTAGGGGAGCCCCAGTGCTGGTGCACTGTCAGCCCAAAGTGAGCTCAGCAGCCTATAACTAGACTTCTAATGAAATCAAAATTAGCTCTGATATTCCACAGTGGAGAGAGGAGGAAGTGCAATCAGCATGTAAGGCCCTCACCAAGGGGCCCATGCCACCAAGTACTACTACTTGTCCCCAGCCTCTCTCCATTCACACAGTTTTGGAACCCATGACCCTTGCCTAGCGAGTGCTACTTAGTTGATGGTGAATCCCTCCATCATAACAAAAGGCCACGTACAGTTCCAAGCACAGTTCCCATAATCAGGGTAATAACAATTTATTCTTCCTGCCCCAATAACAGAGACACTGGGGATCCCACAGCAGCCAAAGTGACCATTTGGGCAGCTATGGTCTCATTCTAGGCGTGGTGGGTGTGCCTATGCAAATGAGATCGGCCCCTGAAGTTCTTTTCCACAACTTGCCACACCTCACCACCAGATGTCAGGGTGGAGCTCATCCTGACACTGCTTACACTTGTATATATTAAACGAGAAAATCCACTTGGGGTCTCAGTGTCTCAGAAGGGAAGACGGAGCGGAGGTGAAGGGTTAGAAAAATTATACTAGGGGGTTGGGAAAAAATTAAACTGATCGGTGCTGAAATCCATGTCCGTGCTAGCTAAGCCACATAGAGATCAGGTCAGACCCCCTGCACATTTCTTAGTATCATTTTGAAACTTCATTGAAGCTTTTGAGATAAATAAAGCTTTATAAATCAGAGGCCAAAGCAGCACAGAATGAGAGCTCATATCCAGAGTACAGGTTTGAATTAAAGTCTATTTACTTATATAGGCCACCCTTCACTGGAGTACCCGAATGCCGTACAAATACTGTTAGGTTAGTGCCCAGAATCCCCAGTCCATACACAGATAAAGACACGGCCCTGGAGACCACACAGACAATGGCCTTGGCTACACTTACGGCGGCATGTAGAGTACAGCTACTACACTTGCAGTTACATGCCACGTGTAGGCTGTGTCCACACGTGTCACAGCGGTGTGAAGCTATAAGGTGGATAGAAAGTTGACTAGATTGTCGGGCTCAACGGGTAGTGATCAATGGCTCCATGTCTAGTTGGCAGCCGTTATCAAGTGGAGTGCCCCAAGGGTCGATCCACGGGTTGCTTTTGTTCAATATCTTCATAAATGATCTGGAGGATGGTGTGGATTGCACCCTCAGCAAGTTTGCAGATGACAGGGGAGGAGAAGTAGATATGCTGGAGGGCAGGGATAGGATACAAAGGGACCTAGACAAATTGGAGGATTGTGCCAAAAGAAATCTGATGAGGTTCAACAAGGACAAGTGCAGAGTCCTGCACTTGGGACGGAAAAATCCCATGCACCGCGACAGACTAGGGATGGAATGGCTCGGCAGCAGTTCTGCAGAAAAGGACCTAGGGGTTACAGTGGATGAGAAGCTGGATATGAGTCAGTGTGCCCTTGTTGCCAAGAAGGCCAATGGCATTTTGGGATGTATATGTAGGGGCATTGCCAGCAGATCGAGGGATGTGATTGTTCCCCTCTATTCGACATTGGTGAGGCCTCATCTGGAGTACTGTGTCCAGTTTTGGGCCCCACACTACAAGAAGGATGTGGAAAAATTGGAAAGAGTCCAGCGGAGGGCAACAAAAATGATTAGTGGACTGGAACACATGACTTATGAGGAGAGGCTGAGGGAACTGGGATTGTTTAGTCTGCAGAAGAGAAGAATGAGGGGGGATTTGAAACTACCTGAAAGGGGGTTCCAAAGAGGATGGATCTAGACTGTTCTCAGTGGTAGCTGATGACAGAACAAGGAGTAATGGTCTCAAGTTGCAGTGGGGGAGGTTTAGGTTGCATATTAGGAAAAACTTTTTCACTAGGAGGGTAGTGAAACACTGGAATGTGTTACCTAGGGAGGTGGTGGAATCTCCTTCCTTAGGAATTTTTAAGGTCAGGCTTGACAAAGCCCTGGCTGGGATGGTTTAGTTGGGGATTGGTCCTGCTTTGAGCAGGGATTGGACTAGATGACCTCCTGAGGTCCCTTCCAACCCTGATATTCTATGAAGCTACATGCGGCAATGAAAGGCACTGCCTCCCCCTGCTAGAGCCTTTCCTTGCCACAATGAAAGGCTCCAACAGCGGTGAGCTGCCGAAACCTTTCCCTGCTGCCTTCCCACGGCCGGAGCCTTTCTCCGCTGCTGGAGTGTTTCACCGTGGTGGGGCAGCACTCCAGCAGCGGGAGGCATCAGGACACTACACTGCTAAAAATAGCAGTGTAGACATGGGAGGCACTGCTTGGGTGTGTAGAGTTATAAAGCCTAGGGTTCAGGCATGTAGGGCACTCTGCTTTACTCACCTAAGCCCTGCCTCACCATCTACACTGGTATTATACCCCTGCTAGCTGGGCATGCAGTGTCTGTAGTCTACATGCTGTCGTAAGGGTAGACCTGCCGCTAAGAAGACATGAGCGGATGGGGACAGGGATATAACATACAAGCACTGAACATGGGGATTGTAATACACTTTTGTAAGCTATGAATGCTGACGTTTTTTAATGGTGTTTCAAACGAGGGGAACGGCAGGAACGTTTCCGTACAACACTCCGCAGAGGTAGGGCGGTGGTATTGTCCTCTGAGAGTGGGGAACGCAGGCACAGACAGGGCCAGCTCTAGGCACCACGAAAGGTGCTTGAGGTGGCAGAGTCCTAGGGGCGGCATTCCGGCACCGGCCATGCCGCCCCTAGAAATGTGCCCCCGCCGCCCCAGCTCACCTCCGCTCCACCTCTGCCTGCTCCCCTGAGCGCGCCGCCTCTCCCTCGCCTGAGAGGGAGGGGGGAGAAGTGGAGCAGCGGTGTGTTCAGGGGAGCAGGCAGAGCGGAGGTGAGCTAGGGCGGAGGGTTGTGGGGGGGAGCTGCAGGAAGCAATCGCAGGGGGGAGGAGGGAAATGCGGCACGCGCGGGGAAAGAGGCGGGCTGGGGATTTGGGGAAGGGATTTGGGAAGGGGCGGAGTTGGGGGGCATAAAAAAAAATGCGGGGTCGGCCAAAATATTTTTTGCTTGGGGCAGCAAAAATCCTAGAGCCGGCCCTGAGCACAGACACCTTAAGGGCCTGCCCCAGGTTACACAGGAAGCCTGGGAATTGAACACAGCTCACCTGTAGCCCAGGCCACTACCTTCCCCACAAGACTATTCTTCCCCCTGCTTGCATGTGGTAAGACTGTTCCCTCCCTTGAGAGCTCTCACGTTGTTTGTTTTTTCTACATACTTATAGATCTTTACGTTTAATCTAGCCCTCATATACATAGGCAAGCACTAGTGGCTGATTTTTATTTTTTTTTTTTTTTAAGTAATAGTAGGGCTTGTCTAGACAAACAGTGCCCGGCAAGCTGGGGTGTAAATCTACAGCACACTAGCCTGCCATGCACTGTCTGTTTGGACCCTGCTAGCACACACTAGAAGTCCCTAATGTGCATTGACCTACTCCCGGTTCAAAGTGGAGTAGATCAGAGTATACTAGGGAATTTTCAGTGCACAGTAGCAGGGTCCACATGGGCAGTAGGTGTGTGGTATGCTAAAGCGCTGTAGATTCACACCCCAGCTTGCCACGCACTAACTGTTAATCTAGACCAGTCCTCAGTGATGACGTCGCTGAAGGAAGCTGGTCCCCATTGTTTATCCCAAGAACAGGCAGCACATGAGCAGAGACAGTGCAAGGTGTCCACCCACATGGTGCCAGAAAGATCAGCCTTCAGAGAGAGAGAGGCCAGCTCAGTCTCCACCAACTCATTTCACACCGATTTCATTCACTGGATCAAAGCCAGTGACTGAGCCCCCTTCCCTGAGCCCCTTCTTTGAATTTTTTTTAAAGACACTCAATGATTTATACGATTTTAAAGCTTAATAGTCTGTTTCCTGTTTATGCATCTCCCAGGGGTACCAAATCATTCAAGCAATTGTAGTAGTTTCAAACAATTCTAAAACAAGAAGTTGCTTCTATTTTTGCAACAGGCTGATTGCACTGTAAAGCTTCCTGACTGCTACTTATGGCCTACATTGTCTTTTGGGGGCAGCGTGCGGGGTTAAGCAAATAATCTCCAACACAAAAGGGAGTCGAGCAAACAACTCCATATGGTCCATAAGCAAGAAGGACCTGCTTTAATGTTACATTTCCGAGTAATCAACATCTCTCCTAGTAATCAACATCTACAAATGTTCCAGGTATGATGTAATGGAATTTAGTACCTGCCCTGTGTCACACTGACAAGATCTAAATTTGTGGTGGTTTATCTCACTGCTGTGCACAGATGATACATTTAATGCTGTTATGCCCATTCAGTTTCTTATTAATTGCACATCTTTCTCTGTATGGCTACTAATTTAAAAGATCCTTCTAAATTGTAATCGATTTTACTTAAGCACCTGGAATTAAGACATTACAGGAGTGCTGCATTCCCTTGAATTGTGTGAAATAATTTGTGGCTGTTTCTGTTTCCCATAGCTATCTAGAAATACTGTAATATTCACATATAGAATCACAGAGACTGACTGGAACACTACAAGTACCAACCAACACACAGGCAGGACTGGGTAATTGGTTCCCCTCTCACTTAACCTGCAACCTCTAAAAGCCATTGGTCTGTGCCTACCAAGCTCATCAGTTTGTTCAACTGTAAATCTAACAACATTTGTGGCATCACAGATTACCATGAATGGATGGGACGGATCCAAGGATTTAAGCATAGCATGTTTTAGAAGTCCTTCCTTCAGTGACTCAGACACTTTTTGGTATTGCTCTGTCCAGACACTCTTGGTTAGCTGGTATAATGGTACTGCCCACTCTGAATTTTTTTACAAATCTCCTGTAGAATCTATACTGGCCTACAAACCTCTGTACTACCACTGGGTTTATAGAAACCTTCCAGTACTTTATAATGTTCAGTTTCTGGGGTTGGGACTCCTACCCATTCTCGCCATCTAAATGTCCTAAGAAGGTGATGCAACTCCTTGCAAACTCCTTTGTTTCCCACAAATTTAAACCCTGATTGCTTAAAAACCTTTAGAGTCCTTTCTACTTCTACCAGATGTTCCTCCCATGTTTTATGGAAACAAATGAAGCCCTCTAAGTATGTGAGGATGTCTTCAGTCCTCAAAACTTGAGTTAGATCATTTACTACTCTCTGAAATGTCCATGGTGTATTCATGTGTCCAAAAGGCATCCTGCGGAATTGAAACAACCTGGAGGGTGTCACAAAGGCAGTTTTTTCCTCAGGAGCCACTTTAATCTGATGGTATCCAGACACCAAATTAAAACTTCTAAAATAGTTCGCTCTCATATTTTATCCTGTGTGTCTGCTCTGTGGGGAAGTGTCTTAAGTGCCCTGTAGTCAATACAGATCCTCAAATCTCCATGGAGCTTTTTTCCACTATTACAATTGGGGATGACCAAGATAACAGTTTGCTCAATCAGGCCATCCTCCAGCACACAGTTTAGCTTTTCTTTCACTGCTTCCTGGTATGCCAGAGGAACCCAACGTGGGGGACTGCCTCACAGGAACCCTCTCGGGCTTAAGCACAATCCAGTGTTGCACCTGATCATATGTCCCAAGCTCTTCATTATTCCTGGAGAACCCACTAGCATGTCATAAGAGCAGCTGTTCTAATTGCTTCCTTCCATTGCCTTCTGCTGCTCCTTCTATCAAGTCAACTCCTAGCTCTTTTAGTGACTGGGCTGCTTCATAGTTGTTGATCTCTGCCCCTGTAAGCAGCTTTGAGACCCACAGCTGTTTTGGGCACTGTCCCCCTTGTCTGATTTTTCACTAGCTGCACTTCCTGGTTAGTCACATTAAGTGCTCTTACCCAGAACTCCCCCTTTGGCCTAGGGCGAAACAGAGTTCTGCCTAACCACCATCCTGACAGGATATTGGTAGCTTCAAACACTCCTACAGGTTCACTGCAGCAGTCCTTTACCCTTAGGGGCATTACTGCATGATGTGGCTTCACCACAACTTTATTCTGAAACTTATTTATTTACCACGGGGGCCAGTTCCTCTGTCACCCTGTAGGCATGATAGGGGCACCTCTATGGTCCCAAAAGTTCCTCCCCAGGGTCCACACTTCCTCCTACGCACATGCAGAAGGAATATCTAAATATTGTCCCGGGACAAGCGTGTTCTATTAACACTCCAGCAGTTCTTGTGATGAGCTCAGATGAAATCCACCCACAATACAACAGCATTACAAATATTGGTCATCACAGCCAAAGTCCATTTAGTAAACAAAGACCCCAAGTTCAGTGGGAACTGGATTTCACTGTCTACAGTGACTGATTGCTAATAGTCAACAATTTAACTCCATGCTCTCCATGGGCCAGACTTTTTTCAGATCCTGAGTCCAATAACATTGTGGTTTTCCAGCCCTCCGTGTCTCCAGACACATCATAACAGGTACGTGGGCAGACCTTCATGTGGCCTGTTTTAATAGTTGCTGATGGTGGCCCTACTGCATCAGTACCGTCTAGTTTCCCTGGTGTAGCCGTCCTCTGCATGGGTGCTTCTGTCTCCAGTGACCTCTGCCTGTGCTTTGCCTGCAAGTGTCACCTGGCCTGGGACCCACTGGGGAAACAGTCTCACTCTTCTAACCCACAGCACACCTGTCAGTAGTGTTCACTTGGGTCTCCTCCAATATTTTTAGCCACTTCCCTTGCAGTCATTTCTTGAAGTGCAATATCTGGTATAGAGGAGTCACCCTGAAGCTGGGATTTAACAGTTGATACCTTTAAGGAAACACTAATTTCTTCTTCCACCTTTTGAATTCTGAGTATAGTCGGGTCCAGACATTTGTCCAGGATGCTATCTTCCTTCATGAGCAGGTTACAAAGTCCCCCTGTCAAACCACTTATAATGTGACTTTTCACCCAGGAGTCTCTCAGAGCTTGCCATTGCACATAGGCTCCTCTCTGCATTGCCACGTCCAGATTTCTTGTAGCAGATTCTGCTTCACTTGAGCCATCTCATGGACAGGGTAGCACAGAAAAAGCCCTTTTGAATAGTATCCTCAACGCACACAGACTATTCAAGGGCTCCCCTTCCTGCTTCCCATTCCTTCCGCTATTTCAAGAGGGTCAATCTCCTCTCATAGTGGTCATACAGACAGTGTTTCAAACACTTATAAGAACTATGAACCGCACTGGGAAGCTGCTGGTAAAATGCTTTGGCATCACCATCCAAAAACACTGTTAGCTACTGTGTTGCTTTCTCATCAGTTCATGCACCCTCAGAGAGCAAGCGACTCCAGTCTCATCTGCATTAGCAGTAGATTTCTTCTCAGGCAGAAGTGCCTTTGCCATTTTGAAGCTGCTGCCACCAGCTCTAATACTCGCTTACAGAATCAGAGATTTATTGGAACTCTGCAAGTACCAACTCCAGTACACACAGGCAGAACAGAATTTCCTGCCAATCCCGCCAGGTCAGACCGGCGACATAACATACAACACAACTACTTAACACTAAGATAAAGAAATACCACCATTGATTGGTGGAGGTATTATCTACATTAATCACTACAATATATTTGATCACAATATGAGATTACATGTCACTTAAAGTCTCAGGCCCAGATCCTCAAAGAAATTTAGGCACCTAACTCCTACTTGGCGTTAGGTGCCTAAATTTCTTTGAGGATCTGGGGCTCATTTTTCCAGCTGTAAAATGGGGATGATAACATTTCCTTTGTCTGCCTTGCCTATTTCAATTATAAGCTCTTTGGGCTAGGGACTATATTTAACGATGCACCTGCACACTGCCTAGCAGTATGGAGATCTGATCTCACTTGAGGCCTCAAGGCACTACTGTAACATAAATTATAAATAATAATTAAAAGAGATAAGGATTAAAAGATCCAGTCTTGCAACCCTTATGCAAGTAGCTGTTACTCGTCCATCAATGGCTATATAACTATGTCCTAAATGCATTATTATTAATTTATTTAGCATGGATAATGTGCTTCACAGTACAGAAAATAAAGTATATCCTTGCCCCAAAGAGCTCAAAATCATAGCATGACAGATAAACAGGACACACTGAGAAGCCAGGGGAAGGGACTAACCAGCTTTTGGAAAACTATTATTGACTCACTGACAATACGGGTCTCTAAATCCTTTACAAAGTCATCTGCAGCTGTCCTTAATCACTCATTTCTGGGGGATCCAGCATGCATAATCATGAAAATTCCCATGACAGTGCCTGGCAATCAGTCATTCTTGACTTTCCCACTCTCAGATGTTTTGCCTTTGGGGAAAAAAATTGGAAAAAATTTGCAATGTAGTTTTCACACAGTGCTCATCACTATGGGATCTGACTGTCCTTCTATCCAATTGGTTGCAGTGGCAATGCCTAACTGTGTCCTTTATGTTAATTTTCCCCTCTCTATATAAAATAGTGCTTTCCATCAATATTTCTTCTATTGTTCACAAGCTGACTTTTTGGTGATTACGATATTCTAAGTCAATTACAGTCTGATAGGGAGCATTCAAGATATTCTGGCTTTCTTATTTGTCAGAATGACGCATACTGGTATGATCTATATTCTATGCTTTGCTTTCTTATTTTGCCACAAAAAACTTCCTCAAAACTTCTCTTAAGAACACCTTTACTCCCAGCTCTCCTCAGTTGTCCTTAATGGAGTTCTGACATAGCTGAGGATCTTTAACTAGCTAGAATGATCAGACAAAGGATTTCTGAGTTTCATCTTGCTTTGTGTAAAGATCTTTATCTTTTTCATGTACAATTCATCTCATTTTATAATATAAAAATATTGCTAAAACTTCATGTATATAATTACTGGTACTTCAATAGTTGTAATAATATAACGTAAAAATTTTGAATACAATTGGTGGGTTTCGATTGGCTGTTGCTGATCAACATTGGAGCCTATAATACCCAGTAAAATCATTGCTTTGTCTGATTTATGGATAAGTTCAATTTCATACCAGCAATATGACACTCCAGGCAGTGTATTTCAGGGAGATTATTTCGCATCTTGTCTTGTTACATCACTTGGCTTTTGGCTTTCCCAGAAAAGCACTGCCTGTTGTATCTCATTGCAGTACTTAATCATACAGCATTGTGACTCTGGTGTCCAGTTTCATCCTGAACAATACAAACTAAATGCAACTGAGCCAAACAATCATACAACCCTCAAGTATCTGTGCATTTTGGTAGCTCCGATGCTTTTTGTTTCTTCTCCTCTAATGTTACTAGGAACTCTCAGGCACCAATTTTGAATAATTTCTCTTACTTCCATTTGAGTCATAGTTTTTCAGGATACTTTGATAATCAGATGCAGGTGATAAGTACACCCAGCGCCACAATTTAGCACCAAAGCAGAGTGTGATCCGAGCTGTTAGTTTCACTTGGAGCTCAAAGTTTCGCTCCACAATTGAATGTATTATTAATGTTCCTGTTAGATATTCTGGGATGGAATCAATAAACAAGCTGGCTATAATCATACAGGCTCCAGATATTTCCTGGTCTAAAACGCTAATCTGCTGCTTATCCAATTGCTGTTTTATTTGGAGTTACAGAAAGCTGCCTTTGTCTGTTTTCACAGTCCGGGCAGAATAAATTACCCTCTAACTCGCACCATATCGCATATAGAAACCAGCACTCTCCTTTCATTATGACCAGCATATTTTTCAAACAGACCTGAATCAGGGTAAATTCCTCCTTGAGGCTAGTCTAAATGTATTCCATTATGGAGCAAGACAGATTGCTCATAATCAAGAGACTACTGCCTCCCAGACATGTACAGTATTCTGACTGATATTCAGAGATGAACCAGGGCTGACATTTCAGTTTCTGAATGAAAAGCTAATGTACTCTTTTGCTAAGATTTTTCACACTACTATGGACCAGAGTGTGATGCCCTTACTCATGCTGGTGAGCTGTCACTCTTGAGTACTCTCACACTGAAGCCAGTCTGGGTCTATGCAATGTACATATTATAAAAATGCACAAAGAAAATATACATCACTGATTTTTTTTAGATACATAAACCCCAAACACAGCCTTTCAGGGGTCTGTTGGCAAGTGCAGACATGGGAGCCCTGAACATTATACAGTACACTGATGGTTTGCACTTCATCCTTTTTTGCCACAACTATCTGGTGAATCATAAGCAGAGATGGGGCCCAGCTGCAGAAATCAGATCTTGAACATTCCCAGGTGGACAGGTGTGCTGCTTGGAAATTTGAGTGTATTCCATGGTAAAGAGAAAGGCTATGTGGGAAATCTGGCTTCAGATAGAAGTCAAACACCCAAAGTTCAGGGACATTTAGGCCTCCCTCTGTAAAGTTCAGATACAATCTGAATTCTTGGACCTCCAGTTCCTAAAGAGGACCAGGACATATTGTACGTGTATGGATGATTTAATAGACTGAGGGACTTTCAGGTAGGAGGTCATGCTCTGGTTCTGGGCTGAAGCACATGGTGTCAGTCTCTGACCACACAACAACCTCTCATGGTAATCCATTTAAGAAACCACTCTGCATATATTAACAATGTTCTCTTACTGCCTAAGTTCCTTGACTTTTGCCAACTCTGATACATCAGCTGTGCCCTGCCCCGGGCTGCTCTCACTGTGTACTGCTCACACTGCTCTCTTGGCCAATAACAATTCACCAGCAATTAACATGGAAACTATCATCAAAGCAAAACATACATAAAACATACCACCAGGTCAGCTAGAGAATACTCCTTGGTACCATTAATCCAGCCTATTACAGAACAAAATTCATATCAGTGGGGCCAGGATTTCACCTCATGTACATTTCAGTTCCTATAATTACAGTCTTCTATGGTGGGTTTTTATTTTGTTTTAAGGTTCGTTTTCAATAAAGTTACATAAATAATTCTGGGATTTGTAGAACTTGTCTTTGAAACTTTAAGACTAAAAATGGAATAAAATTCTCTTTACAGGGATTACCCATCATAGGTCTTCGCATAAAATCCAGGAATGTATTAAACAAGGGGGCATGCAGGAGAAAGCTAGTGGCAGTATTATAGAATGACTTAATTATATTTAAAACTCTGCTAGGATTAGAGGTGGTCATGTCATATGCACCATACCAGCATAGGAAATTTGAGGTAAAATTTCTCTTTATCAGCCACAGCCTGCAAACAACTGGAGAATAATTTTTTCCTTCTGTAACGGATGACAAACCTGATTCTCCGGCTTCTTAAATTAGTTGGTCATTATTATATTTAAATGCCAGCGACAGAGCAGAATGAGTAATTCATGAGTAATAATTTATTCCATTAATTTTGCTTCTGTTTGTACATTGTTCAGGAACAGACTGTGATTGTCTCACATGTATGCACTATTTGAAATTATTCATTGAATAAGCCCTGCAAATAATTGTTTGTAGCCTCCTTCTTGAGCAAGCTGACACAGAAAGGATTCAGAGGTAGGGAGAGACTTCCTTATGAGGAGAGATTGAAAAGACAGGGACTGTTTTGTTCAGAGAGAAGACAAATTAGAAGAGAATTGATAGAGGTATACACAATAATCAATGGTAAAGTGAAGGCCAATCAGGAGCTCCTATTTATCCTCTCATAATACAAAAATAAGAGGGCATCCAATGAAACTGAAAGGCGACAAACTGAAAACTGATCCAAGGAAATATTTTTTTAACCTCTCCCCCACCCATCTGTGTATTTAACCTGTGGAACTCACTGACAAAAACTGAGGTCAAGAGCTTAGCAGAATTTAAAAAAAGATTAGACATTTATATGGATAATGAGAATATAGGACTTTAAAAGATTATTTGAAAGATATATAAACCCAGAGGCCGCTCAAGGCAATCTGCCATGCTGGGCAAAACTTCAGTGTACTTCCTCCCTTCTCACAGACTGAAGGAGGCAGAATTGGCCTGGGTGCCCCTACCCCACGAGGGAGCAATGGGAGGGCCAAATTTAACTGAGTGGCATTGCAACTTGGTGCATGGGGTTGTCACACAAATTTGGCTCATCCCCTGCCCATTGCATGACAGAGGAGTAGCTGGCCAAATCTGACTGAGTGACATTGCTACCTAGTGCATGGAGTTGCAGTGCCACTCAAATTTGGCCTGGCTTCTCGTCCATCATGAAGGAGGGGCAGCTGGGCCAAATCTGCTGTCCAAATCTGCTTGCAGCTGTCCAGAAATCTGCCGCTCTAGGCAACAGCCTAATTTATCTATTGCTAGAGCAGACTCCCAAGAAGTCTTGTGTTTCAGGGCATAAGCCATCTCCTAAATGAAACGATCAATTCCTTGCAAGTGTTTGATAGTCAAAATTCAATCTAAGCAGTACTGGAGACAGGTTTGATTGGAGAAACAGCTCCTATGATATGTTTCCACTCCCTGCTTGGACTGGAGTAACTGAGAATCAGGTCTGCAGTGCACGTACTCACCCTTGTGAATTCGAAAGTCATTTTCTACAATACCAGCTTAAAATTCACTTCTCCCTCAAACATTCCTGTCAGTGAAAGTGTTTTGCTGGAATATTTATGGAGAGCAACCCCTAATAGGGCACACGCAGTGTGGGAGATCACTTAGTTAAAAATGCCTATGAATGTTTATGGGAAGTTTTTTCCCTATTATAGCCCAATTTCAGCCAGCTAATAACCCAGCAGCTAGCATGGCAATAGCTGGAGTAAGGGTTTGTCTTCACCAGAAACTGCAGCAATGCAGCTGTAGCACTTCAGTGTAGACACTCAGAAACTGCAGCAACAGCAGGGATTTTCCTGTCTCTGTAGTTAATCCACACCCTGAGAGGCGGTAGCTAGATTGCTGGAAGAATTCTGCCATCAACCCAGCGCTGTCTACAGGGGTGAGGTTGGCTTAATTACGTCTCTCAGGGTGTGGATTTTTGACACCCCTGAGCGATGTGGCTAGGTCGACCTACCTTTTTAGTGTAGGTCTGGCCTAAGTCCCATCATAGGCACCTAGCACGCCTTTGAGCTGAGTACTTCCACAGCTACTGATAGTACGGGGCTAAAATCAAGGGGCAATGTACAGAAAGTCACAACCTGCCTCCTGACTTCTGTCTTGCTGGGAGTGGGGAAAATACTCTGTGCTGGGCCTTATATTTGATTCAGCTCACAGCTCCCAAAGTGCTGGTCTGACTCCATTACCCACTGCATGGTGGGGTTGGAGCCAAGGCCCCATCCATTCTCTGTCTCATCCTCCCCTCACGTGCAGGAAAGAAACACACAGCAGTTCTGCTGAGGCTCCATCACAGGACGAGTAGCTAAGACAAGGGCATAATGGAGACCTGATACCCCCTGTAGCAGGGTCGCTGACTCACCGGTGTGGCACCTCCTGCTGGTCATCCTGGGAATTAGGTCTTTTTCCACTCCAGAGCACCTCCTTCTGGCTGGTGTCTCGCCTGCCTCAGGCCCCCCGTGTCTCTCCCAGATCCTGGTGCCCTTTACCTTGGGGTTCTGTCCACAGAAATACCCCCACACTCTGGGTTTCCCTTCCTAGGGAAACCCCCAACCCTCTATACCCACCTTGCCTCAGTGGTTACTGCCAGTCATTGCCTAGCCCCCTCTCACTGGAGCAGACTGCAGTCCGTAATGGCCACTCATCATTGGCAAGCGGGTTGGACCTGCTGTCTTTCTAGCCCCAGCTGCCTCCCTGCAGCCCTAGTACTTCCCCTGGCCTTTAGCAAGGCCTCTGCCTGGGGACTCACCAGGCCAGAGCTCCTCAGCTCTGCCTGACCTTCCCAGCTCAGCTCAGCTCAGCCCCAGGTACCTTCTTGCTCTCCCAGGCAGCCTGGTCCTCTCTGCTCTGCAGCTGAAGCAAGAGTCTTTCTTCCCCTTTTATCCAGTCCAGCTGTGGCCTGATTAAGCCACACCTGGGGCCAACTACATCGCCAGCCTCCATCAGCTGCTCTTAATCCTGTTTACCTTGGAGTGGGGCAGCCGCCCGACTACACCCCCTTATTCCCATGCTTGACTGTACAAGCCAGGCCATGATTTGGCCCACGGCCAGCAGTAGACTAATCTTTTTAGCACGAGAGTCTAGCAGCAAAACAAAGTAGTTGCCAAAGTATTTAACATTGTTGTAGTCATGTCGGTCCCAGGATATTAGAGAGACAAGATGGGTGAGATAATATCTTTTATTGGGAGAAGCTGGTCCAATAAAAGATATTACTTCACCCACCTTGTCTCTCTGAAGTATTTAACAACATTTGGGTGTTGTCAACTAGCCTTTTCTATAGCATTGACAGCCAAGTTCTGGCTGAGCCGAATCTAGCTGAAACCCAGACTGTAGTTTCAGCATTAGGCCCTTTTCCACAGCTCATTTTGTGTAGGTTTGGGGCCCTTAACGTTCTCTCTGAGGGTTTTGTGGTTTGAATTCACCAGCTACTGAAATTATTTTCTCTTTCCTTCCGAGTGAGTACTAGCATTTTATAGTACTAGTACATTTTATGATACGGGGTTTGTAATAAGGCCAACATTTAATCAGATTAGACATTTAATAGCCTCTGACATGAGAGCTGGGACAATGCTGGCACAGGTCTAGTCCCCTTCAGACTTGCTGCAAAATATCATCTAACGTACTGTAACGAGAACAGTAAATTAGAGAAAGAGCACTGGATAAAATGTCCATGAATCTGCTACATTGACATGTCTAGTGAATCCCCTCATTAATTACAAAGGTGCTACAGGCTTCTTCTCGAGCAGAGCCACATCTGTGCTTAGATAATGAAAGGCTGATTTTACATGGTAACCTTTAGGTCCCTGTTTCTGGATATCCTTCTCTACTGAGAACTTTGGGCTATATCCTTAGCTGGTGAAAATCAGTATTGCTCCATTGAAATCAATGCAGTTATGATGGTTTACACAAGCTGAGGACCTGGCTCATAAGTTTTCAGAGGAATTTCTACCATCATACCTTTCCTATAAATTAAATAAACTAGATCCATACACCAATATTCCACATGAGGACGGACTAAAAGCTGTCAGGAACAGAATCCCTGATGAGGCCACGGCACACCTGGTGCCTGAGCGTTGTAACTTTGTCCTCACCCACAACCATTTCAGATTTGGGGACAACTTATACCTTCAAGTCAGCAGCATTTCTATAGGTACCCGCATGGCCCTACAGTATGCCAATATTTTTATGGCTGACATAGAACAACGCTTCCTCAGCTCTTGTCCCCTAGTGCCCCTCCTCTACTTGTGCTACATTGATGACATCTTCATCATATGGACCCACGGGAAGGAGGCCCTTGAAGAATTCCACCTAGATTTCAACAATTTCCACCCCACCATCAACCTCATCCTGGACCGGTCCACACAAGAGATCCGGTTCCTGGACACTACAGTGCAAATAAGTGATGGTCACGTAAACACCACCCTATACCGGAAACCTACTGCCCGCTATTCTTACCGACATGCCTCCAGCTTCCATCCAAGACACATCACACGAGCCATTGTCTACAGCCAACTCCTAAGATACAACTGCATTTGCTCCAATCCCTCAGACAGAGACAAACACCTACAAGATCTCTATCAAGCATTCTTAAAATGACAATACCCACCATCAGAGGACCCAACCACATCAGCCACACCATCAGGGGCTCATTCACCTGCATGTCTTCTAATGTGATATATGCCATCATGTGCCAGCAATGCCCCTCTGCCATGTACATTGGCCAAACCGGACAGTCTCTACGTAAAAGAATAAATGGACACAAATCAGACATCAGGAATGGTAACATACAAAAGCCAGTAGGAGAACACTTCAATCTCCCTGGACATTCAATAGCGGATTTAAAAGTAGCCATCCTTCAACAAAAAAACTTCAAAAACAGACTTCAAAGAGAAACTGCAGCGCTACAATCCATTTGCAAATTTAACACCATCAGTTTGGGCTTGAATAGGGATTGGGAGTGGCTAGCTCACTACAAAAGCGATTTTCCCTCTCTTGGTATTGACACCTCCTTATCAATTATTGGGAGCGGACCACATCCACCCTGACTGAATTGGCCTTCAACATTGGTTCTCCACTTGTAAGGTAACTCCCTTCTCTTCATGTGCCAGTATATTTATGCTTGTATCTGTAATTTTCACTGCATGCATCTGAAGAAGTGGTTTTTTACCCACAAAAGCCTATGCCCAAATAAATCGGTTAGTCTTTAAGGTGCCACCGGACTCCTCATTGTTTTTGTAGATCCATATAAATGCCTGAAAGATTTGAATTAAATCACATTTAGTAGGAGCTGGCATCAAAGTTCTTTGTTCTTTCTGCCTAATCAACTGATAGTATTTCATCAAGGGTCCAGAACAACAGCAGAATTATTTTATAAAGAAGGATTGATTTTGAGTAACCCCTTCTGTTTTGACTGCTTCATCTGCCTGATCCTATCTTGTGCACTTCTCATGCATCATCTTGTACCTTTGACCACAATCCCATCTGACTCTTTCAGTGTCATGGGCCCAGATCCTCAGAACATTTAGGTGACTAACAGTTAGGTGCCTAAACATATTTGAGGATATGGGCCATCATCCCTCCATCATCTTCATAATTGCCCCCTACACACACTCCCTGCCCCCGACTTCAAACATCCCAAAAAACACAAGCAAAACCTTCCATTAGTACCACCTGCCTCCCTGACTGTTACCCAGTTTTCCTCTTCCCAGTGAGCATACAATCAACCCTCACTGGTTTGACTTCCTTTCCTCTAAAGCTTAGGTTCCTTTTTTGCATCTCCAATGACTTTCTTCCAGACAAGTCTAAGGGCCTCCTTCTCTAATAATCTGTCAGTGACTGCTGGGGTGGGATGAATCAGGGATGGAATGCCCCCGATCAAGAGTAGAAAAACTGACCTCAAGGCTCGGGAAGTTGTGCAGGGGGATAAGCACAACTGCAAGGTCAAAGGTGTGGGCACAGGGTGGGGGAGCTATCGCCAAAGAGTTGACGTCAGGACTATGGCTGCTGTTAGCTGAAACATGGGCAAGCATAAAGACCAGAAGGGCTGCAGGCTTGGTTACAAGTCCACGACACATTTGAATGAAAAGCAGCATTTTAAAGGCCTCCTGCTTATTTATGTGGCAAGAATTACTGTTTTCTAGCATAAAAGCAGATATAGACAAAATGATTTGCATGGCTCGTGACTTGCCAATCTATTCACCACTCCACGTTCCCTCTAACCTTACCCCTATGAATGTTTTTTTAATACTCAGCATCACCAAATCTCAAACGGCATGTACCCATGTGAGCTGAAAACCCCCCAGTGAGACTAAGCAGAGCCATCAACACACGCCATCAAGCCACTGGCAGAGAGAGAATGTTCTTTCTGTCATTTTCCCCATCAAGACCTCAGCAGTGAATCAGAGTTCTGTCACCAAGAACTAACCTCAGATGTCTTTCACCTAGGGCAGCCTAGAGTGGTAATGAGCTTTTGGGAACATACGAATAAATATCACTACTATCTAATGGACCTGACAGACAATTATTTAAATACTTCCACTCACACCCAAAAGGGTGAACATCTCCCCTGAAAAAATGTGGGTGGTTCCTCAGTTATGCCTCTATTTCTTTCTTTTAATAACACCATTGCACTTTATGGGCCAGATCTTTAGCTAGTGTAAATTGACTATGTCAGCTGAGGATCTGGCCTTATATTTCAAAGAGCTCTACAGACACTATTCAGTTAATTAGCACAAAAATCTTCTATGGTAGAGACCTTGGTTTGACCACTTATCCCCATTTTACAGATGTGAAAACTGAGATACAGAGTTTGATGCGACTTGTCCACAGCCACAATGGCAAGAATAGGAGTTCCTTAGCTCCTAAGCTTATGATCAACCCAATAGATTTTACTACCATTTCTTCCTTCATAGTTCCAAGGCCCCATGGCATGGAGCCCTCACCTCCTACTGAGGATGGGTCATTGGAGCTACTTCTAGAACCTGTCAGCAAGGGGATAGGCAAAGCTCACAAACATTTTCAAAGTTTGTGGGGAGGGGGTGTCTTATTTGATCCACACTCCCTGGCATATTCTTACTGCCAATGCTATCAGAGCATCAGTAAGATAGTGGAATGCTCGACAATATTTCAAGCACTCACTGATCCATGGAGTTAAAAAAGTCCAGGATTGAAAGTTAGATCTTCTTTATGACAGCATACTGGGCTGCTCCCATACTACCAGATCAGTCGGCCCTGAACTTGTCTGTTTATTCCCAAAGTCAAAGCATGATCAATAAGAGGTCGGAAGCAATCCAGATTATTACAAAATACCCGGGAAAAGTCTGCACATTATCAAGATGTCCTTCATTGGAGACATCTTAAAATTCAGGCTGAGATGATTCAATCAATCTGACCTGGTATCATTGATCTTTTTTTACTGGATTTTAAGGGCCAGATCTTCAAAGCAACCACCAAAAATGCATACAAATAAAGCACACCTATTTGTACTGCAGAACATAGTATATGTGCAAGCAAACAAATTATTATTATTAAAAAAATGCAACTGCTCTTTTGCATGTTTATCCTTTGAAGCTCTTCACAGCTGGAGTCACAATCTATAATGGACCAAGCAGGGGAGTAATGGGGTCCCTTGGCTCTCACACATCTGATTATGGGCTGTGCCTATCTGGCCCTGGAGCCCCAATTCCACAGAGATGCTTTGCTGTTTATATGTTTGGAATCTGGTGTCCAGGTATAAAACCAGATTTGTATTTCTTTAAACAAGAGCATCTGCTCTATAAAGCCCCAATTAAAACCACCTATAAATCCAAATCAGCAAAAATGTGAGCACTCTGTAAAACACTTTTGCTACGAATTGGAAACCTGAGAAAAGCCTGTACATTTCTGTTTCCGAGATCAACAGATTTACAATAGGGAGAAGCTGCACAACTGAACCATAAAATGAACCGAAGGAGCAGTAACGGCAGCTTTGAGAAAGTTTGACTCCTGCCCATTGAAATTGGCAAAGTTATTGCTAACAAGCGATAATATACTAATATACTTGAACCCTTACCCAGTATTTAATTTGGCGTTCTTGAAGGAAACACACACTTCTTTGGAAAATGTGTATTTCTTGGTAAATGAAAGGGATGTTCAATTTACATTTTTCACAGGTGGGCCATATATTCAGAGGAGTTCATGACAGCAGAAGGCAAGGGGGGGACTTTGAAAACTTTCCTGAAAAATTCCTTGTCTAATGATGCATATTTGATTTGTTCCCAATAAACAAAGAAAACTCCAGACAATTTGGGGCCTTATAGAGACATACGGAAACTTTGGTAGCAAGAGCAACACAATAGGCTGCTACTAATACATAGGGCTTAGGACTGTTGGAGGTTCCCTTTTTGCAATGTAAACTGCTGAGACAATTCAGCACAAACAGCAGAGGATCAGCCCATTGGATACCCTTTTCCAGGGAGGGGAATCTCTATTTCTTGGTCACACAAAAACAGGTGGCAGACAGCAAAAATCACACTCAACTGGTCTGCCGCTGAAGGTTTCTACAAGCCTTTGTCTGGGCAGTCTCATCTTCATGTCCCGAGATCCCTTGCTTTTATGGACTCTCTTGCAGCACCTGTGTGAGTCTGTGTTTCTAATAACCCTGGGCTGGCCAGCACCAGGTTATGACTTCTTCACCCTTCCGGACCGCATTTTGGTTAGATCCCATACACTTTATCATCAGTCTTCATTTTCTTGTGAAGTTTAGGTGGTTTTTTTTCTCCTCCTTGATTCCATTTTGTTTAGAACGGTCATAAATAATTTAACCCAGGGTACTTACCTATTTAAGAGGGAGGGTTCTGAGGATTAACTGGTGTGCTTTGAGTTCCCCAGATCATGACAGATTCTTTCCATGTGCAAAGTGATGTTAATATTATTGCAAAGCAAACTAAGTCAGAAAGATCACAGTGGCCCCTTCTGGGTTCATAATCTAGGACTTTGAGGCTCTGAGCTTGTCTACACTTAAAATGCTACAGTGGCACAGCTGCAGCACTTCAGAGTAGACACTGCCTATGCAAATGGGGGGGGTTCTCCCCTCAGTGTAGGTAATCCACCCCACCCCCGAGAGGCCATAGCTAGCTCAATAGAAGAATTCTTCTGTCGACCTAGTGCTGTCTACACCAGGGTCTTAGGTTGGCTGACCTACGCTAAGCAGGGGTGTGGGTTTTTCACACCCCTGAGAGATATAGTTTTGCCGACCTAATTTTTTAGTGTAGACCAGGCCTCAGGCCTGACAGCGGTGCAGTTTCACCAGTGCCGCTGTAGGCTATGCATATACAACAGCTTATGTCAGAATAATTTATGTCATTCAGGGGTATGAATAAACCACCCCCCTGAGCAACGTAAGTTATGCCAACCTAAGCACTCATGTGCACGGTGCTGTGTCAGTGGGAGAGCTTCTCCCACCAACATAGCTTCTGCCACTCGCGAAGGTGGTTTTATTATGCGGACAGGAGAACAGTTGCACGGGTACCCCTGCAGCGTTGTATGTGTATCACCCCCTGAGCAACGTAAGTTACACTGACATAAGCGCCAGTGTGGACATAGCTTCCCGCCACTCGCAGGGGCTGGAGTAGTTAAGCCGACGGGAGAGCTCTCTCCCATTGGCTTAGAGCAGCTACATTAGAGCAGCTGCCGTGGTGCAGCTTTGCTGCTATAAACTCTCTAGCATAGCCGTGCCCATAGCACTTCAGTGTAGATGCTATCTATGCCGATGGCAGGGGCTCTCCCATCACGACTGGTAATCCACTTTCCCGAGAGGTGATAGCTAGGTCAATGGAAGAATTCTTCTGTTGATTTAGTGCTAGCTACTCTGGGAATTAGGTCGTCTTAACTACTAGAAGGTTGCCAACTTTCTAATCACACAAAATCAAACACCCCTGCTCTGCCCCTTCTTTGAGGCCCCGCCCAATCTCTGAGGCCCCGCCCCCACTCGCTCCACTCACTTTTCCCCACCTTCACTAGGCTGGGGCAGTGGGTTGGGATGCGGGGGTGGTGATGAGGGCTCTGGGCTGGGCCTGCAGGGCGGGGCCGGGGATGAGGGGTTTGGGGTGCAGGAGGGGGCTCTGGGCTGGGCCACAGAATGGTGGTACGGGGTCCCAGCGGTGCTCACCACGGCTCCAAGGAAGCAGCCACCAGGTCCCTGCAACCTCTAGATACATGGGCAGCCAGGCAGCTCTGCACGGCGCATGGTGCCTTCGCACCCGCAGGGACACACACACACACTCCCCCCCCCCCGCAGCTCCCATTGGTCACAGCTCCTGGCCAATGGGAGCTGTAGAGCTGGGACTCGGGCAGGGGCAGTGAGCAACGCCTCCCTGGCCACCCCAGCGCCTAGGGGCTGCAGGGACCTGGCAGCCATTTCGGGGAGCAGCACGGAGCCAGGCAGGTAGGGAGCCTGCCTTAGCCCCAAGCCCCTGCTGTGCTGCTGACTGGACTTTTAATGGCCCAGTCGGTGCTGCCTACTGGAGCCGTCAGGGTCCCATTTCAAGCGGGCGTTCCAGTCAAAAACCGGACGCCTGGCAACTCTATTAATAATATCTCTCAAGGCTTTGGATTTTTCACACCCCTGCAACAGGTAGCTATGCTGATGTAACTTTTCAATGTAGACTAGCTCTTAGACTTACAAAAATTATGTTATTTAAGGTACTGGACTAGGACTCAGGGGAACTGTCTTCAGTTCCTGCATCTGCTGCAGACACCCTGTGTGAACTTTGGCAAGTTGCTTAATTTTTCTGTGCCTCAATTCTGCATCTACATAGACAATCCTTCCTTTGCCTTCCACCCTTTATCTGTCTTGTCCATTTAAGCGGTAAACTCTTTGGTGCAAGACTGTGTCTGGGTATGTGTCTGTACAGTGCCTAGCAAAATGGGGCCTTGATCTCAGTTGGGTTTCCCAGGCATTACAATCAGATCAAATCAATCAAAGTGTGGACTAGACCTTTAAGTAAAGTTCACTTTCTACTAGAATTCAACTCCAGAAACTTACTGGGTCAAATTCATTCCTAATGGAATTCCATTAAGCCACAGTACTGTGAGTAGATCTCTATCTCATGTCCAAAATCTTTCACTTAGCCATTCTGTGCTTCTTTTAGGACTAGGGTGACCAGATAGCAAGTGTGAAAAATTGGGACAGGGAGTGGTGGGTAATAGGAGCCTATATAAGAAAAAGCCCCAAATATCAGGACTGTCCCTATAAAATCAGGACATCTGGTCACCCTATTTAGGACAGAGATATATAATTGCTTGAGAGAATTGTCAATGGAAAAGAAATCAGTTCGCTGTTTGCTAGGTGTTATAGGAATGCCCATATAAGGTGATCTCTTGCCACCACTGCTCAAGTATTTGGCTAAGAGCGTGTGTTGAGAGTGTATATACATCTGGATACCAGTTTTTTTAATTCTTGGGTTGGTCTACCAAAAATTGCAAAACAATATATCCTAAAAGTGAGCGACGAGGCACAGTGTTCTAACCCCGCCCCCGCAAACCCACTATGAAAAAGGTGTATACATTACAATGTGGTCACGTCAGTGAAAGGAGGAATGCTATGTGGTTTACATCAAGTTAATCCACTGCCAAATTTTTCATGATTTATAATCTGAAATGGCAGCTTCAGGCAAAAGGGACAGATTACTAACAAAGGCTCTGGTCCTGCCAAGACTTAAGACACCTGCTTAACTTTATGCAGACAAATAGGCCCACCCTGGGAAGGATCTTTTCTCCCCTCCTCCCTCCCTCCTACCCCCTGCTCTCCCACAGTGCCCATGAAATCCCTCCAATGCACAGTCCGGTTCTGTGTGCATGATTTGATCCTCAGAGGGGATGCAGAGCTGATGCTGTTCCATCAAGCAGAACGCACCCAGGTGCTCCCTGAGTGCAGGTGATGATAGGTTAGTGGCATGAAAGTGCCCTCTATCCACTTGGGATAGGTTTTCATTCCAGAGTTAGTCCAGGCTCTCAGGGTAAATCTACACTTCAAGGTGGAGGAGTAATTTCCAGCTCGAGGAGACATGCCCGCGCTAGTCCTGATCGAGCTGTCTGCTAAACACAGAAGCGTAGCTGCAGTGGCACAAGCAGCAGGAGCCGCCGGATTATGATCCCATCCGAGATGCTAGGTATGCACTCAAGACAGCTAGTCCCACCCACCACTGGTGCTGCCAAAGCCACACTTCTACTTTGAGCGTATTAGCACGAGTATGTCTGCTCAAGCCGAAAAATCATACCTTCTGTTTGAAGTGTAGACGAACCCACAGTCTAGCATTGCCCCTCACGCGCCTCCTGTCCACACACCCGACTGGTGCTTTCAACCCAAGTTAGCTTGCCCAGAGGGGGAGGGTGGGTTAGAGCCCGGGTTCTGCTTTCACTCGAGCTAGTAACTCACCCACCTGGGCAGCTGGTATAATAGGCCAGCCTGGCACTCGGGGCAGGGGGGCTCTGCCCGGCACTCAGCAGGGGCCTGCGGCTTGGCCCGGTGGCTCACTCTGGTGCTGGGGCCAGCCCAGAGCTTGGGGGGGGGGTGTAATTGTGCCTCAGTGGGTCACAACTGAGGATGCCAAATTCAGGACGACCTGCTGAAAAATAGGGCAGATTAGCCACCAGTCTTGGGGTGTATCCCCCATAGAATATGCCAAACCACCAACAAAAGTGAACTTCTGTTTCACCACACTGGCTAACAAGAAGTCATACAAGCAGTTTCCTCTGGCATTCCAGTCCTTGTATTACCACTGAAAACACTGGATTTAAAGGTGAGTGGTTCTTTACAACCAGTCTCATCAACTAAAACATTCTATTGATCCCAAAGGACCAGCCACACACCCAGGTCAATATATAACTTATATCTTATCAAAAATCACCCTGATGCCAATCCTTTAGTATCTAAAATCTAAAGGTTTAATCATAAAAAGAAAGAAAGGTGAGAGTTAAAATTGGTTAAAGGAATCAAATACATACAGTAATTGCAAAGTTCTTGGTTCAGGCTTGTAGCAGTGATGGAATAAACTGCTGGCTTGTTAAGTCTCTGGTTGCTTCCAAATCATTGGAAGGACCTCAGTCCCTTGGTTAGAATGCTCCCATTAGTAGAAGTCATCAGTCCAGAGGTTTGAGCAGGACAGAGGCAAAATGGAGGTGTTTCCAGCTTCTGTCATGTGGAGGGAATCCCATTGTTCTTACTGTGGAAACTCACAGCAACAAGATGGAGTTTGGAGACACATGGGCAAGTCACATGTCCATGCATTTCGCCTAGTCACAGCGAGAAATTCCATTAAGCGTAGAGAGGCGTCTCCCATGGTCCATTGTCAATTAAATGTTCTTTCAATGGGCCACTCAATTTGCATAGTTCCTCCAAGATGTGCTGGCTACCTACTTGTGGATGTTATTCCAGAAGCAAACATTTGAAATCCAGGTATAGAGCCAATACTTACTTATAACTTCAAACACAAAAATGATACATGCATACAGATAGCATAATCATAACCAGCAAACCATAACCTTTTCACAGACACCTCACTTGATAACCTTTGTATAAGATTTGCTGCAAATATGTAACAGTGGTTGCCACAATCATCTATCTGGTCATATTTTAATCAGATAATGACTAAAATCCTGAGCATCACTTTGAAAATTTACCCCTTTGCATAGTGTTAATGGTAGTATAGGAAGAAGTGTTACTGGTACTTGCCTTAAAAGATCCACCTTGGGAAACATTTCCACTCTGATATGCACGAAGAAGAATGGCTCAGTAGGCAATTTTATTGAGCCAAGTGAATTTATGTTCCTTCCTTACACTATATAGTGTATGGTTTGAAATACTTTGACATTACAGATTTATGATGTTCCAACAACAGCATAAGCCCTCTTCATCTTTTGTGTTATCACGTATGGGATGATGTTTAAAATTATATATATTATACACCCAACAGTTATGTTCAGTAAACATTCAGGTTGCAAAGTCAAGCACTGAAAAGTTAGGAAATGCCAAAATTCAAGTTGCCTGTGCAACCTTAGTTCAGTTCTCTTGTGCATATGCATTACGATTAGGCTTGGCAGAATTCAATATTTTTCTATAATTTTGATGGTAATAGTGAATATTTTTAAACATTTGTTTCCCTTTTCATTGATTTAAATTTTCCCAGTTGCCCAAAAGCCCAAAAGCATCTTTAAAGTTTTTAGCTATTTAAATTTTCACAGTTGTGGGAGTCAGACAAGGCAGGGAGTCAGAAAATTTAACGACAGTAAAAGAGTCAAAACATTTGTTTCGTAACCGGTAAAACAAATTGTCAACATCACACATCAAAATATACAAAATGAACCATAAGCAGCCGTGGAAAGAACAATTATACCTTGGTATAAGAAACAGACAATTTCTACCATAATTGAGTGAGGTTAAAACTAATGGATGAGACAAGGCAATTTTTCTGATTGAAAATCATTACTAAAGAGAAAGTGCCACATTATTTGCAAATTATCAGGTGCTGCTTGGTTTTGGTAAAGGACTATGTTAGCTTTGGATGATCTAGAAGTATTTATCCTGCAGGAAGTCAGAGAAAACTGGTGCGTATATGCTTGGCGGGTCATATTGTATTTGTTTGGGCAGAAAAACAGGAAATTTCTGCTGGTAGATGGCTATCCAGCTAAAGTATTTTTTCCACTTGCTGCAATGTTTCTCTTGGCAGCACAATATGCTAACTTTAGAAGTGTCTGAATGCCTTTCCTAAACAATTAGTACAAAATAAACTCCTTTGTGTTTTACCCAGTCACATTCCTTACTGTGTGTCCTGGAACTGCTTTTCCTTGTACTGTGCAAATCAATAGTTTGCGCACAGAGGGACAAATTCTGATCTCATGATGATGTAAATCAAGAGTAACTCTTGATGTTGATAGTTACACCACTGTAAAACCTGACAGAATCATGCCCATTAGTGTTTGTTATCTGCAGTTCAATGTACACCATTACTTGAACTGTTACCTTGAAATCTTGATCAAAAGGTAATGTTTAATATTACTTTATCTCAAAGATCAGTGGAAGGTATTATAAACTAAAGATGGGGCTGTGCCGCCGTACGTGGGCCCAGAGTCAAACTTCCCCAAAGTCTGGAGGGTATTTGGGGCTGGAGTTTGAGTTTGTTCCTTCACAGACACAGGGACTAATGATGAAATTCAGATCGGGATCCAAACATCCACAAAATGAACACTGTTGCTTTTCAGTGTGGCTTTTGACTTCTCATTGTGTTGCTGTAACCTGTTTTACTGCCTGGAAATTAGAAGAAAAAAAACTGCTATTACAATAAACAATGTAGCACAGGATATTCTAGAACAATATCCCTGAGTAGCACTGCATTAAGCAACAGGGATTAAAGGCATTGCCTTAAAACACAGCAGTGAGAGTTTCATAAGGCACTAACTACAACTTCTTTTATGTTCCTTATGGAACCAGATACATTACCAGTGCTCAACAATGCAAATAAACATATGTTTAGAAGGGATGATTCTGAGCCAAGCAATCTGACGTGCTGAGGCTTGGTTTAGCAACACATGCATTGGCAGCTGCAGTCCTGAAGATTTAAAACTCTTACCTGTGCTTCAGTAAAGCATTTTTCTTTGTTTTGCTACAGGAACTTAGTGTATTTCAGTGGAGTTCCCCCAGCAGGGCAGGAAATGCTTTGCAGCCCAAGAGGAATATGAGGCCCTCAGGAACGTATGGAATAGTGGGGCAATTATTTAAGCTAGTTTCTGCTGAAGTCAGCTTCAAGGATTGTGTCACTTAAAGTTGTTTATTACCCGGTAACGTGTTCCCCACTGGTGTCCAGAAGACCTGCATGCTTCATGCACCCATCCTCCATTCCCCATCTGGCTGCACGTACACACTCCACAAGGAACAGGGCAGTAGATGACAGATCTTCAGAGCTGACCGAGCCCTCCTGATCCATGGGGGAAGAGCATTAAAGGGTTTTTAGGCAGTTGTTAAAGTGCATTTGTATAGAAGGGACAGCTCTCACTACTCCCGCCAAGGTGGAGATGGCAATTGTGGGGAACCAGGGAGAAGAAAAATTCTCTCTGCTTTTAGCAGACGTGCGTGGGCTGTACTTCCTCCTTCTCTCCCATTAGTTTAACCTTTTGTACAGGTCTCTTACTTGCTACCCCTGCTCAGCAGCTCCTCTGCTAGCTGTTTACAGCATCACAGGGAGGGAGGTGGCTCTGGCTGCTCCATTGCTGACTCCCCTGCTGAGTATGGGAGCTCCAGGGAGAGCAGGACAGGAACTCAGCTAGCTCTGCCTGAACCTAAGGTAGAACCTTATTGACATACTATGTTTGGCCCTCCTGCCAGAAAGTCTAGACCCTGCTAGTGTGTAGTATTGCCTCTTGTGCAGATACAAGCCCTGTGCTATTTGGGTGCCAACAAAATTATATAAGCAACTCTAATGGTCCTCACTCAGGGTCTGGTTGGGGACTGTGGGCTAGTGGTCACGGCCACAACCCCTGACTGCCAAGGGGGTTGTAGGGAGGGGAGCCCGGGCCCTCCCACTCCCCTGGGCTCCGACCCAGGGCCCTTTGGGCTACCAGTGGTCTGGCAACCAAGGAATGCTGTTCCCCCTGGGCTTCTTCCTCTTGTTCTCCCCCTGGCCCCCAGGTCAGCTTGGTCCAAGGCTTTTCCCTATTGGGGAAGTCCAAACCAAAATAAGCAAGAGAGGGTTACCACTGTCCAGAGTCTCCAGGCAGGGGAGATGGGGGATACTGCCCTCTCAGATTGTCTCTAGGGTGAGTCCTCCCTTCCCACAGGGACAGCCCCTTTGGGCAGCTGTGTCAGAGTCTTTAGGCTTCCCACTGCTCTGCGCTGCTGGAGCTGCAGGTCTGCTCACCTCCAGCTCTGCTACCCAAATGAGCTAATTCCCTGCCTTTGAATTCCTCCAGCAGATGGAGCCTTTGCTGTAGGCCTGGCGGGGCAGGGCTCAGCCGCACACACCCCTGCCCTCAACTTCAAGAGGTATATACAGACACAAACTCTCTAACCAGTTAGTCACAGTGCATTGTTGTGTTAGCATAGCTGTGTGAGCTAATAACAAAAGATTACATATATTACATACACAAAATGTTAAAAGGCCATTTTTAAGGGTGCATAATCAAGCATCCAGGTTGCCTTAATTCAACCCCTTGTGCATATGCATTGTGATACCGAAATTCCATTATGTAGCATCAGATCGACACCCACATGGGTCATCAGCAGGTTGTAAACTTTATATCCATTGCACAGACCTCTGCCACGTGAGCTAACAGAGTAACTGATAGCAGCAGTAGATTGTCATCCTCTTTGTGGACCTGCACTAGATGGGGATGAGAGGGTTTGCCAGAGGGTTTCACAGATACTTGCTTACAACAGAAGAATGGCGAGACATGGGACTCTAGGGCTCCATTCTATGCCCTGGAAAGGAGTGTTCTCTAGTGGGCACAGACTCTTCTGCTCATTTCCCCCAAGCTTCTGCCTCTGCTCATCCAACCTGCCCCTGTCCCAGTTCTTTCTCTTCCCCATCCCTGGCTCCTCATCCCTGTCCCATTCTCCTCACCTAGCAAGTCTCAGTTTCCACGTCCCAGCAGTGGGGTCATCGAAAGCACAAGAGAGATAAGCTCCTGGCTTTCAGTTCTGGCAGAGCTGGGAACTGCAATTGCAGGGAAAGTCCGGCTCAGCCCCAAACTGTAGCATGCTCAGTGCAGAGAGAATCCTTGGGGAAATAAGTTGCAAAGCTTTTGTAAGTACATGTGCAAAGTGCAATTTTTCAAAAGCTTATAAATTGGCCATATTTGGACTTATTTGCACTGGGATGGTTAAAGGCACATACCTGACACAAAGGCTATGCCAGCCACATTTCAAGTCTGTTCCAAAGAATTTTTTAACATAGGCAAGAGACCATAATTTTTATTTAGCTTTGTTCTTAGAAACAGCTGAACTGTTTTTGGCTCAAATTTGCCAGAAAAATTCAGTGTGAGACAAGCACCAGGCAAGGAAAATCTCAGCCTGAATAATTAAAGGTTGGTACAGTTATAAGCAACTGAAAACAGGGTCTTATAGTGGGAAGTGTCAGGCAACCTTAATACTAGGTGGTGCTATTCTGGGTAGCATCACCTATGAAATCAGTGGGACAACTCAAGGTGTAAGGTACTACTCAATGTGAGTAAAGGTATCACAATTTAGCGGTGGGTGACTAAGAGCCCAAGTGCTGTTTGTAAGTGGATTTCAGACATTCTGAGTGAAGATTATTCAAAAGGCACAACCACGGGTATGTTTGGAACATAGAAAGTTTCAGTCGAGAGGATTAGAAATGTATTATTAATAATAATTCTTTGCATTTCTGTAGCCTTTTTTCACTGAGGGTTCCAAGGGTTTTATAAATATCAGATGAGCCCCAGTCCCTCTGTGAAGCAGAAGAGAAATGTATAGAGATCTCTTCTTCCACCACCAAAAATAACCACTTCTGCTCATATGCAATGGGTAGCTGGGGACTAACACACAGATAAAGTTAATTTTGGAACCTTAGCCAAGGATTTTCTGATTTTGCAATATCTATGTTTTCAACCAAAAATGTCCCTAGTCCTATAGCTAGACTTAAGCCATTCTTTTCTAGGACATTTGTATCAGTTACAGTGGACATTTGTATTTGTTACAGTGCAACACCTTTTCCTGTTTCACACATCACTTGCCCAGATTTAATTTTAAGTTCCAAGTGGACACAGTATTCTTCATGTCCTGCCTTAAATTGCTGTATAACGTTACTATGCGCTGGTAAATAGTTGCTTTGTTCTAAACCTGAGGTGGCTGCATTTCGGCAGTGGGCGAAGTGATGGCGGTATAGCTTGTAAAGTGCTTTATGATCGTTTGTGAAGAAAAGTACTTTATAAATACACATTGTCAGCAAAGGAGAGTTATTTGCCCACAATCTTTGGACTATCTAGACCTATGGAAAGCTTATAGGAAAGCATTTTTAATCAATCATGTGACTCTTAGAAATAATTGATGGACGTATATTTCCAAAAGATCAAAGTCTGCTGTCAAATAAATTAGATTACTCATTATTAGTTTTCAGTAGTTCTCATGAGAATAATAAACAGCTGGTGGTTTTTCTCAAAAGATTAGAGTAAGCTGTGTAATGCGTAGTGATGAAAGTGGCAAGGATTTGGGGAAAAAAGGACAGACTATTTCCATAGTTTATGAAAGCTAAATCGTTCCACTTAATTCAGTACTTTGACTGTATTTAGCGACATCAGAAAGTATTACAGAGAACATTGTATAACTGCCCGTGTCTTTCAATGAAAAGCTAAAGATGGTATTTTACAATTATTCCAATATATAGTGGGAAGAATCCAATTTATATTGGTCAGTGTCAGAGCTGGCAGATTTGCTTATTTCCAAATCATTTCCCCTCATTCTCTTAGATTTCAAGTAATGCTAAAATCAGGGATGACCCTGATGAGAAATCACAAGATTAGTTTCTATATATTGAAGCCTAGAACTGTATTGGGGAAAGTTTGAAATGAATTGGCCATACACTAATCATGACCTAAAAGTAAAGGTGGGTAATTCCATAGCAAAATCAGATGGCCTATTAGCCATTAAGATGTCTTACCTACAGCATGACAGATAATTCTGCACTGAATATTTTGCTTTATCCACAATTAGAAGCTTGTGTAATATGTGAAAACTTAATCATATATCTTCTCAATTAACTGTACTGGCAGTTAAGTAATATTTAATGCAAAGAAGCATTTGGATAATCTGGAATATCGGTGAACAATGATTTCTTCAAAGCAGTAGCTACGATCCCTCTTTGAAATGGCTCGTTTGAAGTTTTCTTTGCATGGCCATAAAACAAAAGACCCTCTGTTTAAAGGATTACATTAAAGGAGTTTTTTCATGTATGTGTTTGTTGGAAAGGGGTGATAGGGAAGAGACCCCCATAATGCTATGGAAGTATATTAAGGCTGTCATTTCAAAGAAGAGTGAAAGGTTCCTTAGATCTTTCTCCAAAAGTGAGATAATTTTGCATGCTAGTCCTTTCATTTTTGTTTCTTAGCCCACAAATTATCAAAGAGCATGTTTTTATTGCTCTTACTATCTTTGCTTTCTTTTAATAGCTTCTTTTTGTACTTTTCATCTGGTATGTATTTTTGAGACAAATACTTCAAAACAAGTGACAAGATTTATACCAGTTTCAAAAATACCATTTCTTACACCAGCCTAGGTTATCCACCTACCTATCTTTGCTCTGTATCTTTGCATTTTCCTCACTTGGAATAATTGTAAAATACCATCTTTAGCTTTTCATTAAAAGACACAGGCAATTATACAATGTTCTCTTATACCTTCTGATGTAGCTGAATACATTTAAAGTGTTGAATTAAATAGAAAGATTTTGCTATTGTGGTCAATTTCCCGCATGTAAACAATCCCTTATTATACATGAAAATCAGGCCATCTTGTCTCCATGCATATGTGAATATCCAGTTTAATTCCATGGGTTTGGGGGTTCTTTTGGAGATTATTTAGGAGGAGAGAGTATTTTCACAGTGATTTCATACCTTATAGCTGCCATTATGTTTGGTCTTCTTACAAGGAGCATATTGGCAAAAAAGAAGAAATTAATGTTGATGCAGTCAGTGGATTCAGCAATACAATAATCATTATTTCAAGTTTAATTACAATTCCAGGTGGATTTCTCTCACCTCTGTGTGTTGTTCCATCTTATATGATTAATTTTGACAAATGATCTCCTGGCTGAATAGAATTGTAATGGAAACTCAGCACACATTATATAATTTACATGCAATGGATTTAATGATGATGGTTACTGAACAATTAAGCCTTCCACATCTTGATTTTTCTGTTTATATTCTTTATTGTTCTGGTAGGCATATATACGTATTTGCTTAATTACTTCTAATGACGGAATATATCTTTCAGAAGGTTAATCTTCTATTCTGCACATCCTTCTTACCATGCTACAGATTCTTGTGACTTAATTTATTCTGTATAGGTTTGATTTTCCTTACAGCTCATGCTAAGTAAAGTCTATTTTATTTAAGGTTATAAATCACATTCAGATATAGCTCCCTGTTTTTCATAGCTTCATTGATTTAGAAACAAACTCATTTGAGCTGAATTTTTTCCACAGATTAGTTTTTGGGGCAAGAAGCAAAATTCCCACAGTCATTTTTTAGCTTGAAGGTATGTGGATGTGAGAATTCTTCCTTTAAAAAAAAAAAAAAATCTGTTCACAATTTTAGATAGGTCTGTAACAAAAGTGGCTAGAGTTTGAAACTGAGAAACAGAGACGCACAATACCTATTCACAACTTAAGTCCTCTTGGGCCCTATTTTGAGAGCCAGTGACTTAACGGGTGCAGAGGCCTTATGGTGGTGCTTTGCTCAAGGATGAACTCACCTGTAGCCTTTCTGTGGAGCAGTGCCTTTACTTAGTTTGAAAAATAAATTGCTATGATTGAAAAATTATGCTAGGTTGAAACTTGCATGTACAAGATAATTTTCCTAGATCTACATGGGTACATTGAACAAAGACATACTGCACCTGAGAGCACACAGTTCAAAGGACTTACAAGCACAGATTCTGAAAGCCAGGGCAGCTTTCAAGACATGTTATGTGATTAAAAAAAAAAAAAAAGAAGAAGGAAATCTCAGTGTAAAGGAAAAAACCTATAAAATTAAATGGAAAAGGTTAGAATTAATAAAACATTAAGATTTCAAGTTTAGATATTCTGTACAAGAAATTCCCGAAGACAAAGTTGCTTCAGCAATTTTAACTCAGCAGTATGTTCTAATCCTCTTTTTGACTTGTTAAATCTAAATCTAAAGGTCCCAGACTCTTAGGATTCCCTTCTGGCTTTGCTCATACTTTGCAAGCTCCTGGTGCACCCTCAAGTCCTTGTGTTTCAGCCACTAGTGTGTCATGGCCACTGAGAGTCAGCAAGTTATGTTACCTCTGTATTTGGCACTGGTGCAATCACTGCTGGGATACTGTTTCCAGTCCTGGAGTCTACAAGTCAAGAAGGATGTTGACAAATTGGAGAGGGTTCAGAGACAAGCCACAAGAATGATTAGAAAATATGCCTTATCGTGAGACTCAAGGAGCTCAATCTATTTAACTAAGAACATAAGAACAGCCACATGGGGTCAGACTAAAAGGTCCATCTAGCCCAGTATCCTGTCTTCCGACAGTAGCCAATGCCAGGTGCGCCAGAGGGAATTAACAGAACAGGTAATCATCAAGTGATCCACCCCTGTTGCCCATTCCCAGCTTCTGGCAAACAGAAGCTAGGGACACCATCCCTGCCCATCCTGGCTAATAGCCATTGATGGACCTATCGTCCATGAACTTTAGTTCTTTTTTGAACCCTGTGATAGTCTTGACCTTCACAACATCTTCTGGCAAACAGTTCCACAGACTGACTGTGCACTGTGTGAAAAAATACTTCCTTTTGTTTGTTTTAAACCTGCTGCCTATTAATTTCATTTGGTGACCCCCCTAGTTCTTGTGTTATGAAGAGGAGTAAATAACACTTCCTTATCTACTTTCTCCACCAGTCATGATTTTATAGACCTCTATCATATCCCCCCTTAGGCACCTCTTTTCCAAGCTGAAAAGTCCCAGTCTTATTCATCTCTCCTCATATGGCAGCCATTCCATACCCCTCATCATTTTGGTTGCCCTTTTCTGAACCTTTTCCAATTCTAATACATCTTTTTTGAGATGGGGCGACCATATCTGCAAGCAGTATTCAAGATGTAGGCGTACCATGGATTTATTGAGGCAATATGATATTTTCTGTCTTATTATCTATCCCTTTCATAATGATTCCCAACATTCTGTTTGCCTTTTTGACTGCCGCTGCACATTGCGTGGATGTTTTCAGAGAACTATCCACAATGACTCCAAGATCTCTTTCTTGAGTGGTAACAGCTAATTTAGACCCCATCATTTTATATGTACAGTTGGGATTATGTTTTCCAATGTGCATTACTTTGCATTTATCAACATTGAATTTCATCTGCCATTTTGTTGCCCAGTCACCCAGTTTTGTGAGATTCTTTTGTTGCTCTTCGCAGTCTACTTGGGACTTAACTATCTTGAGTACATTGGGGGGGTATAATAGGCAGCCTTCCCTAGCACAGCTGCCACCGACCCACCGCCAGACACCTGGGCTGCATTGGCTCTGCCCCATCCCTTTTCCAAGGCCCCCACCGTCTGCTGCTGCCTCCCTGCCTGCCACTGCTTGCAGTGTCCCTCCTCCTGGGGGTGGGGAATGAAGAGAGAATGCAGCAAGCCAGCAGTGGGCGGAAGGGTCTGGTGCAGGAGTGAGATGGCTCCATGTGCTGGGACTGGCTGGGGCCGGCCTGGCGCTCAGGGTGGCTGATGGCTTGGCTCGGCCAGTAGCTTGATGGGGACAGTGTGGCTAGAGCCGGCCCAGCAGCTCATGGTGGCTCAGCTTGGTGTGGCTCCTCTAGTTGTGGGGAGCCCTCAAGGCTCCTCTATTATGGGGGAGGTCGGGGCTCCAGCATGCAGGGGAGGGGGCGGGGCCTCAGGCAGAGGGAGCATGGCCAGCAGGCTAGCCTCCCCAGAGCAGGGGTTCACCCGCCGCCCATGCTTGAGTAATTTTATGTTATCTCCAAATTTTGCCACCTCACCGTTTATCCCTTTTTCCAGATCATTTATGAATACGTTGAACAGTACTGGTCCCAGTACAGACCTCTGGGGGACACCACTATTTACCTCTCTCCATTCTGGAAACTGGCCATTTATTCCTATCCTTTGATTCCTATCTTTCAACCAGTTACCAATCCACAAGAGGATCTTCCTTCTTTTCCCATGACAGCTTACTTTGCTTAAAAGCCTTTGGTGCGGGGCTGGTCAAAAGCTTTCTGAAAAATCTAAGTACACTATATCCACTGGATCCCCTTGTTCACATGCTTGTTGACCCCCTCAACCAAGTTCTCAATCTGTAAAATTATCTTCTGCCTCCTTCTACTGTTGCAGATGACTATGGTATCCTCCTTCACTTCCTGTCCTAAACAGTCTAGTGTTGCCACATGATGTTAAACAGCTGCTGTGCTCCAGGTAGCTATATTTCAGTGTATATAGAACTAATTTCCAAAGCACACTGAGCTCCTTCAAGAGAACAGGAAAGATTGTTTTGATTGTTGGGATTACTCACAGAGGAAAATGCCTCTCAGGTACCAAGGTTTGCTGGCAATCAAAACAACATTTTTTTCCTCTTTTCAACAAAATCTGGCACTGGCAGCTGTGGATCCGTACCAGTCTCTAGATTACTCTGCAGCTCCCAAGTTCCATGTTTTGTATATGACATCTCTGAATGCCAATATGTCATATACAAAGAGAAGCTTAAGGGGTGATTTGGTCACAGTTTATAAATTCCTCGAGTTAGCACTCTAAAAATAACAGTGCAGATGTTCAGAGTTGGCATGGGCGGTGCATATACCCCCCCCCCCATTTGGGGAGGCTAGCCCCCTGCCCCACCCCTTCCGGCAGGCCCAGCCCTGCCCCTGCTTTCACTGGCCAGCCTGCCAGAACAGTCCCAAACCCTGGCCAACCCACCAGCACACAGAGCAGCCCCAAACTCAAGTCAGCCCACTGGTTGGAGCAATCTGGAGGAGCCCCAGGCGGGCTCCTAAACTCATGCTATTATTGTTAAACCCAAATGGCAGTTCCTAAAAAACCAAAACTAGCAATCTATTCTCCACCTAAATCCCTTCTCTACTGAAGATCACAGAGAAAAAGGTCAATATTCACAGACTCTTAGGATTCCCTCCTATTTTTACCCACACTTTGCAACCTCCTGGTGCACCTTGAAGGCCTTGTGTCTCAACCAGTACATTTGTGGGTGAAGAGAGGAGGCTGGCCCTGGGACTCCCTTTGATGCTCATTAGTGCTTATAACCAGTTAAATGGGGTCATTGTTTAGTTATGAAAAGCATTTCCATTCCCATCAGAGACCGAGCATGCTGACTTAGCAGCACTCCTAACTAGCAACTAATGATTATGATTATTATTCATTTATTTTTATGGGTCTTAAGTGCGATAGTTTTCTAGGCGTCTTGCACAATATGCAGTTAAAATGAATTAAAGTACTAAAATTAATAGCACGATTATAATCCAATGAATTACAATAGAATTTCAGTGACTAGAGAAGCAGTATTAAAAGGTCACTGTAAAGACCCTATGCAGTTAATACATTCTAGTGGTGTGATTTTCAGAGGTGCTCACTGCTGAGTACCCATATCTCCTACTGAAGAAGTGAATCAAGTCAATTTTACTTAAATACCTAGGGCTCTGGTTCAGTGAGATACTTAAGCAAATGGGACTACTCATGTGCTTAAAGCAAGGCACCAGTTTAATTACCTTGCTGAATCAGGGCCTAAACTGGGGTTCAGGTGCCTAAACCTAGACATCTATGTTTGAACATTTGGGTCTAAATGTGTGCAGGGACCATTGTCAGCCCAAATTAGGCACTTATGTTAATTCACTTGGGCCCTATTGAAATTTTACCCTTGGACCTAAAATGCAAAACATTTAAAATGAAAAGCATTAATTTTGTTTGAAGGTTTTTGCTTAATTTTTCAGTTTTTCAACTAAAGAAAAAAGTATTTGGTTTTCAGGTTTGCTTCCCTGTGGAACTAAGGGAGAGAAAGGAGAGGAAAAAACTGGAAAATTGAAAAAAATGTTTAGGTTCTTAAACCCAAAAGTCTTTCAGGTTTTGGTTTTTCATTGAAAAAGAAAAAAAAAAAAACACACACACACACAGAACATTTTGACCAAAGTAAAAATTTGTTTGGATTGAAGAGCCATTTCTCCTCAAAAAAAGGTTCACAAAAATAGAAAATAAATCCAAGCCTCTCTGTCAGCAGTGAATTCCTCTTGTTATGCCAGGAATCACTTCACCCACCATTGGAATCCATCTGCCTCTGAGGTGAAGTGTGTCAAGGTGTTTAAAAGCACATAGCAATGCCTTACAGGAAAATCCAGTGACAGGTAATAATGATAAAATCACAGCTGATGGGAACTGTTTAAGGGGCTGATCCAAAGCCCACTGCAGTCAGTGGAAGACTTTTCATTGACTTTACAAGGCTCTGAATCAGGGCCTAACAGCACACAGCAAAGTTCGACCAAGGGTTAGGACACACAGGAAAGAGGGAATACGTTAGCTACTTGAAGCCGGAGCATTTGGCCACGCTACGAGACTTAACTCGATACCTCTTTCTGGTACTTTCTGTTCCAGTCAATTTTGCTACAAGAGAGGTAATCAGGAAACAAACCACAGATACACACTGGAGTGGGGATTCTGGTGTGACATCTCTCCTCACCCACAACAAGCCTCACATGCTTATTTGGCTCCCAGCTGTTCTGAAAAAGCCTTTCAGCCTCTGAAGTTGGTGAGCTGTGATCTTTCTTGGTTTTCCCCCTTCTCCCCGCCCCTTTGTCTGCCTTCTATGAACTCTGCAGGGAGTTTTCTTTGCCTGCTTTGAAGTTAAATCTGCTCTCCCAATTTCACACAGAATGTGGAATTGTACATGTGAAGGGGCTTTTGTTGTTCTTTTTAGCTGATTGATAATTTTGGAAAAGAAATTGAAAATCTGGCTTTTCCGCCAGAAGGATTCCGCTTGATGGAAATGCAGTTCTATAGGCAACTTCTTTACATTGCAAACTCTAGGCTTAGTCCAGGCAGACAGGTATACCGTAATAGAGCTTTCAGTAAGGTTTCACCTAGCTTTTCAGTCCCTGACTGGTGACCTAGAAATATTGCCGTTGTTTACAGAATTGTACACAATTCCCAAGGCTGGCTAACAAAACAACAATTCTACTTCATGTACAATTTCAAGGTCTCCCTCACCCCTACTGTGGAATGAAAAAGAAACCTTTTGAATTTTTGGGAGAGCATGAGTCCCCCAGCACAGCCGAGCATAGGCGCTGACTCCATGGGTGCTCTGGGGCTCAAGCACCCATGGAAAAAAAAATAGAGGGTGCTCAGCACCCACCAGCCACAGCTGTTTGGGGGGGCTGCTGATCTTTCAACAGAAGAGAAAGTTAGCTGAAAATTGTTCAACCAGCTTCAAGTATTTGCCCTTGTGACCAGAGCAATTAGCCAAAATTCATGGTCTTGCATGGTCTTGTTTCCAAGAAAAAGGAGATGATGATGTGACTTGGGTGCAATTCTGCTTATTTACATAGAATGTACATGGAGTCCTGTTTTCCTGAACACCGTAGGAATCAGACAACAGGAGACCATTTCTTTGCACACAGTTCCAAGCCCCTTTCCAGCCAGCACTCTACCTAAAAGCTGTCCCAACTTTTTCTCAGGATCATGCCACAAATGTTTCTCTGTCTGTCTCTAGTGCTTCTTTGCTGCCTTCTCTGTGCCCTTCTGTGGTTCTTCTACTGCTTGTCTCTCACACACAGATGCAACTGCAGTCAACTCAATCCCCCACTTCTGCATCAGATCCCCAGGAAACCCCTTGGGCTGCATAGCTCAGCCACTGCCCAGGCTTGCATACGGTCTAGCCCTTGAACAGTAGTTTTCCATTGTTTCAGCTATCACTAAGCAAAGGGGCCTATAATTGTTCCAGTTGCCTCATTTCGCTCAAAAGGAAGGCAGCTAGCATGCCAAATAATATCACTGAGGTGATGTGATTGCCCAGCCCCCAACATGGCACTACAATTTCTGCCTGCACCAGGTCGGATTCTGATCTCACCTGGAATAGCTGCATTCAAGTTGAGAATTACAATATGCTCATTTAACACAATTATACAGGGCTCAGACAGACAAACTCTTTGGGAGCTGGGATTAGGACTCTGCTTCTTCAGTTCTAGAGACACAGGCCAATCCAACTCCTGAAAGAGAACTCTTTTAGCTGACTGTAGTTGCAGGTCCCATGTTCCCTCTATGGGCCACTAGAGGTAGCCTCAAACATTATTATGAAGTCACCATAGAAATGAAAGGGAGCCGTCATTTACCTAAAAAAGGGAGTACCATCCATTATCTAGTAATGAATATGTTGTGACAATGATGCTGTAGCCACAAAGTCTTCAATCAGCTATTCTGCTTAGTATTAAAACAAACAGGGGATAATATGGGCACTTCGGAGCTAGTCCTCCACTGTCTTGCTCCTTGCCTAGTCATCTACACCAGTGCAAAGCAAGTGCTAAAATACTCTCATCATACACTCATTCTGCACAAGAGGCAAGCACAGGATTTCAGAGTCTCTGAAAAAAGAGCTCGGGCCTTGCTGCTCCAGAAGCAGAGCCCCCCCCCCCGGCTGTTCCAGTGCAGCCAACGTCTTTCAGCTGCAGTAGTACTGGGGCTTAGTCCTCTGCAAGCTGGAGTCCCTAGCTGGAGGGTTGCTCACACCGAGGCGTGCTCCACATGTGGTTTTTGGTACCAGTCTAGCTATTTTGTTAGGGGCGCAGATTTTTAAAATGGTATCGTTGTACTGGTACAATCCCTCCTGCCAATGCAGTTATATCAGTATAAAAGTGCCTTATTCCAGTATAGCTTATTCCCCTTTCCGTACCAGAACTAAACCAGCATAAGCACCTTTATAGTGTGTCACTACAACCACGTTGTGTGTGTACCACTTTAACTAGACCATTCTAATGAAAGCTGTATAACTTGTGTGTTTAGACACAGCCTAAGTAGATCTGATATTCTAGCCATTGGAAGGCAATGGTAGAAGGGAATTCATCCCTGTGCTTCGGCCAGTTTGTGCTGACAGCGCTGTCCATCAGCTGCAACATCCAGGTACAGGAGGCCTCCTTGAAAGGCGCTGAGAGCCAGCTGTAGTCTCCTGTGCACAGGAGTCACACAAAGAACATGTCAGAGGCAATTCCTACAGAGGTTGGTTGAAAAACAGCCAAAGTAGTTTTGAAATTTTCCTAATTATTTTCAGGTCAGAGTTTGCGAAGAAGCCTGCTTTTTCTTTTTTTGGGAACTTTTACGTTTTGGATTTTGCTTTCCTTCCTCGTCCTCCTTTTCTTCCTCCCTTTTTCTCTTTTCCCATTGAAAGAGGAAGAAACACCAGGGAGGAAAGAAAAAATGGAGAACAGTAAAATGGAAAAACCCCAACTTGGAAGTGTTTGGGGTTGTTTTTCTGAGGGAGGAACGGAAAATTTTGAGAACCAAGTATTTCACAAAAAGTCTGTCTCTGAAAAACAAGCCATTTTCCAATGGCTTTTCTTTCAAAAAACTGTGGCCAGCTCTAGCTCTGGCTACCAGAATGGCTAGTGGAGACATTGCAGCTGGAGCCCAAACCCAGCCACTGGCTATAACGTATACTTTTGGTTACAGCAGTTCCCAGTAGCTCAGGGATTGGGAAGGGGTATTCCCTCACACTCAGCGCTTGTGCCAGGCTCAGCCCTTCTGGAAAGATGAACAGAATCCACACTTTCCAGGATATTATCCTATGCTCCATAAATACTGCAAAGGGACCCTGCATGTTCTTGTGGTGTCTGAGAATTTCTTCCCTTCCCCTTTATAGCTGCACCAACCCAGAAATGAATAGATCCCACTAATGCTGTAGTCAGGTATATGCATGCAGCTTATCAGTCTATAAGCAGTAATTACATAAGTATTTAGATTTTAGTCACTAGCTACCCAATTAGAAGCCTCCTAGTGAAACTATCAACCTTTCTAGCTTAGATTTACAGGCATGTTTTTGGAGTAGGTTGGAATAAATGGCCAGGGGGTATTTGCCCAGACTTTTATTTCCTGTCTTGAATTCATCCTGGTCCCATTGTCTAATTGCAAAGGCATTTCAATCACTTTTTTCCCCCTCGCTTTTTTTTTTTTAAACAAATTCATTTTTGCTTTGTTAAATTGGATATCCTGGTTAGAGTGGAAGGAAGTCAGCTTAATTTATCCTGCAGACAATGCCGACAGAATGGAAAACTCCCTGAACAAGTCAATTTACAAAGGCAAGTGGACTGCAGAGCAACTGCCCCTTCCCTTCCACATGGGCAGGAGAAGAGCGCCTCTGCGTACAGATCTCAGGGGCACAACCTGGGCCAACAACGGTCTGTATATTGGTTCCTCATCCTCTGTGTCTTGTCCCTGATTAGTCTGTAAGCTCCTAAGGGCAGAGACTGAGGGCCTGATTCCATTTTGCCTGCACCTTGTGTAGCCATTTACACCTGTACAAAGTGGGTTTAAGACACTTCTAAATCAGAATAGCTGCATTTAACCCACTTTGCATTGGTGTAAATGTGCACAAAAGGGGCAGGTAACATGGAATCTGGCCCCTGGTCTCTGCCCTTGGGAGCTTACCAAATGGGTAAAATGGAGCCACTGGGATTCAGAAATGTTTTATACCCAGTAGCTCAGTGGTTTGAGCATTGGCCTGCTAAACCCAGGGTTGTGAGTTCAATCCTTGAGGGGGCATTTAGGGATCTGGGGCAAAAATTGGGGATTGGTCCTGCTTTGAGCAGGGGGTTGGACTAGATGACCTCCGAGGTCCCTTCCAACTCTATGATTCTAAGAGGCTATATCAGGAGTAAGGTCCTGCAGAATTGGGCCCTGCTTCTTCTGCTGTATTTGTGTTGGCCAAAGCTTGCTTGTCTTACTCCTGGGAGCAGTCCCACTGAAGTGAGTAAGGTAAGCAGCATTTGAGTTTGGCCCAATAATAACCACCCCATACAGGCTCTGTTCATGTGTGTTTGCAAGACAGCCAAATGTAAGCTATCCGAACTGGTTTGGGTTTTTCTGTAATGGGAGTTGCTGGGTTCTCAGCATGTTTGAGAATCACGTCACTTACATAGCTGCCCAAATATGGATTTAAGACCCTAATTTTAGGCCCCCAATTCTGAAAAGCTTGACCTAGACCTTTTGCAGAAGAGCACAAGCCACACTGGCAAATCCAGACTTGTTTTTACATGAGGGGGAAGAGACCACAAGGTCCAAAGGCTGGGATCCCCCTGCTTGACTTCAGACTGTTGTAATTCAACTCCCCTAAGGCAGCAGCAGCTCCTCTTTGCTAGCAGGATGAAGCAGTGCTGCCCTGCCCGCTGCTTCGAGCACGTCTGCAATCACTTCCCACAGCACAGTTCGCAAATAACTCCGCGCTCATTTTATTCACCACACGCAGGACTGCAGCAACATATGAAGGAAGCTGCTGTCGGAGGGGCCGATTCTGCTCTCCTGAAAACCAAATGGAGCTTTGCCAGGGTTTTCCATGGAAGCAGGATCAGACCTTGGCATGCCAGCCTCCAGGCTGTAATTCTGAACTGGCTTCCCCACCCCCTGACAGGCCTTCAATAAAAGAGGCCTGATTCTGCACAGTGCTAAGCATGTCAGTGAATGTTGAAGACACTCAGCACCTCACAGGATCAGACCCCATGTTACCTACATTTATATCTATGACACCCCAAAATATCCAGATTTAGGGAGGGCAAGAGCTGCTACTTTTTGACAAGAGTCCCAAAGAGTCTGCCTCAAAAACACTTAGTCAGCTAGTATTTTCAGAGCTATGGTAGCAGATGCAGAAGCATCAGGCAAAAAAGCAGAACAGCAGAAGTGCAGAGTTTTATGATCAATCAGAAATATACAAAGTAGACACTACTCAAATATTTTTGTCATGCATTTAGCAATAATTTAGATTGTAAACTCCTTGTGATCAGGACAGTGTCTTATGTGTTTGTACAGCACTTAACTAACAGTGCTGTAGCCCCATTACTATATAATGTAAATGTTTAACGATAACATCTGTATGCTTTCTGGGTACTGTACCTGTATAACTAAATATTTATCAAAGCCATCGTGCTCTGGCTTATAGTACTGGAGCACCTGATAAAAAGAGACGGATATTAGCACACCACACACAGAAACACATACTTTGTTTTTCCTTTACTAGTTAGGTTTATCTACAAGTCTAGTGGTATTTTTATGACTAGCCTTTAACAGCGCTTTACTCTAATCCGTATGACAACATATGATTTCTGTCTGAAGAGGAAAGTTATGAGAACATTCTGAGTTGTAAGAATTCTCAAGGTACTGCAGAGAATCAACCAAAAGGAATTTCCCTGTGCCCATGTGTGCAATCCATGCATTACGGACTCGAGAGGTGTTGAAATTCTACCTGCGTGTCAGCTAACATCGGACCCTTCTTGGTGAAATTATGGAATTGTATGTAAAATAAAGTGAAAAAAATCCCACTCCTGCATATAATGAACTGAACCTTTCATCAGTGACAGACAGCTTCCATTAACTCATCTGCTTCACACAGCCTTCCGTTTATAGGAGGTAGAAAAGAAATTATCATTAAATGTTATATACCAACCTCCCATAAAAGAGCTTCTTGAAGATGCTAATAGCTGCTTCTTGCACAATGGTTGTCAACAGCTATAAAATGCCCATTGCTCTTTAGGTGTGAATATTAACTATAACTTCGATATATTCTCAAAGATTTTTCACTGAGGACCACATTCCAGAGTGGAGCTGGAGCCAGTGTTGTCAGAACATGGAAGAACAAGTCATTTATTCCATTTTTGTTTAGGTCATTTAATTATATGTTACCCTCATTGAGGGTATTTGCAAAATTGCTAGATTCAGGTTTTTTCCTGCAATATGCATCACTGATCCCAATCCACTTTCCCTCTGTGACCCAGGAACCTGTTGGTGCCAACTGGTATAGGGAACAGGGGGTTCACAGAATTTTACAGTGACCCCCTGGGTTGGATATATGTACAATAGCTCACCACAGGATGGCATATGAGATCTCTGCATGCCCACTGGTCATCATAATCACTGCAAAAATGTGTACAGATAATATTTAAGGAATTGTGCCTCTAGTGACAATTATATTCCAAAAGCAGGTAACCAGGAGGTGACCTGTCTCAGCAGGTTCCTTTTAGAAAAGAGGCAACAGATGCTTTACTCCCTGTGTGACCATTGTGTTCCCCAATATATGCTGATTTGTACACTGAGCCAGGTGCTGATTAAGAGATTGTGAAATCAACAAGAAAGGTGTGTATATGAAAAATACAACCAGCAGGGGGGCATCCTGTTCATGAATAAGAAAGATGGATTGTTCTGACATATCTAGGGGTGCAAATAGGCACCCAGGGTCTTTCACTGAGGAGGCAAGCTGACAGCGTGACTCGTCTCATAAATAAAAAAATCACAGCCAAGCCTGGTTGTAAGATTCTGGAATGACTTTGGGAGAGCATTGCGCTGTAAGATATGAAAGTATGTAGTTAATTACATCTAGAAATAGTTAATTACCTCTAGAACATGTACTTTGATTTTATATGTAACTATTTGTTTCCAATACTTCTACTTGCTATCACTGGAATCTCTATCCTTTGTTAAATAAACTTTTAGTTTTAGTAAATAAAGTAAGTATCCTTAGTTAAATAAACTTTTAAAAGTTAAATAAACTTTTAGTAAATATATCTAAGGGCTATGTCACACAGAGTGATCTGACTTGAAGGTGGGGGGCAGGGGAGTGAGTGGAATTGCTTCTTTCAAAGCGGTCAATCTGTGGAATCTGCACGTGTCCAGTGGAAAAGGGTCTGGACACTCTGGGGAGGTGCTCAGAGGGCTTGAAGTATATCTATCCCTAATCTGCACAGGCCTAGCAGGGGGTGCTTGTGTTGCCTGTGACCAGTGCAGTTTGGGAGCCAACCCCTGCCAGGCATAGAAAGGCTGTCTGATGCTAAGAGAAGGCCATAGCCAGGTGCCTCACACCAAGTCAGTATGGGACGACAAGCATATGGGGACAATTCAGCTATTTTTGAGGAGGCAGGAAAGCAGAAGCTGAATGCTCACCCTTTGCACAGCAATGGGGAGGGAAGAGAGAAGGTTTGGTCAGTGACACTGTGGCAAGATGGCCAATTTTAGTCTGGTGGGTCCTGCGCTTTTCTTGGCAGGGAGCTAAGATGCCCCCCTTTGCTCCTGCTCTTGGGTGCCAAGGGCCCCGTTACTAGCCTGGGAAGATGGTAGAGGAGGGAAGCAGGAGAGGGATCTGGGTTTGCTCCTCGCTCTGAGTCCCAGCCCCTCTCAACCCCTGCAGGTTTCTTACCCTCATCCTCCTTAGGTGGGGTTACCCTCGGTCCTTAGATGCTGGGGAGAAGGAAGTCTCCCTGTCCTGCTAAGCAGGGTCTCCCTTACTCCAATTCTCAAGTCTTCCAAATCTCTCACCACACTTTTAAGCTCCCCTCCTTCCTCCTCCTATGTCTGCCTGATGCAGGGGGTTTATTAGGTTCCTAACAGGGCCTTAATTGACTGCAGGTGCTCCAATTAACCTGCAGCTACTTTCCCTAGTCTCCAGGGAACCACGCCTTAATTAGCCTTGAGCTTATATATTTCCCCTCTAGCACTCACCTACTGCTCCCTGGCCCTCCTGTATCACAACACAAAAACAGGTTTCAGAGTAACAGCCCTGTTAGTCTGTCTTTGCAAAAAGAAAAGGAGTACTTGTGGCACCTTAGAGACTAACCAATTTATTTGAGCATGAGCTTTCATGAGCTACAGCTCACTTCATCGGATGCATACCGTGGAAACTGCAGAAGACATTATATATACACAGAGACCATGAAACAATACCTCCTCCCACCCCACTGTCCTGCTGGTAATAGCTTATCTAAAGTGATCATCAAGTTGGGCCATTTCCAGCACAAATCCAGGTTCTCACCCCCTCCCCCCCCCCCCCCACACACACACACAAACTCACTCTCCTGCTGGTAATAGCCCATCCAAAGTGACCACTCTCTTCACAATGTGTATGATAATCAAGGTGGGTCATTTCCAGCACAAATCCAGGTTCTCTCGCTCCCTCACCCCCCTCCAAAAACCACACACACAAACTCACTCTCCTGCTGGCAATAGCTCATCCAAACTGACCACTCTCCAAGTTTATATCCAAGTTTAACCAGAACGTCTGAGGGGGGGGTAGGAAAAAGCAAGGGGAAATAGCCACTCCCAGTTTCTATTTAAGCCTAAATTAATAGTATCCAATTTGCAAATGAATTCCAATTCAGCAGTTTCTCGCTGGAGTCTGGATTTGAAGTTTTTTTGTTGTAAGATAGTGACTTTCATGTCGGTGATTGCGTGACCAGAGAGATTGAAGTGTTCTCCGACTAGTTTATGAAGGTTATAATTCTTGACGTCTGATTTGTGTCCATTTATTCTTTTAAGTAGAGACTGTCCAGTTTGACCAATGTAAATGGCAGAGGGGCATTGCTGGCACATGATGGCATATATTACATTGGTGGATGTGCAGGTGAACGAGCCTCTGATAGTGTGGCTGATGTTATTAGGCCCTGTGATGGCGTCCCCTGAATAGATATGTGGGCACAGTTGGCAACGGGCTTTGTTGCAAGGATAGGTTCCTGGGTTAGTGGTTCTGTTGTGTGGTATGTGGTTATTGGTGAGTATTTGCTTCAGGTTGCGGGGCTGTCTGTAGGCAAGGACTGGCCTGTCTCCCAAGATTTGTGAGAGTGTTGGGTCATCCTTCAGGATAGGTTGTAGATCCTTAATAATGCGTTGGAGGGGTTTTAGTTGGGGGCTGAAGGTGACGGCTAGTGGCGTTCTGTTATTTTCTTTGTTAGGCCTGTCCTGTAGTAGGTGACTTCTGGGAACTCTTCTGGCTCCATCAATCTGTTTCTTCACTTCCGCAGGTGGGTATTGTAGTTGTAAGAAAGCTTGATAGAGATCTTGTAGGTGTTTGTCTCTGTCTGAGGGGTTGGAGCAAATGTGGTTGTATCGCAGAGCTTGGCTGTAGAGGATGGATTGTATGGTGTGGTCAGGGTGAAAGCTGGAGGCATGTAGGTAGGAATAGCGGTCAGTAGGTTTCTGGTATAGGGTGGTGTTTATGTGACCATTGTTTATTAGCACTGTAGTGTCCAGGAAGTGGATCTCTTGTGTGGACTGGTCCAGGCTGAGGTTGATGGTGGGATGGAAATTGTTGAAATCATGGTAGAGTTCCTCAAGGGCTTCTTTTCCATGGGTCCAGATGATGAAGATGTCATCAATATAGCGCAAGTAGAGTAGGGGCATTAGGGGACGAGAGCTGAGGAAGCGTTGTTCTAAATCAGCCATAAAAATGTTGGCATACTGTGGGGCCATGCGGGTACCCATAGCAGTGCCGCTGATCTGAAGGTATACATTGTCCCCAAATGTGAAATAGTTATGGGTAAGGACAAAGTCACAAAGTTCAGCCACCAGGTTAGCCGTGACATTATCGGGGATAAGTTCTGGGTAAGTAAAAGGAATAGTGGCTTGCCTGGCTCTGATAGATGTTGTCAGTGACTGGGATGCAGGCAGTCATGCCCAGAAGTTAGAGCAGGAGTCAGGCACCAGATGCCTGAACCAAGGGTCAGAGCCCAAGTCAGAAGCCAGGAATCAGAGCCGAGGGTCAGAACCAGGTTACCGGGAGTGAGGCGAGCCTGAGAACCAGCAACTGCAGGAGCTGTCACACCCATAAGTGAATGTTTTAAGCAGCTGCTGAGCTGCTGTTGCTGGATTTAAGAGCTGGTCTGCTGACTCTTCCAACCAATCAGATGGAGTAGCCAATCAGGCAGCCTACCACAGGCCAGCTATGCTCACTAGGGTGGCCCAAACACTAACTCTGCTGCAGGCCCTGATTCCTGGCAGATATTCCTGTACACTCAGAGAGGAGATCATAAGAGGAGGGAGCATGATCCTGTGGTTGGGCCCCAGACTTGATCTATCCCCAACGCTGTCACTGATTCACTTTTTGACCTTGGGCGAATCACTTAACCTCTCAGCTTCTGAGTTCCCCCAGATATATAATAATGTCATTAATATGTCTCTCTATATTATATGGCTAATGACACTCTCTTTTGAGAAGCACTTTGTAATCTACAGGTGGTAAATTATTTTTTGCCATAACAGAATCATCTTCCATGTCTATTGCCACTACTTCATGCTTCCCAGAGCTCTCAGACAGTGTTCCAAAATGGACAAGTATAATCTGCCTTATTTCAAGATGAGAAAATGGAACAGACTAATTAAGGGTCACACAGTGGGTCAGCAGAAGTCGGGAACAGGTCTCCTGACTCTCAAGCTCCGTGTTCAGTTCACCCACTGGATCACAGCTCCTATGGGATGCATAATGCTGCTCAAAAGGACATCATGCCCTAGGATGGGTCTTAAGAGACTTTCTTCTATGTGATCAGTTAGCTGCTCTCCAGTCACCATAGTTTTGCATCAGGTGTGTGTGTGTGCTCATTTGTAAATGCCAGTGCAAAGATATTAGCTACACCAGGATCCAAATTTACAGCCTAGATCAAGAAACCTTTGCAACATGTGGGGTTGTCCATGGCTTCTAAGATCTAATGAAGGGATGTTTCTTTTTGTAAAGTAAATTCCTAATGATTTTTAAAACTGTTTATACAAAGTCTTGTTTTTGTATGTCTCTAGATGATTGTTGACCCTTGATAAAATTCATTTAGTTCTGGATTTCCAGGAAATTATTGCTCTTTACACGAAAAGCTGTTCAAAATAGTGTGCACCCAGAGGACAACGTAACTACTAAATCTTGAATGTACCATTTTATGACTGAGTGGTTAAGACAGAATTTTGGGATATAAATGAGTTTGATGCTTGCTTGAGGAGCATATTGCTGACATGTATCAAGTTGATATCTGAGGTTAGGGTTGGATTTTTTTTCCGTAGTGGAGGGGGTAATTTGCTGTCCTCGGGAACTACTGGGCAGGAATTAATTAATTTCTTAGGATTTCAAGGGGTGGGAATAGAGGTGGACCTTCTTTGCCCAGCAGGAAAAATTGGAGACTGGATAGGATTAAACTATAGCTAAGAATCTGGAATATTCAAGCACAGAAGGCCAACATCTAGGGCAGTGGTTCTTAACCAGGACGGAGTAAGCATATCCCAGGGAATCATCAAGTGGGTGTGTTTCCAGTGGAGTACCATAGGGATCGGTTCTTGGTTTACACAACTTAATATTTCTATCAATGACCTGGAAGAAAACATAAAACTATCACTAAGAGTTTGCAGATGACACAAAAACTGGGGGAGCGGTTAATAATGAAGAGGCCAGGTCACTGGTTCAGAGCCATCTAGATCGCTTGGTAAACTAGGTGCAAGCAAACAATAGGTGTTTTAATATGGCTAAAGGTAAATGAATACAGCTAGGAACAAAGAATGTAGGCCATTCTTACAAGATGGGGGACTCTATCCTGGGAAGCAGCGATTCTGAAGAAGATTTGTGGATAATCACAGTAGATAATCAGCTGAACATGAGCCCCAGTTTGCTGCTGTGGGCCAAAAGAGTGAATGCAATCTTTGGATGCATAAACCGGGGACTCTCAAGTAGGAGCAGAGAGGTTATTTCACCTCTATATTTGACACTGGTGCAACTGCTGCTGGAATGGTGTGTCTAGTTCTGGCATCCACAATTCAAGAAGGATGTTAATAAACTGAAGAGGGTTCAGAGAAGAGCCATAAGAATGATTAAAAGGATTAGAAAACATGCCTTATAATTGTAGACTCAAACAGCTCAATCTATTAACTTAACAAAGAGAAGGTTATGGGGTGACTTGATTACAGTTTATCAGTAACTACATGGGGAACAAATATTTAATAATGGGCTCTTCAGTCTAGCAGAGAAAGGTATAACTAAATCCAATGGCCGGAAGTTGAAGCTAGGGAAATTCAGACTGGAAATAAGACATACATTTTTAATGTTGAGTGTAATTATGCATTGGAACAATTTACTAAGGTTTGTGGTGGATTCTCACTGACAATATTTAAATTAAGATTGGATTTTTTTCTGAAAGATCTGCTCCTGGAATTATTTTGGAGTTCACTGGACTGGGTTATACAAGAAGTCAGACTAGATGATCACAATGGGCCCTTCTGGCCTCAGAATCTATCCACTTTTTCCAGCTCAATATTCCACAATCCCTCAAACTTCCAGCTGAGTTTCCTACCTTGTTTCATCTCTTCCCCTATTCATGTGACTTATGACAACATTAGTATAAAGAAAGGCACCTTCTCACTTTGTTGTTCACCTACCCCTTCCACACCTACAGGTTGCCACCTCCATATTTTCTAGAACTGGCTAAAATTTTTCAATATTTGAAGTTTCAAATAACACAAAAGTATCTTAAGCTTTGTTAGCAATTTTGTTTCATTTGTTAACCAGCTAAAGCACTGATTACAGAATTCTGAAGGGTGACAAGTTTTGAATGATGCAAATAAGTAAACACAATTTTTGCAAGAAATGTCACAAAAAATTGTGTTTTGATCAGTTCAAATTTTGTTTATTTAGTCCCAAATCATGCAAATATTTCTATAGCACTACTTCCTTCCAGTGTTTCTTCCAGCTGCACTGCTACTGCAATTCAGACTAAATGCTTTGGGGCTTGATGAAGCCAGACTGCATGGTAATGTTAGCAGTTTGTCCAGCACACCTGGCCCAAACTCAGAGCAACTGAGGCTACTGGAACAAGGTGAACGGAGCAGAAGCTGAGCAAGAAGCTTGTGATTTTCATACAAGCCATGAATGAGGGTGAGAGTCGTGCTGATTCCCCCAGATTCAGTCATCTCTCTGACAAACAGCCACCTACAAACTTTTAAGGATTCTTCCTCAGGAGAATTATTCTGTGGAAAGTCTGAAATTCATGTTCCCAGAGACAGAGGCCTTTGCTTGGTGCCATTTATTTCAGTTGAAGATGGAATTATTTTATACCAACTTCCTGGCCAGAAAAAAAATGAATAAAAATTGAATGGAACGCTGGGTGGGATTTCCATTTTAGCAACATATTGATCTCGATAAGAAATAATTATGTAGCAATGTAGAAAATGTTCCTCTCTCAAAAAAAGAAAAGGAGTACTTGTGGCACCTTAGAGACTAACCAATTTATTGGAGCATAAGCTTTCGTGAGCTACAGCTCACTTCATCGGATGCATACTGTGGAAAATACAGAAGATGTTCTTATACATACAAACCATGAAAAAATGGGTGTCTCACCCAACCCTACTCTCCTGCTGGTAATAGCCTATCTAAAGTGATCAATCTCCTTACAATGTGTATGATAATCAAGCTGGGCCATTTCCAGCACAAATCCAGGGTTTAACAAGAACGTCTGAGGAACGTGGAGGGGGGGGAAGGGGTAGGGAAAAAACAAGGGGAAATAGGCTTGAATAGAGACTGGGAGTGGCTAAGTCATTATCCAAGGTAACCTAAGTTAATTGTATCCAATTTGCAAATGAATTCCCATTCAACAGTCTCTTGCTGGAGTCTGGTTTTGAAGTTTTTCTGTTGTAATATCGCAACTTTCATGTCTGTAATCACGTGACCAGAGAGATTGAAGTGTTCTCCGACTGGTTTATGAAGGTTATAATTCTTGACATCTGATTTGTGTCCATTTATTCTTTTACGTAGAGACTGTCCAGTTTGACCAATGTACATGGCAGAGGGGCATTGCTGGCACATGATGGCATATATCACATTGGTGGATGTGCAGATGAACGAGCCTCTGATAGTGTGGCTGATGTTATTAGGCCCTGTGATTGTGTCCCCTGAATAGGGCACAGTTGGCAACGGGCTTTGTTGCAAGGATAGATTCCTGGGTTAGTGGTTCTGTTGTGTGGTATGTTGTTGCTGGTGAGTATTTCAGGTTGCGGGGCTGTCTGTAGGCAAGGACTGGCCTGTCTCCCAAGATTTGTGAGAGTGTTGGGTCATCCTTCAGGATAGGTTGTAGATCCTTAATAATGCGTTGGAGGGGTTTTAGTTGGGGGCTGAAAGTAACGGCTAGTGGCATTCTGTTATTTTCTTTGTTAGACCTGTCCTGTAGTAGGTGATTTCTGGGAACTCTTCTGGCTCCATCAATCTGTTTCTTCACTTCCGCAGGTGGGTATTGTAGTTGTAAGAAAGCTTGATAGAGATCTTGTAGGTGTTTGTGGGGCCATGCGGGTACTCATAGCAGTGCCGCTGATTTGAAGGTGTAGATTGTCCCCAAATGTAAAATAGTTATGGGTAAGGACAAAGTCACAAAGTTCAGCCACCAGGTTAGCCGTGACATTACCGGGGATAGTGTTCTTGACAGATTGTAGTCCATCTTTGTGTGGAATGTTGGTGTAGAGGGCTTCTACATCCATAGTGGCTAGGATGGTATTTTCAGGAAGATCACCGATGGATTGTAGTTTCCTCAGGAAGTCAGTGGTTTCTAGAAGGTAGCTGGGAGTGCTGGTAGCGTAGGGCCTGAGGAGGGAGTCTACATAGCCAGACAATCCTGCTGTCAGGGTGCCAATGCCTGAGATGATGGGGTGCCCAGGATTTCCAGGTTTATGGATCTTGGGTAGTAGATAGAATATCCGAGGTCGAGGTTCCAGGGGTGTGTCTGTGCGGATTTGATCTTGTGCTTTTTCAGGGAGTTTCTTGAGCAAATGCTGGAGTTTCTTTTGGTAACTCTCAGTGGGATCAGAGGGTAATGGCTTGTAGAAAGTGGTGTTGGAGAGCTGCCGAGCAGCCTCTTGTTCATATTCCAACCTATTCATGATGACAACAGCATCTCCTTTGTCAGCCTTTTTGATTATTATGTCAGAGTTGTTTCTGAGGCTGTGGATGGCATTGTGTTCTGCACGGCTGAGGTTGTGGGGCAAGTGATGCTGCTTTTCCAAAATTTCAGCCCGTGCACGTCGGCGGAAGCACTCTATGTAGAAGTCCAGTCTGCTGTCTCGACTTTTAGGAGGAGTCCACCTAGAATCCTTCTTTTTGTAGTGTTGGTAGGGAGGTCTCTGTGGATTAGTATGTTGTTCAGAGGTGTGTTGGAAATATTCCTTGAGTCGGAGACATCGAAAATAGGATTCTAGGTCACCATTTTACTAAAACTAGACAAGCCATTTACAACACACACTTTGCTTCTCTACAAAAGAAAAAGGACACTAAACTTTCTAAACTACTACATGCCACAAGGGGCCACAGCAATGGTTCCCTCAACCCACCCAGCAATATTGTTAACCTATCCAACTATACTCTTAGCCCAGCAGAAGCAGCTGTCCTATCTCGGGGCCTCTCCTTCTGCTCCTCTACCCCCATGAACATGATACAGTTCTGTGGTGACCTAGAATCCTATTTTTAATGTCTCCGACTCAAGGAATATTTCCAACACACCTCTGAACAACATACTAATCCACAGAGACCTCCCTACCAACGCTACAAAAGAAAGGATTCTAGGTGGACTCCTCCTGAAGGTCGAGACAGCAGACTGGACTTCTACATAGAGTGCTTCCGCCAACGTGCACGGGCTGAAATTGTGGAAAAGCAGCATCACTTGTCACGGCTAACCTGGTGGCTGAACTTTGTGACTTTGTCATTATCCATAACTCTTTTACATTTCGGGACAATGTATACCTTCAAATCAGCGGCACTGCTATGGGTACCCGCATGGCCCCACAAACACCTACAAGATCTCTATCAAGCATTCTTACAACTACAATACCCACCTGTGGAAGTGAAGAAACAGATTGATGGAGCCAGAAGAGTTCCCAGAAGTCACCTACTACAGGACAGGTCTAACAAAGAAAATAACAGAATGCCACTAGCCGTCACCTTCAGCCCCCAACTAAAACCCCTCCAACGCATTATTAAGGATCTACAACCTATCCTGAAGGATGACCCAACACTCTCACAAATCTTGGGAGACAGGCCAGTCCTTGCCTACAGACAGCCCCCCAACCTGAAGCAAATATTCACCAACAACCACATACCACACAACAGAACCACTAACTCAGGAACCTATCCTTGCAACAAAGCCCGTTACCAACTGTGCCCACATATCTATTCAGGGGACACAATCACAGGGCCTAATAACATCAGCCACACTATCAGAGGCTCGTTCACCTGCACATCAACCAATGTGATATATGCCATGTGCCAGCAATGCCCCTCTGCCATGTACATTGGTCAAACTGGATAGTCTCTACGTAAAAGAATAAATGGACACAAATCAGATGTCAAGAATTATAACCTTCAAAAACCAGTCAGAGAACACTTCAATCTCTCTGGTCACATGATTACAGACATGAAAGTTGCGATATTACAACAGAAAAACTTCAAAACTGGTCTCCAGTGAGAGACTGTTGAATTGGACTTCATTTGCAAATTGCATACAATTAACTTAGGCTTGAATAGAGACTGGGAGTGGCTAAGTCATTATGCGAGGTAACCTATTTCCCCTTGTTTTTTCCCTGTCCCTTCCCCCCCCAGTTCCTCAGACGTTCTTGTTAAACCCTGGATTTGTGCTGGAAATGGCCCAGCTTGATTATCATACACATTGTAAGGAGAGTGATCACTTTAGATAAGCTATTACCAGCAGGAGAGTAGGGTGGGGGGAGAGAAAACCTTTTGTAGTGATAAACACCCATTTTTTCATGGTTTGTGTGTATAAAAACATTTTCTGTATTTTCCACAGTATGCATCCGATGAAGTGAGCTGTAGCTCACGAAAGCTTATGCTCAAATAAATGGGTTAGTCTCTACGGTGCCACAAGTCCTCCTTTTCTTTTTTCAAATACAGACTAACAGGGCTGCTACTCTGAAACCGGTTAATTTTGAGACAAACATGGGAAAACAAGCTTTGGAGAAATATAGACCACAGCCACAAACCATCGCACGGATCTTTAGCCTGAAAATGATGTGCCAGATTCTAGTTTCCCTTATGCCAGTGAAAACTAAGTAAAGTTCTCATGAAGTGATGCTAGTGTGAGATCAAGATCAGGTCCAATCTACATTGAAATTCACTTCTATTTTTCTTTTCCATGTCTCTCGCATAAAATAGTAACATCCTCTTTGCTTCTTGGAGGGTGGAGTGAGGAAGGAAGTAGTGATTTACATATATTAGGTGGCTACCAGGGGGTTTAAAAGCTGGTAGCCACCTACTGTATATGACCCCCTCAACTCCAAAATGAAGAGGACATTGTTATGAAAAGGACACCAACAGGAACATTAGAAAAGTCTCTCAGCATACATTGGATCGGATTTATTCTGTTCACATTCCAACTGCTGCACAGTTCCTCAGTGTCTATTGTTTAGTACCAAAATGGGAAATTTATGGTGGCTTTTTTTGGTTTGCTTGCTATTTTTGGTTTACTACAGTTCTCCTTTCATGATGCACCGAGATTAAAAATAGACGTTTGGTACATCTGGATTTATTCCAAGGTACATATTTCAGCATTTTCAGAGAGGAACAGATTTCAGAGTAACAGCCGTGTTAGTCTGTATTCGCAAAAAGAAAAGGAGTACTTGTGGCACCTTAGAGACTAACCAATTTATTTGAACATAAGCTTTTGTGAGCTACAGCTCAGTTCATCGGATGCATACTGTGGAAAATACAGAAGATGTTTTTATACACACAAACCATGAAAAAATGGGTGTTTAATCACCTTGATTATCATACACATTGTAAGGAGAGTGATCACTTTAGATAAGCTATTACCAGCAGGAGAGTAGGGTGGGGGGGGGAGATAAAACCTTTTGTAGTGATAAACACCCATTTTTTCATGGTTTGTATGTATAAGAACATCTTCTGTATTTTCCACAGTATGTATCCGATGAAGTGAGCTGTAGCTCACGAAAGCTTATGCTCAAATAAATGGGTTAGTCTCTAAGGTGCCACAAGTACTCCTTTTCTTTTTGTTAATTTAGAGTACAACAAAACAATGGAGAACAAAAGTAAACTCTGCATGAGAGGCAGAGTTCACACAGTAGATCCAAGCCCGAGCCCAAGCCCTGATTTGGCCTTCAATGCAGATCCAGACACACCTTACATGGCTCCACATTTCAAAATACCAGCCACCCTGCAGAAGGAAGGAGTGAGAGAACCACATTCTTCTCTGATCCTTGTGATAAAGAAGGCAACCATTTCCCAAGCCTTCTGAAATAAAAATGTAAAAGGATGGAAACATTTTGGAACCCAGCCATGTATTACATTAATAAACTCAAAAGCATGCCAGAAGCTGGCACTTAGTCTATTCCACTGTGGGGCCACATGAAAGAGCTTTTTTTATTATTTATTTATCAGAACAGATAAACTAAAGTGCAACAATCCATCACATATTAACACTGCCAAGGATTGAGGCTATTGGAAACGATGACTAACTACTTCAAGTTAATAAAGCCACACAACCACAAATAGATCCTAGCTGATAGATGGCCTCTTCTGTAGCCCAGGGCTTCATTCAGAAATGGCGTTAATGTGTCTTCAGCAAAATAATTAGGGTCATATAAAGGCAATTATTGTCATCGGCTCACTGCAGACGTGACATCACCCATAGGACCCTGAATCGGCCTGAGGCCCTGTGCTGGAATTCCCTTGGAATTTTAATGATGGGATATGAGGGTCAGACTGGGTTTGTCACATCATATTCAGAAGCAAAAATCTGTTTTGCTGGGACTGACTGAAGGCTGTTATCCTCCGAAGGCTTCTCACTGTCTATAAGAAATGAGCATAGGATGAGTCCAGTTCTCAGTAAATAGGTACCCACAACCTCATAGCTGGCACCTTCATTGTAGCAGCCTTTGGTAAGTTGCGAGATTTGAATGTCAGGGGACATTCTCAGTGGAAAATCACTGGTTCTGCACTTGCAGCTCCCATGGGTCCAACAGTGACAAAAATCCAGTGTAGACAAAGCTTAAGGCTTACCTATTTTCCTCAGACCTTTCCCTGAAGCAGTGAGAGATGTTTCAGAGTAACAGCCGTGTTAGTCTGTATTCGCAAAAAGAAAAGGAGTACTTGTGGCACCTTAGAGACTAACCAATTTATTTGAGCATAGGCTTTCATGAGCTACAGCTCACTTCATCGGATGCATATTGTGGAAAAAGTGTAGAAGATCTTTTTATATACACACAAAGCATGAAAAAAATACCTCCTCCCACCCCACTTTCCTGCTGGTAATAGCTTATCTAAAGTGATCACTCTCCTTACAATGTGTATGATAATCAAGCTGGGCCATTTCCAGCACAAATCCAGGGTTTAACAAGAACATCTGAGGAGGGGGGGATAGGAAAAAACAAGGGGAAATAGGTTACCTTGCATAATGACTTAGCCACTCCCAGTCTCTATTCAAGCCTAAGTTAGTTGTATGCAATTTGCAAATGAATTCCAATTCAACAGTCTCTCGCTGGAGTCTGGTTTTGAAGTTTTTCTGTTGTAATATCGCAACTTTCATGTCTGTAATCATGTGACCAGAGAGATTGAAGTGTTCTCCGACTGGTTTATGAAGGTTATAATTCTTGACATCTGATTTGTGTCCATTTATTCTTTTACGTAGAGACTGTCCAGTTTGTCCAATGTACATGGCAGAGGGGCATTGCTGGCACATGATGGCATATATCACATTGGTGGATATGCAGATGAACGAGCCTCTGATAGTGTGGCTGATGTTATTAGGCCCTGTGATTGTGTCCCCTGAATAGATATGTGGGCACAGTTGGCAACGGGCTTTGTTGCAAGGATAGGTTCCTGGGTTAGTGGTTCTGTTGTGTGGTATGTGGTTGTTGGTGAATATTTGCTTCAGGTTGGGGGGCTGTCTGTAGGCAAGGACTGGCCTGTCTCCCAAGATTTGTGAGAGTGTTGGGTCATCCTTCAGGATAGGTTGTAGATCCTTAATAATGCGTTGGAGGGGTTTTAGTTGGGGGCTGAAGGTGACGGCTAGTGGCGTTCTGTTATTTTCTTTGTTGGGCCTGTCCTGTAGTAGGAGATTTCTGGGAACTCTTCTGGTTCTATCAATCTGTTTCTTCACTTCCGCAGGTGTGTATTGTAGTTGTAAGAATGCTTGATAGAGATCTTGTAGGTGTTTGTCTCTGTCTGAGGGGTTGGAGCATTGTGCTGGAAATGGCCCACCTTGATTATCATACACATTGTAAGGAGAGTGATCACTTTAGATAAGCTATTACCAGCAGGAGAGTGGGATGGGAGGAGGTATTTTTCATGCTTTGTGTGTATATAAAAAGATCTTCTACACTTTCCACAGTATGCATCCGATGAAGTGAGCTGTAGCTCACGAAAGCTTATGCTCAAATAAATTGGTTAGTCTCTAAGGTGCCACAAGTACTCCTTTTCTTTTAGTGAGAGATGTGTTAGATTTACTCTGAGGGTTAGTTTACCTGAGGCTGACACTGGTCAGTACATTGACTTCTCATTTTTTAAAACTGACTTTTTGTCGAAAATTATGTGGTTTTGTTACCCGCTAGCTCTCATCTATTCCCCGATTTCAGACATTGGTTTAGGCATTCAACAGGGCTAATTGGATAGGAAGAGGCATTCAGCACGCCAGCTGAAACAGAAGAAACATATATGCATAAGTCAGTACTGTATGTGGGTCCCAGATTGCTGAAATACAGTGTGGAAAACCACTCTGTTTTAATTCATAAGGATTCTCAACTAAACTAAGTGCTCCTCTTTCACCAGACAGATAAGAGATGCCTTTATAATGCACCGTGCAAAGTAAACTTAGACTCATTCCTGTGCCTTGCTGGTGTCTGCCTAAGTATACCTGTCATCAGGTTTAACTTTTTAACCCTGTTTTGTCAGAGGTTTGGCATAACAATTAATCAGAAATGAGTTATGATCACCATAAAGGAAACACCTTTGGTTTCCCATCCATCAATGTCTCCAGCTATCTGATGAAATAAAGAGTTATTCCTACAGCCTGTCACTGATTAAGTGTCTGCTTAGTGGCTAAATCTTTCATTCAGTACAATCAATCCATAGTACCTGTACCTTAGCATGTGACTCATCGACACCTCGGAGGTGATGATGAAAGATACCATGAAACAGAGCACAGGACGGGGCAGCTAGAACTGGGCAATTATTATTGATTGAGCACGAGTGCACTGTTTTCCCTGTTCTGTACAGCACACAATCAGTCTCTTGTCTTCAAAGCTTGATACAAAGGGCCAATACTCTAATGTGCTGAGTGCCTCCTGCATTGTGCCATCCATTCCTATTGAATACAGATAGAGACAGAACATACTTGCATGTTAAGTGTTAGTGTCCAGCACTGAATCTGATACCAAGCTGGGAGGGGTTGCAAGTGCTTTGGAGGACAGGATTAAAATTCAAAGTGATCTGGACAAACTGGAAAAATGGTCTGAAGTAAATAGGATGGGATTCAATAAGGACAACTGTGGAGTACTCCATTTAGGAAGGAACAATCAATTGCACACAGACGAAACAGGATATGACTGCCGAGGAAGGAATTCCTCAGAAAGGGATCTGGGGATTATAGTGGATCACAAGCTAAATAGGAGTCAACAGGGTAACACTGCAAAAAACAAAAACAAACAAACAAAATAACGAACATCATTCTGGGATGCATTAGCATCAGGGTCGGCAACCTTTCAGAAGTGGTGTGCCAAGTCTTCATTTATTCTTCTAACGTAAGGTTTCCCATGACAGTAATACACTTTAACGTTTTAGAAGGTCTCTTTCTATAATTTATAACTAAACTATTGTTGTATGTAAAGTAAATAAGGTTTTTAAAATGCTTAAGAAGCTTCATTTAAAATTAAATTAAAAGGCAGAGCCCCCCGACCGGTGGCCAGGACCCAGGCAGTGTGAGTGCCACTGAAAAATCAGCTCGCGTGCCCACTCCTTTGGCACGCATGCCATAGGTTGCCTACCCCTGCATTAGCAGGAGTGTTGTAAGCAAGACATAAGGAGTAATTCTTCTGCTCTACTCTCTGCTGATAAGGCTTCAGTTGGAGTATTGGGTCCAGTTCTGGGCACCACATTTCAGGAAAGATGTGGACAAATTGGAGAAAATTCAGAGAGCAACGAAAATGATTAAAGGTCTAGAAAACACGACCTATGAGGGAAGATTGAAAAAATTATGTTTGTTTAGTCTACAGAAGAGAAGACTGAGAGGGGACACGATAACCGTTTTCAAGTACATAAAAGGTTGTTACAAGGAGGAGGGTGAAAAATTGTTCTCAGTAGCCTCTGAGGATAAGACAAGAAGCAATAGGCTTAAGTTGCAGCAAAAGGAGGTTTAGGTTGGACATTAGGAAAAACTTCCTAACTGTCAGGCTAGTTAAGCACTGGAATAAATTGCCTAGAGAGGTTGTGGAATCCCTGTCATTGGAGGCTTTTAAGAACAGGTTAGACAAACACCTGTCAGGAATAGTCTAGTCATTACATAGTCCTGCCTTGAGTGCAGGGGACAGGGCTAGATGACCTCTCAAGGTCCCTTCCAGTGTTACAAGTCTATGATGCTATGATTCTATGACAATGAGTTTCAGTTTGAGGCAGAAGAGGAGGGGAAGCTACTGAAGAGATAGCACCATACTGAGAGCAGTGGGAGTGAAGAAGATTTGGCAGCTATGTGTTAATAAGTTAGAAGGGGGCAAGGTGAGAAGGTGGCTGCAAAATCAGGGGTGTCAGAATGGGGGGGAACAAGGGGCCTTGCCCCCCCTCCAAAGTGGGAGGGCTATGCCTTCCCACTTTTTACCACTCCTAAGGGTGAGCAATGGGGGGAGTGGGCAGAGAGGAGCAAGTAGGAGGCAGGGTGTTAGGGGAAAGAGGCAGTGTGGGGCCCGGGCCTCAGGGGAAGTAGCAGGGCAGGACAGGGCTTTGGCGGGGAAGGGGCAGCACGGGGGGTGAGGGGAGCATGGTTCAGGCACCTCTAGCCCCCACACTTTGAGGACACTTCCACCACTCCTATACACAGTGAATGCTACTAAGACATGGGCAGGCTTCTGGCAGGAGGCAAGGAAAGGAAAGCACACCAAGGCTAAGCAGCTGTGAAGATTAGTACATTATGCAGCTTTATTCACCCTCAGCATAGCTCTCCCATGCACTCACAGGTCAATGATGCTATTACAAATGGGTTATGCTTGTGCTGCTCCTAACTTCTATACTTTACTGAAAAAGTTAACTCTCAGCCTCCTTCACTGGAAGGTCTCTCCACTGGGTAGAGGATTCTTCTCTGCGGTAATTAATCCTGGGGCAAGAAATCCATTTGGAAGTGTGTTATTAAGGGTGACTGATATGAAGAATTGTAAGACACAGGCAGTCAGCTCCAGACAAGCAAGCCATGTAAGTAAAATGGATTTTAGTTACAAAGCAGAAATTAGCAAAAGCTCGAAGAAAGAAATTGCATTCCTCCAGCATACTGAGATACTCACAATACTCAGAAATTGTAATGGAGCATTTCTGTGATCAATGGCCCCAGTGGGTGGCCGATTTCCAGCTCCCCCACATAAGCCCTCATTCACCAAAATACTCAAGCATGTAAAGAGTGTGAACAGCCTCATTGACTGCTGAATAAGCACTCATAGAGCCTCACCCAATGTCAGAGTCTCACCTTGAACAGGACTGAAACAGGTGGGGAGCTCTCACTGAGCCAGCCTGTTATGGGGTGCGTGCACGCATTGCTGGGGTACCTTCTTGCAACTTCATCTGGGGATTAGCCCCCTCCCTCACACCGTGGCTCCTCTCTCTCTCTGGGACTTGGGGTGCTCCCTCTTTGTGACTCAGCCCTCCAGCCAGGTCACTGTACAGTCCTCCCCTTCTGGGGTATCCAAGTGTCACTAGATCATCAGTCTCAGACAGACTCCTGTTCCATTGCCCCGTCTGTGCCACTTTCCCAGTGGCTGGTAGGTGAACTTAGGCTCACCCACTACTCCAGATTCCAGTCCAGGCAGGGACCCTATGTCCAGCAACTATGGTCCGCTTGCTCCCAGATCCTGTTGCTATTTCCTTGCTCCATCTTCTGGTTCCCAATCCCTAAGTTTACCAACCCAAACTCCCTTCTTCCTGGGAGTGACTGCAGACTACTTCCCTATAGCCCCTTTTCTGCTACCAGCTTCCTGGCTTTATACCAGCCCTGCATGTTCCTTCTCAGCTGGGTTCCATCTTCAATGAGCCTTTCAGTACCTGGTTCTCCCCCAGATGCAGCCTATCAGATTAATTAACCAAATTTAACCTGTTCTGCCTTGTGTGGGGTGGACATCCCATCACACAAGCAAAGCAAAGTGGAGCTATGGAGGAGCACTCCCCCAATCCACAGAGAGGAGTAGGGGCTCCCTTGTGCTTTAGCAAAGGAGAAGGAGCTGTGCTCCCTCTCCTCCCACTTCCTGTTTACTTAACCCCTGCCCTTGCATCTCTCATAAGTCTGGCATTGTCTTTGGAGTCTTCAGAGTGTCATAGAGTTTAAGTCCAGAAAGGACTATGGATCACCTGGTCTGACCTCCTGCACAGCACTACAGAATTTCACTCAGTTACCCCTATATTGAACCCAGTGACTTGGTTAGACTAAGAAACTAGAAAATTTAATTTTTAAATTGAAATTTAAAAATCTAGTGTAGCTGATCTACACTAGAAAATTAGGTTGACCCTGCTACACCACTCAGGTGCCCTGAGCGATGTAGTTAAGCCAATCTCAGGCCCCAGGTAGATAGCACTAGGTTGATGGAAGAATTCATCCGTTGACCTAGCTATCACATCTCAGGGAGGTGGATTACTTACGCCAATAGGAGAATCCCTCCAGTCAGCGTAGGGAGCGTCCTCACAGAAGCACCACAGCAATGTAGCATTTTAAGGGTAGATGCCCAAAAGCACTTCAGTTATCAAGGTACTAAACTGAGGTGCAACCAATGGCTGGGAATTGATTAGGTGAGATATGCCCAGGTGATCCCAGCAGGTAATCCATGCCCCAAGCTGCAGAGGAAGGTTTAAAAAAACAGGGTCCCTGCCAATCTGACCTGGGGGAAAATTCCTTCCTGGCCCCAAATTTGTTGATCAGTGTCACCCTGAGCATATGAGCAGGACACACTAGCCAGGCATCAAGGAAAGTGGATTCTCTGTACCACCTCAAACCACACCTCCACCCTGTCCACTGTTCCCTCTCCAGCTGTCACCAATCTAATGTTTCAGAGGAAGGGGGGAAAAATCCCAGCATACATCTAGCTATTATGTACAGCGGGGAATGTCCTTCCTGACCCCTACAGGCAACCAGCTAAAGCCCTGAATCATGAGATTTTATTATAGTAATTGTCTTAATACAGAGCTAAAATATTATCTGCATGTTGAGGGCAATGGAGAGTTTCTGTTCTCTCCCTGGATCATGAAGGAAAGGAATGAAGAAGGAGATTCACGGATTCACCCAGTCATTTTCGACAATACAGAAATGCCATCCACTAGCTCCTCAGATTCAGTCCTTTGTTTACTGACAACATGCTGGGCACTTGAGAGCCAATGTTGTATCAGCCCCCCTTTGGCAACAGAATTTGGGAAGCTCTAACTCTTTCCACCCAAACAAAGCAGCAGTGGGAGTTCCCATTCAGAGGAGAACTTGCTTCTCCTCCCGCACATATCCTACATATGCATTGGGTGATCAAAACTGAATATTAAAGCAAAAAGGTGGGTTGGGTTAATGCAAAAGGATATTTTGCCAAGACAGTGACTGATTTCTTCAGTAATGGAGGACTGACTATATATGCAGCTACACACACACAGGAAAGGCTACATATGTAGCTACACACACATGAATACTTAAACTGAGACTGTGTCTACACAGGGAAATTGACTGACATAGCTCTGACAGAATATATTATTCCAGAATAGCTGTTCTGAAGGAGCTCCCTGTGTGGACACTCTATTTCAGAATAAAAGTCTCTTTATTTCAGAATAATTATGAAAAATGAAGGCAGATTATCCCAGAATAAAGTGACTTTTTCCGGAACAGAGTGTCCACTTGGGGAGCGATTCTGGAATAGTTAATCCTGAATAGTTTATTCCACAATTTCTATTCTGGTCAATTTCCCTGTGTAAAATAGGCCACATCATATAACCCTATTAATCCAATATCTGGTTAACAAACTCTCACACTAAGCACAATTTGGTTGTGCACTGACCCCTGCTTACCCTCTTTTCCCAAATATATAGATGGTTGTCCTAGGTGTAAATCAGAATCGGAGCTTGTGGATCACATAAGGACAGAAAATTCATGCACGAGCTTGTTAAATATGAGAAGCAAAGGATTAGAATATGCTGGACAGAGTCAATGACAAAAGAAAAATATGAAGTGCAGCACAATCTATTCGTAGGTTTTATTTTGGTTAGGTTGGGGGTTGGGGAGGGTGGTCCTCTGTACTTGCTCTTGAATATTTGCTAGTCTGGCTTTAATTACAAAGCTTGGCACAGGAACCATGGCTGCACAATGCCGACTATTTCTTTAAGGACATGGGTGTAATTGAAAGTTGACGTTGATATTAACTATATACTTCTAATAAGAAACCATTCTGAAAACTGCCCAGCATGATGTCTTTAAGAACATGGGAATAATGAATATGTGAGTGATTCTTCAACATTCTGTGCTAGATGGAAACGAACCCAAATTTGGCTGGACATTTGCTTTGTTCATCATTTGTTTGGGGGAGGGGCAGCGGAAACCCTTGTTCTTACTCTGTCTGACAAGTCCTGCGGCAATAGCCTTGAACAGGCTGTGTACATTCTGAATCTGCTGAGATGAAATATCTCCTTTCAACAACAAACACTGAACTCCAATCAAAGCCAAACCAGCAGGACACCCTGCAGTAGTAGATACGATTTCCTAGTTCCTGCAAGTGCCTGAGGAGATGCAAGACTCCCATCAGTCAAATAATAGAAAGGGGAGGGGGAAAATCACTGTAATTTTCAGTTCAGCTGAATAAATGCTGTGGCCTAGTGGTCTGTAGTAACCTGGAAAGTATTCTACAAGCAATTAGCAAGATAGGCTTTCCAGCTGATCAATGTGGTTGGCTTTTCCTTTAATAGTATTTCTTTCTTCACCTACTCCCCACCCCAATCATCTTCAGTAATTCTACACACACTTCCATGCAGTGCAGTACATACACTCGGAATTTATTCCCAACCAGACAGTATCTTTTCTGGGACATCAAAACACAGATAAGGGCCTCTGAAATGTCCTTGTGCAAATTTTGCATGCATTTCTGGTTGGATATGTATCATCCCAGATAATTAAATTTATCTACCGCCTCTTACAATCATGTTAATCATGATGTCTGCTTGCATCCTGTCATTATTGATTATGTCAATGTACGTGCATTTTGTCTGCAATAATAACTAACATTAATATGGGTTTCAGAGTAACATGGCCTGCGTGTTACTCTGTATCCGCAAAAAGAAAAGAAGTACTTGTGGCATCTTAGAGACTAACAAATTTATTTGAGCATAAGCTTTCGTGAGCTACAGCTCACTTCATCGGATGCATTCAGTGGAAAATACAGTGGGGGGATTTATATACACAGAGAATATGAAACAATGGGTGTTACCATACACACTGTAACCACAGTGATCAGGTAAGGTGAGCTATTACCAGCAGGAAAGCGGGTGGGGAAAAACCTTTTGTAGTGATAATCAAGGTGGGCCATTTCCAGCAGTTGACAAGAATGTCTGAGGAACAGCCGGTGGGGGGTGGGAGGGAGGAGAGGGAGAATAAACATGGGGAAATATTTTTACTCTGTGTAATGACCCATCCACTCCCAGTCTTTATTCAAGACTAAGTTAATTGTATCCAGTTTGCAAATTAATTTCAATTCAGCAGTCTCTCGTTTTTGAAAATTTTTTGTTGAAGAATTGCCACTTTTAGGTCTGTAATCGAGTGACCAATTGAAGTGTTCTCCGACTGGTTTTTTAATGTTATAATTCTTGATGTCTGATTTGTGTCCATTTATTCTTTTACATAGAGACTGTCCAGTTTGGCCAATGTACATGGCAGAGGGGCATTGCTGGCACATGATGGCATATATCACATTGGTAGATGTGCAAGTGAACAACCCTCTGATAGTGTGGCTGATGTGATTAGGCCCTATGATGGTGTCCCCTGAATAGCTATGTGGACACAATTGGCAAAGGGCTTTGTTGCAAGGATAGGTTCCTGGGTTAGTGTTTTTGTTGTGTGGTGTGTGGTTGCTGGTGAGTATTTGCTTCAGGTTGGGGGGGCTGTCTGTAAGCAAGGACTGGCCTGTCTCCCAAGATCTGTGAGAGTGTTGGGTTGTCCTTCAAGATAGATTGTAGATCCTTGATGATGCGTTGGAGAGGTTTTAGTTGGGGGCTGAAGGTGATGGCTATTGGCATTCTGATATTTTCTTTGTTGGGCCTGTCCTGTAGTAGGTAACTTCTGGGTGCTCTTCTGGCTCTGTCAATCTGTTTCTTCACTTCAGCAGGTGGGTACTGTAGTTGTAAGAATGCTTGATGGAGATCTTGTAGGTGTTTGTCTCTGTCTGAAGGATTGGAGCAAATGCAGTTGTATCATAGAGCTTGGCTGTAGACAATGGATCATGTGGTGTGGTCTGGATGAAAGCTGGAGGCATGTAGGTAAGTATAGATATCAGTAGGTTTCCGGTATAGGGTGGTGTTTATGTGACCATCACTTATTAGCACCGTAGTGTCTAGGAAGTCGATCTCTTGTGTGGACTGGTCCAGGCTGAGGTTGCTGGTGGGATGGAAATTGTTGAAATCATGGTGGAATTCCTCAAGGGCTTCTTTTCCAGATGATGAAGATATCATCAGTGTAGTGCAAGTAGAGTAGGGGCATTAGGGGACGAGAGCTAAGGAAGCGTTGTTCTGAGTCAGCCATAAAAATGTTGGCATACTGTGGGGCCATGCGGGAACCCATAGCAGTGCCGCTGATTTGAAGGTATACATTGTCCCCAAATGTGAAATAGTTATGGGTAAGGACAAAGTCACAAAGTTCAGCCACCAGGTTTGCTGTGACATTATCGGGGATACTGTTCCTGATGGCTTGTAGTCCATCTTTGTGTGGAAGTTTGATGTAGAGGGCTTCTACATCCATAGCAGACCAGATGGTGTTATCAGAAAGATCACCAATGGATTGTAGTTTCCTCAGGAAGTCAGTGGTGTCTCAAAGGTAGCTGGGAGTGCTGGTAGCATAGGGCCTGAAGAGGGAGTCTACATAGCCAGACAATCCTGCCGTCAGGGTACCAATGCCTGAGATGATGGGGCATCCAGGATTTCCAGGTTTATGGATCCTGGGTAGCAGACAGAATACCCCTGGTCGGGGTTCCAGGGGTGTGTCTGTGCGGATTTGTTCTTGTGCTTTTTCAGGGAATTTCTTGAGCAAATGCTGTAGTTTCTTTTGGTAACCCTCAGTGGGATCAGAGGGTAACGGCTTGTAGAAAGTTGTGTTCGAGAGCTGCCTACCTCTTATATATTACTTTGCATCCGTGGATCTCAAAGCACTGAAAATAGATTGAGACTTTTTAAAATGAATTTAAGTATTCAAAATTATTTGCCAAATACTCTCTTTTCTTGGTTGGTAGTACTTTTACAAGCAATTTTATGACAGGTTTCAGAGTAGCAGCCATGTTAGTCTGTGTCTGCAAAAATAAAAGGAGTACTTGTGGCACCTTAGAGACTAACAAATTTATTTGAGCATAAGCTTTCATGAGCTACAGCTCACTTCATCGGATGCATGCAGTGGAAAATACAGTGGGGAGATTTTATATACACAGAGAACACGAAACAATGGGTGTTACCATACACACTGTAACAAGAGTGATCAGGTAAGGTCAGCTATTACCAGCAGGAGAGAAAAAAAACCTTTTGTAGTGATAATCAAGATGGGCCATTTCCAGCAGTTGACAAGAACCTGTGAGCATTACAGTGTGTATGGTAACACCCATACTAGGGAGCTCAATATACACAGATACAACTCTCCAACAGAATGACAGCTCTCCACCCTCCGATTAACCACTGGTGTAACTGAGAGCAGTGCAAACATAACCCACTGGTGCATGTCCATTGCAGATTTCCCTCTGAGCCAATTCACAGAGGATATGAGTTGTTAAAACCCCTAGCCTGGCTTTAGCTGAAGTTGAAGCAACTTGTGCTTTTAGCTCTGGCAGTCCCCAGTGTGTCACCCAAGATAGTGGCAGGCACAAAAGCAAAGATTAGTCCTTATCCTGAGGAGTTCATAGTCTTCATTGTCTATTGTTTGTTGGGTCCTGCCTCAAGGAGCTAACCAACTAGTCAATGGGATTACATGTGACAGTGCAACTGGAAGGATCACAGCCTTAATAATACTCACAACATACAGATTTTAATGTCACGCATCCCTATATCGGAGATGGTGGTGGCATAAAGCTCATACTCTGCTTAGTGAACTCAACTCTTACTGATTCACTTTTCTTCCGACAGCCATCCAAATGATAGCATCTGGATCTGTTGCATGTAAGAGCGTTCACAGTCTGCCAAGAGATGAAGCTTTCAAAAAGTATGTTGTAACAATGGCTTTTCTGCTTTATAATTCTTTCCGAGACCTGGACAGTACACAGCCTCTCTTCTAGATTGAAAATAGCTTCTTAGTCAATGATTAATAAGCGATTAATAAGTGACTGGTACAATTCTGAATGTTAAACCGTAATTTCTAAAGCACCCCCGGGCAAAGGTCTGAATGCCTAACAGAAGAGGCTACAAACACTCCCCCAGCCCCATGCTGAGTTACTAGCTTGCACCAAACGGGCCTGCTCCTAGGAGTAAAGTATGAGGCTAGGTTATAGATAGTGAGGACATTGGACCAAATGTTGAGTTCCAGGCTGGGCTATAATGGGCTTTGTGGGGTTTGGTAGCATGCCCTTTAACAAAGACGGGTAACTATTTCTGTCAGCCGTGAGACACAGCATTCCTGTCTGGATTTGACAAACCAGGACCAGGTTGCCGGCAGTAACACAGGCTTCTTTCACTGCATCTAGTATCCCTGTCTCCATCTCCACCTGGCTCCATCAGGATGGATGTGGTGTGTGTTTTAAGAGCTCCAACATCTATATCTTCAGGCCTAAGAGACTGTGAATTCTTGCAAGCTCTTTGCAGCAGGCAGTGATGGGGCTTTAGCTGAGAAATGAGTCTCAGCATTTATTGGGCAACTTGTGAGTCAGAATAATGCCTTTGGTGGCCCTTTGGGCTTTAGTCACATCATAAGTTCATGCAAAATCCTGATGTTGCAGGCAGTCATATTCTCTGTCACAGGTCTTTCTGCATCAGTACTCCTGCCTTCCCATTTTAGCTGTCTGAGAACGTTGGTGATCAGTGTGGTGGTAGAATGCCAACAGTAATTTATTAGACCGTATCATTGATACCCTGCTGCTGACAATTTTCTTCTGCTTAAAGGAGGTTGTGCCTCTGATGTCCACTCCAGCTCTGAAGGTTAGATTTCTTCTGTGAGCTGATGCACTGGCGAGATTAGTGAGTCAGGTGAATTCGAGGGTTAATAGTATGTTGATGACTCATTTCTGGATTAGAAATTAAGTGATCTCTCCAAAGTCACAAAGCAAATTACAAAGTCACAAAGTAGCAGAGGCTGTAATAGAACCGTAGAATCCTGACCCCCCCCCCGCCAGTCATTGGCCCCAAACCATGAGATTACATTCCTCCATTATAGCTGTATATCTAGTGCACATATGTTTGATTTGTTTTTATCGTGTAGCAATTCCATTTTGTAGTCTCAATTACAACTCCCATTAATACTTTCCCCTGACTGCTGGACCCAAACCTCATTAACTTACCAATAGGTCCAAACTCCATCCCCATCAAAGACAATGGAGATACATCAGGAGAGAATGTGGCCCACTGCCTGTACTGTTCTCAAAGAGGGGTGTTAATTATCTGTCTTCACTGCTAGAAGTGGGTGTTGGAGAACAGGTTAAAAAACTGTTTATAGGTGTCCAAAGTGTGGAGCTTTGACTGAAGTTTTAGCCAAACTGTTTGAACCACTGAAATCAGAAAAACTGCTCTGGAAACCTTATGAGGACAGAAAAGGTGCTGTTGTCATCATGAATAGGCCGGAATATGAACGAGAGGCTGCTCGGCAGCTCTCCAACACCACATTCTACAGGCCATTGCCCTCTGATTGCACTGAGTGTTACCAAAAGAAACTATACCATTTGTTCAAGAAACTCCCTGAAAAAGCACAGGAACAAATCTGCACAGACACACCCCTAGAACCACGACCAGGGGTATTCTATCTGCTACCCAAGATCCATAAACCTGGAAATCCTGGACACCCCATCATCTCAGGCATTAGTACCCTGACAGCAGGATTGTCTGGCTATGTAGACTCTCTCCTCAGGCCCTACGCTACCAGCACTCCCAGCTATCTTCGAGACACCACTGACTTCCTGAGGAAACTACAATCCATTGGTGATCTTCCTGAAAATACCATCCTAGCCACTATGGACGTAGAAGCCCTCTACACCAAACTTCCACACAAAGATGGACTACAAGCCGTCAGGAACAGTATCCCCAATAATGTCATGGCAAACCTGGTGGCTGAACTTTGTGACTTTGTCCTCGCCCACAACTATTCACATTTGGGGACAATGTATACCTTCAAGTCAAAGGCACTGCTATGGTACCTGCATGGCCCTACAGTTTGCCAACATTTTTATGGCTGACTTAGAACAACGCTTCCTCAGTTCTCGTCCCCTAATGCCCCTACTCTACTTGCGCTACGTTGATGACATCTTCATCATCTGGACCCATGGAAAAGAAGCCCTTGAGGAATTCCACCATGATTTCAACAATTTCCATCCCACCATCAGCCTGAGCCTGGACCAGTCCACACAAGATATCCACTTCCAGGACACTAATGTCCTAGTGCTAATAAGCGATAGCCACATAAACACCACCCCATACCGGAAACATACTGATTTCTATACTTACCTACATGCCTCCAGCTTTCATTCAGACCACATCACACGATCCATTCTCTACAGCCAAGCTTTAAGATACAACCGCATTTGCTCCAATCCCTCAGACAGAGACAAACACCTACAAGATCTCCATCAAGTGTTCTTACAACTACAGTACCCACCTGCTGAAGTGAAGAAACAGATTGACAGAGCCAGAAGAATACCCAGAAGTCACCTACTCCAGGACAGGCCCAACAAAGAAAATAACAGAATGCCACTAGTCGTCACTTTCAGCCCCCCAACTAAAACCTCTCCAGTCCATCATCAAGGATCTACAACCTATCCTGAAGAACGATCTCTCACTCTCACAGATCTTGGGAGACAGGCCAGTCCTTGCTTACAGACAGCTCCCCCAACCTGAAGCAAATACTCACCAGCAACCACACACTACACAACAGAACCACTAACCCAGGAACCTATCCTTACAACAAAGCCCATTGCCAACTGCATCCACATATCTATTCAGGAGACACCATCATAGGACTTAATCACATCAGCCACACCATAAGAGGCTCGTTCACCTGCACATCTACCAATGTGATATATGCCATCATTTGTCAGCAATGCCCCTCTGCCATGTACATTGGCCAAACCAGACAATCTCTACACAAAAGAATAAATGGACACAAATCAGACATCAAGAATTATAACATTCAAAAACCAGTTGGAGAACACTTCAATCTCTCTGGTCACTCAATTTCAGACCTAAAAGTCACAATTCTCCAACAAAAAAACTTCAGAAACAGACTCCAATGAGAAACTGCTGAATTGGAATTAATTTGCAAACTGGACACCATTAAATTAGGCTTGAACAAAGACTGGGAATGGATGGGTCATTACAGAAAGTAAAACTATTTCCCCATGCTCATTTTTCCCCCTACTGTTACTCACACCTTCTTGTCAACTGTTTGAAATGGGCCATCCTGATTATCACTACAAAAGGTTTTTTTCCTCCTGCTGATAGTAGTCCACCTCAATTGATTGGTCTCGTTACAGTGTGTATGGCAACACCCATTTTTTCATGTTCTCTGTGTATATATATCTTCCTACTGTATTTTCCACTGCATCCGATGCAGTGGGTTTTAGCCCATGAAAGCTTATGCCCAAACAAATTTGTTAGTCTCTAAGGTGCCACAATACTCCTTGGCGTTTTTTTGCTGATACAGACTAACACAGCTACCACCCTGAAACAAACCTCATACTATTTCAGCATATCCAATCCAGGCTGGATCTAGATACATCAGACTATTGTGGGCTAAGATGGAAGGGCACGTTGAGAAACTTGGCTAGCACCTATTTGATCTCTGCTAGGTTCTAATCAATGCTTTAAATCCCTTCTATTAAATCCTTCCCTTTAAAAATGTTTTGCTACTATATTGTTGCAAGTATATATTAGGCCATGTCTGCACTGCCACTTATGTCGGCAAAACTTACATCGCTCAGGGATGTGAAAAAACCACACACCCCCCAAGCGACATAAGTGGGTGTGTGCACAGCACTATCTCCTGCTGATGTCGTGACCGCTGCTCGCTGAGGTGGTTTTATTATGTCAACGGGTGAGCTCTCTTCCCATCAGCATAGAGCTGCTACACGGCAATCTTACAGCTGTGCCGCTATGAGCTTGCTAGTGTAGACGTGGCCTTAGTGTGCATAAGGTAAAGCCTCATTGGTAAAGCCTCTGCTCTCCATTCATCCTCCTCCTCGTAAGCAATGAAAATAATTTAGCGCAATTACTCCAATAAAATAATGAATGGAAGCTGCAGATCAATGCAGTGGGAAAGCACTGAATTATAAACCACAACAATATGGTTAATGGTAGCTGGATACAGGAATCCAGTGATTCTAGTTCAAAGCACAAAGACCTTCTCTATGCCTGGCAAAAATAAACAAGCCTTTTAAGAAATAGATTGCAAGTGGCGAAGGGTAAGTGGTCCTTTCTCATGCAATATTCTGCATGCTGTCTCCTGCATGCTTAAAGAATGAGCAGCAAAAGAGTGGGAGGTGGTGGTGACTAACATACAATAAATGATGGCAGGAAGTGTCCCAGCTATAGAGATAACAGTGTTTCTTTCTATCTGAGTCCACCAGCCTGTTTTTGGATGGTAGCTCTGTCTGAAGTTGGCTGACTCTCCCTTCCCCAGACCATTATCCCTTTGTTGTTAAATATTGAGGTTAAATGCAGTTCCGCTGTGCTTCTTCCCCGCCATCTCAGAGCCCGTACACACACACATGCCTGTTACACTTGTTTTAATTTTCTGTTTTCCCTGTTCAGTGTGAATCTGCTGTTCTCTGAGGCAAGGAAACTATGTGTTGGCCAAAGAAGCAAATTCACTGCTCTGGGACTGTACGTAAGATGAAAGAAGAAAAGTGTGACTGCACGTCTCATCATGTTCTTGACTGTCATAAACAAAGTGAGATATAGTGTACTATTTAATCCCCTTACACTTCTGGTTATGCTCCACTCTGTTAGATATGGAGACCCAAACATTTGGGTGGGAGAGGGAAGTAACATTGCTGCAGAGAATGATTTATAAAATAAACAGGGGCTTCTTGCAAGTTCAGATGCTTCAGAGTTTGTTTTTTCCCCAGTTTAAAACACTGGCCCCATTGAGATCAATGGCAAAACTCCCAGGATTTCACTCAGAGCTCAGCAGCTCCAGAATTAAAAAAAACAAACATTCAAAAATCATGTCAGCTCCCCCCAAAATTGTGGGATTTTTTTTTAATCTTATGATTTTTAAGCCAAATACATTTGGGGTTATTTGGTTTTGTCTGTTTTTGTGCCTTTAGGGTGCTGTTAAGTCATGTTTTCAAGATTTGGGGTCAAGTTTTGAAAACTGTCAAAGTAAGTTAGGAGGTTTACTCCCCAAAAAGAGACAAAGTCAATGGGAATTAGGCGCCTCCACCACTTTTGAAAATGTTACCCTTTCCCCCAACTATTTAAAAAAAAAAAAATAAGCAGAAATTCTCCATAATCACTTGTCTCCACAAGCTGGGACTTTAATTAAAACACCAAATGTTTGCGATAAAAAAATCACAAGAGTTGGCAGCGCTGCATTTTGCATTGCTGCCTTATCTGGCATTTTGGATCTAGTTTTCGCTGGTTGATCCTGTGAATCTGCCTTGGTTTAGATTGGTATGGGAAAAGATCTTAGACTGGATCTTTCCTGTACACTCCTCTAGCCCTACATTCAGGCCAGATGGCATGGGTGGTGGGTGAACCGGTCCTTGGGGGAGGCACCGCCTCTCCCCCTCCCTTTCTGACCCCCCTCCCCTGCCGGAGCCCAGAGCACCCACACCACAGCCGCCCCCCGCCCCCCACTCCAGCCCCAGGCCACCCAAGCACCTCCAACCCCAGAATGCCAGGTGGGCAGCCCCAGCGCCCGCAGCCCAAGCCCTGGAGTGCCAGGCAGAAGGTGTCGCCTCAGTGCCCCCAGCCCCGGAGCACTGGGTGGGCGGCGCATGGGCAGGGCTGCGCCGGGCTGTTTGGGGAGGCTCAGCCTCCCACAGCCTATGATACTCGTTGCCCATGCCAGATGGGTTTGTTTTGACTCAAGGAGGGACTACGGCATGTTGCAGCATGAATATGGTTTGCCTTTCCAAAAGGCATGGTAGATATAATGTCAGCAGAAAATGGGATATCGGTTGAACCATTTGAAAATATTTCATATATAAAATGTTGATCAAATGTCCATAGTAAATACACACTTAAAGACAGAGTAGTTAATATATGGGTTCTGCCATGAATCTGCAGCAGCAGGGGAAGCCCCACAGTGTGTGCAGGGCTGAGGGCACCTGCTGCCTTCAGATCTGAGAAACTGCCAAACCAGCTCAGATCTCTTAAAGGAGCTGGGAGATCAATAAAGGGAAGTGGTAGGGGGTCAAGGATTAGAGAGGAGCACTGGGGTGAATGAATCACTCTTCCCACACCAGGAGATCAGCCTGGCACTTAATGAGATCAGTGGGAGTCAGGCACCTAGTCACTTCTGAAAATCCCACTAGATAAATACCTAAATATCTTTGAAAAGCTGGCCCTTAAAGCACACAAGTTAAGGTGAGAAGCACGGCCAGAAGAGCTGGAGGAAAAAAACGGTTCAGGGGCTAAGAAAGAGGAAGGATTGAGAAGCAGGAAAAGATAAGGTAGAAAGCGAACACCAGAGCTTTAAATACATTTTTATAAGCATCATATTTGTGGGAGAAGGTTCCGAACCCTTGATTGTACTTCTCCAGAAAATATGAGTGCATAATAAGTGTTACGCAACATCCCTGCTTTCTGCCGGACGTTTTATTTTCAAATCTCTCTTTTAATTTTGAAGACTACAAACTTTTTGAGACTATAGCTCCATAAATCTGCAGTTAGCTTGAGACCACTAAACCAGTGGTTTCAACAGAATGTCTTTGTCAGCAAACTTCCCTGTCAAACAAAAGATAACAAATATCAGCCCCCTATTGTTGTTTTTTAGGTTTATTTTAAATACATGCATGGGTTGTATTTTTAATACTCTCTCTACGTTGAAGATCCCTTTCTAGGAATTTTCAGATTAATTTTCTGGGGGAAAATGTGACCTCTTGAAACAGCCAAGAGTACCGAGGTTTATGTGCTGTCAGCCCTGAGAACGTCATTAATTCTGCTCTCTATCAATGCGGGCTGCACAAGAGGCATACAGTCAGCATATCCAACTAATTTGTGTTGCTGTAGAAAAGTTCAGCTAAAGTTCAAATCCCTCCTGATGAAGGAGCAACCTAGAAAGCCTTTATTTGTTTGTCACGTAGAATAATATGAGCAGCCTCTTTCAAAGAATGTGCTTGTCAAGGTTCCTTCCCCACTCTGAACTCTAGGGTACAGATGGGGAGACCTGCATGAAAAACCACCTAAGCTTATTTTTACCAGCTGAGGTTAAAACTTCCCCGAGGTACAAACTATTTTACCTTTTGCCCTTGGACTTTATTGCTGCCACCACCAAGCGTCTAACAAATATATAACAGGGAAAGAGCCCGCTTGGAAACGTCTTTCCCCCCAAAATCCTCCCAAACCCTACACCCCCTTTCCTGGGGAAGGCTTGATAAAAATCCTCACCAATTTGCATAGGTGAACACAGACCCAAACCCTTGGATATTTAAGAACAATGAAAAAGCAATCAAGTTCTTAAAAGAAGAATTTTAATTGAAGAAAAAGTAAAAGAATCACCTCTGTAAAATCAGGAAGGGAAATACCTTACAGAGTAGTCAGATTCAAAACATAGAGAATCCCTCTAGGCAAAACCTTAAGTTACAAAAAGACACAAAAACAGGAATATACATTCCATTCAGCACAACTTATTTTATCAGCCATTTAAACAAAACGGAATCTAATGCCTATCTAACTAGGTTGCTTATTAGCCCTTTACAGGAGTTCTGACCTACATTCCTGCTCTGGTCCCGGCAAAAGCAACACACAGACCGAGAGAACCTTTGCCTCTCCCCCCCTCCAGCTTTGAAAGTATCTTGTCTCTTCATTGGTCATTTTGGTTAGGTGCCAGCAAGGTTATCCTAGCTTCTTAACCCTTTACAGGTGAAAGGGTTTTTCCTCTGGCCAGGAGGAATTTAAAGGTGTTTACCCTTCCCTTTATATTTATGACAGTGCTATGAACCTAATGGTTACAAATTACATTAAGGCTCACTGCCTTCAACAAAGGCTATAGGGTTGATCTCGTATATGACCATGCGGTACTGTGGCATCTCATCTGAGTCAAAGATGAGTGTTGCACAGTTCACATGCAAGTTAGGTAAATTGCCATTTTCCCCTTACTGTCAGTGTGTGCATGCTACACATTTAAGGAGATGATCCAGATAGATAAAGAAAAGACAGCATATCTCATTTCCAGAAACTGGCCCAGACAAGCAGCTTATGTATTCTTTTAACTAGGAAGTTTTGAAATCTTGGAACATAGTTGATTGTCATCTTTAGTCAGCCTTAATTTATGGAACCATCCCTTCCACAGAAGTTCACAAGTCTTCCTGGTCATTGTTATGTCACATAGATGAGCTGTACTTGGCTACCAAGGAGAGCAAGATAAGCATCTACAAGCAACTGATAATGTAAAGAGAGGGATTGCTTACGTTGGTCAAAGAGAGGATAGTTAGGAATAATGGCGCAAGATTGAGCAAAGGTGACTATTTGGAGGAAACTCTGAACAATTTGGTTTATTAGCCTTTGGAATTATTACCTAGAAAAGTTGTGGAGGTCATGGTGCTTGAATAATTTATAACTGGACAAAACACTTACCATAGCGTATGGGACAATCCTGCACTAACACAGGGATGGATTAAGGGCCAGAACAGGAGCCCATTTAAATCAATAGGAGGCTTTCAGTTGACCTGATTGGGCTTTGGATCAGGCCTTTAGTGATTTAATAGGTCTTTACCTATCTCTAATTTTCTAGGGAAGTGGTCGTCAACCTAGTCTATAGAGAGCTCCTAGGTGGTCCCCAGAGTTGCTTCCCGCACAATGGGGACCATGCCCAACTGAAACCAGAGGCAGACCCCTTATCCTAGGAAACTTCAGTTGTGTAGTAGGCCTCATTCTTCATGCACAGTTTCCTTTGATTAATGCCCCCTTTATGCTTCTCTGCCTGTTCCTGCAGAGAAACTGGAGTCTGTTAATGAATCTCTTTCTTGGCTGTTTCTTTCTTTGCTAATTCTCCAATTTTGTTGTCATGTGAAAATTTGATCAAGATTGAATTTACACCAGTCACAGAAGAGGATGGCACCAAGTTACCAAGTGACCTGGAGCGATGAGAACAGTGGGGGATGCCAGAAATCATGAGGGAATTGGACCTAACAGGCATGAAGTCCTATACGCTCAAGGAGAAGAAACAAAGAGTACAGATACAAAAGTTGGCCATGGGGGAGAAGGTGGAAATATATCCAGGCAGCTGCAATCATTGTGTTAAGTGAGGTTATTTTTATTGTTTCTCCTTAATACTCTTAACTACTTTTCCATCTTAATTAACACTATATTTGCTGCAGAGGTGTAGAACTGAGTGTGCTCTTCAAGCAATCCAACCTCCCTTCTCAATGATTTCCCCATGTCTCTATGACAATCAGTCTTGTGCTGAGTTTAGAAATTTGCTGATATAACAATATCTTCTCAAGAAAGGGAGGCCAGAATAAGTAAAATACAAAGGTGAACCAAATTTACAGGCAGGTCACATTGTTTTTAGACATTTAAAGAGTCCAAGAACTTGCAGGGCATAGATTGCTTATTATTAGCAGGAGAAGGTTGGCCAACAGGGTAAATGTGTGGGCCCAAAGATTTAATAGGCATAGATTATGGAATCATAGGACTGGAAGGGACCTTGAGAGGTCATCTAGTCCAGTCCCCTGCACTCATGGCAGGACTAGGTATTATCTAGATCATCCCTGAGGTATTTGGACCTCCAAAAACTTTCAAAGGCTGCACAGGACTTAAAAATTCACCTTACCTTTCATTTGTACCCAGCTTGTATACTCTTGAAATTTACACTGCCTTTGGTAACATACTCCTGTTACCTGAATGCCTCAGAACACAGGCAAGTAGTGAATATTAGGAAACAAAGAAAGACTAGCTCTGAAGCTGGGCTGCGCCATTTGGAACGTCACGCTTTGGGGTGGGTGCCAGTGTTAATTGTTTTAAATGGGGGTGCCTTCCATTTTCAGTTCTGAACAGGAGAGATGGGATGTAATGGAATGGTCAGTTTAATAGAACAGTTTTATTTCCAATTTTTGTCTGCATGATTAATAATAAGTGATAAATGATCTTTTGAGATGAATTTATGGCCTGATTTAATGGCAGCTTGAGTGTTGAGCACCACTGAAAATGAGCCATCAGTGTTTGTGAAAGGTGGCAGATTGATAGCTCTGGATACTGATCAAAAGCACTGTCTCTGAGAGAAACTTCGCAGCACTGGCCGTAATAGTGCGGCCTTTCTCCTAGTGCCCAGCAAGCCTGATCTGGAGAGGTTTCCTCACGGGGTGACTTTCAGAGCAGTTCAATCTCCATTCCTCCCCAGTCCAGATTCTCCCTGCTGAATTTGCCAACATGGTACCAGTTGTAGTGTATTAAACAGGGACTCACCAATTCAGTTCATCTAGAGTCACTAGCCAGCAGGTGGTAACTACTTTTAAATATTGGTTATCAGGGCTCGATCTGAAATGCCAAACCAGGAACAAAAACCTCTTCCTAGCTCATTGCTAATCCACTTACCCATTGAGTCCCCTCTTGTGCCAGTGTAGAGGAGACTCCAAGGTATGATATTCTCAATGTGAGTGTATTTTTTTCCTTCTGGCCTGGCACCTCTCCCACCCCAGAAGCAGTCTCAGCGAGTTACTAGACATGCATGACAGCAGAGACCACATAAAGGAGCAGTTTCTGCAGACAGACATGTTTTGAAGGCTGAGGGGAATGTAGTATTTTCATGAGGTTTGTCTGGAGTTCCTTTGAATGCTCATTGTGGGTTCCCTCTTCCTTTACACAGGTGCTGACATTATCCTGTCTTGTGTCTGCCAGCTGGAGACCAGACAGAAGCAGAATCGATCAATTAACAGAGCTTCCACCATCCGGTGGCTGGGCTTGCGGTGTGTGCCCAGACTTGAATCAGCAGCACTAACAGGTAAGCCAAATGTGAGCCTCCCTGTGCCTAGGCTGGTAGGAACTGAATAACAAGCCTCTCAGCTACAACTCATTCTTTGTGAAACTTGCATTACGGCTGGCTGATTTCCAGATTAGACATTTATCACATCCAGGCTTTCAGTTAGACCTAGGCTCATCAAGAGGGAAACTGGGGGGAAGGATATGCTTAATCTAAGTGGTATATGTATCTGTGCATATGTATCAATATACCTGAGTTGGGCAAATCATGCATAAGGAATAATTCAGTGTAATTTGACTTCCTATACACAAGCAATTTATGATCTCCCTGCATGCATTGGTTGGGTAATTTGGCCCTTGGTTTGTGGCTCATTTCTGATCCTTTTGTTGCAAATATTTAATATTTGAGCTTTGTTAATTGGACAGTTAGGGCCCATGTTTCTGATCCGACTGAATGAGCATAACTCCATAGAATCAGGTTTCTGAGACAGATGTTGATGAATTCATTTTCAGTGACTATTCCACAATACGTTGGTACAGCTAGTTATTTCAGTGAATAGCCCTGCTAGTAAACTTGTTTGCTAAAATAGTTAGGACAGCAAGCACACAATGAGCGTGACTAGTCAAAGTACATCTGTTGAGAACTTGGAATTTGTTTTCCCCCACCTCTTATAGATGGGCAGAAGATATATATTTATCTACATCAATGGATGCTCTAAAGAGTTACATTCAGAGCGGTATGACTGGTTTAGACAAATAGGCTTGTGTAAGACCCTGACCAGATGTAGAAACCATGTACTTTCCTTTGACTATTATGAGGTTATCATCCTCTGTCCCACGTACTGTAGGTATTTATTGTATTTATCCCTCAATTATACAGTGCCACATCATAGATATAAATATTTCTCAGCCTCTCTTTCTAAAAATACTGACTATAGCACCCACCCACAATCTGTCCTCTGAAGAGAGTCCCTTCTGTTACCCTGAAATGCATTTCTCTGTGTAGGAATAAATATAGTCTGGAGCCAGGACTATGGGCCAACACCACAGACAGGTGGACCCTTAACCCGGGATTCGTGGCCGAGCTGGCTGTAGGGAACAGGTGAACTCACTTTAGCCAATTTCAAACCCATTTGAACGTTGTGGATGAAGTTCTGTTGGTGTAAATTGTTGCAGGTCCATTCTGTTTGTACCTAGGAATTGAGTCCAGGCCCACCTTAGGATATTTACGAGAATGTCACTATTTACAGAATAAGGAGGAAAGTGTGTTTATACTGTGCCTTACAACAAATACAATTATACTCTCTATCACTCTGTAACAAGCAGCATTGATTCCCACTGGGATTTCCCTGGGATGGTTAGGAGACAGTTACATGGAGTGCTGTTTCTCATGTCTGCTCCACTCTGGCCTGACAACAACCCCCTTCCCTCCCCCACCCCCACCCCCCAACCTGTGAAATCCTGATAGTGCAGCATTCATATGGGGGAACTGCTGTCTCAGGGTGAGGGAGGTAGCTCCCCTTCACTTAGCAGTTTTGGGGCTATTCCATCAGGATTCCCCACTCCTTTACATTACATAGCTGAGGAGATGTAAGGTCAGCATTTCCTGGGCCAGTGTAGACAAGACTGAGCTGCTGTGAATGTCTGAGAGATTTACAAAGCCATTCTACAGACTAAACACATGGCAAGCACTTTAAGTCTACACTGTCTCAGGAAAGCCATGCTAGTGTAAGGGGACTGTTGCCCCCTTACTAACATTCAGTGGGGGTGTTTTGGTTTTCTAGCTCCCAGTACTAAAAAGGGGGAAGGGTCGATGGGGAATCAGGACCCTGAGACTGACAGCCCCCAGGAACAATGGGGAGAGGCCAATGCTCCAGGTCAGGGCGGGCAGGCTAATCAGGGAGTCAGGAGGCCAGGGAGGTCCCGTCCTCCGTGTGAGCTGGATTTGCCTGGGTCAGACAGAGTGGGGCAGAGTTAAAGAAAAAGCAGGGGCCCAAGCTGAGCTGGGGAGCAGAGCCGTGCCAGATCCAGAGGGAACAGAAAAGCAGCCCAGAGAGAGCAGATCCTGTCCTGGGAGCAGAGCTGCAGCCCCAAAGCCAGAGGCACAGCCCAGAGAGAGCAGACTTGCCCTGGGAGCAGAGCTGCAGCAACCAGAGCCAGAGGGGCCAGCAAAGCAGCCCAGGCAGCAGGTCAGTGCTGGGAGCAGAGTCACAGAAGCAGCCTGCAGATCAGACCTGTCCTGGGAGCAGAGCTGCAGCAAGCAGAGGCAGAGGGGACAGAGAAGCAGCCCAGGGAGCTGGAGGCAGAGCAGCAGTGCTGAGGCAGAGTGGTGGAGCTGTAGCTGTCCGGAGCTGGGTGCGGTGAGCAGCTGGGAAGACCGAGGGGGACCCAGGGCAGCGGGCCCAGCACAGGGAGACGCCTCAGCCAAGAGGCTCTGTAGGCCAGGCTTGGATCGTAACCCCGACAGGGCAGGGGCGACACTGGGAAGAAGGGTCCTACCACTTAGAGCCTGAGAGCGTGTGGCCACCACCAGAGCAAGTGTCCAGCCCACAGCATCCCTGCAGCACAGCCAGGGCCGGAGAAGGAGGCCTGGGACTTACAAGGAACAGACTGAACTGCCCTGACATTCCAGAGACACTGTTTGTGATGTTCCCTGCCACAGAGCGGGGTGATGTGTTTCCTTTAACCTTTCCCATTTTTCCTTATTCTTTTTAAATTTAATTGTTGATTAAATAACTTGCATTTGCTTTAACTTGTATGTAATGATCAGTGGGTCAGAGAAGTGCCCAGGGCAGAGAGAGTACCCCGGAGTGGGGACACCCTAGCCCCTGTTCTAGGTGACCACAGCAGGGTTGGGGGTTGAGCCCCACAGGAATCCCGGGCCCAGCCTTGTTGAGGTTATGAGGACTCAGCCAGACAGGAGAGTGGAAGGGGATACTCAAGGGCAGGGAGGCCACTGGGTAAAGGAAGTGGGAGAGGGGACTCAGATCCTTTCGCTAGCCCACTTCACCGGGGTAGTGCAGAAGCCAGGAAAGTTCCCCACAAGAGCAGGACTATTCCCCCGCTCACACTAGCGCAAACCCTGGCTCTTCACAATGGCAAAGGAGGAGAGAGGTTCCTTGCACATCCATACAGGGGTCAGCCACAGTCAGCCCATAAGGTTTTGTCTGCTGTCCAGGCCTCAGATTCTCATTTATGTTTCTGAAATGTGTCAACAGCATGAAAATACGTCCATAGGTCTTAAAATCTGCCTTTGTTCCAAGAACTTCAGGCAAGAGAGCACAGCACATTTAAGCTGTTTATCACAGAGAAGGTCTTCTGCCTTCATGCACATTTGTTTATAGAACAGACTTGATGTTTTGTGCCAGAAGAGGAGATAATGGAACAAGACAAAATTTTTCTCTTTCCAGAACCTATTTTTGTCTTAAATTCATAAATCCTGCTTGAATCCTCTCTGGTAGCTACTACATCACTTGGACATTTAAATTAATAACTGTTTGGATTAACTGCTTATGTTAGTGCCTAAGCTTACATGCCTGATATTTAATGGTCCTTACATAATCTTTACTCTACTTCTCAGCTATCCCATAAAATACTTGTTGATGGAGAGGAGCTGGGTGGCTCAAAGAATGGCTCATGCTACATGATGCCTTTCACCTTCAGGTTAGGTTATAGATTCCAAAGGAAGATAGCTCAGCAGTGATTCAACCATCTAACTGTCCACTGGCTATACAGAGGCTGGTATGAAATAAAAAGGGGTGAATTCAATTCATGTGGGTTACATGAACCAGAACCGCAGAGGCAGTTTGCAGGGATCTGCAATAAACCAGCCTCTGTAGATTTACCTGGAAGCCATATCCCCAAGATGCACTCCTTCCTCAATATAAATATTTGTTGTTTTCTTGGGCGTTGGAAGAAAGGTGGCCTGATTTTTCTTCCACTCCCTTTAGTTCCCAGTTGGGTTCTCAGGCAACCATTCCCAAGCTTCCCATCTTCCAGCTTTGGAGAGGGGACATCTGGTAATGCTGCCCTTCCCACACAAATACATGACTCCAAAGGGTATCGAGAAGGATAGAAAACAGCCTGAGGACTTGGAAATTTACCGAAATAGTTATTCTGGAGGAACTCCCCACATGGACACTTATTCTGTATTGAGTGTCTTTTCCCAATGTAGCTTAATCCATTTCCACGCAGACCTAATACCAAAATAAATACTGTATAATAATTATTCCAGAATAGCTCTTTTGGTAAATTTCCAAGTGCAGACAAGCCCAGAATTTCCCACTCTCTCTCTGCCTCCCATAATGTGAAGTGGCCTCAAAGTGGTTGTAAATATGACTACACCCTCTTGAGATCACTAAAGGCCCCTTCACAACACTCTAGCAAAGAATACGAGAGGGGTTAATTCTCAGAAACAGACAAAACAAAGATTTCTCTTTCTCCCCTCATGCCTTTCTGCCTGGGACCTTTCCTGTTTGACAGACCACTCTCAGACCCTATGTACCTGAAGTCTCAGCCCTAATTCCCAGGACTCTCTGTAAGAGCCCACTTTCTCCTAGTGGTCTCTAATCCCTGAACATTCCCCCTTCAGTGTTGCCCCCTGCTGTTCTTTATAGGGCAAGCGCCCTGATCTCTTCCACATGTGGCTCATTCTGTAACCAGGACTGGCTAGCCCCAGCCCTCAAGTGGTGAGCCACTCCGTTGCAGGACCACTAGATCATCTAGTGTGATCTCCTGTATATCAGAAGCCATTCTTCAACCAGTGACCCCTGTATTGAGCCCAGTAAATTGGATTACACTAAACTAAAACATAACTTCCAGAGAGGCATCCAGTCTTGATTTTATTGCCCCTTCTTGAGCTGAGTGGCTAGTCAAAGTTTGGAACTTTGTAGGTTGTTCCTGTTGGGAAGTAGAAATTGATGATGGAGTCTGGTATTGGGGGTTTGTTTGTTTGTTTTATTAAATCTTGTCTGTTTACAAGAAATGTACAAAGTCCTGTTCCTGCAAATGCAGGAGGAACCAAAAATAAAGGAGTAGTTTCTTAGCTTACAGGGCTAAGCTTCTCTCAGCCAGCAGCAGGCTCAAGAACTCTCTAGCCTTCTCCCAGTGCCCTATCTGTGTTTACAGGCTGCTGCTTGGCCTTCTTCCTCTGCTGCCTTCAGTCTCTTAGCTGTGTCCTCCCCACCCCACTCGTTTCCTCCAGATTATCTTTTGTCAGACACACCCACCCACTTGGTCAGAACAATTCCCAGTGGAATTCTCCACCCACATGGTGTTAATTTCTGGGCAGACTCTTTTAGGTGGGGCCCCTTAAATGTCTCTGACGGCTATCTTAAATGAAGGGAGTGGGTGTTCGCACATTAGTTTCAATGCGGTTTTAGTTTAACCTGTAGCACACTTTAACCCAACCCAGAGCAAGCTTTAAGCCAGTTCATAACAATTTGAAGACATGAAGAAATGGCGAATCTACCACTTCTCTTGATAGACTGAAAATCTTCATTATCACAGGAGGCATGAAGATGAGATAAACAGAGAGGCAAACAGAACTGTATAAGAAGAGGCAGCAATTATCTGCATTCTTGGGGAGGGGTTAGCTCTTTTGCTGCTCTGTCCACCTTCAGTTGTGTACATCATGGGTACAAGTAAGCTCTTAACAAGAGCTTTTAGTCATCTGTAATAAAACTCAAAAGACAGCTAAATTGTGTTAGATATTTCAAAGAATTTCTGTAGCTGCTGCTTTTGAATTTCTTTTGCCAACCACCAGAACAGCGTACACATTTTATTGCCATCCTGGAGGCCATCACAGGGACGTAAAAGTTAATAGATCTGCCTTATTTTGTTTAAATATATTCTGTGTGAATAATTGTACATTTTTTGTGAAGAAAGTGTATGTCCAATACAAACAGCTGTTCCTATTAGCTGAATGAGACTGAAAGGGGATGTCTACACTGCTATTAAACACCTGTGCCTGACCCATGTCAGTTGACTCCGGCTCAGGCTGTGGGGCTATAAAATTGCAGTGAAGACGTTCAGGCTTGGGCTGAAGCCTGGGCTCTGGGACCCTGCCACGACCTCCAGTTAGCTGACATGGGCCAGCTGCAGATGTTTTATTGCAGTATAGACATACCCAGCGTTTCCAAAATGATGGCTTGCACTTTTCTCTGCTTTGCATCTGTCCTGTCTTTTTAAAGTCAGACTATTTCCATAGCATTTCGGTTTGTCTTCTTACTTCACCTTTTTGTCAACTATGTCACATTTCATTCCTTTGCCCTTCATCTTAAAAACTCCTGTCCCCAGCAAGCTCCAAACGCCTAGGGGTGGAGAATATGTTCAGAGTGATAGCTCTTACTCAAAGGCTCTGTTCTTAAGGGATTTGTGCCTGCATAATCTCCAGAGCCTTGGGGTCTGAAGAAAAATTGCACATTGCATCTCCTTAATGCCAAAAAAAGACTAAGAAAAACTGAAACTTAGAAAGCACACAATCAGATATACATGTAGCATTACCAGGAAAGAGCAAATGAGGGAATACAGAGAGCTGAGTAAGTGAGAGATTATTGCTTCTTTAACAAATTCAGAAAATATATTTAAAGAAGATGGCTGGCCTGTTCGAAGGCTGTAACAATGGTCTGAATTGCCCTGTGAGGAAACCAGGCTCATCAGTATGTTTGGGGTGGGGCATGTAAGAGGCAATAGGACTAGCCCTTGTGGTAAAAAAGGGCTTTGCATCAGTCGACAGCAACCTGTATGTCATATTAAATAGGAACACATGCTTTGAATGGAGACTCATCCAAAGCCATGTTACTATGCAGAAGACTGATGAATCTGACATGATAGTGGCTAATGATACCAGTGATTTATCCTAGGGAAGTATTTTATTTCATCAGAAAATAAAGGGCAGGAATGGTGCTAAGCAAAGGGTATCATGCATCACACACTGTCACACTGCAATGGCCAAAACTTACATTTTCACTAAGACAAAACACAAGTTACAGTACGCTGCCACTGAAGAATTCACATTAGAACCAGGCTTCCAGAACCTTAATTAAACCTCTATCACAACACTCCTGTGAGGAGGGATTATATCTATTTTACAAGTGGGTAAATAGATGCACTAAGTGATTCATCCAAGTTACACGAGTCCCTAGTAGACCCATGATTAGAACCCATGAGCCTTTATTCCCAGTTCCTTGGACCAGCCTCTAGGTGTTCTTACCTCTCTTTATGAAGTGCTTTGCGATACTTTGTAAGAATGCTATTTCGTGCCAAGTGGGTGCAAAATACTGCCATTCTGATAAGTTCCTACACAAGGTGCAGGGCAATAAAATGAATCCAGCCCATTTAAGGGTATGCCTATTACTCATTTCGAGCTGGGGGGGTGATTGCCAACCTGAGCAGACATACTCATCGTTGCTCTAATTGACTATTATGCAAAAAACAGAACTCAGGTTTCAGAGTAACAGCCGTGTTAGTTTGTATTCGCAAAAAGAAAAGGAGTACTTGTGGCACCTTAGAGACTAACCAATTTATTTGAGCATGAGCTTTCGTGAGCTACAGCTCACTTCATCGGATGCATACCGTGGAAACTGCAGCAGACTTTATATACACACAGAGAATATGAAACAAAACCTCCTCCCACCCCACTGTCCTGCTGGTAATAGCTTATCTAAAGTGATCATCAAGTTGGGCCATTTCCAGCACAAATCCAGGTTTTCTCACCCCCCACCCCCCACACAAATTCACTCTCCTGCTGGTGATAGCCCATCCAAAGTGACAACTCTACACAATGTGCATGATAATCAAGTTGGGCCATTTCCTGCACAAATCCAGGTTCTCTCACCCCCTCACCCCCCTCCCAAAAACCACACACACAAACTCACTATCCTGCTGGTAATAGCTCATCCAAAGTGACCACTCTCCCTACAATGTGCATGATAATAATCAAGGTGGGCCATTTCCAGCACAAATCCAGGTTTTCTCACCCCCCCACCCCCATACACACACAAACTCACTCTCCTGCTGGTAATAGCTCATCCAAACTGACCACTCTCCAAGTTTAAATCCAAGTTAAACCAGAACATCTGGGGGGGGGGGGAGGAAAAAACAAGGGGAAATAGGCTACCTTGCATAATGACTTAGCCACTCCCAGTCTCTATTTAAGCCTAAATTAATAGTATCCAATTTGCAAATGAATTCCAATTCAGCAGTTTCTCGCTGGAGTCTGGATTTGAAGTTTTTTTGTTTTAAGATAGCGACCTTCATGTCTGTGATTGCGTGACCAGAGAGATTGAAGTGTTCTCCGACTGGTTTATGAATGTTATAATTCTTGACATCTGATTTGTGTCCATTTATTCTTTTACATAGAGATTGTCCAGTTTGACCAATGTAAATGGCAGAGGGGCATTGCTGGCACATGATGGCATATATCACATTGGTGGATGTGCAGGTGAACGAGCCTCTGATAGTGTGGCTGATGTTATTAGGCCCTGTGATGGTGTCCCCTGAATAGATATGTGGGCACAGTTGGCAACGGGCTTTGTTGCAAGGATAGGTTCCTGGGTTAGTGGTTCTGTTGTGTGGTATGTGGTTGTTGGTGAGTATTTGCTTCAGGTTGCGGGGCTGTCTGTAGGCAAGGACTGGCCTGTCTCCCAAGATTTGTGAGAGTGTAGGGTCATCCTTTAGGATAGGTTGTAGATCCTTAATAATGCGTTGGAGGGGTTTTAGTTGGGGGCTGAAGGTGACGGCTAGTGGCGTTCTGTTATTTTCTTTGTTAGGCCTGTCCTGTAGTAGGTGACTTCTGGGAACTCTTCTGGCTCTATCAATCTGTTTCTTTACTTCCGCAGGTGGGTATTGTAGTTGTAAGAAAGCTTGACAGAGATCTTGTAGGTGTTTGTCAGCCCGTTGCCAACTGTGCCCACATATCTATTCAGGGGACACCATCACAGGGCCTAATAACATCAGCCACACTATCAGAGGCTCGTTCACCTGCACATCCACCAATGTGATATATGCCATCATGTGCCAGCAATGCCCCTCTGCCATTTACATTGGTCAAACTGGACAATCTCTACGTAAAAGAATAAATGGACACAAATCAGATGTCAAGAATTATAACATTCATAAACCAGTCGGAGAACACTTCAATCTCTCTGGTCACACAATCACAGACATGAAGGTCGCTATCTTAAAACAAAAAAACTTCAAATCCAGACTCCAGCGAGAAACTGCTGAATTGGAATTCATTTGCAAATTGGATACTATTAATTTAGGCTTAAATAGAGACTGGGAGTGGCTAAGTCATTATGCAAGGTAGCCTATTTCCCCTTGTTTTTTCCTCCCCCCCCCCCCCCCACAGATGTTCTGGTTTAACTTGGATTTAAACTTGGAGAGTGGTCAGTTTGGATGAGCTATTACCAGCAGGAGAGTGAGTTTGTGTGTGTATGGGGGTGGGGGGGTGAGAAAACCTGGATTTGTGCTGGAAATGGCCCACCTTGATTATTATCATGCACATTGTAGGGAGAGTGGTCACTTTGGATGAGCTATTACCAGCAGGATAGTGAGTTTGTGTGTGTGGTTTTTGGGAGGGGGGTGAGGGGGTGAGAGAACCTGGATTTGTGCAGGAAATGGCCCAACTTGATTATCATGCACATTGTGTAGAGTTGTCACTTTGGATGGGCTATCACCAGCAGGAGAGTGAATTTGTGTGGGGGGGTGGGGGGTGAGAAAACCTGGATTTGTGCTGGAAATGGCCCAACTTGATGATCACTTTAGATAAGCTATTACCAGCAGGACAGTGGGGTGGGAGGAGGTTTTGTTTCATATTCTCTGTGTGTATATAAAGTCTGCTGCAGTTTCCACGGTATGCATCCGATGAAGTGAGCTGTAGCTCACGAAAGCTCATGCTCAAATAAATTGGTTAGTCTCTAAGGTGCCACAAGTACTCCTTTTCTTTTTGAAAAAACAGAACGTAGCCACAGGAGTGCAAGAGGACGGAGGAGCTAGCCACCCTTAGAGTGCACTTGTCAGAGATACTAGATGGCATACATGGTCCCAACACCTCAGAGGGCTCAGTTTTCATAACTCAGTCTAACCATCTGAGCTTCATTGATTATGTCAGTCACCGACACTTACACAAACATACGTGTGGGAATGATCTAGTTTTCTCACAACACTCAAGGTTCAGGCAAAACGTTTACCTCTGAGAGTGCTGATAATCAGAAGATCACTTATTAATCAACCCATGATGATTTCTCTAGGGCAGATCTGTCTGTGTGTTTATTACTCTACTGCACTAAACACATTGCTGGGATTAAACAACTAATCATGTATTTGATGGGGCACAGCTATTTATACCTTTTCTGGGCAACCAAATAACTATTTCACCTTAAATACTACACTGAAGCAGCATTAAAGATCCAACAGCCACCCTCCTCCCAAAAGACAACAGTGCTCTTGTGCTTAAAGCACTAGGCTGGGATTCAGGAGACCTGGTTTCAATGACTGATTCTGCCACTGCTTTCCTGTGTGACCCTGGGGAAATCACAATCTCTCTGTGCCTCAGATCCCCATCCTTAACATTTGGAAAATTACTCCCTTGCCTTTTCTTCCCACCCCCTTCTGTTTCATCTACAGAAAGGGTAAACACGTCTCCATAACATACTCTCCATAGCATGCTAGGGCTCAGGTCTTCGTTAGGACCTGAAGGTGCTACTCTAATACAGACAATTACGGTTTGCTGTTTCGCTTGTTCCCTTGGCTGTTCACATTTCACAAATATCGGTATGTCCATTAGTTGTAAGCTGCAGCAGCATATGGCTAAATGACTATGTTTACCAAGCCCATACCACCAGTACAGGAAGCCAGGAGTACAATACACTCTGGTGGCACCACTTGAAGGGAGAACAAAAAACATTCTCCTTCCTGTCCAGAAGAAAGGCCAGCCAAAAGCCACTGGAAGGAAGCCCTGCCCAGACACTGGTCTAGAGAATTCTTAGCAGGGTATATGTGCCATTAAAGAAGGGGAACATGTTATTTTTTCTGTTTACTTGGCCACTGATGCACAAGGATCTACTTACATCAAGTTACCGGAGAAAAATGTTGTGCAGGGTATGTGTACTTGTAACAAGATCACCTTACCTCTCTTGGTACGCCTAGTGTCCCATCCCTCTGCGTCCCCTTCTTCTGGGTCCAGCCCCTTCAGTCTCTCTCTTCTGAAGGACCAATTCCAGGGCTTCTTAGTGATTCAACCCTCCAGACAAATCATGAACTTCATCCCCCTTTCTGGGAATAAGCAGAAGGGCAACAAAACAGTCAACACCAGAAATCTCATGTTTCACATCACCTTCATTGGTGAGTCTGTAGGGGAACCCAGGCCCTCCCTCCACTCCCGGGACACTGTATCACTGTAGCTGCAAAGGGACATCTGCTCAGACCTCTTGCTTCACGTCCTTCCTGAACCAGTCCCTACATTGCCTATATCTAGGCCTTTCCCACAGCCTCTTTTTGGGCTCTCTCTAGGACTCTTCTCTGGACCCACTGCAGAGAGACTCCAGGCACTTCCTGCCATCCATCTGGCTCTACTAGGGAGACCCTTCCTTCTCTCTGAGACTAAATATCCTGCAGACAATTTCTAACTCCCTGTAGGTCACTCTTCCTATGGAGCTAAGCAGGCTCCTTCTTATAGGAGGCAGTTGACTAGACACAGGTGGGGCTCAGCCCAACTCCCTTAAAGAGCTAGTCCACCCTGTGAACAGTACCCCACACTTCCTCATTACAAGCATATCAGATTGAAGGAGAGGGAAGGAAAGTTCATAGGGGCACAGAGTTCATAGAGGAAGGAAACAAAGGCAAAGTTTGCCCAGAATTCTAAAAACATGACTATAGCTGACATCCCGGCTGGATTGTCTGTGGTGGGGATCGAACCTAGGACCTTTTGATCTTAAAGGATGAGCCTCTAATGCTTGAGCAAAAAGACTCTTTTAGCCAGTTGTTGTAAGAAGTGTTGTTGTAGCTGTGTTAGTCCCAGGACATTAATGAGACAATATGGGTGAGATAATATTTTTTATTGGGCCAACTTCTGTTGGTGAGAGAGACCCACTCGAGCTTCACCCACCTTGTCTCTCTTAGCCAAGGCAGTAGCAGGCCCATCAGTAATTATATTTTGTGGGGAAAGTCATTAAGGGGTAGAGGGTGGGGGCAGTAACAATGTCAGTGCTTACGGAGGAACAACATGCCTGGAAAACAAACAGTTCATACTAAGGCTGGCCAGAAATATATTTGGGCCTGCACACAAGGAACATGATGCTGAATGGGGTCAGTAGGATTCTGGATGGGATGAGTGCGTCACTGTGATCTGGCACCATTTTTGCACATCTGTTCCTGCGTAGCTAAAAGGTGCTACAGAAGCAAGTAACATAAACAAAACACTTTGCTGGCCACCTAAACACATTGCTCAATGAACAACTACAGCCTTCAAATACTCCTTGAGCTACCAGCTAAAAGTATCAGAGGAGCAGTTGTGACAGAAAGGATTAGCTTCAAAAGCTGCTCTGTCCAGATGTGGGTATTTATTGGAAGGCAGTTTTAAAATGTTTATTTTGCAAACACAAATAGAAATAGTACAGCAAAAAAGTATAATTTATGGACCTGATCCAAAACCCATTGACATTAAGGGGAGTCTTTCCACTGACTTCACTGAGCTTTGGATCAAGCCTTATGTAAATATCCTATTTTCCCAGCATAATTCGAGCTCACTGTTAGCATTAACAAATGAAGCCTAGAGAAGAACTGTGCTAAAGGTTCAAGCCTAAAGAGACAAATCAAGGTTCAAAGTAGAAAATGAGGTACATTTTCCCACAAGTGATATGAGACAAAACAGGAAAAGAATTAGGGCTTGTCTACACAAGGAAATTCACAGGCACAACTGTTCTTCCATAGCTATTCCAGAATGACAGCGTACATATGGGGAGTTATTCCAGAAGAGCTATAAAGCTTTAAATTCTCACCCTGCCTTATTCCAGAATAACCTCCCCATCTAGACATGGCCTTAGACCTGATCAGTGCCTGCCTCTGCATATTTCCTGAGCATTGCCGTTGGGTCAGATGCCTAAAATAAAACCAGGGAACCTCACTTAATATATCCAGATGGTGGATCAGTGAATGGTGCTATTGGCCCATGCTTTGTTCTACTTTAAATAACAATGTTTCAGGGGCAAAATGCCAAATTTTCCACATGTTTTTCATGACTCTGAAATCCTTTCCCACCGCAACAGTGACAGACCTTCTAGCTTGGGTATAGTGAGGAAACATAGCCCATTAAATCTGCTCTCTGTTCCCTCTCAGCTATTTTCATTTCTGGCTGTGTCATTTGCTGGGAAGTCTTCCTATGACAGATCATTGCCTGTGGCTTGTTCTATGTCTAGCGTAGCTTTGAGGCTTTTACCACACTCTGTTAAGAACCTTGACAAGTAGACTGCACCTTCTTTCATTTGAGATGCAGAGCAGTGCCCATGTTGTTCATGAAAACTGTGTTTCCAAACCATGCATTACAAACATCTCTGAGGCCAAATAAATGATGAACATTGCAATGTAAACAGAAAGGTTTATAACTAATAGTGTTAATAAATCAAATATTTTTGCATAAATAAACTTAGTCCGTGTGTTAGATTTTGAAATAGTCTTCAACCATGCCATCTTTCAAATCTCCAACCTCAGGAACTTAGTGAAAGGATCTGAAAAAAGAAGAGACTTCCCAAATAAAACTGTCAAAAGGGGTGATTTTTAAAATAATTATAACCTGTGAACTTGCAAGCACTTTAGGGAAGATATTTATGTATTGTATATTTGGGGCAGGGACCATCTTTTTGTTCTGTGTTTGTACAGCAACTAACGCAATGAGGTCTGGACAAGGGCTCCTAGGCACTAAGATAATAATTCAAACAACGAAAGGATTTAATATGTGTGTTTAATGCAAATCTCAATGCTACCTTAACTATGGGGCTATTATGGTGCTGGATGATGCATTGTGATGCCTTGCATTACCACGAACTCCTTAGTACCAATTAATTGCCTGTATAAGATTAATGATTTATCAAGCTCCTATAGTTATTAATACTGCACTTAATGATTGTACAGTATGGCATTTGATATAAGAATCACAAGAGCCCTGCCCTGAGGTTTACACTGTAATTGATCTCACCCTCCCCCCGAGTGCTTATACTTTTCAATTCTTCAAAGCTGGTTGAACATGCCATACAAATAGAGTGGAGGGAAATTAAAACTTGATGCATATTTAAGACATTAATATCAGAATGTGTATGAAACAACAACAGTCCATAGATGTAGTATATAGTATACAGGACCAATCTAGGACCCAATATTTTATTTTTAATATATATCTATCCATTCCCAGATGAAAACTATATTAAACTCAAATTAAAGGTTGAGTACATAGCACTAATTTAAGGGTGAAAACAGTACAGGAGTGTTGTGATGATCTGAAAAACAAGCATCATAAACCTAGGAAATTCAGAGTTAAGGTTAAATTTAAAATAAATCCAAACAGAATGAGTTCTAGAAATGCACAGTTAAGGCAGGCCGACAACTTTAACTCTGCCCTGCAGCAATGTCACTTAATAGTGCTCAGAGTCCCAGATTAGAGGGACTGGTCTTTAAAGGCACATTAGATAGTTTCAGATTTCCCCATCATCATGTCTCTACAGGACAGATTTAATTAAGAATTAAACTAAATTGGTATAATCTTTAGACTGCAAGTTCTATGGGGCACAGACTGGCTTTTTCTGTTAGTACAGCACCTACCTACTGCAATACAAATAAATAATAATAATAAATATCTAAATGCTTCAGGGTTTAAACTAATATATAACTATTAGGAATTGGGATGATAATCGTCACAGAAGGCAGATGTACTGAAGGGTTTCTTGCATCTTCCTGTAAAACATTTGGTCCTGTCCACTGTTAGCCACAATATACTAGACTAGATAACCACAGGTTTGAGCCAGTCTGGCAATTTCTGTGTCTCTATGTTCATCCACAAGATCTTTCTTCCTAAAGCTTCAATCCCAAATCAATTCGTTAATGGGCAGAATTAAGGGGCAGATCCTGTGCCCACTGAAATCAATAACAAAGCTTCCATTGATCAGGTCTTAAAAATATTAATAACCTGATCTCTCTTGTTCACATCCACATGTGATAGCTTATACACACACACACAAAATTTCAATAAGGAGCCCTCACTACTGGACACGATTATTTATCCCAACAGAGGATTAAATCCCATTGTACAATTTGGGGCACAGACCATTTAGCACAAATGCTATTAATTTAAAGTTTGTTTGCAGAGAGAACAGTTGCATCTCTATAATTAATGGTGATATCAACAGAGGTCGTTTTCACATTTCATTTTTTGTTACATCTTCATGTCATAGCATTCATAATGTTGCTGCACTGGCTAATTTAGATCATGACCTCTTTGGTGCAGGGATCATGACTTCTTCCTTTATATTTGTACAGAGTCAAATGCGCACTCAGTCATTAAGAATGATATGCAAAGGGTTATGCATGTTACTGGTTATTGACCATGTCCAGTAAGAACAGCTAAATTCATGCACCATGTAATATGATATGTTTGCTCGCAGGCAAATAAGCCCAGTGGTGTTGTATTTCTCTAAAAGATTTTGTCCAATATTCTTAACCAGTAAAACAGGGTCTGATTCTGCTCCCCTTGAAAACAATGGGCGCCTTGCCACTGATTTCAATGGATGCAGAAATGGGCCATTAGGGCCTGAGCCAAAGCCCACTGAAGGCAATGGAAAAACTGCCATTGATTTCACGGGGTCATTGACACAGTGGCAGCGCTCTTCACTTGTATTTCCTAGCTGATTTAGGCCTTGTCTACGTAGAAGAGTTGCAGCCATTTCATGTAAATCGATTTTTTTAACTGACATCGTTAAAACAGTGCAAACTGCTATGCTGACATTCTTGTTTTGGATTCAAATGGTTCATTTCAGTTTAACTTCAACCTGTTCCCAACTGACTTAAGTGAAAAATGCCTCTCTTATGCCAAAATGAACATCTACACAGAGGGTTTGAATCAGGTTAACTATATCTGTTTAAATTCACACATCAGGTTGTACCAGGGCAACTCCCCTGTGCAGACCGGGCTCAGTCTGAGTAAAATGAGTCTGGAGGCAAAAATCCACAGCACTGCGTGGTGACATGACACAGATATGTGCTCAAGGTCGTGACATCTTGGACATGTCACTAGGAACGGTACTGTACTCAGTGTACAGGGAAGAGTACTACGTGAAGCAGCCCGTACTGACTCACCCCAGGAGTGATGGCATATGGCGTGTGCTAGAAGAGTTCTTGTCCTACCGTCTGGCAGAAAGAAAAGGTTTCCAAGTGGGAAAGTGGAAGGAAAGAGACAAAGAGAGGGGAGTTCTTTGCACACACACAAAAAAGATGGTTGTACAAGTGAGTAAAGCCTGGCTTTATACAGTGCATAACCTTTGGAAACGGCACCAGATTATTCTTCAGTAGCTTCAATGTCTTTCTACAGCAGGTACTTTTATGGGCCTCATCAGGGTGGTGCCCTAGCCACCGCGTTTGCATAGCGGTGAATCAAATCACACTGCCGTTCTATTAACCCCTTGTGGGCTATGTCTCTGCAAAGGCCCAGAGCCCTCTAATATCGGCAAGATGATCATTTTACTTAAAAATTAAGGTGCTTCACACGGAGGGACAAGGTGCTACGCACCTGAGGGACAAATCCACTGCGGTGGAAGTGGGTGGCACCTCCATTATTTCATTGGAGTTGCATTCAGTTATGCCAAGGGGTTATGCCCTACAGCACCCTTACACATGAATAGCCACGGCTTGTGACAACAGCCTTCAGTGAAGTATTTTGTATGAGCCAGGACCATCTGTCTAGGAAGAGATAAAGGAACAGGCCCTTAAATGCTGGGTCTAAATTGACCTGAGAGTCCTTGTGTATGGTGAAACTAAGTCAGTACTTAATAATTTGTAGTAGCACTTACTGGCATGTTTGAGTTCTCACAATTAGACCTTTGACATAAACATCCAGGACACAGCCTCTCTGCTTTTAATAGCTTTTGCCTCTGTTTTGCCCAGTTGCCTAGGTTTCCGTGCTGCTCTCCCCCGGCTCTGGGGAAGCTGTGTCATCATCCACCTACAGCAGCAACAGAAAGATTTTCCAAAACCCCAGTATATCTTTGGTTTTAGTTCAAACTCCGACATCCTTCTCCCACTCCTGCCCTCTTGGGTGATGTCCAGAGAGCTCAAGTTACTTCTGAGCGAATGGGGCGGGGGGGAAGGAGAATTCAAATCAAATAATTCTGGGTCAAGGCAATTCAGAGAAGCTTCTCAGAGAAGTTTCAGCCCTAGACCTGGTCTACACATAGTTTCTGTAGCAATTTATGTTAGAGGTATGATTTTTTTTCCTATCAAAATAGTTAAATGAGTACAACCCTTGGTGTGGATGCAGTTGTACCCATATCAAGATGCTTTATATCAGTATAGTTTACTCCTTTCCCATACAGGAATAAGCTATACCAGTATAAAAGCACCTTTATACCAAAATAACAGCCTCCACTTTGGGGGATTGTATCATTTTATAGCTCTGTAGACTTCCCAAACAGGAGGTCTGTGCAGCACGGTTCTGGCTCGGTCCCCCTATCCTAGCTCTCAACAGGAATTGCTCCAAAGGCTTCAAACACTGGACTGTGGATACAGGGAGCGAACTTAACTCCCTGCCCATCCAGCATCTGCAGTGGTACTTCCCCAGCAGGAGCACCGGTGGGGGGGAACTGCAGGTGGAAGGAGTAGGGAGGGGCCCCCTCTTGCTCTGGCTCAGGGCCCCACAAAAACCGTAATCCACTTCTGGCTCCAAGAGTAGTTTTTTCTTGGGACTTCAGATCCCCTACAGTGCCACAACACCGCAAGCATGGCTTGTATGTAGGCCACCTACCTTTCCCCGACTCTAGCCGAATGGAACTTCTGCTTATGACTGTTTGGGAGGGTGACTTTGTGAGAGTGGATGGTTGTGTGCAGTGTGTGATTGTTGGGGTGCCATTAAAAGCAACTACATATCAGGGCCCTAAAATTGAAACACCCCCTCAAAATGCACTCACAAGAATTTCTAATGATGTTTCTTTGCAAAGATTCACAAACAAAACGAAACTTTAAAGGGAGAAAAAAAAACATGTTTAAAGAAGATAAGAGATGTAAACATTAAAGAATCTCTAATTTCCCCTTCCCTATCTAACAGATTCCGGGTAGCACAGAATAACACATACTGAGATATATAGATATATAATTGAAAGATAAAATGAAAAATTGTTAATGGTAAAAATAAAAGCTTTGGTAGTTGTGTAACTGAAGTCTGTGCGTGTATAATGTATGGATTATCTGAAATCCAAAGGGTTGATGTGCTAAAAATCAATTGGACAAAGATTAAGGAATCTGTAATGTAGAAATGTTTAAAAAAAAAAACAAACAAAACCCTAAGTAAATATGAAAGGCTGGAACAGAAACTAAAGAATGAGACTGAAGGATTAGAGAAGGCAACGACTACCACAGAATGTGCCTGGTGCCGCAGAATGTGGTAAATTGGGCCCATTTACCAATTCTCTCTTGTCTGTTATTATTTATCTAGCACAAATGTATGTCCAGACACTATAAGTGACAATAATTCTGTCTGAAACTGTATAAATAAAGGCAAAAATTGATAAAGCCTAAATTGGGTGGACTTGTGACTCCGTTTTCCAACTTTTTACCCCCAACAGTGATGGGGAAAAAAAAGGGTGGGGGAGGGGGAAGAGAATAAACATGATTGAGAATGGCTGAATGAGGGAGTGAGAGGGACAGGATGCAGTGACCACTGGAAGGGAAAGGCTAGGGTAGCTGGGGATTAAGTGGAGGTAACAATAAAGACAAAAGAAAGTTGAGATGAAGATTGAGTAAAGCAGAAAATTCAGGAAGAGCTGGACAGAGATAACATGAAAAGGAGTCAGAGTAACAGCCGTGTTAGTCTGTATTCGCAAAAAGAAAAGGAGTACTTGTGGCACCTTAGAGACTAACCAATTTATTTGAGCATGAGCTTTCGTGAGCTACAGCTCACTTCATCGGATGTAGCTCACGAAAGCTTATGCTCAAATAAATTGGTTAGTCTCTAAGGTGCCACAAGTACTCCTTTTCTTTTTATGAAAAGGAGTGGTTCTGAGCAGGGCAGAGTAAACCATGGACCAAACTAAAATAAACCAGGCAGGAAGAAACAGGATAGAAAGTGTTGTAGAGGGTCTGGGAATGTGAGCACAGCAAAAGGCATGCAGGGGAGCACTTTCCACTAGAGCTGGTTGGCAATTAATGCTTTTTCCTATGGGAATTTTCAAGAAAAAATATTTTTTATTGACATTGTTCAGGTTTTCATCAAAAAACCTAAAAACCCCACATGGTTAATGTTTCATTTTTCACCAACTGAAAACCAACATTTCTTAGCGTAAAGTGAAGTTTTTGCGGGTTTTTTGGGCAGAAACAGAAATGTCCAATTAATTTAAAAGCCATTTTCTGTCAATAAAAAAAAAAGCAGGAGGTCCAGTGGAAAATTTGCTATCAGCTCTAGTGTTTACTCCTCACTCCCCTTCACTGTAATGTCTCCCAGCATCCCATTGGAGGTGGTTCTGGTGTAGGAGAATAAAGTGTGGGGGGGGGCTTTTCCTTCTCCCTCTCCCCCCATATGGGGGCAACAGTCAGAAAGGGGCTATTGGACAGAATGGTTACCTCCCCATCTGTAGGGTCACCATACGTCCTGTTTTGGCTGGGACAGTCCCTTTTTTAAGCCCTGTCCCCATTTTTTTGGCAAAAGTGGGCATTTGTCCCTTTTGCTCTTGCCAACTGGTCAAGTGGCAATGCCATCCCCGTGTAGGAGGGGAGGCAGGGCTTTGACCGGGGGCAAGCAGGGCTCAAGGGAGCAGCCACACCAGCCTCAGCCTCGCACAGGCGATAGGCAGGGCTCGGGTGAGCAGCGATGCCAGTCCCATGTGGGGAGGGGGGCTCGGGCTAGTCCCATGCGGTGTCCCATTTTCCCTTTGGGAAATATGGTCACCCTAGACTAAACCACCTCCTATTTGTTGCACACTGTTAAATTTTCTCATCACACACACACAGAGGAGACACTTTGATCTAGAGAATTAGACAAGATGCTTTAGTCTGTGCTAAGTAGCTGCTGCTCATAACAATTTCAAAACAATAAAATGGAATATTTCAGCTATTATATTATGTCATAATCTGATATACTTCAATGTGATAGGACACCTCACTCATATTATGCACGGCTACTAGTGACACTCTCAAATGGATCCTCACAGCTCCTACCACCGTGAGGGAGGCAGGAGAGGATTGTTATTCTTTTGTCTTAGGTCACCCAGCCAGTCAGTGGCAGAGTTGGGAATAGGACCCAGGAGTCCTGACTTTCAAACTAACTGTCACATTTTGAATTTCATACATTGAATGATCAGAATAAAGTGCTCTCAAATGAGCTACCGACCAACAATTGTAATTATTCAGCAAGTATAGCAAGTTAGACAGAATCATGAACTGCTCAGAGACAGTTGGAGAGAAGCAACAAGCTTAATAAAATACATGATTGGTTATGACTTATATGCTTGTCTTAAAAGAGAACAAAAGGACCTGATGTTTCCTCCCTGCCAATAGCCCTCTGCTCGGCCAATCAGTATTGAGACTCTGAGAGGTGGGAAGTGGAGGGGGTCTCACCAGATGTCCTGAAGGATGGCTCACTCTCAGATCACTATTCCAGCCCCACCTCTTTGTGAGGGCCTCCCACAATGAGAGCAACCCCCCGCCCCATCCCAAAGCACAAACCTTCTTGGTGCATGGAGGAAAGCAGGTAAAGTGTAGGGGGGAGAAGCAAGAGAAGAAGAGAAAGGAGGGAGGAAAAGGGAAACCTAAAAGGACAAACCCCAGTGTCCCCAGTGATTCTACCAGACAAAGTCCTAGGTAGGAAATCAAAACCTGCCACCTTAACCTAGTGTTTTCTGTGCCTAGAATTCAGCCAGCACCAGGAGGGTCAGAATGAACAGATTCCAAAAGTCTCTGAGGCTGTTATCTTCTAAACAGGGACATTCATTTTTTAGAAAAATCAGCAGTAGGAAAGGAGAAAGTTCTGAAGAGGTTCCTCCTTACGTTCACATATGTGAATCCGACTTCTCTCTCAGTCCTCAAGAAGGAGACTTGCTGCAGCAAAGCCACAGGAGGTCTCTGAGGTTGCTCTAACCCTGCACCCTGCCCTGCCAGGCTGATGTCAGGGTCTGTCTGTGAGGTCACTGCCTCCACACGACTTTTGCCCAATAGGCTGAGGTCCAGCAAAAGGCCTTTGTGATGTCACTGCCACACCCACCCCTCCTTTGCAAGGCTGATGTCCTCCCCCTGGCCAGCCCTTTGGATACATTGACTGATCAGAATAAAGTGCTCTCAAATGAGCTACAGACCAACAATTGTTCATAGTCACTATTCAGCAAGTATTTTAAAAGAACTAGAACATTAGAGAGAATCATGAACTGCTCAGAGACAATTATTGGAGAGAAGTAGCAAGATCAATCAAATACATAATTGGTTATGACTTATATGCTAGGTCTTAAAAGACAACAAAAGGACCTGGGTCTGCTCCCTGTCAATAGCCCTCTGCTCAGCTAATCAGAATTGAGACTCAGAGCTGGGAGGTTGAGGGGTCTCACCAGACGTCCCAAAGGATGGTCCAGGTCACCACCAGAGGGGATCGTGCTCAGAGCACTATTCCAGCCCCACCTCTTTGTGAGGGCCTCCCACAAAGAGAGCACCCCCCCCCCCGACACACACACACTTCCTTGGTGGAGGGAGGGAAGCAGGGAAAAAAGCAAGAGATGAAGAGAAAGGAGGGAGGGAAAGAGGAAAAGAGGAAAAGGGAAACCTAAAAGGACAAAACCCCAATGTCCCTAGTGATTCTAAGGGAAAAAATCCCTAGGTAGGAAATCAAATTCTGCTATCTTAACCTAGTGTTTTCTGTGCCTAGAATTCAGCTAGTACTAAGTGGATCAGAATGAACAGATTCCAAACCTCTCTGAGGCTCTTACCTTCTAAACAGGGACTACAAAATCAGTAGTAGGAAAGGAGAAAGTTCTGAAGAGGTTCCTCCTCACGGTTGTGTACGTGAATCCTAATACTCAGTCCCCAAGGAGAGAGACCTTGAGGAGGAGACTTCCTGCAGCTAAGCCCCAGGGGTCTCTGAGGTTGCCCCTGCCCTGCACCTCTGTCCTGCCTGGCTGATGTCAGGGTCTCTCTGTGAAGTCACCACCTCCTCACCTCCTTTGCCCAATAGGCTGAGGCCCTACAACAGGCCTTTATGATGTCACTGCCACACCCACCCCTTCCCTGCAAGGAAGATGTCCTGCCCTGGCCAGCCTCTTTGGATGTTTGAGTTGCTTCCTCTGGCTCACCCCACTTAATGACTGCTGAGTATGGGGATCAAGCCAGCTACACAGTAAAACATCAGCAGTTGATCCCCATGCCACACTAAGTTTTTAATAAATTAGTCGACTTGAAGGCCAGAAGGGACCATTAGAGCATGTAATCTGACCCCCTGCATATCACAGGCCTCATGTATATTGCAATAGCTAGGTTTTGATCAAACCATCTATCAGAAAGGCATCTAGTCTTCATTAGAAGACATCAAGAGATGGAGAATACATCACTTCCTGTGGTAGTTTATTCCAATGGTGAATCAACCTCCCTGTTAAACATTTGTGCCTTATTTCTAATCTGAATTTGTCTGTTTTCACCTTCCAACCAGGGGTCTTGTTGTGCCTTTCTCTGTGAGATGAAAGAGCCCTTTAATACCCAACATTTTCTCTCCATGAAGGCGCCTAAATACTTCAATGAAGTCATCTCTCAACCTTGTTTTTTATAAGCTAAGGAGATTGAGCTCTTTCAGCGGCTCACAAGGTGGCATTTTCCTCCAGCTCTCAAAACATTTTATGGCTCTTTGCTGCCCCATCTCCAATTTTTCAACACCTCTTTAAAATATGAACAGCAAAACTGGCTGCAGTATTCCGATCTCAGGCTCACTGATGCTGTGTCACCTCCGACCCTACTCACTACTCTGCTCAAATGTCTAATGATGGCTTTAGCCCTGTTCATCACAGCATCACACTGGGAGCTCATGCTGAGGCCTTGCCCAGTATGACCCCTACATCCATTTCAGAGTCACTGCTTTCCTGGATACAGTCCCTCATTCCATAGGTGTGGCCTGCATGCTTTGCTGCTAGGGATAAGACCTTGCATTTGGCTCTGTTAAAACTTATTTTGTTTGAATATGTCCAGCTTACCAAGTGCTCCAGATTGCTCTGTATGACTGCTTTGTCCTCATCTTTATTTACCAATCTGCCACTATTTTGTCACCCACACATTTTATCAGCAGTGATTTTATATTTTCTTCCAATTCATTGATAAAAAATATTTTTTTAAAATTAGTTCTTGAGAGCCTCTTCAGACTCCTAGTACCAAGTACCTGCTCCGTACAGTACAGCGGGAAAAGGCCATCCAGCCCTGATGTTACATGCGGGTTAATTACAGAACAAACATGCTTAGGAGCCCTGTTAACCATAGGCTGTAAACATGTGGGGGTCAGCAGCTTACAAATGCTCTACAGTCCTGTAGTGTAGACAGGCCCCAACTCTGTGTCTTAGTCTCCCACCCTGTGAAATGGGGATAATACATGAAACCTTAATTACCTCTATTTTATAGTTGGTGAAACAGAGGCACACAGAGGTGAAGAGACTTGCTCATGGTCACAAAGCCAGGACTAGAAAATGGGAGGTCTTTTGATTGCCAGTTCTGGGCACTAGCTCTGATTATCATAGAATCATAGACGATTAGGGTTGGAAGAGACCTCAGGAGGTCATCTAGTCCAAACCCCTGCTCAAAACAGTACCAATTATCCTGGCTTCTCTGCTTTAACTTTAATCTCAGCCCAAATTGAGTTTTTCTTCTCCGTGTCCCTTAATTCCATATCACTATAGAAAAAAGATTTTCTGTGAGCCATCTGGCGCTAGTGCATGTGGATGCCTTTCCAGAATACGTGCTCTGGCTCAGTCACATGTTATGGGTTTAATAGAGGAACCACTTAGTGACATTCTCTGGGCTGTGTTATATAGGAGGTCAGTCACCGGATGGACATAATGGTCCTTTCTGACCTTAATATCTATGAATCTATACATTTTTCCGCTGCTAGAAAGCTAAATCTGGTCATATTTTCTATCATTCACTTTCAGTTGGAATAATAAAGCAATATTTACAAACACACTCTATTCAGGGAAGTTTATTTATCCACTATTGGCTCCTAATCTATAACACCAAATTAGCCTTCTTCCTTCTCTGAGCACATGCTTTATCTTGCCTCCTTTCCCACCTCCTCCCCCACTCTCTTTTCTAACAATCTGCAGTAATACAGGGTAGAAGCAGGCAGAGTTCTATAAAGAGTGCTGGTAACTCACCCTGTCTCTCCCATGCTGATACACACTGATTACAGCGTCCTCTGTTTATTGTTATTAATGAACCATCTCAGAGAGGGGTGCATATATTTAGCACTGGAAAAGCAATTACATGTTGTCTGCATCCATAGAGTATTGTGCTATTGTAATATTTTACAAGCTAAGCAGTGTCAGGGTTGGTTGGTGCTCAGATAAGTGACCTCTGAAGAAAACAGTGTACTATTGGGAGTAGTGTGGATGTTTTAGCAGGAAGCACTTCTCTTTGAGTTAGTTTGGAATCAATGTCCCAGCAAGATGCTGCTGGACATGCAGCTTTTTGGAAGAGATGGAAAACGATGCTACTGGCCATGCTGGCGTTCAAAAATCCTAATCCCAGTCTCCTGGCCACATGCCAATGTAAGAAGCAACAATCTGCCTACCCAAACCCCCTTTGAATATAGTATGTTTTCTTAAATACCTGTCCTCAACACTTTTTCAACAGTTCATGTTAATGCTGCACAACTGTCACCTTCCACCTCAGAGGCAGTTGGATTTCAGTAAATAATAAAATGGTTCCTCTTTCATGAATCTGATTCAGATCCCAGTGGAGTCAATGAAGTTGACAGAAAGACTCCCAGTGAGCATACATGCCGGTCCTATAGACATTAAGGATAGTTTTATTAGATCATAACCTGATCAAACCTTTCCAAAAGTTATTTTGTATAAGAAGAGCCTGCTGCAAAGGTTAATCCTATGGTAAGGCATTTATCAGCCTTCTGAAGATCCCTTGATTATGTCTGGAATGGATTTCAGGCCAGCCAGAGAAGCGAATGATTCTAGAGTTTAAACTCTTCTATGATGGGCTTCATTGTAAAACAGGAAAGTGAATGTAAAGAATGTTTTTAATTTATTTTTTACTATAAATTAACATGCACTTCAAAATGCAGTTGTATCAACTCCAAAAAATTAGACCTTCTTTGTTTAGAAAATGTTGAAAGTGGGGAGTCTTTTGATAATATTTTCTCATTTTTTTGTTTAAGCGGGAAATTTGTCACAACCATTCTTTTCCCATGAATAATTTCGGTTTGAACAAATCAACATTTTCCAACAAAAAAGCCTTTCATCAAGAAATTCCCACCATGCTCTAGATCCAAGGGTTAGGCCCACTGCTGCTGTGAAGCTCCAAGGGGCCAGAACAGAAAAACTATGAGCTCAGCTAGGAGGTCCAAGGTGACCTCTGGCTACTTGCTTAATACAATCCAACTAAAAGGCTGCAATGCTGGATTCAGACACTGCCAATCTCTCCAGTTGGAGCTGTTCCACTTTGTATAAATATTAATTGAGCCAGAAACAAAGACTGACTATATAACCTGGTGGTAGGAGCCTGAGGGCCTAGCTGATTCAGTTCAGGGACCACGTCTGAGAAGACTGTCCCAACTATTGGTTATCCTGAGGTCTTTCTTGTGTTTTTTCGCAAAAGATTTCAAACGGCCTCATTTTCTTTCTGCATTGGAATGAAAACGAACTTCAAAACCTTGCAAATTTTTGCAAAACAGAATTGTTGGTTTTCAGTCAGCCCCAGTTACTACCCCAATGCACTTTGTGGGTCATAGAAAAAAACAAATACGTATTCTATGACAGTCACTTCTAATGCCTGATTGCCTTGCGGTGTGTTGCTCATGACAGAATGGATAGAGGGTTAAGCAGGGGCACCACACAGCCTCACAGTTCAATTCTCTTGGAGCGAAATTATAAAATGCCTTTCTTCTCCAACAGGAAGTGTAGGGTGACATACGTTCCGTTTTGCCCGGGACAGTCTCTTTTTTAAGCCCTGTCCTGGCTGTCCCAACTTTTTTGACAAAAGTGGGCATTTCCAACTTGATCAGTTGGCAAGAGCAAACAGGACAAATGCCCACTTTTGTCAAAAAGTGGGGTGTGGAGGAACGTGCAGGGGCGGGAGAGCAATGATGCCAGCCCTGTGCAGGGAGGAAGGCAGGGCTTGGGTGAGGGGCAGGCAGGCCTCCAGCGAGCAGTGACACCAGCCCCACATGGGGAGAGGGGCTCAGGAGAGTGGCTCAGGCCAATCTTGCAAGAGGGAGGAAGGGCTTGGGCAAGTGGCATGGGCCATCCCTGCGTGGTGGGTGGGAGAGGTAGAGAGCTAGCCCCATGCACTGTCCCATTTTCACTTCTCAGCAGAGGCTGGCAAGGAATCTCCTAAAGCACAGACCCAGCAACCCCAGAGGGAGTTGGGGTGAGAGTGCTGGGAATAGCTAAGCAGATTTCTTCTCCTCTATCCTGGCACGCAGGGGAAAGGGCCAGGCTTTCTAAGTCCCATGTCATCATCATGAAAATCTGGTCTCCCCACATGAGTACAAATGGAGCAGTGTGGGGAAACCCTCAGCATCATGAGGGACAGAAGTGTCGTTTCAGAATAATTTGGGGGGGAGGGAAAGCTGATTTAGCATATACAACATGATGTGTGATTATTTTATAGCCTGCAAAGTAGCAGAGGGGTGAGGAATGGAGCTTATAGACCTATAAAAAGTCTGTGGGGGTTATCAAGGTCAGCAGGGAGAACTGCCCCTCTTGCCCCATAGCAAATAATATCCCAGACCTAAAGACCAGAATAGGTGTGACAAGGGAGTGAGGGTAGAGCCTCAGGAGACAATCCAAGGGGCTGCTAGTGAGGAGGTGGAGGCTCTGGTTTGACACTTTGTCCCAGGCCCTGTCAAAGCTACTGAAGACCATGGAGTTGCATGGGTGTCCCTCATGGCCTCTTTGTCCTGCAGCACCTCTGAGTGGTGATGTTTGCATCAGCCTGTGTTTTCAGGGCTGGCCATTAGAAGAGCCATCTTTTCCCTTATAAACTGAGCGCATCTGTGGTGGACACCTTTGGCAGCATTAAACGTGGACCACCCTGATACCATTTCTGGAGTCACTCTTCAGCAGAGAACCACACTCTAAGCCATTTGCATCCATTCACTTTGTTTAGGCCTCAAGTATTCCACCTACAAGATAGTCAAGTCACCAGGAAATATTAATTATGGGACTTTGCCTGGATCTTCCCCAATCCAGGCCAAGCACAATGGCATAGCTTGAAAATATAACAGCTATTCTGACTTTCTTAAGAACTATAAAAAGAGAGTGCACAAAACCTTCTCCCATTGGACCTAAGCCCACTGAAGACAATGAGAAAGGAATATACACATTTCAACCTGCCATCAAAGAATGAAGACAGCAGATTTATGTGCTAGGAAGGCTGGCCTTGTGTTTAAGGTATTGGCCTGGGGGCCTGCAGTTTTGAGTTCAATTCCCAGCTTTGCCATTAGCTGGCCTTTGGCAAGTGATACACGATGGCATTTTGGACATGCAGCAGGGAACGCAAGCACTCCGTTATGACTGCTGTGCAATCCAGAGACATTCCCAAACCTGAGGGTGGGCCCTGCAAGGGTTCTGAAAATTGGGTCCCTGACCAGGGTGCCCTGTCCCACCCGAGTGCTCAGAAACTGAGCTATCCAAAAGGCAGCTGTCACAGTACCAAACGTGACAGCTGTTGCTAAATGCAAAAGTTTTCCTCCACCGGTGTTGGGCCCGCAAGCTCTGAGCAGGAAGCTGGCCATGCTCTCTCTGGGGACCCCATACATGACAAGAAGGGACCACAAAGACCACCCCCCATGGCAGAAGAGAGCAGAAAATACAAGGGTATTCACTCAGCTGGGTAGGCAGGACCATTTCAGAAGCATGAAATTAAAGTATGTGGCTTTTCAAGGGTTAAAACAGATTAGGAATTAGGAGTGGGTGGGTGAGATTCTGTGGCCTGCGCCGTGCAGGAGGTCAGACTCGATGACCATAATGGTCCCTTCTGACCTTAGTATCCATGAATCTATGAATCTAGGAACTGCATCCAGTCTGAAAAAGATCCAGGTCCATTTCCTCAGTCAAGAACTGGCCCACCGCTTTTAATGTAAACAGCGGGTGAATAGTGACTATGAGAAAGTGACTCTGGCTGTATTTTCAAAGTAAGAACTTCTTCGTATCCTGAAAGGAAGAAAAATAAATCACAATGAACAAACATTGCCTGACTCAGGGTCTGGAGATCACAAGCTGTCCTGGGCATTCTTAAATGCACACTCTTAAATGCTAGGGCAAAGTAAAGAACTTTTAACCCCCCCCCCCCCAAATCCTTCAAATGAAGGATCAAATTCTGCCACCGGCTTTATGCAGCTGCCAGTAAAGTCAATGGCAGTTGTGCATGTGTTGCGTATCTGAGGGCAGAATGCACAGCTTTATAAGTAATAGATTTATTAAGTAATAGAACAGAAATCTGACTTCTGCCTGGGTCTGTGGGCGTCCTCAAAATTTCTTGTGGCTGGGAGGGATTGTGGTTAGTTACTACAGTGTTGAATTAAGGAAAGGAGAACTGGATTTCATTCCCAGCTATACTGCAGCCTGTGACATTGAGCAAATCCTTTACTCCTCTCCAGAGCCATGTGTAAAAAGGGATCATCCTTATTCCCCTGTAAGGTGCTTTTAAATCCCTGATGAAAGGCACTAGTGCCAAATGTTTGTTATTAATTCTCTGGGGTACTTGTTATAAGAACATAAGAACGGCCATTCTCAGTCAGACCAAAGGTCTATCTGGCCCAGTATCCTGTCGTCCAACAGTGGCCAGTGCCAGGTGCTTCAGAGGGAATGAACAGAACGGGTAATTATCAAGTGATCCATCCCGCAGTCATCCACTCCCAACTTCTGACAAACAGAGGCTAGCGACACTCAGAGCATGGTGTTGCATCCCTGCCCATCTTGGCTAATAGCCATTAATCGATCAATCCGCCATGAACTCTAGTTCTTTTTTGAACTACTCCTGTTATAGTTTTGGCCTTCACAACATCCCCTAGCAAGGAGCTCCACAGGTTAACTGTTCATTGTGTGAAGAAGTACTTCCTTTTGTTTGTTTTAAACCTGCTGCCTATTAATTTCATTGGGTGACCCCTAGTTCTTGTGTTGCGTGAAGGAGGAAATAATATTTCCTTATTCACTTTCTCCACATCAGTCAAGATTTTAGACCTCTATCATATTCCCCTTTAGTTGTCTCTTTTCTAATCTGAAAAGTCCCAGTCTTTTTAATCTCTCCTCATACAGAAGCTGTTCCATACCCCTACTCATTTTTGTTGCCCACCTCTGTACCTTTTCCAATTCCAGTATATCTTTTCTGAGATAGAGTGACCAAATCTGCATGCAGCATTCAAGATGTGGGCGTACCATGGATTTATATAGAGGCATTATGATATTTTCTGGTTTATTATCTCTTTACTAATGGTTCCTAACATTGTTAGCTTTTTTGACTGCCACTGCACATTGAGCGGATGTTTCAGAGAACTATCCACAATGACTCCAAGATCTCTTTCTTGAGTGGTAAAAGCTAATTTAGACCCCCAACATTTTGTATGTACAGTATGTTTTCCGGTGTGCATTACTTCACATTTATCAACATTGAATATATTTTATATTACTACTTTAATTATTTATAAAGAAGGCTAGAAATGCATAGTGCTTTATAGGTGCATAAAAATGGGGGGTCTATAATCTAAATTCAGTAAAGAACCCAAGCAAATTGCAAAGCAGGTTACCGGGCATAGAGAGTACTTTCCCACCTCAAGCAGTTGTAACATATGTATCTGCTTAGTGTTGAAACACAAAAATGGTACCTCTGTTAATGCTAGCACAGCAGCAACCCACCAGGACCTAATAAACAGTAGCCCAGGCAAAACAAGAGACTCTAGGATTATGCCAAGGTAGTGGGAAGGTCTCCGGGTACCAGCTGATGATTGGTAGTGAGGTGTGGGGACAGTGATCATTAGGAGAAGACAGAAAATAATTGCACAGAAGACTATCTGAAAGAGTTTACACAGATGTGAAAATGTAAGAGATGAGACCTAAACCAGATGTCCTGTTCAAAGCACTCCCAAACTTTAGACTAGTTCTGGACTGGATCACCACAACTATTTATCCATGACACACTATTTATTCATGATCTTGAGGTGTTTGTATACATTTGACTGCTCCAAACCACAGCATCTTTCAAGGAAGGAGTGGGGGGAGTCTGAGAAATATATGAAGATGCAGACTACCCACAGAAGACAGAGGTAAAGTCAGTCTAATCAATCTATGGCTGCCTGTGAGATCTTCTGTTTTGGCTAGTAACAGGTCAACCTCAAAGGATGCATCATCCTGGACAGGATAAGCAGCCAGACATTTGGCAATAGAGCTGAACTATCCAAACCCTGACATTGCAAAATAAGCCTGGCAATCTCACACGAACAGACTTTCTTGTGAGACTTCTGGCACTCCTGCTTACGATCCTGCCTGGAAATGCCATAAGTAAAACCTCTTTTGTATTAGTCTAGCAATTGTACTTGCAGTCCCAGCTAGGAGTACAGGCAGACAAAACTGAAACGCGAATCTTACCTATTTCAGAACTTCCAAACAAGTTGGGGTTAAGCTGTGAAGTCTGGATTCAGCTCTGTACTGAAGAATGGCTATGGTTCCAAGGACAGGGTGGAGAAGTTGGTTGTGATCCTGTCCCTGTTGCTGAACATGTAAAGAACATGCAACATTAGAGGAGAGGCACAATTGTGTAGATTGCCAAGTGAGGACAGGAAAGATGATGGTCCCTAATAAGGACTGAACATCTGAGGTGCTTCATCAGCAATGGTCCCAGGAGACAGCAGACAGGTTTGAAGTTTAGGATTACCTTAAATAATGCCTGATTTTTTATGTCAAAACTGAAAGTGTTGCAAAGTACTGAGGCTCATATTTTAAGGCAGTTTGTGGTACATCAGATGTACTGTAGTAGAACACAGAGTGACATATACGCATTCAGTTATAAGCAATTCCCCGTGCATCTCATCATATTATGTTCATCTAACAATCTACCCATTTTACATTACTATACATTACTGAAGATGATATAGTGAGGAGGGGCCTAGATTCAAAGATTCATATATGGGGGACGTGCATGCAAATGACAACATGGGGTTCCAAATTGAATTTAATTATGGGATCTTTTCATCCACCCACAGTGGTTTCCCCACAAACTGTCATTCTGAAATTCCCAGACTGATGTAGCATTATGCACCTTGCTAATTAAGCCAAGCTGAGACTTTTTAAAAAGTCATTGTTGCCTGGTAGATGATATGATGGCATGATACTGTGCTGTACTTCTAAAGACATGCAACTGGTTTTGGCAGCATAAGTAACAGGCATTCTGAATTCCAGCAGCTAGGCTCCTTTGCAGCATTCCCATGGCAATCTAATCTAATGTACCTACAGTTATTATACCTAGGAATGGCAGCAAAGTTGATTTTTATGTGTTCAATGTTTTCCATATGGATTTAGAGCTGCTGCAAGATGCCATTCAGACAGCCTCCATCCTTCATGGGGTCATTCTGCCCTGACCTTGAGGGGATCACTTCTAGGGATAAGATGATAAATCAGTCTCTGTGTCCATTCAGTCCCCTGATCTCTCTGCTGAGACTGCAAACAAAGGGACCAGTTGCAGTGCTGGTAGCACCTATTCATTGGCAACTGGTCTGATTGCCAAACATACAGCCATGAACAATCTTCAGGTGGTTATGACTTTTGGAAATGAGTCTACGTTCCATCACCACGCTCCTGAACCAACCAGTCCCCTTATTCAGGCACAATAGCTTTAGTAACTGTCAGAATGGACCTTCCTTGTTCCAGAGAGTTGGCTCTGTAACAAGCAGGCCTTTGAAAGCTCCTCTGTGCCCACTATATTTGGGAATTAGCTCAGTGAACTATTATGAAAAAGCTACTATATAGGATGAGACTATTTCAGGTGGAGCAGGGCAGCACAGCTTCAGCAGGATTGGGCAGTCGGAGCTCCTACAAAGCACATTGTGAAGTCAGTGGATATGTCTACACTGCATCTGGGACAAGGCCTCCTGGCCTGGGTCCACAGACTTGCAGTAGCAGGGCTTCATGCTAGCACGCTAAAAATGGCAGTGTAGATGAGTGTGGGCTAGGCTTCAGAGCCCAAGCTCCAGCTGCAGTGTCTACATAGCTATTTCTAGTGGGTTGACATAAGGCCTCTAGCACAAGTGGGGATCGGTCCTACTTTTAATTGGGGATCGGTCCTGCTTTGAGCAGGGGGTTGGACTAGATGACCTCCTGAGGTCCCTTCCAACCCTGAGATTCTATGATTCTAAGTCTGTGGACCCAGGCTGGGAGGCTCACTCCCAGATATGGTATAGACATACCCTAGGGTCCCAAAAATCCTTTTTAAACATGATCCACACTACGGTACTAATTTTCACATAAGAAAGACTGAACCACGTGCTAAATAAGCCCATTGCAATAGACAAAATTCTGCCCTCACATCTGCACACGTAGCTACTGTTTAATTTAATGAAAGTGTGTGTATCCAAGAGCAGGGATTTGCACAAACCACTGATGTGCCTCTAGAAGAGAGGCTCTATATTTTCCCACCATTAAATATCTGGAACTTCATGGCTTTATCATGGATAATAATGGCATTCTTGTTGTAGTGCTCTTTACTTTTTCACCACAATATATAAAATTGATGTAGTGGTGGGGTGTTAATATTACTATGCTGATGATTACTGTCCAGTAGAGATGTGTGAATAATGCATTTTTTAGTTCACGGGCAATTCCAAAAAAAATTTTAACAGTTGTTTTGGGTTAGACGGAAAACATTTTCTGGTGAATCAAAAAGTCATAGATTCATAGATTCTAAAGCCAGAAGGGACCATTGTGATCATCTAGTCTGATTTCCCGTATCACACAGGTCATAAAACTTCCCCAAAATAATTCGTAGAGCAGATTTTTTAGAAAAACATTTCATCTTGATTTAAAAATTGTCAGTAATGAAGAATCCACCATGACCCTTGATGAATGCTCTAAAATGAAATATTTCTTTTCTGTTCCAAGCCTATCTGTACCTTTTAAATTTTTTAAAAATAAAATTAAAGGAAATTTCAAAACAAAAACTCCATCCTAACCAAAAAATCAAAACATTTTGTTTCAAAAATGTCTAAACAAAACATTTTGATTTTTCTGGATTTTGGGGTGGAGGAGGGCGTTCAGCTGAACCAATGTAGCAAAACCAATTCATTAAATGTTTCAGTGTTGCGAAATCTGCACTTTTCATCAAAAAAAATTTCAGCTGAAATATTTTGCCCACTTCTACTGGCCAGTCACATCATACAAGCAGTACACCTTAAATATATGTGTGTAGTGTTCCCTAGAACATTTTATGATGTCACACAGCAGGTTTTAAAAAGATAGGGCTGAAACAGTGGTGACTCTTAATGTGGTAAAGAGATGCCAAGAGAAATGAAAATGAGATCTGTGGAGTTCCAAAAGGACGTTTGAAGGAAAGGGCACATTTCATGAGGCCTGCCAGGGGAAAGTGCTTCTTTAGTTTCACTTAGATTCTGACTTAAAGGAAGATTTGCCATATGGAACTCAGAAGGCATGGCAGTCACCCTTGTCACTGACTTCTGTGTAAAGATTTCAGCCCTGCGTATGAGAGCTCTGGCTGTTCATTCACTAAACTTCAACAGCTGGAGCAAGGTCACTTCGCAAGTCCTGGGGAGCACCTGAGCACACTCAAGTAAATCAGCAACCATGTCAAAGAGACAAAACTGTTCTAAAAACACCATCCCCTCTTTCATGAATTCTTCTGAATATACTGGAATGACTCCAACGGAAAAAGAAAAGCCTTTGTTAAAGGAAGCAAACAGAACAATGCCTGGCACAGGCAGCAGGCCAGCCCTTGGCTATCAGTACCAGCTAAGGGCCCCTAGGTAACAACTGAACTTGCTCCAGCGGTCTGGCTGCCAGAATCAATCACTCTGAGCAAAGACAGTTGCTCCAAGGGGAAGAAAGTATACCACGATTAAATGTTAGCCCTCTAATACTGACTCTGTTCATGTTTCTGAGTCAGAGCTGATATCCATATACAGACATCTACTTCCTGAGCAAATGCAAGAAACTCATCCCCAGAGGTCTGACTATCTATAACTCTCTGACCACTGCATACAACTCCAAATAGGCTGAACACCTCTGCAGACAGACTGCAGAAAAACTGAGGAACCACTTACTGCACGTCACGTGCTCCAGAAGGGATCACCACAAACAAGAAATCATCACAGGCTCCCACACACTGGAAGGAAAAAAATCAGGAAAGTTACCAGGAAATCATGCAAGGAATCCAAAACAACTCTAAAAAAATCCTGATGACAGCCCACCAACCCAAAAACAAAAAGTGGAACCAACGACAACTACTCCACAACCCACAGAACACCACTTCAAGGAGAAACCATGGCATCAGTACCCACCACACAGACATTATATGACATCTGAACATCATCAGTTTACCAGGACTGCCCCTAACTGGAGCTGTATTATCTGCATTCTCTAAGGGACTGAACTTCTGCTCCACCACAGAACCCGATACCATACTAATATGTGGAGAACTAGAACAATTCTTTCTCCTCAAAGAATTCTTCCACAATGACGACACCACTCACAATTACCATGTCCCCATGGACAATAATAAGAAAAAAGAATCCTCATATGACTGGACATCATAGAGCTGACAAAACCACACTCTTGATCATTACATTGATTACTTCAAGGGAAAAAAAATCTCTGTGAAATCCTTAAGAAACATCACATCCACCACAATCTCACCACTGCCGAGAAGACAGCTCTGCAGTTACCACCAGATAGATAGTGATCAAGCCAGCAGACAAAGGGAGCGCCATTGTAATCCTCAAACATGCTGACTACATTAATGAGGCCAACCGACAACTTTCTGACATCACCTACTATAAAGAACTCAAAGAAGACCCCACATCACAATTTACCCAGGAATTTAAGGATATCATTAAATCCTTCCCAAAACAACTCCAAGAGAAACTCTATAAACTCATCCCCCACGAACCCACCCCAGGGACTTTCTACATGCTTCCCAAGAGACACAAACAAGGGAACCCAGGCAGACCCATCATATCTGGCCATGGCACTTTTACTGAAGGAATATTGGGACTCATAGAAACCATCCTCAAACCACTCATCACCATAAGTGCTGACTCTGTGGGTGCTCCGGGGCTGGAGCACCCACGGGAAAAAAATGCTGGGTGCTGAGCACCCGCCGGCAGCCCCCATCAGCTCTCCCCTCCCGCCCAGATGCCTCCCACCCACCGGCGGGTCCCAGTGATCAGCGCTTTCCCCTCCCTTCCCATGCCTCTTGCCTGCTGCAATCAGCTGTTTCATGGGGTGCAGGAGGCTGCGAGGGAGTGGGGAGGAGCAAGGACATGGCACTCGGGGGAGGGGATGGAACGGGGTGGGAAGACATGGGGTGGGGCAGAGGCATGGACTTGAGGAAAGGAGTGGAGTGGGGGCGGAGCCTGGGGCAGAGCCAGTGGTCAAGCACTGCCCAGCACAATGAAAAGTTGGCTCACCTGTGCTCACCACACAAAGGGCAAGCTTCCTCCAGGACACAACCGACCTCCTCCACAAACTCTGCAACATTAACAACCTGCTTCAGAACACCAACCTTGCCACCATGGATGTCACCAACCTATAAACCAACATCCCTCATAAAGACGGCATAGCTGCCTGCCTCAAATATTTACAGGACAATGGACAACTCTCAGATAGCCACCCCAAACACATTGCCAAACTAATCCATTTCATCCTCACATATAATGATTTTACATTCAACAACAAACACTTTGTCCAAACCATGGGAACAGCTATGGGTACTAGGATGAATCCCTAATATGCTAACCTCTTCATGGGCCACCTTGAAGAATTTCTGGACAAATGTACCACAAAACCAATGATATACCTGAGATACATCAATGATATTTTCATCCTCTGGACAGACAACTTAAACTCTCTCATAGACTTCCACCACAACTTCAGCAACCACCACCCATCCATTAAACTCTCTCTGGAAAACCCCCGCACCAGCATCAATTTCCTGGACACCACGATCAGCTTCAACAATAGAACCCGATAATTATGTACAAGAAACCCACAGATCACCAACCTTAACTTGTATGGGAGAGTTTCTTCTTTGTTAAATTTTTCCATATTTTTTTAAAGACCACTATTCCAAAATCTCAAGTTATTCGTAGATCCAGTTACCACCCCAAGCACACCAAGAAATCGGTTATCTAGAGCCAGGCACTCTGATACCACAGAGTATGCTCTGAGGACAAAGTCTGGGATACAGACCTTAACACACTCAAAACTGTCTTCACCTGACAAGGACATTCCACCAGAGAAGTAGATCACATCATGGAATGGGCCACCCAAATACCCTGAGAGAACCCGCTTCAAGCAGATACCCCCTGTGACGGGGTGTGTACCCCGCACTGGACAAGAGAAGATTAACCCCACATTATGGGTGGTTGAAGTCTCACTCCTCAGACTGTGCTGGGCATGCTTCAACTGCTGCCTCAGTGTAAAAGGGAGCAGCCCAGCTCATTCTAGGGCTGACCACTGCAGGGAGAAGGTGCTTGGTGGAGGCTCCAGGCCAGGAGCTGCTACAGCCACAGACTGTGGGAACCAAAGTACCCAGGGACCAGACAGGTGAACTGCTATCTACAGCGGACTGCCAGGAGTCGGACTCTCAGGGAGTTACCTCCCCCAGGGAATCGGAAGACCCCGATGCTGTATGGATGGCTACCTCAGGAGATGTGGTAGGAAGTGGCCCAGGGAAGTGGAGGGACAGGTATCTACCACCTGAGCAAGGTCAGTGTGTTCTGGTAGGATTCCCTGATGACTGGGTGATGACCACTCCCATCGCTGACAGAGCCCTGAGCTGGGGCCAGGTGGAAAGGGAGGGCCAGAGTCCCCCTACCCAGCCAACATCCACTTCTAGTGGTGGCCTGCTTCCCTGACTCTGGCCACTAGGCCACACAGCCCTGACTCCAAGGGCTGCTGCACAGACCCTTGCCACCAGCCTGCGCCTATGGTATGAACACCTAGGGAACTCCTGGGGATGTAAATGGGATTTAGGTTTAGCCCTCTCCCAGAACTTACACAGGTATATATTAGTTCCCTCCGTGTTAGCTCAAATTTCATTTAACAGCTAATTTCTAAGATTAGTCCCTGCTGTGTCTTTTCCTCTTCACACAACAAAAACAGTGTGAATGCAACATGGGCACAGTTGGATCTGTAAGGTGTAGCTACATATGCTGCTGCTCTGACTAGTTTGGGGTAGCTTCTAAACTTCTAAAACAAAGTGAGCACTTCTAGATGTTTGCAAATTTAAAGAGATACTACCCTATTCTGATACATTGTAGTCCCAAAGTCCCACCCTCCACTTCCATAAGAAGAGGGGACTTAAAATGTCTGGAAAACCTTCTACAGGATATCTGCAGGGATGTACAGGTTGGGAAAGGAGTGAACGGTGGGATGGGAGGGTGACACTATCCATGGCCTAGTCTCCCCCCACCACATGGAGCAAATAGGCACAAGGTAATGTCGCATAGTTTCCTCCTCAACCCTCTATCCACTCCCACCCCCATCCTGCATGAGTTCTTGGGGCAGAAGTTGTGCTGTTAAGGGGTTGCCAGTGGGTGGGAGTGGGAAATAGTGCAGAAGCAGAGGGGATTCCACATGGATGTTCTTGAGTCCCAGCAGATCCCCAGAGATATGTGCTAATTTCAGGGGAGAGGTGGGTTTGGTGGGCCCAACCGCCTGCCACTCGCTCAGGGTGACAAATCTACCCCCTGCAGACAAATGAAGAGGAAATGCCATGAAGAGACACTGGTTGTGCTCTTCTACATGTGACTAAGGGCCCCAACCCCCCTGCACAGCTTATTTTTCCACAAAGATTAAACATGGCAGTTTTGAATCTGCTTGTGGCCATGCTTGTGTGACAGCCCTCGTACCCCAGGGACTGAAGTAGGGACCTCCAGAGCTTAAAGCAGAGTTGCAACAGGTTGAGCTAAAGCTCACTAGCTGGGGCTGTAACAGAGTCATATCCTCTGCGGGTTGGCACAGAAAGGGACCCGTAACACACACTCACCAGAGGGTTACACTAGGAAGATGGTGAAGGTTGTGGTTCCCTAGGAAAGTTGATGGAGCCTAGAGTATAACACACTATTGCTGTACAGAAACCACTAAATATGGGATGGGCTTGGGGTTAGGGCAGGCTGAGATGGCAAGTCAGGGGAGATATCAAATAAAACAAGGACTGTGAGAAATATTCCTTTGGATATATAACCTGCCTGCAATTTCCTCTCCTCCCCAGTACCCTCCATGATGCACAATCACTGCTAATAATGCTCCTGCATTTACGGTACAATGCACCCAGCAGCATCACCAAGCATATAACAAACTGTACTAACTTGATAGGGGAATGGCTTTGCCCACCTCCAGTGTGAGCTTAGTCCTTGTTTAACAGGGCATGGTGACACTTCAGAACAATGTGAGGTCGGGGAAGGTAGAGTAGAAAGGCAAGAAATAAGATTCAGTTACCCAGCCTGGAATCTGGCCACCACAATGGAGTTAACGTCTCTGCTCTCGGAAAATTAGGACAACCCTGTGCAGGTTCAGCTGTGCTGGTCATTCTCCATCACTCCCTGTGGGCCTGTCCACCTGCTAGAGGGAGGGGATTTAGCAAGCATGCTATACTTGCTTACTCTTATGTGCCTACATCCAATGTCCAGGCGGCACCTGTCCAAGTGTAAGGTGAGATCTTACTGCCGTGCACTGCCACAGAGTCCAAGTAACAATTTAGCCTGATGATCCAAGGCCCCATTTCAGCAAAGTACTTAAGCACACGCCTAAATTAAGCACTGAAATCAGGGGACTATTCAAATGCTTCAAGTTAGGCCCATGCCTAAACACCTTGCTGAACTGAGGATGTAATTCCTAATTCAGATCTTATGTACGTTAACAAGAAAAGACCTAAATAAACCCCGCAGCCCTTCATTTCCCCCCATTATATGAGTATTTTTTTATCAATAAACTGAAATCCAAAGCATCTGTTGAGTCATCAACACTGCAAATTGGAATGTCAAGTAAAACGAAGACAGATAGGGTTATAATTCCTCAGGAGAAAAAAGGGGTTCTTCCATAAAACACTTCTGTCAGCTCCTTGGAAACCTTTCCGGCAAACTCAGCTCCTGAAGGGGGAATTTACTGGTGACTATTAAAAAACAGACTGGGAACAGCCAAAAGCTTTTTCTTTAAAGACCTCCTCTGTACAGTGCCATACGAGAAGTGCTAATGGTATGCCAGCAAGCATGCAACACTTATCTACATCACCTGTCAAACAACATGAAGCCATGATAAAATGCTGGCTAGTTTATTCTTGTCATATGCTGCAACTTTGTGTCAAAACTTAAAATACAGTCTGCTTGCAGATTCTTCTCCTAGAAACAGTCTGGACCATCAGAAGTGTATTTAAATGTAAGAAATGGGACTAAATCTGCAATTAAGAGCAGGTTCTACCAACCTTATTCACGTTGAGTAGTCCCACTGAAATCAGTGAGCACGAGGTCAGGTGGCAGAATCTGTCTCTAACAGGCCTGCCGACAGGGGGAGGAAAGGGGGCAGTTGCCCTTGCGCCCAGGTGATTTTAAAGGGCCTGGGGGCCCCTGGCCACGACCACTGCCACAGCAGCAGCGACGGCGGCCCCGGGCCCTTTTAAATCACCCAGGCAGGCCGCAGGGCTCCCAGGCATGCGTGGAGTGGCACCGGTAGCAGCAAAAGCCCTGCCAGTGACCATTGACTGTTCTGCCCTGGGGCCCGGAATTGGTGTCATAGAATCATAGAAGATCAGGGTTGGAAGGGACCTCAGGAGGTCATCTAGTCCAATCCCCTGCTCAAAGCAGGGCCAACCCCCACTAAATCATCCCAGCCAGCTGTCAGCGGGCCTGGTCTCTAATGTACTAGAATAGCACACCCGCAGCGTTGCAGCCGGTACAGCAGAGGCTGAGCTACACGTGCTCACCCCGAGCTACTTTCTCAAGCATGTCCAGCCAGGCAGCGCTCCCCAGCTGGCAAATTCAACCCTTTTCACCTTCGTAGCCACTCTATTTCTGCTATGTAGTGTTCAAAAGTAACCTTCTGTCCCTCCCTCTGAGGAAACAGCAGCCTTATATATATACTTGAGCAAATTGCCTAAGCCATAATGTAATTCCAAGATCAAACACTGACAAACCTGGCCCCTCTTTGAGACCCCTTTAAAATTTGCCTTTATGGATCCACAGTGCTACAGGTATACAGATAGAATAGTGACCTGGGTAGTCACTTTTTAACCTTCAATATACGTGCTGTTTCTAGATGTTTGTTTGAAAATCAAGACTTTATTAACTCATCTTTCCTTTAACGACATATATGCCAGTAGTGTCTAGAGCACTAATACTCAGATCGCAGTGATTTAGGAGCCAAATTAGCGATCAGCATTACCCAAAAGAGCCACACTAATGTGAACTCATTGTTTCATTTCTTGTAGTAGTATATATTCAGATTTAAACAGTATGACGGGGGAAATATTTAGTTTATATTCTTACAATAAAATGACTGACCAAGTATTATTATTTTATCCAGTACAATTGATTAATAACATAGTAAAAGCCTCCTGACTGGTTAATAACTTAGACTGGTTAATAATTAAATCACACAGTGTTTTAATATCATGTGCTGCAAAGAGTTGCAGGAGACACAGTAAAGAACCAATTGCGAGCCTCAGTCTGAGTATCACTGCTCAAGAGGCTGCAGATGAGACCTGGGACCCACTATGCCATGCACTGTACAAATACATAGTAAGAGCCATGAGATTGGAAACCAAGGCGCAGAGAAGTTACTTGGGGAGCCAGGATTAAAACCCAGGTCTCCTGATGCTATCCAACGCACTATCCATTGACCACGGCTACTTTCCAACTTCTTCTTTTTTTAATTAAGCAACATCAGATTACAGAGAATATACACATTTGCACAGATTTAGGTATTGCTTAAAGCAACACCTCAGTCCTGCCTACAGTTGGCAAATATCAGCCCTGAGTGAAAGTGTTACTGCTGAGCTGAACAATAATTGGGGCTGCTCCTATTGAGCCTCCTGTGATGCGAGAACCAGGGATACACAATGAAATGAAAAGGTAACATTTTAAAATGTAACAAAGGAAATACTTTTGCACTGTGCATAATTAGCCTGTGGAACTTACTACCACAGGGTCACTGAGATTAAGAATTTAGGCCTTGTCTACACACAAAAGTTGTGCTGCTTTAACTACTCCGGTAGAGTTAAAGCAGTACAACCCCCTTTGTACAGATGCAGTTATACTGGTATAAAGGTGCTTTATACTGGTATGGCTATTCCTGTATGGGAAGGGGAATAAAGCTATAACAGTGTAAGGCACTTTTGTACTGGGATAACAGCATCCACATTGGGGTTATACCAGTACAACTATTTTGGTTAAAAAAAACCAAGCAAATCACTCACTTACCCAAAATAATTATACCTGACCAAAAAGAGTATGTAGACCAGGCCTCAGCAGGATTCTGAAAAGGGTTAGCTATTTCATGACTAATGAGGATATCACCCACATTCACACTAGTAATAATAAACATTCATGAGGGATATTATCCACCTTCCTGCTTCAGGATAAAAAAAACACTGAAGTGAGGAACAAGCTTCCCCTGTGGAAAGGCTTTTGCAGAAATGTCCAAGCTTCATCACCTTTCTAAAATGCATCTGGCACTGGCCCCTCTCAGAGGGAGGGACTGCTCCAATGCCCATTGGATAGGAAAGTTTCCCATAGGCCCCAAGACATTACACTGTACTAGACGGACTATCGGTCTGATCTAGCATGACAATTCCTATGTTTCTGTAAACCTAAGGGGAAAAAAGGAGTTATAGCAAAAAATACTGTCAGACAGCAAACTATGGAACTGCTAGCTGGGGTCATTCTAGAAGGGGTTTGCTCCGCATTTATTGTACGTGTTGGTGAATCCAGAGCACGTGCCTTACAGAAAAAGTAAAGACATGGAAGGAAACAAGAAATGCTATAAAGAGGATGGAACACAATCAAATGTAAGACAGGGAGTTGAGAGTCCAACAATCAGCTTGATCATCTAACACCTTCCAGGCTGGTCATCTGGTGCCATAATTGCATCTGCTCTTGCATCCTGTATGCTCGGCCTTTCTATAAACAGCAGGCTCCGTTATCATCACAGTGGCAGGGGGAAAAGAAATGTCTGGAGGGGAAAAGGCCTTTAAGAAGACAGAATGCATATGAGCAAAGGAAAGGAGAATCAGGTGTAACAACTGGGACCCTCTTCCCATCATTGGTTTCTTCTTATCTCTATAGTAAAAATTGCATGAATAAGAATAACCAAGAGTTTCCTCAGCTAAACACAAGCTGAGGACAAACATGGCAAAACATGGCAGGACAAACATGGCAAAACCAACATCTGTAGCTAGATAAGAGCTGTGCAATGATGCAGATAAAGATGCTCTTTTTTATCCAGTTATCAGGCCTGGGAGTTTTGCAAAGGAGACATGTAATTAACGTGAAAGGAAAAGAGTCCCCCATCCCTCCCCATATTCACTGTTCTGCTGGAAAGCACAGCAGTGGCTTAGTGGCAATTTACCCATTCACTAAGGAATACTGCCATTTTGGAAAAAGGGTATGTGGAGAGGACACATTAATAAGCTGTTAAAATACAGCCAGATTCATTGGACTCCATTCTTTCCCCTGGGGTAATGAAAGAAGAGAGGGAGGCTTAGTCAAATATTTTGTATATGTAGTTCATAAGTTCTAGTAAAACAGTGTAACTAAGCCACATGGAGGCATTCAGCAGACACGGGAACCCTGACCCTCAAAGGTATTTAGGCTCCAACTGCCCATGGATTTCAGTAGGAGTTAGGCACCTAAATACATTGAGGACCTGGGCCCTGGGGCTGCAGTATTTTGCATTCCATTCCTTTATTTCTAACAGCCCAGTCCTAGCAATCTGCTTCACAGCCTGAAGTGCATAAACAGATCTAGAAGTTTACAGAGTAAAAAGGAACCTACCTAACCTGCCCTTATTTTGGGATAGTTAAGAGATTCTATGAATTTAAAATGACTTATGGAATGACAAACACGGAAGAACATCCTGTCCATTGAGTCAATCAGTCCCCAGTATACACAGGCATCTGGATTATCCTTCTTGTGTAACTGGGCTAGTTACTGAAAGTGGGAGAATTCAAATACTTCAGTGCTAATTCTCTGAGGAGAAGGCTGTGGAAAGAGAGAGTTTGCAGCAGGGAGCAAAGAGATGAACAAAGCAGGGAGTAATTTACATCGCCCTGTGCCAAAAACACTTAAGGCTAAACGCTTGGGAGAGGAGTGGAGATAATCCAAACAAAAAGAGAACATTTGAAGCTGATTTAAAAATAAAATAAAATAAAATAAAATAAATTGCTTCCATAAAAGACTTTCAGAGTTGACTGAATTTTGGAGCGAACTTGAAAAACAAGCCATCCCCTACATACACACAATTTATTAACTCGCCTAGGAAGGACCTTTTCATTATGCTTCTCGATAAGACCCGAGCGCGATGAGGAAGCACACCTCAGACTTGACAGCACAGTCTCAGAAAAGTAATTTGTTGATCCTACATGGAGCTGAGTTATTGCAGGAGTAGGAGGAATTAAACTCCATAAGTGCAGTCTGGCTCCGTCAGTCATAATCACTGATAGAAGTTTGCAGGCTTTCAATGCCATTATTCCTTCCCTTGTTAAAAAAACAAAAAACAAACAAACAAAAAAACCCCACTGCTCAGACAGCCCTCGAGTGCAATGGTTCTCAACCAGGAGTTCAGGGCCCCATAGGGGGCATCAAGCAGGTTTCAGGGTGGTTGCCAAGTAGGGCCAGCATTAGACTTACTAGGGCCTGACCCTGCCACCCTGGGCTGAAGCCAAAGCCTGAGAAATGTAGCTTCATGGGGGCCCTTGTGGCATGAGGCCCCAGGCAATTGCCCTGCTTGCTACCCCTTAAGGCTGGCCCTGGCTTTTATATGCAGAAAACCAATTATTGTGGCAAAGGTGGGCCATGGAGTTTTTATAGCATGTTGGAGGAGCCTCAGAGAGAAAATGGTTGAGAACCCCTGATTGAGTGATTTAGTGTGCAGTCTCACTGCAAAGCTGATGGTTTACCAGCCTCCTCTCCCCAAACACTGATCAGGTCCAGTAGCTCGGCAGTGCTCCAAGCAGGAGATCGTTTGCTACATGGAGCAGCCATGGTCACCTGGGCAGATGAGGACTTGCAACAGGAAAGGGAGTTTCAAACTTCCCGGGGCTTACAGGGGGACGTCCGTTTACCTGGCATCAGAGCAGTGGAGATGCTGGCCAGAGTGGTCACTTTTGGAACTGTGGGATATCCTCCAGAGGCCAAAAGGTGTTTACACAGGTAGAATGTGTCTTCACTTTCACAACAACACAAAAAGAACAGTGGAAAAAACTGTATGCCTCTTGTGAAGATGGTTTTCTGAGTTTCACCACAAAAAGTCGTTAACAAGTGTAGACGCTCTCAAGTTAACTCTGCAGTAAAGACATACTTTAATGTTTTTGCCTCTTAGGTAGATCTGGGTGGGAAATGGTTTTCCCTTCCTATGAAACTTTTTGAGGTTTCAAAAATATTCCCATTCCACATCAGGGTGAACTTGAGACCTTTCAATTTTTTTGCAAAAAAATGAGAAACCCAGAATAATCAATACCATAGTGTTTAGGACACTTACCTGCACTATGGGAGACCACAGTTCAAGTCCCTAGCTCTGAATCAGATAGAGGAGGGATTTGAGCTTGCATCTCAGACACCCCAAGTGAGTGCCCTAACCACCAGATGACTGGCTACTCTGAAGTGAGACTCTCACCAGAAATTCCATGCTGAACCTGAGAAGCCTTTCCCCAAAAAAGTTCCATCAAAATTGGTACATTCCTGAAAAAAGTTTCAATGAATCAACATTTTCCAGTGAAAAACCATTTTGCTGAAAAATATCCAACTGGCTTCTCTAATTTTAAGTGTTGCCTACACAGATGCTTATTGGGAAATGTGCCAATGGTGCAGATCCACCAAGAACAGCAACAGTGGGAGACTGATGTGGATGTGGCTAGGGTGGTTTTACTAGTGTCTCATCTGGACTTGCTCTGGGCAGCGTTAGATGACCCGGGTTAGATGACATCACAACCAGTTGTAGCGTTAGCACTACCATTGGTGGAGCTGCACTAGGAGGTGGCTTCCCAAAAAAGGCTAGCATAGATACATCCTTAATGCTAACCATGAGGTGGCTCCCTGTGCCCTCGGAACTAGACTAGGTTCGTTCCAGGTTCTGTTAACCTGGTTCTCCAGAGGCTATGACGCAAGCTTAATTCACATAGTGTGTATGAAATTGCTTTTAATAATTATAAGTAATGCCAATATAGCTGAAATAAAAGTAGGGAAACCTATAACAACATGTAATATAAGTATTAATATTAACATAGGCTTGACAATACCTTAAAATAACTAAGTACAAACAAGTTATCAATTGCCCACTTTAGGTAACATTGACTTTAGGAACCCTGTGTTAAACTCTCAGACAATTACACCATGCAGAATGGGACTGAATTTTGTGGAAAGGAGGCAAAACCTTAAGGCAGAGGTGTCGACTTTCTAATGTGCTGGGAGGTGAGGGGGTGCTAGACCCCCCCACTGCACCGCAGGCCCTGTCCCCGCTCCGCCTCTTCCTACCCCGGCTCTGCCCCCATCCTGCTTCTTCCTACCCCATTCCTCCCCCTCACCCGAGGACACCTCACCCCCACTCCTCCCCTCTCCTCCCCAGTACCTCCTGCACACCACTGAACAGCTGATCCGTGGCAGGCAGGAGGCACTGGGGAGAGGGGAGGTGCTGATCGGCAGGGCTGCTGGCAGGTGCTGCGGGGAGGGGGAAGAGCTGTTTGCGGGAGAACTGCTGTTGGGGGCTGAGCACCCTCCATTTTTTTCCTGGGTGCTCCAACTCCAGAGCACCCACAGTGGCAGCACCTATGCATTAAGATCTTGTCTACACAGGAGATTTACCAGCATTACTGTACCAATATAATTATACTAGTATAGTTAAACTGAGAAAAGGCACTGTCATTCCCAGTAAGAATGTCCACACAGGAGGTTACACTTCGATGGCTATTGTGGTATAATTAGTATGGTGGAGCAATGCTGGTAAATTTGACAAAAATAATTGTTTAAATAGAGATTTAGCTCATACTGTTGTGGCTGAGGTTGCTTTGTAGAGTTTCTCAGTTTTAACTTTGCTGAGAAGGCAAACAATCAAGATTTAGACAGATACAAAGTAGGACAGCCCACTCAGGGGTGAAATTACTCCTGTCCCTCCTGTCCAAAGGGCCATCATGAGGCAAGATGAATTTCATTCACATTCCTTATTCAGGGGAAGGTGCAGTCCAGGACTCAGTAAGGATCCCATTATTTGATCTTTAATTATCTAGATTTTTAAAGGTCTGAAGTATTCAGATTTACTGGGTGTTCCTTGATGCCCAATTCCTAAAACATTCCCTGTTTTGAACAGCTAAACTACAGCTTTGATGTTGCTTAAAGGGACGCTGTCAAACTGGACCAGGTTTAATTTTGTAAAAACAAGCTGTTGAAAAACATTGAAGAAAAATAGATGTGTGTCCATGTTTAATTTGCTGGGGAATTAGTGGGTTTACTTTAAAAAGCTGACCACAAAAAAAAAAATGCAGGGTTTGCAAACCACAAATTGCAGCATTGTGCTGTTGCTGAGGTGTTTAAAGGTTAATTGGACCAGACACTGAAGCTGACTAAATTTAAAGTTGTTACTGGATTGCCACATAATTTTCACACATGTGGATTTCTGTTAGAGCACTTCCTTACTAACTTAAATCGCTCTGTGCATTATCTTAACTTGTCATACCTACAAGTTTTGAACTGTAAATTTCATGGTGGCTTTGTAGTCTGTTTGCAACAGCTATGCACAAAGCAACTGTAAGCCTGGTCCTCTGACCTCAGCACATTTAAAATATGCCCTTTTCTTGCTGTGTAGACAGGATCTAGCCATATTTAAACTGGGTCTCCAAGTCATGATAAAGTCCTGGTACAGATTTGAGACTCACCAGAACCTATGAATTCTGGACAAATAAAGCCCTGTCCATATTGTTGTTGGAGCCATGCTAGTAATCACTGTGGACAGCATAGTTGGACTATCACTGTTCTAGAGAAAATCTAGGTCTCGGAAATCACGGGCAAACAAGGTTACTGCTAGTAGTATTGTTTCAACCATAGGACGAGAACTGCCCAGAGTCTGTGCATTTCAAGTGTGCTCCACAGAATTTCCTGACCATTTTCATAAAACTTTCCAGGCTCTTTTTTCTTATTCAGAACACACAGCTCCCTTTGGCTAGGAGAAAAACTGCTACAAAAAAAATAAAATAAAATAATATAAGATCCTGAGAAGAAAATCTAAATTCTGCAGGAAACTTGTGATTTCCCAGCAACAGTCTCCAAATACAAAAGGAAGAATATCATTCTACAGCTGCCTGAGTCGAGGCTCTTGTTATTATGGTGCTTTATGAATTCTCTGGGACCGATTCCCAGTAACTCAAGTTCCTTGGTCAAGGGCTTCTGCTTCCAGAATACAGCACGCCTACTTCCTCCAGTCCCATTCTTCGTTTGCTGAAGTTTTAGTTAAAAAATCCCCCAAACTCCAGACAACTTTTATTTTCTACTCAGAGGCTGAGATTCTGACCTCTGCCTCTGGGAGACGCAGCACTGAAAAGCTCAGCTGGGAGGGAGGAGTTGGCTTTAAGGCACCTTTGTGACCTCCCTCTTCTGAGCTTCTCCAGGGCTTGGTGAGCAAATCAAAGCAACCTATTTACATCAAAGCGTGGTGCCCGGAGTCCGCCAAAGCAACAAAAGGCCTGTCCCCACAGTAGAGGCACCCCAGAACCCAGAACTTAATTGAATATGGGGGACAAAATATGAACAAACAGGGACAAGGCTGCAGGCTGACATATCTCCTCTCAACCCAGCATGTCCCATATGAAGGGGCTAGCTACAGGCTCTGAGCATGGTGGCTTATGGCAGTCCTATACAGTGCCTGAACTGGGGAAACTCTTTCCCCAGCCAGGGTAAGGGCATTTAAAGGACCATACCAAGAGAGAGAGAAACCATTGCAGAATGTTTATTCCTGATTCAAGATTAACCCAAACTCAGAAAAAAGTACCTTGCTACAATAGCAAAGCTACAGTCTCTCGACTGTTATAACATGGTTTGATGTTGCCTGCAGAGTTCGGCATACAGTATATTACTGGAGGTAACTCATAATCTAGATCACTGTCAGGTACCATGGTTACAGCAGTGTCACGGATTCACTGGGTCAATGCTCTGGAACTACTCCATATGAAGCCAGCCAGGACTCCAGGGTAGCATGCCTCCTCTCTCTGAGCATACTGTTGCCAGGGCAAGAAGCTTACACAGCTTTAACCTTCCTGGGTCTGACCTTGGAGCATTCAGGACCCACTTCCACACCATGCGCTTCCTGCAGTGAGTCCGCCCATGCAGGGCTCCTGGGGACACCAGAGGGCCCTGCACCGCAACTCCGCAGTCAGCAGTGTCTCTCAGCCAGCGTAAAATGGAAGGCTTATTAGTTGACAGGAACACAGCATAGAACAGAACTTGTTAGCACAGAAACCAGTGACTTTCAGCCAAGTCCATCTTGGGGGAATCCCAGGCCAGATACCCTGGTCTCTCCCCTCCAGTACCCCCAAGCAGACTGCCCAGCTACCAGCAACCCGATCTCAAACTCCTCCCCACCCCCTGCCCCATTGCACCTCCTCCTGGTCTTTGTCTTGCTTCCCAGGCAAAGTGTCACCTGGTCGTCACCTGGTCGTCACCTTCTGGGTTTCAGGTTACGAAGGGCACTGGCCATAGCCTACATGCAGGCAGCTGGAGCAACCTCACCTGTCCCTGAGGGTCTCAGCCAAAGTTACACACTGTTATTCCCACCACCTGGGCATTGGTGCAGCATACAGGGAAACTGAGGCACACACAGTATTCATGCAAAAAAGTAAGACTCACATAGGCTCACATACAATATAACAAGGGAAAATCCCAACTTCATCACAAGCAATTTGGTCCCTTCTACAATGTTACCACTGTCATGATTTTATCATGAGTCTCATGGTATTTGATGTTTTTCTTAAAGCCCTATCTCCCAGAGTCATGTGAATACAGAGGACTCAACTTATATTTAAAAAAACCCAGACATTACTAGCCCTCCTGGTTGCAGAGAAAAGCTTGAAAACATGACCTGAGTGAACCCTAAAGCCTCAGAAAGCAGAATGCAAATAAAAAGAACCCATAATGTATTAATTTTTAAAATCTCATTATTATTTTGGGCCTCTTTCATAATTTTTTGATCACTCATAGTCAGCAAGACTGCATGGACCTGAGCAAAAGCAAAACCCTTGTAACATGTTCAGAGGCACTTCTTTGCTATAGTATTATCTCCACTGCCCACCCAACAACAGGGTAACGTTGCTAGTGTAGCTGGGCCCCAACAATAAGGAAAAACATCTGACCCACTCACCTGTGTTGTGTCCAGGTATCCTACCCATCTCTATTGAACTCCACAGGGGACCCTAAAGACCTTCACCTGAGCTCAGACCCAGAGGGTCAGGTGGCTCCGAATTTGGATGACCAGCCTGAGCCTCTGCCAGTGCTGCTACATCCTCACTGATACTTTTTCTGTTGGCAGAGTTTTGGACTGGCTGATAGAAGACAGAAATGGGGAAGACCTATTAGGTGATTCAGGGCATCTCCTGGCCAATGCAGGATTGTTCAATGCACTGCATATTGAATAGAATCCTAACAGAGATGGGAAAGACCTTTCAGGCCACCACGCCATCTCCCTGCTCGGAGCAGTTCACCGATTCCTAATGTAAACAGGCCCTGTGTAACTGCCAGCGATGAACACGTAATCACGCCTTTGATCTTAGACACAGAAACATGCCCATACAGTGTATTTGTCTTTTGGTCTGCAGCTGTACACTCAGTTAAACCTCACTTTGCTGCTGCATGAGTTCGTAACATTGCCATTTTCCTTTCTGAATGAGACACCATTGACAACATCCTGATTGCCACAAACATCTGAGAAGGAAAACCACTCACCGTAGCTACTAAAGGGGTCCGTATTCATACGCTATGCACTTGCAGTTTCACAATGTGGTGGTGCCTTACAACAAGTTCTGTCACACTACAGTTAAGGTATCACTCTCCACGGGGGCATTCTAGATTTTTTTATTGCTGAGGGCCGGAGCACTCCTTCTGCAGTAAAGCTCATGAGATGGGCTAAGGCTGAGGAACTCCCACAGGTTCTCCTCATGGAATTTCCCTCACATTGTTCCGTGTCTGGGTTACCCCATGCCTTCCCCATATAGAACAGACCACAGGGCTGGCCCCTAAGCAGGGATCCACAGCCTATGTCTACTGCAGCTGGGATCCAGGTTGGCTTGAGCTAGTGTGCTAAAAATATCCATAAGGATGTTGCGCCACTGGCCGAGGCTCAGGCTAGTCACCCAAATTCAGAGCCAACTGACCCCTGGGCCTGAGCTCAGGTGGCTAGCCCAAGCCTCCACTGGTGCTGCAAAGTCCACGTTGCTATCTTGAGCTAGCACAAGTCTGTCTACCTGGGCTGAGAGGCATGCTCCCATAGTGCATAAGGAGACTCTGTGCTTCTGTCCTGACACCAGGGGCTGCACAGCCATCATCTGCTCCCTAGCCAATCAGGTCCCCCAGTCTTGCCCTTCCATCCATCCCTGGCATGCCCCCAATGAACTGCAGTCCCCACCTTCTCCACCCACATGAATCCCCACTGAACAGTCCTTTTTGGGGTTCCAGGATCGGGGACAAGTGCCACAGAAGTAGCTGACCCCACCACACTCCTTCCAAGTGGGAGAGGTAAGATTCATATATAGAGCCATGGGTGGATCAGAGGATCATGAGCAGGCCCTTTATCATTTTTCATTCATTATTTATTGGATGTTGTATATATGTGCGGAGCTTTACAAGATTTAGGAACAGGAATTCTTTCTGGCAAAACAAACAAAAGACAAAAGAAGTAATATATGAAGTTATTTTTGCTGGCACCCCCTCACCCTGAAATCCAGTTAGTTTCAAAAGATTAATTAAAAGTCTACATCTATCCCCAAGGTCCAAGTGGGGTTTTTACCCACAAAAGCTTATGCTCAAATAAATCTGTTGGTCTTAAAGGTGCCACCAGACGCCTTGTTGTTTTTGTGGATACAGACTAACAGGGCTACCCCTTGATACTTGTGAAACAATGTTTGTGACTTTACAAGCACATTTTCCTATTGACTTCAATGGCACATCTGTCTTTGTGGATCTGATTGCAGGATCAGGGCCAGTGTTGCCAGCTCTCATGATTTTATCAGAGACTCACACTATTTGGTGTTTTTCTTAAAGCGCCAGCTCCTGGAGTTGTTTTTTGTGTGTGTTTGTGTTTTGATTGTGCAAGAATCTCAGCTCTCATGGGGGCGGGGGGGGGGGGGGTGGAGTCCATTTCTAGCCCTGATAGTTGTGGAGAAAAGCTTGAAAATGTAAAACCTAAAGGCTCAAAAACCAACAGGCAAATAAAAAGCCTAAGGTTTGTATGGTTTAAAAATCACACGTTAAAAACAATCTCCTGAATTTTTAGGAAGCCTGACTCATATTTTGAATGACTGAAGTTGCCAAATCTGCTGATTTCAGACAGGGTTTGGGGGAGGAGTTTCCACTCTCATAATAATGATTTAAATTACATTTTTCCTGGATTATTCCATAATTTCACTAATAACTATTGCTCTCAGGGAAAGAAACGACACAGGGGAATGTAAAAATGAACATGTGGCTTCATTTACAAAAGTAGCCACTGTGCCAGGATAGAAAATACACTTCATGAAACATTTCAAAGGAGCTTGTCAGTACACAGAGTTATTGGATATCTCAGCTACACAAATATGAGACATTGCAGTGGTTCCAGACAAAACGTTACTGGCTGCTATTTCAATCATGCCCTAATTAAAGGATCCTTAACTCTACTTTAAAGGTGATCTGCAAAGGAAAAATACGGACTTGTGCCATTTTTTCTTTCCTTATGCGGTATAAGAAAACTTAGACACATTCATTCAGGCGTTGTCTACGTTAGCACTATTGTCGGCAAAAATTTTGTTGGTTGGGGTGTGTTTTTTCACCCAAATTTCACCAACAAAAACGCTGGTGTGGACATCGCTATGCCAGCAGGAGACGCTCTCCTGCTGACATAGCTACCACGACTTGTTGGGGGTGGTTTAATTATGCTGGTGGGAGAGCTCTCTCCTGCCAGCATACAGCGGCTACACAGGAGACCTTACAGAAGCACAGCTATCGTGTAGCGTAGACATAGCCTTAATGTGTGTGGGGGTTTTTTCATGAGAAATTGAGGTCTTCTTTTCTATGAAGACTCAGTGGATGATATGAGAACTGATTGGTATCTCTAACATCTTAAACCTAAGAAATAGAACATAGTTAATTAAGAGAAGTTATTTTATTCTTATGTTTTAAAACTCTTTGGCCCTGATCCTGCAAACACTTCTGCACAAGAATAACTTTATACACATGAGCGGATCGCATTGAATTTAATGGGACTATTCGCCTGTGAAAATCTTTGTGGAAATGGGGCCTAAAGCAAGACAATTAGAGCTGTTAGAGAAATTTTTGACAGAACTGGATTTTTTTTTTATTGGAAAATCCTTATTTTTCAAACCCAAAAGCATTTACAGAAGCGGGCAGGTCTCAATGAATTTCTCACCAGAATTTTTTTTTAAAAAAAGTTTTGAAATTGTCTAAACATCCCATTGCAACATTGTAAAGGAAAAATTCCATTTTTCAGCTCAACATGATTTTTTATTTAGAAATTTAAGCTACTTATAATTTTTTTAAAAAAAATTAAAAGGTGGAAATTAAAATAAAAGATTTTGATTGACCCAAACTGAAATATTTTTCAGATTGTTGGTTCATGAAAAATTTTGAGATGTCGCCATCTTGTCCCGATTTGGAATGGGAACATTTTTCAAAATCTTGAAAATTTTCCTGGGGTAGGAAAACCAATCCCTACCCAGCTCTAATGACAATTTCTTTAGGAGTCCACTATATGCAGCCCAAGAGCAGGGGAAATCTCTGAAGAAGAAATCCTCACCCACCCCACTCCCTCCTAAAGCCATGGAATGGCCATAAGGAGTCCCTGGGGACACCACAGGGATTTCATTTGCTGTTATCTCTAAATGTTATCTCTGAATTAACATATTTCCTGCCTACCCTTATTTAAATGAGTTGTCCAATTAAACCAATCAGAACATCCCAAAGTACCACCAAAGCTCCAGTTCCACTTTAGGGGAGGGGATGGAATCTTCCAGTGGCTTTTATCTTCCCTCTGCCTACATTAGACTGAACAACATCTAGCTGTGCTGGTGACACTGAGGATTCAGATTCATCCTATGTTTACAGATAAATGTGAATATCTACAACTGTAGGATATCTGCATTGACCTCAATGGGACAACCTAGTGTCTGAGGACACAATTTGACCTTTAAACTGCTGTATACACCAATCTATATCTAGCTATTCCCTTGAATAAATCTCTGCAGAATTCTCTCTTTTGCTGGGGATGTGATGTGTTTAATATAAGTGTTTAAAACATGAACTGCTGAACTTAACTACTTCAAGAAAAAATATGCACTGAGACTCATTAGTATCTCAGTGCTTCAAGTACTACACACCTTTGCTAAAGTTCAAATTGCAAGCTAATGATCATATATGGCTTGTTTTGTTTTACCACTCCTTGGGTTTTGGCAGGGTCTCTTCACGGCTCATTGTTATGTGTGTTTTGTCCAAGATCCTGGAATCATCACCAGTGAAATGTGTAGCCATGGATCTCTCCTTTAGATCTCTCCACAGCGGCACAGCTATAGCGCTTCAGTGAAGACACTACCTACACCAATGGGAGGTGTTCTCCCCTCAGCATAGCTCATCCACCTCATCAAGAGGCAGTACTAGGTAAATGGAAGAATTCTTCGGTCATCATAGTGCTGTCTACACCAGGGGTTAGCTTGGCTTACCTACATCACTCAGGGATGTGAATTTTTCACAGTGCTGAACAACATAGCTGGATCAGTCTAACTTTTTAGTGTAGACCAGGCCCATGTCTTCCTGCAGCAGCTTGACTGCGTGAAGAGAGATTGGTGCAGATGATACCTGGATGTCAGCTCCCTCTGCTTTGGGCTCCTCAGTGACGAAGACTGTGGTGATTTTAGCAGCAATCTATGCCAATACCCTCTCCAGTGTCAGGGAGAGTCCTGGGGTAAGAAAACCCATCATGAACAATTATGAAGTGACCTGCACCTAGGGGAAGTTTCTTCCTAACCTCAATCAGTTAGTGGTTTGCTTAAGACCTAAAGAACGAAAATTATTCCCAGCTAATGGTAAGAAAAACCAAGTATGTGTCCAGGACAGCAACATGACTCATGACTGTGAATGCAAATTACATATGCAGAAAGAGCATGTCTATGATAAGTTTGTGGAGGTAGGTGTGTTATGCATATATAATACAAAAGGATCTGTATAGTACTACACGTATTTGCTATACTCTTCTCTAGAGGAAAAGATCTGACATGTTTGGATTGAATGCTATTAGACCAGTGCTGAGAACCTCCCGTAAGATGCGAAGTGCCTTCAGCTCCCATGAAAGTCCATGGGACATAAGATTCTGCATTCCTGGAACTGTAGCATAGAAAAAAGTACAGGTTTGGATCCCAGCATATATTAAAGAAAAAATATCTGCATGAAAGCTTAAAATGAGGAGACAAACCTCTTCTGTAATTCTGGCATGTAAACACACACATCCCCTCTGCATTGCCCCCACATGCATCCTGAGGGCTTTCAGTTGGTTCCCAGAGCAGGGGCACCAGCACTGTTATGAAAGGGCTGTGAACTGGAAGAGAACTGTGGATATTATCATGCAAATGAGCCCACCAAGCAACCTACTTTGTTTCCAAATTCTGAATCCTCCCTCCCCCGCACTGCCACATCAAGTTTTGAATGAATGAGTAAACGAATAGCGTCAAACAATGTAATAAACGTTTAGTGCTAAATCCAACCCATCAAAGGTGCTTCACGTGGAACCAAGATTTAGCTCAAAAAATAGACAGTCAAGCTTAATATATATAAAAATATAGCTGGCTAAACATGTGCAGTAAGCTTCTAGCTAATATCCAAACCATAGTGCTGTACGGTCAGAATTAGACCACTGACAATCCATCAGTCCCTCTAGTTCTAAAATTTCTTACTACTTACACTCCCTTTTTAGCACTAGTTTGATATTCCATTCATGTAAGTGAAGCAGATATGTCAATGCTTATTATTATAGCAAATAGTTACTTGCTTCTGAATTATGTATGAATGATAAACTGCACACACATATATGCACCTCATGAAGTGAGCCACAAAGAAAGAACGGACCTGATAAAAGACGGAATGCGGGCTCCTTTTCTAAACAGTCTGCAATCCTCTGGCCATCACCAGAAAAGGCATTAGATCTGTCTGCTGCTTTTCACAGGCTGTGGCTTACCACTATAGCATTAGATGTTAATGTGAAAGAAAATTCCTCTTTCTCAACATGAGTTATGATGAACTTGAAAAAAAAATCTTATTACTTTCCTCTTGTGTGTTCTCTACAAGTATACATACAGTATTGCTTAAAGTTATGCTTTTGGGGGTTGATCCAGGGCCCCACTGAAGTCTATGGAAAAACATCCACTAATCCACTGGACTTTGAATCAAGCCCTTATAGCTAAATAGATGGTGAGAAAGATACACACGGCAGACCAAATCCTGGTTCTGGTAATGTCTAGTATGTCCATACTCACCCACTGTTGATATATAGATTCTAACATTTGCATGGTTTAACTTCCTTGAGTGGAGGTTGACTCATGGTAGTAAAGCAAAGGATTACAGAAGTGAGATCTCTTGTGGCTTCTGAGGGAGAAGCATTGCCTCTCTGAGGTGGCCATGTAACCTGCATCTCTACCTAGTAGTCTCTGATGTCTGTGTAAACTGGACAGAAGAGTCAGTCCTATAACCTGGTACAAATATATCTTCAAGCATTGAACATACTACCTAGACCTGTAAAAACTTGTTAAAACATTCATGGAGTATATTACAAATACACTTGTCTTGAGTAGATAAACATCCTCGTGAGTTAACTGCAGACTATTTGGGTTCTACGTGTCTGTAGATACTGATACATAACCAGCAATAAAAAAGAAGAGATGGATTCTGGAATGGTTTTATACCACTTCACTAAAATATGAAAAGCAGACTACAAATATTCATCTTTTGGTTTTAGCTCCTGTTACCAAACAATAAAACCCACAATCAAATTATAATTAGTGATGACAGTAAAATCTTTGGTGATTTCCTGAAGATATTCCTCTATCTTTCAATATAATACATGACCACATTCACTTTTTATCTCCCTGCAAAAATAGTATCAGAATCTTTTCAACGCACAGTAAAGCAAAACAAACTAAATTAAGCTCTTTCTTTTTTGCGCCGGGGGGGGGGGGGGGAGAGAAAGAGGCCAATAAAAGACATTGGGCCAAATTCTGCTCCGAATTACACTCATGCAATCCCAGTACAGTAAATGGGGTTACACCAGGGTAAGAAGTGAAAGAAGAATTTGAGCAAAATATGTAGTTTAATTTCAATGGATAATAATGAACAAAAATTTTTAAAATACATGTTTTTACCCAAAATATTAGTGACTCACCAATTTCTCTCCCCCCAAAAGGTCATCTCTATCTTTTGCTTGTGTTGGTGAAAATACATTCTAATAATGGAAAATCAAAATGATAAATACTTTTTAAAATCCTCATTCTTTTAGTGCTGTATCTGCTACTGGGGGGGAAGGGGGAGAGGGAAGAGAGAGGAGGGAAGGGAAGAGGAAAGTAACAAAACTTCCCTAGGCTACTTCAGGTTCACTACATCCAAATCATAGAAATCTTTGGATTCAAGAGACTTCTAGTTGGAATCTCGGGCTCGAAACTGCACTGATTACGCAAGCAAACCTCCTACTGACTTCTCAAGTTGAAATCAACAGGAGTTCTGGCTATGTAAAGGAGGCTATGATTAGCTTTATACTCTGTTCTCCTTAAGAGTATTAAAGTTAATGAATATGTGCAGTGTACAGCAAAAGACAAAGCAAACTAAGGCTCCGATCCTGCAATCTGATCCACACAGCTGGACTCTTAATATGATCTCACTATAGTCTTATAAGTTAACAGATGGTAGAAGAAGGTGATGCTCATTTAAAACATTCTTTTTCTTACAGGATTTATTTTTCCCCTTGAGCCAGATACTACAGCCCTTACTCAGGCAAAACACAGTTGACATCCAGCATGAATGTACTTGCCTCCTAAGCACCTCAATAGTAAATACTGATATTGCATTATATAAGGATACAGTAGTGAATTCCTTTGCCTCAGTTTCCCAATGCATAAACTAGAAGTATTAATACTTACCTCACTGGGACACTGGAGATTATAGTTTTTTGGTTTTTGCACAGCCTGATAAAACTGTAAAGTGCTACTGTAAGTACAGAGTATCAGTATTATTATAATCAGATTAAAGAAAAAGGTCACATGGGATTTACCAATTTTGGCTCAAATTATACAGAGGGTCTCCAGGCTAGAGTAAGGGTCTGAGTTTGTAGTTCCTTTTGCACAAATAGAGTCTCTGACAATAACCCCTTAAGCACAATGCAGATTTTCAAAAGGGTAGCGATTTTTTGGGTATCTCAGGTTTTGGGTGCTCAAATTAATACTTTAAAGGGGCTAATTTTCAGAAGGTGATGAGCATTCCCCCATAAAAGTCTCCCCCCCTTAGAGTGTCTACAGGTTGGAACCCAAAGATTGAAGCATCCAAAAATCATTAGTTATTTCTGAAAAATCCTCATCAATATTTTTGCCTGAATTAAAAATGCCAGTATTTTCCACTGAAAATCCCTAGAAGCAATTACATTCACTAAGGACATTTATTGAATGTTTTATATAAAAAAAATAGTTTAAATGCAATATGAAATATTTTTCCTATCTTTCTACTGATTGAATTTCCAATGTGCAGATCAATGAACCCAACCCTGCTCCTATTTAAATCAATGGCAAAACTCTCATTGAGTTCCATGGGATGCAGCTTTTTCTGCTGAAACAAAGCAAGCGCCACAAAACGTCTTGTTTTGACAATTGTCATTTACTTTGTTTATAATCCAGAGGAGACTAGCAAATATTCAGATTCCGTATAAGTGAAGGGCCTGATTCTCCATTCACTTCTGATTTACACTAACTCTGCTGAAGTCAACGGGGTTACACTGGTATAAAACTGGTTTAAGAGGAGAATCAGATCGAGGTCTTAATATAGTGAGACCTCTCTTTAGGACTCAGAATTTTTTGCTAAAATACCAGGAGGGAATCATAATTTTGTGCATGAATCAGCAAGGCATGTACTGCATTGCTTTAGGATGAATAGATATTTTGTACCTACGTAGTTATCACTCAGGAAGGATTCCCCTAAAATAAATAAAATTTGAATATATTCTATAGTTACGGGTGTTGTCACCCCACCTAGTGCCATTTTTATTTGAACATCCAACAGTAGATCATAGTACCTGTCCAAGAAAAATCCATGAACCAGGCCAAGGAGGGAAGAAAATAAAGATAGGCATTTACTAGCAGAAAATAAATTAGGTCCATCTCCTCAACTATACATGAGGATCATTGACTAAACTTGAGGCTTTTGGGCGAGGGATCTTTAGTGGGCTGCTGGGGTGCAAATGTCCCCTCCCTTTTTGGGCTGTTAGCAAGTGAAGCCTGTAGCCCAGCTGTGTCATGCAGGAGAGCAGTTGAGCAGTTATCCAGTCTTACATCTTTCATTGTCCATAGCTTGTATTTGTATGCAAGATGTATTCACTACAAAAGAGCTGTGATCTGACTGTATAATACAATCAAAGTAATAAGTTTTGCTGCTGGTAGTTACTTTTCCCTTTAAGTCTACCTAAGACAGAACCATATGGGTTTTGCTTTACACAGGGAAAAACCCCAACAAACAGTATAAATTGTTACTCTAACAATCCCACAATAGCCCTGCTGCTTTCTGAATTTAATTCAGTTTGAAGGGAAAGTCTGTCCCTACAGTCAAGGGCAACCTATGGAAAACATCAGGAGGCAAGTGGGGAGCGCCCCTGACCCCGCCCTGCAGGACAAAGGAGTTTTGTACTTCTGACTTGTTACTTACAGGGGAAATGAAGATGACTTCATTTCAGACAAAACAAAAACAAAAAACACTTCCCTCCCCTCTCTTGCCCTCAGAGAATTTGCAATCGTCTCCTTACTGAAGAAACTGATTTCTCTGGAAATCTCCCCTGAAAAGGATTCTCAATATGTTGCAGAAAATACACTTATTGCAGAATTCTGCCTCAAAAGATGTGCAATCCAAAGAGCATGTACATCAAACCCTACCCATCCCAAATTTTATCTGTGAAAAAAAAAAATCACTGGATGCAGATAGTAGCTTCAGCTTTGTTCAGGCAACTCATTGAACCACAGGAAACTTCTCATGAATGTCATCATAGAGTCTTTTAATACTTTACATAAAAAACTGCATACACAGCTTATATAACTTTATGTAAACATCATATAAGTCTCATTGCTTTTGCCATGTCAGTTCATTAAAAATGAAACAAACCCCTAAACAAAACAGCCTTAGTACCACTGTCAAAAAAGGGAAACCAAAATACCTCATAAGAAAAATAGACGGATAGGTTTGTTCTCTGAACCAGAGAACCACAAGTTTAATGGCTGCCCTGTAAAAATAAAGTTTAAATAAGCCCAAATACTTTAAAATCCTCTGGAAGGGAAGAGGAAGGAGCCAGTGTTTCCACTCACTTTTCAAAAGAAATACAGTGGTTTTATTTATTTGACATTTTTTAAAGAAATCCAAAACAGATGAGGTTACTACGTCAAAAGTGTTCATAATGCTACAGTGTTCTATGCATTTCACAAGTGTTAAAATTAAAAAGTTAACACCCAGTTGTGCAAAGTAAGTTCTCACTGGAAAATAATGATTTTTTTAAATTAACCAAAGCAACACAATTGCAGAAGACAACTGTAACTGAAGGAGCAGGCACCTAGATAATACATGGCAACATTGGGCTTCTCCCCACCCTCTCCCATCATACTGGGACAGTCATCAGGAGATTGATGTCTAAGGAAAAGAGAGAGCAGATCAATCTTTTCTAGTTCAGCTGGGTGACTTCTACAACTGGAGTCAGTTCAGCTCTTTAAACAGCAGGCTTTAGTCATTCTTGACTGCGCTAGGGAAGGGTGTCTGTTCCTCTCAATGACTGAAATTGAAGCTGGGCAGAGCAGTTTGGCACCCACTCCCCAGTTTACTTTAAATAATAAACACACCTTTCAGTATCCCAGTTCAAACTGAAATAATATTTAGGTATATACACACTGGATAACCCACCCCTCCCTGATGCCCCTTTTGATCCAAGTCCTCAAAGAGCTATGTTACACAGCAGGTACATCGGAGGTCAGCTCAGTCCAGGAAATCGGCCCCGTGGGAGGTGTTTGCTGCTGGTGGTCTGCAGGAAGTCTGAGAAATGCAGCCCCCACCCCAAAGCACTCAGGGCCTGGGGTAGGAAGAGCGCACACACGGGAAGGAGGAAGTCTCTTCCAGGTGGCCCATGTGCATTGATCCCCGCTCACAAAGGAGACTGTCTTGGTGTTGTAGATGTTGGGTTAATAACCCCAGCTGGAGAGAGGGGAGAGGAGCTGGTTCCATTCTTCCCCCCCCCCCCCACCCCCGGCCCCACCCCGGCCCCACTGCCTAAATCTCAGCAGCAAGCGGTTTCCGGCTGCGTGTCACAGTCCTTGAGCGAGTGGTTTGCAGGGGATGGCAGCAGCCTTGGTCTCTGGACGATGGGCGCCTCCCCCTCCGCAGCTGTCTCTCCCCCCCTGGGCAAAGCGCGTGGGTCTCCCCGCCTCGCCTCCAGTGCGCGGCTCCTAGCAGGGGCAACCTCCCCTCCCTCCCGTGCAGCGTCCCCCCGGGTCCCGGCGGGCGAGCGAGCGACCCCAAGGCAGCCCCGCGGCGCGCCCTATAGCACCTTGCAGCAGTTGAGGCAGCCGCTCGGGGCCCCGTAGCGCTTCTGCAGGGCGGCGCGGGTGGCCGTCTCGAAGACCTCGCGGACCCCTTCCTTGGTCTTGGCCGAGCACTCCAGGTAGTCGTAGGCCTGGATGCGCATGGCCATGGCCCGCCCGTCCTCGGTGCGCACGGGCTCCTGCTTCATGCGGGCCAGCTCGTTGCGGACGTGCTCGTCGTTGCGCAGGTCCTTCTTGTTGGCCACCAGGATGATGGGCACGTTGGGGCAGAAGTGCTTGACCTCGGGCACCCACTTCTCCGGGATGTTCTCCAGCGAGTCCGGGCTGTCCACCGAGAAGCACATGAGGATCACGTCGGTGTCCGGGTAGGAGAGGGGCCGCAGGCGGTCGTAGTCCTCCTGGCCGGCCGTGTCCCACAGGGCCAGCTCCACTTGCTTGCCGTCCACCTCGATGTCCGCCACGTAGTTCTCGAAGACGGTGGGCACGTAGACCTCGGGGAACTCGTCCTTGCTGAAGACGATCAGCAGGCAGGTCTTGCCGCACGCCCCGTCCCCCACCACCACCAGCTTCTTGCGGATCGCGGCCATGGCCAGGCTCGCCAAGCTCGCCTTGTGGTGCAGCAGAACGACGGAGGCGCCTTCTTCGCCCCCCGCCCCCCTTCCTCCTCCTCCTCCTCCCTCTCGCTGTCTACAGGGCACCGTGGCGAGCTGGGATGGGCGAAGCGAGCGGGGAGGGGGGGAGGGGTTTCTCCCTCGCACCACGCGAGCTGGGGCTGAAACCGGATCGCTGCACCGCCGCTGTCTCCTCCCCGGGCCCCGCGGCTTTGTCGCTGCCGCGCTCTCCCCTGCCGGGCTGCGATGAAGCAGGGGGATCGCTGCACTGCACCGCCCCGCTCTGCAGGCTGCCTGGCTAGCTCGCCTCGCCGCCTCCCGCAGCCGGGGCTCTCCGGAGGCAGCCCGCCGTCTCCTCTCCCTGTACGGCTTGCGCCTCTCCCCTGCCTCTGCCTCCGCCGCGCGCCTGCCGCCGCCGCCGCCACCGCCTGGGGGTATTTTGTGGGGCAAGGTCTTGAGCAACGCGGACAGCGGGGGCCCCTGGCTTCCACCGTTCTGAGTCCGGCTCCACCAGTGCTGCAGGCTGCAGCTGGGCGCTGGTATATAAAGCGCCGGCTACTTTCTTAATATAGCCGGCCAATGGCAAGGCAAAGAGTGAGGTCATCTTTTTGAAGGCGCTCAGCCATTGGTGGGGAGAGCTGCAGGCACTTAGGCGGGGCCAGGCCGGCGTGACTGGCAGTCCACGATGAGGGAGGCGGCTGGCTCGCTGCAAGTGGGTGGACTGAGGTGGGCCGGGACTGCACCTTCCTGAAGGGTGGGGGTTAAAGGGGCCGTCTCTGCTCTTCGCCCCGGGGGCAGGTGCCGTCAGTGTTCTTCCCAGGAGGGGTCCCGCTTCTTGGGAGCTGGAGATAGGGTGACCAGATGTCCCGATTTTATAAGGACAGTCCCGTTTTGGGGGTCTTTTTCTTATATAGGCTCCTGTTACCCCCCCCCCAACCTCCTGTCCTGATTTTTCACATTTGTTGTCTGGTCACCCTAGTGGAGGATTGATTCCCCTTAAACTTTCCTGAATGGCATAGAAATTTCCCTGCCTCCCTCCCTCCACTGCAGTGTCTCCACATCAGTGTTTCTCAGAGTTTCACTAGCAGCCTTGCTCTATCGCTGGGAACAGAGCTCAAGCTAGCTCCTTCCCAGCCCCATCTCCCCTCACTCAGGGGCTGCAGTTAGTTATTGATACCAAACGTCACACTTTCCACATGCTAAACACTTATCAGGCTGCAAGTGATATGGAAGCAGATAAAGATACTTTGAGGGATCACCATTCCATCATGCCCCCCACCCCACAACCTGCCTAGGAATAAGTAACCACCTTCATGCCCAGTTTTGCCTTATTACCCTGTGCAAACATGGGCCTGCAATGAAATGCTCCATCTCTGACAGGATTGCACATGGTTAATTGATGTGCAGTGCACACAGCTTCCATCATTTAGAGCTCTAATTAAAAATATTTTTCATTCTGTGCTTGTGAACAGTGAAACCTGCCTTAAGAGGCCACTGCAGGAACCAGCAAATAATAATAATAATAATTAGCAATCATACTGCCTAGCAAAGAGCATCTTTAAAGGTTGGACAAAATGGAACTGGAGTCCTCAGGGATTATTTTGAGTGGTTAGTTTAAAAAGTTACATTTAGATCACTGACTAATAATAAAAACAGGACCCATCCACTTCCCCCCTTCAAATATAGTGATAATTTTTCCTTTAGATCCTCATATGCCAAGTGTCAGCCCGGAAGGAATATTTGTATGGAGGAATTATGAAACCCTAGAACTAGTAGACTTTAATTGAACTGCCCTCTGAATCTTAATTTATAGTAATATTAGTAAGTCTACAAAATGACATGGTTTACTAGTGGTAAATGGCAGACACCAACAAACACTCTCATCAGGCACAAACAAGGATACCTGCTAACAACCGAAAAAGAACAAGATGTGCGCTGGACAGAACATTTCAAGAATTGTTGTCCAGGGAACTACCTAAAGAGGAAGCAAACATCCAGGAGGCAGAAGAAAATCTTGATATCAACACAGACACCGTAACTAAGGAAGAGATCATTCAAGCCATCAAATCCCTAAAAATGGGAAAGCTCCTGGCAAGGATAACTTGAATGCAGAATTGCTTAAGGTAAATCCTAAATTAGCAGCATCTATCCTGGCCACTCTATTTACATCAGTCTGGAAAAGGGAAAAAGTGCCAGATGAGTGGACTAATGGAGTTATAGTGAAGATACCAAAAAAAGGAACTCTCAGTGATTGTAATAACTGGCATGGTATCACACTTTTGTCTGTGACAAGCAAAGTATTGTGTAAGATCATAGTCCAGCATATATCAGAGGCAGTTGATAGCATTCTCAGAAAACAGCAAGCTGGTTTTTGGAAAGGGCATGGGTACACAGACCAGATCTTCATTCTACGAAAATAATAGAACAGTTCTTAAAATGGCAAAGACGACTCTACATAAATTTCATAGACTTTGAGAAGGCTTTTGGTAGCATTCACAGGACCAGCCTATGGAGCATTCTGCAGGCATATGGAATTCCTTTCCGTATAATCAACGTCATTAAAAGTTTCTATTTCAACTTTACATGCAGTGTTGATCACAGTGAGCTCAGTTTTGAAGTCAAAAACAGGAGTACGTCAGGGGTGTATCACGTCTGCAATCCTCTTCAACATTGCCATCGACTAGGTAATGCGGCGTACAAGAGAAGACATGCCAAGAAACACTAAATGGACACTCTTCTTATCCCTTGAAGACCTGGACTTTGCAGATGATGTTGCTCTCCTATCACATATCCAACACCATATACAAGAAAAAACAACTCGACTCAATGCATTCAGCCAGCAAACTGGACTGAAAATCAACTGCTATAAGACAGATTTCATGATCTTTAATATTGCCTCACCATCACCAGTACGGATAGAGGATTATGTTCTCACCAATGTAGAAACATTCACATACTTGTGCAGCACCATCAGCCAGGATGAGGGAACAAGCCAGGACATCCGGAACAAAATCAATAAAGCCAGGAACACCTTTAGGAGCTTAAATACAGTCTGGAAATCATCAAAATGCAACACCAAAACCAAACTCAAGATTTATCAGAGCTGCGTACTTTCAACACTACTTTATAGTGGGGAATGAGAAAGTATGACATGTCCAAACTGTCTTCATTCCATATAACCTGCCTCAGAAAAATCCTCCGTATCTTTTGGCCCAGAAAGTGTCAAACCAAGATCTGTTGACACAGTGCAGCCAAGAAGATCTGAGCACCATCATTGCCAGGAGGCGGTGGAGATGGATCGGTCATGTGCTCTGGATGGAAACTGATTCCATCTCCAGAGTAGCAATAAGATGGACACCTGAAGGCATGTGAAAATGAGGCCGCCTGAAAACAACATGGCGAAGAGCTGTGGAAGTCTAGCTGAAAAACCTGGGGCACAGCTGGGAAACTATTGAAAGACTTGCCAGAAACAGACAGGAGTGGAGGAGCTTCGTCGCTGCCCTAAACGCCAGAGGCATAATAGGAACATGATGATGATGATTAGTAAGGTACGTTAATCAGTAAGTAAGTTAAACAAAAGGAAGGAGCAAGTGATTCAGTTCGTCAATATTTTGATGATGGGAGCTATTGAAAGCCCTAAAATAGATAGCTATGCTGAGCACATTAAAACAATGCATTTTAAAATCTTACAACATGATGGGTACCCTGTTGCTATCTACTGTGCTGTACCTTGGCTGCTATTATTGCTGCTCATTGAGTTTCTCCTTAGGGTCTTGTTCCTGCAAACACTGACATACATGCTTAACTTATTCTATTGACTAATGACTAGAATTGGACTATTCATGAGCCCTTCCACTGCAGGATTGGGTTCAAAGTACCCTTTTGCTAGCCTGTTCAGACCTTAGTAAGTAGAACATAACTCCTAAGCCACAACTCCATATACATTGACCTCACATCACACTTTTTAAAAAATATGTAGCCATTTGCATATATAGGATGGTTTGACAAGGTGCTTCCCTTAGACTATTACAGCAGTGTATTGTCAGTAGGACAAAGATGTGATTGTGGCTCATTTAATCCTATACATTTGAATAAAATTAATCTTCTATAAGGATCGCTCTCTTTTCCCTTTCCCCCGCTGCCAGGGGACTATATTTTGCCTTTGCAGGGTGATGGATTTGGTGACTTAGTAGATCATTTCCACCTCTGATTTATGCGATCCTATTTTGTAACTGGCTGTAAATCCTCTTGTGGTGATTGGTGCAGTATCTTTCACATTAAAGCTATTAAAACTATACAGAGCACAATCATGTACTCACTTTGACTTATGTTGGAGTCATGTTGGTATTAAAGGGACATCACCACTTCAAAATCCCATTTCTAGCCGAAAGCCTACCCCTCGCTCAGAAAAATATGATTGTAAAGCTCCAAAACTTGACAGGGGGATACAATATCTGATACATTTTTAATTTTTAATTGGTTAGATTTCAAAGTGTTGGTGTCCCTGTGAATCCACTCACTGGGCTAACTCTTTCTCCATCATAAGCCCATAACAAGAGGTAAGCCATCTCTGTAGAAATAAGATTTCACTTCCCATGAGGACAGATCCTTCTAATTGTGGAACATTTGTGTCTTGTACTGTAAGGAGATAATTGGGGGGGGGGGGGGTTGTAACAAGTACTTTATAATTTTAAAAGATAATCCAAGTTCATTTGCTGTATAATTTAAACTACATTGTCTACCTTTGCCGTTTGCAAGTTAGTTGAACCTCTTTGAGCATGTGAACAAAAACTATGTTTGGTTTTTTCATTGGAGGTTAGTGCCACCATGTGGCAACCCTAATGCTCTGTTCTGGTAAATCAGAACTTTTGCATCTGAGGAGGCAGAAAGAGAATTTGTGAATATTTTGTAAGTATTTCTGTGTGTTCAGTTTAAGATTTATTGTTGTTGATGATGATTTTTAACTTACTTTTGGACTCCATGAAGAAACATAGCTCAAATTAGATTTTATCATTTTGTAAAAAAGAAAAGAAAAAAATGAATTAACTAGGGTGAAGGAAGCAGCTGACTGGTTAGTTATGTTTGACATATCAACTGTGCTCTGAAATGAACAATATAAAAATGTTGCTTATTAATTTAAAAAGAACACGGGTCTGTTCTTCTCCCAAAATGCTAGTGGGAGTTATCTGTGTTCATTTGAGTCCAGCTCCTGCTCTCCTAATTCACATGAGTAGTCCCATTGAAATCAGTGGGCTTGATTCTGATTTCATTTGCTTTTCAAGAGAAAGTCCACAGAAGTCAACAGAGTTACTGACCAATAACCAATGATTCAAGTGAATAGGATCTACTTGGGTAAACTTCTTACTGAGCACTGAGACTTTTGCCCAAGAATGAACTTTTCAGCATCAGTGCAATTTCTATCAAGGTACTGTACCTTTAAAAATGCAAATTTAACATAAGGCCAGTGGGCCACATCCAGTGAAACATGCTCACTTATACCAGCAGTGACATCAGTCCATAAACATTACCTTAAAGTCAAGACATAGACCCAGAAAAGTAATTAGGTTCTGAGCTGAGGCTGCTGGAACAGCTATGTGGTACCTGCACTGAATTGTCTTCCTCGGGGCTTAATATATTCAGCTGGTCCAGGAAAATGTGAGGTGACCCTGTTTCAGGAGGGCAGGGATTGGGAGTGGAAATCTATGTATGTCCTTTTGATTTCCTGTTTGAGCAATGGATCAGGGCGAGCAACAGAGAAAGGGTGTTTAGCCTCAGAATTTTGTGTGTGTTAGAGCTGGATGACTGCAATGGTTTCTGTAAATTGATCTAAAGGGATAATAACATACATCAGTGCCTGGGCTTCCTTCTCAAGAAGGTGATTGAGGGCAATGGTGGGAAAGTTGGAAAGTAAAATTAAAATAGGCAGCTGGGACCAGATGGCTTTTCCTCCTTCCCAAGGTATTTTATGTTATTAAAGGGCCAGTTCTGCCTTTAGGTGTGTACTAATGGGTCCCACTGAGGTCCATACACATTTTTCAGGGCTGAGTTTTTGGCCTGGAGTAGCTAGTTCGTATGTTCTTTGCATTTCAGATATTGATGCTTTGGAAGACAACCTAATTGTTTGAAAATTAAGCAAGTGGAGAGATAAAGGTGAGGTGGGGGTAGAAAATATCACTGGATAATGGTGTTTGTTTCATTGAACTCCCACTACCCTTGATGACATTGGTAGTAGTATTTATTTAACCCAGACAATTTATGTTCAAGTACAAACATATACTAAAAATGCAAAAAACCTAGCCACGAAGCAATCACTTCTTACTTTGTAAATGACTAGGCAAGTAAGCTCATTTCCTGCTGTGGAGTAACACTTACTGAGGAACTCATATGTGCTAATAACATTATATGTTCACTTGTATATTGAGTCCTCCATGCTTTCTCTTCCCATGATGCTAAGACCCCTACCCTACAGTCCTGATGCAGGCAAAAATCCCAGTGAAGTAAGAAAAGCAGGATTTGGCCTAATATGGTTATTTTGCAATCTTATGCTGAGAAGCCTCTGAGTAGATGTGGGAAGAAAGGCTCAAATAATTAGTATGGAGCTATTTGATGGAAGAGGAGAGCTTATGGCATTTATAAGGACTGCAATGCTCATTTCATGATATGGTAGGCTTATTGCTGTCACAGGTCCATGAGAAAAGCTGAATTTAACCTCAAATCCTGAAAATGGAGGAATAAAAGAGATACATTCCTAGAATGCAAACACACAAAACAGGAATTAAACAAGAATAGTGTATTTTTGTATAAAAAGCACACAAACAGTAGGTGCAGTACATGTAAGAGTATATCCTGAACGAAAAGGAATTAGTCTGAAAATATGTTAAATAAGTGTATCAACAATCAGGGTTCAGTGGGCGGGGGGAGGACGTGGATAGAGGTAAGGGGGGTGGGAGGTAAAAAGTTTGGGGACCACTGAGCCAGGCAGTCTGTGGCACTGAGCACCACAGTGCCTCACTTTTAGGCACCTAGAACATCACTACAGTTCACAAAGTGTGAGTTTGACACCTAAGCTCCTATACAATGAATGGGGAGAGATAGCACCTTAGACTGCAGTTCACAAAAGCCAATGTGCTAGGCAGGAAGCCACCTAAGCTAGCCAGTTGGAGATGCTGACCACTGGGGTGTATGCTAAGTACCACCCCTCTCATGGAGTAAGGCGTCTAAGTCTAGGCTGCAGGGACTGTGCCTATCTCTGCTTGCAGATCCCTGCCGGGAACCCTCTCTGGAGTCAGGAACTATTTTTTGCAAGAAGCCAGGGAGGGTATTTGGGCCAGAGAGACAGAAAAAAGTGTGTGTGTGTGTGTGTGTGGGAGAGAGAGAGAGAGAGAGAGAGAAAGAGAAAAGGAGAGCACAAGCATGAAAATGACTCTATAGCCCGAGAGCACTCACCCAGGATGTGGAAGACTCAGAATCCAGTTCCCCTACTCCAGTTACTCTTTGATTATTTATTCACAGTGCAACAACTTCAACAGGAAAGACTGAGGGAGGCCCACATTAAGAATATCCCACCCATAGCCCACTGGTTAGGGCACTCCCCTGAGAGGTGGCAGATCCCTGTTCAAATCCTTTCTCCCCCTCGAGAAGAGTGGGGACTTGAACTGGAGGTCTCCCACATCCCAGGTTGAGTACCCTAACCACTGGGCAAAAAGTTATGAGGGAGTTCTGCCACCTGTCTCCCATGCCCCCAGCTGGCATGCTCAGAGGGTGCCAACTGGATTGGGCCCCACAGGTGACTTAAGCGTCCAAATGCCTGTCTTCCCCTGGTGCATGAATCGCTCTGAGGCTTAGGTGGGAGACAGACAGCTGGATGCCTAGCCTGAGGTAGCAGTGCACATGCCTGGAGGCAGAAGCTTGGGTGCCTAGGGAGTTTTTACTGCAAAAACTTAGGTGCAGAGTAAGTTTAGGTGCCTAAAAGGTTCAGCAGCAGTTTTGTGCATCTCAATAGTGCCAAAATTGGGACTTAGGCACCTAATTCCTTTTGTGCATCCTTAAGTGTCTGTATTACAAATAACCCCTACAATTGATACTCTCAGCAGACGCCAAATCTATCTATCATAGCTGCTTATGTAACCCACACACCTCCTGGGTGTGGTATTCTGTCCCATCTAGTGGCACCGAGACCACTTAGAGAGAGATTAATGAGTCTGCTTTACAGCCTTAGCTAAGGGCCACTTGGTTTTTAGCTCATGCAGTAGAGGCTCATGCATTTAGCTCCAGAGGTCCCAAAGTCCAATCCCAACCGCTGACCATCGGGATCTGTCGGTGTTACACTTATATGACCCTCATTACCAAAGTATCTGAGTGCTTCGCAATCTCTAGCATATTTATCCTCCAAACACTCCTGTGAGGTAGGGAAGTGCTGTTTTACAGATGAGGAGTTGAGGCACAGACAGGCTAAATAACTCGCTCAAGGCCATACAGGAAGTCTGTGGCAGAGCAGGGCATTGACTCCAAGTCTCTGAAGTCTCAGGTTAGCACCCAAACCATTGGACCATCCTTCCTCTCTAGATTGACTGGGTCACGGAGACTGGGTTAACCTCACTTCTCTAAGTTGTCTCTCCAGACCAAAGGTATATTGGTGTGATGGCATGAGGAAGTTTGATCTGATACTGTCCCCCATGCTCTGCTGGCTACATAGCTTACTAAAGAGCGTCAGTCTCATGGACTAAATTAATTGGAACTCTTAGTACTACACAGATAATTTACTCAGGGAGGGAATTTTGAGCAGCAGTCTTGTACAATAGAAATGAGGAATACATGAAGCAACTTCTATATGCATTGTGTAATTGATGTTGTAAACCTCTACAGGATTGCGTAATTGATGTTTTCATCCTCCTTACATCATTACAAGTAAAATAGATTGCTTTTAAAAGCAATGATCTCATTCATTCCTCTTTGCTGATTGGCTGGCTAAATTAAGAAACAGAAACATTTATTTAAAAAGAGTGCTTATCATGAGTGTCCTGCAAGAGTGGTGGAGAACTGTCTTCATAGGTGAATTAGTGTTCCAAAGAAAACTGGGGAGAAAAGAAGATTAGAGAAAAACAAATGCCTTGCTGATCTTCAAGAAAGGGAAGAAAAGTGATCTTGGAAGTTACTACCTGTAAGTCTAACTCCTATTCCTAGTAATAAAATAATGGTACATGTATGAAAAGGAGGGGAGGTCGGCTCTCTTAGCTTCTACATGATAACAGACCCCTGGGCAATATGCAACCAATATGTTTATAAAGGATAGATGGTGCCAGCCAAGCTTGGGGTTTTTTGGTGATAAAAATTACACTGTTGGTGGATGAGTTATCTAATGGGGCACTGCCGGGTTCTGTCTTAGGTCCAGTCTTATTTGACATCTTCATTCTGTGATCTAGAAGAGAGAGTAAATAGCATCGTCAGTGAAAATTGTTGACGATGCTAATCGTGAGGGACTTGAGAGGACATATAAAATGACAGGGTCTAAAGTAGCTGTTACCACTCAAGAAAGAGATCTTGGAGTCATTGTGGATAGTTCTCTGAAAACATCCACTCAATGTGCAGCGGCAGTCAAAAAAGCGAACAGAATGTTGGGAATCATTAAGAAAGGGATAGAGAATAAGACAGACAATATATTGCCACCGTATAAATCCATGGTACGCCCACATCTTGAATGCTGTGTGCAGATGTCATTGCCCCATCTCAAAAAAGATATATTGGAATTGGAAAAGGTTCAGAAAAGGGCAACAAAAATGATTAGGGGTATGGAACAGCTGCCATATGAGGAGAGATTAATAAGACTGGAACTTTTCAGTTTGGAAAAGAGACGACGAAGGGGGGATATGATTGAGGGCTATAAAATCATGACTGGCGTGGAGAAAGTAAATAAGGAAGTTTTATTTACTGCTTCTCATAACACAAGAACTAGGGGTCACCAAATGAATTTAATAGGCAGCAAGTTTAAAACAAACAAAAGGAAATATTTTTTCACACAATGCTCAGTCACTCTGTGGAACTCTTTGCCAGAGGATGTTGTGAAGGCCAAGACTATAACAGGGTTCCAAAAAAGAACTAGATAAGTTCATAAAGGATAGGTTCATCAATGGCTATTAGCCAGGATGGGCAGGGATGGTGTCCCTAGCCTATGTTTGCCAGAAGCTGGGAATGGGTGACAGGGCATGGATCACTTGATGATTACCTGTTCCGTTCATTCCCTCTGGGACACCTGGCATTGGCAACTGTCGGTAGACAAGATACTGAGCTAGATGGACCTTCGGTCTGACCCAGTATGGCAGTTTTTATGTTCTTATCACAGATAAATACCACAAAGATCAAGAAATCATACGTATGGGCAAAAGGGAATAATACAAAGGGACAGAATCAAATCTAGTGTGATTTGCTGCCTCTCCTCTCCCTCTCTCCTCAAAGAGTATTTACAAAGCACTGGAAGCTTAAAGCTGAAGGGGTTCATTTTGCTCCACATCCTATTTTTCAGAAGATGGCTGCTGTTTGGAAAAAACTAACTGTCGTGGGAGATGTTGCCTGTGGCAAGACATGCCTCCTGCATGCCTTCTGCAAGGAAGAGTTTCCCAAATGCTATGAGCCAACAGTGTTTGAAACCTATGTCAATGACACCGAGGTTGATGGGAAGTCGATGAAGCTGATGCTCTTTGATGTACCAGGGCAGCGCCAAGGTAATTATCAGCACTTCCGTTCGTTGTTCTATAAAGGCACAAATGTCATTTTAATGTGCTTCTCAGTGGACAGGCCAAATTCACTGCAGAACATCCTTGACATTTGGATTCCAGAGGTCAGACTGTTCTGCCCCACAGCTCCCATTGTTCTGGTGGCTACCGAGAAAGAACTGAGGAACGATGAGGGTGTGCTGGAAAGACTTGCTAAATTGGAACAAGAGCCAATAAAGACGGCAGAAGGAAAGGCCTTGGCTGCTAGCATTGGGGCATATGCCTATCTGGAGTGCTCTGCAAAGACGAAAGATGGCATTGAGAGAGTCTTACAGATTATTGGTCAAGCTGCAATACGAGATGGAAAGAAGAGAAGAAAGCATCGGGTGTTCTTCAGATTGTTGTAAGAAGAGCAAATGTTATTTTTTAAAAAGCATATAAGTACATAGATAACTTATTGAGAAGTTAGATGGCATGTGGGAGCTTTATGAGTATTGCATGAATGCTTTCATGGGGCCAGATTGTCCCTCCTCTGGGGAAAAAGCTGGGTAGAGGAGAGGAACATGCAACATTTCTCTTGAAGAATCTCTACTGGGTCATTCTGCTGGGGCGTGAGTGGGATTTGCCTCCTCCCACCCCCTCAGAAATGAGGCATGGATACAAACTCCAGAACTGTAGCAGATCGAGCACTCACTGGCGCAGCACCTCCTGCTGGTCATCCAGGAATTAGCTCTTTTCCAGCCCTGGAGCGCCCCCTGCTGGCCGGTGACTCTTCTGCCTCAGGCCCCCATGTCCCTCCCGGACCCTGGTGCTGCTTTTCCTTGGGTTTCTGCCCCATGGCAGTCCCCATGCTGTGGGTCTCCTCTCCCAGGGGAACCCCCAACCCTCTAAGCCCACCTTCCCTCAGTGGCTACTGCCAGTCATCATCTAGCCCGCATTCTCTGAGGCAAACTACAGTCTGTAATGGCCACTCATCACTGGCAAGGGGGTTGGACCAGCTGCTTCTGCCTATCCCTGGAGCTCTGCAGCCCCACTACCCCTTTAGGCCTTTAACAAGGCCTGCAGCCTGGGGAGTTGCCAGGCTGGAGTTCCCCAGCTCCTCTTGCCCTTCCCCAGCACCGCTCTATTTCTGGTACCCTGTGCTCCCAGGCAGCTAGGTCCTTCCCACTCTGAGGCTGGAGTGAGACTGACCCAACTCCTCCCTTAGCCCTTCTTATACTGGTCCAGCCAGGCCCTGATTGGCTGTCTCAAGCCTGCTCATGATTGGCTCCCCGGGATAGGCCTTCGAACTCCTTCAAACCCAGAGCAGGGTGACCGCCCCACTACAAGAACCCACAGATGAACTGAGATTTGCACAGATCTTGAGAGATGAAAGTGAGGCCAAAGCCGTAATTCTCCACAGAAGTATGGTGATTCTGCATTACCTCCTCGATCTCATGGCTTTCAGTGCAGCTCCCTGTTAGCACAGTTTTAGTGGCAAGGCCCTGTGCTGGCTAGGCTAGGCTAGTTCCCCTGCAGCTTCCTTACACATACTCACATGGAGCATATACTTAGGGCAAAAAGGCTCCATGCAAAAGTTCATACAATCACAGGCTATATTAACTGGATTGTTGATTACCCACTGCTTTCCTGCGAGGACAATGCACATAGCACACCAAATCCCAGCCTTTTCCATGTTTAGATTCCCCATGCCACAGGTCTGGAGATGGAATGTAGGCTACTGTGATGGTGGCCCCCACCCTTTCCACATACAATCTGGTCTTTAACAGGATTCTTACCTTTAGCATGCATTCAATTAGAACCTGATAGGTACAGGATAAGAGAGGTCCGAGAGCTCTACTGAAATAGAGCTTCGATGACATCTAATCCTCAACATCCTTACTTTTTTGGAGACCTCTTACATATTTTTCTCCTTCTCTAGCACTTGTGGACAGAAGCAATGAAGTAAAAAGAATGCCAGCGATGCAGCCAACAGTTGAGAGAAATTTTCTACCTAGGGTGAGATGGGGACATCCCACCAGCAGCAGTGGTGAGTCTCCAGAAGCCAGAATGAGATGTAATTGAACTTGGACACATTAATACACACCTCCTTTATTTCAAGGACGGATATTAAGAGCATTGCTGGCTGTCCTGGAAAAGAGATTTGAATTCTGGCTATAGATGCAAAGATGGCTGGTAAATAACATGACTAGCATTTATTAAAGACATACTCTACAGATCAGAAGGTGGATAAAAAAAAACAATCCTGGAATGAATAATCTTAGGATCCTGGTATCAAGGGACAAGGAACTAATTTATTGAGCCTAGCTCATCGTACAGAAGGAAAATATCCTTTGGTATCTTTCTCAATGTCAGTTCCATCATTGAAGCATCTTGGTTATTGTCCCACTGGAGGAAACAAAATCAGAGTAACCAAAATCTTCATCCTGATATTTTAACAGAATAGCAAATCCAAAAGAAAGATAATTAAGTTCCAGCTGCATTAAACATTTTCTTACCCATTCTTCCAAACTGATAAGAGTTCCGCTGGCTGTAGCACTAAGGTCCGAGTGTAGATTAGGCATCGGTTGTTGTACCACCATGGCTATGAGTAGAGTCCCCTTCCTCCCTGTAGTTGCTACTAGTGGTCCTTCTTGAAGTGAGGTAGGTGCTAATAATTTGGCTTCCACTCTGTTCTTCCAATACATGCACCAACTGATCTTTAGCAGGAGCCAGCTATTCATCCCCTGACTATTTCTTCAATCTGTCTCTGGATGGGTGTAGTCCCCAGCAGGTTTGTCTGTGGATGCAGTTTGTTGGCCCCTGGATCCAGTTTTTAATTCATTTATTATTTAGGTTTCAGAGTAACAGCCGTGGTGGTCTGTATTCGCAAAAAGAAAAGGAGGACTTGTGGCACCTTAGAGACTAACCAATTTATTTGAGCATAAGCTTTCGTGAGTTACAGCTCACTTCATCGGATGCTTATGCTCAAATAAATTGGTTAGTCTCTAAGGTGCCACAAGTACTCCTTTTCTTTTTATTATTTAGGTTTCTCAGAGTTCTTGGTGCCACACCTTATCCTGTTATTGGTCTTCTCTTTCTTACATTCTTATTGCTGGTTGCAACACTGAGAGTTAAACTGAAGTAATTGAACAAACTAGTAATTGTTATCACCCTGTCCACTCACATGAAAAAATATTCAAATGACCAGTGGGCTGATTTACTTGAAAGACCAAGGCATGGAATTTATAACAACAACAAAAAGTTCAACCCTATTAATGAGAAAATTAACTGAAGTGCTTGGAAAAGATCTTACAGTGTAAAGTGAGTTACAAAGTATTTGGGGGCTGACACCCATTTCTGGATAGCATGGGACATGCTGCATCTATGCTACATCACTTTCTACTAGCAGTGGTAAAATCCCCTCTACTTCAACATGCAATTACATCCCAATGGTTTAAGAATAATACTTTACATTTCTAAAGCACTTTTCTTCCAAGGATCTCAAAGCCATTTTAAACATGATTTACTAAGCCACATTCCGTCTCTCTGTGATAGGCAGATAATATCCCCATTTTGCAAATGGGGATACTGAGCAACAGCAAGATTAAGTGAGTTGCCCAAGGTCATCCACATCCATAGCTCTTTCCTCTGCTTTGACTCTTCTTTCTGTACTTATTTTGTCCCTTCTCTTTTCTCTTCTAGTCTCTTCAATTCCTCCTCTACTTCCCCTGCTTCTCCCCTGCCTTTCAAATAATATTTACCTGATATAGGTCCTAAGATAGGAAAGGATCCCCTGGAGGGCTCTTCAGCTTAAGTGCCTATTGAATTCAAATCACATGCTTAAGTGCTTTCCTGAATCAGGGTCATAATGCTTTTAGTTATTTTTTTTACATCATAAAGAGCTTTATTTATTTGGGTGGGTAAGCATTGTTATTCCCATTTTACAGCTTGGGGGTAGGGGTGAACTGGGGAGCTGAGAGGCTGAGGAACACATTTTCCAAAGTGGTCTCTACTTTTGGGCTCTTCAGTCTTTGGGCATCCCACTTGAGACACTTGGGGCCTCATTTTCAAAGGTGCTGAGTGCCCACCACCCCTATAACCTTCAAAACACAAGGGCACCCAAATTTGGAGGCCACTTTTGCATATGTAGACCCACGTGACTTGTCCAAGGTCATACATTGTCAATTGGTTTCTCACGTAAATATATTTAACAACACACAGACTGGCATCTGTTTTCAGTCCAAATCTTTAGGTATTTTGCCTTAAAGTAACAGTGACTTCACCTTTGTGTCTGTCAATATTTACCTCTGTATTAATCAGTCCTTGCCTTGACCTCAGCGTTAGCATCTTCTAGGTTAGTTACTGGTTAACCCCAGGCCTTCAGCCTGCTAGCTTTTTGCACACACAGCCTCTTCTTACTGAGCACACTTATGGAACTGAACAAAGGAAACGAGTTTTTTTGCTAATTTCTCAGGCTATTGTCACATTTCACACTAGAAATCTAATCCTCCCCTTTTTAGCCACAGGCTGTTAAATACGTTCTTAAAGATGGTCAGAGTATTGATGCTGAGCAAATATTTTTTCTAAAACTGTGCAAACTTTACTCTAGAGTTGAGGTCAGCAAAGCTTCATTTGAATGCTTTGTCAAAACTGGAAACAATTTTTTCCTAAGGCTGTGTCTACACTGCAGAGACTGTGCTGGTACAAACTTGCGGAGGGATTTTTTCTGTTGGTGTAGGAACACCACCTCCATGAGTGAAGTTAGCTGCATCGACATAGCTGCATCTGCACTGAGGGTTAGGTTGGTATAGCTGTGTCGGTCAGGCAGGTGGGTTTTTCAATGTGCACCTAACTTTCAAGGGCAGAGCAAAGCTAAATCTCTGGCTCAGCACACTTTTTCGAGAGCAGGTTTCGGTCTGGCTATACAACTAAACCTGTGTAACAGCTGCCCACACATCAGGCCTCTGGACCCCATAAGCAATGCACAGACTAAAACAAAATTAACCAGTCTTGTTTTGAGATTTAGCTTTGACTTATGAGCTAAACAAGAGGAAGGATGGTCCAGTGAATAGGATGCTGGTGTGAGACTTGGGAGGCCCAGGTTCAACTCCTTGTTCCACTACAGGGTTCCTATGTCCTGGGGAAAGTCCCTTTGCCTCTCTGTATGGAGGATCATAGTACTTTCCACCCTCCCAGCGTGTTGTGACAATAAATGCGTAAAGGACTGTGAGATGCTCAGATACTATGGAAATGGGGCCATAGAAGTATGTATTAGATAGACAAGACTGAAATTTGAAACAAAAATCATGAATTCAAACTGCTAGCATTCAAAATCTGTATAATGCCAAACCAGCAACAACGTGAGCCCAGCTCTGAAGTCCATAAATCCTTTTAGACAACTGTTTCTTCCAGAGTAGCTGGTAATCAAATAGTCTTTTTGTTTTGTCTTTGTTAAAATGTGTTTTGTCCCAGTGGCACTCTAATTCTATGTGGTTACATAAATACAAGATGCAGCCCTTTTCATTTGGCAGAATTGTGTCCCCGTGAGGGCGAGAACAAGAGAAACTAATGGAGCACTTTACTTATCACTAAAATAAAGCAACGTCTGGGATAAATGTAATGCATTTGTTTGTTTTTTTTACCAGCTCCTACAACACTTTAGGACAATGTCCAATTGAAATAGCAGAGGAAATTTATAGTATGTCAGATGAATGTGACTGAGTTGCAACTAGGCCAGGATTTCTTTGCAATTTCAATAATGCAATTATGTAACTAAATGATGTTGATGTCTTTCGCACTTAACGCTTACATGACAGAGAAAAAACAACATAGTATGTAGCAATAATAAGATACTGTGCAGGAGCAAGTTTTTCAATTTCAGCCCAATGTCTCTATATATTTCATGGGGAACCTAGGGTGAAATAACAAACAAATTTTGTTTAGAGATTTTGGAAGACATGGTGATTTTTATATGAGCTACAAAAAGCGCATTTTAGTAGACGTTCAAGTTATGGAGAAAAGTTCCTGACTAGCCCCGTACTCAGAGCTTGAAAAGAAGGGAAGGTGTTTCTTTCAATGCGAAATAAAAAGACGCCCATAAATTATTTCACATTTTCAGGATGCTCTGCACGTACCCTGACCTTTATGTGAACTCTGGGTTATGTGTGGGGAGAGAGACATGTTTTGTGCTTTTCCACATTGACCTATAATTTTGAATTGATTTTCTCTATGTAATTCATGTTTCCATTTCATTCTTGGAATAATATTGGCTCCCTCTTGTGGCCAATTTATCATCTGCTGATTCTCATACTCGCCAAAGATTAGCACTGTCAATAATGTGCCTTGTGTTGAAAATACATTTTCTTATTTTTTTGTAGCTTGATTTTTTTCATAATGTCTTGCTACTTCATTATCCAAACTGTACTGCAGATGATTAAAACATTTTACAGTATATAGCAACAAACATTCATGCAGCATCAGACTTCTGTAAGAGCACAGGACTTGTCATTATAGTTTAATGGAAATGAAGAGCCCAATCAAAGCACTCCACACTTGGGATACCCATCGTCGCCTTCTGTGCATAGAAGGTTGGAAGGTTTGGGCTTAAAGTTTGCAATGAACAAAGCCCAGACGACCCTAGAATGGGTAGCAAATAACTCTGTGCTCCACTTACCCAACGCATACAGGGAAACTAATTATCATTTTTTAAAGCATGTGTGATCATTTATTCTGAAGTTGTTATGGGCCTAAGTGGCTAGTTCAGGAGACTGGTAGTAATCAGAGTCTGTTGCTTGTTGGGAACAGATTGCCCTCTTCTGGAGTGTCCTCTGAATTCTTTACTTGTGGAATTTGGGTTTCTTTTATACACAGGGGAAGAAGCCTCACATTTGGCTCTCAAGCCCTAGGGCAGAGGTGGGCAAACTACAGCCCGCGGGCCACATCTGGCCCACAGGACCGTCCTGCCCGGCCCCTGGGTCCCCAGCCCCTCCCCCGCTGCCCCCCCTCCCAGGCAGCCAGGTTGCTGCGCAGGGAGCACTCTGGGCAGTGGGGCTGCGTGCTCCTGCAGGGCAGTGCGGCAGCAAGTCTGGCTCTGGCCGGGTCAGGGGATGGGGAACGGGGGGTTTGGATAAGCATGGGAGCCCTGGAGCACCTGTCAGGGGGCAGGGGTGTGGATAGGAGTCAGGGCAGTCAGGGAGCGGGGGGGGGAGGGTTGGATGGGGGTGGGAGTCCTGGGGGGCCTGTCAGGGGGTGGTGGATCTGGGGGGGCAGTCAGGGGACAAGGAGCAAGAAGGGTTGGATGGGTCTGGAGTTCTGAGGGGGGCAGTCGGGGTGGGAAGTGGGAGAGGTCGGATGGGGGCGGGGCCAGGCTGTTTGGGGAGGCTCAGCCTTCCCTACCCGGCCCTCCATACACTTTTGCAACCCCGATGTGGCCCTCAGGCCAAAAAGTTTGCCCACCCCTGCCCTAGGGAGTCTCCTGACATTGATGCAGCTCTTGGTGGGGAGGCACAAGATCGTATGTGCAGAGATCTGCACACCCTCCTGTTCTCTCCCTGGGTCCTCCTGGAGGATCTGCCCTCTCTAGAGTACTCCTGGAATTCCCCTTTTCAGTGGGGATTCACATCATGGATCTGTGGAAAATCAAATACAGCTCCAAGTTATACAGTGTGTACCCCACAACCAACAGGGGCCAGCATAATAATTTGGGGTGAAATTCACCCCTGTGTAGAGGCCAGCTTAAGGCCTATGCATTACTTAAATTCCATTTAAGCCCTAAATGGTGCATAAACTTTGTGTTGCCCTCTCCAGAGTATATTGGGCCCTTAGTTTAACTGCCATTGTGGACATGAATCATGTAACATCTGCGGGGGGGCTGGGGGAGGGCGGTGTTAGAAAGCTGTTTCAACTGTGGCTCCAAGCACAAGCATGGGTTACACATCCCCATATGCAGAGAGGAGGCAGATACTTTCAGCCTCAATTACCTTTATGCTAGACTCAGAACAACAGAGAAAGAAAGAACAACAGTGAAATGTGCAGACAAGAACACAGTGTGTGTCTCCTCTCTAGCAGGCTGCACTGAACACACCACACTTTCCTATTCTGACCTGAGTCTTTGCAGGTGACAAACACAAACTCAGAAACAGAGACAAAGCAGTTAGATAGCTACATGTACCACATATGGTCACCACATTAAATTAACAGTAGCATAATTCCAGCCAACTTGTATTTGAAGAACAGTCACACCAGATACACACTTCCTCATTCCCAGCTTAACATACACTAATGCAATATGGGTTTAGTCCCCCACTAGTGGCTGGGTTAAGGAGTCTGCTTCGTCTAACTGCTAGTGGCTATAGTCCTCTAGTTCAGACAGTGGTTAATGCTTTTAGTGCTGACCGTCATTGCTTCAAACCCCAATGTTGGCCCAAGTGGACTTGGATACACTAACTTGCCATAAAAACCTCACTTTAATGTTTACTTCTGAATAGTCTCCCCAGATTGCTAGCCATCATTGACCCACAATCACCAGTACTTAAGCCTGGAAGGAAATGATGTGTCTGTTCTCTAGATCTTTTCAATGGAAAATAAATATAAATAAATAATATTATAAAATAAATAAATTATTTATCACTCACCATATGTAGAAAAAGACAGATACTAAAAAATTAATATTCTTGGAAGGGTCTCTCACCACTGTTAAATAGTTTAATTCAGTTTATCTGCTGGAGGCTAACTTTAAATTAATGTTCCACTTAAAGTGCTTTTTTTTATTATTCTTTAAAAATGATTCATGGATCCAGCTACATTTTAATAGCCTACTGTAAACATCTTATATGGTGCATTAGTAATAAATTGTTAACAGATGGCAATGTTCTAAAGCATACTGCTGGCAGTGCAGCCTGATGCTTTTCATTCAGTCTGACCTCACAATGAGGGGTACGTGGACACTTTTTTGAGCTACTGGGGGCTCAACTCTGGTAAGCCATGGCCAACTTCCACCTGGGATTATTAGAGCCACTCCACCCTGCTTTGCATTGACCCAGTGCTTCAGGCAGTGCAGCTGAGAGTGCTGTGCGAGGAGGACCTGGTATGGGACTTCGGCCCATTTAAGTGCAAGTCAATGACTCGTGAGGGAATGGGGTCCAATGTTCGTAAAATGCATTTGTAATTATTTCCCTCTCCTAAGATTCAGTCGGTTGGTCTCAGGGTAAGAAGACACTCTGGCTTTACAACTGAAAGGATATGAAAAATAGTATGATGGTAACAATTTCCAGAATTCACCGTGACACTTCTAAAATGGTTTTACTGTATAATGTGGGACAAGCGGATTGTAATCTCTTCAGTGCAGAGCCATCTTTTGTTATGTGTTTGTACTTCACCCAGCAGCATGGGGCTCTTTAGGCCAGCAGCAGCAGCACCATGCAAGGAAGATTAATAACTCTCACCAGTGGCAGCCTTTCAATCCGTTCCCTCAGGGCTTTCTCTGACTGATTCATAAACAAGTGATTCCAGACAAAAACACTAAGTCCCAATTACCAGAGACCTTTCCAACTTCTTAGTTTGCTGGAATGGTGTGACATACCTGGGAACAATCCAGACTAATGAGCAGCTGTGTCACCCTTGCCCTGGAACCTTGGGTGCCTTATGGTGCCTTGCTGAAGGACTTCCTACCTGGGCCACTCACAAACAGCCTTCCAGCATGCAAGCCACACCCTGAGGGTTTGTGTGCAACTGCAGCCTGCCAGCCACTTGGGTTCTCACCAGCCTGGGTTATGCTGCAGGGTGACCCCAATGCACTCCCAGTCTTACATTTCCCCCAGGAAATGTATGTCCTGTACTATCCACCCATCTCCTGGACAACACAATTTTATATAGAGTCTGTTATTTCTTTAATAGAAATAATATGAATACAACTTGCCACCCAAAATGGAGTTTCCCAAACACTCCTGTTTAAACAGATTGTATTAGATAAAACAATAAAAGAAGTTTATTATCTACAAAGAGATAGATTTTAAGTGAGTAGAAGTAAAATGAGGCATAAAAGTCAGAAATGGTTATAAGACAAATAAAGATAAAAAGCAACCAGGGCCTAAAATTAACAAAATTCAAAGCAAAGTTTTCTCATTACATGCTTTCAGCAGTCTTACTGACCAAACTTCTTAGGTCAGGACCCCTTCTCCCAGAATCCAATGAATGCTTCCTTTTTTGCTTTGGGAGCTGTGAATGCGATTGGCAGGGAGAGAAAGAGGGGTGCCTTGGGGTGTGTGTCCCTCCTTTTCATAATTTCAGTCCCACTCTTGAAAAACATTTGGGTACCAGGATACAAAAAGTCCTTGGGGAAGGATGTTCCCTGCTGCTTTTTCCTCACCTATTTGAGCTTCCTTTGTTTCCCTTCCTGCTTGATTAATCTGTTTACCACTTAAACACAAATTAAGGAGAGCACACATTCCTTTGTTTGAGACAGACCTGTTTGCCCATCTCAGTTTGGAACATGTGTTAATAACACCATACAGTGGAATCTTATAACTTCACATACAATGTTGCCATGCATATTTTATCGAGATGATACTCACTAGCAAATTATGAGTTTTCAGATGATACCTTACAAGGTATACCTTGTACAAAGATTATTACAATAGTGTGTAGGGTGTGAATACAGGGGAACATTCTGCCCCAGAGGAAAAAGGGAACACCCTTCCCCCACCCCCCCCCGATAGCTGGCACCATTGCCACTTCCCCTCTATCTTTATATCCCCACCTACCATCTCCTTTGCAATAGCCAGGATTGTTAACCCCTCATGCACTTGGATTTATGGAGCAACTTTTTATTTGTCACAGGGTCTGATTCCTTGTCCCTAGGTGCTACCGCAAAACAAACTATCATTAATGATACTGTTATAATTTATTAATAATAATTTACCAAACACAATACATGATGGTGAGGTATAAAGATTTTATTGGGACTTGTTTGGGTTCATGAGACATGCAGCCCTCCTAAAAAAATCACATCCTTAGCTGATTTCTCTCGTGCTGTATGGAATGTTACTCCAGAGTCTCAGATGCTGCTACCGTTTGCAGATTAAATATGTCAGCCTTCCTGAAAATAATGTGGCTTCCCGGCAAACCAAGCTCATTATTGTTATTTATTTCTATAGCACCATCTGTTTGCATCTGTGAATACAACACTGCACAATAGGAAAACTGTCCTGTAATCAATAACAGGTCCCTGCCACAAAGAACTTGCAGTCTAAAGGCCCAGTAGTTACAGTACAAAACACAGTCTAGCGCACATTGTTGAAACGTCATTGGAGCTGAAAAGCTTCGTGGACGAGAGGGAGTTCCAGGATCTTTGTCATACATTTAAGAGGTGCAAGACAAAATTTCTAGTGAAATCCTTCAGGCACTGACTGAAACCTCCCACTGAAATCCTCCTCAAGTTGCATTGTTAGCTCTGAAAATGCATCTACAGCCCACTTCAAAAAGCTGCTCGCACTGAAATACCTGCAGTAGCAACAGGGGAAGCCCAAGGATGCTGAAAAAAAACAACCAGCCAGCCATCTGATCTTCTGTCCCCAGTGATCACTATGGCAGTGGGTACACTCTGTTAAGGTGGGATTCTGCCTCTCACTCCTGTGTGCCACTCCAGCAGTATGCAGAGGCAAACAGCCTGGAAGCCAGCCAAGGCAGAATTACCCTGGTGTAGGCAAGGCACATGGCTCCCATAAGAGCCTGTACACAGGTCCCCTTCTACGTCCCAGAAAGGGGAGGCTGTTAATGGGAGGGGAGTGCCTGCAGCATGTGCCACTATAACGCTAACAGACCCCAGTTGTCGGCGGGTGGGATCAAACCTGGGACCTCTGGAGCTTAGTGCATGAGCCAAAAGCCAACTGAATGTAGAGCAGACTCATTTGCTCTCTGGTCTAGGTGCCACTAGATGGGACAGAACACCACATCCAGGAGGTGTGTGTGTTACATACTTCCCCTAGATGAGGAAGCGGTCCCGAGCTTCAGAGACTTCCCAGTTGAAATTCCAGACGAGCCCCTACTTATAACATCGATAGACCCCGGTCATCAGTGACCGGGATTGAACCGGAGACCTCTGTGTATGACCCTCTACTGCCACATGGCTTTTAGCTAATGCTGTAGCAGCAGGGCTGGATTACCCAATAGGCAGACTAAGCACGTGCTTAGGACACCAGCAAAGCAGGAGGCACCCAAAAAAATGAGATTTTTTTTTAAAAAATTTGATATTTGATATTTCAAAAAAAGCATTGAAGTAGTCATCATGGGGAAAATCAGAACTTTGTTGGACTTCCTTACACTCCACTACACACTCTTCCTCCATTTTTCTGTTCTTTTTATTACTTATCGCCACTTAAACCAGGGGGGCATCCTACTAACGTAGATTTAAATAATATGAGGAAATCAGATCCTGTCATATATTGCAATAAATTTATGTTTTATTATTGATATATTCTTCTGAGTTATACGTACTTGATTCGTTTTTTTCTTTCTTATATATATATTACATATATACATAAACATAGTGTATGTTGTGTAATTTGTTGTTTTTTTTTAAGTTCAGATAACTGAGATAAGGATGAAACGTAGCCAACTGAGTAGAGCACAGAAACATAAACTGGCAGAAGAAAAGAAACAAAAAACTAGTGAAATTTTCCAAAATCTTCCAAAGCTGACATCATTTTTCAAAGTGAATCCATCAGAAGCAACATCTTTTCTCAGTAGCACAGACATCGTTCCAAAACCTGTAGGTGTTTCAGAGACTGACCCTTCTTCTATTGGTGAAACAAACACCATTCCAGAACATGTGGATGTGTCAGAAACTGTAACTGATCATCCTACTCCTGGTGGTAAAACAGACATTGTTCTAGAAGGTGTGGATGTGTCAGAGACTGAACCTGCCCATGCTGTAAATAATGGAAGAAAAGATCCTGGTATGTGGGTTAATTTCAGTACTGATGATGTAGCTTACTGGATAGATCGTGGACCAAATGACTGTCAACACCACACTGGGCCATTTGACAAATCACGTCATACTTTTACCAACAGCAAACAAACAAGATATTGTCTACAAAAAATATTTTTCGGCATGAAAGCGAATGGTGAGAAGTACACTCGAGAATGGCTACTGTATTCACCATCAACAGGGTCTGTGTACTGTTTTGTTTGCACACTTTTTGCATATAAACCCTCAACATCCCGGTTTACTGCAAATGGATTTAGTGACTGGCAGAATACTGTTTTAATTGAACAACATGAAAATAGCACTACGCACAGAGATTCAATGTTGACATATGTAAATCGAAGACAGGGCTTTGGATTGACACAAAAATTGGAAGAACAAATTAAAGGGGAGCGTGAATATTGACAACATGTCTTGCAGTATGTTATAGCTGTTATTCAAACATTAGCTGAATGTGGTCTGCCTTTCCGGGGATCAAATGACACATTTGGATCATTGCAGAATGGAAATTTCTTGGGATTCTTGGAGCTTGTAGCTCAGTCTGACCCATTTTTAGCAGGCCATATCTCAACATATGGGAATGCTGGTAAAGGTAACCCATCATACTTATCCAAGACAATATGTGATGAACTCATTGATCTAATGAGTGACAAAGTTCGTTCAACTATTGTGGCTGAAATAAGTACTGCTGGGTACTTCAGTTTATCTGTCGACTCTACACCTGATCTTTCACATATTGATCAATTGAGTATTGTACTGAGATATGTGTCTCCCACAGATGGAAAACCAGTTGAACAATTTATAACATTCCTCAATTTGAAAAGCCACACTGGTGACGAAATGGCAAATCAAGTACTGCATTATCCGTGCCAAGTTTGCAAAATAGATTTCTCAAAGTGCAGAGGTCAATCTTATGACAACGCTGCCAGCATGTCAGGGCGTTATCAAGGAATGCAGAAGAAGCTTTTAGAACAGAACAAATATGCCATATTCATACCACGTGCTGCACACTCTCTCAGTCTTGTTGGCCGCCGTGCTGTTGATTGTTGTCCGGTGGCAGTAAGTTTTTTCTCAACAGTCCAGTTACTTTATACATTTTTCTCTGCCTCAACACACCGATGAGCAGTTTTTAAAACATATTTGGGCAATGATTGTGTGTTGAAATCTCTTTCTAATACTCGCTGGGAGGCACATGCAGTGGCAACAAGTGCAATTCTGGAGTCCTACTCAAAGATTGTGGATGCATTAGAAAGTATAGCTGAAGACCAATCACAAAAGGGAGAAACTATACAAGAGGCAGAAAACATTGCAAACAAGATGCAAGAACTAGAGTTTGTTTTCATGTTGACCATGTGGAATGAAATTTTACAGCACTTTTACCACACAAGTCAAGCTCTCCAAGAACAAGAATTGGGTTTTAAAACATGTGCAGACCTCTGTCAATCATAAGCAGACCACTTACACCTTTGAGGAATGATTTCAAAAGATTTGAAGACATATCAAAAGATATCTTGCCTGATACTAACTACAAAGAAGCCCAGTCCCGCAAGTGAATCAGGAAAAAAACAAGCAAATGATAGCAGTGCAACAGAAACAGCATTGAATCTTAGAGACAAATTTTGCATATCTACTTACTACACTATAATTGATACACTTGAAGCTCCTATGAAGTGGAGAGGTGACGTGTACAAAGAAGTATCAAGTAAATTTTCTTTTCTAAATGATATGGACTTATCTGACGAACAATATTCACAAGGTTCCCAAAAGCTAGTTGACTCATACCCTGTTGACTAGAACATGAATCTCTGTGGAGAAGTACAGCAGTTCCACTGTTATATGCACGCAAAGTTTAATGAAACCGGAAAAATGAAATTCAGTCAAATTGATCTTCATGACACAATATTGAAAGACAGAATACAATGTGTATTTCCAAATGTAGAGATTGCACTACATATTATTCTAACATTGATGATTACTAACTGCTCCGCAGAACGCTCTTTTTCTCAGCTGAAAAGAATAAAAAACCCTCAGAGAACAACAATGTGTCAGGACAGACGTGATTCACTTTCCTTATTGTGTATGGAAGAGGACATGCTTCATCGAGTCAGCTTCTATGAATTTATCCAGAATTTTGCAATCAGATTTTGCAAGCAGAAAATATAGAAAGAAGCTATTTTAATTTCAGCACACATGTAAGTTTTGTGTCATTTCGAAAAATAAAATTTTATTTTACGGTATAGTATTGTTTTTATTTTGAATCACATATGGGGGAGCACCATAATCTTTTCAGTGCTTAGGGCCTCTACAGGTCTTTATCCAGCCCTGTGTAGCAGACTCTTTAATCTCTCTCTCTCTAAGTGGTCTCAGTGCTAGGGGAGGACAGAACACCACACGCAGGAAGTGTGTGGGTTACATCACTATATGGATTCCTGGCTGTTGCAGCTGCCGCTCAGCCCACAGACAGCCTTGATAGCATAAATAGAACAACTGCTTTCCTTGCGGAGAAGCCTAGAATAGGAAGAGCACAGCAATCTTTGCCCGACCCCCCCAGATGGCATCTTCTGTGTTGTGACTACATGAGGCCTGGCACAGAATCCCAGCCAAAGCTGGAAGGTGTAATTCTTCACCAGAGCAGCTCCAGTGAAGCTGTAGTGCAGTCAAGGCTCAGGCTTTATTACCACCATCTCCAAGGCTCCCACCCATGGCAAAATATCGATCACAGACTCTGAGGCAGGCAACAGCTAAAGGCACATCCACAGAATCCACACAGGACTAACCCAGTCATGGCACAATCCTACAGCTCTTATTCCGGCAAAACTCCCATGTCTGGAATTTGGACCTAACTGAATGAATAAACCTGGTTTGTGAGTTTGCACATCGCTATGTTTTCAGAGGTGATTTCTTTAGCATTTGCATGTTGTTATTATTTATTACTGGTATTATCATAGCACTTCGGAGCCCATTCTGTATTGTATAAATACAGAACAAAAAGATGGCCCTACCCCAAAGAGTTTACAATCTACTGCGACAGACCCAGACCAGTGGGGTACAGGAATCTAGTTGAAGGCAAATATACTGGCCACTGGATGAATGGTTTTCTGTCCCTTGAGTGACCAGATCAGGGGCTTCACTAGAGCAATCAGGAACCTGCTAGAACCAATTAAGACAGGCAAGCTAATTAAGACACCTGGAGCCAATTAAGAATATACTAGAATCAATTATGGCAGGCAGACTCATCAGGACACCTGGTTTAAAAAGGACCTCCCATCAGTTAGTGGAGGGCATGCAAGAAGGTGTGCTGCTGGAGGACTGAGGAATACAAGTGTGATCAGGCTTCAGGAGGAAGATCCTGTGGTGAGGATAAAGAAGGTGCTGGGGGGGGAAGGCCATGGGGAAGTAGCCCAGTGAGTTGTAGCTGTCACACAGCTGTTACAGGAGACATAGACAGCTGCTATCCACAGGGCCCTGGGCTAGAACCCAGTGTAGAAGTTGGGCCCAGGTTCCCCCCATCCTCTCAACTCCTGATCGGACACAGGAGGAGTTGACCTGGTCTGTGAGTAACACCAGAAGGGAAGATCTATTTTGGAAAGGGATCTGGCCTGTCCCTGACCCAGTAGGTGGGACAACAGAAACTGTGGAGATTGTTTGCCATTTCCCCCATGCTGGCCAGTGATGAGGTTAACTGAGTGAACGGCAGGTTTGAGCCTCGAGCAGAAGCGGCCAAACTGAGAGCTGCCATGAACCTCTGAGGTGAGTAAATCTGCCAAAAAGTACAGAACCCACCAAGGCAGATGTTAAGGAAAAGTTAGCACATGTGACTCCATTTTGGTTTGGGGCCCACCATTGTTTAAATGCCAGCACATCATACACCAGGAGGAGTAATCCTTAGATACTGAATCCCTGTGAAAATCCTCCTCCTTGTCTCCAGCCTGCCTTGACTCCCAGTATCTGGTTTTTGTCAGTCTCTAACTCCCTGTCTCTTGGCCTTGATGTGAGGCCTCCCATCCTGATAATAAAAATTACTGATGCATGGCTTTAGGACCATGCTGTGTAATTAACATACTGGTATAGCACGAGGAATGCACCAAGCAGGGATAGGTGGTAGATAAGATAAGGGTTTGTTTATTGGCTAAGGTTTCCGATGCACGAGGGCAACATCTTTTGCTAAAAGGTATATAACCTTTGTATAATCTGCATTCAGGGTCCCCTCCTGGCTAGCAGGGGGGCACCACGCTCGAGCGTAATAAACTTAGTGTTTTTTGGGAACTCTGCAGTTGTGGACTTTATTTCTGTGCCTCAGCCTAGATTTGAACTGTGCGTGTCCTACCAGGTGTAATTCGTAGCACTTGTGTGCGTGTCCTACCAGGTGTAATTCGTAACACAGAGGAGGAACTTTGTCACACTACATAGATGGCCCTGTTGTAATAATTGGGCCTACAAATTTACCCTAGTTGTGAGCTCACCTGTGAGAAGTGTGTGAACGTTTATAAAGTGTCATGGTAACCTGTGTTGATGGGAAAAGCTGCAAAAGTAAGAGACAGACTGAATTAATCCAAACAAAAAGGCCTACTGATCTAACTCAAGGACTTCATTAAAATCATGTGTGGTAAACACAACAAGCATGGAACCAGAAATCAATTAACTCAAACTGGTGTGTTGGAAGGTAGGCCTATTTGGTGGACAAAATAATGAGAAGATGAGCTGTTCTGCGCATCACTTCCCTTTTGGGGTCCTTAAAAAAAGAAACTTTGAGAGAAAACCTGGCTACTGGAGTGAGCTTCCCCATGATAGCTGCCACCTCCACCAACTCATGAGACCCCAGGCCTTATTCATCCTAATCCTGAGAGATGTCTGACTCCTGACAAGACTGGGCAATCAGAAGGCATTACCACTTCTGCTGCTGAATCCCAGACACCACCTGGGATGTGAGACTTTGTCTCTCTCTCCCTACCCTTCACTATGTATCCCTTTCCTTCCCTGGCTTACTTCTTCTCTTTCCTATCTCTCTCCTTTTGCAGTCTAATAAATGTCTGGGTTAGCCAGCCAAGACTTCTGTAAGCTTGTGACCAGATAAGTGGCTAAAAGCAATGTCCTAAATAGCCCAATGTCAGTACAAGTTTGCCAGGTCTCAGGGTGGCTGATAAGACCATGTGCCATGAGTGTGTTTCTCCAGCAGTGAGAATTCAAGTGAGTCGACAGCAGAGACAAAAGCTGCATTTTCTACTCCTGGGTGAATTCTGCACATGCGCAGAATTTATGTTTCCTGCAGATTTCTTTGCTTCCCCACAGAAAAATGACTCTGACAGGGAAGCAAATGGAAGCCACAAGAGCTGTCATGCAACCCTCCCCCGCAGTATGTTTCAGGTGTCCAGGTCAGCTGTCAGATAGGTAAGTCACTGTGGGGCAGGGGGCAGGACTGGGGAGGATCCAGCTGGTGGCTCGTACACTGCGCCGAGCTCATCTGCTAGTCCTGGCTGGGCTAGGGAGGATGGGACTTCCTCTTCCCCTGCATGGCATCCAGGACCAGATTTCTCCCCCAGCTGCAGGAAGGTCTGCATTCTCCCCCTCTCCCCCACTTCCCACACCCATCACTCCTCAGCTGCAGGGGGAGTGATCCATGTACAGGGAACAAGTCCCCCATCCACCCAACCCCTGTGCATTGAAACCCATTCATACTCAGACTCTCCTGCTGAGCCTCACCCCCCCACACACTTGGAACCCCATAATGAGCCCGACTCCCCCTGCACCTGGGCTACCCAGATGAGCCACCCACACTCATATCCCCATCTCACTGAGCTCCAACCAGCTGCACCTGGATCCCCACTGCACTGACCCCCACTCCCCCAGCATCTGGCCCTCTCACAGAGCCCCCCACACCCAGACCTCCCTGCCGAGCTCTATACCCCCCACACCCAGACCCCCCCCCACTGAGCCCCAACCACCTTCACCCGGACTCCCCCCGCAGAGTCCCATTCCCGTTGCACCCAGAACCACCACCACCCCACAGGCCCCTGTGTATCCAGATCCCCCTGCACCCAGATCTCCCACTGAGCCACCTACACCCAGATTGCCCCACACAGAACCCAGTAAACCCATACCTTGATCTCCCCCCCCCCACACACACACTAAGCCTCTCCACACTGCCTGCACCTGGCATGGATGGACAGGCCCCTGGGGTGGTTCTGGGGCAGGCCCAGTATTTGCGCTGTGTCTGGGTTGGGTGCAGCTTCACTGCTGAGTCTGTGTCCCGGGGGGTGGGGAGCTGCACAGTGATTAGTGGCCTGTGCTCTCTAATGCCATGCTGGAGCCTCCATTTATTGACAAATAAAATTTGCAGAATTTTAAAATATATTAATTTTTTGACTCAGAATTCTTAATTTTTTGATGCAGAATTCCCTCAGGAGTAATTTTCTCCTTTTGCTGTTCTTTTCTGTTCCCTCTTGTGGTATTTTCTTCTATGGAAATAGGAGCAGACTTTAACAGGAGCAGCAGTAACTACATCTCCACCCCATTTCAACTAACTTCTCTTTTCCCCATCTAAAAGACTGTCAAACAAGGGTTTTTTTTTCCCATCTAAAAACTCTCTCCAGCTAAAGGGGGAAGGAACAAAGAATGTGGTAAAAATGAGAGCCTTACTTCATGCTTTACATTTCAAATGCTCTGTTTTCTTCTGTATCATGAATATAAGATTTTTTTAATGGTGTGTTTGCCATGGTACTAAGCAGGCTGAAGTCTCTGCATGCCAAACCCCGAACCTTGTTTAAAACTCTTTCATGCTGGACAGTAACTGGGGTATGTTAACACTTAGGCCATATGTTCCATCTAAATGAATACAACAGCCCTCACACATACTCATACACATGGTCACATGTATTCTGCTCTGTGCTTGGTTGTCAGTAATTCACCTTGGCACCTTTCATGACACTGAGGAAGCTGCAAGACTCCCACTGACTTCAGTGAGCTTTGGCTCAACCCCATCTAGGGAAAAATCATGAGACGACAAAATAGCAATGGCTGAATTATTCCTATTCAGTATTAATCAGCATTTTTACCTTTCCCCCCACAATCTGGTAAAATCTGCTTTGCTTAAGAACTATGAACAAAGTTTAAATCAGTGTGATGTCAACCTTCAGATCTAGTAAGTGCTATAAATGTGTCAACTTTGGAGGTTTGGATGACCCAAACTGCAACAACAGATGCCAAGGCAGAGCTGAGATAGGGACCATATTCATCCCTGGTGTAACGATACTGAAATCAGTAGAGTTACATCAAGGCTGAATTTGGCCCTAGGAAAGGCTATTTTATTTATTCATCTAGTTTATGTAACACTTTGATTTAAAACTCCCAAATAATCAAAAGGCTGCTATTGTTCCACATGTATTTCAACAGACTTTGGTTTAAAGCTCTTCTTTGGAAAAAAAATATTTTTCCTCAAAATCTTGGTCATATATTTCCCCCCAATTGTATTCCTTCCCAAGTTCCATTTTGCCCCCTCAGACTGTAGTCATATAGAAAATCTCAGCTCCTGGAGTAAAATTAGAGAATGATAATGATATTTATTACCTGGAATCACTTACTGATTTTGCTTGAAAGAGCCTGGAATTCCCTAGCTGGGAAGGAATGGAGTAATCAGATAGATATGGAAGAGTTTTTAAAACAATGATGCCTCTAGTGCACTATTATTCCCCACAAAGATGTGGTTATGTGATAATAGACCTTAGGTAGTATCACCTAATTCTGTTACCAAAAATCTGAATGGGTGGTAAAATGTATTTTGGTAGCTAGAGAAATATTATCATGAGGAATGTGAAACACTGGCTGTCTGGGTTACTGATTTAACTCCCTCAGTGTGATACTAAACTTGTGCTCTAAGTCTCATATTTACGGTAGATTTAGCTAGATTGAGGGCAGGAAAGATGGCCCAGTGGTTGGAACAGTATCTTGAGACCCAAGTTCAATTCCCAGAGCCTAAGCTCAAGCCTAAATGTCTACACAGCTATTTTTAGTGCAGTAGCATGAGCCCCATGAGCTCAGTCAATTCTAACTCCTAGCCCCAAGCGGCCTATTATGATTTGGATGCCCCATGAGGCAAAGCAGGGCATGATCTTACAAGGGTGCAGTAGGCCTGGTTAGGTGGCAGATTTCAGTGAATCTGCCATTCTCTGCACATGGCGTAATCAGGTATATTATTACATTTGCCATGTGTTCCCTCTGGGGAATTTACACAGATGTGAACACCTGAAAGGGAAACATACGTAGTCACAAGAGAAATTAAGTTAAGTGAAACCAGGGGAAATGCTATGGGAAAACTCCTTGCAGAAGATCAGCAAGAAGCTTAAGGACATCTGGATCCCACTTAGTCTCCACAGACTCTGTGAATGTATCAGTGTTTGAAAGGTTTCCCTCCTCTCACCCCCTCCTCCTCCCCATCAGCAGCTTGCTGCAGGAGACATTGAGCTAGGTTCATCCAAGGTTTGTGTATGCTAAATCCAGGCACAGGGCACCCGTGGCCGAAAGTCCTTTAAGGGAGAAGGTTATAGTGAGACCAGCACATACACAGAAGTGTTCTGCCCTGGCTGGGAAGGGGATGGATTAGGAAGACTTAGGCCTGGGCTAAAAGCAGAAGTTGCCCTGGTTTAACTGAAGGTGTGATTTTTTTTTTTAATTGATTTAGTTAAACTGGTGTAACTTTGTGTGTGACATCTTTCTATTGGGTTAGACCTGGTTTATTGGGTCAAGCAAGCTTGCCTCTGTGCTTTACAAACCAATACAAGCCAGGTCTACACCCAGAGGGGGTGTTCACACCAGCGTTTGCACTGGTTGAAGTTAATCTGTTTGTAAACAGATTTAAGTTAAACTGGTGCAACTTCTGTGGGTAGACAAGCCCTTAGATTTAGCACTTGCTCTCAGTAGCCTCCATTATCAGCCTGTTGGGCCCAGACACAAGGTAAGGCACACAAGGCCAGCAGACCAAAGCAGAGGGGACAGGTATAAAGCCACCTGTTTCTCCTAAGATGAATCTCTCTGGGTCTGTTGTTGGGCAAAGAAATGTAATTTATTCCTCTTGACCCAGAGTGACTGAGTCTAGCCCAGGGATCTGAGAGAGCACATTGAATCCTGCCCACCGATAATCACCTTTATTCCATTGTTAATCCCTTCCATTTATCTGAGCTCATCTAGCCAAATTGCACACTCTTCCCATCCTCTCAGGATCTTGGGAAGACACTGGGTGGCCACTTCCTCGATCATGCCTCTTTCCAAGAAGTCACCTTGTCAACTTATTGACCCTTTAACCCAGAAAAAGTCCTCTGAAGAGTGAGAGAGTCTCACTGTTTCACCCTCTCCTGCAGGAGGAAACAGCCCCATCCCTGACTAACTGGTTCTGTCGGGTCTGAGGAAACTCCAGAGCCCTTTGCTACCCAACTAGGGAATCTCCAGGGGCTGTAACAATCAGTTCTGCCTTATAGCACATGGTGCTGCACAGACCTCCAGATACCACTACCCACCAAAGGAAGGTTGGTCTTGTGGTTAAGACACTTTGCTGAGACTCAGGCACTCTTGAGTCAATTCATGGCTCTGCCACAGATTCTCCTGTGTGACCTTTCCCATGTCATTTAATCCCATTGCGCTTCAGTTCCCCATCAGTGAAACTGATATAATAATACTTGCTTTGTCTATCTTATTTCGTTTGAAACTATAAAGTCTTCAGGGCAGGGACTCTCTCTCACTATGTGTTTGTACAACACCTTGCACGTTGGGGCCCCAATCTTGGTTGAGGCCTCAACACACTACTGTAATACAGACAACAAACAGTGAAAACAGCAGTGCTGAATGGAAAGCACTATGAATAATTTTCAGGGGATGCCATTTAAAAAAACTCCCAAACGTTTGTACATTGCTTTCAACTCCCTCCTTTCCTCATCTTACCACAGCCAGGCTCCCACCAAATTCTGCCACTTCTTTCTCTACAGAAGCTCCAAAATCCATCCCTTCCTCTCTTCTCCTGCTGCTGAAATAGTAGCTCGTGCTGGGATCCCTGGCTCAACTCCATTCTATCCTTCTCTGGCCTCTTCCATCTTTCCCTCCTCCAGTGAATCCAAAATACTCTGCCGTGTTCATTTGCTTTTTTTCTCTCCTCTGTGGATCTCTGCAAAGGCTTCTCCTCTTCTCCTTAGTGAAACTCAAGGTGTTCCTGCATTTCCAAAGGTCTCAATTACGCTGCCATCATCTTCGCCTACACATCTGCTTGCCTTCTGTGCTCCACCCTCGCTTTCCTTCTGACTAGTCTCTTTGGGCCATATGCTTCTGTGGCTTGTGCACTGAAAAGCCTAGCAACTGTACAACAAAACCCGATGGTGGACTTAAGCATAAGCCAAAGCCACCCACATGGTGTGATGCCATACCAGCCTTCCCAATAAGAATTCTGCCACAGAGAGGATCCTCAGACACACAGATGGCGGGGTGTATGCTGTGGCAGGAAGTAGGGAAAAGCCAAATGAAGAAGCATCATATTCTGGAGAGCCACCAAGGCCCACCACAGAGTGGGCAGTGTCAGTTACTTGGCAGCAGTAACTTGCTAATGTCAGAAAAGCTTTAGCTAATGCTTCTCATGGCTGGCTATGTGAACCTGCTTTGCCCATTTTCGGAGGAGATTGTTTGATGAAGACTTTGCTCTGTCTGCACCATTTATTTTAACTGCAAAGGGGAACCGACAGATGGCTCTTTGTCACAGCTTACTTCTGACTTTGTGGTCTCTTGTGACACCAGACCTGCAGACCCCCTGGATTTCCATGCAGAAATCCAGACAGGTGCTAATACAACTTCAGGCTGTGTTAATTCCTTCTGGGACACCTCTGCGGCGGCTGTTGTGCAGTGCCCCAAACATTTGTACATTGCTTTCAACTCCCTCTGCGACTCTCCACAGCCAGGCTCCCACCAAATTCTGCCTCTTCTTTCTCTACCGTTTGTATAGCACTTAGCACAATGGGGTCTCGGTCCATGAGGGCTCCTAATTTCTATGGTAACAACAAAAATGTCATTGATTAATTTGTTGACCTTCATAAAATCTCCCGTTGGGTTAGGATTTATAAATCTTCTGTTTTTGTTTTGTTTTAGCTGTAAACAAAACACAGATTTGGGGCTAAGCTACCTGGTGGCATCGACTAATTAGAACCCATTTTATTGGTATGGATGGGTTGGGAATGCTTTCTGGTGTGGGGAAGGAGACTGTTATTACAAAATATTTCTTTGGGGTGGGAGGTGAGGAGACTCTTTTTTTCACTTTAAAAGTCTCAACTGTCTGTTAAAAATGAAGAAAAATAAAAATCAGTGAAAAGCTGAGAACAAGGAAACCTGAGGAAAGATGCAAGAGAGGTCTGCTGAGCATGGGCTACAGATGGACACCACTGCCCATTACTGGACTATGTTTCCTTATAGTAGCTGAGCTAGCTAAGACACTTCTTTCATCTCTGTGGTTTTAGGGCAGTTCTTAGTTCAAACTGCTGTGCATTCTCTTGCACTGCTGTACCTACAGAGGCAGGGATCATTACAGAATGGTACTTGGCCTTTGGCTTAAAATAGGGTGACGTACATGGTTGTGTATGTGTGCATTGGTCCCCTTCTGGAGTATGTCAGCCCATTTTGTGTGTAGGGCAGTGTCTTTTACAGGATGAGCTAGTGAATCTGCAATTTTAGCACACTGGTCTTTTTGGAACTGAAGGTCAGACATTGAATACTTCACTCCCCTCATGTCACATGTATGGAAATGGGTAACCTGACCCATAATGGACAAGAAGGGATGTTTCTGCATGTCCGCAACTGCATTGACCCTTCAGGCAATCCCCCAAATTGCACCCCCACTCACATCTTCTATTCTGATTAAGAATTTTCTACATTTGACAAATATAATGACAAAACAAAGACCTCCTCAATGAGCAGGAAGGGAGTGGTCAGGTCCAGGTTAGGAATGAAAGTAGCTGCAGCACTTGCTGCTACAGAGGTTCTGGGCTGCAGATGCAGCCCAGGAAAGGTTGCACAGGGGTCTGCAAGTAGATACAACACAGAATCTGGCTCTTTGAATTTAATTTATCTCCAGAAGGGTCAGGCCCAAACTGCTCAGCTCTTCAAAAGACAAATTCTCTCTCCCGCACTGCTTGAGTGTGGGTCAGGACTGTCACATGGGCCAGCTTATTGTTTCCTACAGCCTCACCCAGGCATGGTTCTATAACTCACCTCTCTGATATGGAGTGCCTGAACATGCACAGAAAACAAGACTACACGCTTATCTGATCAAATAAAACCCCTCAGTCCCTGAAATGGCTGTGATGAACAGGCATCAGATCAAGGAAACCAAAGCCGTGATTCAGCTGAGTATGAGTAACGGCATGGGCCATACAGCTAGAAGTATAAAATACAAATATCTTTTTGCTGATGCTAGAAGCTTAACTCTGAAAATGGGTAAAATGGAATATCTGGTTTCAGGAGAGCCCTAATTGCATAATTAGCAACATTTTGTCCTTCTGTACTGCCTTCCATGAGAGGCTCTCTAAACACTTGACAAACATGAATGAATTAAACTTCACAATGGCCCTGTGAGGTTGGCAAGTATTCTTACCTCTATTTTACAGATAATGAGACTGGGTGTCATAGACTGGCTGGCCCTCTAAGCGGATTCAGGCTCAGCCTCGCCCATGATGGATGGGCTCCCTGCCCCAGCTGATCCTGATTGGCTGGGTATCAGATGGCCCTGTCCAGTTATTAGGCCCAGCTGGGAAGGGGCCACGGGATGCTTACAAAAGATGAGAGCACAGTTAGGGGAGAAGAACTGTAAGAGATTGTCTTCTGTGACTGGCCCTGAAAGAAGGAGGTGAGTGAGCTGGAAAAGGGTGATTGACTCTTCTCATAGGCCCCAGAGAAGGGTAACTTCTAGGCAGATGGCCTAGAGGAGGACTGAGGAGGGTGCAGGAGGGAGGCTGGCTCGCTCTTGTGACTGGCTTTGGAAGGAGGGAAACTATCATAGGGGAAAAGCCCTCAGTACTCCTTAAGATGGGGGGAAGAACTGAGAGTGGAGCCCAGGAGGGGCAGAAGACCTTTTTGTTTATATTGCCCTTGGGACTAGTGTCTACATTTGTTACCAGTGCCTTGATAGTGAGGCCAAGAGAGAGAGCACTGTCTGGGAGAGTATCCTGGAAGGGGGGGATGGGAGAATTAAGGCAGGGTGAACAGTGTCATGGGCCATAAGAGGGTTCTGTGGAGGCTGACCCAGACACACTGAGGCATAGAGAGATTAAGTGACTGCCCAAGTCTTAAAAGAGAAGCCAGATCTTCTGTGTCTAAATCACAGACCAACCTATCACAGACTGTGTCCAAGACATATGCTATAAAAATCAGTGGAATAGCCGTATTCCTGGCTACAAGCGGTACAGAAAATATACTTTGTGGCCTGACTTTCTGAAGTACTGAATGTGCACAATATCACTGAAACCAATGAGAGCTGGGGGTGGAACCTGTGAAGCTGGGAGCAGATTATATTGCAGAGTGAGTGGAATTGCATTATATGTAAAGAAGTCCATAAACATTCTTGAAGAATCATTCCAAGGGGGGGGTGGTTAATCTCCTGGGAATTAAACCTTTTTGGCTACAAATCCCTGGTAACAGAAGTCCTACCATACTTGTAGCCTTATCCCACTGGCCTCCAAAGGATTGAAAAATAAGAATGTTAGTAAGTTAAGAAATTCAGCTGCAAAATTTGCTGGTAAAGTAATATTAAATGGTGATTTTTAACTTGCCCAATATCAACTGGTTGGAGGAGACTTCAGACAACTGTTTGGAGACTCTGACTTCTTACCTATAATTTGCTTTACAAATCTTATTTTTGTGCCTACCAGGGAAAAGGCAACTCTTTCTTCTTCAGGAATTAAAATAGGAAGCTAGTGTGATGAGTTGGTTATGGCTATGGTTAGGTGTATTTCACTTCTTGTTGTGTATTTCACTTCATGTGATTGCGGAATGGATTCAAGCAATTGAATTTGATTTGATTTCATCTAAGATTGTAATTTGTCCTGCAATGGGTCTAGTTTAGCTTCATCTTTGACTCTGTCAACCACACTATTATGCATATAGTAACACTTCTGAAAGCTTCACCATGACATAGCAGAGCTCTCAAACTTCTGCCTCACCGTCATTCCTTCCTCTTCCTTATTTAGCTATCCAAGCACATGTTTGGGTTTTCATCATTCAATGTAAATTTCACCTTCCCTTCCCTTCTTCTACACCTTGTCTCCGACGTGAAACCAAAGGCATGCTCTATGCAATTAAAGGGTAAAATATTCAGAACCAAACAAAGTGCACTTCTCCTTCAGGCAGCATATAGTCAGCCTGTAGAATTCAGTGCCTCAGGAGGATGCACTAAATACAATTTCATGACCGCTGACATCCCTGGTAGCTCTTGAACCTAAGGTGATTCTTATGATTCTGGGTATAAACACTTCACTAGCAAATGTCAGGAAGGAATCCCACACACCATTGCATCTACTCCACTACTGCTGCTATTCAGCTAATAAACAATAATAGTCATACTAAAAGCAAAATAATAATAAAGGTGCATGTTATGGATTGTTGAACTTCCTCTGAAGTATGGCATTGGAGCAAGGATAGCAGATTGGCTGGTCAGATCTGTCATAGCAAACCCTACGTGCCTAATACCTGTGCACAAAGTAATGAACTAACTGTTGTACATTTGCAGCATTGCCTTCTATTGGATGGCTTTTAAACTGTTCAGGTGTGTCAAACAGCCAGGAGTGAGTTTCTTTACACTCAGATGGTCAGTGTCTGTGCTTCTTTTGAACAGCAAGATGCGCATTGTATCCCTTTTGTTACAGATTTCCAAGTGGCCATTGTGTATAATGCAGTGAAAGATGTGAAGCCCTAGGTGTGACCCATAGGCCTCTTGATGCCCACTGAGAGAGGGTACAAAAGTACATAGGGTAACAGGGATTCCTGGGTTCACCAGAAGGTGTCCTATAAGGTCCGTACTGAAAGCAGGTGTCCCACTGATCATCATAATCATGTATGTGCAGATAGCATGTAAGCAGGTATGTCTGCATATTGAAAATGAAGATGTTAAAGGCAGGTTGCTCAAAGGTAGAATGCATTGAGACAGACTTCTCCAGACAGGAGGTGGGAGACACTTCTCTCCCTGGTTGACCACTCTGTATCTACTATGACATCTATTTGCACGTTGAGCCAAACGCTAGTGAATAGGCTGAGAGGGCTGCAGGAAAAAACAAAAATAGCAGCGTTTTGGCTGTTTCCGAAAGACGATGAACTCTTGGGAGTATAACGGGGGGTATAGAGCTACACGGGGGATCTTTCAATCTGGGAAGACAAGTTGCCAGCAGGCTTGGTCTTATGAACAGAGGATCTCAGCCATCCTGGTTGAAAATGCTGGGAAAAGGACTTTGAGTAAAGTATCCTGTGGAGACAGGGAAATGCCTTGTGAATTCAGTTTAGGCTCCAGAAAGCATGTTGTGATTTTTGTTTTATATGTAACCATTTGTTTCCAATATTCTTACTTACCATCATTTGCATCTCTGTTCTTTGATAATAAACTTATTCTTGTTTTCACTATAAATATACCTAAGTGCTGTGTATTATGTGGGGTGGGAATGCTGAATTAAAACTAGTAAACTCGGGTGTGCTTATTCCTTTGGGAGTAGTAAATCTGACAGTTCAATGAGTGTTCAGCAGATCAAGGGCTGGGCGCTACAAAGGGATGCTTGGAGTGCTTGGGTGTGGCATGTGCCTATCACTAAACCATACAGAGGACAAGGCCTGGAAGATAGTGCTGGTGTAGCCAGAAATTGGAAGGGTCCAAGAGCTGATCCACAGCAGGTGCAGAAAAGACTTCCACATATTGAAGGTCAGTGGCAGCGAAGTGCCTCAACCCTGGGTACCCAGGGAAGCATGATACTAGGTGCCACTGAACTTGTTACCATATTGTAGTAATTAACAGTTAAAGTACACTTGTGCTTTCCCTTTGGATTTGGACACTTTCCTTGCAATTATTTTATGAAGAAGCAGGAAACCCTGAGCTGCAGGAGAAATGTAAAATAAATGTACTTTTTTTTTTTTTTTGGAAGCTTGCAATTTGAACATAAACCCTCTGCAGTTACCACAGTTTAATGTTTATTGCCCAGCACTCAAGTGCACACCCCCTCTGAAGTGTAAACCCAAAATTGTATTGTCTTGTGCTGCACAGAAATCTGTACAGCGTAAGCTCATGAAATTCACCCCCTCCTTCAATGTGGAGGAAGATATGCACAGCTTTTTGGCCCCCAGTTATGAATTGCACAAACTGGTGTAGAGGGAAAAAATTATTAACTACAAAGGATAGATTTTAAGTGCTTATAAGGGATAGCAAACAGATCACAGTAGATTACTGAGCAAATAAAGCAAACGCACAAACTAAGCTTAATACACTAAAGAAACTGGCTACAAGTAGCTATTTCTTACCCTAAAGGTTGTTTTAAGCAGGTTGCAGCATTTCTTGAAGACCAACTGCTCTTCCTTGCAACTTAAAATTCCAGATATTCCTTTCACAAGCCAGATGCCTACACCTTCTAGCCTGGATCCTGTCCTTTCTTCCCCAGATCAGTCCTTCTTCCCCAGATCATATGTGTTTTCAGCAGTTATCTTGGGCAGGGATTCAGTGAAGAACCGACCAAGATTAACTCACTTCCTATCTTAAATAGGATTTACATATGTCAGGAATCCTTTGTTTCCCAGTTTGATCCCCACCCCCTATTAGTAGAAAAATACTAGTAGGCCAAGATGGGGTCCTGTACCAGGTGACATGATCACATGACCTTGCAGGGCCAAAGCAGCAGCCCAGGAAATTTCTCAGGAAGGAAGGAGATTAGCATCTTCAGAGTCCTCTTGCTCTCCCTAATGGCCCATCCAAGCTGATTGCCTACTTTCTGGTGGGTGTTCCCCAGGTGTAAACACATTTGTAATTGTTATATAGTCAATATTTCTAACTTCAGACACACAAATGATACATGCATACAAATAGGATAATCATAGTCAGTACCTCATAACCTTTCCAATGATACCTCATGTGATCCATCTTGCATTAAACATATCTTAGTTATGCCATATTCATATCATAACAATTTCTCTATGAAGAATATGGGGCGTAGCGTCACATGCAGAAAGGCACCATCTTACCCCATTTTTACAGCTGGGGAACTGAGGCACAGACCAAGTGATCTGCCCAAGGTACACAAAAAGTAAACTAGATCTGCTGAATCCCAGCCCACCACAATACCATCCTTCCTCAGAAGCTCTTTATATTATAAAATTCCAGGATTGTTACTTTGTGTGTCACTCTGAAGCCTAGAATGTCTGAGTCAGTGTCCAAGTGATGGCAACGTCTACAAGCATGGCTGAGAGCTCTCTTTATTTAGAATATCACCAGGTTCAATCATCACTGGGGTTCCTGGTCTGTTACAGTCCAATTTCTAAGTTCTCAGACACTTTGACTTTACAAATTTACATCCATGCAGTGAACAGCCACAGTAAGGCATGTATGCCATGCCAAGAGTCCTGTACCATTGTGATATCATAGGTAACTCAACCAATTACCACCCTTACTCTACAGTTAATTTGCATGCAACAATTTCATTGGTTGTATGAGGGAAACAGCACAGATGGTGGATTATGTGGTCCAATTGCCTTTCCCATGCGACAGCATGGCTTTCCGTCACTCGTACATCACTAAGATATAAGAACAGAGAATGTAACAAGGCAATATCTAGCAACAACAGTGAATGCTTTTGAAATTAGTGTTTAATAATTACAATAAGTGTACATATCAGGGTGGGAAATGATTCCTTGTTTCTTCTCTATTGTTTCATGTAAACAGTAGTGAAAGAAAATCCTCCTAACCAGTATTTAATCCAATAGGTTTAGAAGAGCAACATATTCAGAAGGCCCTAATCACATCATACAAAAAAAAATGGCTGCATCTCTGTATCTATATCTGATGATGCCACCACTTAGGGGGATGGCACTATCAGCAGAAAGGCACTGTGACAGGGTCAGAGGAGGAAGTCTAGGGGGAGCTCTCCTGGTCCAGGAGCTCTGAGGCAGGCACAGACATACCGACCAACACAGACAGAGGCTGAGAGGAAGAAAGTAGTCCCAGGATAATACCTGGTGTCTGGAAAACCCCTACGCTGTGGTTCTCTTTAGGACCTAGGACTTCAAGGAGCCTTGTCATGTAGGCTAGGACAGGCCTCCTTTCCCTCTCAGCCAATCAGGGCAAGTTCAGGGAAAGAGGGAAGCATATAATCTGCCTCTTCCTCCTAACAGGAGGCACACAGAGGACTGCCTTCTGGTGAATCTCTCTCAGATCAGGGAGACTGAACAGGTCTCCCTCTGAACTGTGGAGGAGCATTGGGAAAACCTCAGTCCAGCAGAGATGGCTGGGGAGCAAAGGATGTTTTGCTGTGGAAGGTTCCTCCCCGCCCCCATGGTTTGTTTATTTGTAAGGCTGTGGGGCCAATCTGGGCAGAGCTGGGTGGAAGTAATTTAAAGGGCCTGCTGGGAGAAGCTGGCTCATGGCTGTAACCTGCTACAGGGATAATGGTATGTTACCAGTGATAAGACCTTATTGCCTTGATTGAGTAAAAGTATGAATCCTTTATGAGAATTCCTCTCCCTCTTTGTCAGGATAGAAATATACATGATGCACTGTGGAGTCTCAGGAATGGTAAAGGGTGCAGAATATGTGTGTGAAAGGGAGAAGGTATCCCCAGAAAACACACAAGGACTCTTCCTTTGGCCCATATCTATCTACCACATGTTTTTGTTCCATTTTCTTCCAACCTACTTAATGTAGTTATTCTGCTTCTCCTATGAACAAGCTATTTTGCACATATATCTCAAACAAATATGGTCTTCAGTATTGGAATAAATAAGTAGGAGCAGCCAACAGTGTAGTACGGTGAATGTTAAATTAGTTTGTATTCTTAGCCGTCGGGGCAACTTCCAGGAGCAGCTGGAGATGCAAAGTGACTCTCTGTAAGAACTGGGGATGGCGTTTGTAATGAACTAATGGGAAGTAAACAATGATACCACTGAGGATGAATAGGATGACATAGAGGGACTCGATCTGGGGTTGGTCGATGATTGGAGCCAGCACCAGGTACACAGATGCAATCAACACAATTATTGGTATAATAATTGGAACCTGTGAAAACAAAACATCTCTGTAAAGGACAATATATATCCTAGGCCTGACCCTGTGAAGTTCTGAATGCCCTCAACCCACACTGGAATAGCACTTTCCAGGAGGCACTCAGCACCTTCCAAAACTAGGCCTTTGGGCACAGACTCTTCAGCCAGCCATTAAATCTGCGTGCATGTTCTAGGTACACTGAGGATTATGAACACAGAACCACAAATCCTATAATAGTGTCTGACTGACCACTTGTACTTGAAAATGGGAGGGTCTGCATGTGTAAAGCCGACAGACCTGGTCGTCAAAAGGCAGGATAGAATCTGGGACAGCTGAAGCTTGGTATACAGCCTAAGGCTGTAGCAGACTCATTCATCCCTAGATGGTCTAGATGCCACTAGAGGGAGACAAGAGTGCCACACCAAGCAGACAGCGGTTACACATGCACCGAGGGGTGGATGCCCAAGTAGCCTATTTCTGTAAGTTTGGCCTTAAAAATATTCAATCTAAAACTTAAGTTTAAATTTAATTTAAATTTAACTTAAAATTTCACCAAAGACCTGTAAATAAACAAGAGGGAATAATCCTGCACCAACAGGGAGATGGGTTAGATGCCCCAGTTGTTCTTTTCCATCTCTAACTTCTGTGATACCCTACTTTCAGGAGGGAATCGAACTGCCAAAGTCAATGGTATTGTGCTTGTTTAATAGGGAGAGCATGGATGGGGGACCCTCCACAGATCTCCCTAGCCTTACCACTCAGCAGCACTGCTCTGCCTGCCTCAGCCCATGCTCGCTCCCAACGGGGCCCCAACCCTTCTGGCAAAATTCTAATACAAACTCTAGCTTTACTTTGAGTGTGAAAATGTTTCTCTTGCAGACAATGGTGTGTCACAAGGAGAGATCCTTCTATAGCCACTGCCCTGTTAGCCAAGACCAGGGAACCTCAGGAGTTAGTGACATGAGTTGCTACAGTTTGAGCTAAAGAGCCAAACTATCCATCTAAAAATTGTAACAGGCCCATTACCTCTGTGGACGGAGACCTGGCAGGCACATAAAACACACTGAACAGGGGGTTGCACTTCCACTGTTTCACTCTTCTTTAACCAACAACATGGAGTTTGCTGTCCTAGTTTCAGGACAGAATCACAGGTGATAGGTGCCTTATTGGGACTTTTCCAGCTCCCTGCCCGGGCAGGGCCGTGCTCACTGTTCCATCACTAGTGCTTTGTCAAGTCTAGCTTTAAATATTAAACCTGCTCCACACCTCATGGAGATGCCCACTGGGGTCCAAGATCCACGCATTGCCCCTATCCCAAAGAAAAGCCAATGGACTGTGAATGGAGCCTGCTCTGGTTCACTTTTCTTCAGTGATCCCCTCTAAGCCTAGAAACTCCCCTTTCCGAAGAGTTCCCCGTCTAACAGGAGAAGCCCTGCAGCACATCTTCTCTGGAGCTGTGCAGTCTGATGGGGCACTGGAGAGGGGTACAGGTGACTCCAGAGCAGGACTTCATTTGGATCCCACGAGCTAACCTGTATTTGGGAACCAGTACCCTAGGAAGCAAACATGTGCCCCAGCCATGGCAAAATGACTCAGGAGACCCTTTTAGAGCACTCCTTTCCTTAGATCCTCTTCTCACAGGTTTAAGAAGAAGCAGTGTCTGAGATCCAGGACTAAAGATAAACCTTCACTGGTGGGAGGGGCAGCGTGTTGCCAGGCAGGTAGCTATATGTCTCCATAGTGCCCTTATGTTCAATCCTTCCAGATGGGATTAAAGAGAATATTTGGTAAAGTCTATCAAGGGTGCAACATCATTCTCACTTCCATGGGCAACAAATAAATGTTTTTAAGTTTTACCTTATATGATCTTGGCAGTTCCGGTTTCTTAATCTTTAAGTATAGGAGACCAGCAATAGTTGTGCCATAGAAAAGCCAAGCTGTAAAACTGTACAAAAAAAAAGTTACAACCATTGAGTTCAGGAATTAGATCAGCTGAATATAAAAGCCCTGCTTTTCAGATATCAACTGTATGTACCTTTAAGAAAGTGCACTGTTTAAAAAGGAGAGGAATCATTAACTTTAGTACAAAAGAGCCCTTTTTAATTGTCCTAAATCCAACACTTATCAACATGCACTCCATTTTTCTCACCTACAGTGATCAAAACTTTAAAATGGAGTAAATATCATTAGCCATTAGAACAATTTACCAAGTTTGTGGTGGATTCTCCATCACTAGAAATTTTTAAATAAAAGATTAGATGCTTTTCTACAATATATACTCTAGTTCAAACAGGAATTAATTCTGAAAAATCCTATGCCTGTATTATATGGAGTATCAGAGGAGATGATCACAGTGGCTTCTTCTTATAATCTATGAAAACAGCAGGTATGGATCCATTTGTAAATTACTATGAATCACAGCAGCATTCATGTCACAAAATTGCTAATCACACACTTTTCTCTTCCCTCTGACAGTTGTTAGCTAGAAAATGATAACATGAGCTAATGAAGGCAGCAGGTATCATAGAATATCAGGGTTGGAAGGGACCTCAGGAGGTCATCTAGTCCAACCCCCTGCTCAAAGCAGGACCAATCCCCAATTTTTGCCCCATATCCCTAAATGGCCCCCTCAAGGATTGAACTCACAACCCTGGGTTTAGCAGGCCAAAGCTCAAACCACTGAGCTATCCCTCCCTCCACACAGGTAGAGAGAATGTATTAACAATGTTAAAAACAGATTCGGGGAGGGGGAGGGGCAATGGAAATATTAACCATACCTGAAGAAGTTTACTATGCTGCTGAAGTTTCCTGGTATTATCATTATTAAAGCCATGGCTGATGTAAATATCAGAGCAGGGGAAGGCGTGAGGCATCTCACATGAGCCATGGACAGAATATCTGGCTGAAAGTCAAAGCAAAAGGTGACAGACAGACAATCACATCTGCATAGGGCCCAATTCTGAAATGCATACTCATGCTGCCATGGGCTGCACTGGGAATTTTGCCTGAAGCAAGAGTTCAGGATTGGGCCTTTAACCAGCAGCTAAGCACTGTAATTAAAAAGCAGTTCTACTCTGAAGGGTGTAAACATGGAACGCCTCAAGGCTATCTTTAATCGTAGCTCAGTGATTTCATATCCGATTTGCTCAGGCTGCAAATAAAAGATGGGATTTTCTGTTAGTCTATAGCCTCTAGCTGGTACCTGAAAGCCAAGTCAGATTATTATTAATGATGATTAATGATCCAGAAAGAAAGATTCTAAAAGCAAATTCTGCCTTGTTACATCTGGGCAGCCTCATTGTTCTCCAGCTCTGCTACTTTCAGTTACTTTCCAATGGGACTTGACATCAGCGGGACCATTTGTGGAACTAAGCATCTAGAAATGAAAGACTACTGCAACCAGCCCCCAAACAAACCCTGATTTGTTACAAAATGTGGGATAACTTGCTAGCCTGTTCCATTGCTTGATTCCATTGCTTGGGAGTGTTTAAAGAGAGCACTTTGTCTCATTTCTGACGTGACTATCAGGTGCTCAGTTATAATACTACCCTACTGCCTGAAAACCTGGGTCACTGCATACATTCTGAACTATCTGTTAGCATACATGCTCAGAGCTTTCAGATCCCAAACTGCCCAGAGCATCACATGCATTCCAGAACTTTCCATGTATGGATGACACCATCTTTCATTTCTAAAAAGGGGACAATGCAACACATAACTCCCTGTGTTGCTTGCATGGGCCCAGGCATTTAAACACACTGAAGAGTCCCTGAGCTGAGAGTGTAGGGGAAGTGGAGTCTTACACTTATGCATACGGGAGGAAAAATGATGGAAAGCAAGAACTGTAATTAGGGGGTGCTAGAAAGAACATAGCCTCCATGCTAAGGGTATGTCCACGCTACGAAATTAGGTCGAATGTATAGAAGTCGGTTTTTTAGAAATCGGTTTTATATATTCAAGTGTGTGTGTTCCCACAGAAAATGCTCTAAGTGCATTAAGTGCATTAACTCGGCGGAGTGTTTCCACAGTACCGAGGCAAGCGTCGACTTCCGGAGTGTTGCACTGTGGGTAGCTATCCCACAGTTCCCGCAGTCTCCGCTACCCATTGGAATTCTGGGTTGAGATCCCAATGCCTGATGGGGCTAAAACATTGTCGCGGGTGGTTCTGGGTACATATCGTCAGGCCCCCGTCCCCTCCCTCCCTCCGTGAAAGCAAGGGCAGACAATTGTTTCGCGCCTTTTTTCCTGAGTTACCTGTGCAGACTCCATACCACAGCAAGCATGGAGCCCGCTCAGGTAACCGTCACTGTATGTCTCCTGGGTGCTGGCAGACGCGGTACTGCATTGCTACACAGTAGCAGCAACCCATTGCCTTCTGGCAGCAGACGGTGCAATACGACTGGTAGCTGTCATCATCATGTCCGAGGTGCTCCTGGCCACGTCGGCCACGAGTGCCTGGGCAGACATGGGCGCAGGGACTAAATTTGGAGTGACTTGACCAGGTCATTCTCTTCAGTCCTGCAGTCAGTCCTATTGAACCGTCTTATGGTGAGCAGGCAGACGATACGGAATTGCTAGCAGTCGTACTGTACCATCTTCTGCCGGCAGGCAAGAGATGAGGATGGATAGCAGTTGTATTGCACCATCTTCTGCCGAGCAGCCATGAGATGTGGATGGCAGGCAGTCCTTCTGCACCGTCTGCTGCCAGCCAAAGATGTAAAAGATAGATGGAGTGGATCAAAACAAGAAATAGACCAGATTTGTTTTGTACTCATTTGCTTCCTCCCCTCACCCGTCTAGGGGACTCATTCCTCTAGGTCACATTGCAGTCACTCAAAGAGAAGGTGCAGCGAGGTAAATCTAGCCATGCATCAATCAGAGGCCAGACTAACCTCCTTGTTCCAATAAGAACAATAACTTAGGTGCACCATTTCTTATTGGAACCCTCCGTGAAGTCCTGCCTGAAATACTCCTTGATGTAAAGCCACCCCCTTTGTTGATTTTAGCTCCCTGAAGCCAACCCTGTAAGCCGTGTCATCAGTCACCCCTCCCTCCGTCAGGGCAATGGCAAACAATCGTTCCGTGCCTTTTTTCTGTGCGGACACCATACCAAGGCAAGCATGGAGGCTGCTCAGCTCACTTTGGCAATTAGGAGCACATTAAACACCACATGCATTATCCAGCAGTATATGCAGCACCAGAAGCTGGCAGAGTGATACCAGGCGAGGAGGCGACGTCAGCGCAGTCACGTGAGTGATCAGGACATGGACACAGATTTCTCTGAAAGCATGGGCCCTGCCAATGCATGCATCATGGTGCTAATGGGGCAGGTTCATGCTGTGGAACGCCGATTCTGGGCTCAGGAAACAAGCACAGACTGGTGGGACCGCATAGTGTTGCAGGTCTGGGACGATTCCCAGTGGCTGCAAAACTTTCGCATGCGTTAAGGGCACTTTCATGGAACTTTGTGACTTGCTTTCCCCTGCCCTGAAGCGCATGAATACCAAGATGAGAGTAGCCCTCACAGTTGAGAAGCGAGTGGCGATAGCCCTGTGGAAGCTTGCAACGCCAGACAGCTACCGGTCAGTTGGGAATCAATTTGGAGTGGGCAAATCTACTGTTGGGCCTGCTGTGATGCAAGTAGCCCATGCAATCAAAGATCTGCTGATATCAAGGGTAGTGACCCTGGGAAATGTGCAGGTTATAGTGGATGGCTTTGCTGCAATGGGATTCCCTGACTGTGGTGGGGCCATATCCCTATCTTGGCACCGGAGCACCAAGCCGGCGAGTACGTAAACCGCAAGGGGTACTTTTCAATAGTGCTGCAAGCTCTGGTGGATCACAAGGGACGTTTCACCAACATCAACGTGGGATGGCCGGGAAAGGTACATGACGCTCGCATCTTCAGGAACTCTGGTCTGTTTCAAAAGCTGCAGGAAGGGACTTTATTCTCAGACCAGAAAATAACTGTTGGGGATGTTGAAATGCCTATATGTATCCTTGGGGACCCAGCCTACCCCTTAATGCCATGGCTCATGAAGCTGTACACAGGCAGCCTGGACAGTAGTCAGGAACTGTTCAACTACAGGCTGAGCAAGTGCAGAATGGTGGTAGAATGCGCATTTGGATGTTTAAAGGCGCGCTGGCGCAGTTTACTGACTCGCTTAGACTTCAGCGAAACCAATATTCCCACTGTTATTACTGCTTGCTGTGTGCTCCACAACATCTGTGAGAGTAAGGAGGAGACGTTTATGGCGGGGTGGGAGGTTGAGGCAAATCGCCTGGCTGCTGGTTATGCGCAGCCGGACACCAGGGCGGTTAGAAGAGCACAGGAGGGCGGAGTACGTATCAGAGAAGCTTTGAAAACCAGTTTCATGACTGGCCAGGCTACGGTGTGAAAGTTCTGTTTGTTTCTCCTTGATGAAACCCCCCGCCCCTTGGTTCACTCTACTTCTCTGCAAGCTAACCACCCTCCCCTCCTCCCTTTAATCATTGCTTGCAGAGGCAATAAAGTCATTGTTGCTTCACATTCATGCATTCTTTATTCATTCATCACACAAATAGGGGGACGACTACCAAGGTAACCCAGGAGGGGTGGTGGAGGAGTGAAGAAAAATGCCACACAGCACTTTAAAAGTTTACAACTTTAAAATTTATTGAATGCCAGCCTTCTTTCTTTGGGCAATCCTCTGTGGCGGAGTGGCTGGTTGGCCGGTGGCCCCCCCACCGCGTTCTTGGGCGTCTGGGTGTGGAGGCTATGGAACTCGGGGAGGAGGGCGGTTGGTTACACAGGGGCTGTAGTGGCAGTCTGTGCTCCAGCTGCCTTTGCTGCAGCTCAACCAAACACTGGAGCATACTGGTTTGGTCCTCCAGCAGCCTCAGCATTGAATCCTGCCTCCTCTCATCACACTGCCGCCACATTTGAGCTTCAGCCCGCCACTTACTCTCTTCAGCCCGCCACCTCTCCTCCCGGTCCTTTTGTGCTTTCCTGCACTCTGATATTATTTGCTTCCGCACATTCGTCTGTGCTCTCTCTGTGTGGGAGGACTGCATGAGATCAGAGAACATTTCATCACGAGTGCGTTTTTTTTCTTTCTAATCTTCACTAGACTCTGGGAAGGAGAAGATCCTGTGATCATTGAAACACATGCAGCTGGTGGAGGAAAAAAAAAAGGGACAGTGGTATTTAAAAAGACACATTTTATAAAACAGTGGCTACACTCTATCAGGGTAAACCTTGCTGTTAACATTACATACATAGCACATGTGCTTTCATTACAAGGTTGCATTTTGCCTCCCCCCACCGCGTGGCTACCCCCTCAACCCTCCCCGTGGCTAACAGTGGGGAACATTTCTGTTCAGCCACAGGCAAACAACTCAGCAGGAATGGGCTCCTCTGAATGTCCCCTGAAGAAAAGCACCCTATTTCAACCAGGAGACCATGAATGATTATCTCACTCTCCTGAGGATAACACAGAGAGATAAAGAACGGATGTTGTTTGAACGCCAGCAAACATACACTGCAATGCTTTGTTGTACAATGATTCCCGAGTACATGTTACTGGCCTGGAGTGGTAAAGTGTCCTACCATGAAGGACGCAATAAGGCTGCCCTCCCCAGAAACCTTTTGCAAAGGCTTTGGGAGTACATCCAGGAGAGCCGCGACTGCCAGGGCAAAGTAATCCTTTCACATGCTTGCTTTTAAACCATGTATAGTATTTTAAAAGGTACACTCACCAGAGGTCCCTTCTCCGCCTGCCGGGTCCAGGAGGCAGCCTTGGGTGGGTTCGGGGGGTACTGGTTCCAGGTCCAGGGTGAGAAACAGTTCCTGGCTGTCGGGAAAAGCGGTTTCTCCGCTTGCTTGCTGTGAGCTATCTACAACCTCATCATCATCATCATCTTCTTCGTCCCCAAAACCTGCTTCCATGTTGCCTCCATCTCCATTGAAGGAGTCAAACAACACGGCTGGGGTAGTGGTGGCTGAACCCCCTAAAATGGCATGCAGCTCATCATAGAAGCGGCATGTTTGGGGCTCTGACCCAGAGCGGCCGTTCGCCCCTCTGGTTTTCTGGTAGGCTTGCCTCAGCTCCTTAAGTTTCACGCGGCATTGCTTCGGATCCCTGTTATGGCCTCTGTCCTTCATGCCCTGGGAGATTTTGACAAAGGTTTTGGCATTTCGAAAACTGGAACAGAGTTCTGATAGCACGGATTCCTCTCCCCATACAGCGATCAGATGCCATACCTCCCGTTCAGTCCATGCTGGAGCTCTTTTGCAATTCTGGGACTCCATCATGGTCACCTCTGCTGATGAGCTCTGCATGGTCACCTGCAGCTTGCCACACTGGCCAAACAGGAAATGAGATTCAAAAGTTTGCAGTTCTTTTCCTGTCTACCTGGCCAGTGCATCTGAGTTGAGAGTGCTGTCCAGAGCGGTCAGAATGGAGCACTCTGGGATAGCTCCCGGAGGCCAATACCGTCGAATTGTGTCCACAATACCCCAAATTCGACCCAGCAAGGCTGATTTAAGCGCTAATCCACTTGTCAGGGGTGGAGTACGGAAATCGATTTTAAGAGCCCTTTAAGTCGAAATAAAGGGCTTCATCGTGTGGACGGGTGCAGGTTTACATCGATTTAACGCTGCTAAATTCGACCTAAAGTCCTAGTGTAGACCAGGGCTAAGTGCAGAGAACGAGCTCCCCTTCTTCTCCTTGGCGTAGGGATCAGCAGTACTTCACAGTTCACCTCCCCTCTGCCCCAGTCTGTTTCAATTTACTTTAACCATTGAGAGAGACCCTTAAGAGTGAAGACTTTGAGGCTATATCTACACTCAATGTTTTTGATCATTTCCCCCCACCCCACCACTGATCTAATACATGTGCAGTTTCAGCTCCAGCAATGGTGTGAGCACGAATGTAGACAATGTGCACGCATTTCCACTACGGTAGATGACCTGGGGGTAAAAAGAAGCCCACACTTAGTCTGTACGCTGTGTTGCTGGTGCTCAGAGCTGCACCTTTCCACCTGCAGTAAACCCTAAGTTGGAGAGTTTATGAACAATGTCTGATTCCACATCACCTCCCACTTCAGTGGTGGCCTAGCCAGCAGCAACTGAAGAATCAATCCACAGAGCTTTCTAAAATCCTGCAGGAAAAGGGGAGTTAGGAGCTAATATTTCTAATACATGTGTTTTTAAAAAAACAAAACAGACTTTGGAGGGGAAAATCAAACAATGGAGATGCCTTTATATATCAGTAAATGGCTTCAAGAAGCTTTCCCCCCTTTTTGCTTCATATTAAGGGGGAAATAGCATGAACCTAAATAGACAGTTTCTACTCCCTTACCATATGGCCTTCCCTTGAAGCAATATAGCACACACGGCCTCCACTGAAAAACGTTCCATTCGCTGACCCAAACGAAGACAGCGCAACTGACAATGAGATCACCCAGACCCAGTTGCCCAGGACTTTATTCCTAAGTGACAGGGAAATAAAACAGCAAGGCCACAGATCATGCAAAAGCAAATGGTTTTAACCATGACAGAGAAAGACAATCAGTCTCACTCCCTTAATTCATCTTTAACTAGTTGTGCAATGCTATGGCCAGCAGAGGCAGTCATCCTGACCAACTGGAAGAATGCCCTTAGTGTCATCCGTATCATACAGGTGGGGAAACAGGTGAAGTGACCTGCCCAAGGTCACTCAGCAGGCCAGTGGCAGAGCTGGGAGTAGCACTAAGTTCTCCTGAATGCCAGTTGGGTGTCCTAGCCACTAGGCAGCAGTGACAGCGTTAGTACACGCATAGCTCACCCCCAGCTGACGGCCACAGCGCCTGAAGACAGAAGTTCAGCTGGAGTCAGGGCTGCAAAGTAGCTCACGTTTACCAGCAAATATAGGCATGTCACCAAAGGAATGGCAATCATCACTGCTCTTGGAAGGTTCACCTAGGGAAGAGATAAAGAAGGATGAGCTAAGGGCTCCAACACAGCAATGGATATTTACAGCTGCCTCTTGCAGATGGCCAGCTCACGCTGGAATTGAAATCTTCATTGACAATTGACACACAGCAAAACATTTGACAGGGTGAGAGTGGACATGGTCACATGTACATTCTTGTGCCATAACCTATTTTACTGAATTTCCACGAACCACTGTAAAACATTTAGCAGCGGCTATAACAGAGTTCCTGTGTCCCTGTGTGTCTGAGCATTTTTTGGCCAGCACGCTGAACAGAGATAGAGACTGGACCAAGCTGACCGAAGGGAAAGGGATGGGATGGGAAAAGAACAATTTTATGACACTTACGGTTACGGTTGCTCAAAGACTGAAACCCGCCCCATTTCCTTCTCTTCTACTTCCTCCCCTTTGCAAATGGGAGTTGCATGGAGGGGGAGGAGAGGTGGTGGCTTGGGTATGGATCCAAGAAGGGAAAGGGAACCATTTCTTGGTCCAAGGAAAGTCAGAGCAATCTAGTCTCCCTATGACCATTGCAAATGTTTATTACCATTCCCAGTCCTTGGCATGTGGCCTCTCTCTACACTGAGTCACTCTGCAGAAGCAGGGAAAAGTGGAGGTGAGTGAGGTGTCCTCTGGCAGTTCTGACACATCCCATGTCCCTTAGTAGTGGAGAGGTGTTATTCCAAAGGTGCAGTGAAGAAAAGGCACTTCTTGTAGTTTCCCTGTCCCTTTCAGTGCTGCTCATTGAACACAGGGGTTGGACTTTCTGGTGATGCGGTGGGTGGGATGAGTTATGGGGTGAGTGGATATTCTCTGTTGTTCTTTGTTCCTTTACCATGGGAAGGAAACTCTGTCTGCTAGCTAGTCAATTTCCTCTCAAATTTCCACCCTGAGGGCATAATTCAGCAAATATTCAAGCTGGTTCCCTGGGTTTAACAGCAGGGCAAATGGGTGTGGTCCAGCTCTGTAGCTCGCCAAATTCTTCCACTCAGCAATAGAGGGATCACCCTTATTAGAAACATCTAATAAACACCTTAGCATAGGTGGCGGGTGCCCTCCACAGTACTGGAAAGAACGGTCTTTTTCATTCTGGTATATTCAGGACTGCTATGTTCTCCAAGTGATGGGCAGCCTTTAAAGAACAGAAAGGTGACTTGTACCATGACCCCTGAAAGAACCGAATCCACCCCACACACTGTAAACATTGCATTTTGATAAAAGTAAGACAGGTATCTTAGCATTTTTAACCTCAGCTGCTTCCCTGTGGGCTGCCAAAGTAGTATGAAAGAAGGGGGCTGTAACAGCTGCATTGCCTGGATTCTAAAAAGTATCAATATTGTGGCCTTCAGCAGTACAGTTGCGTTATGTGGGGGGATTTAAGTCCTGTCCAAGGAAAAAATGAAATATAATGCTACCCGGGTCTTTGACATGGCAAGATGTTCTGCTGCTGAGAGGGAACCCATTCTGGTGGTAGGGCAGAGGGGCACCACAGACATAACAAAGGGAGATGTCAAGGACTCTGGAGGACCTGCCTGTTGGTGTAGATAGGAGTCAGGGGCAGTTGGACTTTCCTAGGGCAAGAGAGGATAAGGCTGTTAGGCAGGATGAGGCATTCCTGTAAATGGAGAGACAGCATGGGCAATGGGAGCATGCACAGAGGGAATAGGATCATGCACTCATGCAGCCCCTAGTCCAACTGGTAGCGGAAGGCTTTCAGGGCCTGCCCCCTGCTCGGGCCACTCCTCCTTTATGGGAACAGGCAACATTACCTCTGCCTCCTCCAGCAGCAGCCCAGGCTGCTGCTGTGACAGTGAATCCCAACTCCCTCCCTGCTGGGGAGGGGCATGCTGGATGCCCAGCACCATGTCCTCCTCAGTCACCAAAAACTCCTCTTGAAGGACCCCGGTCCGGTCCTAGCACAGCCTGTGTTTGGCCCCTAAACGCCATACAGGAGATGTCCCTATTTGTCACACCACACAATATTCTGTGGGCATTCCCCCTCTTCCCAAGGAGAGGAAAAGGTTGTGGAGATGTCTTTGCTTAAAGTAATTTTTGCCTACTTGTAAGGGAATTTGGCTTTTTTTGGGGTGGGGAGGGAGGTGGTCATTTGTTCCTGTTACAAACCGTTCTTGTTCCATGTATATATGTTTATGCAGAAGTCTCAAAGTCCCGGCCCACGGGCTATCTGTGGCCCGAGACCCTCCTCACTGCGGCCCCTGGAAACTTTTTAAAAATTTTCTTTCATCTGGCCCTCGTGGCTGCCGCCCGGAGGTAGGAGGGGAGTGGGCTGGAGAGATTCACTTGCTCCATCCTGCTGCTCCTGGAACCCTCCCAGGGGTTGCACTTGGCAACGTGTCATTCATAAAACTTTTGATCTCTGTGGCCTGGGGGACATTCACTTCGGCAGCTCGGCTCCCTGCAAGGGGTTCCCTACCCCTGCGGTTGCCGGTGGAGCTGCGGAAGAGAGACCCAAGCAGCCACGCTGCCGGCTCTGTCTGCTGCAGGCGCCGCCCCCCGCAGCTCCCATTGGCTGGGGGAAAGGGATAGAGAGATCATCACTAGTCGCCAGGCAGAGTCAGCCATGGAGGCAGCCTCACTAGTCGCCGGACAGAGTCAGCTGGGGTGGCATGGGGCCAAGGGAGCGAGGGAAAAGGGTGGGAAACGGGCTGGGAGGTGGTGTGACTCATGAGGCGCCAATGACAGCATGAGGGGGCATGCTGCTTCTGTCTCCCTTCCTGAAGTGCTGACTCCGTGGCCAAGGGGAGCTCCAGGAGCGGCGCCTTCATGGAGGCAATGTGCCTGGTGCCTGCAGATAAGATAAGAAGAAAGGAAAGAGACTCTTCCCAGCTGTTGCCGCTGCTGGTCTGTGTAATAAAATGAGGCCCTTTATTTACTTTTTAACCCACTGTCCCACGTAATGTTGGTAGGTTGTGTAGGAGAGGCAATCTCAGCAGGAGCACCAGGAGGCACTGACCCTGATGGGAGCATAATCCCAGAGACACAGGGGAGGGTTAGACCCCCCACTGCCCCATCTCTTTAGGGTAATAGCCATGCGCCTCACCCCCTGCACCTGACCAGTGGGCAGGCCATGACTGTGCCTCCTCCTCAGCCGCTTTTGTGCCCAAGGCGGCCCAGCCCCACAAGGTCCTGCTGTCAATAGAGCATCGAGTGTGGGAAACTGGAGCAGGAACTGCCTCGTGGTAGGATGGTGTTGGTGAAGGTGTTTGGTGGCCCCTGAAAGACCAGGTTTCTATTCCTGGCACTGCCTCTGCCAGTGATGTCCTGTGTGACCTTGGGCAAGGCCTCAGTTCCCTAGCTGTCACACAGGGATAATAATAACCCACCTTTCTCTCTCTCTCACACACACACACGGGTTGCTTGTAAACAGCCTTACAGAGAGATGTCTCAACCTAAAAAAAAAAAGGAAAATTGACGACGAACACCCCCAATTCCAAGACAAGTGGACTGTTGATTATTTTGTCATTGAGTACAAACAGACTGCCTCATGCCTGATCTGCAAAGACAAGGTTGCTGTTTTAAAAGACGACACTATCGAACAACATGACACAACGAAACATGCACAGCAATATGATAAGTATCAGGGAGAAGAGAGAGAGAGCGAAGATGGTCTTACAATTGAAAAAAGACTTCGCAAAGCAGCAGCAGCTTTTTCAGAAAGTGAGAAAAGAATCAGAGTCAGCAGTTTTGGCAAGTTATGTCATAAGTGAAATGACTGCTAAGTGTGGGAAGCCATTTACGGATGGTGAATTTATTAAACAATGCTTTATTAAAGTCAGTGAGATCGTATGTCCCAACAGGAGAGATGTTTTCAGCAATATCAGCCTATCTCCAAATACAGTAGCAGAACATATTATTCAATCGCAATTGATGAGAGTACCAATTTGGTTGACAGTATGCAACTTGACATATTTGTGAGAGGGGCTGATGAAAACTTTGCAGTAACTGAAGAACTGCTCAGCTTGTCAACAATGCACGGTAGGACAATGGCCAGTGAAATTTTTCACTGCCTCACAGAAGCACTGGAACAACACCGTCTGCCATGGCACTTGTTAGCCACCTTAATCACTGATGGGGTTCCAGCAATGATTGGTCAAAAAAACAGATTGGTAGCACTAGTACAAAAAAAGATGGCCGAGCAAAATGCTGAGCAACCAATAGCGTTACACTGCATCATTCACCAACAAGCACTGTGCAGTAAATCTTTGAAATCTGACAAATGTCATGTCAATTGTTGTGAAATGTGTGAATTACATTTGCTCAAGGGGCTTGCAGCACAGACAGTTTTGTGCTTTCTTGGAGGAAACTGAATCTAAATAAGGTGACTTGCTCTACTTCATTGAGGTGTGCTGACTAAGCAAGGGTTCTACTTTTAAGAGATTCTTTTAATTGAAAACAGAGGTGAAAAGATTCATGGAAGAAATTAAATTGTCTGTACCACAATTTGAAGATCACAAATGGATGACAGATCTTGCTTTCCTTGTTGACATTACACAAGAGCTGAATATCCTACACCTGAAGCTGCAAGGTCCAGGCCAGCTGGTGACAGCAGTGTATGATAATGTAAGAGCATTCACAACTAAACAAAAATTGTGGAAAAATCAGATTTCTCAGGGGACTCTCACTCATTTCCCAGCATGCAAGTCACTTGTGGAAGAGCTCAGCTCTGAAATACAATTCAGTGGTTCTGAATACATTACTAAGCTTGACCTGCTTTTGCAAGAATTTGATCACCGGCTTGCAGATTTCAGAAAGCACAAAGAAAGCTTCGATATGTTTGCTAATCCATTTTCTGTTGATGAGGAAACACTACCATGTGATTTACAAATGGAACTCGTTGATATGCAGTGCAACACATCTTTAAAGACTAAATTCAGAGAAACCGAAGATGTCACAGTTCTTCAGACAGCTACCACCATCTTTCCCAAATCTTGCAAAACCTTCAGAAAAATCATGTCCTTGTTTGGCGGTACTTAACATTTGTGAGAGACTTTTTTCCACAATGAATATACTGAACACAACTGTCTGATGCCCACCTTGCTGCAATCCTGAAGGTTTCAACTGCTCAGTCACTTTGGCCAAACATCAACAAACTGACAGAACTGAAGCATTGCCAGGTGTCCGGCAAACACTAAAAACTCTCTGGCAGGCGAAGAATTGTATAAAGTTGTATGACAGTTTTATTATTTCTAAGAAATTTGAAATAAAAAATACAATATAAATGTTTTCTTTTCTGAACACCATCTTCAGTGACATTACTGGCCCGCTGGGAGGATTTGAGGACTGGCAGTGGCCCTAAGGTAAACTGAGTTTGAGACTCCTGTGTTAATGGAAGTTACTGGTCATGTCATTTGCATGAGTACCTTCTTAAGTATGGTCACTGGGATACTTCCTGGAGGTTTGGGGTGAGGTAGTGGATTCATGACTGAGTGATTTCTGTAAGAGACCAGTGCCATGGAAATGTGAATAATTCCATCCCGACCCTACCGCCTTTTCCCTCACCTCACCCCAGCCATGAATTACCTAGTTTTTTAAAGAGTTCATAGCAGTGAAGTATGAAGTGAAATAACCGTTGCTGTCCAAAGTACCACAACAGACAACATGAATTTTATGGAAAAGTCTTTGTTTTTGTTAACTAAGTGAGAATACAGAAAAAGGAAACAAACGTTAACTAACAATGAAGATGCCTGATGCCAAGCACTTTAACGACTCCCCCACCCTCAGTTATCACTGGCAACCATGAGAGCAGTCATAGCATGGGAGCATGCATAGCTCCTGATGACAGCTTGGAGATACTGTGGCAGAATTGTAAGGAAGAACATATTAAGTCCTTCCCAAAACCTTATGGGACTGGGGTGGGTTTTTTTTTTTAATTATTGTATCAATATTTAAGTGCTCCCTGTAACAGATTTTCTATTCATTGCTGGGGCGCCTCCTTGTGGCTGCATCTGGGGAATAGCCCTGCCCAGTCTGATGCCCTTTCCTATTTCTCATTCACAATACAGCCCTTCTCATGCTTCAGGGATTGGAGTGCTACCTCTTCATGGCTTGGCCCACTGGCCAAGTCACTATTGTTTTCCCCTTCTGGAGTGTTAAAGTCTCTCCATACCAGCTGTCTCAGGCAGTCTTCTAATTCACTGCCTAGACTGTGCCACTTCCCCAGTGACTGGTAGGGGATCTGGGACCCGTCCAGGCACCCTCAAATCAGCAGCCAAGGTCTGCATTGTCCTAAACCTTGCTGTCATTTTCCTAAACCTTTCCCTACTCCACCCCTATCAGGCTTCTGTTCTACCACCCTTCTGGTTAAACCCTTCTTTCAGGGCCAGGATCCCAGGGCTTCTACTCTTCTCCTGAGTCTCCTTCTTTCCCTCTCTAAGCCCAGAGTAACCACAGACTTCCACAGCACTGCCTCCTTCTGCCCTCTCTTCCTGACCTTATACCAGCCTGCCTGCTCCTGCCCAACTGGGCTTCATCCTCAATCAGTGCTTGCTCATCAAGCCTAACTCTCCCTCAGGTGTGGCCTACAAGGTTACTTAAGCCCTCTTGGGCCACATTAATCCTTTCCAGGCTCGTGTGGAGTGAATACCCCATCACACTCCCCATAAACCGACCCCAAACAGAGCAGTTAACATGAAACAAAAACATTGCTCAGTGATGGTACTGAAGTGTATTAAAAGTCTCCATAGTACAAAACCATGACCACAGCTCTTAACCCTGAGTGTCCTCTCCCAATTGTCTTGCTTTCAGTTAGAACACTTACTGAAGGGGATCAACACAAATCAACACAGACAGCTGCAGCAGCACAGGAGCTAGCAAACAGAGCTGTAAACAGGGGAGTTTGAGTGGGAGTTCTGTTGGAGGAGAAGGTATTTGTGTTTGTTTGGCTTTGTATTGGTAGTATTTGTATGTGTAGAGGCTTGTAGGGGCTTTGTGCTGGGAGAGAAGCTGAGCCCTGATTAGGGGGCGGGGCTTCACTGACTAGGGGTCCTATAAAGGTAGCAGCCAGTCAGGCAGCAGCACAGACAGCTGCAGCAGCACAGGAGCTAGCAAACAGAGCTGTAAACAGGGGAGTTTGAAAGCGGAGTTTGTCTTGTGGTGCTTGTGTGGGGTTTGGTTTTGCTGTGGGTGGTGGTGTTTTCGTGTGGTTTGTGTTTCCCAGATTAACAGGATTTAGGTGGGAAGGCTATGACAGATTCAGAGGTGGCAGTGGGAGTGACCCATGTAGCAGATGACACAATGAAGATGACTGGATGTGGAAGCTGTGGTATGTACATGATCCTGGAGGGGGCACCTGGTAAGAGTTTTGTCTGCATGAAATGCCGTCTGATAGAGCTGATGGAGGAAAAGATCAGAGGTTTGGAGATGCAGGTGGAAAGTCTGGTAGAGTTTAGGAAGGGGTTTGAGCAGATTATGGAGCAAAGACATGAGGTATCTGAAGGGAAAAGCTCAGACTTGCAGATGGAAGCAGGACTAGGGAATTCTGAGGGGAGACTGGGTGAGGAAAGTGGTCAGTGGAAGCATGTGACTAAAAGAACTAGGCAGAGGAAAAGACGGGCTAGTGAAGGAGAAATAGAGCTTCAGAATAGGTTTGCAGAGTTGGAAAATGAAGAAGGGGCTCAGCAGGTAGTCACTGAAGGTGACAGGGCAAGGAAGAAGAGAAGAGCGGTTAGTCCTATAGGAAAAGGGGAAGAGTTAATGGAGATTACACCAAATATGAGCCCCAGGAGGATACAGGATGGGTTAAAAAGGATTACAAGGGAGAATGGGAATGGAAAAAACTTGCAGCCAGAGGGAACAGGGGATAGACTGGAGAATAGCACCGTCACTAGGAAAAGGCAGGTCTATGTGATTGGGGACTCTTTATTGAGAAGAATAGATAGGCCTGTAACCAGAGCTGATCCAGAAAATAGGAGGGTGTGCTGTCTTCCAGGTGCTAAGGTACGGGATGTAGACCTGAGGTTAAAAAGGATTCTAAAGGGAGCGGGAAAGAATCCCCTAATTATCCTTCATGTGGGAACAAATGATACGGCTAGATTCTCACTGGAAAGTATTAAGGGAGACTATGTTAGGCTGGGGAGGACGCTTAAGGAAATTGAGGCTCAGGTGATCTTTAGTGGGATTCTGCCTGTTCCTAGAGAAGGGCAACAAAGGTGTGACAAGATTATGACTATCAATAGATGGCTTAGGCAGTGGTGCTATAAGGAGGGCTTTGGGATGTATGGCCATTGGGAGGCATTCATGGATAGAGGACAGTTCTCTCGGGATGGACTTCATCTGAGTAGGGAAGGAAATAGACTTCTAGGATGGAGGCTGGCACAACTGATTAAGAGAGCTTTAAACTAGGAATTTGGGGGAGATGGTTGGGAGATGTCCAGGTAATCTCCACGCCAGAATTTAGCATAGAGTGGAAAGAAAATGAAGTAAGAGTGGATACAGCTGTAGGTAGGAGGAAGGGCAGTGTAGATACAAGTCTAATAGGTTATACTGGTAGTAAAATAACCGTGCCTAATAGGGTACAGAATGTGAGTGAGGCCAAACAGCAAAACTTAAGATGTTTGTACACTAATGCAAGGAGCCTAGGTAACAAAATGGAGGAACTAGAGTTACTGGTGCAGGAAGTGAAACCAGATATTATAGGTATAACAGAGACCTGGTGGAATAGTAGTCATGACTGGGCTACAGGTATTGAAGGGTATGTGCTGTTTAGGAAAGACCGAAATAAAGGTAAAGGTGGTGGAGTAGCACTGTATATCAATGATGAGATAGAATGTAAAGAAATAAGAAGCGATGAAATGGATATGACTGAGTCTGTCTGGGCAATAATTAAATTGGGGAAGAAAACTATTAGAGCCTCCCCTGGGATAGTGCTTGGGGTGTGCTATAGACCGCCGGGATCTAATTTGGATATGGATAGAGCCCTTTTTAATGTTTTTAATAAAGTAAATACTAATGGAAACTGTGTGATCATGGGAGACTTTAACTTCCCAGATATAGACTGGAGGATGAGTGCTAGTAATAATAATAGGGCTCAGATTTTCCTAGATGCGATAGCTGATGGATTCCTTCAACAAGTAGTTGCTGAACCGACTAGAGGGGATGCCATTTTAGATTTGGTCTTGGCGAGTAATGAGGATCTCATAGAGGAAATGGTTGTAGGGGATAATCTTGGCTCAAGTGATCATGAGCTAATTCAGTTCAAACTGAATGGAAGGATTAACAAAAATAAATCTGCAACTAGGGTTTTTGATTTCAAAAGGGCTGACTTTCAAAAATTAAGGAAATTAGTTAGGGAAGTGGATTGGACTGAAGAATTTATGGGTTTAAAGGTAGAGGAGGTCTGGGATTATTTTAAATTAAAGCTGCAGAAGCTATCGGAAGCCTGCATCCCAAGAAAGGGGAAAAAATTCATAGGCAGGAGTTGTAGACCAAGCTGGATGAGCAAGCATCTTAGAGAGGTAATTAAGAAAAAGCAGAAAGCATATAGGGAGTGGAAGAAGGGAGGGATCAGTAAGGAAAGCTACCTTATTGAGGTCAGAATATGTAGGGATAAAGTGAGACAGGCTAAAAGTCAAGTAGAGTTGGACCTTGCAAAGGGAATTAAAACCAATAGTAAAAGGTTCTATAGTCATATAAATAGGAAGAAAACAAAGAAAGAAGAAGTGGGACCGCTAAAAACTGAGGATGGAGTGGAGGTCAAGGATAATCTAGGCATGGCCCAATATCTAAACAAATACTTTGCCTCAGTCTTTAATAAGACTAAAGAGGATCTTAGGGATAATGGTAGCATGATAAATGGGAATGAGGATATGGAGGTAGACATCACCATATCTGAGGTAGAAGCGAAACTCAAACAGCTTAATGGGGCTAAATCGGGGGGCCCAGATAATCTTCATCCAAGAATATTAAAAGAATTGGCACAAGAAATTGCAAGCCCATTAGCAAGAATTTTTAATGAATCTGTAAATTCAGGGGTTGTACCATATGATTGGAGAATTGCTAACATAGTTCCTATTTTTAAGAAAGGGAAAAAAAGTGATCCAAGTAATTATAGGCCTGTTAGTTTGACATCTGTAGTATGCAAGGCCTTGGAAAAAATTTTGAAGGAGAAGGTAGTTAAGGACATTGAAGTCAATGGTAAATGGGACAAAATACAACATGGTTTTACAAAAGGTAGATCGTGCCAAACCAACCTGATTTCCTTCTTTGAGAGAGTAACAGATTTTTTAGATAAAGGAAACGCAGTGGATCTAATTTATTTAGATTTTAGTAAGGCGTTTGATACTGTGCCACATGGGGAATTATTAGTTAAATTGGATAAGATGGGCATCAATAGGAAAATTGAAAGGTGGATAGGGAATTGGTTAAAGGGGAGACTACAACGGGTCCTACTGAAAGGTGAACTGTCAAGTTGGAGGGAGGTTACCAGTGGAGTTCCTCAAGGATCAGTTTTGGGACCAATCTTATTTAATCTTTTTATTACTGACCTGGGCACAAAAAGTGGGAGTGTGCTAATAAAGTTTGCAGATGATACAAAGCTGGGAGGTATTGCTAATTTAGAGAAGGACAGGGATACCCTACAGGAGGATCTGGATGACCTTGTAAACTGGAGTAATAGGAATAGGATGAAATTTAATAGTGAGAAGTGTAAGGTCATGCATTTAGGGATTAATAACAAGAATTTTAGTTATAAGCTAGGGACGCATCAACTAGAAGTAACGGAGGAGGAAAAGGACCTTGGAGTATTGGTTGATCATAGGTTGACTATGAGCTGCCAATGTGATATGGCTGTGAAAAAAGCTAATGTCGTCTTGGGATGCATCAGGAGAGGTATTTCCAGTAGGGATAAGGAGGTTTTAGTACCGTTATATAAGGCACTGGTGAGACCTCACCTGGAAACCTGTGTGCAGTTCTGGTCTCCCATGTTTAAGAAGGATGAATTCAAACTGGAACAGGTACAGAGAAGGGCTACTAGGATGATCCGAGGAATGGAAAACTTGTCTTATGAAAGGAGACTCAGGGAGCTTGGCTTGTTTAGCCTAACTAAAAGAAGGTTGAGGGGAGATATGATTGCTCTCTATAAATATATCAGAGGGATAAATACCAGAGAGGGAGAGGAATTATTTAAACTCAATACCAATGTGGACACAAGAACAAATGGATATAAACTGGCCACTAGGAAATTTAGATTAGAAATTAGACGAAGGTTTCTAACCATCAGAGGAGTGAAGTTTTGGAATAGCCTTCCGAGGGAAGTAGTGGGGGCAAAAGATCTATCTTGCTTTAAGATTAAACTCGATAAGTTTATGGAGGAGATGGTATGATGGGATAACATGGTTTTGGTAATTAAATATTCATGGTAAATAGGCCCAATGGCCTGTGATGGGTTTTTAGATGGGGTAAGATCCAAGTTACCCGGGAAAGAATTTTCTGTAGTATCTGGCTGATGAATCTTGCCCATATGCTCAGGGTTTAGCTGATCGCCATATTTGGGGTCGGGAAGGAATTTTCCTCCAGGGCAGATTGGAAGGCCCTGGAGGTTTTTCGCCTTCCTCTGTAGCATGGGGCACGGGTCACTTGCTGGAGGATTCTCTGCTCCTTGAGGTCTTCAAACTACAATTTGAGGACTTCAATAGCACAGATATAGGTGTGAGGTCTTTTTTAGGAGTGGTGGGTGAAATTCTGTGGCCTGCATTGTGCAGGAGGTCAGACTAGATGATCATAATGGTCCCTTCTGACCTAAATATCTATGAATCTATGAAAATCAAGGTATCCTGCCACAGAAGTATGTGGCAATGCTCTATTGTGCTTGTCAAGCAGTACAACATTGTCATAACAGTGTACCACGACACAGTCCCAATTCACTGTCTGGCTCCTCGTTATGACATTATTTGTGAGCTCACAGCATCATGAATTTTGCTGGCCCTCCAGGAACGAGGAGCAGTGCGCACATGGGTGGGGTTGCCTGTACAGGCTTCAGAAAGCAGTTCTGTCCTGTGCCCGCTGGCTGTGGAAGTATTCCCACTGAGCCCCACATACTTTAAACAAAACACAGTTCACCACGATAATCCAAACCCTGTTGGCCACATTGGCATCCAGATGAGTCCAGAGGCATTGCCCAAAAGTGCACTTTACTACCATTCTGTAGCTACTTGATCTGTAGTTTAATTCTTTTTCTTGGGTCAGAGATGTCGGGGTGAGCCACGGTAGGAGTGGGTCTGCAGAGTCCCCAGAATAAATGTCAGCACAGAAGCACCATACATAGTCACATTGTTTTGGAAGAATAAATGTGCATCTTTCCCTTGCAGTACAACCCCAATCTCCTGAGCACCCTGGCATCATGGACCTTCCCTGTGTGTCCAGTGTTTAAATTCATGAACTGACCCCTGAGGTCCACCAAGCCTTGGAGAACCAGTGAATAGTAACCTTTGCAGTTCACATACTCACTGGCCCCTTTTAGTGGGAAAAGTGAAAGGCTGCATGTTCTGTTCATGGCCCCACACAATTAGGAAAAATCATCCTCTGAAATCCTGCTATAATTTCAGAGACTTGCATTATGCCAACCACACATCGGTAGATTACAGCATTGACAGCCTGGCATATCTGTACAACCACCATCCCAACAGTCGACTTCTCAACCCTGAACTGGTTGGCAACTGACCAATAGCTGTCCAGTTGTTGCCTGATTTCCCTTTCAGGAAAATAGCCATCTGTTTCTGCACTGGTATGGGATTCTGAAATCGAATGGTCTAGCGCTGGGGGCTTGGTCCAAGCTCCTGGCACAACTGAATGAAGGTCTGCTTCCTTATTCTGAAATTCTGAGGCACTGGTCATCATCCCAGGATTCCAACATGATGTCATCCCACCACACTGTGCCACTTCTCTGGGACCAGAAGTGGTGGTCTACTCATGGCATACCATCATGATCCCAGCATTCAAACCATCCATTCCATGGGACCTGAGTGGATTTTCATTCCTGCTCTGGGCCAGCCATCTTCGCCACCTGACAGCTCTCTGGACTGATTCCATCCACTGTCCGGTACTGCACCACATGAACATTTGTCCTGCAAGCAGTAACAGAAGCAGAACCACATCTTCCTGGACCTGTTCCATGCCTCCAACACAGTTTGGCAGAAGGGAGAGAAGAGTGGGAGCTGCCTTTGTCAAGTGTGTGAAGGCGGGGTACAGTACCAGCAAAACGCAGCAAGGTGGCTCCTAGAGTGTGCGATGCACAGGACTCCAGGATAGCACTAATGTCACATGCCAAAAAGGAGCAGTGTGGATATATGCCCATTCACAGCATATACCAGTGCCCACCATGGCATATGGGGACACTCATCATGGGTACAGGATATACGGTATAAGCACATGTAGCCCCGTACACTCTTAAGTGTAGATGTAGCCAAAGTGAAATCATGTTTTTCACACAATACTTTCACAATGGACTCAGTCTTGAGGTCCTCACTCAGGCAACAATTCTATTGACTTGAGTGCCTTTTGCCTGAATAAGGATTGAAAGACCAGGCCTTGAATGCAGACGTTCACTATAACTGTCCATAACCAAGGTCCTCCACTGGGACATTCATGTATTATTGTTTGTTTCCCCAACCATGTGCTTGCAAACTCTCTTTACAACTGTGACTGCCAGGGGGTGGAGAGGAAGGGATCAGGAGTAGAAGTGAGGGGAACAGAGGAAGGCCAGGGTCAGGAGCAGCCATGCGTGTACCATCAGCGCCCTCACACCCACTCATTATCTATCTAGGTATTTAGATAGATCTACAATCAGAGTATCTGGCACCATTAAGTGTTTAAAATATGAATAACAATATCAATCTCATCCTTCCTTCCCATCCTGTAGGAGAATTAGCTTAATTTGTTTAGAATTGTTTTATTTTGTGTGTGTGAGCGAGAGAGAGAGCGAGAGAGACCGGGGGTGCAGCAGGTGCTGGTACAGAATTGAAGTCTCCAGGAGGGGGGCTATATCACGGGGAGACTCCTGCTAGAGAGACTGTATGCTGAGGAATAAAGAGGAGACACATCTGCACCACCGATAGGCCCAATTTTGGAAATACCTCTGTGATTCCTCCAAAAGGATCACACAGACACATGCCAGTTTGTACTGATCTGAACCAAAGAGTTAGTGTGACCAGTAGCTAGTGCAGGATTTGCTAACTGTGTTACACCCTAATGACATTTGCTGTTTAGTGTAACATTCTCACTAACTTATGACTTTCATTCTATCCCTGCCCTGGGAATAAAGAACTCTTTTGTTTTCAGAGGGACTGTCATTCTTGGAAGGAGCCTGTTAAATGCCCACATGGCTCTTATAGCTGTGCAGACAACACTTGCTCCAAAGTTTGTGGTGTAATGTTTGTATGTGCCAACACCACCAAATGTCCATGTTCCACTGCACAGGCCTATCTGAGACAAGATGGGGGTCAGTTACACTTATAATTATTACTTGTATGGCAATAGTGCATAGACACCCCAGCTGAGATCAGGGTCCCCTTGGGCTAGACATCATACAAACACATAGCTAGCTCCTGCCCTGATTGATTTACAATCTAAATAGACAAGACCAACAAAGGGTGGGCAGGGAAACAGGGGCACAGGGAGGTGAAATTACTTGCCCACGGTTATGCAGTGAGTTGGTAGCAGAGCCAGGAATAGAATCCAGGTCTCTTGAACCCCATGGCCAATGCCCTACCCAACAGACATACTACCTCCCAACATGCTCTCATAAAATGTCTCTTATTTATTTATTGGTTAGTATCTGAGGGTCCAATTATGACTGAATAATGAGTTTTCAAGGGTGCCATCTGTTTAACCACAACTCTTTAAGATTATAAGCTATCATTTCCCACCAGAAAGCACTCCTTTCCTAACAGAGAAAAAAATTATAATTATGTTGTCAAGTGAATGATTAAACCATGCATTTACAAAGATGTATTGTACTTTAATCTGTTGCGTGACTCTTGATCATTGTAACGATAGCTTACTTGCTGCCAGACCTGAAGATCACCTGTTTTGTTGCATCATTCCATGAACATTTCACTGAAATTGATGAAATATCAGTGTCTATTGCTGAACATTCAACATGTCCAACAGTTAGATCACATTTAGATCACAGTTCAGAGGTGACAATTAGCCCTAACTGTCCTATGGATTTTTGCGATGTGAATACTTGTCCATTGGGAACTGGACTGAGACCATGGTGAGGATTTTTGGCCTGTGTTGTGCAGCAAATCAGATTAGATGATTGCAATGGTTCCTACTGGCCCTAACATCTGTGAACTATCAAATAATAAACACAGGGGCTTTTACTGAAGATATTACAAGTGGTGAGTACCTGACCAAAATTCTTCCTGTTCCTACCTCAGCTACCTGTGCTGTGGAACAGTGTGCTGTACTTCCGTAGATTGTCTCCCTTCACCCTAAAGGCATCTGCCTTTCAGTGTTTAAAATTCTTTGGGAAGAAGTGCTGTGTAATGTAAGATATTAATTGTAATTTAGATTAATGTTGAATTGTGCTCCTTCTATTAGATCTGTAAACTTGATTGCTGCTGCACTGGTATGAAATATGCTCTGTATACTTCTGCACTCACATGGCTCCATTCAACCAAGGATTGGTCACTATTTTAATCCCCAATTTATGGAGAGAGAAAATAAGGCACAGAGAAGTTAAATGGTTTGCTCAAAATCACACACAGGTCAGGGACAGAGCCCAGTTTGTGTGGCTCCATGCTTTAACCACTAGACAGTACTGCCCCTCTCATTATCTTAAAACAATCAAAGGTGCTATTAGCAAAATTAAACAAATAAGTAAAATCCGTATAATTCACTCACTTCAGGCTTCCTAAGTTCCTCGGTCACAAAATTCAGGTTGTTCCATCCATCATAGGACCACAGTCCCTGATAAAATGCCACTCCGATTGGCCCAGTCCTTGCAGTTGTGTTTTGAAAGGTGTCCTGGAAACTTTGCGTGTGTCCATTGATGAGCAACACCACACCGCCTATTACAATGACCAGCAAAACTAACAGTTTGGCTGCTGTAAATATGTTCATAATGGCTGTGGCCAGCCTCACATTGAGACAATTAACGATGGTTAAAAACAGGATACAGCTAGCGGCCGTACACTTGATCACTACCTGAGGGGTTGAGCATCCTTGGTAAAATGGAGCAACAGCATATTCGGCAAAGCTTAAAGAGACACCTGCCACACTGGCAGGCCTTACCACGATGATGGAAGTGTATGCAAAAAGAAAAGCAGGAAGAGAGCCAAAATTCCTTAAGATATAAATATAGTCCCCCCCTGACTCTTTAATTATGGTCCCAAGTTCAGCATAAGACAGGGCTCCAAACATGACCAGCAGACCACAAGCAGCCCAGATGATGAGACTTCCTGCAGGGCTACCCATATGGTACAGCACCCATTCTGGAGACATAAAGATCCCAGACCCGATCATGGTGCCTGCAATTAACGACACAGCGCTAATCAGTCCAATCTCTCGCTTCAGCCTTAAAGTCCCCATCCCTTCACTCGGATCTGCAGCTGAACTAGAAGAGTCTACTGTCCTCCTTTCCCGCATAAAGGAGCTCTTAGTATATGTTGCTTCAGAGAAGGTGTAAAAAAGCAGCACTCAGTGTTTCAAGTAAGGACTGTCTCAATCCTTAAGGTCACAGTTAATAATTACAGCAGTTAAGTAAATTACTTCAGATGTTACGGGTCCATTCAGTGATTTATAGTGAGATACATGACCTTTTTTTGTTGCCTTCCTTTCCTTTTATTACCATCTTATCATGTGTTATAACACAGTGCAGCTTTACCCTGCTTCATCCTGGCTCAGGTGCCGAGCCCCTTTTACTCCCATTGCAGGCAATGGGAATGGTCTGCCCTCAACACCCCAGAGGAGGTGCTCAGCACCTTGCAGGATTGTGTAATCCTGATTAGTTTGCAGTTTTGCATGTTATGCGTTTGTGTCAATCCAAAAACAAGCTGCAGACAAGCTAAATTCCCATACAAATATGCACTTTATTCTCTGAGGCTGATTCAAAGTCACTGTTCAAGCAATTTTCAGAACTGGTACCGTAGACCCTGCACGCTGCTGGAGCTTCTGACTTGGTTTTTCATGCCATATTAAGGAGCTGTTTAACAGGCTCTTCCCCAAAAGGCTGGTTATTGCATCTTGTTTGGACAAGCACTGCTTTCAGTTTGGAAATCAAAGACAGTGCAAGTGAGGTGAATGTTCTGTCAAAGACGGTCCATAGACACAATGCCCACAGTTAAGGGCAGATTCTGGCTCTGCTTGAATGGCTTTACAAGGTGAGGGAGAAAGTGTATGCAGGCAGCTGTCTTTTCCTTACACCCTTCTGATGGGGGTAGCCACTGTCCCTCCCCATACTGCAGAGCTGGTAATCTTATATATGTGGTATAGCAGCTGCTGCTCCTGCCTGTGTTCATCTTGCATTCTGGGGCCATTCTGCTTGCATCTACTAATTTCCACTGGTGCTTTGTTCCCAAAAGAGGCAAACTGTGCAGCTTCAATTTCTTGGCTTCAGTGGAAATTATACCTGAATAAGGACTAGTCTGGCATATAAATTGTTCATTTTTTAATCTTATTCATTTCAATGTCTATGATACAGAAAAAGGCATCGATCCAAGACTCTAGACACTTTTAACATATGGTACAAACAGGAATAAATCCAGCAAGCTCCCCAAACCAGAGAAAAACAGAAAAAAATCAACCTCCCCAACACCCCATCCACTCATACAAAGAAAACCAAACTCCACCCATTCACAAGTATCACAAAGTTGGCTGAAATTTTTCTACCAAGTTCTTTCCTCAGAAAATGCGTTTTCAGCCAGAGCAGAAATGTTTGTGAAGAATTTCCATTTTCATAAAAAAATTCATCTTATCAATTAAAAATTGTTTAATTTGTCGTGAGGAAACCCCCACTTTCACTCACACCTTAACTCCCTCCCACAGGTAGTGATCCCCCCTCCCCTTAAACAAAAAAACATCTTTTGGAAAATTTCAAAACATTTTCTTTCCAAGTTTTTTGTTGAACACCAAATATATATATATATATATATATATATATATATCTCAATGGCAAATACTGAACAAAATGAAAAAAGTGTCTTTTGGGGGGGAAATTTTTCAGAAAACACACTGACCTTTTTTGACCAGCTTTAATCACAAACAAATAGCAGCCATCAATGTGTCACTCCATCCTCAAAATTATAATGAACTCTCAGCAGCCAGGCAGATGCCTCTTTGTACAAATGATTTTAACGGAACATGAAGCCAGACACTATGATGTATATCCAGACTGCTACTTTGTGGAACACACATTTCAGGTGAAAAGACTAAGACAAAGTACACTCCATCTTTCAACAAGTCCAACTTAAAGAGACAGGGGAATCCAGTGGAGGCTGGGGACATCTGAAAACACCAACTAATAATCTCACTAAGCAGCAATTCTACGGTGCCATCCATTAAGGATCTCACAATGTTTAACTTTATGGTAGATGGACTAAGTCTCACAACATACGGGAGAGGCAGGTGTGATATTACAATCCCTGTTATACAAATAGGGATAGGGAGGCACAGAGAACCAGACTTTTAAGGTATTTAGGCCCCTAAAGATGCTGATGGAGCCCAACTCCCAATGGGAGTTAGGTGCTTAGGCACTTTTGAAAATCCAGCAAGGTCCCTATCTGCATCTTTAGCTTCCTAAATACCTTTAAAGATCTGGCTTAGAGAAGTTAAGTGACTTGACCAAGATTCCTAAATTTGACTACTTTAGTTTGAGTCTCTCCCTTCCTCACAAATGGAGATATTACTGCTTCCTGACCTTGCAAGGCTGCTAAGTGGCTAAATTATTAATATTTGTGAATGACATTGCAATCCTTGAATTAATAGCCATTATATAGGTAGAATAAATATTTATTGCCCTACATTTGCATTATACCACTAACTGGGATTGCATTTTAGATAATGTACAAAAAACAGATTCTAATCTGTCAGCATGTTGTACATCCAGGGTCATTCTACATTTTACCAATGATTTTTTGCAAACATAAACCTTGGTCTACTTGCAATCTTTAGTGTTCAGTTTGCTTCCTCTTGCCATTGTGCACCACAGATTTGTCTAGGTACCACGGACAAATTCTTTTCTCAGGTGTATTTGTGCAAATCAGGAGTAACTCCACTGACTTCAATGAAATCAATAGTGTTACTCCTGTTTCACACCAGTATAGTTAAAAGCAGCTTGTCATTCCAAGTGCCTATCAGCAATAACTCCCAATAGAGAAAAAATAATATTTTCAAGATTTTTACATGATTGCAGTGATTAGTCTCTTGTGAGATTATGGTAAACTCTTGTGGACCTATTTTATTTATTAATAATACATTTAACATGTATAGTGAGAATCCCTGAGCACTTTGCAAACATTAATTAAGTCTGAAATCACCTCTATGAGGTATTTAAAATTCATTGCACAGGTGAATAAACAGAGGTAAAAATGTATTTGCCCAAGATCACACAATAAGTGAGCAGCAAAGTCAAGAATCAAAACAAAACAAAACAAAAAACACCACCACAGGAATTCTGACTCCCAGTTCCTTACTCTAACCGATAGACCACAATTCCCGTATTTTATGTTTTTTAACATTTTATTATAGTGTCTGTCACCAAATACCTGGCACTGTGCTACATTTAAAACAATAATTAAAACTTTTATTTAAATTATATTTCATCTTCTAAATATTTAACTATTAAAGCCCCGAGGTTACGATAGAGATGTATGTGTATCCATGTATCTAAGCGGGTGGGGGAGGCAATGCAAACATAGTCACAGAGCATTTATTTTTGTTCCTTTCTCTCGAACAATACTATAATCCACCAACTCTTTCTTGTAAACAATATAAAGAAAAAAAATTGGTCAGCTGCTAACCATACACATGGATTTGAATTCCATCCAAATAAATCATTCCAAATTCAGGAGAAAGTAGTTATTCACACTCTTTACCTCCCCACTGTATTCCAGACTAGAGCTGAGCAACATTTTTCAAATGAATAATTTATCTGATGAAAAATGCAGTTTCAGTTGAATTAAAACTATTCAGGAATTTGACATGAATAATTTCAGCCAGACAAAGAGGTGGTGCTATATCCTCCTCCCTAACCCATTTGGATTAGAAAACCCAGGTTCAAATTCCCCATTCAGGAACAGACAGTAAATTAACTTTCCTGGTTCACTGAAAATTTTGAAAAATTTCAGATGCAGTTTGACCCCAACCAATTCCCCCGACCTGATTTTTTGGAACTGCCACCAAACTGAAAAATCAGTTATTCCAGATCCAGTTCAGTTATTCCTGACCCCCTGAATTGGCCATCAGAATCTGCTTCTGATAGCTAAGTGCATCTCTGTTTGAAATGTGTTTGAGGAATCTTTCATAGGAAAATACATTAGAGTTGCCTCCTATTTTTGCTTTTAAGAAGTATAAAGAAGATCTAAAAGCTTTTGAAAAAATACAGTGTTCTGCTTGTTTATTTACCATAGGAATATCATGAATTTCAGTCTTTCCTGTTTTTGCTGGAAGTCTACTTGGAGCACCAGAAAACAGGAGCAGGAGTTTTCTCAGCACTTAATATAAATAGAATAGAATTTTTAACAAAGATCTTTCCTCCTCAAGCATTTGATTTAAATAAGTGTTAACATCAGTGAAAAGCAAAAAATCCCTTCCCTTCTCAATTACTCAGATTTCACTTTCTTTTAATTTGTGATAGCATCATCATGCTCCTAGTTTAGCAGTTATCCACAGTCTTCCAAGTAATACATGGTATACAAAACCTGAATTTCAAGTTTAAAAAGCAAGCAGTACAAAATCTTTTGTGAAGGTGGATTGGGAAACCTTTTAGGGCTTTTATTACCACAGAAAAAAGCACAAACTCATTTATTTTCCTTTGTAGGTTATCTTTCAAGCAGAAAGGTAGAGGATCACAAAGCTGTAAGGAAGTTTCTCAATAAAAAAAATACAACTGATGTTCCCCATATACCCAATTTACTAGTATTTCTCAAGCAGGAAATTAATACACGCTGAGTGTTCTTTCTACAATACCAAAAGCTGCCATAAAGCCTCATAGGTGAACGAACTGCAGCTCTAACAAGAATGAATGGCTACATGATTTCCAACAGGTAATCTTTTGCTCTTCTTACTAAAGGTTTGCTTTCAGAGACTAAAACTGTAGACAAATCTTGTGGCACAAGGATGTGTTTTGAATGAACTTATAAATGTTTGTGAAGTGCTTGGAGAACCTTAGAAGAAAGGCAGTATAGTAGTGCTAATTATTATTTTCAGTGCCTATGCTATAGTGATGATGCAGTATAAATAATTAAGAAGTATTGATAGAAGTATATATATAAAACTTAATTACTGAATGTGTGCAGTCACTTCATTTTCTTCAGGTATTGACACAACATTTGACTGCACACATTCAGTAGCTCTTCTAAGGCATTCAGATAATTATCTCTGAAGTTTTAAGTGGAGAGACAGCCTTGTCACTTGTTTTAAAGCGCTAACTTCTCATCTCCTCATTTGCACAGGAGACTTAAATGTGGTTAAATTAAAACCCTTTTTTCTCTTTAAATAACTTAGAAAAGGTTGAAAAAGATGTTATGTCCATGTTTTTTAATTATTTTTTACTCCCCGTATGACAGACTGAATTAAAAAAAAAACATTTTTTAAATTTGAGCCAGATAATGAAGTTTCTGTAGGAGCTCTAAGGCTGGAATCCATAAAAGGAACTTAGGTATTGCAATGCTGAGCATTGAGACACCTAGAAAATCACAGGCATAGCTGTGATACACACATCTGAGTTAGGTACCAAGGCTCCCTATACAGTGAGGGGAGCCTTAGAATGGAATTCACAAAAGTCAGCATGCTACTTATGGAGCTGTCTAAAATAGCCAATGGGAGATGCTGAGAACAGGGGTGTGTCCTAAACCGCACCCCTTTCATGGAGATAGGCACCTATCTGCTTAGCAATCTGTGAACTGAAACCCCTCTCCTGGAGTCCCACAACTTAGACACCTACATAGTTTCTTACAGGAATGCGTTAGGCATCTGCAGGAACTGTGGGATAGCTACGTTCAGTGCACCATTCCGTACGTCGATGCTAGCCACGGTAGTGAGAACACACTCCGCCGACTTAATGCACTTAGTAAGGACATACGCAATCGACTGCATAAAATCAATTTCTAAAAATCGACTTCTATAAAATTGACCTAATTTCGTAGTGTAGACATACCCTGAGGGGGAAGAAAGGATTGGAACAGAGGTCTCTCACCTCTCAGGTGAGTGCTGTAACTACTGAGCTATGGGATAGTCTGATGTGGCCCCCTCCGCCTCTCCTGCTGAAGCTGTTCCACTATGGATAAATAACGAACAAGTGATTGGAGCAAGGGGGCTGGACCCTGTCTCCCCCATTTGGGACAGAGAGAGTAAGGCAGGGAAACTGCTCTGTAGCCTCATGGTTAAGACACTCAGCTAGGAGGTGGGAGATCCAGATTCCAGTCTCCCTCCTCCATCTGCTCTTTATTTCTGAGAAGAGGAACAGCTTCAACAGGTGAGACTGAGGGAGCCCCACACCAGAATATCCTGTAGCTCAGTAATTAGCACACTGGTATAAGAATCTGTTCAAATCCCTTCTCCCCCTCAGACATGGGGGGGGGGAATTGAATCTGGGTCTCCCCCATCCCAGGTGAGTGCTCTAACCACTTGGCTAAAAGTTATGTAGTGGGCATTACCTCCTGCTGCCACTGCTGCAGCTGCCAGATTTGGGGCTGATTCTCTACTTTTTACACCTGGATGAGTCATTTACACCTTTTCTGAGTCAGTGTAAATGCAAACATTCTAATTTATTTGCATGTCTACACCCAGGTTTAAATGATTCCTTGGGGTATCAAGCAATGGAGAGACAGGCTCATAAAGTTTGTGTCTGATGTATTATCCAAAGCACTATTCACATAATTAGCCAAAAACTAACTTTTTTATGAGCTACATAAAGAGTGGTTTCATCATTGTTCTCCCTAAAAAGGTTTGTGAGCAGAAGAGGTCAGAGTACTCTTTTCCTCCTCTTGTGATTAGTAGGATCTTGCGAAACTCTTAGCAGAGCTGGCATTTAATAAATCCAGGTTTCAGAGTAGCAGCCGTGTTAGTCTGTATTCGCAAAAAGAAAAGGAGTACTAGTGGCACCTTAGAGACTAACCAATTTATTTGAGCATGAGCTTTTGTGAGCTACAGCTCACTTCATCGGATGCATTAGCTCACCTTACGTGATCACTCTCCTTACAGTTTTCAGAGTAACAGCCGTGTTAGTCTGTCTTTGCAAAAAGAAAAAAAGGAGTCATGCATCCGATGAAGTGAGCTGTAGCTCACCAAAGCTCATGCTCAAATAAATTGGTTAGTCTCTAAGGTGCCACAAGTCCTCCTGTTCTTTTTCCTTACAGTGTGTATAACACCCATTTTTTCATGTTCTGTGTGTATATAAATCTCCTCACTGTGTTTTCCACTGAATGCATCCAATGAAGAGAGCTGTACCTCACGAAAGCTCATGCTCAAATAAATTGGTTAGTCTCTAAGGTGCCACTAGTCCTCCTTTTCTTCTTAATAAATCCAGTATCTTAACAACTCACCGGCAGGGGTGCTGGAACTGTTTGGATAGTGGGGGTGCTGAGAGCCTTTGAACCAAAGTGTAAACCCGGTATATGATGTAAACTACTTCAAAGCAGGGGGTGCAGCAACACCTCTAGTTCCAGCACCTATGCTCACTGACATTTGTTTTTGTCTTCGACTTTTCAAACTCTCTGAGATCCAACTTGCTGTTGCCATCTGCTGGCTTATAAACAGCAAAACAATTGTCCCGTAGCTCTTCAGTATTGTTTCTAAACTTCCTTTTGCTGTTTTTGTGGATTTGAAAACTGTTGAAAATTTAAATTAACATTTAACATTTTTTAAAATGTTAAAACTTAAGGTAAAAACTAAGAAACATAAACCTGCAGGACACACTGAAAACAGAAAATAAAACAAAGCTAAATAGAAATAGTTCCACTGGAGGCAGGATATGCCTGTGTAATATGTATACTTTATTTACAATAGCACCTCCGGGTATCAATCAAAAATTAGTATCCTACCTGCTGGACACTTATTGAAACGACAGCCTCTGCCCCAAAGATCTGATATATTGATCTTTTGTTGGGGTGGGGGGTTTGATTCATGCCACTTTCACTGAGGATTGTGACCGCTTTCTGAGAAACTTGGGCCAGTTTATGGGGTTGAGTGGAAACATTGTGAAGTCCATACAAATAAGCTGAAATGTTGAGATTTCAGAGGTATTGAGCATTGAGTTTTGGGTTCTAATCTCAAATGAAAACAGGCTATTTATGTTGTGGCTCAGGATCTAAGTAACTAAGATTCATTAGCTGGTATCTAAATAGCCTTTTCTAGTGCCTAGAGAGAGGTTCCCATTTCCATTCTCATGATAATTGAGACCAACACTAATTCCCACTATCCTAACTCATCAGGACATCTAGCAATGAGCTAGTAGGTGGATCTTAGCCTCATCCAGGATATAAGAAGAGATGTCTTTTTTTTTTTTTAACCCTGGTCTACACTACAGGGTTAGGTTGAATTTAGCCGTGTTAGGTTGATTTTAAAATGAATGCGTCTACACGACCAACCCCGTTCCAGCGACCTAAACGGCTCTTAAAATCGACTTCTATACTCCTCCCCGGCGAGGGGAGTAGCACTAAAATCGACCTTGCTGGGTAGAATTTGGGGTAGCACAGACACAATTTGATGGTATTGGCCTCATACCAAAATGAGACCTGCTCTGATAATTGAGAAGCCAGTGGTGATAGCCCTGTGGAAGCTTGCAATGCCAGATTGCTACCAGTCAGTTGGGAATCACTTTTGAGTTGGTAAATCTACTGTGGGAGCTGCTGTGATGCAAGTAGCCAGGGCAATCAATTCACTTCTGCTAAGAAGGGTAATGACTCTGGGAAACATGCAGGACATAGAGGATGGCTTTGCTGTGATGGGGTTCCCTAACTGTGGTGCGGCGATAGAATGCACATCCCTATCTTGGCACCAGACCACCTTGCCAAAGAGTACATAAACCGCAAGAGGTACTTCTCAATGGTGTTGCGAGCGCTAGTGGATCACAAGGGCCATTTCACTGATATCAGCATGGGATGATTGGGAAAGGTACATGACGTATGCATCTTTAGGAACTTCAGTCTCTTCAGAAGGCTGAAAGAAGGAACTTCCTTCCCAGACTGGAAAATTACCATTGGTGATGTTGAAATGCCAATAGTTATCCTTGGGGACCCAGCCTACTCCTTGCTCCCACGGCTCACAAAGCCGTACACAGGCAGCCTGGACAGCAGTAAGGAGCAGTTCAACCATAGGCTGAGCAAATGCAGAATGGTGGTAGAATGTGCCTTTGGACGTTTAAAGGGGCGCTGGCGCAATTTAGTCACTAGGTTAGAACTCAATGAAAGCAATATTCCCATTGTTGTTGCTGCTTGCTGTGTGCGCCATAAGATCTGTGAAAGTAAGGGGGAAAAGTTTCTAGCAGGGTGACGGATTGAGGCAGATTGCCTGGCTGCCAATTATGAGCAGCCAGACACCAGGGCAATAAGACCACCACGTCAAGGTGCACTGCGTCTCCAAGAGGCTTTGAAAACCAATTTCATGAGTGACCCAACACTGATGTGACAGTTCTGTGTGTTGTTCCTTACCAAGTTGCCCCCTTTTTTTGCAGGTACTGCCCTGTAAACTAAACCCCCACTATCCACAGCCTGCACAGTGAATAAAGAGCCTCTTGTCCTCAATCCATGCATTTTTATTATGCTAACAAACACTGAACAGAGACAGCAATGAATAGCAAAGATAACCCGGGTCTAAGGGCCTGATAACATGGGGGGGGGGGAGCAAGGACTCATACCTTATTACAGTTGCACTGTCTAGCAATCAAAGCTGTAGGACTGAGAGGATTCTGCTTGATGAACCATCCCCTGGAGTTGAGTTCAAGGGATAATGGAGCTTCCCCCACCCTGCCCTGCATTCTTTTCTAGGATGTCTGGGAGAGGAGGATATGGAACTTGGTTGGGGTACTGGTGGAGTCCCTGCCTAGAATCGCATGCAGCTGCTCACAGAAGCAGAATATCTGTGGCTCAGAACCAGAGCAACTGTTCGCCTCCCTTATCTTCTGGTATGCTTGCCTGAGCTCCTTTATTTTCATGTGGAACTGCTGTCTGTGTCTGGTGTAGCCTTTGTCCCCACATACCCTGTGCGATTTTGCCATAGATGTCAGCATTTCTTCTGCTGGTTCGGAGTTCTGCCTGCACAGACTCTTCTCCCCACACAGCAATCAGATCCAGTGTCTCCTGTATGCTGCATGCTGGAGCGCCTTTGCGGCCCTGGACAGGCATGGTCAGCTGTGCTGGTGAGCTCTCCACGCTGATCAAACAGGAAATGAAATTCAGCCACTCCCAGGGCTTTTCCTGTGTACCTGACTGAAGTGCAGTGGAGGTGAAAGTGCTGTCCAGAGCAGTCACATTGGAGCACTCTGGGACACCTCCCAGATACCAATCCCGTCGAATTACACAGCATTGTGTCTACACTACCCCTAATTCGACCCAGGAAGTTCGACTCTAGTGGTACATCTCTCACCAAGGTGGAGTACCGGCGTCAATTTTAGAAGCCCTTTAGGTCGGCAGAAAGGGCTCGGTAGTGTAGACACTCATTTTTTAAATTCGACCAACATGGCATATGTCGACCTAACACAGTAGTGTAGACCAGGCCTTATTGAAGTCAATGGGATTACTCACATGCATACAGTTAAGCACCACATAAGTCTTTGCAGGATCAGAGCCTTCAATTGTAAGCTTCTTGGAAAAGGGAGCAAACCTTTCACCTGGTTTGTATGCCCCCAAGCAGATTGACACACTTGAGTATTTTCCCTCTTTCATCACCTCTATCAGTTAGTAAAGAGTAGGTTGCAAAACAATACATTGATGGCAGGCACAAATGCTCTTATTATCAAAATGGTTATATTCATTACCTAGGCTATTTCTTTGAACTTCCAGTGCCTTTTAATAGGGACTAAAATTAGAATACTTATCTACTTTTTTTTTTTTTTACACAATATGCACAAGAATCAAATTGAAACTAATCTTATTTACAGCTTCAGCTGTACTGTGTACGAGGTGCACTACGTGATTTTGATTGCATAAACTATGGTGTACCCTCATCTTGAAGAGCTACGCATTAACAGTTCACTAACTGAATCCAGGGCCGGTGCAACCACTAGGCGGTCACCTAGGGCGCCAAGTGGTTGGGGGCAGCAGTGGAGCGGAGGTAAGCTGGGGCAGGGGGGCGCGGGGAGGGCCGCCTGCAGCAAGTAACGGGGGGGGTGGTGCGCAGGGGGGCGCCTGCAGCAAGTAACGGGGGGGGGCGCCGCACAAGGGAACCGCTCCCTGCCCCAGCTCACCTCTGCTCTGCCTCCTCCCCTGAGCACCGCCCCGCTCTGCTTCTCTCCCTCCCAGGCTTGTGCGCCAAACAGCAGAAGCAGTTTGCTCGGGGAGGAGGCGGAGCAGAGGTGAGCTGGGGCGGGCTGAGGGGGTGGTGGGGAGCTGCCGCAAGGGGGGGCTACCCGGGCTGAGGGGAGGGGGCGGCGGCGGGAAGCTGCAGCAGGGGACTCCCCGGGCCGAGGGGAGAGGGTGGCGGCAGGGAGCTGCCGCAGGGCAGGAGGGGCGGCGCAAGGTGGAAGTTTCGCCTAAGGCACCAAACCTCCTTGCACAGGCCCTGTCTGAATCAGAGAAAATTATAGTCCTATTGAGACATCTATTATCTAAAAAAAGACAAGATTATACTTGCTCAACTGTGAACAAGGTGGAATCATCTGAGGCCAAGCAATACAAAATCTGAAAGCCAGCTGTTATCCCTGCTTTGGGTCCACATTCGCATACACAAAATGATGTCATTGGTTACTCACACTCTATTACAATGAATAGCCATCTCTGACTGTTGTGATGCTGAGGTATGTTTATTATGTATATCTATTTATATCACAGGCTATTAAGGGGAACTGAGTGACTCAGGAACAAAAGTTGGCCAACTGAGGAAATCAGTGTTCCTGGTTCAGTCTGTAACCTAGACCTGCTATGGTATTTATTATAGGATATTTATTTGTGGTAACGTCATTGGTGACAATGTTTAGGTTAGGGCTGTACACTTGACACACTGATCTTTCACTTAAAATCTTTGCAGAACAGTGTTATCATGCCTACTTCAAAAGCAGAAATACTGTTTAGGGGGCAATGGCCAACTAATTAAACCTTACAGCAGCCTGTATATTTATAAAAAAGTTAAGTATTATCAATCTAACACATGGCTACTATGAAAGCATTGTCATTTAGTTGTGACTCTTCTATGGGTTCTAAATATAAACATTGTCATTGTTATCCCTTTTGACCCAAGCCACTAGCAAAAATTTGGAGTCTTGTAGATTCTTCCAGTGAGGAGGAGAAACTATTGATGGAGTCTAGTACCTTTTGATGCAATCTTGTTTATTTACAAAGAATGTACAAAGTTCTGTTTCTCTGAACACAGACAGAAGGAACCAAAATAAGAAGAGATATTTTCTTTGCTCACAAACCCAAACTTCTTTCAGCTTTCTCTCTAGGCTTTTCTCAGGGTTGTGCTGCCAGCTGCTTGTTCAGGCTGTGACTCTTTCTGTTCTATCTCTCTCCTGATTCTCATCCACACCCACGCATGCCCTTACCCAAACAATGCCCAGCAAAAACTCCTCTGCCCACACGGTTCAAATTCCTGAGTGGACTCACATATGCCTGTGTTTTAGGAGAGAGGTTGCCTAACATGAAGGGCAGTGGTTACACCTCACACATAACAAAAAGGTGTAACCCAGCCCCTATTATTATATTATTAACTTATTTTATTTGTATTATTTTAGCAGTGTGCCTAGGAGCTCTAGTCATGGACCAGGACCCCTTTGTGGTCCACACTGTACAAACATAGAACAAAGACAGTTCCTGCTTGAAGGAGCTTACAAGCTAAGAATAAGACAAGAGATGATAGATAGATACAGATACACAGATGGGGGAGCACAAGGAAACAGTTAGACAATATTGATCCTCATGATAGTCTGTGGTCTCAGCACACCAGCAGCTTAACCATTGTCATGTTTTTTATGGGCATCATGGCAAAAGAGAGTTTTAAGGAGAGATTAATACATTAGTTTTGCGGATGTTTATGGGGAGCTCCTTCCAAGCGTGAGGGGTAGAATGGGAGAAAACACGAATATGCTTCTTTGAAAATTTAACAAGTGGGCAATGGAGGCTGGTATCAAGAGCCAATTGGAAGCCCTTTTGATAGTGGATGAGAAATTATCGGTAGGGTATGGATAGGCTGTGAAGGGAAAGTGAAGACAGGTAATTAATGCAGGATACAAGAGGGAGTGAGAGAAAGGATATAAAGAGAGGGGTGATTTGGTCTAAGTGAAAGGCTATGAAAATGATCTTTTCAGCAGCATTCTGAATGGATACGAGCGGAACAGGGTTGCATTTGTTAAGGGCAGAGAGAAGGATGTTGTAGTAATCAAGACGATGAAAGCTTGGAGGAGAGTTTTAGCTGTGTGAATGGATAGGAAAGGTGGTATTGTAGAGATGCTATGCAGAAAGAATCTGCAAGATTTGGACATAGCCTGAATGTGATGACCTAGAGAGGTCTGAGTTGAGGAGGATGCCCAGGTTAACACACAGCCACACCCACCACGATAATAATGATAAACAGGCACCATTTATGTAGTACCTGTTATATGTTGCATTCAGCTGCAGGTCCAACATATGGAATACTAATTGACTCTATTCCTACAGCTACGTATCTTGCTGATGATGCTGATACTCAGTGAGAAGACCAAATAAAGTAAAACCAGGTTGATGTGTGATTCATAAGAAACCCCTGGAGAGTGCTTGGGAAATCATTCATCAATTATTAATGCCTTAACATTTATATCCTAGCATTTTTATTAAGAAGCTCAAAAATGGATTAATATCAAATTAAACTATTAATAAGTACTTTTAAGTTTCCCTTCAGCACAAAACCAAGAGTGGCTTTTTTTTTGGTAGCGTGAGCCAAAAGTTTGAATGCTACTCTTAATGTGATAATTAGTTCCTACTTTATTTTAATTGCCATAGTTTTATTTTTCAAACAAATTTGTTAATTGATTGCATTTATACATTTTTCTTTTCTTTACGTGTTTATTTTTCATCCTCTAATACAAAGGACCAGTCAGACCAGGTAGAGATCACATATATTTCTGAAGCTTATGCTGATCAAAAAATACTTAGCACTTACAGGCATGTAGCACTTCAAAGCATTTTACAAGCATTAGATAATTCTCACAAACACTATTGTGCAGTAGGAAAGTGGTACTGTCCACATCTTACAAATGAAGAAAGTGAAGGAAAGGTTAGCAGAATATTTTTTAAGTGATCACTAATTTTAGATGCTCAATTTGAGATGCTGAGGGCCTGATTTTTCAGAGGTGCTGTACGTCAGTCAAAGTTCCCAAATCCTCTCAAAATCTGAGAACAGCCTGTAACTTATGCGTGTTATGCCTATGATTGCCAAGGGCTGTTTTGTCTCCTGGGAATGGCTAGAGTGTAGTTGTGCTTCTACCATGCTATCTTTCCCCTAGCTAGGCCTCCCTGCTCTGAGCGTAGTGCCTTGGGAACCACTGCATTGGTTCTATGTGTAAGCGGGGGAATAGTCCCGCTATTGTGGGGAACTTTCCTGGCTTCTGCACTACCCCCGTGAAGTGGGCTAGCGAAAGAATCTGAGTCCTCTCTTCCAATTCCTTTTACCCAGTGGCCTCCTTGCTCTTGAGGACTCCCCTTCCACTCTCCTATCTGGCAGAGTCCTCGTAACCGCAACAAGGCTGGGACCAGGATTCCTGGGGGGCTCCACCCCCAACTCTGCTGTGGTCACCTAGGACAGGGGCTAGGGTGTCCCCACTCCGGGGTACTCTCTCTGCCCTGGGCACTTCTCTGACCCACTGATCATTACATACAAGTTAAAGCAAATGCAAGTTATTTAATCAACAATTAATTTTAAAAAGAATAAGGAAAAGTGGGAAAGGTTAAAGGAAACACATCAACCCGCTCTGTGGCAGGGAACATCACAAACAGTGTCTCTGGAATGTCAGGGCAGTTCACAGTCTGTTCCTTGTAAGTCCCAGGCCTCCTTCTCCGGCCCTGGCTGTGCTGCAGGGATGCTGTGGGCTGGACACTTGCTCTGGTGGTGGCCACACGCTCTCAGGCTCTAAGTGGTAGGACCCTTCTTCCCAGTGTCGCCCCCGCCCTGTTGGTGTTACAATCCAAGCCTGGCCTGCAGAGCCTCTTGGCTGAGGCGTCTCCCTGTGCTGGGCCCGCTGCCCTGGGTCCCCCTCGCTCTTCCCAGCTGCTCACCGCACCCAGCTCCAAACTGCCCCAGCCCCAGCTCCACCTCCAAACTGCCCCAGCCCCTGCCCCACTCCTCAGCACTGCTGCTCTGCCTCCAGCTCCCTGGGCTGCTTCTTTGGCCCCTCTGCCTCTGGTTGCTACAGCTCTGCTCCCAGGACAGGTCTGCTCTCTCTAGGCTGCTTTTCTGGTCCCTCTGGATCTGGCACAGCTCTGCTCCCCAGCTTAGCTTGGGCCCCTGCTTTCTCCTTAGCCCGGGCGCCTTAGCCTTAGTCTGACCCAGGCAAATCCAGCTCATATGGAGGATGGGACCTCCCTGGCCTCCTGACTCCCTGATTAGCCTGCCTGCCCTGTCATTCAGGCTGACCTGGAGCATTGGCCTCTCCCCATTGTTCCTGGGGACTATCAGTCTCAGGGTCCTGATTTCCCATAGACCCTTCCCCTTTTAGTACTGGGAGCTAGCCAACCAAAATGCCCCCACTGAATGTTAGTAAGGGGGCAACAGCCTGGGAAATCCCCCTCAGCTGGGGAAATCCCCATGTAGCTGGTTAAACTGGCTTTACAGCACTTGGCATCAGTAATAAGGTGACATTTGGACTGGGATTTAGGGCCACTGGTAGTCACGTGAGTAATAGTTGAAAGAGTGGAGGTGTTGACATCCAACATTGGACTATCAATACGTTTTCAGTGTTTAAACAGGTTTCAGCTTTGTCAGGGGTTGGAACTTCTGTTTTTTATTAGATTTTGTAAAATGCTGTGTGTGTTGGTATAAAAGTGAGGGTTTTTTCTATATATTGCATCTTTAAATTTCCAAGAACCCTCCCAGTTTTCTGCAGCCGATTATAGAATAGGCACACATTTTATTCTTTCCTGGAGGCTGTACTCATTGTTTGTTCCTTTTTTTTTTTTCTAAAAGTAGTTATTTTTAGACTGAAAATACATACTTGTTCAATGTGTATGGGGAAAAAATATTGTAAATATCAGTTCTATTTACTGATGTTTGGGTTAATGGTTGATTTATGAAACACATCTGTGTGTGCCAGGCTGCTTAAGACAAAGAACTGGTGGTGAGGTGAAATCAATTTTTTTCATTAAACCATAATTTCAGAATTATTTGAGGACTGGCCCATCAAAGTTGGCTTAACCTCTATGCCAGTTGCATGACAGGGATTCACCCCTGTAGCACAGCCTAGTCTTGTTTGGTGAGGTGGGGGTTTTTCATTATTATTATTACTGTAATTAACGTCTTTCTTTCAATAGCTACTTGCATCACTACCCGTGGACTCCAGCGGGAGCTGGATCAGGCCCTAAAGCATCGTCCCATCGCACGCTGTGCAGAAGGATGGAACAATGAGGTGCCCGGAGTTCCGCACTTGGAACGCCGTTACCGCGTTGACCGCTCTCTTCCCCTCCCCTCGCGCGGGGCCGCTGGGAGGGCACATCAAAGCGCGCGCAGACGCCGCGCCAACGCCGGTGATTGGCGCGCGGCGGAAGGGACTCGCGGGTTCCTGCTGCTCGCTCCGCCTCCGCCCCGGCCACAGCGCGCCTGCGCAGTGGGGGTTGCTGCTCTGAGTGTGTGTGGGTCTCTCTCGCCATGTTGTTGTGAGTCTCTGGCGGCTGAGGTGGTGGGGGGGAGGGGAGGAAGGCGAGACCCGGAGGTGGGGGCGGGCGGCGGGGACAGGGGTGTTCCAGGGCCCTGTCCGGCTCCGTTGCAGGGAGCAGCGCCGCCAGCCAGCCCGTGAGTATCTCCTGGGGCCGGGCTAGTCGAGGAGGCGGCGGCGGCGGCGGCGGCGGGGGAGGGGGGGCGGACGGAGCCCCCTTTTGTCTCGGGCCTCGGGGGCCATGTTGTGGCTGGTAACCCGGCTGGTCGGGGCCTGGTCGATGGTGGCTGCCCTTTCCTCTGCCTTTGTGCCGCTCAGCTTGGGCCCTGTAGGGAGCAGCACAAAGGCGTGGGGAGGGAGCGGAGGGGTGGGGGGAACGAAGCGGGGGTGTATACGGGGGAGGGGCGGCCTGGGGGAAAGGGGTTTATATGGGGGAGGGGCAGCCTGGGGAAAGGAGGGTGTAGGAAGGAAGGGGTGTGTGGCCGGGGGCTCGGGGAGGGACTGTCTGGGAGAAGGAGGGGAAGGGACATTCTGCAGGGGAAGTGTATGTTGTGGTTGGGAGAGTGTTGTGGGGTGGGGACTTCCGTGTGACCCTTAAAGCACCTTAAGAATGCTAACAGCACGCACCCGTTTGGTGCGGGAGCTTACTACGCTTTGGGTGAGGAGGGAGGAAAGACTTGGTGAGGAGTTTACGCCGAGGGATGTGATGGGATTTAGATGAAAGAGATGAATTCATCCCTGAAAAACGGATCTGTGGTGGGGAGGGGAAGGGTGGCAAGGAATTGGGAGAGCAATTCTCACTGAAGGGCACAACTGAGATCAAGACACAAGAAACGTTTTGGAAATGTGAGCAAGGGTTTTTCATTGCTTTCATTGAGTTTAAGGCCAGACCCTTAGATCATTTAGGCTGATCTCCTGTGTATTACAGGTTATTATATTTCACCTGGTTACTAAGGATATCTAAGTCTTTTTTTTTTTTTTGTAGAGCCATGAGGGTAGGTAGGAATACTAAATGCACATTTTATAGTTGATGCCACACAATTAAATGTTGGATTTTATTTTTTCTTTAATATATCTCTATCTGCACACACAAAATCAGAGAAAACATTATTGCAAAATATAACCATTGTCACAATACAACTAAATGCAGAGCGGATCACATTTTTATTTGATTATTGCAGATAATTTAAAAAATGTTTTAAGAGTCATACAAGAGATTTTTGGGCTTTGTTGCTATGAAGTTTTGTGTGCACTTCACTTTAAACTGTGTCTTTAATTCTGTGAAAGTAAAGTGATACATGTTGAGCATTTTATACTCATCTGGTGTACTAAGCATTGTGTACAAAGCAAGCACAATGTCAAAACACTAAAAAAGTATTGTATTTTACATGGTGGTGTGGTTTAGAGGTTTTATCAAGTGAGTTTGGGGTGCATCATTACTACCAAGTGATAAAGGCATTCATGAGTTTTATATATCATTGCAAATGAGTGCCCATAAAACCTTTATACCAAACATTTGTACATTCTCTATATGTTACATATTAATAGAAATGGTTTTTGGAAATGTGTCCCCTAATTATTTTATTCATGGTCCTTTTTGTCCCACAACTGAATAGTCGGGCTCCTTTAATTATGATGATTCAAACTATGTAGGCGTTGGAGGGAGAGGAAAATGAAAACAAATACATTCTTGAAATCTGTAAACATACCTAAAATGCCTGCCTGCCTATCTATCTATCTATATATATATATACACACACGCACACACATATAGTGCTGCTAATTTTGATGTCTGGAGGGTTTTAATGCCTATATACTTCAGGATCTTCGTTGGTTTAGAAACAGGTATTGTGCATATTGTTGGAAAGCTGGATCTCATTTTTGCAATGGTATAAAGAGGTGTTGGATCTTCAACCTTTCATTGGTCCGTGACTGAATATTGTACCACTGTAAATATTTTTTTGGTAGGGGAAGGTGGTGAGGAAATTAGAATTGGGGAAGATTGAATTTTGTGGCGGTTTTTATTTGTTTTGTTTTTTAAACAAAGCATCTGGCAGCTGCTTGAGGATGCTCAAGGGTTTGGAAAGTTAGAGGTAGTCCCAGAGGAGATAGATCTAATGGGCAAATGCAGGTAAGGAGGTGCTTGATAAATGCAGTTTTATCGCATGGTTCTTCAATTTATTGCATGAATATCATGTATGTGTATACACGTGCTATTTTAATCTTTATCATTTTTCTGTCTGTTTTTTTGTGGGGAGGGAAGCAATAGAATGGTGGCTAGGCAATTACAATAATCAAAAGTGAGAAATAGTTATCCATTGTGATGTTTATCAGTAGTGCAAAAATTTGGAGGGGTTTGACCAGGAAGAGTGTAATTGACTTCCCTTAAATGGTAGCTGCAGTGAAATCTATTATAGCTAATACATTTTCATTGGTAGAGAGAAAAGATAATTTTTCCTTGTCTTAGGGGAAAAATCAGTTTTAATGTAGGGTTGCAATATATATTTAAGATTGGTGTTTATTGCCCGATTGTAGTATATTAAACAATAAGTAACTTCATTCCCATTTGTTTAGTTGTGTGTGAGAGATTCTGTACATATTGTGGGACAGTATTAGCAGGGAGTTAGACTCATTCCCAGGTTTTTCAAACTAACTTAGTAGCATTTTTCCTGTTTTACTCTTGTCCAGTTTTCTCCTTGTCTAGGTGTGCATGTATGTGTGTACTAATAATTTGTGTGTACAGAACTTTCTAAAATGCTTTATCTTGAGAATTCGAGTCTCTGCTTTGTACAGTTGTTTCTGAAATGTTAAGAGATCCCAAAAGCTGGGGCTGGATGACCTGGGATGGATTACTTGATGATTTCCCTGTTCTATTCTTTTTCTCTGAAGTGTCTGGCACTGGCCACTGTCAGAAGACGGGATACTGGGCTATGAGTGAACCATTGGTCTGACCCTGTATGGCCCTTCTTAAGAACATAAGTTGTTAGATGGGCAATGATTAACTTTCATTATTCCTATTCACATACATTGATGCCTTCTTTCTGGTGTACAGGATTATGTAGAGTGTCATTCTTGATTGCAGTAAAAATTCCTAAATATTATTCTTGATGTTAATGCTGAGGTATGGGGGGGTGAGGAAGTCTGCAATATCACTTTTTAAATGTAACAAAGATATTGGCACTCAGCATTTTCTTAGGGGAAGAAAATAGACCTTTCATTTCTAAATAAAAACTGCTAAAGTGACCTTATAAAAGTGTGATGGGTAGGTCATGTAGATACTAGTTAGGTTGTATAAGCTGTGTTCACAGGCATGAGATATATTAGTTGCTCTTCCTGCTTCTGTTCTCTTTCTAAAAAATTTAGTTGAAAAATACTTCCCTCATCCAGGGTGAAGTTTTTCCACCCATAACACAACTATTTTCTTGCTTACTCCACACAGTGGAACCGTTCCAGCATTGTCACTAAGCCAATACCCAAGCTCTGTGAAATGGAATAAGAAGTCCGTCACTGAAAGGCTTTTTTTCTCCTCCTGTAAGAAGTTAAGTTTGCATAGTGCCTTTAATAACAATGTTTCAAGCCACTTTGTAGTAATATAGTAGAAATACTGTACAGCTGTATGTGTATAAAAACACCTTCAGATCACTTAGCGTTTACTCAGGTTCTAAGTGTTTCTGTGTGATTTCAAATAGGTATGTATAAAATCTTTCCTTTCTGCTAATAGCTTGCATATTGCTGAGACTTTTATTTTCAGGGGGACTTTGTTCATCCCCTTCAGAATTTGTCAGCAGTACTTCTAGCTCATTTGGCAGTATTTCCCAGTCTGGAGTGTGAGATATCTAGTTGGTGAACCAAAACCAGGTCTTACCTGTAGAAGTATCATTAAGGTGTCCATTTTGTTATCTGTCAGTTTATTTTTAGGCCCTGATGAATTATCCATTCTGGAAGTGACTCTCGGAGAGCTAATTTGTACATGTTGGAGACATGGCCCTGTAACAGTTACGAGATGACCATCCTGGGTGTTGAGAGAGGAATATAAAGCTCTCTGAAATGCAGCAGCTGCAAAATTATTGAATCCATAGATATGTGCAGGACTCTTATCAAATAGAATTTGCAAGAATATGTCCAAAACAAAATATTGTGACTTGGACATGCTCACTGTTCAATATAGATTGGCCGTGAATTTGGTAGGATCCTTCCAGAAAACCACATCACAGACCGTGAAATCTGGTCTTTTGTGTGCTCTTACCCTATACTATACAGATTTCATGGGGGAGACCAACATTTCTCAAATGGGGGTCCTGACCCAAAGGGAGTTGCAGGGGTATCGCAAGGTTATTTTAGAGGGTACTGCCACCCTTACTTCTGCACTGTCTTCAGAACGGGGTGTCTGGAGAGTGGCAGCTGTTGGCTAGGCACCTAGCTCTGAAGACAGTGCTCAGCCAGCAGCAGTGCAGAAGTAAGGGTGGCAATACCATACCCTGCCTTCCTTACTTCCATGCTGCTGCTTGCCGTGGCTCTGCCTTCAAAGCAGGGCTCGCAGCCAGCAGTCACTGCTCTCCAGCTGCCCAGCTCTGAAGGCAGCACCACCGCCTGCAGCAGCGCAGAAATAAGGATAGCAGAGACGGGCTCCACCTAACGAAGAGAGGGAAGAGCATCTTCATAAGCAGGCTGCCTAACCTAGTGAGGAGGGCTTTAAACTAGGTTCACTGGGGGAAGGAGACCAAAGCCCTGAAGTAAGTGGGGAAGTGGAATACCAGGAGGAAGCACAAGCAGGAGCACATGAGAGGGGAGGGCTCCTGCCTCATACTGAGAAAGAGGGACGATCAGCGAGTTATCTCAAGTGCCTATACACAAATGCAAGAAGCCTGGGAAACAAGCAGGGAGAACTGGAAGTCCTGGCACAGTCAAGGAATTATGATGTGATTGGAATAACAGAGACTTGGTGGGATAACTCACATGACTGGAGTACTGTCATGGATGGATAGAAACTGTTCAGGAAGGACAGGCAGCACAGAAAAGGTGGGGGAGTTGCATTGTATGTAAGGGAGCGGTGTGACTGCTCAGAGCTCAAGTATGAAACTTCAGAAAAACCTGAGAGTGTCTGGATTAAGTTTAGAGTGTGAGCAACAACGGTGATGTCATGGTGGGAGTCTGCTGTAGACCATCGGACCAGGGGGATGAGATGGACGAGGGGGATGAGATGGACGAGGCTTTCTTCCGGCAACTAACGGAAGTTACTAGATCGCAGGCCCTGGTTCTCATGGGAGACTTCAATCACCCTGATATCTGCTGGGAGAGCAATACAGCGGTGCACAGACAATCTAGGAAGTTTTTGGAAAGTGTAGGGGACAATTTCCTGGTGCAAGTGCTGGAGGAACCAACTAGGGGCAGAGCTCTTCTTGACCTGCTGCTCACAAACTGGGAAGAATTAGTAGGGGAAGCAAAAGTGGATGGGAACCTGGGAGGCAGTGACCATGAGACGGTCGAGTTCAGGATCCTGACACAGGGAAGAAAGGAGTGCAGCAGAATACGGACCCTGGACTTCAGAAAAGCAGACTCTGACTTCCTCAGGGAACTGATGGGCAAGATCCCCTGGGAGAATAACATGAGGGGGAAAGGAGTCCAGGAGAGCTGGCTGTATTTTAAAGAATCCTTATTGAGGTTACAGGGACAAACCATCCCAATGTGTAGAAAGAATAGTAAATATGGTAGGCGACCAGCTTGGCTTAACAGTGAAATCCTTGCTGATCTTAAACACAAAAAAGAAGCTTCCAAGAAGTGGAAGATTGGACAGATGACCAGGGAAGAGTATAAAAATATTGCTCGGGCATGCAGGAGTGAAATCAGGAAGGCCAAATCACACCTGGAGTTGCAGCTAGCAAGAGATGTTAAGAGTAACGAGAAGGGTTTCTTCAGGTATGTTAGCAACAAGAAGAAAGTCAAGGAAAGTGTGGGCCTCTTCCTGAATGAGGGAGGCAACCTAGTGACAGAGGATGTGGAAAAAGCTAATGTACTCAATGCTTTTTTTGCCTCTGTCTTCACGAACAAGGTCAGCTCCCAGACTACTGCACTGGGCAGCACAGCATGGGGAGGAGATGGCCAGCCCTCTGAAGAAAGAAGTGGTTCGGGACTATTTTAGAAAATCTGGACGAGCACAAGTCCATGGGGCCGGATGCGCTGCATCCGAGAGTGCTAAAGGAGTTGGCAGATGTGATTGCAGAGCCATTGGCCATTAACTTTGAAAACTCATGACAATCGGGGAAGGTCCTGAACAACTGGAAAAAGGCTCATGTAGTGCCCATCTTTAAAAAAGGGAAGGAGGAGGATCCTGGGAATTACAGGCCAGTCAGCCTCACCTGAGTCCCTGGAAAAATCATGGAGCAGGTCCTCAACGAATCAATTCTGAAGCACTTAAAGGAGAGGAAAGTGATCAGGAACAGTCAGCATGGATTCACCAAGGGCAAGTCATGCCTGACTAATCTAATTGCCTTCTATGACGAGATAACTGGCTCTGAGGATGAGGGGAAAGCGATGGACATGTTGTTCCTTGACTTTAACAAAGCTTTTGACACTGTCTCCCGCAGTATTCTTGCCAGCAAGTTAAAGAAGTATGGGCTAGATGAATGGACTACAAGGTGGATAGAAAGCTGTGTAGATCGTCGGTCTCAACAGGTAGTGATCAATGGCTCCATGTCTAGTTGGCAGTCGGTATCAAGTGGAGTGCCCCAAGGGTCAGTCCTCAGGCCAGTTTTGTTCAATATCTTCATTAATGATCTGGAGGATGGTGTGGATTGCACTCTCAGCAAGTTTGCAGATGACATTAAACTGGGAGGAGAGGTAGATATGCTGGAGGGTAGGGATAGGATACAGAGGGACTTAGACAAATTAGAGGATTGGGCTGAAAGAAATCTTATGAGGTTCAACAAGGACAAGTGCAGAGTCCTGCACTTGGGATGGAAGAATCCCATGCACCGCTACAGACTAGGGACCGAATGGCTCGGCAGTAGTTCTGCAGAAAAGGACCTAGGGGTTACAGTGGACGAGAAGCTGGATATGAGTCAACAGTGTGCCCTTGTTGCCAAGAAGGCCAATGGCATTTTGAGATGTATATGTAGGGGCATTGCCAGCAGATCGAGGGATGTGATCGTTCCCCTCTATTCGATGTTGGTGAGTCCTCATCTGGAGTACTGTGTCCAGTTTTGGGCCCCACACTACAAGAAGGATGTGGGAAAATTGGAATGCATCCAGTGGAGGGCAACAAAAATTATTAGTCATGGAACACATGACTTATGAGGAGAGGCTGAGGGAACTGGGATTGTTTAGTCTGCGGAAGAGAAGAATGCGGGGGGGGGGGATTGATAGCTGCTTTCAACTACCTGAAAGGGGGTTCCAAAGACTGTTCTCAGTGGTAGCAGATGACAGGACAAGGAGTAATGGTCTCAAGTTGCATTGGGGGAGGTTTAGATTGGATATTAGGAAAAACTTTTTCACTAGGAGGGTGGTGAAACACTGGAATGCGTTTCCTAGGGCGGTGGTGGAATCTCCTTCCTTAGAAGTTTAAGGTCAAGCTTGACAAAGCCCTGGCTGCGATGATTTAATTGGGGATTGGTCCTGCTTTGAGCAGGGGGCTGGACTAGATGACCTCCTGAGGTCCCTTCCAGCCCTGATATTCTATGATTCTATGATTCTAAACTTGCAAACCCCCCACAACTTCATTTTGGGTTCGGCCCCTACAATTACAACACTGTGACATTTCAGATTTAAACAGCTGAAATCATGACATTTAGGATTTTTCAAATTCTATGACTGTGAAATTGACCAAAATGCACTGTGAATTTGGTAGGGCCTTAAATATAGATCATCATATTAATATCACGTATTGTAGCATAGATATATTTTAATCAACATATATGATTTTTCCTTACAAATCGGAGTTGGTAGTCTGTTAAAAATTTTGACAATTTCATCAAATGTTTCCAAATACAGTCTGGCCTCAGTTTACACGGTGGTTACATTCTTGAAAAAACACCGTGCCAATAGAAATCCCTTTAAAAGATACCAAGGGTCCATGGGAAATAAGTGTTTTAGATTCCAGGCTCACAAGATGACCTCCCTAATTTATCCAATACAGGTTTTAAATTAAAAATTGATCGTGAAATTTAAACTTTCTACTATACTGATGTTAAGGATGAACTTGATATGATAATGCTGATGTTGTTGAAGTCAGAACTCCGAGGGCTCATCTGGGGAGGCCAGGGAGTGTGGAGCGGCAGCATAGCCAGGGCGGGACACATGGGTGGGTGGGCATGATTGGGGAGGGGAGGCAGGAAGGATGGGACCACCTCCCCTCACCCCCTCCAGCCAGCCTTGTGGGGACGATGGCCAGTGGCTGCATCGCTGCAGGCGTGCACCTGGGGAGCAGGGTGCGGGGGCTTGCCCCGCTCCGCCCGGCACTCCAGCCAGGGAGTGGGGTCAGGGTGTGGGGTCTTGCTCACTCCCTGGATAGAATGCTGGGTGGGTGGAGTGAGGTAAGCCCCTGTTCCACGACCCCACTCCCCAGCAAGAGTGCTGGATGGAATGGGGTAAGCCCCCGCACCCTGACCCTGATCCCCAGCAGGAGCGCTGGGTGGGCAGAACAGGGCTAGCCCACGCCCCGATCCTGTTCCTCGGCAGGAGCGCCGACTGAATGGAGTAAGCCCCCACTCCCCAGCAGGAGCGCTGGATGGAGCGGGGCGAGCCCTTGACCCTGCTCCCCTTCTGGAGCGCCAGGTGAGTGGAGCTAGGTGAGCTCCCAATCCCACTTCCCGGCAGGAGTGTCGGGTGGAGCGGCATAAATGCCTGTGCCCTGATTCCACTCCCCGGGTGTCCACTTGGGGTCGCAAGGCCCCTGGCCAGAGTGTCCATCACCCCCTGCACGGCCTTGTGGAGGGGGTGAGGGGAGGCAGCCTCCCCTCCCCCACCCCCATCATTGCCACACACCCAAATCTGGGCCCACCCAAGTGTCCCGTCCTGGCTACGCCACTGACCTGCGCATCTTGGTGATTGCGCCAGACCATGTAAAAGTGAATCCATACTATGTACAAAAATAAAGGGTCACAATTAATTGACTGGGCATAACTGAAATCATGCAAAAAAACCCACTGTGTAAATCAAGGCCCAACTGTACAGGCCTCGATTTTCATGGTATTTTTTTGCACAGTTTCAGTTATGCACGGTCAGTTAGTTGTAACCCCATTCCTTGTGCTTCCCCGCCCACCCAAGTGTCCCACCCTGGCTGCTCCACTGCTCCACACTCCCCATCCTCCTCAGATTTACCCTCAGAGTTCTGACTTCAACAACATCAGCATTATCATCATATCAAGTTCATCCTTAACATCAGTGAAGGTTAGTAGCAAGTTCAAATTTCATTAAAAAAAATTAATTTTAAAACCTCTATTGGATGAATTAGGGAGGACATCTTAAGAGCCTGGAACCTAAACCCTTATTTCCCATAGACCCTTGGTATCTTTTTAAGCGATTTCTTTTGGCACGGTGTTTTTTCAAGAACGTCAACCACTGTGTAAATTAAGGCCCAACTGTATATCTACAATTTGACCAGTTCTGGTAAAGTTAAATTACTTCTCACTTAGCCAGTGTAGAGAAGGCATTGGAGAAATGGATATATACAAATTACTGCACTGACCGGCCTTGTTTTTCCATTGTAAATCTCTCTTTGTGCTTACATATGTCATAAATCGTTGATTTTTTTTCTCTTTGTGTGTGGGGAGTGGGGAACAAGGGGATAAAGGTTGACAGAAAAAGTCTCAGTCCAGAAACTACTTTTTAAATGTGAGCATGCTCACCCAACATTGATATGAGCATAAATTTTTCAATTATAAGTGTACCAAACTAGTTTTTTTAATTTGGTTACTTAGTTCCTTTATTTATATATAAATCATATACAAAACTTTAAAGTGGACTAAAGCCTGCTAGTTTTTTAAAAGGAAAAAAAAGTGATGTTGAGGCTCAGAGAGGCTACTATGCACATGTATTTAGTTTCTTGGAGCCATATTATGCAAACGTTAAATTTTCACAGTATATATTTTAGCACAGAGCTGCTTGGAATGAATTTTGTGAATGTTCATTAAGAAAAATAAAACTTACACATTTTATTTCACATTCATAGTTTTTAGGCATATTATTCTTAATGCATGATTATATTTCCAGTAGAATATATATTGCAAAATTCTTTGTTCTGTAAATATTGCATTGGGGGGTTTGTCATATTGTTGAGTTTGAAGAAATCTCAGAATTCATAACATGTTTGTGAAATGCCATTTCAGTGAAGTAAACAGCTATTGTTGTAATAATAAAACTACATCTAAGTAGCATTTTTTCTTACAATGGCAATAAAACAATGCATATTCAGAGTTATAGCAAAAACCTCAATTCCACAGTATGGTATCTTTTTTTTGTTGGTGATGATGATTGTACATGGAGGAGGTGTTAACGCTGGGAATAAAATATGTGTATGCATAGAGGAATTAGAAGGGATCGTGATCTCTTTTTGTATACAATTCTACGCTTAAAAACTGGGTGAGGAGCTTTCTGCATATGATTTTTTCCATTCAGGTTTTATATTGTTCCTCTTAAGTGATTATGGAAGGTATGAAACTTACTGTAAAGCTTCCAGACTGTACTTTAAAATAAAAATAACTCTGACCATTTTTGCAGATGCCATAAATTATTACATTTTAGGATATTTTTGTCTTAGTTTGTGTACTGCTCCTGGTCTATGAATTTCACTGTAAGATTGACAATAAGCCTGATGAAATAGACAAAGTAGGAATCAAAAAGTCAAAAAAATGCATGATCACTTTGCCCCCATCAGATATTTTGGCAATAAAAACACAGGCGAGTCCATTCTTAGATGTTAGCAATAAAAACAGAGTTCAGTCTTAATCTGGTAGAATGGGCTCTCCTTTGTTTTTATTGCCAGAGTCCATTCTACCAGATTAAGAATGAACTCTGTTTTTGTTGCCAACATCTAAGAATGGACTTGCCTGTGTTTTTATTGCCAAAATCTCTGCGGGGGCAAAGTGATCATGCATTTTTTCGACTTTTTGATTGCTACTTTGTCCACTTCATCATGGGTATTTTCAGTCTTTCATCAATAAGCATGTGGTTGTCAGTTATACTTATTGCAAACCAAAAATAAAATTCTTCAAAAGGAAGTTGGCAGACTGACTAAAGATTTCAGGTTCAGATTAAAATTGTGGTCAGTGAAAGGCCAAAATATACTGCCAGTTTGGTCATAGGTGTTTTTAATATGAAATTTGATATTAAAATTACAACCAGAATAACACTGAACATTTTTCACTTGTGACATATCTGCATTGAGATTTAGGAGTTAGCCTTCCATACTATTTAGGTGAAAGTGTTTGTAGGCTATGAAAAACAAAGTTGGTAGCAGAAATTATAGGACCTAATATGAAGGAATGTACGTGTCAGTTGATATTATAAAAAACTAAATTCAAGATCTGAAATTATATTTTGATCAAGGATAGTTTGGCTCCATACTATGTATTGTCTCCGAAAACCCTGCCATCTTAGGTTGATAACAGTACTTTAAATTAATTAAATAGAAAAAGCTTAAGCCAACATCTTCAACAGAGAATACTGTTCTTATATAGTCTGGATTTTTTTGAAATCCTAATTATAAGAACTGCGTATTTAAAGACATTCATTGGAAAGCCTTTTATGTTATCAAGACTTTTTCTTTTTAGGTTTCTACGTGGAATGAGCATTCCATGTGTCCTCCTAGGCATGAATGAAGTGACCTGGCAGGAGACAAGAGGAATGATGCATGCGAACATTGGTCAGGAAGCCAGTGGGGTTGGAATAGGGGTTGCCCCAGCTGGAACAGTAGGTGGAAGAACAGCAGGGCCAGGGCCTGGAACTTCAGGGCCCAGTTCAGGTGGAAACAATCCTCACAACATCCCTACAGCTACAGTGTCAGGTGCTTCCAATGTCCAGGTACCCCTCAGTGGACGGTCTCAGGATGATGCCACAGTTGGATATTTCTTCCAGAGGCAGGCTGGTGAGCAGTTGAGTGGCTACTCCAGCAAACATCGCTGGCCCACAGGAGATAGCATTCATGTAGATCATTCGGTAGGTAGTTTATTTGTTTTTTTCATTCAAAAACTTCTTATGTTTTTTCTTAAATCCATATCTTTCAGAAAGATATATGTGGGTTAAGCTAGTCTTTCTGTATCAATTATAGCTTCAAAGCATATAGTTTTCCATAATGTAAACTATTCAGTTTTTTGTTTGAGCAATTAAATTAGGCTACATATAAGTTATAATTATTCTTTTGTAATACTTTAAGTGTTCATTAAAAAGTTGTTGGTTAAAGTAAATAAGCATTACTTTTCAAAATGTGTCTAGTTTTTTTCCAGAAACACAAGTATCACTTGTTAGATCTGAAATCAGATGATAGCCAACTGTTTTAGTGTGATAAAAGGCCAAATTATAATAGGCCTAATGAAAAGTAACATGGCTCTTGCACACAAGCTTACTTGTTACACTTGCAGGTAAAAACTTGTATCATCAACACTATAAACATGTAAGTAGTAGAACTAAGCAAGGGGTACCTGTTGTTTAAACTTAACAGTATACAATAGGTTACAACCTGATCTTTTTGTTTTAGATAATGAAATCTAATTACCCACAAAGCTTCAAATAGCAAACACCTAGCTCCAAATGTGTAACTGCTACAGCTTTCTAATTTCTCTCGTTTAACATTTACTCTTGAAATTCAGAAAACAAAACGTTCTTTCCTATGAATCTGAGTTCGGCAAGTTAAAAGGTTCACTGACAATTTCTTTATCTTCCCAAACCCCGGGGTTGTGGGATATGTTCCAAGAAAATTCAGTAAAATGTAGGAAAATGAATACAACAACTGAACTTTTAGGTTGGTAAAATTTCTTATCTTTGTTATTTTTCTCATCCATTTGCTTTTCGTCTTTACCTTAATTTCTCTGGTCATTTTATTTCTTGGTTTTGTTTTTATTCTCCCTCCCTTTTATTCTCCCTTCTTTCTCTTTCCTGTAATATTAATTGCAGAGCAAAACCTCTCTTGTCAGTACCTGGTTCTTTGTATTGTATAAAATATTTTATATATTACTAAAATATAAATCAAGCCCCTCACAATATTCTTCTTTCCCACTTGGGGCAAGTAATTATTTTGAATGTGTGATAACGTAATAGTCTTTTTTTTTTTTTTTCCCCCCTCATCATCTTTGGCTTCATGGTAAATGGTGGGCAATTAGATTGTGTGCCTAGGCCAATTGATTTTTATTACAGTTTTGCAAGGTGATAGTCTGTGTGTGTATTTATGTATTAAGCTATTCTTAGACAAGTAAGAATTGGCATATCTTCTCCCCCATCCGGAGAGCAGAGAGATCTGCAGCTCAGATTAGCTTTGTGTAATAAAACTATTTAGGTCCTTCAGCGTATTGCCACGCTTGTTCAGGAGAGAACGGTAAATGTAAACGTCCTATACCTAGTGTGTTTTAAAAAGAGCTCCAGAAAAAACTGGTTCTTGAAAATGTTTTGTTTTATAAATTACAAAGAGCCATAAAGGGGAAGTTTATTTTACTTTTGCTTATTCACCTTTAATTGCTGGGGAGCAGTAATACTTTTCTAACCTATATAAATGAGCAATATCTCCTTTGTGTTCTGCCATTTTCACTGCTTTCCTTCTTTGATGGTCTAGAAAAATAGGAAATTGCCATGAAAGAACAGATCAATAGACTTCCCTAGTGCTATTCTGTATGCTTTAATAGTTGCAGAGTGTTCTTTGTGGGCCACAGTGCACACAGAACAGTTGCTTTAGGGTGGGTATGTGAAGACAGGAATTACATTCATATTTACCATCTTGTAAAGAGCCAGTGCTCAGAGTGAGGTTCCAACAGACCTGGTACATCTAAAAGCTAAAATATGCAGACTTTGAAAGAATTTAATTACCATTCCTTTCTATATGCATAGGTTAGGAAAAATCAGCACATTTGGGTGAGAGATGAAAGGGGTGGATGTTTTGACATGTTTGCAAAGAGAGACTGCATAGAAATGATGTTAACAAAAATGACTCTGAAATCCAAAATGAGGAAATTAAAATCCCTAGATTCAGTATGGATTACTTAAGCATACTGTAGCTGAGTCATGGAAGGTATGAATATGCCTAAACAAAAAAGAAAGCAGGAAGGAAAGAAAATAAGCAGTATGGATAAAAACAGTAAGGTTCAAGTTGCAGAGAGTGGAAACCCGGCTCAAGTGAAGCCAGTAGAAAGGAGCACAGACTGTTACAGGTAAAATACAAAATGGAAACTAGGAAACTTGGGAGAAATTTTCATAGAACTGGAAGGGACCTCGAGAGGTCATCTAGTCCAAACCCCTGCACTCAAGGCAGGGCTAAATATTATCTAGACCATCCCTCACAGGTGTTTGTCCAACCTTCTCTTAAAAATCCCCAATGATGGAGATTCCACAACCTCCCTAGGCAATTTCAGTGCTTAACCACTCTGATAAGAAGTTTTTCCTAATGTCCAACGTAAACTGCCCTTGCTGCAATTTAAACCCATTGCTTCTCGTCCTATCTTCAGAGGTTAAGAAGAACGATTTTTCTCTCTCCTCCTTGTAACAACCTTTTATGTTCTTGTTATCATGTCCCCTCTTCTCCAGACTAGACAAACCCAATTTTTTCGGTCTTCCCTCATAGGTCATATTTTCTACACCTCCAATCATTTTTGTTGCTCTTCTCTGGATTTTCTCCAATTTGTCCACATCTTTCCTGAAATGTGGCATCCAGAACTAGACGCAGTACTCCAGTTGAGGCCTAATCAGTGTGGAGTAGAGCAGAAGAATTACTTCTCGTCTTGCTTACAATACTTTAATACATCCCAGAATGTTTACTTTTTTTGCAACAGCGTTACACTGTTGACTCATATTTAACTTGTGATCCACTATGACTCCCAGATCCCTTTCTGCAGTACTCCTTCCTAGGCAGTCATTTCCCATTTTATATATGTGTAACTGATTGCTCCTTCCTAAGTGGAGTACTTTGCATTTGTCCGTATTGAGTTTCATCCTGTTTACTTCAGACCATTTCTCCAGTTTGTCCAGATCATTTTGAATATTAATCCTATCCTCCAAAGCACTTGCAACCCCCCCCCCCCCGCTTGGTATTGTCCGCAAACTTTATAAGCGTACTCTCTACGCCAGGGATCTCAAACTCAAATCACCATGAGGGCCACATGGAGACTAGTATATTGGCCCGAGGGCCACATCACTGACACCTTTTCATACAAAGATACAAAAGCCCCCGGCCCCACTCCACCTCTTTCATGAGGCCCCGCCTCTTCTCCACCTCCTCCCCTGAGCACGCTGCACCCCCGCTCCTCCCCCCTGGAAAGTCCTACGTGCTGCCAAATGTTTGGTGGCAGGAAGCGCTGGGAGGTAGGTGGAGGAGCAGGGACGCAATGCGCTTAAGGGGACTGGAGGTGAGGGGAGCTGTGACGGGCCGCAGGAAATCTGTAAATTCATTGCCACGAGATATTGTTGAATCCTAGAGCATAGTATGATTCAAACAGAACATCCAGCATTATAATCTTTTAAAACATATATAGAGATATAAACCCTCATGCTTCAGTCCTTAATCCAGACCACTAACTGACAAAATTAGGAAGAAACTTCCCTTCTCTAATTCTAGAATTGCCCACCACAGGATTTTTTGCACTTTCCTCTGACATATTTATTATTAGTGGCCATTAAACAGGTTACTGGACTAGATGGACCACTGCTCTGATCTTGTATGGCAATGTCTCTTTTTCCCAACCATGAAAAAGACTGTAGAGCAAGAGAGGGTGGGTCCGCAGTCGGGGGAGGACACGTACCCTTTGGCATCATCCTGGTAAATTGGTGGTTACCATTAACTCGTATCAATTCTATCTGTGTTTAGTGGAGAATCCTCTAGGACCTGAGAAGTGAGTGACCAGCAGTAAGCCTATAACTGTCCCCTGCTTGAGCAATATTGCCATAGAGGCTAAGATGGGGTTTTGAGAGGAAAGTGACTGTGTGAAAGTTTAGAGACACATGGTCTTTTCAGAGGTCTCAAACGCCTCACAGATCTTAGACAAAGCAGACATTAGTGAATTTTGGTGGAAGAATGCCAAGGAAATACTGCAATTACAATAAAGACTACCAAAAGCCTCTTATACTTACAATAAATAGCAGTATTATAAACAAGAGAATGTAAATGATTACACAAAGCCTTAGTGAGGTGCCAGTTGGAGTAACCGGTCTCATTTTGGGCATCTTACTTCTATTAGAATTTACGAACTGTTGGAGAAGGTATAGAGAGCAACTACTACATAAATTTCTCAGAAGTAGGACACAGTCTTAGTTATGACAGGTTGAAGAGCTTATTTTGTGTACAAGATGGAGGAGATGTTGCTAGTGATCTATTGCAGTATGTACGTACTTCAGTAAGACTTTGTTTCAACTATACAAGTATGGGGAAACACTTGGGCATTATTAGATACTTAACTATTAGCAATAATAGAATCAGCAGTTTAGATTATATGTGTTGAAGCACTTCCTTAGACAAAAATATTTGGAATTCTTTACACCAAGAATAAATGGACAATTGTGATATCTTGGGTTTTAAATAATATTGCATTCTTAAATATGGATTTTTCTTGCTCAAACATGCTGTGCTAACACATTAGCCAAATTTGAGATTGGGAAAGAATTTTCCCGCACTGAACTGTACAGGAGTTTCACCTTCTTTTGGAGCATTGAGTTGGATTTAGCCATTTAGATCAGGTGAATATTTCCCACATAATCAGTTTTCTGTAGTTCCAGTGGGAGGAGAACTTTTTATAGTCATTTGTTCTTCCAATTGTATAGATGAGAATTTTAATAATTGATTTTTAATTACATTTTTTGTTAGGTTAATGATAGGTTTCATTACATTGAAAATATTTTTACTTCCCTTTTGCCTGGGTGGATTTGATTTAAATCAGTTTGATTTAAATCACTAGTCAGGAAGACTCGATTTAATCATGGATTCCTATATAAAAAGTGCATTCTTGTTGGTTGTTATAACCTTAATACATATTCTTCACAGCTCAGAGATAGATGTAGGTTTCATTTTTAGAAGGCACACACTATACATTTTTAAAGTGATTTTTTTGAAAACTTTTCAGATTAGATTTACAGCTATATCAGAAAATGAATGATTGTTTGGTTATTTCATTTACCAAAGCTAATTGAAGCATATGTTTCTGAAGTCATTGGGAGGTGAACTATCCCCAATTCAACAAGTTAATCATTAATATTTGGAGGATTTTCTTACCATTCTGTATTAGGAGGAGAACATCACCAGACAGACATTTAAATTGTTTTATTTAACTAAAACAACAACGTTATGTATTCTGGAATTTTTTCCTTCAATAGCAAACATAATATTTTAACAAAACAAGCATATGAAATTTTGAATTTAGTTAAACATTCAAGTTTTTTAAAATCTGGTTTGTTTTTTTTAAAATTGTTTAACTAAAATAGTTAAATGAATTTTAAAAAATTAAATAGACTGCTAGGTCAACATGAAAAACTTAAAATATTGGCTTCTGCAGCTACCTCAGTCGTCTTCACCTTCATTTTCCTGTTTGTTCATAATCTGGAAAAGAAAAACAAGCTTTCCTGCTTTTTCAGGTCCCAAACGATTTCTCAGTTTGGATTGAATTATTCCAAACGAAGAAAATATACTATCTACACCAGCAGAAGACGCTACTGCTGTTAAAAGTGAGATTATAACTTCAACAGTCTCTGAATCCAAGTGCTTAAGTAACTTCCATGAGTTTACTGGTGTGACTTTCTTTAAAACATCATCAGCAAACATATATTTCTTGAATGGTTCACCCTTAGCTCTGAAGATTATTATAGTTGGCATTATGGAGGGATGATTGCTGGATGTCCATGTCATAGCCAACTCCTCTTCTTCAGCAGTTAAGGTTTGACTCTGGTACCGAGTATTGAGAATATTTGCAAGAAAGTGAGCTGGAGAGGGTGCTTGTCCCATTCGTTTTTTTAATGCTTGTAATTTAACTCTGCATATTTCTCTTTTTAAGACCTCACTCAGTTCCTTCCAAAGTTCAACAGCGTCAGCAATAAAATAGCTATGTCCCTGCATTTTGTTCAAGGCTATAGAAATAAGCTTCAGGATACTCCGCATGAGTTCAACATTTCTTGTAAGCCCAATGTTGAGAATTTTGGCTGTGACAGTGCCATTTATTTTTTCACAATTTTGTTAACAAACTGTCATCAGATTAGGCCAGTTCTTGGTATAGTTCAAAACAGTCCACTCTGAGTTCCATCTCATGTCTTGTGGGAGAGTTAGCTTGGTTCCTCCCACTTTTTTCAGAGCAGCTGCTGCAAAGTGGTTGTTATGGAAGTATTTTCAACAACATTAGCCTTTATTTTTGGAACACTGAAGTCTTTGGATAGGAGGTGTATCAAATGAGCATGGCAGTTGTATGTTATTAGGTTGGGATTCTCTTCGCTCTCTTCTAAATTTCTTCTCATCTTGGATACATTTGCAGCATTGTCTGTGACCAAGCTGCGTACTAGACATTTGAATTTTTTTTCACAGTTTGTTATAGGTTTTACTGCTACTTCTTGTAAGTATCCTGCTGTGTGTGCATTTCCTGATGTATCAGTTGTTTCTGTAAGGAAGACATTCCCTTCTTCTGTTGTCACACAAGCACATACAACAGGATCATTGTGGACATTGCTCCACCCATTAAGACTCAGGTTAACAATTTTAGACCTTTTGCATGCTGCTCAATTTCTCTTTCATACACTTTATCCAGTAATTTGCCTGTGACATCTGCTCTGTTAGGTGACTGTGTCCTGGTCTTAATGACTGAACCATGTTAATGAAGTGTGGGTTCTCAATCGTAGAAAGAAGTTTGTTGTATAAACAAACCGAGCAATTTTTTCATCGGTTACCTCTTTTTATAATCTGCTGGTGGTTCTCACAAACTTGTCTATGGTTGTTTCTGGATGATGATGATTTTTTTTTTCTTTTTGCAATAGGTGATATACTTTGGCTACTTGACATACACGATGTGATTGAAACACTATCATTGGCAGATAACTGAAACTATAGAAAATGATGGTGATCTTGAAGGTGGATAGTCTTCAGAATCCTGTATGTTGAGGGTGGATTCTCCTAAACAAAATAAGTCAATGCAGTTATTTAATTATTATTACCATACTGCTCATTTAGGATTACTCATTGCATTCACAGACACTCAGTACTACTTTAAAGGTGAAATTGTAAAAAGAAGAGCTGCCTATTTCAGCTATTTATTTTTTTATCACAACTGCATCTAAAATAATAGTACCATAGAGTAACAACTATATTTTTTGCTCAAACATGAGAATTCAAGACTAGTCCAGAAGGAAGACAGGCAGTCCTTAAGAAAGAAGTATGAAATACAGAAGTTTATCAACCTGAAGATCCTGCATGTTCAGACATGTTCCTTTCATCATCTTCAACGCAGCTTCCTCCTGAGAAGGAACATGTCTCATGTTGTTGTTTCATTCGGGCAACCAGGCCTTGGATTTCTTTGTTGCACTGTTTGCAATTTGCACGCATGCCTGTCTTACCCACAGGTAGAGGAACTTCATTAAAATATTCCCAAACTGGGTCTCTTTTATGGTCTGCTGCCAATATAGGTTTTCCCTTTTAGCGAGAGAATGGTATTGTAGATCTCAAATCAATGAAGGCTATACGGAAAGACCTCAAGACTTCTGGAATATACTGCTCAAACAGTTTCACTTTTGTTTCTACTGCCTGTCCCTCCCCTCTCACATTTATCTCCAGACTTCTTCTCCTTGTCCAGATCTATTCTATTTCACCCCCAACGATCTTCTATTCATTGAACTTTCTGAAACTTTTTGAGAACTGCAAAACTATGCATCTCTGATGGTATCTTCTAGATTAAGCATTAAGCACTGTCCCATTGGGTAGATAGAAAGATTAACCTAAATAATCTATACAGAAGCCCCAGGAACCCCATAAGATTGGGTCCCTAATCCATGAACTATTGGAACTCATTTACAAAACTTTTCTTAAACATTACATGAATATTGTCTCATCGTATAGAATTAGAATGTATAATCCCAATCCATGATGAGATATCTTTGAGCTATAATGTGTCTTAATTAAAACTATCTTTAGATAGGTTTTTTCCTCAAAAAGCATTTTATCAAAAAAATCCTATTTTAAATTTAAAAATCCAATTTTTTTTAAGTCATTGATTTTTATCCACCCTGATTTTCTTCATGACCTATCCCTGCTCTAATTATCTTTTTAATATCAGGAAGGTCTTGATTCCTGTCTTTTCTCTGCCATTGATTCTAGCCTTTGTTGCCAATTTGTTAAATTTGCAGACTGTCATCTTGGTCATTTCTCACATGTCATCCCTCATGCCTGGGAGGAGTTACACGCACACCTCTGTAAAGCCACCTCACTGTCCTTAAAACTGTCCTGGGCCATGTTGCTTACAAAAACGTTTGTCAGGTGTGCTTTGACCAGTGCTTTTCATGCTGACTACTAGTCTAATTGTTTTCTTGTGCTTCCTGACCTGTTTGTTGTGTTCAGTGGTTGTCTCATCTCAGACTTAGACTGTAGGCTCTTTGGGACAGGAACCATCTCTTTATGTGCTTACGTAGTGCCTAATAATTTTCAGTCACTGTTACAATGATAAAGTATGAAAATATACTAATCAAGAATCTGGAACACTCAGCTGTGTCATATGGAAGAACTAGATTTAATTTTCTGGACTAAATTTAGTCTGGCACAGTTCCCATAAAAAACAATGGAGAAAGGGGGCCCTGAAATTTGGCCATGAAGGGTTCTAGAGAGCCTTGGTGAGCGTGGGTTGCAGAAGACTGAAGAAAGTTGAGGCCAGATTGAAAAGTATTGAAGAGAGGAATGCAAAGCAATGGTTGTAAATAGCAGTGATCATAGAGATGACGGGAAGGAGGAAGATGAAGCATAATTGGAAAGACAAATGGGATTGAGGAATTAAATGATTTTTTTTAGACTAATGGATAATTTTATATCTAAAATGCTAATCAGAAATTAAATTAATTGTTTTAGAATCATAGAATATCAGGGTTGGAAGGGACCTCAGGAGGTCATCTAGTCCAACCCCCTGCTCAAAGCAGGACCAATCCCCAATTAAATCATCCCAGTCAGGGCTTTGTCAAGCCTGACCTTAAAAACCTCTAAGGAAGGAGATTCTACCACCACCCTAGGTAACGCATTCCAGTGTTTCACCACCCTCCTAGTGAAAAAAGTTTTTCCTAATATCCAACCTAAACCTCCCCCACTGCAACTTGACACCATTACTCCTTGTCCTGTCCTCTTCTACCACTGAGAATAGTCTAGAACCATCCTCTCTGGAACCACCTGTCAGGTAGTTGAAAGCAGCTATCAAATCCCCCCTCATTCTTCTCTTCTGCAGACTAAACAATCCCAGTTCCCTCAGCCTCTCCTCATAAGTCATGTGTTCCAGACCCCTAATCATTTTTGTTGCCCTTCGCTGGACTCTCTGCAATTTATCCACATCCTTCTTGTAGTGTGGGGTCCAAAACTGGACACAGTACTCCAGATGAGGCCTCACCAATGTCGAATAGAGGGGAACGATCACGTCCCTCGATCTGCTCGCTATGCCCCTGCATATACATCCCAAAATGCCATTGGCCGCCTTGGCAACAAGGGCACACTGCTGACTCATATCCAGCTTCTCGTCCACTGTCACCCCTAGGTCCTTTTCTGCAGAACTGCTGCCTAGCCATTCGGTCCCTAGTCTGTAGCTGTGCATTGGGTTCTTCCGTCCTAAGTGCAGGACCCTGCACTTATCCTTATTGAACCTCATCAGATTTCTTTTGGCCCAATCCTCCAATTTGTCTAGGTCCCTCTGTATCCTATCCCTGCCCTCCAGCGTATCTACCACTCCTCCTAGTTTAGTATCATCCGCAAATTTGCTGAGGGTGCAATCCACACCATCCTCCAGTTCATTTATGAAGATATTGAAAAAGACCGGCCCCAGGACCGACCCCTGGGGCACTCCACTTGACACCGGCTGCCAACTAGACATGGAGCCATTGATCACTACCCATTGAGCCCGACGATCTACACAGCTTTCTATCCACCTTATAGTCCATTCATCCAGCCTATACTTCTTTAACTTGCTGGCAAGATTACTGTGGGAGACCGTGTCAAAAGCTTTGCTAAAGTCAAGAAACAATACATCCACTGCTTTCCCTTCATCCACAGAACCAGTAATCTCATCATAGAAGGCAATTGGATTAGTCAGGCATGACCTTCCCTTGGTGAATCCATGCTGACTGTTCCTGGTCACTTTCCTCTCATGTAGGTGCTTCAGGATTGATTCTTTGAGGACCTGCTCCATGATTTTTCCGGGGACTGAGGTGAGGCTGACTGGCCTGTAGATCCCAGGATCCTCCTTCTTCCCTTTTTTAAAGATTGGCACTATATTAGCCTTTTTCCAGTCATCTGGGACTTCCCCCGTTTGCCATAAGTTTTCAAAGATACTGGCCATCTCTTAGGGTCATCTCTTTAATCTAAAAATTTTAAGTTATCTAAAATGATACATTTTTTGGTTGTTTTTGTATAGGCAAATGTTCTCTTTAATGCAGAGCTATTGCACTCTGACCCAGTTCTATAATTTATTCATGTTGACTAGTACCTTTACTAATTTTCTTATTGAATCCAGGGTGCCTCAATGTAAAAGTTGCAGAATTTGACCTGGAGCCTTCCATTCTACAATTGTATTATTTGTTAATACTAATAATACATGACTTTTTTTCCTACAGATGAACTTTAATTTTTTATTTGAATTCTAAGATACCTATTTATTTTCAACAACTTGTTTATCACCAGTAAAGTTTTCACTGTTTAGTCTAGAAGTCATAATTTCATCCACTTTCTTTGAAGAACTCTGCAGTAAGGGACTAATGTCCAAGGCCACGCTGTGTTTTCCTGTTTTGGTAGCCAAAACTTATTGAAGTTTTAAAAAAAAAAAAAAAAAGTCTGTTTTCTTTTGCAGCTGCCTATTCAGACATTGTAAGAATCCTATTTCTACTATCTTCCAGATTACTTTAAACACGTATGTTGTCCAAAAAGTATGTACTTTGAGGATAAAATAAATTGGTAATAGTAATTCCTTTTAAACATTGTCTACACCTTTGCCATAGATAAAAGTAGAAAACCCACACCCTCCAGTATACCATTGAACATTTTTTTCCAAATAAGATAGTAAGGAATGCTGACTAAAGAGTGCTGCAGTTAAAAGCTCTCTGGTTCTACTCAAGCTTTTCTTTAGATGGTAAAAACTTGAAGAACCAAAGGTAAAACTTGAATTTTGAAATATATGCCGGTATATTTTTGAGAAATTTTTCACTTGCTCACTGGCATCTTGACTTCCATCATATAAAAGTAAAGTTTGGTCCAATAACATGCCTCTTTTGAATATGTAACTATTTAGTGGTATGCTGTGCTTCCATTCTTGAGAGAGGAGTCTAGAAATTGTGAATTCCCACATAACGTGCTGGGTCAGATGAAGAAATATTTTCAGTCACTGCTTGGAGAGGGCTATGATTCAGCAGCTCCTGCAAAGAGCTGTACTTACTGGCCAAAAGTGTCTGACAAGGTTCACTACAGGTGTTCTGATGTGGCTTATTAGGGGACCTAAACTTGTAAAGCCTTGGTTAAGAACTGCCTAATAAGAAAAGTAGTAGCCCCATAGTTTGGTGTTAATCTCCCTAGTTCTTGATAGCCATATAATTTAAAAGCTGTTGGCAGAGATTATGATTTGGAGTCTTTGCTCCATTCTGCATCAGAATAATAGAATGGAGGCCATAGAGATGTGGTAAAATGTCTGAGAGAAGTAAGGAGTGGTTGGTGTTATGTCAATAGGCTCCCATCTTGATTTGGGGGTCTAGGCAGTGGTGAGCTGGAACTGGTTTGCACTGGTTCACGTGAACCAGTTGCTAAATTTTGAAGCCGGTTGTGAAAGAGGTGGGCAAACTCCTGCCTGCGGACCACATCCGACCCACGGGAACGTCCTGTCCGGCCAGCCTGAGCTGTCGGCTGGGTAAGCTCCCCTGATAATCCCTTTTTAATTTTTACTCACCCGGCGGCTCTTTGGCAGCAGTTTGGCGGCGGGCGCTTCACTCGCTCTGGGTCTTCGGCGGCACTTCGGCAGTGGATCCTTCAGTGCCATCGAAGACCCGGACCGACTAAAGGACCCGCCACCGAAGAGCCGGAGCAAGTGAAGGAACCGGTTCTTCAGCTTTTGGCAGCTCATCACTGGGTCTAGGTGCTACAATAATACAAATAATAATGCTCATTGTTTCCTGGAAATTCTGTTTAATCTACCATAACATTCCTCAACCCTATACTTAAAGCAAGATGTCTGAGAATTCTGCTTTCTAGGTCAGCGTTAAGTAGTAAGTCCGTCACTATATGCTAACAATTAACCCTGCCACGTTTTTGCAAGTTTTCCTGAAAAAAGAAGTTTTTTCTTGAAAACATTTTCCTTGTAAATGTTTCAAGGTTAGTTTTGTTTGCTAGGTCTTCTATGTGTCTGGTTCTCTGGTGCTCAACTTTTCATTTTCATATTCGGTATCTAAAGAAAATACTCTTTGGAAATATTCTTTCTGTTCAGACTCGGAAAATGTACACCACTGTGTAATAATCATCTTGTCTTCAGGCTGCGATTTTTAACTGTTACATTTTAAGCATAGAGTACAAGAGAGTTCCATATAAAATGTATTTAATATTTTCTGTTTAGGCTGTTGCCTATATATTTGTGTAACATGGTGCAATAAATACATAAACATACTAAGTCATTAGTTCTCAGCCTTTTTCATGCTTGGACCCTCCTACCATATAACCAGAATGTAGTGGGGACCTGCCTTTCCTTCAGCTGTATGGGAAAGATATAGAGGTTGCATCCCATCCCCATGGTGCCTGTTCTTGACCCCCAGGTTAAAGAGCTTTTGTGCTAAATAGTATGGTAAATGCATATGTTTATTGTAAGTGACCAAAATCTTCCAGTGTACTGTTGAATAATGTAGCTGGTCTTCACTGTGTGCATGTGTATGTGTATATATTGAAATATTTATTTATGATCATGTGTAAATGCTTCACAGATTCAGTGAGTGTTGTAAAGCTCATTCTTGAGCTGATGAAATGCCTTGTTGTGACTTGATTGGAACCAAGGGTCACTGGAAAAACAATAGCATTCTGGTTTGGATTTTTAACAGAATAAATGTATCTTCAGTAGCGTAAAGCATTGTTTTGTGTAATGGAATAGTTTGGTGCTGCAAATTTCTTTGCTCACTTCCCCCATGAGGATTTTTTTAAGAGCACTTAAATGTAATTGGGTTTTTTGGTTGTTGTTCATTGATAGACTTCTGATGACTATCTGATCTTCAAAGCAGTGACTGCCTCTTACTGTGTGTTTTTCACAGTGCTTAGCACAGTGGTTCTCAACTCTGGTCCACCGCTTGTTCAGGGAAAGTCCCTGGTGCGCCGGGCCGGTTTGTTTACCTGCCGCGTCCTCAGGTTCAGCCAATTGCAGCTCCCACTGTCCGTGGTTCACCACTCCAGGCCAATGGGGGCTGCAGGAAGGGCGGCCAGCACATCCCTCAGCCCACGCCACTTTCTGCAGCCCCCATTGGCCTGGAGTGGCGAACTGCGGCCAGTGGGAGCCATGATCGGCCGAACCTGCGGACGCAGCAGGTAAACAAATTGGCCTGGTGCGCCAGGGGTTTTCCCTGAACAAGCAGTGGACCAGAGTTGAGAACCACTGGTTTAGCACAATGAGGGTGCAGTCTTTTTTGGAGCCCCTAGAGGCTACTGTAATACAAATAACAAAGAGGGAAGAGGAGGAGGTATGCATTGGTATTACTGGGAGACTGAGGTGGAATTGGGCTATACTGATTATGAATTAAGAACTAATAAATCACAGGAGTTAACTTGAAGTAGGATAGTGAGAAATAGGTCTCAAAAAACACATAGTGAATTACTTTCTCAAATATTTATGGTTTTAAATCCTTTTGTAAGTCTCCATTCAGTATTAAAATGATCAAGCAGACAAAACTATTTACACTATTCTGTCATGGTGAGCAGCAAAAATTGGCACCTTATTTCTGTATTACTTCCAAGCCCACAGTGTCTAAGACAATACCTCTTATTGTTCTGTTTTAACTCGTGGCCTATTTGTGGCAAGATACTAAGATTTAACTAGAGTTGTAGCTGTGTCTGTCCCAGGATATTAGAGAGGCAAGGTGAGTGAGTATCTTTCTCACCAACAGAAGTTGGTCTAGTAAGAGACAAGCTTTCGTGTGCTCTGTAAGCCACACTGTCTCTCTCAAACTTAACTAGAGGCAGAGTGTGTGATGTGTAGTATCTTAAAGTTTGAGAAAATTATGGGTGTGTTTTGATAGTTCTCTTAAATGGGCACTATCAACTTTGAAATGACACTTCCGTCTACATAGTTTTTATATCATTTTTTTTCCAGTTTTTCTGTTGGGTATTTTGACAGCACTTTGTATGGTGTTTGTTTTCACCATTTTCCCTGTGTCGTTAGTTTGCTTCCTTTTTTGTTTGTATACGTGGGGGTTTTTTTTGTTTTGTTTTTGGGGGGGGTGTTTCTATATACATCAGTAGCGGAGAGAACTGTTCGTTTAAAAAAAGTGTGTGTGTAGTTGTAAAATCACAAAAACTGGCAGGAGGACTCTGGCAGGTGGAGTACATAAAACTACTTCAAATTCATTTTTATGTATAAACTGGAAAGAAAATATTTGACCAGCTTTTCAGTTGACTGTTTCAAAACCAGAGTTTTGGTGAGGGGGGAGGGAGGGACTTCTCCTGCTTGCCCGTGGTAAGTTACATTGGTGTTAAGTAGTGAATTCTGCCCTGTTGATTTTCTTCAGAATAAGCAGCAGTCCTTCGATCATTGCTTCAAGCAGAGGTATCTGGTCAGCATCATGGTGATAAAAATGCTGTTTTTATAATCTGTTTTCAGAGTAAAACCATACTTGGCTAAATCACTTTGGTTCTAGAGCTGTGAAAAAGGCTATCTGAAATACAAGAACTATTTGTTGTGAATTGAATCTAAACAAAAAATAATGTATTATCAGTATTAACAAAATAAATATTTGACCTTCACTGAAAATGTGACTTGCCTTATGACTGTGTACAAATAAATGTGGATCATTCACAGCATGCATTTAAATAAGTCTTTCTGGAGCATATATGCATTTTATCTTGGTGTAAATCAGGACCCAATTATTAAAACTCTTGAATAGAGAGAGAGCTGGCTGTTTTTTAAACAGTATTAACATGTAATTACCAAGAGAAAATCCTCATATCTTAAGAAACATACAGTCCAACTATGTACATAACTGTCGTTGCATCAACAGTGACATTCTTCCCAATACAAAAGGTTCTAGATGATGTTTTTGTCTGATTTTTTTTTTTAAATTATTTGGTAAATTAAAGCCAAAACAACTATAGTATCAAAAAGGTGTCATGTTTGCATTTTACAAAACTCTGACATTTACCATCCCTGACCTTGTTTCACCCTTTTCTTCACTTTCCTTTGTAGATGTTTTAAATAAATGATTCCTAACAAAATAAGATGGAAAGTCGAAAAACATGCTAGGTTATGTGGACAAAAACATTAGGATATATGTCTAGTCATGTTTCAATACTACTGAGACCTTTGAAATTAAGAAAACATAATGTGATTGCTCTAAAATATGGTTTTAAACCATTTGCATGGAAGAGCCGTATATTATAGACAAGGCTGGTAACTGCTTTAGTGAAATTTGGCAGGAGGGTGACTTCTGTGTCAAGGGTGTACCTTTTGTGACCCTTGTGAAAATCTTCTCAAATCTGGCCAAGTTATAAGCCTTTGCAAAATTGTTTTGCAGATGCTCAGTAAATTTCTTTGATTTTTAGAAGCTAAGATTCTGTCCTCACTAAGCATGCTCCCTGCAGCCAATGGCTACAAGGGAGAAACCAGAATTTCCATCTAAATCCTGCTCCAGCTGTTGTGAGAAGGTTCTGGGCACTGAAGTTGAGAGCAGGGAGCCTGTCTCCAGTACTGTTGGTGACCCCCCCCCCCCCCTTGCTGGCACCTAAGCACCATGGAAGAGGAAGGCATCTGTTTTGAATGCAGGGGAAGAGTGAGGATGGAAAGGAGGAGATTGGGACATGATGTGTACTGAGACTGGCACTGGTTGAGCAAGGGGACTGTGACTTGGGATGGGGAGGCTGGGACTGGTTGAGCTGGGGGTAAGAAGGGAAGTTACAAAGTGACTGATAGAGGATGACAGCCTACTATTTTACTATGCGAACTGGTGCCAGAGTGGGACAAGACACACACACTTCGCTAGGGTGTTTCACAGACTGGGACTGGCTGAGCAAGGAGAATGGGTCTGACACAGAGAGCCAGGGGAGGGAGACAGGACAGGGACAGATTGGAGGGGATAGGTCAGAAAGGGTCAAATTTGGAGGGGGAGACAGGTAGAAGTTTGTGCTCACTAGAGCAGTGCTTCTCAAGCTATCTGATGTGGGGGACCGGCAAATTTTTTTCCAATGTGCGTGCAGACCGGCAGCCGATGGCTCACGGACCAGCACTGGTCCGCGGACCGCCACTTTGAGTAGCACTGCACTAGAGCACACTCCTAGAGCCTGGAATGGAACCCGAGATTCCTGGTCTATACTACAAATTTACATCTGTATAATTGTGTGCTCAGCGGAAAATTGTCATCCTCTGTCTACTATTTAGCTCTGTTATTTTGTAAGCTCAAATGTCAGAGGTCTGTGTGGTGGATCTGAAGGTTCCAACTCTGCTGCTGATCCATATGGGTGTCAGTATAATGCCACATGATGGAATTCCTTTTTCTTCAGTTGACTTTAAGAAACCTAGGAACTTGCACACAACTATATTAAAACAATATTATTAAGGTTGCCTGTGCAACCTGAAATCGGCACCCTTGTGTGTATGCGTTATGATTGTTTTTATTTACATGATCGCTTACTGTTTTTTTTTCCACAAGACTCCTGCCTTATTCATTGCACAGGATGGATCTGCTGTGGGATGAGTCAGCATTGTATAGTGAAGGAGACTGCTGTTTGTATGGCCCAGGGATCATTTGTTGCTGAAGTTGGAAAGTTTGTAGTGCATAGATAGGGGATTACAGGAAGAGAGAAGATGGTTGCGGGAGTTGAATGCTGCCCTTGACAGTTGGATTCTATGCCATGTAGTTCTTATGTGATTCTTGACAAGTCTCTTAAGCCACAGTTTCTGCAAGTGGTCACTAATTGTGTGTTCCTCCTTTTCTGGATTCCTGACTTGATATGCTGGGGTCTGTTATGTAGAAGTGCTGCAAGCTGAAGTCAGTGGAAGCTGTGCTTTGAACATGTAAGTGCTCTGTAATGAATGGTAAATCTGAAAAATCGTGTTTTAGTCATCTCGGATTGGGCACCCAAAAGTAGTGGGAAATGTTGACCTTAATATCTCTCTGCCCCAGTTACCCATTTGTGAAATGGGGATCTCATCACAACAGCTCTGTGAGGTGACAGGGTGAAAATAAATGGTTTGTGAAGCACTCAGATTCTGTAGGGATGAGTGCTGTAGAAAAGCCCATGAGGAAATTAATAATTCTGTTTCAAAGCAGGGTTTGAATAGTGTGCTGTAAATAAGATGTGGGGCCCCCAATAAGCAATGAGAAGAAAAAAATATTGAATAGCTTGTTACTATGTGAGCACAGTTCCAATCTGTACCCTGAATGAGGCAGGGGTCCTGGGGACAAAATAGCGTGTGATGATGTAATATAAAACTGTATCATAATGCATACACATGGGGGCTGAATTAAGATTAATTCTGGTATTTCCTGACTTGAGTGCTTGACTTTGCAACCTTAATGATGATCTTTTAGCATCGGTTTGGGGGTTTTTGGTTTAATATTTATTATGTGATTTGCAGCGTGTGTGTTTGAGATCGCAAGCGTATATCTTGAAGTCTGTTTTTGAGTTTATAAATGGATTGTCTGAGTTCTGTCTCTGCAGGTGACTCAGTCTCATCCACTCAGATTAAAGAGGCAATCCAAGATATTTCATAAGAACTCCTTTTGTGCCATGATCTGACTGTGACTAATGCAAATCCATTAATTATGTGTGTTGCTCAACTGGAAAGAAACAGAATGATTACATCTGTTTTTTGTTTTTGTAATTTGCCAGTTGTAACCTGTGTTCTTCTGAATAAGTAAAACAGAAAAGGAAAGGGCACGTCCTGTAACTTTGTGAACTGTTCAACATATGCAGTTGGAATTCTTGTCTTTCTCGTGTTGCGCAAATTATTTTGGGGAAATAACCTAACTACTGGAAATCTCAGTATTTAATTATGTAAATTAAAATTTTGTTAGTATTATATGGTTTTGCTGACTTGTAGAATAGATATGAAATTGCAGAGGGGTTGATCTTAAGATTCCCTGTATCATTTTTAATATAATGTAAATATCTCTAACTTATTGCTAGATGCTTCACATTAATGCACTTTTCTTCACAGCCAAAAATGTCCAAATTATTGCCATGTTTAATCTGCAGTATTACTATGGATAGTTAGGAAAACCCTAGTTCAGAAAGCATTTAAGATTGAGGAGTTACTATAAACTAATAAGAGAACCATATTTGGTGATGTAGGTATCAACTGTACCCACCTAAAACACTATAATACATGCAGAGAATGTTTTCTCTTGATAATGATATATTCTAGGAGAGAGACACTGTAAACTCTAGGTTTTGCAAATAAGGTTTATGATTTTACTTTTTAAAGTTTCAAGTTTTAAGGGGAAGTGAAGGGTTTCTCTGCATTAGTGTCTGAGTGAGCGTGATTTTTTTTAATGCTTCCAGCTCAAAACAGCCATGATAATTCCAATGATTAGTTTTGTTTGGGTATTATATAAATTACCGACACAAATTTAGTTTATATGCTTGGATTGCTAAAAATAATTCAGGTTCCTAATATGACCCCATAGGGTTGGTCTGTTGTCCTTTTAACTGTTGTATAGTTTTTGTCATTAGGAATACCATCACCTAGGTTTTTATCCTGTGACCTAAACTAGGGAAATCTTAATTAGGATAACTCTCTGCCATGCCACTTAGAGGAAAATATCTTGCAATTAAGATTTCAAAGGTAACTCAACATTTTCTACAACATTTCATTGATGGTTTGGGGCTCTATATTTGTATGTGTAGTTTTTTGTTGTATGTCTGGTTTTTATATTTTGATCACATGAAGACATATTAGGGAAAACAAGTGAAATTTTAAATGTTTTCACTTATAGCAAGACAACTCTAGCTGTGTTCAAAGTAAAATCAAATTTTAAGTGAATAGGGGAAGACCGATTCAAAGCCCACCCCCCAAATTAAAAAAGCTGCTAGTGTTCCTACTGAAGTTCTGTTTCTGTTGGAGGGATAACTGAATTTGTAGCACATTATTAATACAAACTGGCATTTATGAAGAGAAATTGTACTCCTTGGTCTACATACATGACTTCAGGTGGGGAACGATGCCTTTGGGATTTAGTATTAGGCTTTGTAATCCAATACTTCTGACTTTTAAACACAGAGTAGTCCTTTTCTACTATAAACCTCAATTCCAGTCATTAGCGTACTATACTGGAAATTTAGACAGGACTCATTGAAAGCCATCATCTTGTGATTGTGTTTAGTGATGCAAGTGTCACTCACATGTAACATATAACCCTGAGAGATTTGTGTAGACAATCAGTTGCCTTATTTACAGAGATGTGATCGTGACAATATAGGTGAAGTTGATTTTCCATATCACAAAGTGACTTTTTTAAGCTGCCTTGTAATGATATTTAAAAATGTTCCTTTTCTTTGGTCGTTACTCTTTGTTAGCTACATATCAAAGCTGTGAAATCAGGTATATACTCTAGTCAAATATGGAGTTTTTTTTCTTCTCTAAGGCAGTTTGATTTTAGATAATCTACTGAAAGACAGCCATGATGGAAGGCAGTGTGATATGAGTACAAATATTGTAGCAAATAGGTTTCTATCTATTCAAACGATAACAGGGATATCCATAGTAGATCAAACTGGTGATCCAGTGAGCCTAGTTTTCTGTCCCAACAGTAGCCAATAACCTATTTAGAAGAAAGTTCAAGAAAATCTGTAGCAAAAGGTATTTGTGGGTTAACCTGTCCCAACAGGAAGTTTCCTGTTATCTGTTGGTAATTAGGTTGTAGTATGCCCTGAAGTGAGAGGGCTTATGTATCTTCCAAAATTCATTTGTTTTAATAGTTGCCATTGTGACCCAAGATAATCTTGTTAACCATCTAAATGTCTGTTCCTTTTCAAATCCATGTATAAGTACCATGAGCTAATTGTGTATTTTGTGGGGAAAATATTACTTCATACCTGTTTTGGATTTGCCACCTTTTACTTTCCTCAGCTATTCCCTTATTCTTGTAATTGTGAAAGGAAATTTACATTCTACTTTGTCTGTACTATTCATTATTTTGTATACTCTTTTATGTTCTCTTATTCATCTCTTCTAAGGTAAACAATCCCAGTCTTTTCAATCTCATTTCATATGAGAGTTAGTCATTCTCTTGGTCATTCTTGTTTCCCGTCACTAAACTTCTAATTTTGTTTTATCATTTCTGTGATATACTTTCCAGTGGTATCATCACAACTGAACATATATTCCTTATGAGGATGTATCATTGATTTATATAAGGGCAGAATTTCTGTAGTATTCTCAGTCCCGCTGTGTATCCACCCTGACATTTTGCTTCCTGCTCTTTGAGCAGAGGTCTCCATTGAACTGCTCACAGTGATGGGCAGGTCTAATTTCTGAGTTGATGCGATTGATTTAGAACTCAGTAAGGTTTCTGAGTATATCAGAAATTCCCTTCAGTGTGCATTGCTTTGAATTTATCAGCAATGAATTTCATCTGCCATCATATTGCTCAGTCTCCTGGCTTGGTTTGTCTCTTGGCTGTCAGTCTTCTCTGGTCTTGACTTAAATAACTTTCAGAGTAACAGCCGTGTTAGTCTGTATTCGCAAAAAGAAAAGGAGTACTTGTGGCACCTTAGAGACTAACCAATTTATTTGAGCATAAGCTTTTGTGAGCTACAGCTTACTTCATTGGATGCATACTGTGGCAAGTGTAGAAGATCTTTTCATATACACACAAAGCATGAAAAAATACCTCCTCCCACCCCACTCTCCTGCTGCTAATAGCTTATCTAAAGTGATCACTCTCCTTACAATGTGTATGATAATCAAGGTGGGCCATTTCCAGCACAAATCCTGGATTTGTGATGGAAATGGCCCACCTTGATTATCATACACATTGTAAGGAGAGTGATCACTTTAGATAAGCTATTACCAGCAGGAGAGTGGGGTGAGAGGAGGTATTGTTTCATGGTCTCTGTGTATATAAAAAGATCTTTACACTTTCCACAGTATGCATCCGATGAAGTGAGCTGTAGCTCACGAAAGCTTATGCTCAAATAAATTGGTTAGTCTCTAAGGTGCCACAAGTACTCCTTTTCTTTTTAAATAACTTTGTCATCTGTAAACTTTGCCACCTCACTGCTCATCTCTTTTTCCAGATTATGAATAAATATATTTGACACCGGTTCTTGCATGGAACCTTGTGGCACCCCACACTTAGTAAAAATTAACTGTCCATCCTGCATTTTGTGTCTTTTAGCCAGTTTTTGATAAACGACAGTACTGCTTAGTTTCTTCAGTTGCCTCTTATGAGGGACTTAGACAAATGCCTCATGAAAATGTAAATAAATTGTCTGTTCTCCTTTATCCATTGTTTTATTAACACATTCAAAACATTCTAATTAGGGAGGTATGAGTTTCCTTTGCAGAAGCCATTCTGGTTGAACCCTATCATCTCATGGTCTCGTAGTTGTTCTGAAATATTTTAATACTTCCATACTGGGTAAATGGAATAAAGTTACTGGTCTGTATTTCTCTGAGTCACTCTTAGTGCCTTTTTTAATGTAAGTACACATTTGCTATTGTCCAGTCCTTGGATATGGCATAGAATATGCCTGTGTGTTGTGGATAAGGCATCAAGAAAGGGGGAGGTTTAAAGATGGAGTGAGGTAAAGTAGGACCAATGAAGTTGGTCGCTAAGGGTACATCTACACTGCGATTTAAAAAAAAAAAAAAAAAAAACCTTTTATACCAAGTCTCAGAGCTAACATCAGCTGACTTAGGTTTGCGGGGCTCGAGCTGCAGGGCTGTACAATTCCAGTGTAAATGTTTGGGGTCTCCAAGCCGAATGTCTGCCATGAAATTTTATAGCCCCGCAAGCCTGAGTCAGCTGACCTGGGCCAGTCGCGGCCATGCCACAGGCGTTTTATTGCAGTGTAGACGTACAGTAAGGGTGGATGGGGTAAGGGAGAGGTTGAAAGTGAAAAGTAAAAAGGCAGGTGTAATGGAGACTGTATTTTTTGTGTGGTGAACTGAATTAATTATTCTAAAAATTGCTTACCAAGTTCATGACCAAATACCTCTTGAAATTGTTAATACTTAAAATTTGGAGCTGGAACTCCTAACAGAGTATGGAAGTGAGTGGACGTATAGTTTGTTGATTCCATGTGCATCTACATGATAGGCGTTTAAGATACGGTGTGTTTGTGTGTCTAATGTCTTTTTGGTTTTTTTTTGGTTTTTGTTTTGTTTTGTTTGCTTTTCTATTTCAGTGGGTGGGATGAAATATTGGTAACCTCAGATAATGCTGTAGGTTAACAATAAGAGTTATCTTTTTGTGACAGTTTAAGATCAGTTAGGTAGAGACTTAATCATATCTATTCCTCGATCAAAAATGTTACAACAGACCAAACGGCAAAGCTCTAACCTAATACCTTTTAATGAACTTTCTAAGGTAGGAACCTATCTTCAGTGAGTAAATAGTCAGGACTTCGATAAAAAGCCTTTACATTCACCTTTATCAGTACCAGAATTCAAACATACTTTCTTGCATTGGTTATTAACACAGTGATATTAACACAGTACAGGTGAGCAGTCTTGAGACACTTGATATACAGTAGCAGAGGGGGAAAAAACATACTTTGGAAGAGTTTTGACAAAGTCAAGGAAGACATTACAACACTTTTTTAATTTACACATGAATATATTTTAAAACTAAAGTGGATATATTCTGTTTTGTTTGCTTATTTTATCCTACATGGATTTATTTTATTGTCAAAAATTTATACATACTTTTCAGGGAATGTGCCGTGTCTGGGGAATGTGTCATAGGTAGATAGTCTCAACTTCTGTGTATATTTTGTTTTTTATTGGAGTATTTACCAGATTCTGACATCTGAAGTGAGTTATCTATATTAAATATTGGGACTAGTGCTAGCACCTAATGCCAAAGCATTTGGATGGTGGAAGAGAATACTCAACAAAATAATTTTAGGGGGAAAGATAAACAAAAGGCAAATATGTTCAACCAGAAACAGGGCCTTTCCAGCTACAGAAAAGATTTACTATTTCCGGAAGCGCTAGTTGAGTTGTCAGGGTGGCCTGCACAAAGGTGAGAAAATGCAAAGCAAAGCACCTTGCTTTGAAAATGTTGCTTTTTTTTTTTTTTCCTTTTGTGTGTGGGAGTTTGTCTACTTAGACTTCTAAAATGAACTACACCTCATTTTTTACATTTCAAACAGTTGGATCTTTTGATTTTCCAAATTATTGATGTCTAAACTAATTAACTAAATATGACATTAATTAATGAGAGGCTTTGCTGTAGAGTTAACAGCACAAGTTTGTTTAACGCTATAATAATAATATAATAACGCTGTGCTATAATAAATGTTCGTGCAAAACAATGGCTGTCTACACTATGAGCTATTGGTGTGATTCCCCTGCTCGTGTACAGGTACTTGTGCTAGCTCTCGTCCAGCTAGTGCAAGTATAAATACGGCAGTGTTGCCACGGTAGCCTGGGTAGCAGCAGCAGAGGCAGAGCTGAGCCATGCCGAGTATAAAGCTGCCTAACCCTGTGGGTATGTACTCCACGCAGCTCCGTGGCCTTTGCTGCCACTACGCTTGCTACTGGGGCAACACGTCTTCTAATTATATTCACGCCGGCTCGACAAGAGCTAGTGGGAGTGCGTACGCAAGCAGGGGAATCACATTCCTGACTCTTACTGTACATTTAGCCTAAGTAGTAACTGAAAACTGACACAATAGTTTTGAACTCAACTGAAAACTTTGAAAAGTGCTTGGGGAAGTAAGTTAGTCAAAGGCAAAATAATTAAGAGAAGGCACCCGTTTCTCAGTAGTTCATAAATTATTACAAATGATGGGGAAATATATATCTGGAACTAAGTATTTGACAGTGTTTTTAAATTCTAAAGAAATTTAAAAAACTCTGTACTGAAAGATCTTTTAATTAGGTTGCACCAAAGGAATAAGGCATTTTAAATTAATTAGCTAAACATTATTTCTGAATCAGAGGAACCGGGCAGGGACTGTCTTTTTGTTCTGTGTTTGTACAGTGTCTATTACAGTAGAGTCCTGGTCTATGACTAGGGCCTCTAGGTACTATGGTAATACAAGTAATAGGCAATGCTAGTCAGAACTGCTTGGCTGCTTATATGATTCCAGCCAACATGTTTTCCTTTTGGTGCTGTAGATTTCCTTAATGAATTCTGGAATTCAGTGAAGAAGTAGGAAAATTTTGGTAGGCAAGACACAAGGAAATCCAGTATCCTAGAGATTAGAGAATGCAGACCTTTTAAAACATCAGTGTTGCCTGCAGTGCTGTGGCAGTATTTTGTGTACTACTATTTCTGATGAGGGCATGTCTCCTGAAGGAGACACAAATGAAGGCTACACTCTTCTGGTAATAGTACAGTCTTGTAATAGTATTACTAATAGTAACAGTAATCATCTTTCAAATTTCATGCTTATGAGAATGGAACATGAGCAAAATGAAGTTCAGGGCAATGTATAGGATTGATCTACAGCCATAGAGACCTCCAGTTCCTCAGATTTGTTTGTTAAAATATGTAAGAACTAAATACATAGGTTACTATGTTGTTACTCTTTTGCTCTTTTTGTAGGGCTCTGGAGGACTGTGTGACTGTAATTTTAAGGTATTTTTATGTTGAAAACTGGGTAGGTGTGGCAATGTACACTTAATCTTTTGCAGCAAAATAAAAAATACAAAAAAAATTTAATGACTTACAAATGTGGCTAATTGTTAGACAGTGACTTAAACAACATTTGTGTTGAATGAATGTAGATTAACGAATTTGCTGTAGATTGTTTGAAAAGTGCTAATTGAACAAAACCACGTTCTTGAGGATGAAATTATGTATATATCAAGTTTCTTTTTTTCTTTCAATAGTAAGTTGCAAAGTAATAGTGAAGTGGTTCACAGTATTATATATAAAAGTCTTCCATTGTTTTGTTATGAACATCTCTGCAGGTAAATTCAGTCATTAGAAATTTAGAATATCCAAATTCAGAAGTGTGTTCCAAAACTGAAATTGTGTAGTTTCATTCTTTCCCCAAAAATCTCATTTTCCCCACACAAGGATTTTTCATCGCTTCCCTGAGCTTTTCAAATAAAAGTTTATCTTTATTTAGATAGATTACTAATCTGCTGTTGATTTTGCTCAAGCCTAAAATTTGTTCTTAGACATTTTTATAGGAGCATAATGTTGTCTGTCTTCAGTTTCATTGATACAATCACAAAAAATCAACCTAATTGACTTAAATGCCCAGTTTTCTAGTATGGGGGAAAGAAAGTTTGTATTTAGGTTGCTCTTTCAATAATTCAGCTCAAAACTAAGTATTCTGCTAGTGCTGGTTGAATACATGGAGTGTTCACTGGGGATGGAAATGAATTAAAATAACCAAAATCATATTCTTCATGAAGAAGTGTTCTTTTATAACTTTGTTAAGCATTTGCTTCAGAAAGATTAACTATGTACTAATATGCTGACTTCCGAGGTTTAATAGTTTGTAGTTTAATATGTTCAGTAATGACATCTTGAGAGGACTGAGTTTTAGCAATGGAAATTGCCAAGAAATCAACACTGCTCCTAGGGTTACCAGATAGCAACTGGGGGGAGGGGTACAGGGTAATAAACACCTATATAAGAAAAAGTCCCAAAAAACAGGACTGTCCCTTTAAAAACTGGACATCTGGTCACCCTAACTGCTGCTTAAATTCAGAATCCTAAATTTGCTACAAAAAACTTCCTGTTGGGGAATTTATAAAACTGCAAGTTTATCCAGTCTATCAACAGAAAGATAATGATCACATTTGCACATGCAATTTTGAGCATGTACAGGTTTTTTTCATGTTTTCATAAACAAGTTTATGAATGACCAGAAACCCTGATATGTGAAAGAAAAGAGCATTTGTATACCTTGTTAGATAAACAGCTGTTTATACAAATGCAATGTTTGTGCAGCGTCACTTACTGTGTATGGGGAAATGCAAATGCACATGCACAGCATTCCAGGAGCAACTAATTCCTTGGGATCCAACAGAGAACAACAAAAGTAAGGAAATTTGCATCTTCATCTTCCTCCAAAATTTTAGACTTCATAATGATTCTAAATCACTTCATTGCTGTGCCCTCTCATATTTTACAAACAATCCAATTGTAGTTTTACTTGTTCTTGTCCCCCTTCTTGTTCTAAGTTTTCCCTAGTTTTGAAAGTTCCTTTGAAGGCTATTCCTTAGAGGTGTGAGGTCAGTGTCTCTGATGGGAATAGGATAGACAGTAGTGATAGCTACTCGTGTGCACTCTCATGAGCTTTTCCATACCTTTGTCTACCCTCAAGTGTACTCAGTAACTTTGTGTGCAACAAATCATTTATTTTCCAAATTAATATATATACACCAATTATTAATTTCATTTATGCTTGTGTGTGGTTGCAGATAGGAAAATTACTCATTGTTTTCGTGGTAGTTGATGTGTACTGTAATTATAGTTTTTAAAATATTTGTCCTTAACACAATAATGCAAAACAAATTTTAACATGAAGCATTAAAGAACTGGTTGCAGTCTTTAAGTAGACTCATTTACCAAATCTGAGATTATAGACTGAGTAGCAAATTTTAAAACTTTAGAAACTATTTTTAAAAATCCAGTCAAATCATATCGGGGAATATATAATTGTATTTAAGACATATAATTCACTATCTAATAGATTGCTAATTGTCATTAATATTTTTTTCTTCAGGTTCGATCTGTGGATGAGATGAATCATGAGTTTCAAGCTCTTGCACTAGAATCTCGGGGAATGGGAGAGGTAAATATTTGTAGGTGATTAGAAAATCCTGTTGGAGGATTGGAAATTCTAATAAAATTTTGCTTGTTTCAATTCTTAGCTTGGTTAGTGAAGTTTTTTTGATCTGAGACAAACCAATTTTTCAGGCATCCAAAGACAACTTAGACACCACCTTAAATTTTGTAAATATTAACTCCAGTATCTAAGAACTATGATAAATGGAGCTATCACGTTAACATATTGGGCTTATCAGCTGTTAAGCTTGGGGAAGAAGAGCTGGCAATGTAAAGATTGTGGAAAATTCTCTGCTGTTGCTGCTTTCTAAGAAGTTATTTCCACTGACCTAAGCCCTCGGGTGTTGGGGCTTTTGCAGGATTCCTGGACCCAATGAAAAATAACAATTATAAACTGGCTGAAATTAGGGCAATTTATTATACCGTTAGTGGCATGGCTTCTTCAATGGACAGCCTTAGTGCTGATGGACTGGCGCATGTGCCATGTAAGGAGGAACAAAAGTTTCCTTCCAGAATGAGCAGTGCAATTTTAAAGAATTTGAAATACTCTGCTGGTTAAAAATAGCCCTTTCCTTCGCTCAAACTATAGTAACACCCACAGAGTGAGAGACTTTAAAAAGACTATTATAAAGTCTCTTAGGAAATTTAGAGAAATGCATACTGAAAGCTAGACTTCTCTACTTGCTAAGGATCTGACAGTTCTGCAGCTAGCAGAGTCCATGTACATCACGTTAATGAAGGACTACCTTGTCTCTTTGCTGACATAGTGGAGGTGAAATCTGAAAAAAGATGTTGATATACAGGGTAGCTTTAGGAGGTTATAGGAATCAGGTGTAAAGATCAAATCAAAAGTGATTGTCTCATTTAGACAATCCAGTGATAAATATGAGTTATTCAAATGGTATACAGGCCACTTGATAAAATATTCCTTATTTTTTGTCCACTGTATCAAACATATCATTAGGCTTGCTATTCTCAATCTCAATAAAGATTTATCCCATCTTAAAAAGATTGAATTTATTTTGAATCTTGTTTTCAAGTTTTTCTAGTTAAGTCTCCAAAAGTGACTGCAGCTTCAAATTCTGATGATATAGAGGCAACTGTGAGATATTTTGCAAGTATGCACCATGTATACTGTGATGTTTGTTATGCCAGATCACTTGAAGGCAATGCAAAGAAGTATGGTTTGGCTGTTTCCCATTTGGAATATATTGAGAAAACTGAGTCAAGGCAGATGTTACCTGGGCCAGGAGGCATTCTTAAGGAGATCAAGATAAACAAAATTGTGGATGCATTCTATTTTGTAATGACTTAATAACCAGTGCTATATGTAAACTGAAGCAGTCATGTTTCCTACATAGAATCATAGAATAACAGAGTTGGAAGGGACCTCTGGAGGCCATCTAGTCCAACGTCCTGCCCAGAGCAGGACCAATCCCAACTAAATCATCCCAGTGAGGGCTTTGTCAAGCCTGACCTTAAAAACCCCTAAGGAAGGGGATTCCACCACCTCCCTAGGTAACGCATTCCAGTGTTTCACCACCCTCGTAGTGAAAAAGTTTTTCCTAATATCCAACCTAAATCTCCCCCACTGCAACTTGAGACCATTACTCCTTGTCCTGTCATCTGCTATCACTGAGAATAGTCTAGATCCAATCTGCAGACACAAACTACATCAACTGCAATACTGATTTCAGTGTTCTGATTATATGGCTAAAAAAGTACAATATGGTTGTATACGAACTGACACATGCTAGATTACTTTACACAAGTATTGAGTGAGAAGAAAAAGAAGATAGCTCTTTGTAAACAATTGCTTTTAAAATTAAACTGAAATATCAAATCCACAACGAATGATAGTGCATCATACATGTAAAACAAACTTTTTAATTACTTACCTATCTGTCTTTCAAAATATTAGAGAAATGCCTTTTGACAATCAAAACAAACAATATTTCAACTTAATATGTTAGAGATAATTTTTGGGCTCTGATCTTTCCAGGAAAAGCATTATTCCTTGATGAGAAATTTGAAGTTTTAGCTGGTGAGCATTTTGTTTTTCCAAGGCTGATCTATAGTCTCTAAGCACCTTACAAACGCTAATGAAATAATCCTCTCAACCACATGAGGTAGGGTACATTCCAGGTACTTTATCCTAACTTATATGAAATGTTCCAAAGGGGCTTCTACCATTTCTTCAGGAGACTATTCCACATTTCTTGCTTTCAGGAAGTTTGCTGTGTTTTTCCTAGATTTCCCTTTTCTTAATTCTTTTACCCAAGTTACACATCATAGTACACCCTAGTTTTGTGGTGTGTTTTTGTTGGTTATTCCCTGAACTCCAATTTGTTTTCTTGGCACCAGACTGAACACAGTATTCCAGATGTGGTCTCATCAGAGCTATATCAAGAGCACATTCTCTTTTATTATGTGATTCTTCTGAATGTGGGAACTAAAAAATGGTGTCAGTTTTTTATGCCAGTTGTCACTGAACACCTTGGTATAATTTGTTTACTGTTTAACCAATGAACACATCGGGAAAAGTCAAGACATTAAGGGCTTGTCTACACTTGAAACACTACAGCTGCAGCATTGCTGTAGCACTTCAGTGTAAATGCAGCCTATACTGCTGGGAAGGGTTCTTGCATTGGCACAGGTAATCCACCTCCCTGAGAGGCAGTAGCTAGTTGGACAGAAGAATTCTTCCGTCAGCCTAGCGCCGTGTACACTGCAGGTTAGGTTGGCTTAACTACACTGCTCCGATGTTGATTTTTCACACTCCTGAGCAACATAGGTGGGTCAACCAAACTTTTTAGTGTAGACCAGGCCTAACTCTTTTGCACTTTTTGTAAAGTGTAGTGTTGTAATGCTCCTAGAACATGTGAATAGGTATACTTTTTAAAAAAATGTCCAGATAGTTTTTTCTTCCCAGTGAAGACATTGTTCCTGTTATGTTCTCTTGTTCTCACATATGCATTTTTCTGAATTGAATTTCATTTCCTGATCATATTCCTAATCCCCGTAGGTCAATTTATTTTTCTGTCTCTGCAGGGATTCAGCACTTCCCACTTCTACACTTAGCTCCAGAGCGATTGATCCAGCGGGTGGGGGGGGGGGTAGATTTAATTGGTGGGCTGTTAATTCTATCACTTGGAGTCTTTTAATGACATTTAAATGTCTTTCTGAAATATATGCTTGTGTTCAACCACAAGTTATTTGGTTAGAGGCAGGAATCACTAAGTGAAAGGCCTATTTTGCCTTTGCTTCTCTGTTATGCTGCAGAATGAATGACATGTCTGTCATAGACGTGCATACTGCTCTTTCAGGTACCACATAAGAAGTAACAGATGGCAGTTTGTTTGAGCTGTTCATGCCCTTAGCTAATCAGTAGCTAAATAACCACATTTTAATTGAGATGAACAACATGATGTATGCTTAGCTATCAGCAATTAGGAAGAACCAGGTCAGTCCCCCCTCCTTAGGGAAGATTAAACCCTCATAACTTGGGCAGGGAAAAATCTTACCTATGTACTTCCTTTCACTGTAGGCAAACTCAGTAGTGTTGTTAAATTGTCACAACATAAATGCACCAAAATGTAGCGTCTACCTGTTGGCATTGTCCCAGACAAATTATATCTTAAATACAATTATATATTCCCTGATATGATTTGACTGGATTTTTAAAAATAGTTTCTAAAGTTCAGTTTCTAAAACTCGTTGGCATTGTCCCAGACAAATTTAGGCAACCAAAGGTAGATCTGTTTGCATCCTAAAATCAGTTGTAAAACACCTTGTCACAGGGAGCAGCAGCCATGGACCTGCTATCCTAACCATTCCTGAAATACCTCTTTAATGCCTTTCCTGCATCCTCTCTTGTGGGTAGGACTCTGCAAAAGATAAAGGTTAGTCCTCTTTTGGTTCTTGAGCAAAGTAAGCTGTCATGGGGTAAGAGGGAAGGTCCTCTCATGGATTAGTAACTGGTTAAAAGATAGGAAACAAAGGGTAGGAATAAATGGTCAGTTTTCAGAATGTAGAGAGGTAAATAATGGTGTCTCCCAGGCATAACTAATGGTCCCAGTACTGCTCAACATATTCATAAACAATCTGGAAAAAGGGATAAACAGTGAGGTGGCAAAGTTGTGTCATCTGCAAATTACTCAAGATAGTTAAGTCCAAAGCTGACTGCAAAGAGTTACAAAGGGATCTCACAAAACTGGGTGACTGGGCAACAAAATGGAAGATGAAATTCAATGTTGATAAATACAAAGTAATGCACATTGAAAAACATAATCCCAACTATACATAAAAACCGATGAGGTCTAAATTAGCTGTTACCACTCAAGAAAGAGATCTTGGAGTCATTGTGAATAGTTCTCTGAAAACATCCACTCAATGTATTACTAACAGAATGTTGGATATCATTAGGAAAGGGATAGATAACAAGACAGAAAATATCATATTGCCTCTATATAAATCCATGGTATGCCCACATCTTGAATACTGCCTACAGATCTGGTTGCCTCATCTCAAAAAAGATATATTGGAATTGGGAAAGGTACAGAAAAGGGTAACACAAATGATTAGGGGGTATGGAAGAGCTATGAGCCTATGAGGAGAGATTAATAAAACTAGGACTTTTCATCTTGAAAAACAGACTACAGGGTATATGATAGAGGTCTACAAAATCATGACTGGTGTGGAGAAAATAAATAAGGAAGTGCTCTTTACTCCTTCTCATAACACAAGAATTAGGGGTCACCAAATGAAATTAATAGGCAGCAGATTTAAAATAACAAAAGGAAGTACTTCTTCACACAATGCCCAGTCAACCTGTGAAATCTTGGCCTTCACAACATCCTCCGGCAAAGATTAGACAGAGTTCAAAAAAGAACTAGATAAGTTCATGGAGAATAGGTCCATCAGTAGCTATTAGCCAGGATGGGCAAGGATACAAAATCATGTTCTGAAGTGTCCCTAGCTTCTGTTTGCCAGAAGCTGGGAGTGGGTGACATGGTGTGGATCACTTGATGATTACCTGTTCTGTTCATTCCCTCTGAAGAACCTGGCATTGGCCATTGTCGGAAGACAGCATACTGGACTAGATGGGCCATTGGTCTGACCCAGTATGGCTGTTCTTATGTTCTGGCTGCTCTTCTCGATGAGACACTCTACCAATAAACAATACTCCTGTGTTTTGCGGAAATCCTACACACTGTTTCAGGGATAAATAAATGTTGTTCCAATCTTTCCTCACTTGGACTTTCTGCCATACTTGTCTGACCTTCAGCTGGATAATGAAAGTTATATAGAAATAACCTCATTTAAGAGGACACAAAATAAACATGCTAGAAGTGCATGACAATTTGATGACCTGACCAGATTCTGATTTAATCTGCTCCATTCTTCCCATCAGTTTTTTGCTTTTGGTAGCTGTAATCTCAGCCAGAGAAATCTCTGAACTGAATGATCGTATTCGCACTTTCTATTGGAAGAGCCACTTTTTCTATAAACAACACACACACTTTTTTTATAGTTTTCATAAAATGGCTTTATTTCATTTCTGCCCTATCCTGGGATATCCAGAAGGAAAACAGTGGTGCCTTTACAGACATAGATACAGAGTTTAAAGCTAGATGGGACCATTAGTAGGCCTTTAAATTTCACTTAGTTACCCAGTATTGAGGTATCCTGCATGGTCCTCGATGTACTTCTCCATCCTCTGAGATCTAAATAGTTCAGAACTTTACAAACTTATAGAAGACATAGTGTTTTGACCCACATGAAAATCTATGATGTGGACACCTGGTGATTACTTTTTAAAATATACAAATAGAGAAACAGACACTTAAGCATCTTCCATTGCAGCCTTTGACAGGAAGACGCTGCATACCAAAATACTATCCTGAACAATAGACCCTCCTGAACACAGCTAAAAGTATGTGCTCTGTTTTTCTAGTTATTTTCCTCCCTTCATTTATGACTTTTTTAAATCCCACTGTAAGAACCAGGGATTTCAATATAAAGAATGGGGAAATGGCTTTTAAATTTAATTTAACTATTCTCCAACTAATCTACCCACCAACTTTGTTCCTGGCTAGTAGGTTTCTGAGACATTTGAAGCCTCATTAATCCTTTAGTTACTAGAGGGGAGAAGCAACTGTCTTGACTTCAGCTTTCTGACTGCTAAAGAAGTAGGCTCTCAACTACTCTTGATGTCTCATGAGCACTTCTTGTTGCCTTCCTCCTGAATAGCTCCAGGGCATATCTCTGCTTCTGTTCATAGCCATTTAAATAGCTGCCTGGTTAAAATGCTGTGAATCCTGTCCATTTCTAACAGGCCCATATGTAGGGCCTTACCAAATTCATGACCACGAAATCTGGTCTTTTCTGTACTTTTACCCTATACTATAAAAATACCCTATACTACAGGATAAAAGTATACAAAAGTACAGTGTTTCTCAAACCCGCAAAAAGGGGTCAAAAGGCTAGTGTAGCAGGGGGTCATGGTGTTGCCACCCTTACTTCTGTGCTGCTGCTTTCAGAGCTAGACGTCTGGTCAGCAGCTGCTGCTGTCCAGCCCCCAGTTCTGAAGGCAGCGCAGAACTAAAGGTGGCAATACTGTGATCTCCTCTAGGTACTATCTGCAGACTAGGTGAAATAGTGTTGCATCAGATTATATTTGTCATATTTTTTTCCACTTCCAGAAGGCCTAGAAACGTGTTTTAAATGGATGGTTAAATTCTGCAGAATTAGGTTGCTAATCTCCTTTCAAAAGTTTTCTTACTTTCCACTAACAAATTGATTTTTTTAAAATAAATGCTGGGTTACAGTTTTTCAGTGTGCACAAAAATTACAATCCAATGAAAACTGTATTAATGTGTTTGCGAGGATTTAGATGTACACCACAGTGGCAGAGTTGGTAAACCTAGTTATATTGCCACTGATGTTTATGGTTATAAAACTAGATATAAAAAGATTGGTGACTTAGGAATGTTTTTGATGAAGTTAAACGCAGTGCCTGCTTTCTGTAATCACACTAAAACTGGTTTTGTTCCAAGACAGAACAGAATATGAGATTCTAAATCTGAAATGGCTTCAGTTTTTCTACCTTAGAAGTAGTTACTTGAGGAAACCCTATTGCTGAGGGGAATGACTGAGATTTGGAACCTTTAATCTGTAGGTCACTGGATCAAACATGGCAGGGTTTGTAGTAAGCTAGAGGTAGCTGAACTGCCATCATGCGGGTAGTTACTATCTGAAGTTTGTGGACTTGGTCCATTTCCAAGTTGACACAACCACGTCATGAAAACTACCTCTGGATTTTGTATTCTTGTTAGTTGTTTAGGCTGAAAGGCCAAGATTTTGAATCATGATGGAAAATGGAGTGGCCTCTCACCGTTAGAGATGCAACCTACTAGGTGATGGTTGAAGAACATCAGGGCATTAGCAGGGGAAAGCTTGCATAGTTACTGTTCATTCTCTGTGTGTTCTGTGTAACTAGTACCTGCGTCTTAGGTTGTCAGTTGGGCTCCTTTCATGAGAAATTAATTAGACACTATTTTTCACTCTTTAACTGTTCAAATGTAATTTGTTTTCTTCTGTACAGTTAACATCTATAGAATCTCTAAATATCTAGATTTTTTTTGTTTCATTGATGGAGTATATCCCCCTTAGTTGTGCTGTTAATATTTTTGGCTATTTATAAGAACTATTGGTTAATTTTTGGCTATTTTAAATGAAGTAACTTCCCCTCTTAAATAGCTGTTACCTGCCAAAAAGTTTTGGGAACCTGATGATTCAGCAAAAGATGGACAAAAAGGGATATTCCTTGGTGATGAGTGGAGAGAGACTGCATGGGGAACTCCTCGTAAGTGATTGTAATATGTATTTAAAGATGATTCCTGTTAATTTATCTGAAAGTAATAGTTTTATAAAACCCTAGATATGCCTTACATTTTAAATTGATTTCCCTCATGTTAATTCTGAGAAATCTATACTGAACAAATGACAATGGTATGCTAGTAAAACTCAAAACTGGGATACAAGATTTTTTTTAAAAATAAATATATTCAGTTATAACTGTTAAAAATAAAACTGGCTTTGTATTTAATTGCCATATTCTGGTCTTGCTTAATATGTTCCCCATTATGAAATGCTAACAACTTTGCAAGTTATACTGTAAAGTACAGATTAGTAATTTTTTATTTATTTTTTTTAAACAGACCATTCTATGTCTCAGCCTATTATGGTACAGAGAAAGCCTGGACAGGGTTTTCATGGAAACAGTGAAGTAAATGCTGTATTGTCTCCTCGATCAGAAAGTGGTGGCCTTGGAGTGAGCATGGTAGAATATGTGTTAAGTTCCTCTCCAGCAGATAAATTGGATTCCCGGTTTAGGAAAGGAGCTTTTGTAAGTAATCTAATGCTTTAAGCTTGCATAGTTACTTACAGCAGTGCTATGAATTCTTGTACATGGTTATGTTTTTCTATTACATTTTTCCATTTCTCTTCTATCATTCCCTTCAGCTGAGAAATGTGTAGTTCTTACCCACCACTTTTCCTTAGTTGGAAGATCCTAACATGAAGGGGTTAGGGAGAAACATTTGGGGAGTTCTTGGCCTTGAATAAGTTTCTCAGGAAAATTATTGCATTTATTTACCAATCACCTTCAAATCCAGGCAGAAAAATAGGTACTATGCAAATCACTGGTGAGCTGTAAAAGCTCTTAATAACTATATTTAAAGCAAAATACAAAATGGCCTTTGGGCTAGAGCTTCATATTATTTGTGTTCTTAAAAACACTTCTTTAATTTTTTTTAATAGTATATTGTGATCTAATTTGTGGTGTTACTGCTTTACCAGCACCGCTATAGTTAAGGTTGAGTTAACTTTTCCATTATAAATTCTGACAACGCCCTTTTATGTTTTAGCAATTAGTAATTGCATGTGGTTGAAACTTCATAAACAAGTTACATACCAAATGCAATTTCATTTAGAACAAAATGTTTGTATTTTTTACATGCACTATAGTGTAGAATTAGGTCATCTTACGGTGCTCCTTTTGTGTTCTGTTAAATATTCAGAATCAAACAGATTCTTTTTCCTCAGGGCACTAGAGATGCTGAAACAGATGGACCTGAGAAAGGAGATCAGAAAGGAAAGGCTTCTCCATTTGAGGAGGACAAAAACAGAGATCTTAAACAAGGAGATGATGAGGATGTTACTAAAATAAATGTCAGAGGTTTGCCAAATGGAATGGATGCCGATTGCAAAGATTTTAAGTAAGCTTTTAACTGTTTCTCAAGAAGACAAGCATATCTCTTTAGGGATACTTGGAGTTCTTGTTTGTGTGTCAAATTCAAACATTTATTCAGCTGTAGATTGATTCTTTTATCTCTCATCCTCCCCCTTCTGCTGTGCCACATGTTACTTACAATTTCATTAGCCCATGTGTCATTTTTCATGAGAGAGAAAAGTTCATCTTAACTAAATAAACCTACTAGTTCTTCTAAAGAAATTACTACCTGCAAAAGGCAGTGTGTAACACATGTTAAAGGGGGCTTTAAGATTTTATTCTATTAATAAATCATGAACTAAATTACTTCCTGTAACTTTTTTTCTTCCTAAACTTCATAACTTTCACATCTGGCTCATGTGTTAAGGAGTTAGTCCTGCACAATTTTAATGTAACCTCTAATTTTGCTATGAAGCAGTGCATCCTCCCACTGCATAACCTGTTGGAACCCCAATTCCGTTTCCCCACACAATTCATCCTCTATTTGACCAGCATGATATGATTCAGCTCCCTTCTCAGCCAGTCAGTACCATTCTGAATGCTGACGAGAGTGACATTTATTCAGGTTTTTTTGTTTTAAAAGGAGAAGGTCCAAACTTGGAATTTGAACCTTGATCCCACTCATAACAGCCCAATCAGCTGTCACAAGCAGCCACCCTATTTTATCTAATCTTTAATTAAACCTTTGGTACCTTACAAATACCAGATTAATCACCTTGGTATCTAAATACCTATCTAATGTATCCTTGATAATTGACATGATCATTGACAAACCAGAAAACTGCTGTTCAGACTGCTGCTTATAAGTCCATCCTAATATGGATGGGAGAATGGGAGGTACAAAACTTGAGTTAAAGATTATCATCTTTAACTCTTAATATTCTTTCTTTTCTTGGTCTAAAATTGAACCTATATATTTAAATGTTTGTTTGATTTTTACTTTTATTTTTTAAATTTAGGAAGGTAAGGAAATGCATATTTGACCCATTTCTAGTCTTTTGGATAAATACATGATTGCCCATATTAAAAACAAAGAAAATAACTAACAAACATGTTAATTATGCCAAAAGTGAAATCCTCAACATATTGTGTATCTGAAAAGCTACAGTCACTCCTTTGGAATGCATGCTACCATATCAAAAATAAAACATATTTCATTCATTTTACTAAATTGTCTACTGCATATGCAGAGTAGATTAATTTTAATCTGTTCTGTTATTTTTATTTAAATATCAAAAGCAATGACAATATTAAAAAATAAATGCTTTCCAAATTATTTTTTTTAGAAATGACTTTTTTTTTTTTTTTGCATAAGTGCAGAAAAGCATCCAAACCCAGTAAACCTCTCAAGAAATAATAGAGAAGGCTATCTAATTAAGTGGGCAATTAGAAGCAGAGTTACGAATCCCTGCAAATAGAAGTTTATAATTGAACTATTGACACAACTTTAACTATAGCAACACAACAGCACCACTATAAGGAGCAAACCTATCCTAACTAAATATATTTTTTTTTAAATATTTGTCCTATTCTTCCTGTATCTCTTGACATTTATATTAAAACAGTATTTTGAATTAACTTGTAGTATGGGTTTTCTTCCTATATAATTCTTATTTATAAGTGAAATGGATATTGAAATAACTAATGCATGAAACTTTAGTTTCTTTGGTTCCTAGCTTGTGTCACAGGCAAAGAAGAAGCAGTGCTAAATGGTTTTTGATGCATAATTTAGGTTTGGAGCCAGGGTGGGTTACTAGGTGACAAAAGTTCCCTGCCATAGTGTTACTCTTTGTCACCATCAAAGCACTAGAGTGGCTGTATGTGCTCTGGATTGAATCAGTTTGTTAAAAGTGACAGGTTTTATGGTGTTTTCTTTCCCGCAACAAAAGACTGACTTCTGATTTTTGATACTGGACAGTTCAGAGTTATGTCTGCAGATTTGCTGGAGGCACCCATGCCTTCATTTCAGTGAGAGAGATTTAAACCTTTGAGTGCTGCAGAGATGAGAGAAGTAGGACTGACGTAACACTTCCCATTTGGGAAGTGGAGTGTGATACCTACCAACCTTTAACAGCACACTAGGGTGCTTTTACTGTATAGTAACATGGTCCATATGGCCAGGTTGTACACTACATGCCAAAGTGCTATAGATTTACACCCCAGCTTGCCAGGCACTGACTTGCCATCTAGCTAAGCCCTTACAGGTGATTGGCAATTCATTTCATTTCATTCATAAGAGTCTGGAAGTATTTTTCAGTGGGGTTTATAATGGAAGTAAACTGTTAAAGCTTAAAGGTGTGCTTTTTCCTAGCTCACCATTCTATGCCTGTTAAACTGCTTATGGTGAATCTTCTTTCTCTCAGTTATATTTGTAAAGTTTTTCATGTTTAAAGATTCTCCTTCAACAGATTGTAATATGCTTTGTCCAGTATTGATTTATTTGTCAAGGCTGTAAGAGGCTCTCTTTTAATTTCTTCTGTGCAGTCGTACTCCTGGAAGCCGACAAGCCTCCCCAACGGAAGTAGCTGAGCGCCTGGGTCCTAACCCTAACTCCACAGAAGGATTAGGTCCACTTCCCAATCCTACCGCCCACAAACCTCTGGTAGAAGACTTTTCAAACTCAGAAACTCAGAATCTGGATGCCATGGAACAAGTTGGTCTTGATTCGTTACAGTTTGACTATCCTGGCAATCAGGTACAAATGGACTCCTCAGGAGCTACTGTAGGACTTTTTGACTACAGTTCTCAGCAGCAGGTTAGTGCTGTTCTTACAGAACTGATGGGAATGTGTTTAAAATATTCTGTGATTTGAAGATGTTGCAATTTGTTCTTTCTAATTAACTATTTAAGCATAAAATTTTGATGTATTTCACCTTATTAAACTCCTATACTTGAGAGAGAGTAGGATGGAAACAAATAAATGTACTTACATTTCCATGTAATATACATTGTGCATTGTGTACATAGAATTTAAAGTAAATTCTAAACTTTAAGCATAACTCGCATCTTTAAATTGAAAACTTAAATGTTTGCTATTTCATAGCTTTTCCAGAGAACTAATGCGCTAACTGTCCAGCAGTTAACAGCAGCCCAGCAGCAACAGTACGCATTGGCTGCAGCTCAGCAGCCACACATAGGTGAGATTTTTATAATGTATAAATACTTTAGATGTCAGCGACAAAAAGCTGACAAATGTATTGTTTTGCTACACTACTTTCAGTTTACTAAACATCAAATCTAATTCAAGTTTGCTGATTTATGGTGTTCTAACTAGTTAATAAATAGTAGTATTAGTAATAGTATGCATATATGCACTGGAAAGAGAAATATTAGTGATCATTTTGAAGAGCTGCTGTGTCAGATTGTTCCTACTCTATATAACAGTTTCTAAAATTGCGTTTTCTGTTTTGTTTCCTCCACCTAAATATTTGCCACTACACTTGTGTTCAAATGACTGAAAATTAGTTTTGCTTATGTAGAACTGTATATTGAAAATATGGATGACTAAAAATGGGAAGTACGCTTATTTTAATGCCACAAAGTAAGTGTAAGTGAAGCAACTCATTCATTTGTAAAATGGGATAATACTTAATGTACCTCCCAGAGGTGTTGAGGTTAAATTAATATTTGTAATAGCCCATTGAGATCCTCCAGTAAAAGGTACTATAGAGTGCAAAATAGCTTTTATTGTGTTGATTAACTTCATTCCTTCATAAATAGCTGCTTATCCTAGAGGTGCCCTGGCAATTGTCTAGTTAAAGTAGTGTTGAATTTTGTATTTAAAGTAGGGCTAAAATCCTTGTAAGACTTCAGTGTTTGAATTTAGTCTACACATTTCTTATGAATCCTGAGGTTTTTTGGACTCTTATCTGAGTTGCTGCAAAGACCAAACTTTAAACACTTCAGTAAAGTCTGAAGGAAAAGATAGGTTTGTTTTTTAAATTTTTACAGCTTAGCAGAAGTTATTCACTGAGTCCTGTTTTGTGAGGAGCTCTGTGCTAAACATCCCCTGATTCAATGAAACAGCAGTGCCTTAGAGAGCCCTTGGTGCATTGATATCTTAGCAAGAAGACATTCTTCTCCCTTGATGCTACTGCCTGAGTGCTCTCAGGAGTTAAGGTAGCAGCAACAACTACAGAAAAGCCGAGTTGTCTTTGTGGAGGCGTCAAGACACAAAAGGGCTCCTCAGGGGTTACTGCTTCAGTGAGCTGAGACAGCCCAACATGGGAGCCCCTCAAGCTGAGATACTTTGGTGAAGGGGTAGTGGATTCCAACTCCTGTACTCCCCTCACTTTCATCCTCCTTCACCACCTTGCATGTTCATTTTCATCATCTGAGTCAGATGCCACCAGCAGAAAGCTGATTTTCTCTTTTGGTGGTTTGGGTTCTGAAGTTTCCACATCCGAGTGTTGCTCTTTTAAGACTTCTAAAAGCATGCTTCACACCTTGGTCCTCTCAGATCTTGGACAGCACTTCAGATTCTTAAACCTTGGGTTGAGCGCTGTAGTTATTTTTAGAAATTTCACATTGGTACCTTCTTTGCGTTTTGTCAAATCTGCTATGAAAGTGTTCTTAAGATAAACGTGCTGGGTCATCATCCGAGACTGCTATAACATGAAATATATGCAGAATGCGGGTAAAACAGAGCAGGAGACATACAATTCTCCCCCCAAGGAGTACAGTCGCAAATTTAATTGACACATTTTTTTTAACGAGCATCATCCGCATGGAAGTACGTCCTCTGGAATGGTGGCGGAAGTGTGAAGGGGCATATGAATGTTTAGCAAATCTGGCATTTAAATACCTTGCAATGCTGGCTACAACAGTGCCATGCAAACGCCTGTTCTCACTTTCAGGTGACACTGTAAATAAGAAGCAGGCAGCAGTATCTCCTGTCAGTGTCGACAAACTTGTTTGTCTTAGCAGTTGGCAGAATAAGAAGTAAGACTGAGTGGACTTGTAGGCTCTAAAGTTTTACACTGTTTTGTTTTTGACTGCAGTTATGTAACCAAAAAAAAAAATCTGCATTTGTAAGTTACACTTTCTCGATTGCACTTCAGTACTTGTATGAGGTGAATTGAAAAATACTATTTCTTTTGTTTATCATTTTTACAGTACATATATTTGTAATCAAAAATAATATAAAGTGAGCACTGTGTACTTTGTAGTCTGTGTTGTAATTTTAAATCAATATTGAAAATGTAGGAAAACATCCAAAAGTATTAAATAAATTTCAGTTGGTATTCTACTGTTATAAGTGTGATTAATTTTTTTAATCACAATTAATTTTTTTAGTTAATCATGTGAGTTAACGGTAATTAATTGGCAGCCCTAAATCCAAATATATTTTTTGAGATTGGACAACCAGAACTGTGTGGTGTATTCAAGGTGTGGGCATACAATAGATTTATATAGAAAATACCTTAATGCCGCTGTCTTATTATCTATCCTTTTTCCTAATGATTTCTAATATTCTGTTAGTTTTTTGACTACCGTTGCAAAATGAGCGAATGGTTTCAGAGAACTGTACGTCGTGACTCCAAGATCTCTTTCTTGAGTGGTAGCAGCTAATGTAGAGCCCATCATTTTGTATGTATAGCTGGGATTATGTCTTCCAATGTGCATTACTGTGCATTTATCTACATTGAATTTCATGTGCTATTTTCTTGCCCACTCACCCACTTTTGTGAGATCTTTGCAACTTTCTGCAGTCAGCTTTGGACTTAACTATCTTGAGTAATATTGAATTGTCTGCACACTTTGCCATCTCACTTTTCACCCCTTTTTCAAGATCATTTATGAATATGTTGAACAGTACTGGTCCTAATATGGATCCTTGGGGTCCCCGCTATTTACCTCTCTCCACTGTGAAAACTAACCATTTATCCCTACACTTTGTTTCCTATCTTTTAACCAGTTACTGATCCATGAGAGGACCTTATCCCATGACTGCTTTCTGTGTTTAAGAGCCTTTAGTGAGGGACATGGCCAAAAGCTTTCTGAAAGTGAAAGTACATTATATCCACTGAGTCAACATTCTCCATATGTACGTTGACCCCTTGAGAGAATTCTAATAGATTGGTGAGGCATGATTTCCCTTTACAAAAAGCCTTCCTCAACAAAACGTGTTCATCTGTGTGTCTGATAATTCTGTTCTTTACTATAGTTTCAGCCAATTTGCCTGGTACTAAAGTTAGGCTTACCATCCTGTAATTGCCAGGATTGCCTCTGGAGTCATTTTAAAAAATCAGCATCACATTAGCTATCCTCCAGTCATCTGATGCAGAGGTTATTTTAAATGATAGGTTACATACCACAGTTAGTAGTTCTGCAATTTCATGTCCGAGTTCCTTCGGAACTGTTGGGTGACTATCATCTGGTCCCGGTGACTTATTACTGAGAAATTAATCAGTTTGTTCCAAAATCTCTTTTGTTAACACCTCAGTCTGGGAGATAAGGTGAGTGAGGTAAAATCTCTTATTGGGCCAAGTTCTGTTGGTGAGAGAGACAAGCTTTCTAGCCACACAGTGCGCTTTTTCAGGTCTGCTTTCAAAAGAAAAGCCGGGGAGCTTAAATTCGTTAATCAAAAATCATGTCTAGCAGAGTAATAAATTTAAGCTCCCAGTCTTGTCTTTTGAAAGCAGACCAGAAGAAGAGCTCTGTGTCGCTCAAAAGCTTTTCTCACCAGCAGAGGTTGGCCCAATAAAAGATACTACCTCACCCACCTTTGTGTCTCTAAAGTTCTGGGACTGACACAGGCACATGTATATTGTATACCTCAATCGGGGACATTTCCTCAGATTTATCACCTAAAAAGAATAGCTCACATGTGGGAATCTCCCTCTCATCCTCAGCAGTGAAGACCGATGCAAAGAATTCATTTAGCTTTTCTGCAATGGTCTGGTCTTCTTTGAGTGCTCCTTTAGCATCTCCATCATCAGTGGCCCCACTAATTGTTTGGCAGGCTTCCAGCCTCTGATGTACTTACAAAAAAAAATTTTGCTGTAAGTTTTTGTGTCTTGCTAGTTGCTCTTCAAAATCTTTTTCGGCCTGCCTAATTATACTTTTGACTTGCTAGAGTTTATCCTCCTTTCTATTTTCCTCAGTAAGATTTGACAGTTTTTAAAGGGATGTCTTTTTGTCTTCAACCACTTCTTTTACTGTGTTGTTTAGCAGTGGTAGCTTTTTTGGGGTCGGGGGGGGGTGGTCCTCTTACTGTTTTTTGTGTTTTTATTTGGGGTATACATTTAGGTTGAGCTTCAATAGTGTTTTTAAAAAATCTCTGCATTTCAACACTCCTCCACCCCCCTTGAGCACCTGTGGCACCCCTGTGCTCCCTCCCCACCCAACATTTAGTCAGGGGTATATAGTACAAGTCATGGACAGGTCACGGGCCGTGAATTTTTGTTTACTCCCCATGACCTGACCATGACTTTTATTAAATATACTAGTGACTAAAACCTTAATTATCATTGTTCCACCAAGTTTCTCTGATGCTTATTATATCAGTAGCCTCATTTAATAGCAGGCACTCAAGTTCATCTTAGTTCATCTTAATTTTTAGGTTTCAGAGTAACAGCCGTGTTAGTCTGTATTCGCAAAAAGAAAAAGAGTACTTGTGGCACCTTAGAGACTAACCAGTTTATTTGAGCATAAGCTTTCGTGAGCTACAGCTCTTGTATTTGCATATAAGCACTTATAAAATATCTCTATTTATTTGTTTGCCCTCATGTGGCATAACTGAATGGGGTTAGGGCAGAGATTTTGTGGTTAGAAAAAATGAAAGTAATGATTTCTCTGCTACTTTGTCTTCACTTCAAAACATCAAGAAGAGTACATGCAGTACTTGTTTTAATACAGGTATAACTTGTGATCACACTGCTTAAATGTGCAATAATGTCTGTTGGATCCATTTGCTAAAATTAAATCTTTGTTTGTTACTATAGCAGGGGTATTCTCAGCAGGCTTGGCTCCAGCTGCTTTTGTGCCAAACCCGTACATTATCAGTGCCGCTCCTCCAGGTACTGACCCGTACACTGCAGCAGGGTTAGCTGCAGCAGCAACACTAGCAGGTAACAACAATTTTTCTCAATTTTATTATAACTTACTGATTAGAATTTGAAAATAGTAAAATGCATTTATAAATTTTTTTATTGAGAAAATAAATCAATATTTGTAGTTTTGAAGATTTTTTTCTATGAATAATTAAGAGGGCACAATCCACTTAATAAACTGCATTTTCTTTCTGAGTATTTTGTACTCTTAATTGTTGCAAATAATATCAAAGATTGCTCTGTCTAGAATATTTTTTATTAATATTGTATCTGAAAATTATAGAAAAAGATTAAGTATTGTTGTTCCTTTTTTTAAAATGGAAAAACTGAGATCCATGAGCTGTTAAGTGTATTTCCAAGGTGACTCAACAGGTCATTGATAGAACTGAGATTAGAAAATCATGCCTTTTGAATCTCTGTCTAGTACTCTATCCAGTAGACAGTGTATTCCCTGTTTGCATGAGTCTTTCACACAGCAACAGGATGTGGAAAAAATACCTTTAAATAGGAAGGTCTGATGTAAAACCACAAATATTGCAGAGTGCTTAAGGCAAATGGAGTATTTGGAACTGCTTCTGACATTTTGGAAAGAGGTTTAGATTTTAAGTTTGTTGTCTCCCAGTAATGAAGGTGGAAAGGAATATTAAAATATGCACACAATTCATGAGAACTGTGGCATTTGATGAGCAAGGTGATTAGAAATGATGGTTAAGAGCCTTTCACTGCTAGGTTTTTTTATATCACAAGTAGACTGGAAATGTTGGGCTTCAAAAACGAAGACAGTATCTCAGCCCAGTTTGAAGGATGTGATCTATCATGTGTGAGTGTCAAAGGAAAATCGCAGGGTTGTATTTGCAAACAAGAAAAGGGATAAAGAATGAGGAAGTGTAGAATCAGGAGTGTTGAAGAAAAAAGGCCAAGAAAGTTGCTATGGGAAGCTCTTTGGTTTAGGCAGGATAGGCTGGGTTTATCCTGTGGAATGTGAAGTGATTTGTTAATGTGGGATAAAACTGACTTTGAGCATACTTTTACATGTAAGCTTTGACTACTGAATGTTATGCAAGTGTTTCTAACTTTACAAGGGTCTACCAGAAGGGTGTTTATTGTTACAGTGTGAACCCTCTTATGTGTCCCACTCCCAGAAGTTGTTTGACCACATGCATGTATCTGTTTGGATTATAGGGTGATCATTTACATTTAAAATGGAACTCCTACTTAATAAACTAATTGGGGACTGAAGTTCATAAACTGGAATGTTTCCTTTTGATCTGTTCAACGCCAATAGACCAGGAACACGGACACTTTTTTTTTGGTGGTAGTAGCTTCAATTTGCAAAGTGATTCGTCCAACCCTCAGCAACTTTGATAAAGCTTGTGAAAAATTCCTTACAGTGGAAACAACCAAATTTGACCTCCAAAACTAGTAATTTTTCTCAATCCTATCCCTGCAGAGTAGGGTCATGCTTTGTAGTAAAGTTTCAGTTATAAATGGTTTATAACCAATTAATAGATGTTAAAAGCATGTTATAGATCAGCATAGGACGTATGGGTTATAGATGATTAAGAGCAAGTCAGTAGAAGGTGCTGTAGATGGCCATGATGGTAGTTCACCTGTTCTAGAGTTCATTCTGGAACAATTGATTAACCATTTATTAAAATATCTGTTCATCATTTCTTAACCTTTTGTAAACTATTTGTAGAAGTAACTTGAATATAAAGTGTGTCCAGAAAGTAATTACTGCTGTCCCTCATCAAGAGTTGGGTGTAAGCTACCATCTGGTACAGCAGTTGAACAACTTTGAATTGGTATGGGAGTTATCAGTTATGTGCTTAAAACTTAGTCAGGGTTGACTGTCTAACCAAACGGCTGCATTCAAAGAACAGAAACAGTGACTTGATATTTTTCATATACACGGGTAGTTGTTGTTTGTTCTAAGTATATCAGCCTTTCTTGTGTTCTTCTGTTAATGTTTCAGACCAGAAAAGGGGGGTTAAAATGAAGCTCATTAATTGAATCAAGTGGATCTTTTAAAATAGATACATGTCTGGTTTTGCTAACATTTATTTAAGAGCTCTTGACAATTACAATGCAAGTTCTCTTTGTAAAATTGAAAGTAGATTAATTTGTGCTAGGGATAATGTCGTCTTCTGTGTGACGTTCATTCAGCAACTAGCACAGTAGAGTGAAAATCCTGATCAGAGTTTATAGGTGCTATTGCAGTATGAATAATAATAATTTTGATGAACAACAGTAAATTGAAAATAATGTGTTTTGTTAGGTCCGGCAGTGGTCCCTCCTCAGTACTATGGAGTACCATGGGGAGTATATCCAGCCAATTTATTTCAGCAGCAAGCTACAGCTGCAAACACCACAGCAAATCAACAGGCAGCATCACAAGCACAAGGACAGCAACAGGTAGAGTACAATCTTCATGCAGAGGAACAGTATTTAAAAAAAAAAAATTGTATAAGGTTTGCTACTTCAAAATATCAGTTTATAAACAAATTCAACTGGAACTGTAAACAAAAATTGCATGTCACTCTTTAGACTTTTCTCTTGTGCTTTTCAACAGTCTGTATACCAAAAGTTTTGGTTAGTATTTGACTAGTTCTCATTTCTTAAATTCATTCATATTACCAATTATATCAGCATCTTTTAAGTTTCACCTGCTGCATAATTAATCTTTATTTTTTTCCTTATTTGGCTACTGTTGCAATCCTAATTAAAAAGAATACATTAAAAATTGCTTCCTTCGTCTGGGTTGCTATAACTTAATTGAAGGTGGGTTTTAATGCTCAGGCCTAATATACACTAAAAAGTTAGGGTAACCCAGCTATGTGTCTAAGGGGTGTGAAAAATCCACACCCTGAGTGGTGTAATTCAGCCAACCTAACCCCAGTGTAGACAGTGCTAGGTCAAAGGTATTGCCTGTAAGGGAGGGAGGTTACTACCCTGACAGGAAAAACCCTTCTGTCAGCATGGGTAGTGTTTGCGCTGAAGCACTACAGTGACATAGCAGCTGTGTTGCTGTAGTGTTTCGAGTGTAGACAAGCCCTTTGTAACTAGTGCTGCATGAATAATCTCTCAAACATTCATATAAAGTTTAAAATGATTTTAACAGTCAACAGCAAGAAAAGAAATCGGGATAAAGACTGCCACATCCTCTTGAAGTTCTTCTTATAGTGCTGCAGCAGGGTGCAGTTGTGCTGTAGTAGCTCTAGTAATTTTCCACCTATTGGAAAATAGTATATTGTTGAGGGGGGGTTGTTTTTCTCTCTAATTTTAAACAATAATCCTAGTTTTTCCATTGGCGTTGCTCTATACAGGAAGATAATGTGCTTTGACATTGTGTCCTGCCATGGGTTATTTTTGTTTTGATAAATCAAGAAATTATAGTAACTAAAATATATCACTGAAATTAATCTCACCATTTTATTTATTGAAATGCTATTTTTACTACTTTAATTTCATTAATCTTTAACTCAAGATTGCTTCATTTTTATAAGATTTGTTTTTATGATGTGTTTTTTTTAAATCCCATTCATTGTGTGAGGGCAATTGTGATGTAATGCTTGAAGCCATTACAAAAATGTTTCCTAAAGACAAAAATAAATCTTATGTAGGCTATGTATCTGATACTTTTTATTATCCTTTCCTCAAAACAACAAAACATTCAATGCCATCCTTAGCCAATATATAATTTACTAGTAATGTCTTTTTATTGAATTTCCATTCTCTCAAATTCCAAAATTGCACCCTCACCTTAGAAGCCTATATAACTGGATCTTCCCTCCCATTTAAAGCAGTTGCTAGTCATTACTTGTCACTGATGAACTATCTTGAGAGTTGAACAGCCTCTCTTCCTTGCAGAATTTTTTCTCATCTATTGAATGAATATCTAACCCTGTTTCCCAAATAGTGGGTCCCAGGAAGGGTCTAGGTGGGTCACCAGTGATTTTCAGACACCTTAAGCGCGTGCGCGCACACACACACGGCATGTCTGCAATAAGTGCTCTATCTCTACACTCTCTCTTCTGCTAATCTGGGGCAACAGCACAGGGAACAGGTCCCAGGCAGCAGCAGCATGGAGGAAGTGGCCAGAGCCAGCAAATGGACAGTCAGCAGCCTTGGGGATAGGGGCTGGCTGGTGCTGCAGGGAGGGGGCAGGTTTCAAGAGTTAGAGCAAAGGGGCTGGGGTGGGGAGGTGGTTAGTTGTGCAGGGAGCTTGGGGCCTGGGCTGGTGGGGGAGTGGAGTAGAGAGGAGGGAGATTAGGAGGTTGAAGGCCTGGGAGGGTAGGAGGGCCTCCCCAGTTCAAATGGTGCTCCCCAGCCCTGTGTGACAGCTCCTAGCACGCAGTAGTTTTGTGTGTGTGTGTGAATATATAAATAAATGGTGGGTCCCCAAAAAGGTCAAAATGCAGTTGGTGGGTTGCCTAACTAAAAAGTTTAGGTTAAAATCAGTTGTTCCCATAAATAATTTGCATGCAAGATATTTTTGCAGGAACACATAGGTGTAAGACTAGCTAAACTGCATTTTTCTTTCCAAATTTGTGTGTGGAAAAAGGACTGTTTGTCAAATAGGTGACAAGATATAAAGCATATTTGTCATAATTGGGTAGAGGAGTTAAAAACCTGAAACAAAATCAAGTTCACTTATCAACCTCCAGAAGATTGGATATTGATAAAGGATGTGTTTTGAGTTTTGGTGGGGGATAGGTTAGGTAAGTATTTACAAACTACAATTGGTAAATTTTCAAAGCATAAGATAAATTCCTTCAAGTTATGGAATGTCCAGGAATAAAAATTTTAAATTGGTGGAATGTGAGGGTAAAGATTTTATTTTATTTTATTTATTTTTACTATATTATGTGCTTGTCAGGTAAGGATTGGTTTTCAGTTAATAAATTGTCTGGATTCACAGATGTGTTTATAGATTTAGGAGGACTTTTTACAATTTTACTTTCTTCTAGAATCACAGCCATTTCTAAAATATTCTCGATCTCTATTGTGCTGGCTAGCAAAAGACCCAAGGCAATCCTTGAACCTAGGTCTCTTGTGCTACAATACTTTCAGCAAAGTAGTCTATACCTGTTACACTTTTACATGTTTATGCACTTTAAGGTGGGGTATTCAGAATATTAAATTCAGAACTAAAAAGCATTAAATACACAAACCAGCTGTCCTAGGCCTTTTATAGCGTATAATTGATTTTGTACTCAGTTTTTAAGAAAATAGTATCATATTGGTCTTTTGTAGGTTCTGCGTGCTGGAGCAAGTCAGCGCCCTCTTACTCCCAATCAGGGTCAGCAAGGGCAACAGGCAGAGTCACTTGCAGCAGCTGCGGCCGCAAATCCAGCTTTGGCTTTTGGTCAGGGTCTTGCTACAGGCATGCCAGGTATATAATTGATGGATTAAGGAAATTAAAAATCAGTTTGAGTTAAAATATTGGTTTTATTAGAAATAAAGTTAACTATATATTAAAATCCTGTTATATTTGTAATAGGTATTTGGCGTTCATCTCTGTACAACTTTATGCTTGTTTAGTTTGGGTAAAATCTTGACACAGTTTTTCAAATACTAGAGGTTTTCTTTCAACTTGTTTTTAGCTGTTATATCATTTTAAATATATTTGTCTTTACAGTTAATGTATTTAGTTTTTAGTACATCTAAAAAATCTTATAAATGGATAATGCCCCACAGATATGCAGTTCCAAAGGAATTCTGTTACTATCCACTTGAAAACTCAGAATTGTCACTGCCACTAATGCCAAAAGAATTGTAGAATAAATTTTATACTTGTATCACATAACTCTTAACAACGCTGAAAAGGAGAATTTAAAATGATGGAAACTGCTTAATTACCTCTGATGATGGGTTTGAAATAGATCTTCTGCATTTTTTGGTACCTATGAGGCTTGCAAGAGAATTAAAACAAAGCTGCACATTTTAAACTTCTTTCAGTCTCCAGAGCTTTAGACTCTCTGCAGTGAAATAGTGTATGCTTCATAGCTTTTATGTAGAGAAAACGTTCATCCTAGTGCATTCTCATTATTTGTGCGTGATAAATTGCACAATGCATTGCAGTAAAAGATCAAAACTGCTGTTGAACAGTTTCAGGACTTTGGTACAACTTCATGAGCCAGAACAACTTAACCATTTTCCTTGCCCTCATGTCAGTACAAACATGTTTGAGGTTTTTCCTCTTTTTCTTCTTAGTTTAATTTTAGAAAGTGCTATCATCTACCCTCAGTTGATGGAGGTAGCATCATGGCTGCATACTGCATGGCTTCTTTCATTTATCACTATTGGGGTGATGCCCCTCACCTGTGGAATTTGGAGGCAGTCCAGTATTGGTGGAGGCTGCAGAACTAAGCCCCCTTTCAGCTCAGACCACCAAATATTTTTAACTCCAGCAGCTGAACAGGTTGTCCTTTCAGTTTCTTCTGGCCAGATTGTTTCATAACTTCAATTTGTTTTCATGTAGTGGTGATTTCATTTCAGCTTCTAGCTGCTCTCTCCATCACCTAAGGTGCGGAATCACTGGAGCAGTGAGTCTCTAATCTTTGTGTTCTCCGACAGAGCACCTCTCAATCAGGCTCCTTTTTCCCCTCATAACAGCAAGCGATGATGCCCTGCAAGCATTGAGCCAAGTTAGAAGTGCTATAAGCAGCTTTTCAGGAGCCTCAAAAGGCAGCTTGTGCCCTGCTGCCACAAGCCACTGACTCTTGTGCTCTGCCAGGAGATGGGGCATGAGAGTGCAGGTTATACGCAACTACAACAAGCCACCATCCTTTGCACTTTGCCAGGATGTGGGTGTTGAGAGGGACAGGTGTGTAGGGCCTCGACCCCTGCCAGAAGTTGCTTCTCCACTGTGGGAGGTTCAACCAGGAGCATGTGAATTCCCGCAGAGAGAACTCCTCACAGCCTGCTTAGTTGTGAATCTTGAAAACTCCAGAGACTTTGGGTTCCAAAAACAAAATAATCATCCCACTCTTAATGTAACAAGTCATATTGTTAGGTGGGATAAAAATCAGGGTTTAAACCCATTCTCCTTTGCCTTTCCATGCTGAGGAAGTCTTTGCTGGGACTCTTCTCACAGAGTTGCATTTACAGTGCTGTGGAGCAGGCTAACCAGCGCCTCCCTCATCCACGCTGCAGCATGCAGCCCGTCACTCCTGTAAAGCAATGCTCAACCACCAATTTAATGGGAATTGCACCTTTCTGGTTTTCAGACAATAGACCCTCACTCTGCCAGGGCATGGGGCTCAGGCAGGAAGGGGTCTCTCTTTCCCTACTCTGTAGGATGGCTCCATGTTAAAGCATAAGCTGCACAATAGGCAATCTGTGACCAGAACAGAGGTACATGAAGGTTACGTTCCCCATGGAGCTGCACCATCATGAACCTAGATTCTTCCCCCACTCTCAGACTTCGCTTAGGGCACAAACAAAGCTTCACCATTCATGTCTGTGCTGGGCCACTATCTAGATGTCCTCTACATTGAAAAGTCTCATACATTTCCCTCTCTGAGGCCTGGTCTACACTGGGAAACAGTATTCCCTCTAAGCTGTGCGGCAGCCCAAGAGTCAATCAAGTGCAGCGCACTTGGAACACTTGATTAGCAGAGCCGCACACATCTGGTGACATTTGTTCAGGTGCCCCTCCCCACGCTGTTCTGCAGATGCATTGCTCCTACCCTCTGCCTTGGAGCCCCTGGCCAGCTGCTCCCAGGGCCCTCCTTGCTGTGCAGAGTGGAGGGAGAAGTGGGGTGCTGATGTCAGGGTGTCTCCCACCACCCGTGTACCCCATTTCTGCAGACCACGGGAGGGGGGACGACAAGGCTCAGGAGCAGGATGGAGCTGCTAGCAGCTGCTGCGGTCTGAACGAGCCTTCTGGTGAGTGCCCCTCTGCTTCAAGAGAGCATGTACAGTCTCTCATACACTTCCCCAGCATCTAGCACACATATATACATACTCTCACACACTCACCTCCCAACACAAACTGGTGGTGGTACTTCCTGCAGTGCACACACATTCTCTGTAATTTTATTATTTCAAAGTACTGCTGTTCTAGTTTTTGACTGGTGTATGCATTTCATAATTTTATTTCTCTTATGCTTAAATTTAATTCTTTGAGTAGTGAGTTCTAAAATGCCTAACCTGTCCTGGCTGGAGTAATCCCTATGGTAACTTTTTAAAAATATATATTTTATCTAGATTTTTTTCGTTTCTACTGGTGGCGCACGTCCGCACATTACCTCAATATTGGTGCACATATCAAAATTCATTCCACACATGGATGGAAAAAATTAGATGGAACATAGCCAGGAAGTTAGGTTTATATACCTGCATCACTAAGGGATGTGAAAAATCCACACCCCTGAGCAACACAGTTAACCCAACCTAACCCCCAGGGTAGACAGCGCTAGGCTGACAGGAGAATTTTCCCACACTACCACCTCTAAGGGAGATGGAATACCTACGCCAATGGGAGAAACCTTCCTGTCAGCATAGGTAGCTCTTCACTGAAGTACTGCAAGGGTGGAGCTGCACTGCTGCATCATTTTAGGTGTAGACAAGCCCTGAATAGCATTTGATGGAGGGATTCTTTGTCTGCCTCTTTTGCTTTTTTACTATCTTACTTCCTGTAATTCTATGAAAGAAATCCCCTCTCTTGTTTAAAATAACTCTGAGAGTATGTCTACACTATAGCACTTAGTTATAGATGCTACCTCCGCCAAGGGGAGTGGTTCTCCCATAAGCATAATCCACCTCACTGGGAAGCGGTAGCTGGGTTACCAGAAGAATTCTTCTTCAACCTAGCACTGTCTACAGCAGGGGTTGGGTCGGTATAGCTGCGTCTCTCATGGGTTAGAGATGTAGCTATACCAATGCCTGTTCCTAGTGTAGACCAGGGCTGAGTTACTGAATGAAGTTCTGAATGGTATTAGATAATTACTAAAATATTAACATGGGTATTAGGCAGCTGGGGGAGTAAGCAGGCATCCTTTCAGGCTCCCAGTGACATCTGTCAGGCCACTCCCATAAGCAAGGTATTTGTCCTCAATTGGGTAGTCCCCAGGCCAGCATGAATGTATGCTATGTCTCACCTGTAAACAGCCTAGGGAAATACCCTATGCGTACACATGCTTCCTTCCCACAATCGTGAGAAGTACACTGGCCAACTGTACCCTGTTCATCTCATTCCATCCAAAATGCCAGTGCCTTCAAGCCTCTCTGGTGTTTCCCAGCAAGATGTTAAAATACTGCACCGTTTAGCATGTTAGGCATCTGGGAAACTATTTGTAGAATAAGAATTGAAGTTCCTTTTACGAGGTTCCTAGTGGTGCTCTGTGCCTGTGTGTTTGGGGGAAGATTTGAACCTAATCCAAGGAAGATTTGCCAAATAAATTTCCATTCCTCTGCAGATGGATTCTTTGGTAGACAAATGCTACAGGGTTCACTTCCACATAATTCCTTAAATTACAAAGCTCTTGTGGGTAACTTGCTTTTCAGCCTATTCTACTTTAATAATAAAACCTCTCTCATGTGGTTGCATGCACACATGCTTTTGTGATTCAGAGCTCACTACTTCCCATTAATGATGAATTGAGGAGAGAAGTCATGTGACAGAATGAGAAATTTAATACCTGACAATTTTATTTCTGTTAGCATCTTCTTTCCTCATTCATCCCACCTTGGTAATCTGATAAATGTATGGAATATAATTTGTAACAAATTGAATTTTTTTTCTAACGGGAGACTTAAACATTTTAATTATCCTTAAGGCAATTATATATCAAGTCTTCATCTTAATGGTGGTAATCAGTTGCTGGAGTGTTTCTACAGCTTTGGAAGAATTCTGGTGGCCTGAGCTGAAGGCTGGGGCTTAATCCTGAAGCCTCCAGCAATAACACTGGATTGCCTCCAAATTCTACTAATGTATTACTCCATTAGTAATAAAAGAGGAGATAAGCTACTAAAAGAAAATGATCAGGTAAGCTAAATTCTATCTGTAGATAGAGTTTAGCCTGAGATGTTAAACCCCATGGGCCAGGTTTGCAGAGTTAGTCATACATAATGACATCCACACATCCATCTGTGAATACATTCAGGGCATACAGGCTCCAAAATCTGCAGCTCTGTGACCACATATAAAACCAGTTACATGATTTTTGTTAACACACACAGGGTATTTGCACATAAATGAGGTGCACACATTAGCCTGTGTTTAATTTGTGAAAACTGGCCCTATAAGTTCTTAAAACAATGTAGCAGCAGCTAGCTCCATTCTGATCTCTTTAACTGGATCTGTTCTAACTTTACTCAGCAACATGCACTAAGTTCAAGCTAAAATCGATCTTCAAAGGAGAGAAAAGAAAGGGATATTTTACAAGGATTTTTTTAGTTCCTGTTTGAGTTTCCAACCTTTCAGAACTCTGTTTCAGAGACCATATTTGGACACACACATGCATAAAAAACTTCACCTTAATGCAGTCTTTTTTTAAGGCAGGTGTTTTATTCAGTTTTGTATTCAGAACAGCTTTCATGTTAAACTCATTTGTTTAGTTTAATTATGAAGTGTGGTGTGAATACATGTGGTTTCTAGTAGCGCTGTTACTGTTTCAACTGTTTCCATACGGAACACTTATAAAAGATTTATCTTTGACTTCTAAATCTGACAACATGGAAGCACAATGTATAAAACCTATTATCCTGAATACAAAATGAAGCAATTCAAATACAAGTTACTTTTTAGTTCAGTAATTTTTTTCTATTTTTATTTGTATTAGACTTTTAAAAAATAAATACATCTTGTGAAAATATTAGTTCTGTTCGAAACCACCAAAGCCAAGAGAGTTTGGGGTTCAATCTGTACAATTACCTTAGCTCAGTCTACTTATTTTAGTGTGTAGACAATATTACTGGGTATCAGGAAATCTAAAAAAAATAAAAATTGGACAGTCTCAGATGTGCGTTCACAGGGTAGAGTCTGGCAGTGGTCTCAACTTCATCACATCATGATATGCAGTGTCATCTGTCAGTAAAACTATCATCACCCATGGTCTGATCGTGGATGAGGTGTCCAGTCTTGACTGAATCATCAAGATCTGCCTCGTTAACTCATCTTGTCCTTGTTTTAGTACAGGTCTGCTGCTGGTGACTTGGTGCAGCATGAGCCTTGGTAGTGTTGAGATGGCCGGGGTGAAGAGACTGTTTTTGCATCTCATATTAGATGCTTTACTCTATCCCAGGGACTTTGACCGTCAGTTAAATTCAAATAGTACACAAGGTCCTGGATAAAGTGCTTGTGTGAATCCGTGTAAGCATATAGGCTATCCCGTGGCACTACAACCTGCCTCAGCAAAGGGAGATTGTACTGCTTATATTATGGTAGTGCCCTGAAGTCACAATCAGGGACAGGACCCCATTCTGCTAGATGATGATTATACATATAGAAGAATGGGGGTCACTGCTCTGAAGAGCTTAACATTTCAGTTGAGATAAGATTCAACTAGTTGATATAACAAACAATTGAAGGGAATAGCTAAAGGAGTAAGACTAAAAAGAACATGCCATTACTTCGACTCCCTATGTGCATAACTTGATTTGTTCAGTCATTTTAAACATTTGCCTAAGTTATAGGATATAAATAATAGCTATCATCAGTTTCCAATAGCCATCTGTTTTTCCGTTGACAGTTTCCATAGGTATAATGGTAGAGATGGGTCTTGAGGGATTTGAAGGAGGACATTGTGGTGGGATGGGCGGCCCATGCTTAAAAGACAGCATGGAAGAAAACACAAAGATAGTTGTGGCAGAAGTGGACAGAGGTTTGCAGCACTGGCAAAGTGCCAGGCAAGTAGATGACAAGGAAATAACCAAATAGTGAAGGACAAGAAAGTTGAATTTGATGTGAGGAAAGAGTAGCTAGTGGATGTTGGATTACATGGTCAGAACAACAAATGAGTTGGAAGTTAAGATAGGTGAATCAATGGCTATTGGTCAAGATGATCAGGGATACAACCCTATGCTCTGGATGTCCCTTAGCCTCTGTTTGCCAGAAGCTGGGACTGGACAATGGGGTGGATCACTTGATAACTACTCTATTCTTTTCTTACCCTCTGAAGTGTCTGTCAGAGGAATTGGTCTGATCCAGTATGGGCATCCTTATGACAGGAGCGAAAAGAAGAGAAGGTTGCAGTAATCAAGAACAGAGATGAGGAGGGTCTGGTTGAGCATTTTAGCTTACTATGCAGAAACAAAAGGGTGGATCTTGGACATGCTGAGAAGGAAGCAGCACCAAGAATTAGACTAGCCTGGATGCGTAGATCAAAGTCGAGAGTGTGGAATCTAAAATGACCTCCAGAATGAGAGAGTGCAGGGTGATAGTGTGAACAGTGATTGAGAAAGAAGCAGTGGTGAAGGATTTAGGAAGGTAGACGATCCGATTTAGTGATGTTAAATTTAAATTGACAGTAAGGTGTCCAGGAAGAGATGATGGGCTCTGATATGGGATTGGATGGAAGGAGACATCTATGAGTCTGAGACAGGTCAGTAGATTTTTCCTGTTGTAGGTGTAAAGATTGCAATTGAAGCTGTGTAATCAACTAGAGAAATGATGTAAAGAGAGGAAGGAGTAGGCCTAGGCAAAGCACTGTAGCTTCCCTGATTAGAGTGGGAGAGGAAAGGATGAGTAACGCCATTTAAAAAATGCTGACAGAATTATAGATAGGAGGACGGGTTTCAGAGTAGTAGCCATGTTAATCTGTATCAGGAAAAACAACGAGGAGTATTTGTGGCACCTTAGAGACTAACAAATTTATTTGGACATAAGCTTTCATGGGCTAAAACCCACTTCATCAGATGCATGGATTGGAAAATACAGTAGACAGGTATATATACACAGTACATGAAAAGATGAGAGTTGCCTTACCAAGTGAGAATAGCCCACTTCCACTGAATTGTCTTGTTAGCACTGACCCCCCACTTGGTGAGGCAACTCCCATCTTTTCATGTACTGTGTACATATACCTGTCTACTGTATTTTCCACTCCATGCAGCTAGATAGGAGGATAAACGGAAGATGGAGGTACAAAAACCAAGGGATCAGATTTCAAGAAAGGGGTGGGTATGATCAGAGCTTTCAAAATCATAATGGGAAGTGATGAAGACTAAGGATGAAGTAGAAGCCATGAGCTTCAGGTGAAAAGAAGTCTTTGGCCTTTGTGAAAGCAGTTTCAGTGGAGTGGAGAGTGGGTAAGCCAGACTGCAAGGAAATCAAATGGTGCAGAGGAACTTGAGGCAGCAGTAGTAGATGGCATTCTTGTGTTCAGAGGATTAAAGATGGTGTTAGAGAAGCAGCTTTTATCTTATGGATGAGGAGATCACAGGATGCTTGCATTGTGAAGGCAGTGAGCTGGGAGTGAGGGATCTAGTTGAGGAGCAAGATGAATAGGTGCAATGAAGATCATGATGTGAGAGATCATGTGGTCACTGGAACAGGTGCGGGGAGAGGTTAGAGGAGGAGAGCAGGCAAGGAACCACAGATCTGTGACAGGAGGAGGGAGAGAAATGATAGGTGGGAGGCCATGTTGAATCTTATCAGTTTCTCTCCAGCAAATCTGATGCAGGATGGTCTTGATGTCAAGGCAGGAGGGAATACAGTTTACATAGTGTCTCGTTCTAAGGTTCTAGATGTACGTAACAAGATCTTCTCAGCAATTTAGTCACTGGGGCCCTGTTCCTTATGTCTGAGGAGATTGAGTGGGTAATGCTGAGGCCTTTTATTGGTGGAGATCATTTATGCATCACAAAAATGGGGGGGAGGGGTGCTAACTGCCAGCAGATCTCAAACATATCCCTAGTCCAAGCCTTTCTGTAGCTCACGAAAGCTTATGCTCAAATAAATTGGTTAGTCTCTAAGGTGCCACAAGTACTCCTTTTCTTTTCTCAGGAAACAGTCTCTTGACACTAATTCCCATGCCGATTATCGCTCATTAGCAAACTGCCAGAGGACATGGATAAGATAGTGACAAGCAAATACGAACAGCATGTGGAATCCTCCTGTTTCTTAGACATCTCCAATCTGTTTTCATACCTGGACATGGTGCAGAAATAACACATCATGGTAGTCAACAATTTTAGTGAATCTGAAATACAAAGTAGTTTTTGAGCTCTGATGTTAACACGTTGTATTACTCCAAGTTTGTGTACACATAGAACTTCCTTTCCCTGCACACCTCCCCCCACTCTTGCTTGGGAAAAATACATATACAGGTGTTGTGAGCCTGAAACCATGTAGAGAGCTGTGACTGTTTACATGCTCATGTGGGGTGTGTGCATGTTGATGTTATAGCATCATTTCAGAAGTATGGATATGCAAAAACAATAGACTCAAATAAACAAAAGTACTGGTAAGTAACCTTTTCCCTTTCTAGTTCTGAAAAAGTAGATTTATTGTGGCATACCAGTAATCAATTAAAAGTCCACTATGCTTGAATACATTGGAAGACATGTAAATAAAAGGGAGGTGAAAATACTGGTAGTTGGATCATTATGACTAATGTTCGTAATAAATGTGTATAGTAACATTGTAAGGAGTGTTTTTCTGCTGTGCATTTTATATCACTTACCTTCTAATATTCTGTTCTGCATTCTTTACAGAACTTCACTAAAGCTGAGTGCAGTCAGAAAGCCTCACCCTTTTCTAGCGTAGGAAAGCCGCGGTCGTAGTGGTGAAGCCTGTGGCAGCACAGCAGTTCTATAGGTGGAGCTGGCAGCACAGGCTATAGTTAAGGTTGTCCAACACTTTACATTATACAACCCTGTCTTCAGTTGCTTATATAACTTTTGCCAAACTGTAACTGTTCAGGCTGGAAATTTTCCATGCTGGGTGTTTGCCTCAAGTTGAATTTTTTTAAAAATTTTCAGAAAACAGTTCCACCAGTTCTGAGAATAAGGCTAGGGGGAAATGCATTGCTTCGCCAACGTTTTTGAAAAAAAGCATTTACTCCTGTTTAGTTGAAATACTGTAGGTGCTTCCTTGGCTTGGGGCAGGGACTCAAAATTTGGCAGGAGGTACATTCTGCTGCCCCTGTGAAAATCTGATCAAACTTAGTTGAATTTTAGGCCTCTGAAAACTGTTGTTTGCACATGCTAAATGCAGGCTTGTAAGAGTTGGCATCAATATTCTCCAAAGATTCCAAGGGCACTGAGCATGCACTAGTCCACAGCTTCAGGAGCTGAACAGGACTTCCTTTAAATTGGTCTTCGGGACTGTAGTGGCACCAGGCACTGGAACTGAGAGCAGGGAGACTCTTTCCTATGCTCTCAATGCTTCCTCTGCTGTCATTTTGGAAGAGGCGGAGGAAGCAGCCTGACTGGAGTGCATAAGGGGTAGAGATAGTGACATGCTGCAGGCAATAGGAGCAGAGAGGGACACAGCATAAGGGTTTATAACCTCTATAGCACATTGCCCTCCATAGCCTTGAACCGAGCATTCTAGAGTTTCATCATTTTTCTGCTGTCTAGCCATTCACTGTGGGGATCCACCTGCAGAGTGTCTCTCTTGTAAGAAGTCTGCTGATAGACTTACTCAGGGTTGCTCTTAGAGCTCCAGTGGAGGAGGTGTGTGCTGAACTTTGATGATCCTCATGGGGGTTGACGGGGTTCTGCATGGTGGAATTTGTTTTTCAGTTTGCTTTTTAAATGCTTAAGAAATGACATTTTAAGAAAACTATCTCAAAAGCGTATCAAGATTGAAAAGTCAAGCGCTCGAATTCGGAAATCCAAGAATTAAGATTGCCTGTGCAACTCTATTCAGCTTCTTTGTGCCATCTTCAGTTTACAGTCTTTATTTACATGCTCCCAGTATTTTCCCCCACAGGATTTCTGTGTTAATCAGTGCACAGGATGGACCTGTGGATGAATTGAGGTGAGGGAGAATGTTGCTGTAGTCTATAGGATCCTTGTATTATTTGTTACAGAAGTTGAAAGGTGTGGAGTGAATGAAATGGGACTACAGGAAGAGAGAGGATGATACTGTGATTTAGGCAGTTGACTACCGTGCTGGAAATTTGGATTTTATCCCTGTTACTGCATGGTGCTGGTCAAGTGACTTAAACTAAACTTCACAGGTGGCCTCTAATTGTGTGTTCCTCCTCTTCTGGGTACCTGACTTGAGATCCCGAGGTCAGATTTGCAGAAGTGCTGAGCACTCACTACTAAAGCTGAAGTTGGTTGGACCTGTGCTTTGAATATATCAAGAGTTGTAAAAATGTGAAGTACTGTGAAAAGATCAGACCTTAGATATCTCGCGTTGAGTAGCCAACATTCATGGACTCATGACAGTGGGACCTCACTTCTCATGAGTGTTGTCAAGGTAAATTCATCAATGTTTGTGAAGTACTAAGATACTACAGAGAGGAATATTGTAGAAATACCCATACAAGAGACTACTGATTATGTGTTCAATACAGAGTTTGGATGGGGGTATGTTAAATAAAGCCTGAGACAACACATTTGATGAAAAAAGTTAAAAACCTGAATGGTTACGCTTTTGAGGAACACCATCTATCCTGTGCACTGAATGAGGCAGGGATCCTGTGGAAATATAGTATATGATCATGTAAATTAAGGTTGCACAGGTAACTTTATTCTGGCATTTCCTAACTTTAAAGTGCTTGATTTTTTTTTTTTTTTTTGGAACCTTTGCAATATATCAGGGATAGTATATATCAGGGATGGCCAAACTTACTGACCCTCTTCACCACATACGACAGTCTTCTGATGTTCGAGAGACGAGGTGTGACTGTTAGGTCTTGGGGCTTCAGACTTGTGGAAATGGGGGGTCTCGGGGCTACAGCTCCATGGGAGGTGACTGCCAGGGCTTGAGGCTGAAGTCCCGAACTCCCCCTCCCCACTGGGCAAAAGCCAGAGGCATCACGTCACCCCCTCCTGATTCTTGCCAGTGTTTGCTGGCCCTGCTTGGTCACATGGTTCTGCTGGGACCCCTCACTGCATGGCAGCCGGCAAGCTGTGAGCTGCCAAAGAGATGCTGCTTTTGCTACTGCTTCTCCTTGCAGAGCTAAAGCAGAGGCCCCTCTCTGCAGCTTACAGCTGTTTTGCTACTGCGTCTCCAGGCAAAGCTAACACCTGGAAGCTGCAGGGAGGGGCTGTTAAGGGGGGGAGGCATGCTGGGGGTTGTGACTCAAACTGTTGGGAGGGGCCTTTAAATTGTGGGCGCCCTCCCCCTCCTCCCCCCCAAGCATCAGTCATCTTTTGCAAAAGCCCCTAGCACCACCCACCCCCCTCTTCCTGCAGGGCAGAAGCCCTGAACTCTCCTCTGAGTCTGGTAGGTGGAGAATGGGGGAGGAGGGGTGGGGAGAGGCTCCGCAAGCCGCACTTTAACTGTACAAGAGCCATAGTTTGGCCACCCCAGTTATATATATTTGAACCAGCTTGCTTGCGTGTGGGAGGAGCATATGGAATGATCACTGTGATTTTATTTTGTTTAAATACATACCTAGATAAATTTAAGCAATTGCTTTTATTTTTTCTGTCTTACCCTCTTCCTTTCTGGAATTATATATTGTTCCTCCTTTTCCATTTCTGAGGCCCTTATTTTGACTCAGATATTAGGTACTTTGTAGTGGACACAAGTTACTCTATATCTGTATGTTTCTGTCCCTGCATTTTGGTTTGGAGAGAGAAAGGGAGAGATGTGTTTTCTTAGCCATACTCTCCTTTTCATGCCTCCTTTTATTCTTGCTTAGTCTCCTTTTTTGTGTCCCTTGTTTCTCTGGTCTGCATTCATTTTAAGTGTTTTTTGTTTTCTCTCTTCCCCCCTACACTCCCCCACCCAAACCTCAGAATTCCAGAATGAAACTGACATAAACTTAATCAGTTTCATTTGTAGGAAAAATATTTTCTGAGAGTTTCAAAGTGAAACTGACTAGGACAGAGTCATTTTAATTCCAGCACTTAATTTTAATATTCCCACCTGTACTGCTGCAGGAACTGTCCTCCCCCAAAATATTTTTGTGGGTGGATTTTAAATGTGGTTATGCCTGGAAATGCAAGAAACTCTCGATCCCACGCCTAATTTAACTTAAGAGGTAGGTATGTGTGCGGTGATGGGGGTGAGGGTTTTTTAGCTCTCTCTATATATATTTATTTACACGCAAATAATGGTAGAATGGAAGAAATAGAAAATATATTTAAAAGTATAAGAAGAAATAGATTAGAAGATTCCACTCAACTATGGCAAATGATGTTGCTCTTTAAACCCTGGAATCAGAAACCTGCTTATTAACATTGAAAGTAAAAAACAGTGCTTCTAAACTTCAATGCCACATAGGAAAAAAATATTTTTAAAGAGAATCGATATTTCAAAATAAAAATCCAATTCAATTTAGGGAAGCTCAAGCTCTTGAACTTCTTTGGGATGTACAATATTAGAGCTTCCCAGTTTCATTGACATTTTTCCAGTGTAAATGTACATATACATGAAAATTATTTTCAAAATTTGTTTTCTGGATGTTTAGCTCAACCTGAGATCTAGTTGACGTTTAGGGAATATTGCAAAAATACTGCCTTCTGGGTTTGTTCATTGGCATAAAATTCTTCAAGGAGAGAAGAGATGTTGACCTATGCTTTTTTCCCCAAAAACACGTTTTTACTAGTAAACATTTTATTTTGTATTGTCTAGGCTATCAAGTACTAGCCCCTACTGCCTATTATGATCAGACTGGTGCCTTAGTAGTAGGCCCTGGAGCAAGAACTGGCCTTGGAGCACCAGTCAGATTGGTGGCCTCAACTCCTGTTATAATTAGTTCTGCAGCAGCACAAGCAGGTAAGTATTAGACCTGCCATACATTTTTTTTCAAGTTTTATATTGCAACTTCTCACTCTAATCTTTTTTGAGGAATATCCAGTATTAATTATGGTACTTACTCTATGTAAACCCTGCAAAGATTACTGGTTCTGAAAGATATATCATACATGCTCTCCTTCCTTTTTCTCTCATGCCTTTCCCCATACAGGCACACCCCTGCAAATGCTGCTGCTTCTCAAAGGTATAGCTTCCCTCCCTTTTTTCCTCACCCCTCTCCCCATATACATACAGGGACGTCCCTGCAAATATTACTGCTTCTAAAAGAGTGCATTCTCTCCTTCCCCTCTCCCCATGCATATACATGCACTTCCCATCAGTCTCTAAAAGGATGCTTTCCCTAAGGAAGCACCATTTCATTGCTTCGGCCTGGCAGAAGGTTATGGATTGCCCTGGGGCCTCATGGAGAAAGCAGCAAGGATTAAAATGTACAGTGGGTAATAGGAAGAAAGGGAGAACTTAATATGACATCAAAAGGTTCTAGTTCTATTTTCTACCCTTCAATAGTTGTAGGGTCTGGTGCTCGTTTCTTTAGTACATTGTACATTTTGCATTAGCTTGTAGCTCCCATAAAATTCAAATCGTAACTCCTGGCACCAGATGGACAAAATGAACCTGTAGAAAATCTCAGAAAATAAGACTTTGTTGACCCTCTCCAGCTGCTTATTTTTATCCAGAGCTCATTTTTGACAGTTGCAGATGAAGGCATCTTTCAATTGTTAGTTACAACACTGCTATCCCAACCTTGATTACAAAAATCCCATTCTGCACACAGTCATGTCTGCACTGAAAATTTTCTGAATTGCATCGACAATTTCCCACAGCCTCAATTATCCAAAAATAATCATTTTTTCCCTTGGATAATCAAGATTGTACAGTATTGCAAAGTATATTTTAGTCCTTAATTTAAGGTGTACATATCTACTTCTTTGGGAGGGATCCATGAACATAAGATTAGATCTGAATAGTCCATTTGCAAGGTCAAAATGTTTTAGAGAGCCGTTATGATGATTGAAAACATGTGTCTTACAGCTGCAGCAGCTTCAGCTGGAGGAACAGCAAACAATCTCGCGGGAGCCACGAACGGTCTATTTCGGCCACTTGGTGCCCAACCACAACAGCCGCAGCAGCAAACAAATAGTAGTCTACAATCTAATTCATTTTATGGCAGTAACTCTTTGACCAATAACTCCCAGAGCAGTTCCCTTTTTTCACATGGTCCTGGCCAACCAGGAAGTACATCTCTTGGCTTTGGAAGTAGCAGCTCCTTAGGAGCAGCTATCGGCTCTGCACTTGGCGGATTTGGCTCATCAGGTAGGTTCTTTAACATAGTGAGGAGATTTTATGAGATTTGTGCTTTAAGGAAAAAATACATGCCTCTTGCTTCCACGCATATTTCCAGATAGAACTTGAAAAATAGGTTATTTAGGTTTAAAACAAAAATAGCCACATAATCTAGAGAGAAGAGCAAGAGTCTGTTTAATCCACTAGGCCTTCTGTATAAGAAGCAACTTGTTCTCTTAATAAATTAGTAATATAAAAAAATACACCTCAGTCAGAAACCTCTCAAAAAATTACTTTCCTATAATAAGCACTGTATACTAGTCTAGAATGTTCTTGTGTTTGTTTGTTTTTAGAAAGCTGCTCAGGCAATACTGCATTTTGTGTTTTTAAAAATATTATAAAACCATTGATTAGCCCATCGCTTTTGAGGTGTAACTTGCTTTTTATGTCTTGAAGTTTTTTTTTAATTATTTTAGAACTATTGATTGAAATAGTATTTCACACTCACACACCAGATATGACCAAATGTTGTGCTCATCCTTACATGATATTTTAAAGGGCCTTAGGCTGTGATTCTGCAAAGACATACTCCAATTAGTAGTCTCATAGTCTTCATTTGGATTGCTCTGATAAGTATAGTTAAGCATGCCTGTAATTCTTGACAGGACTGTGGCCTTAATCATTATCATAGATGTCCCAAAATTGAATTGTCTATTTTGAAAAACACTATATGACACACAGCCATAATGTTCTTGATTTTTTTTAGTTGTTGTAGAAACTTGACATACTCTTTTTATTCACATAAGAGCACATGGAAAGGTAGCTTTTCCTGTTCAAATCACTTCTTCATCAACTCTACAAGCTGGAAACTCAACTCCTTTGTAGAAAATCTCTTCCTCAGCTATATACATCCATTAGTCATTAGTTACTTATGGCACAGGGTTGCTTACTAAGTTTATTTTAGTAACATCAGTAGAACACTCTAACAATTGCATGCACTTCTCAAATGAATAAATGTTGGGGCAAAATTTTGAGCTTACACACTTCAACGGTATTCTTTTAAGTATGGCATATATACAGGTTGTCTCAACATTGTTTTCCACTAAGGAATGTGAATAACATTCATTGTGATAAAACTACTAAAGCCAGGAAATCTAGAATCAAAGCTTACAATCTGGCCTTTAATTATGCCAATTTTGGGGGAATTAAGAGCACCCAAATATGACCCCTTTCTTTAAAAACAAAAAACTAGAAGGGTATTCAGTTGTGTTCTCAAATGATCTCAAGCAGTGTTGAATACAGATGGGCCTTAATTACAAAGTAATTGTGCATTCCCATTTCTAAACTTTTAAATGTAGATTTCTCTGCTGAACCACTCTGTAATCTTTCTGTGTACTGTTAAACAGCCCTGTTCTGCTCCAGATTTGGTTGCACTTTATTGGCTGATGAAGTGAATCGTATGTGTATATATATATATATATATTTTTAATGTACAAGATATAAACCCTGTAGGAAATCTCTAAACATGTAGAATATTTTTAAATTCACAACTTGTTGAGCAGCAGCATCAAAAAGACAACCCCACAACTTAAATAAATGTCAACCACATATCGGCCCACCACTGAGGCAAAAATTACCCTTCCAGCATGTTTTGAAAGTCAACAGATTGAGCCCTCTGTCATATAGCAGTGGGTACCTTGGCCGCAGCCCCAAGATGCTGAAATCTCTCAATCATTACTCCAGCTGACTTTACTGACAGGTGAGCCCTTCATGAGGAAAGAAGCAGTCTGTGCTTTGTATTTTGAGAAGTGTAGTGGAACCCTTAGGATGAGTTGCTACCTAATATATTCAGGTGCCCTTGTGCCAAGTATAGTTCATACCTACCAAACCACGGCCTTTTTTAAAACCTATATAGTTGCTGATAAAAATACTAATTATAACAGCTTTGATAACTGAACTGTAGAACCCCTTCCTATGTAAAATGATGTTAATGCATACTTGCCACAAATTAAAGGGGAATTTGCTTAATAGTTGACTTGTCAGAGTACTGAGCTTCTCTCTCTGTCTCCACTCAGTGCCTTGCAAGACCTGGGTACTAATTAAATGGGAAGAATGAAGACTGACAGGCAAAAACATAGCTCTTTCCTGTAAAAATAAAAAAAATTAACAATCTAATTAAGCACTCCAAAGTAAATCTGTGGTAAACCTAATATCCTAACTGACTGGCTGGGAAACAAAGTAGCGCAAACAGAGGCAGGCATGCTTGTGATGACTATGAATTGTACTACTCTGCTCTCGTATATAAATTACACACACAAACCTATATTAAAAGAACATTGTTAAGGATGCAAAGTCAAGCACTTAGTTAGGAAATGCTCAGTATTAAGGTTGCTTGTGCACCCTTAATTTGGCCCTCTTCTGCACATGCATTATGCTACATTTTTAATTACATGATTATGACCTATTTATTCCACAGGACCCCTACCTTATTCAGTTCACTAGATGGACCTGGTTTTGGGGATGAATCAGGATTGTATAGTGAAGGAAAGTCTGTACAACCCTTCTTCGTTTGTTGTAGAAGTTGGAAAATGTGTAGTGAGGCAGAGGAATGCAGGAAGAGAAAGCATGGTTTCATGGTGAAGGCAGTTGAATGCTGCCCTGGAGAATTGGGTTCTATTCCTGCATTTATCACAGAGATCCTGTGTGATACTGGGCAAGTTACTTAAATCAAACTTTTCAAAGGTGGTCATTAATTGTGTTCCTCAGTTTCTTGGTGCTGGATTTGAGACATTGGGTTCTGATTTGCAGAAATGCTGAGCACTCACAGTTGCAACTGAAGTCTATGGGGTAATACACCCACTCATCTCACAGAGCTATTGTGAAGATAAATTCATTAATTTTGTGAAGCACTCAGATCCTATAGTGAGAAGTGCCACAGAAAAATGGATGCGGAAATTGTGTTTAGTAAATAAGATATGGGATCACCTATTGAACAATAAGAGGAAAACAATATATTGAATAGCTACTCATTAAGACATCTCTATGCACTGAAAAAGGTAGTGGAAAAAATAGTATGTAATCATGTAATTAAAGATTGTATTGTAATGCGTACTCCCAAGGGGGCCAAATTAGGCAACCTTAATTCTGGCATTTCCTGACTTGTGAGTTCTTGCACTTGCAACCTTAATAACATTATTTTAATGTAGTTCTTTGTATGCAATTTCTTACTTTTTAAAAAGGTAAACTAAAAAACCAAAATGCAATCATATTGCATCAAGTAGACACCCATATCGTTCATCAGCAGGGTTGGTACCTTTAGACCCATTCTCCGCTCCTCACACTTCTCGTCCCAGGTTTCTTAATCTTCCCCCCCAGCTCCTTATATCCAGTCTCCTTACCTAGCTAGGCCCAGTCCCATTCTGTGCCCTCCCCTCCTCCCCCCCTTTCCCCTAGCTCCTTGTCTGATATGTCTCTGTCCCTGGGCTTCTTTTCTAGTGTCAGTGTTTTGTGTCTGCCCCCCAGTTCCTTGTCCCAGTCTCCACGTTGGCATCTCCTCTGATCTCCAGCCTCCTTTGATTCTTTCTCCTTGCCCAGTGAGTTCCCAGTCCAAGCCTTCTTGTCCCATTCAGTGCCTGGGCCCATCAGCAGGAGACAATAAGAGCGCAGAAAAGAGAGTCTCCAGACTATCAGTTCTGGTGTTCAGCCCAGGCACAGCATGCAACAGCCTAGAGCTGAAGTTGCGTGGAAAGTCCTGCTTGGTCTTGGGGGAGGGGATATGCCTAGTGTAGACTTTTTGGAGATTTTAGCTGATACTCTAGTCTCTACTGAGCATATGCAAACTATTTTTTTCCCCAAAGGCTTATAACTTGAACAAATCTGGACAGTTTTTACAGGGACAACAAGGCTTATCCCTGACACAAAGACCACCCTCAGCCAAATTTAAAGTTTCTGTTCCAAACCTTGGGGATACGAGAGCTTCTTAAAAGTTGCCAGAATTTAACATAAATAAAGCATATTCTTCACTAACCCCAGTCTCTCTGAAATGGCTGAACTGTTCTGAATGAAATTTTCCAAAAAATTCAGCTTGAGGCAGGAATGCAGCAAGGAAAATTTCAGCCCAAATGGTTAAAGTTTGGTAAACTTAAAAGCAACTGAAAATCAGGATCTTGTAGTAATAATAATACATGGTGCTTCCAGTCCTAGGAATTGATGGGCAACCTTAATAGTTTGCAGTGCTACCTGCGCCACCTATTATTTTTATATTTATACATGTCAGAGCTTAAAACTGTCAGCTTTGATCCTGTCCTTTTTAAACTGACATAAAAATCAATTTGCCAAACTGAGTTCAAGATGTGCTCATTACTTTTGGAAGTGCAGCAGCATTAGTTACGTTCACCAGTGTGCTAGAAATGTTCCAAAATTAAAACAAGAACTCTGTTTTAACATTTCACTATTACATAACATTACAGAATATTTTAGTTTGTAAAATGGTGATTTATATGTATCCCTTCATTTATCCTAGAATGGTCATCAGCCTGCTGATACTACTGGGCAATATACCAGTCCTTCACTAATACAATTTAGCCTAAGCTTCTAGTCCGTAATTTACTTTCAAGCAATACCACAATAGCGTTTAAAGCTGTTCCCAGTTCCTCCCCTTATTTTGTTTATCCCACCCTGTGCTCTGCTTCTCCTCTTTTCAGCTTATGATCCTTTATGATCTTCCTCCAAAATATTCTCTCTTTGAAAACCAACAACTCTCTCAGAGAATTTGAAAACTGACTCTAGCAGAATTACTTTCTTAGAATGGCCAGTTGGTTTCCACAGTTCTAAGAGGTGTCTGACAAAGAAGAGAAGTTCAGTAGCAGCTGGGGCAAAAGTGAAGGAGATTCATTATTTTATTTTCTCAGCTTTTAAGCAAATACCTTTATTTTATCCAGCCTGTTTCCTGAAACCAAGTGGCACCAACTTGAATTATTTCCTGTGGGGAATTTTTTTTGCAGATATTAGTGGCAATACTTTCAGCACCACTGAACCATATAAAGCATAGTGTAGGAAATTTCTGACTGCTGGTCCCAAAGCCTGAAGTGAGGACACTAAAACATAGTACTACAATATACCAGTAAAAAGTCTGAAGTGAAATGTCAAAAGATTTGGGCATTGAGTAAAATACTTCCTTATCTGTGGTATGTTTATACCCGTTTGTGATTTATTCAAAAGCATGTACGGTTATCACAGTAATTGTCTTTATCATAACAATTGTTATAGTTATTGTGATCACATCTGTTATTGCCCAGCTGTAGTTGGGGATAGGTTTTATTCAGTTGACACTGTATGTAATTAGGGTTTTTTTATTTCTTCTTCAGTTGGCAGTTCTGCAAGTAGTAGTGCCACAAGGAGAGATTCTCTATCTACTAGTTCTGACTTGTACAAAAGATCTAGTAGCAGCCTAGCACCCATAGGGCAGCCATTTTACAATAGTCTGGGATTTTCCTCCTCTCCAAGTCCAATAGGCATGCCTCTGCCAAGCCAAACTCCAGGACATTCACTTACGCCACCGCCATCACTTTCATCACATGGATCCTCATCCAGTTTGCATTTAGGTAAAAACAAAACAAAACCCTTTTTGTTTGTATGTGTCTATGTATTTCTATATGTGTAAAATATTGTACGTTGCATAAAAGATGTCACACTATCTTTGCTGTCCAACAGTTTTTAATTAGAGGGCCCAGTCCTGAAAGTTGCAGAGTGCACTCAAGCTCTCATTGATGTGACAGTGGAGAGCACACAGCATTTTGCAGTCTGGAGCCAACAATTGATTTTCTACCACTCTTCAGATTTGAAAAGTAGAAAGAAAGGTCTGATGCCCAGTAAGACAACTCAATTTTTGTAGTATATATTCCTTTCTACTATGTTCAACAGGCAAAAGTGTATTATTCTTATTTGTGATTTGTGTACTATTTATATTTATAAAGGACCCTTTAATATGAGGAAATGTATTGTTTGATAGTGAAATAACTTTCACTATCACCTGATATAGCTAATGTTAGGAGAAAAACTTGAGCAAAGCTCACAATATTGAATGTATTGAAGGATCATCTTGAATCAATTAGTCTGCTGTCTTGAGGTCAGCTACTTTGCCAGGACATCAAGGATTATCACCAAGCAGATGAAGAAAATCAAGTGGCTATAGATCCATAATGCATTCTTTCTGTGGTGCCCCTCTGTATTATTTTCAAATTCTTTGTTAACAATAGTTCTAGAAATATTCGATCCAGTAAGAATATGTGTGGTGGCTTGATCTTAAAACACAAACACCACACTCACCCAAACCCACAAACAGGTATATTTGTGGAAGATCCTGTGTTTAATTCAGGGTTACTTCATAAAACCTTTTCCCCTTTTTTGCTGTAAATTTTTGTGGTTTTCTACATTTGGATGCATGATTGCACATAACTATTAGAATGAATTTCACTTGGCCCCATTGACTACTGTACACAGTCGTCCATCCATGCAGACAGTAGACAATTTAATCCCTGTACACTTTTACGTTTTGGTACAAAGTAAAACAGGAAGATTTGTGAACTGAAGTTCTAGGGAAATAGAAATTTCTTGAAGCAAGAAATGTTTAAGTGGTATATGTATTCATGTTAAGCATAATTGAAATATACAATACATTTACAATTTAGTGTCCCCCTTTAGTATGACTTTATGGTTATATCCTGACTTTTCTAAATAAAAAATGAGTAAGGGGACATTTTAGCACACTTGATTTTTTTTAACCTTTTTTTCCTTTTTTATGTCTATAAAGTGCACCTTTTGGGCTGAGATCAAGCACGGAAAGTTTCAGCCCAAATGGAAGCTTTTCAGAAAATTGTATCTGACAATGGTGTTATCAAGGAAACCATTTTGCAGTTTTTAACTAGAGCTTTCACTAATAATGAAAGCTATAATTTAAATCCAAAATTTGAGGAGCATTATTTATATATGTAAATTTGATATCTGTATGTTTAGTGAACTGTGTTAAATAACAGGAGCCTTTCCAGTTTTGAGAAAATATATAAGTGCCATCAGTATCGAGGATTACACCTGTCATCAAAATTGTGTTAAACACAGGATTTAAACAGTTTAGATTGTCTGCCTGACAATGTGGGCTAAGCACAATTGTTTGTTAAAATAGCGTTCTGGATTAATGGCTAAATAGTATGTAGAGACCATAAAGTTATATTCTGAAAAGTGACTTTATAAAATGGACCATGAGATTCCATGCTTACTTTGTCTCAAACATTTCCAGTTCAGATACGATCAGTTTACATGTAAAATTGTTTTTCTGTCCTGCAAAATCAGCTTAAAATCTGAAAATCATTGTGTTCTTTTTAGCGCTCATAATTAACAGTAATGAAGATTCAGTTACACTGCTGCAGTCCGATTGTCTCTAATGGCATTGCACAAACATAAAGGGGGCCCTGCAATTGAAATTTAGTTACCTGTTCTATTGATTTTTCTCTTGGAAAGCTATGTTGACTCAGTAGTGCTGTCAGGTACAAAAAGTAGCAAAAGTTGTTACTGAAGTAAACAGATATGTCTCAATACAAATAGAAAGCAGATTTAAGGAAGAAGTCATTCTTACTTTTCATGTTTCAGAGTAGAACAATACTTTAAGGCTGTGTTTGCACTGCAGTTTTCATCTGTATTTTGATAATGCCTGTCAAACACAGTTCTATTCCCCCTTTGGATCTGGTGTTGAAGCCATTTGTCCTGCCTGCTGGTATGGACAGGATTAACTACACTTAACTCCTGTTCTCTTAAAATGGTGGTTGGGACTCAGTTGATCCTGTCCACACCACTGCAACCGTGGGTGGAAACATACATGGTTCATACTTTTTCAGACCCTGCTGCAAATTATAATGTTGACACAGCCTAAACAACCAACTGCTCCTTTGCAAGAAATTAATGCTATTTTAAAATCTTCAATCTCCTGCCACCAACTCCTTTCTTTCCCACTTGACAAAGTGTGAGCTCACTTCAGTTATTTTAGTCATTTGTCCCATATTGTCAAGCCATCACAGTACAAGCTGGTTGCTTGTAACAGCTCCTTTCTAATAGCCAATCTCAGTAGAAAGGCTGTGAATTGACTGATGCAGGACACTGAACTATTCTTTCACTCACAGTGATAAAACTGTGAGCCCAACTGGTTTTAAGCCATGTTTAAAACACTGGGACTACTTTTGTTTTAAGTATTCTAGACCAGAGCAGAGTTTTGAAGCTATGCTTTGTCCATGTGGTCCAGGCAAAGCTTCTTAGCCTGAACTGCTGATGCTGTTTCATCTTTACCATAGAAGTGGCCTTAAGAATTGGTCAGTCTGTTTGAGAGTTGAGGCCCACTGTCAGGCCATGTGGGGTACTGTGTAGCGCCTTGACTGCAGAGGACTTCTGTAAACCAGGCATCATAAGCACTGAATTCATTTCTGAAATATAGACAAAATAAATTATGAAAAACCTGTATATACTTGAGTCCTTTACATTTTCACTTGAGCGGATGAAAAATAGAGCTGACCTCCTCTTACCTGAGGATCAGCTGGGGCTGTTCCCTTATTACAAAAAAAAAAACAAGAAAAAAACCCCTGTGTTAAATAATTAAATGTACTGTATTTTTATGTTAGAAAGTAAGATTGTTAACCACACTTAAACACAACAGCTGTTGTATGGCAGAGCTGTTTTACTTCGTGGGGAGAAATTCTTGAACAAATAATTTAATAAGTATTAACTACTCTCTTGATATCTAAAGGAATTGGAGAGACTGGACTTTTAAAATATTCTTTTTTCATTTTTTTCCTGTTTCATGAAATAATGTGTACTATCTAAGTTAGATAGTAGTAGTTTACTTAATATTCATAGGACTGTTTAAAATTTGTATTGGCCCAATTATTATTTTACCATATTGAAGATCTCCCTTATGTAAAATCAGAGGTGATAACAAAAAAATGTATTCTTTGTTACCATATTAGGCATACTGTGCCCTTGATCTCCTGTTCTAACAGATGATATCCTGTTAGATTCACTTCTTGTTAATCGTTCAGTCTCTAAACTTGACCTGGGAGATTAGTCGGCAAATTTTTGTAGCTAGTGCTTTGAAAGCTAGTCATTGTCCAATCCATTTAATGAATAGAGCAATGCATTATGTATCAGTTGGCCAATTCATTTAAAAGAATTGGCCTACTTGACCTCTGTTTTGGTATTGGAATCTGTAAAATAAACATGGTTTTTGAATTTTTGTAGAACAAACCTGACATAGTAAGGTAACCAGAAGGACTTTAGTAACTAGCTCTCAGTTTTGAAGAATTTACAGTGCTATAAACAATAAATTTTTGTGAGGAGAATAACTGAAAGGTGTCCTGGACTATAATAATAGCTGGGATGCACTTCTGCGGTTGGTATTGGTTGGATTTTATTTTTTGTGCACTAAGAATGTCTGAGTAGAATAGATGAGAGAAGTACAAAGCTGAGCAATCTTTGTATCTGTTCCAACACAATGAGCAAGAATATATAGTTATACAATAAATATCCATGACTCCTTTTATTTTAGGGTTTTTCATTTGCAGTCTATTCCCTTTATTATTAAGCTAGAACGCTCCTTCTGATGTAATACTTCATTATAATAGCAAAGCTAACCACCTCATCAACCAATCAGTATGCCCCAATATTTTATTTTAACTTTGCAGTAACTCCTAGCAAAGAAAAAATAGTGCTACAGAAGTTTGACAAATTCTCCATGCTGATCAACTATCAAGGGAAGGAGATATGTCTTCCCCCATACCAAGTTGTGCTATGATCTTGTGGTATGTCAGAAGCTAAACATAGCTAGGATAATTCTTGAATAGAATGCCCTAGCCTCTGTTTGCCAGAACCTGAGAATGGGCGACAGGGGATGGATCACTTGATGATTACCTGTTCCATTCATTCCCTCTGGGGTACCTGGCATTGGCCACTGTCGAAAGACAGGATGCTGGGCTAGATGGACCTTTGGTCTGACCCAGTAAGGGCCATTCTTATGTTCTCAAGACATTATTTCAGCAGAGTTTTGAGTTGGTAATTCAGTGGGTGTTACTGTTTCCTATGAGTTAGTATATACTTACGTTTACAATATTAAAAATAAAACAAATTGTTTCCAGAGACAATTCTCCAAATAAAATTTGATTGTAAAGTACTTTGAGATCCTTAAGGATGAAATTTTGCTATATAAATTTAGTAATACACTTGTGTTAGACAACTTACCCAAAAAGTTAAACAAACAGAAAAATTGTCATACCTAGATTATGCTCTCATGGGCCCTGTTTTTCAAAAGTATGTGTTTTAAATTATTCCTAATTCACACATACAATTCCATCTTTGTGTGCGTGCGCTAATTAGAGCCATAAAATACAGGAGCATTTACTCAAAACTATCCTGTTACTTTACAGAGAATAGTTGTGTAATGAAGTAACATGAATTTTAAATCCTGCCAGTCTTATTATGGAGGCAACATTGTAGTAAAGCTGCACTCACATCGCTGTTAAACCAACTTTGCTGAAATCTTGTGGCATTAGATTTACTCCACTATTCTTAAACTAATGATGAGATTGACTCTTGTATTGTAAATACTTAGAGCTGAAAAGGATAACATTTAAAAGCATGATTTTTTCAATCCTTAGCTGTTTTTAAAAAAGAAAAGTCTCACTGCATAAACTTTCCCTGCATCCATCTTGACCTATAGAACAATAATAATGTACCCTTTACATTATTATCATCATCATCTGTGAGCCCATTTCTGGAAATACTGATAATAGAAGTCATATAAATGGTAGCTGTAGGATGTGGATTTTGCAGGTAAATTCATAACAATAAAGTAGTTGATTTTTAACAAAAAAAAAAAAACACCTTGAGACTAGAGCACTTTTTTATATCATTTTGAGATGCTATATATCAAATTAGGGACCTAAACTACTTATTCCTTTAAATATTTACTTTACAATTAGTATTACTTACCTTTTGTTTCCCTTTTTAGCTCATTGTGATATCCAATGTAATGTAAATGACTCCGGATATACTAATATATCTCAATCTTTTGCATACAGCTTCAGTAACTCAGCTGGCCATTCAGAAAAGACTCTGGGAGACTTCATAAATGTTTACCAGGCCATTGTAATAATTTGGTTGCCTGGTCTAGTAGATTGGTCAGAAAAATATTACCAAACAAAGGCTTGGTTATGGCTTTAAAGGACACGGTCAATTTGAATTTTTTTTTTTAAATCGGTTTCCTGATAGAACACCCTTCTTTACAGCACATACTGAAATTCCTTTTAAAAAATAAGTGATTTTTGGGTTGGAAGTGGGGGGGTTATTGCTCTCCTGTGATGCTAATAAGGGTCTGAGATAGTGTCTCCCTCTCTAACTCCAGGGAAAACATTGAAAGTTATGTAGCTCCCCCCCTCCCTACCCCCATTTTTTTTTTAGTGTATGTCAGTATAGTAGGTACAAGATTTTCAAGTCAAAATGTGACTTTCATTATTTATTATTTGTATTAAAGTAGCAGTATCCCTTTTATGTATCATAAAGTAGCAGTTAAAATATATGTTGTTTGGTATTATGGTGATAATATGCTGGGTGCAGCATGGAAGATGATGCTGATGGGTTTGTGAGGTGAAGACAGTTGGATAGCTGTAGGTGAAAATACTGGCAAAGCGTGAAACAGGTACTACACACAGCAAGATCAGTTCGTATATAAGAAGGGAGGGGCAGAGGAATATGGAGCTTTCAAGGTGCTGAGGAGAAGCTGAGATTTGGTATGATAGAGGATTGGCAGCCAGCGGAGGGATTACCATTTCTAAATGAACTTCAGTTTAACTAACCCTAAAACAAAGATATTTCAAGCAGAACCATTTTAATGTTCTATCTTAAAAAAATTTTCACTTACATATAGTGCTTGCAAGCCTGGGATGCTGATGTCTTCTGTTTTCCCCACAGAACAGGTACAGCATGGGCAATGGCGGCACAAGGGCCCCAAAATGCCTTGCCACTTTGCCATAACTGACTACAGTAGCACTATAGAGGATAAAGGATAGTTGAATTTCTATGGCCTATTCAGATCTTTGGCCAACCATGAGATAGTGCCACTTGTGAAGTGGAATCCTGCCCAGGGGTCATTGGGCTGAGACCACCCAATTCTAAAGTTTCTGTACGTTTGTCTAGATACACAGCACTTCATGTGTTGTATAAGATTGTTTCAGTGAAAGTTATTCTACCTCCTCCCCTTCACTTTAAAAAACAAAAAGGTGGTGTGGGGGGTGTGCTTTATTTCTTTTATGAATATAACCAACTATATCATCTCAGTTGAGGTGACTGAATAGTAAAAAGACAATTTTTCTTTTTCTTTAAAACATACACAGTTTTAGTACAGTTCTTATTGTTGCTTACTTTCTTTAAAGCTTGTGTACTGATAAAGCTGCTTCATTGTAGGAGGGCTGACAAATGGTAGTGGTCGCTATATCTCTGCAGCACCCGGAGCAGAAGCAAAGTATCGCAGTGCCACGAGTACCTCCAGTCTTTTTAGCTCCAGCAGCCAACTCTTCCCTCCTTCACGTCTTCGTTATAGTAGGTCTGATATTATGCCCTCTGGACGCAGTAGGTTGCTGGAAGATTTCAGAAATAATCGCTTCCCTAACCTTCAACTAAGAGACCTTGTTGGACATATAGTTGAATTTTCTCAAGACCAGCATGGTTCGAGGTAAATGTTGTAGTGAAGCTTATAATTGAAGTAATAACATTTATAAATTGAGTTAAAGCATTTCATTTTTAATGTGGATTTGTGGTTGCCCCACAGTGAAGCATCTATCATTTTTACAGCAACAGTTTTTAGAATAGAGCTACATTTAAGTAATGCAGAAAGTCTTACACTAGCCTCCCTTCATACCAGGAAGATTTTCACCATACATTATGTAAGGAGCTAAATGTACAATTCTTAAGTAAAAATATTTTCAATATAGAATCAGTCTTTCTAAACTTCAGGAGTTCTCTGAAGTATCAGAAAGACCTTGGTAAAAGACTGGAATCTGGAATCAAATACATTTTTCAGTAGTACCACAGCAGCTGCTTAACTGTCATTTTGTCTGCCATAGGTAGGGTAACAAATTGCTAGAAGAATTAGTCAAGAGCGATTTACCCTTCAGCCATTTTTTTTATTGGAACTTTAATCATCAGTGTTGTTCTGAAATACGTCTATATTTATATTTTAAAAACTATTAATGAAAGTATTCCTTCATTAATATAGTCTAATTAAATGTCCTGACTTTAGTGATTTGATTTCTCATCAAAATAAATGTTGTGATTCATAGCAGTTGAGGTTTTCCCTTTGTTTAGGTAATAGCATATAAATTTCTCTTGCACTTAGATTCATACAGCAAAAGCTAGAACGAGCTACTCCAGCTGAGCGCCAGATGGTATTTGCTGAGATTCTGCAAGCAGCATATCAGTTGATGACTGATGTATTTGGAAACTATGTAATACAGAAATTCTTCGAGGTAAGTATATACTTTAGTCAGTATTTGTGTGCCTGCACTAAAAGACTTGTGTTTATTTAAAGGTTCTATTCTGATATTGTAACAGATATTGTACACTTACCATGGCACCTAATTTTTTGATACTGAAGGCTGCTTGATAGTGTTTTCTCTTCAGTGCTCCCCAAGAAAAGTGGGAGAGATTTTCCTTGGGTGGTGGTGTCCTGGCATGGCCCCGTCCTGTTGACAGTTGTTATCCTCTCCACTCTTAGGCTATAATCGTGTTTCAGGAAGCAGGGTGAGTGCAGTTTGCCTGCCGGTTGTAGGGAGACACAGTAGTTTCCTTATTACTCAGAAAAAAATTTGTCTTGACTCGGTAGGGATGACTTCTAAAATTGCTTTAAAAACAGTGCTACTTCATCCACATTTCGCAGGTGAACTATTTTTAAACCAGTTAGCCTCAAGTTTTAACGTGTTGAGAGGCAGTTCAGGAAATACTGTTTTAGACCCACTTTATTATAGATAGGAGCATAGAAGTCCTGTTGCATTGCTCGGTGCGGCTATGTAGAGATCCTTAGTTGATGCTTTGAAGTGTTAATGTTTGTTTAGGCCTACTAAGGCCATTTTTAAAATACATATCACAGCAATTTGCTTAAACTAATACCTAAATATATGAGTGTCCATCACAATATGTAAAATAAAATGTATATTTTTTAAAATTTGGTAATTTTTTTTTCAGTATTTTAAAAATCCTTTATTGATCAGGGTCCACAACAGATTCTCCTATAACATATGTAGCTTGCAGTTCTCACCCACTAGATTTTTGTAATCCGTCAGTAAATGAAGAATAACACTGCACATGATTTAAAAAAAAACAAAAAACTCCTTATGAACTTTTCAGTGAAAATATTTATTGTGCATACAGGGCCATGTTTAAACTAAAATAATTTGTTTGCACACAGTCAAAGCCTGTGGGTTCACAATTATGCCTCCTACTTATTTTAATTCTCCACATATTCAGTTTAATTCTTTGTGATGGCAAGCAGGGCAGTGTTCCAGAATAATTTCTTGTATATCTAATAAATACATTGAAAATTGATCCTAGCAGTGTCATTCAGTAGCTATCCAACAATCACAAGCTAGTATCAGGAGGCAAAAAAAAGAAAAACTTTGAGATACTCATATAGTGAATTAAAACATTTTTGTTTTAAAAATTTGCTTGTTTTCAGTTAATTGCTAGTGGGATAAAGGTGTGTTTGTTTGGGTGATCCTTAACTGTGTATCTCCATAGTTTAAAACCTGTAGTTATTTTTACTGTAACTCAGCTTCTCTTGGTTTCTCATTCTTGTTTTTGTTAACATACGGTTCTTATATGGATTTTTACACTTAAATCTGTGATGTACTTTCCACTGCAACCCCAGCCCAATAAAGTTGTTTTGTTTAAAAGTTGCTCAATGACAGTTCTGTGCAGTTGGGATAATTTGTTCCATCTTCTGTCTCTGAATCCAAATTCCCTGTATAGCTTTGCTGCACTGCCAGCTCATATCCCCCATTGTCTTTTTTTTTTTTTTTTTTTCCTTTTCCCCCAGTAAAAATGATCTCTGCAGAATGATAGGTCTAGGCTTAAATTCTTTCCATACTCATTTGCCCACCCACTGAGTCAGAATGCCATCACAGTATCTAACCTCTACAAGCTGCCTCTGCTTCTCGCTGCTCCTATGCTTTCCAAGGTTTTTTTTCTCCAAGTAGAGGAGGTACCCTAGAGCTGCAGGAGCAGCCAGGATGGGGTGTTGAAAAGGAATGCAGCGCTCCCTTGCACATTCAGTCTGCATGCTTTTGCAGTTTCTGTGTACCATGTGCTCCAGCTTTTTCCCTGTGCAGATTAGTCCACAAAGTGAGAGAGCCAAAAAATCATGGGTGCATAATTAGAAGGATATTTTCAGGGTATAGAACTGCATCCTGACAAAGCAGTGGTTCTGAAAAGAACTTATGAGCCATGGTAGATAACCAGCTGAACATGAACTCTGTCCAGTTCTGTGACTGAAAGGGCTCACAAAAAATGTGAATGCATAAGCAGGTGATACTCCCTCTGTATAAAGCATTTCAGACCTCTGTTCAAGTACTGTCTGGTTCTGGTGTTTATACTTCTTTAAAAGTGAAGTTAGAAAAGCTACAGAGCGTTCATCAAAGAGCTATGGGAATTATTCTGAAGTCTGGAAAATGCATCTTATGCTGAATATCTTTCAATCTGCTAATTTTTCAAAGAGGGATAAAAAGCAGCTTGACTGTGGTCTCTAAATACATATACTGGGAGAAGATACTTGATACTATAGGGCTGTTTAATGTAGTAGGTAAAATCATAAGAGTCAATGGCTGAAAGATGAAGCTAGAAAACTTCAGATCGGGGATAAGTTGCAAATTTTGAACAGGGAAAACAATTGTTGGAACAATTTCCCAAAGGATATGGTGTAGATTTGTTTTCACTTAGTCTTTAAACAAAGACTGGATGTTATCTTAAAGGTGTTCTGTAGTTCAACCACAAATTATTGAGCTTAACTCAAGAATTGACTGAAATGTTACCACCCGTGTTATGTAGGAGGTCACATTAGATGGTGGTTGGTGATTTGTAGTTATTTCATCTTGGTGTCGTAAATTGACTCAGGCCTAGCCCCAGAAATGTTCCCAAGAAAGACAGCACTAATCCATAGATACAGCTAAGGGGTTCCAATGTCAAGTACTAAATGCAGGTAAAATTGCCTGACACTTGTACTTGTCCTCAGCTACCTAAACACCCAGTGTGCTGGTACACTTTCGCTCTGCTTCATGGGTCTTAGGCAGTTCCAAACTTTCCCAAGGTGTGCAAGGTACCAACGAGCTTTCCATGGCATTTGAGGCCTCAGTGAGCCACTCCAGAGGTGACACCTTTCTCTGCTACTGCCCTTTTGTGACCTATAAAAAAGCTCATCTGTTAAGTTTATTAGGTTTATTTAAATGATTTTGTCACCATGCAGTGACAGAACCAAATCTGAGACATTGAAAGAGCACATTGAAAATGTTATTCATTGGCAAATTGGGATCACATGTTGTAGTTAAATTGCAAAGGATTGCCCCTTAGGTCAGCCTTTTGCGGTGTCTACACTGTGCTGGGTTGACGGGAGAAACTCTCCCGTCAACTTACCTTATGCTTTTTGTTCCGGTGGAGTACCAGAGTCGTTGGGAGAGCGATCGGCAGTCAATTTAGCGGGTTTTCACTAGACCCGCTAAATCGACAACATCCCCCACCCCACCCCCTGTGGATCGGTCGCTGCACATCGATCCCCTGGTAAGTGGAGACAAGCCCTATGACAGTTAGATTTCTGCCAAATAAACATCATCATACTGCAATGCATCAGCTTTCATTTAACAGCATCTTTGTTTTCTTGTAGTTTGGAAGCCCGGATCAAAAGTTAGCCCTAGCAACACGCATACGTGGTCATGTTCTGCCATTAGCCCTACAGATGTATGGTTGTCGGGTTATTCAGAAAGCACTAGAATCTATCTCACCTGACCAGCAGGTAATTGTAAGTTAGAACAGTATTTTTTTTTTGTATTTTTTTCAACAAATCCATTGTGTACTCCCTAAAGATTTTCAGTTTTTACTATATTGTGACATATGCTTGAAATAAAATGAATATTTTATTAGTGTAATTCTTCAGATAAAAAAGATAATCTGGCTAGGTTTACAGTGAACATAACAATTTGAATATTACATTTGAAAATGCAGTTTTGCTGAGACAGCATCAGTGTAGAGAAGTGGATAATTTAGTAGTGTCCTTATTTTTTGCAGAATGAAATGGTGAAAGAGTTGGATGGTCATGTTCTGAAATGTGTGAAAGATCAAAATGGAAACCATGTTGTACAAAAATGCATTGAATGTGTCCAGCCACAGTCACTCCAGTTCATCATTGATGCTTTCAAAGGACAGGTAATGTTGTTAATTTCTCTACTTTCTCTAGGAGTTGCATCATTGACCCAAGGATTGCTGTATAATTTGCAAATACCAACAAGCGTTTATCAACACATTGGTGTCTCGTTTAAGTTAACATCGCATGTAACATCACTTTTTTTTTTTTTGTCCTAACTGAAAAAAATAAAACCCTGGAATTACATAGTTAATATGACGTAGAGTGAGAGTATATTGGGAATGAGGCCCTCTGAAAAGTACATCTGATCCTCTATGAATTTGATGGCAGAAACACTCAGCTTATTGTCAAGTTTTTCATTCCAGTTTAGAGACTGACCTGATCAGGTTTCCTTTGTCATACTTTATTATTTCAGTTAACCAAAGGCCATCTCTGATCTCTGTTCATGGCAATAGAAGTAACTGCAGTTATTACCAGACTCTCTTGTAAAGAGAGATTTATTTCTCCTCTGTCTGTTCCTATGTGCTTTACCTTAAGTAGTAGCAATTTCTTCCAAAGTTATCCACCTGATTCTAATCAGTTTTAATAAAACACCTTTATTAAATTCAATCAAATGTTCTCTGAGCCTGGATTAGTAGAGGTGTCTGATATGAAAGGTGACACTGGTCATTATTCCAAAAAATTATATGCCAAGGTTAATATTGTACTAAAGACAATACAGAAATCACTGCAGCTAAATAAACTTTTAGTATGACCACCTTGTACTTGTCTAGTCTGAAAAATATACCTAATTCAGACAGATTAGGTTTTATTTTAGTGAAGCACCGTACACATTTCTTTACAATATCTCCAACATATCATTCTCTCTCATGCACTTTACTGTACTGAGATGGATATTTTTCCCCTGTGATATTAACCTTTTATTGTGAATAGCAATACCATGACTTACCAAAATGATGGCTGATTTCACTTTTCGAGTCCCCTCACTGTTTACATCAAAGTCTGATGGGGGGAAGGGTGGAGGGGCTGGTTTCAGTGGTTTATAAATAGAGACCCTTTATAACGCTATTTATTGGCAAATCATGCATTATTCCAGGTGTAATATAATGTAGTAATTGAAAAAATGAAAAATACATTACAAAAGTGTTGTACAACAGAAGATAACTTTCATAGAATCGTAGAAATGTAGGGCTGGAAGGAACCTCAAGAAGTCGAGACCAGGCCTCTGTGCTGGCACAGGAGCAAGTAAACCTAGACCATCTATGACCTATGTTTGTCCAATCTGTCCTTAAAAGACTACAATGATGAGGATTCCACAACCTCCTTTAAAAGCCTGTTCCAGTGCTTTAACTATCCTTTTAGTAAGAGAGATTTTCCTATTATATAAGCTAAATCTCTCTGAGCAGATTGAACCAATTACTACTTGTCCTACCTTCAGTGCACATGGAGAACAATTGATCCCCATCCTCTTTATAACAGCACTTAACAAATTTTGAAGACTGTTTTCAGGTCCCCCCTCAGTCATCTTTTCTCAGTACTAAACATGCCCAGTTTTTTTAACCTTTCCTCATAAGTCAGGTTTTCTGAACCTTTTATCATTTTTATTGCTCTTCTCTGGACTCTGTCCAGTTTGTCCACATGTCCTAAAGTATGGTGCCCAGAATTGGATACACTACTCCAGCTGAGGCCTCACCAGTACTGAGTAGAGCGGGACTATTACCTCTCTTACATACGACACTCCAGTTAATACACCCCACAGTGATATTACCCTTCTTTCCAGCTGCATCACATTGTTGATTCATATTCAGTTTGTGATCCACTATAACTAAGGCTGCGAGTTTGTCACGGAGCTCACAGAAAGTCACAGATTCCATGACTTTCCGTGACTTTTGCAGTGGCCATTGTGCCTGGTTCAGGGGCAGCTCAGACAGCCCCTGCGCCAGGCACACTGGATGCTGCTGGGCACTCTCGGGCCACCACACCCCTCCTTCCCCTGCAGCAGAGTTGGGTGTGGGGGAGGGCAGAAGGTTGGGGCACGGGATGGGTGAGGTGGGCTCTGGGCAGTGCTTACCTGGGGGGCTCCCTGGAAGCAGTGACATCCCCCTTGCTCAGCTGCGAGGCAGAGGCGTAGCCAGACAGCTCTGTGTGCTGTCTCCACCCACAGTGCTGGCTTCGTAGCTCACGTTGGCTGGGAACCACAGCCAAGGTTTATTCATGGGTGTTTTTAGTAAACATCATGGACAGGTCACAGGCCGTGAATTTTTGTTTACTGCCCGTGACCTGTCTGTGACTTTCACTAAAAATACCCATGACTAAACTGTAGCCTTAACTATAACCCCTAGATCCTTTTTGGCAGTACTACCACCTAGCCTGTTACTCCCCATTTTGTAGGAATGCATTTGATATTTTCCTTCCTAAGTGAAGTACTTTGCACTTGTCTTTATTGAATTTCATCTTTATTGAAATTCAGACCAATTCTCCAGTTTGTCAAGGTTGTTTTGAACTCTAATCCGATCCTTTATAGCTCTTGCAACTTCTCCCAGCTTGTTGTCATGTGAAAATTTTACTCCTCAGTCCATTATCCAAGTCATTTAATGAAAATATTGAATCTCGCAGGACTGACCACTGCGAGACCCCCATTAGATATGCGCTCCCAATTTGACAGAAAACCATTGATAACTACTTTTTGAGTACTGTCTTTCAACCAGTTGTGCGCTCATCTTATAACAATTTCATCTAGACCACATTGCCCTAGTTTGCTTATAAGAATATCATGTGGAACTGTGTCAAAAGCCTTACTAAAATCAAGATACATCACATCTACTGCTTCTCCCCTATTCACTGGCTAGTAACCTTGTCAAAGGAAATGAGGTTGGTTTGCCATGATTTGTTCTTGACAAATCCATGCTAACTATTCCTTATAACCCTATTATCCTTTAGGTGGTTACAATTTGATCAATAATTTGATAATTTAATAATTTGCAGGCTATCTTAATTAATTTTAGCTTAATTAATTAATCCAAACTTCCAGGTATAAGTCTTTGTGTTCAATCCTGGCCATCACCTAAAAATTTAAGCCCTTAAATCAAACCTTCAAGGACATGTCTGGATAAGAATGTAAGTAACCAGAGTAAGCCAAAGATTTGACTGTATATTTTTAATATATACTTAAAGTATGTGCATGTAACAGTGATGGAATACAAAATTTGTAGCATAATCAGTTGCAGAATTTCAAAACTGTTTTATAAGATTCCAGAATATCCAGTTAATACATAAAGTTCCAGATTAGGAAACATGAGTGAAAAAATCTTTTTCTTAAATGTGATCAGTGCAGATGAAGACTCTCCAAGACCCTAGGTACATCATGTCATGGGCCTCTTGTGGGTTTGCCCATAGATAAGAGCATAAGAAGGGCCATACTGGGTCAGACCAAAGGTCCATCCAGCCCAGTATCCTGTCTACCGACAGTGGTCAATGCTAGGTGCCCCAGAGGGAGTGAACCTAACAGGTAATGATCAGTGATCTCTCTCCTGCCATCCATCTCCACCCTCTGACAAACAGAGGCTAGGGACACCATTCCTTACCAATCCTGGCTAATAGCCATTAATGGTTTTAGCCTCCATGAATTTATCCAGTTCTCTTTTAAACCCTGTTATAGTCCTAGCGTTCACAATCTCCTCAGGCAAGGAATTCCACAGATTGACTGTGCTCTGAGTGAGGAAGAACTTCCTTTTATTTGTTTTAAGCCTGCTACCCATTAATTTCATTTGGTGACCCCTAGTTCTTATATTATGGGAACAAGTAAATAACTTTTCCTTATTCACTTTCTCCACACCACTCATGATTTTATATACCTCTATCATATCCCCCCTTAGTTTCCTCTTTTCCAAGATGAAAAGTCCTAATCTCTTTAATCTTTCCTCATATGGGACCCGTTCCAAACCTCAAATCATTTTAGTTGCCCTTTTCTGAACCTTTTCTAATGCCAGTATATCTTTTTTGAGATGAGGGGACCACATCTGTACGCAGTATTCAAGATGTGGGCGTACCATGGATTTATATAAGGGCAATAAGCTATTTTCCGTCTTATTCGCTATCCCTTTTTTAATGATTCCGAGCATCTCATTTGCTTTTTTGACTGCCGCTGCACACTGCATGGACGTCTTCAGAGAACTATCCACGATGACGCCAAGATCTTTCTCCTGATTTGTTGTAGCTAAATTAGCCCCCATCATGTTGTATGTATAGCTGGGGTTATTTTTTCCAGTGTGTATTACTTTACATTTTTCCACATTAAATTTCATTTGCCATTTTGTTGCCCAATTACTTAGTTTTGTGAGATCTTTTTGAAGTTCTTCGCAGTCTGCTTTGGTCTTAACTATCTTGAGCAGTTCAGTATCATCTGCAAACTTTGCCACCTCACTGTTTACCCCTTTCTCCAGATCATTAATGAATAAGTTGAATAGGATTGGTCCTAGGACTGACCTCTGGGGAACATCACTAGTTACCCCTCTCCATTCTGAAAATTTACCATTTATTCCTACCCTTTGTTCCCTGTCTTTTAACCAGTTCTCAATCCATGAAAGGATCTTCCCTCTTATCCCATGACAACTTAATTTACGTAAGAGCCTTTGGTGAGGGACCTTGTCAAAGGCTATCTGGAAATCTAAGTACAGTATGTCCACTGGATCCCCCCTTGTCCACATGTTTGTTGACCCCCTCAAAGAACTCTAATAGATTAGTAAGATATGATTTCCCTTTACAGAAACCATGTTGACTTTTGCCCAACAATTTATGTTCTTCTGTGTGTCTGACCATTTTATTCTTTACTATTGTTTCAACTAATTTGCCCGGTACTGACGTTAGACTTACCGGTATGTAATTGCCAGGATCACCTCTAGAGCCCTTCTTAAATATTGGCATTACATTAGCTATCTTCAAGTCATTGGGTACAGAAGCTGATTTAAAGGACAGGTTACAAACCATAGTTAATAGTTCCGCAGTTTCACATTTGAGTTCTTTCAGAACTCTTGGGTGAATGCCAGTAGTAGTGAATGATGTAGTAGTGGTGGCAAGTGGCCCCCTTCCTTCTACCAAGAAAAACAGGAACAGTTGTGTGAGAGTGCCCCTGTTAAACTTACACCAGTAGCTAGGGTATCTGCTTAGCAGACTGGGTAATGCCCCGAGCACATTTCTGCTGCCACTGAGAACTGATGTAATCAGATGGCTCCAGGAGCTGGGGTCCTAGGCACAGATCTTTAGTGTTTGACTTTCTCTGGCTCTGAATGTGTTTGGAGGCTGAAATTTCTAATGCTGGAAGACACCACTTCTGTGAAGACTTCAGTACTTTGAAAAATAGCTAATATTCAATAACTCACTTTTGAAAAGTAATTTACAGCACACTTGTAAACTTCAGTATGTCTAATTTCAAAATTTGTAATCCTGTTGTTTTAAGGTATTTGTGCTTTCAACTCATCCGTATGGCTGCAGAGTAATTCAGCGTATTCTGGAGCACTGCACTGCTGAGCAGACTTTGCCCATTTTAGAAGAATTGCATCAACACACAGAACAGCTTGTGCAGGTTAGTGTACTCTTACGTTTCAATATGAAGTTACTATCAACTCTGTTTTTTGTTGTAGATTTCAGTTTCTTTTATATAACTGGCTGTTCCTTAATTGCTTAGGAGATGATAAAGCTTTGTTTATGCACTTTTGGTATAATGTAGGGTACAATGTTAGTTAACAGCATCCGTAGAATCAGCTTATAGAAATTTTTGGAGGTTTTATGACCACTGCAAAATTGGTGGCTTTACTGATGGTGAATGTGTAGAATTAATTTTAAACAGATTTAGCAAATAATGGTCTTTTCTTGGCAAATCACAAGTTTTAGCAAGGTTCAGATTTTGGACCTAAAATCCATAGAAGGACCATGAATAATTCTCAGTGAAATCTTGTTTTTTCTGATGTGCTCTTCTAATCATTTTGTAATGATCAGTTACAGTTACTAATTTTTTTCTCTTTACACCCATACCAGTTGTAGTTCTCAAAGTGAATACAAAAATGCATAAGCCATATGAGTTTCTCAGACGGAACCACAATAAGAAAACTGAAATCTTTTTATTTTCAGGATCAATATGGAAATTATGTTATCCAACATGTGCTGGAGCATGGTCGTCCTGAAGACAAGAGTAAAATAGTTTCAGAAATAAGAGGAAAAGTTTTAGCTCTGAGTCAGCACAAATTTGCCAGGTATTACAATGTTCTCAGTGTTAAAGAAAGGTTCACTAACCTTTTTAATGTTGTTTTGGAATTGACTTATTTACGTCAGTTGCTGAGGAAAGGATTTAATTTTTCTGCCTTTGTTCAAAGCTGATTAATATTTTGCCTAGAGCTTCCATTTGCATGAAAAAGTAAGACTTTTGGTAAGAAGAAAATGTTCCATAGTTGAACAAAACACATCAGAATTTTCCACAAAATGTCTGACAGCTGGGCAGCGTGCCCATCCAGAGATCAGCCCAGGGAGCTGGCGAGCTGGGGAACAGCCACCCAGCTCCTTGGAGATCTGTGGGTCCTGGAAAGCATGGGCTCCGCAGCAGCCCGCCCACTAGGCAGGCCGATGTAGAACCAGGGACCTTTAGAACCCTGGCTGCCAAGAAGACATGAGCTTGGGAGCCAGGGCTTCCAGATATTTGGCTCCTCGTAAGCCCACCCAGGGGGCTGCCGACGAGCTAGTGGCTTGGGAGCGAGGGATTTTCAGGCTCTCAGCTCCCCATCAGTCTGCGTGAGGAGTCAGGAGCCTGGAAACTTGGACTGCCTAAAAGATGGGTAGGTGAGCTGGTAGGAAACCAGGCAGGTTTCACACAATATTTGGAACTCGAGTCATTTTCCAGCAGAAGAATGTTGAGTTGGAAAATTTCCTACCAGCTCTAATTTTGACCATCTCAAACGTACAGTGGAGTCGCATCTTACATGGGGGTTAGGGTAAAATCAGTGTGTAAGGTGAAAATCACGTATAGTCAAAATTACCCTTGAAAATTCATTAAATCGCCCATAAAGTACATTATACACTTCATCACATTACGATTGGGATCGGCATCCGTAGCGCTACCTGTCCATGAGAATGTAAGCCTTGTGTTTGTGGCCTTGAAACAGCGAATCACGCCTTGGTCGAGAGGATGGAAGTGGTATTAGCGGGGAGAAAGATGACTTCAACTTTGTTATGTGCAAACCGGAGTGCCGCAGGGTAGCCAGGTGCATTGTGTACATCAGCAACACTTTAAAGTCAAGTCCTTTCTCTTCAAGGTAACCCTTGGCCTCCAGAATGAAACACTTGTGGAACCAATCCAGAAATAATGCTGCCATCACCCAAGCCTTTTTATTTGATTGCCAGAACACAGGCAGGAGATTTTTGTTCTTGCCTTTTAGGGCATGGGGATTTGCAGCCCTGTAGAGCAAGCCCGGCTTTATTAAATGCCCAGCTGCATTGCCACAAAACAACACAGTCACATGGTCTTTAGCTGCTTTAAAGCTAGGGGCTTGTCTTTTTGATTTCGAAGTGTAAGTGCAGTTGGGCATTTTTTTTCCAGAAGAGCCCAGTCTCGTCAGCATTAAAAACTTGTTCTGGAAGATAGCCCTTTTCTTCTATGATTTTCTTTAATTGTTCGGGGTAGACTTTTGCTGCCTCTTCATTGGCAGATGAAGTTTCACCAGTAGTCTGCACGTTTTTGAGGTTGAAGCGGTTCCTAAAACTGTTAAGCCAACCTTGGCTAACTTTGACTTCCTTCTCATCAGAAGGCTGTCCCTCTTCGGCGGGAGGTTTGAACAGGGCGTAAAGGCTAAGAGCCTTTTCTCGCAACATGTTGCCATCGATAGGCATATGTTTATGGTTCATGTCTTCCAGCCATAAAGTTTAATGCCTTTTCAGTCTTCACTAAAGTCTTATCACACACCTGGCTCGTCACTGTAGCAATTATTTGAGCACTTGATGCCACAGCTTGACGAATTTCTCTCTCTCGAATCTTGATGGCATGGATGCTAGATTCGTTGTGGCCATATTTACGTGCTGCGTTGGAGACCGATATACCGTCTCTCAGTAAGTCCAACACAGCCAGTTTTTCCTCCAGCGTTGGAACAGATCACTGTTTCTTCAGTTGAGCACCAGATGAAGTAGTTGGCTTGCATTTAGGGGCCATGTTGTACGAAAAATACGTACAGTATCTTTAAACACTAGAATCACACTCAGCGCAGCGAGATGCTTACACTATGAGAGGCATGTGGGAACTGAGACTGACTGAGGGAACAGCAGATTCACGTCTCCCATCTCACACTAGCTCCGGGGCATATGCTCATTGAATGGAATTGTGGGCGGAATCGCCTGCGCTATTTACAGGTATCTTCTTTTTCTTTTCTTTTTTTTTTTTTGCCGAGCGCGTATAGTTGAATTTGCATAAATTAAATACGTGTACGATGCGACTCACCTGTACAGATTATCAGCATTTTTTCCACACAAAAAGAAAGTCCTTTAAAAACTAAGGAAATTAATCTTTTGGCTTATATCATGCACTTTCAATATTTAGTACCACAGTCATAATGTATGTATAAAATACTCAGATGTGCCAATCCCTATTCAAATAAATTAGAAAGTAATATCCTAAAATAATATTCAAAACCTTTTAAACCTATAAAACACAATTACCTTATTTTTTTTCAGCAATGTGGTAGAAAAATGTGTAACTCATGCATCTCGTGCTGAAAGAGCTCTACTTATTGACGAGGTTTGTTGCCAGAATGATGGTCCTCACAGTGCCTTATACACCATGATGAAGGACCAATATGCCAACTATGTTGTTCAGAAGATGATTGATATGGCTGAACCTGCGCAGCGGAAGATTATAATGCACAAGGTACATAATATATATAGCTTCATCAGTGTTGGGGGGGTTTTTTCCTCTACATTCACGTTTCCTGTCACCTCTTCTTCGTACATATTTCTGAATTTACCGGAATTTCTGTAGAAGCCACCTATCCTGTAGGTTCATTACCCTTGTCAGGAAGGGGGCATTTATGGCTTAGTAAAATAAAATAAAAAGCACATCCTTTTTTTTATTTTTAATTATTTTAAATGTCTATAGTCTGGTGAAAGCAGGATATAATTGGATCTTTGACAATTCATTTAGTTTCTACAGATTTCTGTTTTGAGCCTTGAAAACAACTCCTAACAGTTATGTCTAGTATGAATCTCATTTTTATTCTTTTTAAAATAAACCTGACTTTTTATATTAAACATAAAAAATTTCTATCCAATGCCCTTGTTATATATTTACTTTAGTATACATTTTAGAAAATCAGCAGTTTTGAAATTTTCTTTCATCATGTGGCAGTCACTAGTATGAATGGTTGAGTCATCCTCATCTATCACTTGCACAAGTAGTAGCTAATCCAGATGCCAGCTTTCCACACTTAAGGTACGTCTGTCTACACTGCAGCAGCTCCCTGTTGCAGGAGTCGTTCCTTGTGGCAGGAAAAGGTTCCAGGCGCGGGGAGCTGCTGGAGCTTTTCCCTTCCACAGTGAAAGCCTCTGGCAGCAGGTAGAGGCTGTGGCAGAGGGAGAGGTAGTGGGGAAAACTGCTGCCGAGCCTTTCCCCTTTCGCCTCTCTGCCAGAGCCTTGCCCTCAGACACCTAGCCACACACCACAGTGTGGCCACAGTCTGCTTTTTGCTGGAGGAAGAAGCAAAGAAGCGTGCAGTGTAGATGTAGCCTTAGTTCTTCCTCCTTGACATGCAGACAAGCTTCTTAGTTGAGAATATCTAGAGATGGAGAAAATCACAGTTAATCTACACTACCCTTTTTAGTGTCCCATTCAATAGCCATTGAAGTAATTGTGCTTGAACTCTTGATTACTCTGGCATATTGAATGGCTGCCTTCCTGGTGTTGGCACATAACAGAAAAAAATTAACAAAGTAAACAAACAACAGTTTTCTCTTTTATTGACATGCTCCGAATAATTCATTTTTTCACATTTAAATAAACAAAAACTTGAAGACAAATATATTTAATAGAAATTAAACTACATTTAGATAGCCAGTACTAAACAAGCTTGGAATTAAATGCCTGTAATAAGAAAAAGGCTCACTTGGGCTTCTGGTTCTTCAGAATCTAATTTGAAATCTTTCTAGAAACTTTCTAACGTTTCAAATATAGGGCTCCACTTGAAAATATTTAAATTATTCTGAATTACTTGTAGATAACTTGTATCTGAAAATCTGTTAATCTTAACTAGATTTTTCTTTTTGTAGATTCGACCCCACATTACAACTCTGCGTAAATATACCTATGGCAAACACATACTGGCCAAGTTAGAGAAGTATTACCTGAAGAACAGTGCTGATCTGGGGCCAATCGGAGGACCACCAAATGGGATGCTGTAAAAGACGATACATACAGGCAGCAACTTGAATGAAGAAAAATTTCATTGTGAATTATCAAAACCCACAACTTAACTATAAATGTTCTGATTTTTTTAAATCTATTTATTGACTCTGTTCATCCATTTGTAAAATTTTTATTGTTCTTGTGTATATTTTTGGGGAGTGAATTATAAAATATCTCCAGCCCTGGCCCGGAGACCTATCAGATTGAACTGCTGACAAAGCACAGAATGCCTGTATATGATGTAATTGTATCAAAATAGCTGTCACATATTTTGTAAATTTTTACCTTGTAAAGTCACTGAAAAATAGTTTTTAAAGGGAAAAAGTACATTATTCTTTTAATACACTGGCTTGCAATCTGGTAGGTCTACCCACTATCACAGCACAACAGGTTTCTAGAGTTGTAAATAGAATGTCTTCCCCCCCTCCCCCCTCCGTGTGGAGTCTTTTATACCAGATTAAAATTGATCAACTGCATAAATATTATTTAACATGTTACAAAGTTAAGTTGTATTTTGGTGGTTCACAACATATTATCCAAATAGCAAAAAGGGCACGGCAAACTAAAATAGGGATTGAAAAAACAATGGGAACTTTAAAGACAAGCATCCGTCATTTGCTGTGGACATGATTTTTTTAAAAATGCAATGCCCTAATATTTTCTCTAGCAATGTATTAAAAAAAAAAAAGTGATGTATATACTTATATATTGTTGTACAAGGTAGAGGAATAAAATCATGGTGGTACTTCCATAAAATAAAGTACTGTCTGAATAGAGAATAATCCTGCATTAACTTTACAGTCAGTTTTGCTATGCGGGAAGAGTAGAGTTTTGTATTTTTTTAATTTGCATATAGAATTGTAACACATGATTTGAAAATGTTGAGCATTTATTTTGCTTTCTCACAGTAGATGCAAAAAAGTAGGTATTGATGGAGGAGAAAAGGGGCCACTGAACAGTAAACTTGATAGCTCAACATGTAAGCATGATTAAATATTCAGATAGCTTTTTTGCTTCCTATAAATATATGCATTGTATACGTGTAGTTAATAGGTGTAAGTTTACAGTTTGAAAACAAATCTCTTGTTTCGATGTTTATTACAAGCCTTGCTAATTTAGTAGTGATGCTTACCTTGGTTGTACAGATGTACATTTGTAAACCTTCATGCTGTAAATGTAATTTGTTTTACCCCCTTTGGGGACAAAAATTTGCATTTTAGTGTATATTCATATCCCCCTCCCCTCTTTGCCTTGGCATATAGTGTTGTATAATGTAAATTTATTTCAACAAATCAAGAGTGATTTTTTAAAAATTCTATCTTTATATGGTTTCAGAAATATGAACCAGCTTTCTTTTTATCTATTGTGAGAAACATTATGTTTTCTTTATAACATAGCTGTTGATTCTGTTAATATGGACATTTTGGGAAATGAATCAATTGAAAATTTAAGTCAGGATAATAAGAATAGTAAGCAAGAAGTGGACTGAAATATTTGGTTACCCGAGAAACCAATGCTTCTTCCATCTTAATAAATGTGGCATGATTTTTTTGTACAGAAGAGTACTGTATTTTTGAATAGCCTACTCCAAACCTAAAGCAAATATGTATGATACTGTCAATTTTTTCTCTGGACATATGACATTGTAACAGTAACATGAAGATGATGTACATTTACAAGCGGCCTTATGTACATTTCCCAATGATCTTTTTAAGGCAGAATTGTGACCATATGTGTATAATTAAAATCCTTTTTAATCCTTTGCCTATGGAAATATTTTGGAAAAAAGCTTACTTTCCGTTTCTGAAAGATGAAGAAAGTGCTTGTATTTTGTTGAAGCAAGTATTTTGTGTAGAACATTAATTTTGATGGCATAACTTTTTTTTTTAATCTACAAGCTATTGGGTTCTATGTCTTGAGCTTTGATCACATAAATCTGTTATGGTAAGGCTCTGATGATGAGGAAAAAAGAACCAGCAGTGGTATAATCTTGTATATAGAGTTCTGTCATCTTACTGTTCATATCAAAATCTACAGAAGTTTCCTTGCAGCATAAAATTTTAGGTGTTCTATATTTTTTGTTGTATTCTTGTAGCATTAATTTAACAAAACAGCTTGCTGAAGGTTAGTCTGGCCTACATCTGAGACTGTGGATCTGTCATTAATGCCCCCCTCAGTAATCTAGTGGTTTGCTTCATAAGCACAGTTCTAATTTCCATTCCAGTTATTTGTTGCATGAAGATTAGTTTTGAGCACCAGACTTTCTCTCTGCTAGAGGCAGAACCCCAATCATCTTGAGTTGGGGCTTTCCCTGAAAATACATAAAACGGCCTTGAAGATTCTGCTTTACTGGCACAGGAGATGGGAATCCAAAGTTTCACTTTGAGATGATATTTTGCAATTTCTCTATTCTGTCCTTCGTACAAACTGTGTGCATATGTTACAACGTACAATGCTGACATTCACCTCAGTTAGTGCTACGCTGAACACGATGCTGCTGGGTGTGTTTATAAGAGATGCAGCATGCACTCTTATGCAGCAGCTGACCTCACCATTCCAGTACTCCCAGCCCCCTGCCAGCCTCTTCTACCATGGTTGGTTTTAAACAGGGTCTTCAAGCTGTAACACATTCAGCAGCCACTGAATCATCTTCTCCCAATCACTTTCATAACAGAATTTTTTGACCCAGAAGAGCTGCAAGCACCTGAAGATCAATTCCCTTTCCCCCCCCTCTCCTTCAATACATAGTAAGTGTATTGAGGTTTGGATAGAACCACTAGGCTTTTTTTTCTCAAGTGTCTCCTTTTGATACGGATTGTTTATGGACCAATTTGTCGAGTCTGATTAGGTCTGTCTCCTGCTCCTTGTGGTTCATAATGAATAATGTAATGTTCATTTGTATATGCTGTAAAAACAAAATGAAAATGTGAATAACACTGTGAAATATACCTGGTCTTGTGTTTTTCTGTAGGAAACAAAACATTCTTTATACCCTCAATTACAACTACATGAATTGCCCGCTTCCTAATTCAGCACAGCTTCAACAGTGGAAATATATTTATACCTCTCATAAAAATGCAATGTTCAGATTAAAATTCATAGTCTAGTCACTTTGTTTCCTGTTCTTATCAACTAATAAAGTTCTAATGGAATAGTTCCAATTAATTGCTTCAGACACTTCCATCAGAAGAGGTAAAGCATGGCCTTTGCAGTATGAGTCCTATATGTGACTTCTGGATCTGGATGGTTTTTTACTAGTAAGAGTGAGTGAGTCATGAAAGGGTGCAGAGACTTCAATCCTCTGCCTCACTCTTTCGGTGTTCCAGGTAGGCTCTTGGCTGACCATTGACTCTATTATTTTCCAGTAATCTAGTTTAGCTCTACATGTGGCCCCCAAGGGACAAATTTGCATAGACCAATATTCTAATGTATCCTAATGGAAATACAATTTGTGGGCATTTGCCGTTTCCTTATTCTAATTATTGAATTAAAGGTTCTTCCTTCATATATTTCAGATGTCAGCTACTGGGGCTTAGTCACCTAGGCTCAAAGGAATAGACACAGTTTAAAAGAAAAAAAAACCCAGTGCCATTTGATTAACAAGCAAGTGCCTTTTCAAAATTAAAAGTTCATTTGACAGAACAGTATATATACTATTGACACATGCTATTGTAATCACACTTTTTTGAATACTGTTGAAACTCAAGAACTTTTCCAGCTCTCATCACTCGATTTGACATGTAGAATTATTAACATTTTCTGCAGAGCATGATAATCTGGATCTTCCACAGCTTTATATAACTTGTTTGGAGACTACCTAGGTCTGTTGGTTAAAAGTATTGAAGAATAAAGATGAGATTCATACTAAACAACTGTTAGGAGTTTTTTTCAAGGCCCAAATTGTAAATGCTGTTAGTAAAATGCTTGGCAATTGATATTTTATAGAACCCTTGCTCAAGCACTGTAGTGTTTCTTTGAGAATAATGCTGGATTAAATGTACTGTCCAAAAAATCCATCCATCTTTCACTTTGAAAATCCCACTGTTCTTAAACTGAAGTACTTTCTGTACAGGATCTCTTAACTACTATCCAATACTATGATGATGAACACCATAGTAAAAGCCCATAAACTAGAAAACTAGCACAAAAAAGGTTCTGCTTCTGTCTGTGTATAAAGGTACTTACCCTAAAATAGGTTACTTCAGCCTGCAATTTTAAGTCTCCAGTTTATTACTAAGATTTAGAGGACACCATAGACAGTTTGCTCAGTGCGTAGCTTTGCTCTGGTAATGTTATGTACTGTTTAGGTTCTTTGATTGTCGCATGGATTCCACTTCTGGTGTGCATGCAAGCTGATTCTTTTTGGCTAGTGCTGTCCAGTAGGCTCACAGCTGCACCCTACGTGTTCTCCTGCTCCTTCACCTGAGGGCATAAAGGCTGGAGCAGGCCCAGCTGTCCCTCAGTTCCTTATCACCCCTGGCAGCAAAATGAAACCTCTGCAGTGGTCTGCTTACTCTGTACACTATGCAGTCTCGTTAGGCAGGTGGTGCAGTTAGAAGGGCTTTTGGTGGTTTATTTGTTTACACCTGCTTGGGGGTTGGGAGGAGCAGCTGCTGCTTGATACACCTTGTACTGGGCCCCAAGCCAATATGATTGAAACAATCCCCAAGATTTAAAACTTGCCCCTCTTGTGAGGCTGCTATCCCACTCAGTGATGGGCACTCCAGGCACCTTTTTAGTCTCAGCAAGGGATGCATCCTTGAAGGATGGTCAAATCTATCACTCAGTGGTAATGCTACCACTGAACCAATGAGCTTTCCTGTTCACGTGAAGAGTGGGATTAGAGGACAGCATACAAGGTAGCTATGGTGCAGGGTGGTGTTGGTGGCCTCTGATACAGAGGAAATCAGACTAGGTGCTCTCTTCTCACCTTAAACTCTATGACTGTGACTCTAGCTCCCTGCTTGGAAGAAACGTTATATTCGTTTTCTTTCTTCCCTTCCAAACAGCACTGGTGTCCCCCATCCGTACACCTCACTCTCCTTATGAGCTGAGAATGGGGAAGAACACCTGCAGAAAATGGAAGACCAATTGATCCAACTGCAATATATTCTTCCTCCCCTGATGAGGCAGTCATCTCTTGTACTCCTCGGCAGCCACCCGCCTTTAAAATCTTCCAAGACCTCTTCTGATACATGATAGTCACTGTGGAAATTCTGGTGGAGGTAGTGCAAGAAAAATCTCATAAATCACTGAACATTCTTCAAGTGCTGGTCCCTAGAGCCTCATGTGGGTGTACACACGGGCCATGCGCCTGAATCTGGACATTCTAACAAGCCATGTCCGTTAGCCTACACATGCGCAGGAGTTCTCATGCCCCAGACCAAAGGCATAAGAGGCAGCGTGGGCTGACACCTCTCCAGTTCCTTCTTATCACTGCATGGCCCGAGTCAGAATCCCTGTGTCCACAGATTTCTCCAGCCTTTATCCTTAATAGTCTGTAAATGTGTACATACCTAGATTAATTATTTTTTATAATCACATAATTAGAGTTTGAAGTATAAGGAGTTCTGTCCCCGTACCAGGGACTCCCTCCACCCAGTCTGGGACTATGCCCAGAGTCTTAGGGTTCAAGAACTGCCTCCCCTGGTCTCTCTCCCTCTCTGTGAGCAACCACCACCACTGTCTCTGCTGCTTGGGGGAGATGCACATTGCTGCAAAGTGCAGCATCTGCCACTTGTTTCCACCAAGAACACATGAAGCTCATGAGCTTCGATTAAGGAAACACCTTATGCAGAAGGCTATGAGGCCTCATTGATTCAAGACAAGGAGATTACCTCCCACCCATACATCAGACAAGCAGCGCTCCTCCAAGCACAAGCTTAGGAGAGGAGTCTACAGCTGGGCTCTTCTTTCCGAGAGTGTAGTGACACTCATGGTTATAAGGACAGATCCCTATCCAGAGCTGCACGTAAAAGAAGGGATCCTCCCTGAGCCCATCCTTACCAGGTGAGCCTTTGTGTGTGGATCTGATGGGTCTAGAACTGCAAAAGATACCCCAGGGTGGAGGGTAAAGCATGTTGTTTAAAAAAAAAAAAAATCCATCAGTGGCTCTGGCTTCAAAACACGAGGACTGACACCTGCCAGCTCCATCCAGAAGTATTGGACTGATTCTTCCCTAGTACCGGATGGTCCTTCAAAGAACTGCCCAGCTACAACTTCCTGGGATACATTGGAACCATCGCTCCCAACTGCTGGAACACCCTGAACACCAAGTTGTATGGACACCTACGCTACACTAGGGGATATTTTCCTCCATTACTCTCAGTGGCCTCTGCGCTCTGGCCTGGACCTCCTGAGGGACACTGCCACACTGGAGGATGAAACTGCATCAGTGACACTAGAACTATCCCCTCTCCAAACCTTGGGCAGGAGCATCCACCCACTAGTACTGTCAGTCTCACCAATGGAGAGAGAATAATTCTCAGACTCGGGTGGGTCAGATATCCCAGTCAGTCCATCTCCTTATAGAAAGCTGAAGTCCTGGTAGTCAGAGATCTGAATGCCTTCCCCAAGGACCAACAGTACCCAGTGCAGTGGGGTCCCTCCTCCCCATCCAGTCGATGCCTTACTGGGGTCTCTGGAACCTCTATGGGAGATGCCCTGATGAGTACATGAGTCATACCACACTTCTCCTACTTGGCACCCACCAGAGCTGTCAGAATATAAGAAGGAAGATGTTAACCTGCATCTGCAGATAATGACAAGAATCTCCTCATCTCTGGATGAAACACTTACTCCATCCTCACCATCTCCGCCAGATGAGCAGTCAGTACCAGGAGCTGCTTCAGAGAATAGCTAATGACCTCTACATACCATCGGAGGAGGTCCAAGACTCTCAAAACTGGATCCTGGATATTTTGCAGCTTACAGGTCCATGCACAATGGCACTCCCAGTTAATGAGGCCAGCATGGAACCAGCCAAAGGGATCTGGCATAGTCCCACCCCATGCACCCCCTACTACTAAAAGGGCTAAGAGAGGTTATTTCATCACCGACAAAGCGGCTTAATGTCTTTTCTCCCACCCAACTCTCTGATTCTACAAGCAGCCACAGAGACAGCTAGATTGCAGCATCCCAAGACCACTCTGGCTGACCAGGACACAAAGAGGTTGGACCTTTTGGGAAGACAGGTAATTTCTTCCACAAGCCTACAATGCTGTATCACTAACTATCAAATTTTGTTAGCAAAATATGACTTTAACAATTATTCCAGTCTTCCCAAATTTAAGGAAAATTCCCCCGATGACAGAGATCCATTTTCAGCCTTTCATAGAAAAGGATCTGCGGAACAGCTGGGCCTGCTCTGCCCTTGGGAAAGGAACACAAGGACATCCAGGGTGAAGGCGCAGTCCAAATGGATATTATGAGCCAAAAACAATCTGATCTCACATACATGTGGCACTTGCATGCCAGAATTGGAATCCATGTGGACAATGTACCTCAAAACCCCCAAGTTTCTGTATGGTAAGCAACCATCCTGTGATGGGGCTTATCCCCCACCATCTGCAACGCAAGGGAAAGAATCCTAATTAGTCATGTGCTGCAGCTGGGGGGTGATAAACAAACAATTGCCTACCATCCAGGAGAGGTGGAGCTCAGTTGCAGGGAGATTGCAGAGGAGCCAGGTCTTCCTGGAGGAGAGATGTCCTGGGATAGGGTTTAACAGATGGGAAACAACACAGGAAGAACTCTATAGGAGCAGGTTAGGCCCCCTGCAGGGGAAGCCTTGAGGTAGGGACAACAAGATGGAGCCTGAGAAGGTTGAAGGGATATTAGTTTGGAGATTTGTTTGGGCTAGTTTCTGTTGCCCCGGAAGGGAGTTAATCTTTTGTGTGACTTGGCTAGAGGGCCAAGCTACAGAATACTCAGAGGGGGAGCTGGGAGCAGATGAAGGGTGAAAAAGGCCATAGTACATCCACATCTTGAATACTGTGTGCAGTTGTGGTTGCCCCATGTCAAAAAAAGATATATTGGAATTGGAAAAGGTCCAGAAAAGGACAACAAAAATGATTAGGGGTATGAAATGGCTTCCATCTGAGGAGAAATTAAGACTGGGACTTTTCAGCTTGGAAAAGAGACTACTAAGGGGGGATATGATAGAGGGCTATAAAATCATGAGTGGTGTGGTGAAAGTAAATAAGGAAATGTTATTTACTCCTCATAACACAAGAACTAGGGATCACCAAATTAAATTAATAGGCAGCAGGTTTAAAAGAAATAAAAGGAAGTATTTTTTTTCCCACACAATTCACAGTCAGTCTGTGGAACTCTTTGCCAGAGGATGTTGTGACGGGCAAGACTGTAACAGGGTTCAAAAAAAGACCTAGATAAGTTAATGGAGGATAGGGCCATCATTAGCCAGAATGGGGTCCCTAGCCTCTGTTTGCCAGAAGCTGGGAATGGGCGATGGGATGGATCACTTGATGTTTACCTGTTCTGTTCATTCCCTCTGGGGCACCTGGCATTGGCTGTTGTCAGAAGACAAGATACAGGGCTAGATGGACCTTTGGTCTGACCCAGTATAGCTGTTCTTATGAATACAGCTCAGCTGTTTGGACAGTGTATTGATTTATTTGACTCTGCTTTCAGCTGTAACCTGAATGGAAGTTACCCCAGTTATAGACAGTGTTACAAACTCTACTTATCTGAATGTCTAAGCAGGCTTAAAAGGATTAGACTTTTATTAGAAAATGTCAGTAAATGTTGATTTCACTGTACATACACACAAACCCATGAACAAATATTTCCATCGATAATAGAAATTTACATAGACAAAGAAAAATGCTGCTCCAGAACATATTTTGTCATGTGATGTTGACATTGTGTGTTTTAAAGGTGAAGTCTAACTTGTTGAATCAGTGTTGACTGTAATTAAATAATTGTCTGACACCCTAATTTTCTAAACATTTGCACGCATGAAAATGTAAATCAATAAAAATAAAAAAATCCTTAAAATTTAGTTTTGTTCAACTGTAAAAATTCAATAATTTAAAAAAAAATGCTTAAAAATAAAAATTGAATTCTGCCAAGCCTGCTGAAGTAGTTCTTAGAGAAATGTTTGTAGTCATCTGGAATGCAGCTGTGTTTATGTGTTGAGCATTTGACCAGTAAAATCTCACGAAGAGTCATTCTTAGGTGCATTTGCTGCCTCCAGATTATATCCACACAAGCAATTAAAACATGACATAGTGCCAAAGTATTACATTAGTGATGCAGCGGAAAATAACTCTGCAATTATTTAATAATGCACAGCAACACTACTGTCTTCAGTTGGACCTACAGAGGGAATTTCAGGTAAGCAGATTTAGTTATTTAAATTGGAATTTAGCCAGGATCAGTTTTAACACTCTTACACTTGCAAGAAGTGCCATAATTTTAGGAGAAGCAGGTATTATGGCAGAGCAGTCACAAAAACCCTTATATAAGGTTGTGTCAGAGCTGAGTTTAACAAGTTATTACTTAACTTGGAAGTTAGCAAGGATGCCAGGTTTAGCACTTCTACTGTTGTACAAAGAGCCACAGGATTTTCAGCAAGCACAAATAAATGATCAGGACCTTGGTTTTAGATCTCATCATGGGTCTCCTAAAGAAACTGATCTTGGACTCATTTTAGGGCGTTTTTTCCCATCCTTTACTCCTGCTGTTTACTGATGGTTATCCCCAAAGTCCAGTAAAGCATAATGTTTGTGAATGTTCTCTTCCTAATTATCCTAAATGATGACTCTTACCATCGTTATCATACTTCATTTATAATTTGGAAGGCACCTACTCATTTCCTTTACATAGTATTGCATGTCTGTGTGATAAACGATGATTTTACTTATATCTTGCCCCAGGGCTGTAGAAAATGTATCCCAGCCCTTTGCTGTCATCCTAATGTTGATTCAGATACTGCACATTTGGGCCCCCACCCATCCAGGTTTAGGAAAGTTTTTCTCTGTCAATGTATTAGCTGCTCTCCTTTCTATTAATGCCTGAATCGTGTCACAGCATCCGTTCCTTCTATAAGGATACCTGAAAAGTTAAAAGCTAGTCCTGTTCTATCTGGTCAACTCCGTTATGGCTGAGAGGAAAGCAGTATAATACAGAGTTTTTTTACACACTGGTCAACACATCACCGATGGTGTGGAGAGCACTTCTAGGAGATCCCTGCAGAATCTGCTGTCACGGGTAAGGTAACCATTAATCACCAGAAAGGGATAGTTGCCATTAACTATGAGCCTGAGCCTAATTCTAGCAAGAGCTGAATACCACCTATTCCCACTGGCACTCAGCACCCTTCAAGATTGATGCATGAATACTGCCTTGATATTACTACTTCATCTTACCAAGCACTCAGGTTGCCCCTGCGACTGGCAAAAAGGGAGGAGGGAATCTTGCAAGTATGAAAAGGTTTGAGCCCCACTAATATAATGTATAAAAGGAGAGGAAAACCATTTTGAAATAAAGCAACACTTTGTAACCAGACAGTGCCCCTGATTCTGCACACACATGCATACCTGCTAACTCTAGTCGTGTGAGTTGTCCCATTGAAATAAATGGCAAATCAGATATAACCTCAAGTTTGTGGGACTGGGAGCCACTGGAGTCTTGGTCAGTGTTTTAATTATGAATCTTGTTTTCTAAAGATTTATAATTGTCATAAAAACATGCTCCAGGCTGAAATGTAGCTTATGTAGTTTCTGTGTAAAAGGAATTTTTATTTGCATGTTCAAAAGCAAAATATCCACCCACTCCATTTGGCTGTGTAAAACATGACAATGAAAGCATTGACACATTTCTGGAGCTGTTGAATTGTTTGTGATTCTGTGGCTTAAAAAATAAAGGTTGGTTGGTTTATTATTTAAATCTAGAATTTTGCCTTTGTTTAGCTAGTTGTTAATTGGTAGGTGGTACAATTATTGGAGCCATAAACCTATCAATCAGTCAAATACCTTGCATTTATATAGAGCATTGGATAAGGTTAGGTGTTTGTTACAGCTCTTGCTAATCCCCCCGAACTGGAATGATAGATTAATTATTTGTAGCAGTAGTATAGAAGTGCCTAGGAGCCCCAGTCATGGAGCAGGACCCCAGACGGCTAGGAGCTGTACAAACACTGAACAAAAGAAGGTCCCTGCCCCAAAGAGTTTACAATCGAAGTAATAATAATTAATCATTACTACCTTGCACTCTAAGGCCCCAGTCCTGCAATCAGTTCCTATACAGATATCAGTGAAGTCACTGGGCCTCCGTACTGATGCAGGGAGGTGCCCATACAAATCCAGTTATAAGGTCAGGACTACATAGTACTCTTCATCTAAGAATCACAAAGTGAATATATACTATTATCTCCATGTTACAGATAGGGAAACCGAGGCACAGATACCTGAAGTTTCTTGCCCAAGGTTGTACAGTTGCTGAGTCAGGAACAGAACCCAGGACTCCCATGATCTACCCCCTAGCTAAGTAATGACAGGAGTAGTGCCTTATTTACTATACAGGATCAATAGTGGCTAAATCCTCGGCCCAGCACCCAGCTGGACACTGGGCAGATGCATGAGGGGAGGGGCAGATGGTAGAGAACTGTTGAGCCACCCTCTGAAGACTACTGAAGTAGGCCTCCACAGCCCTGGTGTGCCTGCCCTCTGTTCAGTGAAGCCCCTAGCAGGGCTGCTCTTGTGCACCCTCTGTGCAATATCACAGCCTCCTCGTGGCAGAGCTGAATTGTGCCATTTCATTGCCTGGGCAAATTCCAGTTTGCACTCAAATTTATTTAGAGGGATTATGACCCCAAAGACTTGGTGACCATAAAGAGCAGGCAGACATGAAGGACTCAAGAGGAATTGCTCGGATCTATTTTATCAATTATTGGTACATCACAAATACACTAAACAGACTGGAAGGGGGCCTTTGGGCAAGAAAACAATTAAAATGACTTTCCATAAGATGCTTTGATATTACCTCTTGGGTAAATAATACCTGGTTTCAACACTAGTGTCCAACACTCATAGATCAGTGTGCCAAAGTGAAGCCTAACAGGGTAACCAATGCTCAGCAAGATGGCAAAAGGCCTGACTAGGAAAGACACAAACAACTCCAGTGGAGAGTTGGTCCTCTCTCATAGCTAACGCACGCAGAGCCAGATCCAAAGCCCACTGAAGTTAATGGGAAGACCCTCCCCTTATCATGCATGAGGGACAGGCACAATCTAGCCCTGTATTCACTGCAGCACCTCTGAAAACCAGCCGCATTATAATTATTTATAGAATATCATATGCGTGTGGAGTGCAGCTGGTCTTCTGTCAAGGAAGTTCTACTGGAATAGGAAGAGAAATGTTTGGCTAATAACATGGTAGCATATCAAAAGGCCACAACTATAACAGAGTTCAAAAAAGAATTAGGTAAGTTCCTGGAGGATAGGTCCATCAATGGCTATTAGCCAAGATCTTCAGAGACACAATAGCTATTAGCCAAGATGGTCAGGGACACAAGATGGTCTGGGTGGCCCTCGTCCCTGATTGACAGAAGCTGGGAGTAGATGACAGGGGATGGATCACTTGCGGATTACCTGTTCTGTTCATTCCCTCTGAAAGCACCTGGCATTGGCCATTGTCGAAAGACAGGATACTGGGCTAGATGGACCTAGTCTGAGCCAGTATTGCTGTTCTTATATTCTTTATCACTAGTGTGTGTGTCTCTGTATATATGTGATTTTCAGTGTCCACCCAGAAACTTCCTCAGTGCTGAAGTTCTCATCAGCAGGAACCAGACAAAGTCAATGGATGCCTCTGAATTATCTTCCTCAGAAGGTTGAATTGACAGTGTCAGGATCTGAACACATAGTACTAAAGGAGCTTAATTAATCTACAGCTGAGGCTTAGATCAGTTCACTATGTGTAAACTGAGAAGGCTCTTGTGGGTTTTTGCAAGACTTCTCTGCTTTGAAGAAGAACAAAATGTTCACCATTTCCACCAGAGCATTTTACTGAGGAAAAAAGGAAGAATATTCCACCTTAGAGCTAACTACACATTCAAACCCAGGGGAATAACCAAACAAACCTGTTTTGCACTCCCAGGAAGTGAAAGACAAGCAAGAGACAGATGGAATTGCTCAAAGTCATGACTCATTGCAAAGAGGGTTGGACAAAACAAGCCAAGGCAGGTATCATTATGAATAGGTTTATACTCCCAGCACACGTAGACAGACTCACACAAGCTGGCCTCAAGATAGTGTGCTAAAAATAGCTGTGTGGCCATTGCACCTCTGGCAGAGACTCAAGCTAGAGATGCAAGCTCTAGCCTACTTGGCCCCCGTAGCCTTGAGCGGCTAGCCTAAGTCTCCACTGAAGCCACAATGTCCACCCAGCCATTTTTTAGCACAGTAGCTCAAGCCTTGCAAATGTGAGTCTGTCTACCCACGCTGCGAGGCTTTCTCCCAGCTGCATCATAGACATACCCTATGAAACCATAGTGGGTGGTTTCAGGTGATCTTACCCTAAATTGTGGTCTGCTGTTGAAGGAGTCAGGACTAGTTATATTGACATCATTGCACAATACACAAAAGGACATCATTGTGCATCAAGCACAAGAGGACATTGTTGATTAACTGAATGGGAGCTTCCAAGGCATTACAAAATGCAGAGGGTGCTTAACAGTCTGTCTGGCAACCCCATACTTAGCACATAGCTACAACAGAGCCTTGAGAACCGCGATAGCTGCAGTCCCCTAAAAACTAACTCCAGAACTACTTTTTAACATCCACTTTACTAGAAAGACCATAGCAGAAAGTAACTACAGATCTTTTCCAGCTGGATAATGCAATCTAACTTCTAGTGATTGGCTATATCAGACCTTGAGAAATCAAATAATTCAGTGGTTTAGCAGCAGAGATCCAGATCCATAAAAGGACAGGTGCCTAAGTCCAAAATTTAGGCGCCACTGAGTTCCTCAAAACTCCTGCTTAGCCGCTATCTAACCCTGTAGGCGCTAATATCCCTTGACACCTAATTTTTTACTGTAAAAGTCCCCTAGGTGCTTCAGTTTCTGCCTCTGGGCATGCACACTGCTGCCTCACTCCAAGTATGGGGATGCCCATCTCACACCGAAGTCCCAGCAGGATCCTCAAACCGGTTCAGAGAGTCATTCTCCTGTGGGGCCTGATCAAGTAGGTGTATTCAGAACCTGCCTACCAGATCAGGGCCCATTCAAAATCCAGCTGTAGGAGAAGTCACCTCCCTTACAGTTTGTAGCCAGCAATCAACCAGGATGTAGAAGACCAAGGTTCAATTCCCCCTTCTACATAATGGGGACAAAAGACGTGCACAAGGGTTTTCTAGCTCTCAAGACCGTGCCATGACCACTGAGCTATGGGATAGTTTGATGTATGTGAAAAGGCTGGTGAGGAGGTCTCTCAGTCACTCCTGTTGAAGCTGTTCTACTTTAGATAAATACTTAAACAATGAGTAGGCTGGAGATAGAATGAGCATGATTCTAAGGTCTGGTGGTTAGAGCACTCACATAGGAGATCCAGGGTCCAGTCCCTCACCTCCAATCACTATTTAATTATTTATTGAAAATGGAACAACTTCAACAGGAAAGACAGAGCCCCACATCAGAATACCCCAGAGCCAAGACACACTCCTGAGAGATGGGAGACCACAGTTTAAATCTTTGCTTCCATCAGGCAGATGGAGAAATTGAACCCCTGTTTTCCACCTGCTGCATGAGTGTTGGGTTAGGTTATATACAGACCACTTCCTCCTTCATTAGTTGCAGAAAACATCTTAGACACTTGATATGAGGGGAGACTTCACAGCTGTTGATCCCAAGCAGAGGGAGGTGCCTATGTCCAACCCAGATATAGGTGCCTAAATACTAGAGGGGGATTCGGGCTTAGGACGCACCCTCACATCAGTAACTCCCATTGGCCAGCTCTGGGGTCTCCCCACCTATCCACTTTTGGTGGATCCCATTCTAAGGCTATCATCTCTCCCCACTCACTGTACAGGGAGAATGGGTGCCTAACTCAGGCTTTGTGGGTTCCAGTGGTTTTCTAGGCATCCAAGTCCCTTTGTGCATCTGTGCCCCGGTGTTTTACTGAGGCAGAATAGTCCCCTAAGATGCTACCAAAGGTTTGAGCAGACTCTTTCCTAGGCTTGTTTGTTTATATTTTGTGTTGATGGTTAATGACTGGTTGGATTTGTGTTTTATTGCTGTTGACTTCAAACGGGAGGATGTGGTTTTTGTGGCTGCCCCAAGCCACAAGAGAGGCCACTAGGGGGCCTGAAAGGGAGAAGCATAAAAGCTCAAGGCTAGCAAAAAATAAAGTTTGCTCAGCTATAAACCCTCACCCTGATCTCCTGAGTCTCTTTATTCAACAGTTGCCCCACCCCCACAACTCGCCCAGTGCTCCAGCCCACCCAAACACTGGATCATAGGAGACCACCTTCAAGCACACTGTCTTGTGGCCCTATAGGTGCGCCTCCCTCAGCTCCCTCTGGGTTCTTTCAATCATTTACTCTGAGCACTTCGAACAGATACCGCCATTTGTGAGGGTCTGATGTATTAACTCTGACAGAGTACAAACACCTCTTCTTTAGCCCCTCAAGTCCCAGCCATTCTGGCAGGGCCCCCATGGGGAACGACTGTAAAAGACAGGAGGGGGGGGTCAGTCCCCAGAGCGAGGCACGGGCCAGGGGCAAGCACAGCGAGGTGTCGGGGGAAGTCGGTCCCTGAGTGAGGCGGGGCAGGGTCAAGCACAGTGGGGTGGGGGGGATGGGTCAGGGGCAAGCACAGCAGGGCAGGGTGGGGGGATGGATCCCTGGAGCGAGGCAGGGGTCAGGGAGGCAAGCACAGAGGGGCGGGTGACAGGCATACAGGATCCCCCTCCTGGGGCAGTGTGGATCCGGTACCTACCTCTCTCCGCTGGAGCCGGGTCCTTGGGAGCCAGTTCTCTCTCTCTCCAGCTGAGCTGCAGCTCCTCCAGGCAGCAGCAGCTGCTCTTCCTGCCCTCATGGTGGAAAGGCTGATTGCAGTTACCTCTGTGACCAGATACTGCCAGGTTCACTTTTCAACCGAACTTCCGAGTCAAAAACTGGACACCTGGCAACAAGGGCGCGGGAACAAGGGGGCGGGGGGAGTGGGCCATGGTCCCTTCTTTTTCCCCTGCCTTGAGGGTGAGCACCGGGGGGAGGCAGCAGAGAGGAGCAAGCGGTGGGGAGGGCCTTGGAAGCAGAGGCAGAGTGAGGGTGGGGCCTCAGAGGGGGAGGGGCCAAGCAGGGGGCGGGGCTATGGTCCAGACACCTATTCCCCCTGACCCTTCTAAGGAGCTTCTGGCACTCCTGCCTGGCAACCTTCCGAGTGTGGGCCTGGCACGACGGCACCATTGGCAACCCAGTACAGCCTTCCGGGGTATGTATAAGGGTTCAGGTAGGCTTTATCTCCAACACTTAGGTGTCCCCAGCCCAGCCCTCCTCCGAGAGCTGAGTTGTAATTCAGGCCAGTTAACAGCTGTGGCAAATTAACACACGGGCCCATGCCCAGGGGCCCTGGTGAATTTGAGGGCCCTGGCAGGAGTGCCAGAACAGAAGCACCAGAAGTGAGGGGGCCCATCAGTGCCAGAACTGTGGGACCACGAACTGCTCCTCTCCTCTTTCCCCTGGGCCCTGCTCCCGCTCTTCTCCCCAAGTTCCCGCCCCTTGGCCAGGCGGGAAGTCAGAGCCAGGCCATAGTAAGAACTGCCCAGGGAGCCCGGGCTGGTGTGGGGAGCCCTTGATGAGGCTGCCCTAAAAGATGGCCACCAACTATCTGGGTGGAACTGGAGCACGGGGGTGGAGGGAAAGCACTGTGCTCCAGGCCTTCCATCCCCAACTCCCCACTGTGCTCCAGGCCACACAATGCTTTCTCTCCACCCCCGTGCTCCAGTTCCACCCATATAGTTGGTGGCCATCTTTTAGGGCAGCCTCATTTTCACATATGGAGGGTGTAGGGAAAGTGTGGCCATCTGGCCTGGCTTCAGCTTCATTGTTGGCAGTCTGAATAAGGGGAATACAACAAAACTGAAGCCAGGAATAGGAAGAGCATGTGAAAGTTTGTTTTGTTTTTTAAAGAAACAAACATTTTGCAAGACTTGCAACAAAATCATAGAAATGTAGGGTTGGAAGGGACCTTGATATGTCATCTAGTCCAGTCCCCTGCACTGAGGCAGAACTAAGTATTATCTAGCAAGGCCATCCCTGACCCATGTTTGTCTAACCTGTCCATAAAAATCTCCAATAGTGGAGATTCCACAACTTCCTGAGGCAACATATTCCAGTGCTTAACCACCCTGACAGAAGTTTTTCCTAATGTCCAACCTAAACCTGCCTTGCTGCAAGGTAAGGCCATTACTTCTTATCCTGTCCTCAGTAGTTAAGGAAAACAATTTATCACCCTCCTCTTTATAAAAAACCTTTTACATACTTAAGGACTATTATCATATCCCTGCCTCAGTCTTCTCTTCTCCAGATTAAACAAACCCAGTTTTTTTCAATCTTTCCTCATAGGTCATGTTTTCTAGACCTTTAATCATTTTTGTTGAACTCCTTTGGACTTTCTCCAATTTGTCCACATCTTTCCCAAAGTGTGGTGCCCAAAACCGGGGACACTACTCCAGTTGAGCCCTTATCAGTGCTGAGTAGAGCATAAGAATTACTTCTTATGTCTTGCTTACAACTCTCCTGCTAATACATCCCAGATGTTTGCTTCTTTTGCAACAGTATTACATTGTTGACTCACATTTAGTTTATGATCCACTATAACCCCCAAATCCTTTGCTGCAGTACTCCTTCCTAGGCAGTCATTTCCCGTTTTGTATGTCTGCAATTGATTATTCCTTCCTAACTGTATGACTTTGCATCTGTCCTTGTTGATTTTCATCCTATTTATTTCAGACCATTTCTCCAGTTTGTCAAGATCATTTTGAATTCTAATCCTGTCATCTAAAGTGCTCACGAACCCTCCAAGCTTGGTATTGTCTACACACTTTAAGTGTACTCTCTATGCCATATTCAAATCATTTATGAAGATACTAAACAGAACCAGAACAAGGAAAGATCCCTGGGGGACCCCACTTGATATGCTCTTTCAGCTTGGTTGTGAACTGCTGATAACATTACTCTTGGAGTATGCTTTTCCAAACAGTTTTGCACCCACCCTACAGCAGGTTTGTCTAAGCTATTTTTCTCTAGTTTCCTTATGAGAAGGTCATGTGAGACAGTATCATGAAAGTTTTGGCAACACTGAAATGTACTCTTGGGTCTATTAAGCTTTTGGATGACAGTTGTGGAACCAGATTCTCCTTCTGTAGCAGGTTTCAGAGTAACAGCCATGTTAGTCTGTATTTGCAAAAAGAAAAGGAGTACTTGTGGCACCTTAGAGACTAACCAATTTATTTGAGCATGAGCTTTCGTGAGCTACATCCGATGAAGTGAGCTGTAGCTCACGAAAGCTCATGCTCAAATAAATTGGTTAGTCTCTAAGGTGCCACAAGTACTCCTTTTCTTTCTGTAGCAGGATACTTGGAAGATTGGACCTATTGGGTCAGACCACTGGTCTACCTAGCCAAGTATCCAGTCATAGAATATCAGGATTGGAAGGGACCTCAGGAGGTCATCTAGTCCAACCCCCTGCTCAAAGCAGGACTGATCCCTGACTAAATCATCCCAGCCAGGGCTTTGTCAAGCCTGAACTTAAAAACTTCTAGGGAAGGAGATTCCACCGCCTTCCTAGGTAACACATTCCAGTGTTTCACCACCCTCGTAGTGAAAAAGTTTTTCCTAATATCCAACCTAAATCTCCCCCACTGCAACTTGAGACCATTACTCCTTGTTCTGTCATCTGCTACCACTGAGAACAGTCTAGAGCCATCCTCTTTGGAACCCCCTTTCAGGTAGTTGAAAGCAGCTATCAAAGTTGAAAGCAGCTATCAATCTTCCAACAGCAGTCTTCCAACAGTGGCCAATGTCAGATGCTTCAGAGGGAATGAACAGAATAGATCTATCATTTGATAATTCTGTTCAAATGATCCATCCCTTGTCATCCAATCACAGCTTCTGACAGTCAGAGGTTTAGGGACACCCAGTGCATGCAGTTGTGTCCCTGATTATCTTATCTAATAGCCATTGATGGATCTATCCTCCATGAATTTATCCAGTTCTTTTTTGAACCCAGTTATACTTTTGGCCTTCATAATATCCCCTGGCAGGAAGTTCCAGAGGTTGACTGTGGATTGTGGGAAGACGTACTTCCTTATATTGTTTTAAACTTGCTGCCTATTAATTTCATTCTGTGACCCTTGGTTTGTGTGTTATTTGTTTATCCCTTTCTGAACCAGCTGAGCAGCGAACAGCACAGCAGCTAACAGAAGGAATTTGCCTGGGATCTGCCTGAGAGGAGGTACGCTAAGGGCTGCATTAAGGAGGCTGTGTTGGTGAGTATCTGAGTGTTTGTTTGTTGTGAGTATTTGAGTGTTTGTTATGAGGACAGTTTGACCGTGTGCTTGATTGGTTGTTTGAAAAGGGCGGGAACTGGGAGTGCTTTGTTCCAGGTGAGCCTTAAGTGGGCCTGACTGTATAAAAAGCCAGTCGGCTGCAAACTAGCTGAGCAGCAAACAACACAGCAGCTAACAGAAGGAGTTTGCCAGGGGAGAGCCCGTTTAGGCTTACATCTTGCCGAAGTCTCTGAGTAATTATTACAACTCCTGAGGAAGCTCGTAGAAGGAAGGTAATATGGATGGGGGGTATTCAGCTGTTGTGACCTGCACTGGATGTGCTATGTTTGTCTTTCTTCCACAGGACAGAAGCGACTTTGTCTGTACAAAGTGCAAGTTGGTCACCACATTGGAAGAGAAGGTTCAAGGTCTGGAGCAACAGGTATCGACCCTGCGTTGCATAAGAGAAACTGAAGATTTCCTGGACAGACGTCAGGATATGCTTCTACGGGCACAAGGTTCTGAAGATTCAGAGCAGGCCGCACAGCGGGGACAGGAGGACGGTGAAGAAATTTGGCATCATGTGACCTCCAGAAGAAAAAAGGGGAACGTCCATGTACCAGCAACGCACATACAGGTAAGCAACCGTTTTCATGTTCTCTCCACAGGTACGAATGCAGAGAGTGGACCAGATGATACGTCTGAGGGAAGGGAGCAGAAGGAGACTCCACCGATTGGAAGGCATGAGATGCACTGTCCTAGGGTTGGGGGTTCCACGACCACTGCTCCCAAGAGAAGGAGGGGTGGTGGTGGTTGGGGACTCTCTCCTCAGGGGGACTGAGTCATCTATCTGCCGCCCCGACCAGGAAAACCGAGAAGTCTGCTGCTTGCCAGGAGCTAAGATTCGCGATGTGACGGAGAGACTGCCGAGACTCATCAAGCCCTCGGATCGCTACCCCTTCCTGCTTCTCCACATGGGCACCAATGATACTGCCAAGAATGACCTTGAGCGGATCACTGCGGACTACGTGGCTCTGGGAAGAAGGATAAAGGAGTTTGAGGCGCAAGTGGTGTTCTCGTCCATCCTCCCTGTGGAAGGAAAAGGCCTGAGTAGAGACCTTTGAATCATGGAAGTCAACGAATGGCTACGCAGGTGGTGTCGGAGAGAAGGCTTTGGATTCTTTGACCATGGGATGGTGTTCCAAGAAGGAGTGCTAGGCAGAGACGGGCTCCACCTAACGAAGAGAGGGAAGAGCATCTTCGCAAGCAGGCTGGCTAACCTAGTGAGGAGGGCTTTAAACTAGGTTCACCGGGGGAAGGAGACCAAAGCCCTGAGGTAAGTGGGATACCGGGAGGAAGCACGAGCAGGAGCGCATGAGAGGGGAGGGCTCCTGCCTCATACTGAGAAAGAGGGGCGATCAGCGGGTTATCTCAAGTGCCTATACACAAATGCACGAAGCCTGGGAAACAAGCAGGGAGAACTGGAAGTCCTGGCACAGTCAAGGAATTTTGATGTGATTGCAATAACAGAGACTTGGTGGGATAACTCACATGACTGGAGTACTGTCATGGATGGATATAAACTGTTCAGGAAGGACAGGCAGGGCAGAAAAGGTGGGGGAGTTGCACTGTATGTAAGAGATCAGTATGACTGCTGTCAAGTTTCCTTCCCCACTCTGAACTCTAGGGTACAGATGTGGGGACCTGCATGAAAACCTCCTAAGCTTACTTTTACCAGCTTAGGTTAAAACTTCCCCAAGGTACAAATTATTTTACCCTTTGCCCTTGGATTTCCACTGCCACCACCAAACTTTATCTGGGTTCCTGAAAAAATGGAGTTTGGACCCATCTTTCCCCCCAAAATCCTCCCAACCCTTGCACCCCACTTCCTGGGGAAGGTTTGGTAAAAATCCTCACCAATTTGCATAGGTGACCACAGACCCAAACCCTTGGATCTTAGAACAATGAAAAAGCCTTCAGTTTCCTTACAAGAAGACTTTTAATAGAAGTAAAAAGAAAAGAATCACCTCTGTAAAATCAGGATGGTGAATACCTTACAGGGTAATTAGATTCAAAACACAGAGAATCACAAAAAAGACACACAGACAGGAATATTCATTCTATTCAGCACAGCTATTTTCTCAGCCATTTAAAGAAATCATAATCTAACACATACCTAGCTAAATTACTTACTAAGTTCTAAGACTCCATTCCTGTTCTGTCTCCGGCAAAAGCATCATACAGATAGACACAGACCCTTTGTTTTTCTCCCTCCTCCCAGCTTTTGAAAGTATCTTGTCTCCTCATTGGTCATTTTGGTCAGGTGCCAGCGAGGTTACCTTTAGCTTCTTAACCCTTTACAGGTTGGAGGATTTTTCCTCTGGCCAGGAGGGATTTTAAAGAGTTTACCCTTCCCTTTATATTTATGACAACTGCTCAGAGCTCAAGTATGAAACTGCAGAAAAACCTGAGAGTCTCTGTATTAAGTTTAGAAGTGTGAGCAACAAGGGTGATGTCGTGGTGGGAGTCTGCTATAGGCCACCAGACCAGGGGGATGAGATGGACGAGGCTTTCTTCCAGCAACTCGCAGAAGTTACTAGATCGCAGGCCCTAGTTCTCATGGGAGACTTCAATCACCCTGATATCTGCTGGGAGAGCAATACAGCAGTGCACAGACAATCCAGGAAGTTTTTGGAAAATGTAGGGGACAATTTCCTGGTGCAAGTGCTGGAGGAACCAACTAGGGGCAGACCTCTTCTTGACCTGCTGCTCACAAACCGGGAAGAACTAGTAGGGGAAGTTAAAGTGGATGGGAACCTGGGAGGCAGTGACCATGAGATGGTCGAGTTCAGGATCCTGACACAAGGAAGAAAGGAAAGAGGCAGAATACGGACCCTGGACTTCAGAAAAGCAGACTTTGACTCCCTCAGGGAACTGATGGGCAAGATCCCCTGGGAGAATATCATGAGGGGGAAAGGAGTACAGGGGAGCTGGCTGTATTTTAAAGAGTCCTTATTGAGGTTACAGGGACAAACCATCCCGATGTGTAGAAAGAATAGTAAATATGGCAGGCAACCAGCTTGGCTTAACAGTGAAATCCTTGCTGATCTTAAACACAAAAAAGAAGCTTCCAAGAAGTGGAAGATTGGACAAATGACCAGGGAAGAGTATAAAAATATTGCTCGGGCATGCAGGAGTGATATCAGGAAGGCCAAATAACACCTGGAGTTGCAGCTAGCGAGAGATGTCAAGAGTAACAAGAAGGGTTTCTTCAGGTATGTTAGCAACAAGAAGAAAGTCAAGGAAAGTGTGGGCCCCTTCCTGAATGAGGGAGGCAACCTAGTGACAGAGGATGTGGAAAAAGCTAATGTACTCAATGCTTTTGTTGCCTCTGTCTTCACGAACAAGGTCAGCTCCCAGACTACTGCACTGGGCAGCACAGCATGGGGAGGAGGTGACCAGCCCTCTGTAGAGAAAGAAGTGGTTCGGGACTATTTAGAAAATCTGGACGAGCACAAGTCCATGGGGCTGGATGCGTTGCATCCAAGAGTGCTAAAGGAGTTGGCGGATGTGATTGCAGAACCATTGGCCATTATCTTTGAAAACTCATGGCGATCAGGGGAAGTCCCGGATGACTGGAAAAAGGCTAATGTAGTGCCCATCTTTAAAAAAGGGAAGAAGGAGGATCCTGGGAACTACAGGCTAGTCAGCCTCACCTGAGTCCCTGGAAAAATCATGGAGCAGGTCCTCAAGGAATCAATTCTGAAGCACTTAAAGGAGAGGAAAGTGATATGGAACAGTCAGCATGGATTCATCAAGGGCAAGTCATGCCTGACTAATCTAATTGCCTTCTATGATGAGATAACTGGTTCTGTGGATGAAGGGAAAGCAGTGGACAAGTGTTGTTCCTTGACTTTAGCAAAGCTTTTGACACGGTCTCCCAGAGTATTCTCGCCAGTAAGTTAAAGAAGTATGGGCTGGATGAATGGACTATAAGGTGGATAGGAAGCTGGTTAGATTGTTGGGTTCAATGGGTAGTGATCAATGGCTCCATGTCTAGTTGGCAGCCGGTATCAAGTGGAGTGCCCCAAGGGTTGGTCCTGGGGCTGGTTTTGTTCAATATCTTCATAAATGATCTGGAGGAAGGTGTGGATTGCACCCTCAGCAAGTTTGCAGATGACACTAAACTGGGAGGAGAGGTAGATACGCTGGAGGGTAGGGATAGGATATAGAGGGACCTAGACAAATTGGAGGATTGGGCCAAAGGAAATCTGATGACCGAATGGCTCGGCAGCAGTTCTGCAGAAAAGGACCTAGGGGTTACAGTGGACGAGAAGCTGGATATGAGTCAACAGTGTGCCCTTGTTGCCAAGAAGGCCAATGGCATTTTGGGATGTATAAGTAAGGGCATGATCGTTCCCCTCTATTCGACATTGGTGAGGCCTCATCTGGAGTACTGTGTCCAGTTTTGGACCCCACACTACAAGAAGGATGTGGAAAAATTGGAAAGAGTCCAGCGGAGGGCAACAAAAATTATTAGGGGACTGGAACACATGAGTTATGAGGAGAGGCTGAGGGAACTGGGGATGTTTAGTCTGCGGAAGAGAAGAATGAGGGGGGATTTGATAGCTGCTTTCGGCTACCTGAAAGGGGGTTCCAAAGAGGATGGCTCTAGACTGTTCTCAGTGGTAGCAGATGACAGAACAAGGAGTAATGGTCTCAAGTTGCAGGGGGGGAGATTTAGGTTGGATATTAGGAAAAACTTTTTCACTATGAGGGTGGTGAAACACTGGAATGCGTTACCTAGGGAGGTGGTGGAATCTCCTTCCTTAGAAGTTTTTAAGGTCAGGCTTGACAAAGCCCTGGCTGGGATGATTTAATTGGGGATTGGTCCTGCTTTGAGCAGGGGGTTGGACTAGATGACCTCCTGAGGTCCCTTCCAACCCTGATATTCTATGATTCTATGAAGATCAGCCTCAGAGCTGATCTAAGCTGTTGCAGGCATGGGTGGCAGGTGAACCTCAGGCTCAGGCAGACTAGACCCCAGCCCAGCCCACCCCTTCTGCCTGAGGTCCCACCCTTCCCAACCCTTTCCCCTGTTGAAGTCCAGAGCCCCCCTGCATGGTCCCCAGCCCCAGAGTGCCAGGTGGCATGGCCCTGAACTCTGGAGCAGCAGGCAGGCAGTACAGCCCCTAGCCCCGGAGCTCCGGGTGGCATGGTCCCCAGCCCCAGAACTCCACCTCCACTGTCCGGAGTCCCTGGGTGCAGGCCAGCCCCCGCTAGCCCCAGCTGCAGCCCACTGCCCAGGGCCCCAGCCACAGGGGAAGAGCCACAGAGCGCCAGTGGGAAGCAGGAGAGGGTCTGGGGGTGGAGCGTAGGTGGGGCAATGCAGGGCTGTTTCTGGAGGCTCAGATACCCCCCCCCGCCTTTGATACCTGCCACCCACAGCTGCAAGGGTAATTTCTCCAGCCCCGGATCCCCAGCTCACAGCAATATTTCCTTCACATCCCCTTTTCCTGGCTACACTTCATCCACATCTCCTATGCTGGGGGCTGTGGATGGCAAGGATGAGGAATTCCCCTCCCCAGTGGTATTGCCCTACCATCTCATTTAGCATCACTTTACCTTACTGTAATATAAAATGTGGTTGTTGTGGGACCCAATTACTCTCCTTAAGATCAATGAGTGTTTTGTTGTTAACTTCAGTAGTAGCAGAATATGACCCTCCCCTTGTAAATTCCTTTAAGATTCTTAGCTGAAGGTTAAAAGTATTCTGTAAAGAAACACCATCATAGCACAACAGTAGGTTTTGGAAAAACAAGCTTTTACAAAAGCTTAATCCAGTAGAAATATTTTCATGATTTAAAAAAAAAAATTCAAATGGGAAATAGGCTTTTTGAAAACAAACATTCCCTTGCCATGTTTATGACCAAACACTGCACCAGTGCAGTAAACCTGACAGGGAAAATGACTGGAAACCAACTGAAACTGACTAACTGAAACTGTCAACTGAGCCTGTCAAACTGAAACTGACAGAGTCCAGTCCTGCAAACACAATAAGATTAAGCATGTGCAGGAGTGTTTGCCGGAACCAAACTTACTTTATTTTAACTGTCCAAGCTCAGAAAAGTGCAATAAAATAAAAATCAAACAGTACAATTAGTGACCAAATAAATTTGATGTCAAAGTTAATATTTAATAATGTACAGTTAGTTCTCTTCTTACACAGACCAGATACTTTTTTAAATATAGTTTTTGACCTGGCATTTGTCACAAATCTAGTATGATTTTATTATTTAAGCACAATTTTAAAATGTATTAAGACCACAAAGTGCAGCAGCATAGTTTAAAATAAATCAAACTGATGAGACTACCTAAAATGACTACCTAATGAAAAGACGGGTTTCAGAGTAGCAGCCCTGTTAGTCTGTATCTGCAAAAAGAAAAGGACTTATAGCACCTTAGAGACTAACAAATTTATTTGAGCATAAGCTTTCCTGAGCTACAGCCCACTTCATAGGACGGTGAGAGAAGACTGTCCCAGGCAAACAGTGAAAGGCAACAGGTAGCCCTGGAGAAAGCACTGTATAAAAACATGACTTAATGAAGAGTTCTATGTGAGCTGGAAAACTTATCTCTCTCACCAGCAGAAGTTGGTTCAATAAAAGAGATTACTTCACCCATTGTCTCACTAGTAAACAACAATGCAGAAGTGGCTCTCCCTTTTTGCAGGAGAAAAGAAAATGATTACAGTTCAGTGGGTTTGTAATATCATTGGATCACATGATGTGGGAGCGTCGCGACCATACATAATGACTGTTCACAATTAGATCTAAGGGGGGAGGGGGAAGTTGCGGCGAAAATAAATAATTAAATTAAAACATCATATGGTAAAAGAATGATTAAATTCACCTCCGAGTTCTTAAGCAGGAAATGCAAGATTCAAGAATCAGAATGCACATTTTAAGGGGGAGGAAGGAGGTAATATATTTTATTAGACCAACTTCTGTTGGTGAGCCAGACAAGCTTTTAAGCCACACAGGGCTTCAGTAGGTAATTTCCCTCCATCACTTGCATTAGTCTGTTGTTCAGGTTTTGCTTCCCTATTGCTACTATGTGTCAGCTTTTTAAAAATATTCACGAGTGTAGCATTTTTAAAAAAAAAGGGGGGGGGGGAAGGGACGCTGGAGAGTGCTGGAGATTTTCCAGACCGGGTCTGGGAGACTGGGTGCGTTTGTTTTTGTATCTGGAGAATGAAATGTTTGGGGGAGAAACTATTGTTATGCAAAGTAAAGCTGGGAATGAAATAACAGGCTAACTGGGAGAACAATGCAAACGCCGATTGCCCGCAGCTAAAAGGACGTGTGAAATCAGAGGGTTGAGTAAGACCGTGCGTAGGTGAAGCAGGTAATGATGAGGCAGTGATTTCGTTAGGAAACAGCCCTTGAGGAAGCGCTATTAGGCGCTGATTGCTTAAAGGTGGTGAAGGCGAGAGAGGAGGGGCGTGGCAGGAGTGGGTGGCGCTCGCCCTGAGAGCGGTGCCGGAGGGGGCGGGGCTGCGGAAGAGGGCGGTGAATGGTGATAGGTGAAGGTTGTTGCATCGGCCGTATTAGAAGCCAGAGCTGGGCTAGGTCAGCTCCTTGCAGCTGCGGGCGGCTGAGCGAGCACGTGAAGCGGAGACCCCGGGAGCGCCCGCCAAGGAGGGAGGATGGTAAACGTGTCAGCAGTGTGGCTGTTAGCCCTCTTCTTGCAGGCAGCGTGCTCGGTGAGTCCGAGGCGGCTGGGAGGGTTGGTGGGATGCTGGCCTGGGGGGGAGGGGGGAGTATCTGCTGTGCCCGATCGCTGGCGTGCTGTGCCCCGGGGTGCATGTGCCGTGGGGGGACAGGAGCTGGGCAATCTCCTCCCCCGCCCCCCAACCCCTCTGGGGAGGGTCAGCCCTTTTATACGCTCCAAAGCCCCCCCCCCCCCCCCGGGCCAGAGCCGGGCGCAGTTTGGCGCTCGGCCCCCTCCGCTGGGGGAGCAGAGGCTGTGGTCGGGGCGGGCTCTTGGTGTCCAGCCCCCTGGAAGCGGGCTCGGGGGGAGGGGAAGGGAAGGGAGGGCTGGTTGCTTCACTTCACCCCCTGCATTCAATTACCCAAAGCGGCTCCATATGTTGCGAGGCTCCCAGTCCCGCGCTGGCAGGAAGCGCTCTCCGGCTGCCTTGGCAGGAGCTGCCGGCTCTGACCCAGCTGCCTCCTTTCAGCAGGTTATTAGAGCCGCGCCGCGCCCTCCCCTGCCCCGGACTGCTGGCTGGCACCCAGAGCCCGCTGCAGCCCGGCCCGACGGGCTCCGTCCAGAGCAGCGCCCGCCGCCGCCTCCTAACCTGGCTGGACTGGCCTGCGCCGGGTCCTGCCCCTCCTCTAGCGGGCCGGAGATTTGCTCCGGCCTGCGCGGAGTTCGCGCTGCGCGGCGGCGGAAAGGGCCGCCGAGCGCTAAGCCAGGCGCGCGCCTGCTGCGGGGCGCCCCGGGCAGCGGCCAGGTGGCTGCTGTCGGCCGCCCGCACGAGGCGAGGCCGCGCCCCCCCCCCAGGCAGCCGCCTCAGTAAAATGCCAACTCGGAGGCAAGACGTGCGCGGCAGAAGCGGGGGGCACTCGAATCAAACACCGCCTCCCTCTGGAGAAGGAGGCGGGGAAGCTCCGCTCCCTGCGCTGGGCTAAGCGATAAATAACCTCGTTTAGCTCCTGGCTCTGAAATGGCCACTTAAAGCCAGCCTGCAGATGCGGGGGAAACTTCCAAGCGTTCTCCCAAATCCAGCTCTTTTCTCGTGGACGCGTGCTCAGGCTGTGGCGCTAAAGCAGAAAATCACGTGGCTGGAGTTCCCAGGCCTAGCCCACCTTGCGTGGGTGTCTTTCCTATTTTAAATAAAATACTTAGTGGCTAACATGATGATTAAAACATAAATAGATAAATCTCTTCCCCAATCACCCTGCTTCAGTCCATGTCCTAGTTACATTAAACTCCCCTTCTGTAGTTCCCTGCTGACTTTGGCTTCTGCAGAAGGCTTAAATCAGGTTTCTACAGCAGTGTATCGAGTTTATTCCATTGAGTTGCTAGTGCTAATCTCTATCTAGATCATCATCCCAATGGTGGATGAATGAAGAAACAGTCTTAACTCAGCTCTCTGCAAGTCAACTCTCTCCTTACTACCCCGGTCGAAGCTTTATTTCGGGGTCAAAGAAGTTTTTTTTAAGTCTTCCAAAAAAATCTAACTGCTGCCTTAAAAATAGATTTTCAATGTGGGCTCCAAATTTGAGTGGATCCCGGGGTAGCCACTCAGGTTCTCCCTCAGATGGCTACCCATTGTAGCCACCAGATGTCAGCACTGAATAGCAAATTCACTTCCATACTGTTCAGTCTCTCTAGTTAGCAAAGTAGTTGTACAAAGCATTTCAAAAAAGTTAAGTTTTGCGCCTATGATGATTGCATAAGCCATTCTATAGTAGACTCTGTTGGTCTAACTTGAATGAAGTGGCAAAGCACTGACCCCTTTCATTAAACGCTCACTAAGCCGTAACTTACCTCTCAGATGTGTGTACCCACTTCATAAAAACAGGTTTCACTCAAGGTGACACAGAAAGTTAGTGGCAGACACAGGACTAGAATTAATCAATAACCAGCTCCCAGGCCTTGTATGACTTCTGTGTGAACAAGTGCACTATTTATTGATTGTGACCAAGTCTATGTAGTGCCTACTTTCTCCCATCCTATAAACACAGGAATCGTGCAGATTCAGATACCGTGTAGTCTGTTCCTCCCCTTAAATATGCCACAAGGGGAAGGAAAGTGTAACTTTCTCTAGCAGTGTCCTCAGGTAAATGGCCTGTCCTGAAAACCAAACTGTCCCTCCTTGGTTGAATTTCAAATGTTCCCTAATCCAGAAAGGGAAGGGAAATCTACAGGAAAGGGATGCTACAGAAATCCTGAAATGGATGTTTGAAAGCTCTTCAGGGTAGGAGAAATCAGAGTACACTTATGTACAGGTGAAGTACTACAGAGTTCTCCTGGTTGTCATAGAAATCATAAAGAAAGGGTTGTGGTGAAGAGACCCTGTAGGTCATACAGCTTGTCCCTACCTAAACTTGAAAGAGCAGTTGCTGCCGTCCAGCTGCTGCTGCTTCATATTGGTTAACTTGTGTGACTTGAATTCTAGAAATCTACTAACTGTATTGGGCCTCAGAACCGTGGATGGGCCCAGTCTTTGGAAACTAACACTGCATTTTATTCCTGGGAATAACCAATCCTGCCCTGGCAGATGGCCTGGTTGAAGTGATATGCATGAGACCTGTTAACAGCACTTTTACTGGAGAAGACAAAATACAGTTGGGTTCTAGCCAGGTTTTGGGCCACCGTTGGGGGAATAGGTTCTCCCTTACCACCAGGCCCTTATCTGCGGGTCATATAGACATCTAGCATTAATCTGATAACAGGAATACTCTAAACAAGAAGAAACTCAGGGTTTAAAGACAATTCACCAATATTGGCAGAATCAATTAATAAATAAAGCAAAAAGCCTCAGGCAGCAGGTGACACATTGGTGACTCAGTACCTAAATAACTTCCCTTGTCACTGTTGGCCCATGCTTGCATTTATTCTGTTTAAATGTGGCTCTCGGCAGCATTCAGACCAAAGCTGGCATTCCTCTCAAGCTGCCCTTGACTCAGAAGATGAAGTTTACTCTTTTTGATAAGATTACTGAAGATGACCTCAGGTAGTGGGTGTAGAAAGCACAGCAATGCTCTGTAGGTCTCTGCACACTTGGGGTCCCATCCAACATGCTTCCCTCATCTGCTAGTCTGAGTGGGTTGTAAAACATGCTATCACCTGATACAACTGTGCAGCCATGAGAACTGCTCGACAACTTGTATCCTTGCCATGTTGCTGCATGAAGCAACAGATTCATTTTCTGTTCCTCAGCTTGTCATGTTGTATGTTGCCTGCTTTCTGAGCTCTGCCCACAAGGAGAGAGCAGGGAGTTTTCTGCTGTCCTTGGAGGCAGTGTTTTGTTATTCAGGGCAGTACAACATGAGCACAACCTGCCCTGCTTGCTCTCTGAAGTGATGGGGTGGAAAGTGAGAAGGGCCTGAAACTTAGGTCCACCAGGAAGGTGGGTACCCTACTAGGTTCCTAAGCCCCACAGAAATAGACTGTTCCTTGCATTGCTTAAGGGGACTTGAGCCGTAACTGTCCCTTGCTGTAGGAGTGGACACACGTCTGTACATGACTCAGGAACCCAGGATGGGTCCAGCTCCCCATTGGCTTTCTGAGACCGTGCTTCATGTCACTGCATGGCCCATGCTACTTTACCTGGCCACACATTTGGAAAAGACTCCCCTCTGATAGAGCACGCTATCACAGCGGTGGTGTTCCTGTCCAGCATGCATGGCTTGTGGTCATCCTGGGTTGTCTGGGTTTATCTCAATTAAGTTGGTAGCCTATGATACTTTAACTGGTTAACATTGCCAAATGAAAAGGAGTACTTTTGGCACCTTAGAGACTAACCAATTTATTTGAGCATGAGCTTTCGTGAGCTACAGCTCACTTCATCGGATGCATACCGTGGAAACTGCAGCAGACTTTATATACACACAGAGAATATGAAACAATACCTCCTCCCACCCCACTGTCCTGCTGGTAATAGCTTATCTAAAGTGATCATCAAGTTGGGCCACTCTTTAGAACTGCTGCAGGAACAGTGTATCCTTACAGTGTAATATACTTCATGGGACCATAGCAAATCTATAGCTGTGGCTACAGGAGGGCATGGCACAATCCCTCTCAAGCCTAGTTAGGGGAAACTGCTTTAGCAACTTCCATTGTCTAGAAGCCATGGTTTTTAAAGATGGATAAGTAGTTTTGATTGGTTCCCTGGTACAGATGAATGCTGCAGTGGAGGCTAGCAAAAGACTGGTAGGGCTGGCAAAGAGCCTGGCTTTGCCTTGTGTTCAGTGTTGAAGACCATTTCAAAGGTGATACTGTTCTGAGCTGCATGTCAGCGAATGCCTTGGAAGGAAACTAGCTCATCCAGCTTTCCCATTAAATCTCTGTGTATAAGGAGGAATCTGTTACACAAACTACCCAGGCAAAGCTTCATAAATGGGGCTTTTCTTTGTGACTGTCCAACTGCTGATGTACAAAAGGTGTAAACCATTGGGCCTTCTATGGTCTTGAGCTAACATAAGGCTCTTCCCAGGTGAGGGATACCAAAGTAAGCATAGTTCTTACCCATCACATTCATCTAAGATGACTTGCTTAGTACCACTGAATAATAACACTTCTAATGGCAACCCTGAGAAGCTGCTGGAAGCTCAACAATCCTCTAACAGCCTGAGACAAGTTACAGCAAGTGTAACAGATCTGTAAATCTTCTCAAATATGAAGCTGAAATTCTGTACCTTTAAGTGCACTAACCTGAATTGTAGCTAGAACAAGGCTTATACATAGTCCACATTACACATGTCTTGCAATGTGTGGGACTCATTACTATTGAAATAATTGCACTTAAGTTTAAGTGCTGTCGGGACTCTTCCCATAGGAACCTAGCTTGATGTGACTCCTGGTGTCAGTTGGACACTTTCCTCTCAGAGGACGCTAACATAATGGACTCCAACATTCCCTCCTCATGTTAAGTCTTCATTCTAGTTTAATTCAAACATTAATTTGTGACTTAGTTTTCTAGGAAAAAGGCTGATGTAGGTTTCTGTAAAAGTTCCATGGCAATGAACACTCATGAATGGAACATCAAATATGAAATTTTCAGATTACTTCTGTGCAGAAAAGCATAATCTGAGTTGTGTAAACAGAAGTTCCCAACCATAATAAAACACTGTTTCGTCTTAATGTACATGAGACCTAATGCTAGCAAACAATGCTATAGTCTTACTAGGTCTTGTAGCATGACTTCAGGAATGTGGTTAAGTCGTGTCTCTGCACCTAGAGGAAACTGTGCTCTGTGCTGGGAACTACAGAGTACCTAACCATCCTACCCACATAGTTCATATATATGCCGTATAGGCCAGGTCACAACCCTTCTATATCACTGAACAATCCAGTTGCAGGTAATTCTTGGAGAGAATAAAGTTGACACATGAGCATTTCACTTTCTATCATCTGAGTCCTGGTCTTAAAATTTACCTTCATCAGATGTATAATAAAGTAGTTAAACTTTTCCAGTACTACATGCTAACCTAGCCTTTTTCAATAAAGCTTTGTGTTGACCTATTTTTTAATATTGGATTTGAGAGCCTCATCCACTGTAGAGCTTCCTTGATTTAAATTTAACAGTCAGTGATCAAAACTTTCAGTTGTAAGTGATCAATGATGCCTTTTGAAGTTGAGCATTCTGAATGCTGAGCACTTCTGGATATTGGGCTACCTACTTGAGTGTGTAATATGGATTTAGGTACCTACACTTGGCCTACTGTAGAAGCACATTGTTTCCTCTATGTTTGGTATCTGGAAAGCTGTCTGCATATGGGGAGTTAATCTTTATTTGAAAAGCCAAGATGTGGCTTCCATGTGTAGCAAGATCAGAACAGACCTCTCATTACCAAGTTTAGAAGCAGAGTGGTGGAGGCAAACATCTGATTAAACTCAGACTACAGATTAATTTCAAAGTTCTGAAGTTGAATGTTTGGGTCTGAAGTGCTCTTAATGCGGGTTTATTCCAGGATAACCTTTCCTAGTGGGATCTCTGGCTCATTGGATCAATGTGTAGTTGGGAATGTAACTTCCTGTTGAGTCACTGAAACTGTAGTCACAACTGAATCCTCAATGTTACTCTTTTTTATGGCTCTTCATCCTCTCTCTAACTTCAAAACCCCTCTGGGGCTGTCCTGACTTAAATGAAGCAATAAAAGCTACTTGCCTGATTTAACATCTGGGTGTGCTGCTCTTAGTAGAAAAGTCAGGCTCCCCCCTTCCGCTTTGCAAAGTGATTCACTTACATCAAATAGATGGCTGTGTTCCTATGGCCCATCATATCTTCCAGTGTTTTCTGGTCTGTGGTGTCGGAAAGCTTTCCAGAATGAAGCTGATTTAGATCAAAATTTACAAGAGGAAAGGAAGGGAACACAACTCTGGAGTCAATGACTGGAAGATGGCTAGTTCAATGCTGGGATTTTTGTTCCCCCTCTGAAAAGAGTTTTGGGGCCATCTTAACTTTAGTAGTAGGCAATCGGGAAGAAACTATAGCAAGGAACAGAATTGAGACTAACCTAATTTGTTGGAAGAATCAACGCTGCTTTTGTAAATGGTGAGGAATTCTTTGAGGGTGCCAGTCGTGGATCAGGGTGATACAATTGATTTACTGTACATGGATTTTTCAGAAAACCTTTGACACTGTCCCTCACCAAAGGCTCTTACAGAAACTCGGGTGTTACGGGATAATGGGAGTGGTCTCCTGGATCAGTAACTGGTTTAAAAGATAGGAAACAAAAGGTAGGAATAAATGGCCCATTCTTAGAATAGTGAGAGGTGAACAGCAGGGGTCCCCCAAGTATCTGTACTGGGATCAGTGCTGTTCAACCCATTTAATCTGCTCAAAGGGTAAATAGTGAGGTAAAGTTAGCAGATAGCAAAGTCCAAAACTGACAGTTATGGGGGAATCTCACAAAACTGAGTGAGCAACAATGGCAAATAAAATTAAACGTTGATAAGTAAAAAAAAAATGCATGCTGGGAAAAAATCCTAGTACGCATATATAATGGATTCTAAATTAGCTCTTACCACAAAAGAGGTCTTGGAGCCACTGTGGAGACTGTTCTGAAAGTCAGCCCAATGCACAGCAGCAGTCAAAAGGCTAACCTTGTTAGGAACTATTAGGAAAGAGAAAATAGGACAGAAAAATATCATCATGCCACTATATCAGGGTAGTCAGGCAGACATGGGCCAAATCCAGACCACCAGATGCTTTTGGACAGACCATCTTTTTGTTTACTTAATGTTTGTGGGGGGCAGGGGGCATTATGTTTTCTCTGGCATTTGGATCTTGACAATACCTTGACCAACAAATTTGGACCTTGACAAAAAAATAAATTACTTCTGCACTATATAAATCTATGGTCCACCCACTCCTTGGGCTCTGTATGAGGGACTAAAAGGAATAGGGCTGCTTCGCTTAAGAGACTATCAAGGAAAGAGATGAGATAGGTCTATAAAATCATGAATGGTGTGGAAACAGTGAGCAGAGAAGTATTTACCCTTTCTGGCCATACAAAAAGGGTGGTCACATAATGTAACTAGTAGGCAGCAGGTTTAACACAAATGAGGAAGTAGTTTTCACAATGCACAGTTAACCTGTGGAACTCATAGCCATAGGATGCTGTGATGGCCAAAAGTATAACTGTTCCAAAAAACTGGACAAGTTCATGGAGGATAGGGCTATTAGCCAAGATGGTCAGGGATGCAACCCCATACTCAGGACCCTAAACCTCTGCCTGCCAGAAGTTGGGAAAGGAAGATAGAGTAGCTCTCTCCATAATTGCTCTGTTCTGTACACTTCCTCTCTTCTCCCCCCCCCCCCCCATAAGCTCTGGTAATGACTACTGCTGGAGATAGGGTATGTGGCTAGGTGGGCTATTGGTCTGACTTGGCATGGCAGTTCTTGTCTCTTCTCATGTGGGTCCCTTAGACCTGAAACTTTTGAGGGGAGGGGAAAAGACTGTCAGATTGGTTTTAAGTGATCTTTGTCCTAGTACACCAACTCAAGGCACTGGTGAAAGGTGGGGGACAAGCTATCTGACAGCAGTGGCTCACCAGCAGGCTTGTAATACTCTACAAATCTTGCTTTGCCTTTCACTGAGGCCCTGTCCTCTGTCAAATGCCACTCATTGCCTTAAGTGCTTAATGGCAGGAACAGCTGTCTTGAATTCTTTTTGAATTAACTCCTGTGGAAGCTAAGGTGGTTCTGGATTCATTGCATGATTATGGCATGTCTACAATGCCCTGCTGTGGAAAAACTTACACTCCAGATCTTTGCTCAGATTTCTGGACCAGTTAATGTCTGCATTAGATATTGCACATTGCTCTACCAACCAGCTCTCTGAAATGTAGCAGCCTACCCATAGCACAGAGCAGCAACTTCTCTTTAGTGGACTAGCTTTTTCTCATCAGGTCTTGGAAACCACACTTTGGCACATGTAATTATAAACAGGCAAAAACTGACAGAGGACCTTGTCTCCTAGACAGTATAGAATTTGAATTGTTTTCTCTGAGGATATGCAGATCATGGTTGTTTTAAGGACCCCTGATTTCCTCTCCCCACCCCCCTGAAAATCTGCACTAAGTTCAGAGGATGCATTAGTTTTCTCTGACTTAGCTCAAAGACCAATATGGGAAAGGTTGTCCCAACTGACAGCCTAATAGCCCAGGCAGCAGTACATATGCCAGTTAGAGCCAAGCAGTAGCACTAACTCCAGTTGCATCCAGGGATTACTGGGAGAACAGACTGTTAGAGGTAGGGGGGTGGGTAGGGAAGAACAGAGGCAGTTTGCGATCCATATGGTAAATGACTGTTCATCTGGAAACTGTTAGTGTAAGGTCTCTTGTAATGCTGCTACTTACAAAACTAGTGACTTTGCTGGTGTCTGCATGAACTCCCCTGGGATTGTGCTGTGGTTGCCAGTCCTTAGAAGAAAAATAACCTAGTTCTTTTCAGTCTCAAAGCAAATTCATAGCCTTCTAACAATCTCTCTACTTCAGGCAAAGTAGTGTTTAAACAAGGCACTAATGATAGTGATCGGTCAGTCCAGTGTAGTCTTCCAAAACGTGTGGAGAAACAGAGCCAGGTCGCAAGCCACATTTCTTTCTTAAAATAGTATCAATCCTACATACGAAACCTAATTTTTATTAGGGTTTTGGGCCATTACTAGTCTGTTTCCCTTAAGAGATGTAAGAGGGCTCTGGCTTTTAAATCAAGATGGTGTTTGCTGGAAGCATATCTGTTTACCGTTTGTGTTGCCTTATTTCTTGTCACATGCCTCATTAAGTCCTACAACATGCATAGGAAGGCAGTTTTAAACTTATTCAGATCTTGTGCCTGCATGGTATTTGGAGACTGACACTCCCAGTTGCGAAATAGGAGTTTGGGTAACTTGCAACTCTGTGACCGCATCTTTCTGTGGTAAGACAAGCTAAAAATACTTTTTTTCCCATCTGCTTTTATTTCTGTACCTAAGGAAGTATGTCCATGTTTCAAGAACAATGGGTTATCACAACTGGGTCTCTGTGCATTCTTCCCTGTTCTGGTTTGACTGGGTTAGGGGCAAGTCTCTTCATAGAGAATAGCACACGTGGCACAATTAACAGTGTTAGCAGCACATGTAGGAACCTTCTGTCTTTAAACAGATCTAAGCTATGCCCTTTGAGGTCTTACCTGTGGATGCTGCTGTTTCTACACCTGTATATAGGATGCATAGCGCTAATCCAAAAGCTAGTTAGACATGGGGCTGAAGTGTCCTGGGGTGCCTACATAGAGCTTGGTGGACTAAAGGGATAGCTTGAGTAGGGTCACTTTTGCTGCATTCCACACTAGAAGTTGGGGTGGCCAAACACTGATCATCCGAGCTGCATATGATCAGACGTTCAAGAGCTGGGAAGCACCAGCTGGAGTGGGGCTTCAGCCCCACGGGGCATGCCTGTCAGGGCTTCAGCCCCACTCCAGCTGAAGCCCAGCACCCTGGGAGGCATGCCATGCAGGGCAGAAGCTCCAAGTTCCCTCCCCCTGTAGTTTGGTAAGTGAAGAATTGCGCGGGGGGGGGTGTTTCCAAGCTGAACCTTAATTGTAACAGTGCCTCATGCCACTGTTTGGCCACCCCTGCTATAGCCAGTAATCGGTCATTGGTAGGCACTTACGTGGAAAAGCCCTGTATGGTCAATTTAACAATCTAAAACGGGTCGATGTGTGAACGGCACCTATGTGAAGTGGGAAAGTATTCTGGGCTTGCATAACTCTCATTGATTAGAGTCAAACATGGCAGCATTCAACACTAGCTTTATTTACAGAAGTGAGAATGGCAGGTTTGTAGTAACTTGCCAGCTGTCTGAGTATCAAAACTGAGCTCAAGGGTGATTCAAGACAAACCAAGATCTCTGTCAAGCTTTCTTACAACTACAATACCCACCTGCAGAAGTAAAGAAACAGATTGATAGAGCCAGAAGAGTTCCCAGAAGTTACCTACTACAGGACAGGCCTAACAAAGAAAATAACAGAACGCCACTAGCCGTCACCTTCAGCCCCCAACTAAAACCCCTCCAACGCATTATTAAGGATCTACAACCTATCCTAAAGGATGACCCAACACTCTCACAAATCTTGGGAGACAGGCCAGTCCTTGCCTACAGACAGCCCCGCAACCTGAAGCAAATACTCACCAACAACCACATACCACACAACAGAACCACTAACCCAGGAACTTATCCTTGCAACAAAGCCCGTTGCCAACTGTGCCCACATATCTATTCAGGGGACACCATCACAGGGCCTAATAACATCAGCCACACTATCAGAGGCTCGTTCACCTGCACATCCACCAATGTGATATATGCCATCATGTGCCAGCAATGCCCCTCTGCCATGTACATTGGTCAAACTGGACAGTCTCTACGTAAAAGAATAAATGGACACAAATCAGATGTCAAGAATTATAACATTCATAAACCAGTCGGAGAACACTTCAATCTCTCTGGTCACGCGATCACAGACATGAAGGTCGCTATCTTAAAACAAAAAAACTTCAAATCCAGACTCCAGCGAGAAACTGCTGAATTGGAATTCATTTGCAAATTGGATACTATTAATTTAGGCTTAAATAGAGACTTGGAGTGGCTAAGTCATTATGCAAGGTAGCCTGTTTCCTCTTGTTTTTTCCTACCCCCTCCCCCCAGATGTTCTGGTTTAACTTGGATTTTAACTTGAAGAGTGGTCAGTTTGGATGAGCTATTACCAGCAGGAGAGTGAGTTTGTGTGTGTATGGGGGTGGGGGGGATGTGAGAACCTGGATTTATGCAGGAAATAGCCCAGCTTGATTGTCATGCACATTGTGTAAAGAGTTGTCACTTTGGATGGGCTATCACCAGCAGGAGAGTGAATTTGTGGGGGGGGTGGAGGGTGAGAAAACCTGGATTTGTGCTGGAAATCACTTTAGATAAGCTATTACCAGCAGGACAGTGGGGTGGGAATAGGTATTGTTTCATATTCTCTGTGTATATATAAAGCCTGCTGCAGTTTCCACGATATGCATCTGAGGAAGTGAGCTGTAGCTCACGAAAGCTTATGCTCTAATAAATTGGTTAGTCTCTAAGGTGCCACAAGTCCTCCTTTTCTTTTCAAGACAAACCTGAATCTCTTGGATTCCTCCATTAGAGTAGGACAACTTTTGTATTTTGACTAATCTTTCCACCTGAGGATGGAGGCTCAAACAAGAGGGCTGTATCCTAGAAAGCTTGGGCAGTGGTGAGTGGTCTTTTAGCTCTCTTGCATCAATTGAGCCATGGCCTTTAACAGAATAGCTGATAGCCTGGGTCTTTTTTTTGGGCGGGGGGGGGGGGAGAAGCATTAAGCTCAATTATTCTTCCCACAAAGAACTCAATTATGTGGTCATACCTTTCAGAACCTCTTCACACAGTTTGTTTTTTAAATATAGTAGCTAGTCTCCTTGTGCTCAATCCCCATGTCCTATAAAAATCCTGTTCAGTTATTAGATGGACAAAGGTTTTGGCTTGTATTGTCACATCTATAACTAATAGCCAACCATCTGTGCTGTCTCAAGATGGTTGCTGTATGTAGCCATTCTACATGACCACATCTGGACTGGGCTACGCTCTTCCTGGGAGCCAAGAATCCCATGCCTAGGCTAACACATTAAAATATTAATTCTGGTGCTATAACTACAATATCTCATTCTAAGCTTCTTCTTAACGTGAGACTGGACCAGGAGTAGCAACTGAATAGTGATTATGGACCTTACTATACTTCCAGAGCACTGACTTTTATAGTCACTGAGATGCTTGGATCTTAGTCAATCGTTACAAATGGGTCTGGAAATTGCTTGATTGAAGCTTTATAGTGTGGTCTGTCTGGGGGGCTGTGTGCTGAGCCTAGCACCCTGCTGGGCAAGGCTGAGAGCTTAACCTGCCATCCTTTGATCACTAATCCCTTTAGGATCCCTTGACAGGGGGGCAGAGCAGAGCTAACTCATGGAGAACAGGGATTTTAAAAAGCCAGGTCCTAAGTGACCCGAGGTGCTAGAGAACAAGGGAGTCTTGTGAGGGAGTTTAGCAAGGGTACATGAGAGCCAGGTACACTTAATAAACATTCTCTAAAATTTAGGCCAATAAATTCCCCCTCAAAAAACTAAACCAACACAATCCCTAGCAAGAGTGGAAAACAAAACAATGCAGGCAGAAGTCCAGCAACAGAGTGGTGGCTATCCACTCTGCTGCACTGAATGCAGCATGTATGATTGATTACTTGCTGTCTGGACAAGTAGTGTGCATGTGGATTTGGTTCAATCAGCTCATGGCCCTCAGATTGAGTACAGGCTCTTGAGACCAGACTGCTTGAACTGGAAGTGAAGGGACATAGAGGTATGTAGACTTTCTGGGGCACAGTAGAACAGTGCCACACCAAGTCTGACATCCTCTGTGCTGTTGAGGATGAAAATCTGAGGGAAGGAGAAAATCAAGCAGGAGTGGAGGGAAACTGTTATGGTATCCTATTGCAATAAGGACACATCTCTAGGGGAAGGACCCCTGTTAATAGGAAGATAATGGAGGATTTTGTTAAATATAGATAGCTGGGTTTGACTGGGAGAACTGATGGTGAATTGCCTGCCGAGTTCAAAGGTTGTGGACCTCTCAAGACATCTTGACAGATTTACATGCAATGCTGGAATGGAGCTAGCGGGTGTGCTACATGTAGGCACAAGTGACATAGGGAGAGGTAGGAGAGAGGTCCTGGAGGCCAAATTGGGGCTGTTAAATCAGAGATTAAAGTCCAGGACCTCCATGGCAGCATTCTCTGAAATGCTTCTGGCTCAACACACAAGGTGAGTTACAGGCAGAACTGCAGCATCTAAATGCATGGATGAAGTGGTGATATTCAGCAGAGGGATTTAGGTTTATTAGGAACTGAGGAACCTTTTGGGAAGGAAGGTGCCTATACAGGAAAGAGACGCTCCACCTAAACTGAAGTGGAACCAGATTTCTGGCATGTAAAATTAAAAATCTCTGACCTTTTAAACTAAGAGCTGGGGGAAGGCTGACAGGTGTGTAGGAGCATACAGTTTGTCCAAACTCCTACCTTAGGGGAGGATTTATTATAGGAGATACTGTATATCCTAATGAGGAGGGGAGACATTAATCTTCAAATGAGAGTCCTATTCAACTACAATCACATGGAGACAGACAACTAAATGTTGACAAATTTTAGAAATGCTTGTGTACAAATGCAAGTCTAAAATCAAAGATGGGTGAACTTGAGTACCTAGTATTAAATGAGGATATTGATACAACAGGCATCACAGAAATTTGGTGGAATGATAATCATTGGGACATGACAATACCAGGTCACACAATATATAGGAATGATAGAAGGCTGGACTGGTAGGGAAGTGGCCTTATATGTGAAAGTCATAATCAAATATAGTAAAAATCTTAAATGAATCAAATCATACCATAGAATCTCTAGGGTTAGAAATTCCATGTTTGAACAGTGAGTGTAGAAGAAGAATATACTACCAAGCAGCTGACTAGGATGGTGAGTGGTTTGTGAAATGCTCAGGGAGATCAAAGGCTACAACAACAGAACTTGATAATGGGGGATTTCAACAATTCCCCATATTGACTAGGAACATGTCACCTCAAGATGGGATGCAGAGACAAAATTTCTGGACACTATAAATGACTGATACTTGGAGCAGCTAGTTCTGGAACCTACAAGGGGTGAGGCAACTCCTGACTTAAGCCTAAGTGGGAGACAGGATCTGGTCCAAGAAATGAATGTAGCTGGACTGCTTGGTAAGAGCAACCATCATGTAATACCCTTTGGGGGAGGGGAATACCAAAGAAACCCACCACAGTAGCATTTAACTTCAAAAAGGGGAATTACACAAAGAGGGGGCTAGTTAAAGGGAAATTAAGAGGAACAGTCACAAGTGAAATCTGCAAGCTTCATGGAAACTTAAAAAAAAAAAAACTGTCAGCAGCTCAGATTAAATGTGTGTCCAACATAAAGTGAGATGACCAAAAAGGCACCATGGCTAAACAGTAAGAGGCAGTTAGACTTCCTTTAAAAATTGGAAGTAAAATCCTACTGAGGAAAATAGAAAGGAACATAAACTTGGGCAAGTAAAGTGCAAATGTATAATTAGGCACGCCAAAAAACTTGAAGAGCAACAAGCAAATAACCCATACTAACAGCAAAAAAGTTTAAATATATTGGAAGCAATAAGCTTGCCAAACTGGGGCCACTAGACAATTGAGAAGCTAAACAAGAACTTGAGGAAGACAAGGTGGCGGGGGGAAGGACAAGCTAAATGAATTCTTTGAGTCTTTCCTGTGAGGGAAATCCCCACACCTGAGCCAGTTTTTTAGGTGACTGATCTGAGGAACTCTTCCAGATGAAGGTGTCAAAGGGAGGTTTTGGAACAAATTGGTAAACTACACAGATGGTAAACTGTTTACCATCTGTGTAGTTTACCAATTTCTTGGTATTCATCCAAGAGTTCTGAAGGAACTTAAATATGAAATTGCAGAACTATTAACTGATGTGACCTCTCACTTAAATCAACCTCTGTACCAGATGACTGGAGGATAGTTAATGTAATGCCTTTTTTAAAAAAAAAAAAAAAGCCTCTAGAGCCTATCCTGGAAATGATAGGTCAGTAACCTTAACTTCAGTACCAGGCAAATTGGTTGAAACTATAGTAAAGAAGAGAATTATCAGACAGATAAACCTGTTCTGACAACATGGCTTTTGTAAAGAGAAACCATGCCTTTGAAGGGGATCCCAAACATGTGGCCATAGTGTACTTGGACTTATTTTAAAATATCTTTGACACATCCTTCACCAAAGGCTGTTAAGCAAACCAGTTATGGGATAAGAGGGAAGATCCTCATGGATCAGAAACTCCTTAAGACAGGAAACAAAAGGTAAAGTCTTTTCACAGTGAAGAGAGGTAAATAATGGGATCCCCAAGAATCTGTATTAGAACCAATGCTGTTCAATATGTTCATAAATGATCTGGGAAAAGGGGTAAACGGATCATATTGCCTGCAAATTTTGAAACTTTACTCAAGATAAAGTCCAAAGCTGACTACAAAGTTAAATATCTCACACAAGCGGGTGAGTTGGCAAGAAAATAGATGAAATTCAATGTTAAGTGTGTAGTAATGTACTTTGGAAAACATCATCCCAGCTCTACATACAAAATGGTGGGCTCAAAATTAGCCCTTACTGCTCAGAATTATCCATTATGACTCCAAGACGGCTTTCTTGAGAACATCTGCTCATTTTGCCATGGCAGTCAAAGCAACTAACTGTTCAGAACCATTAGGAAAGGGATAGATAATAAAACAGTAAATGTCACTATATTCAAGGTGTGGGCATATCATGGATCTAATGTATTCAATTCTGGTGCCCCATCTCAAACATGATAGATATTGGACTTCAAAAATTAGGGCTATGGAACAGCTTTCATATGAAGAGTAAAAAAAAGACTAGGTTGTCTCATCTTAGAAAAGAGAGGTTTATAAAATTTTGAATGGTATAGGGAAATATTTTTTCCTTCACATAATACAAGAACCAGGGTAATCTGATAAAAACAAAATACCAGGAAGTGTTGCTTCACACAATACACAGTGAATCTGTGGAACTCCTTCCCAGGGGCTGTTTTGAAGGCCAAAAGTATAACTGGATTCAAAAAACAATATTTAAGTTCATGGAGGATAGGTCCAAGGGCTATTAGCTAAAATGGTCAAGGATGCAATGTCATGCTTGGTGTCCCTAAACCTCTAACTGCCAGAAGCTGGGACTAGATGACAGATTGCCTTGTTCTGTTCATTCCTTCTGAAGCATCTGGCACTAGCCATTGTTGAAAGACTGGATACTGGGATAGATGGACCATTGGTCTGACCCAGTATGGCCATTCTTATAAGTGGTTTTGTGTTTTTTTTTGTTTTTTTTTTTTTGTGGAAACGTTATTAGCTTTGAAACAGTACTTTTCAGTGAAACAGCACTCTATCAGCTAGTCTGACCGGCTTAAATATTCTTCTGCCATAGAGTTGCATTGGCTTACCTTCAAAGCAAGGAGAGACCTGCATGAGAGATTCTAATAGTAGTAAGCCAGCCTGGTACTGATTGTGCTTAGCTGTGGGTGAAAACTGAGATGGGAAAGGAATATTACTTACCAAGATCTGGAAAAATGGTACAGAGCCCTGGCTATGTACACTCTTTGTCCCAGTATGACTCATGCTTACAGGCATGACAAAGTCGTATATTGGCACACTGGGAGTGGTTGGATCATTACAAAACCTAAACTTTCCCCAATACTAATTTCTCCCTACTGTTACTCACACCTTCTTGTCAACTGTCTGTAATGGGCCACTCTTACCACTTGAAAAGTTATTTCTCCTGCCTTGGTATCCTGCTGTTAGTTGATTTATCTCATTAGACTGACCTAACACTTGGTACAGCAACCCACATCCTTTCATGTATTTATCTGCTCCTGTATCTTTTACTTCATACATCTGAAGTGGGGTCTTGCCCACAAAAGCTTATGCCCAAATAAATTTGTTAGCCTCAAAGGTGCCACAAGGACTTTTTTTGTTCTGATACAACTAACACTGCTACCATTGAAACCTGGAACTGGTACAATATGCATCCTGATATAGATGCCATTATACCAAAGTTCATGTTATAGCTTATTCCCATAGTGGAAGGGGAGTATTCTATACTGTAGAAGCACCTTATAATTGTGGTCACATGGCAGGGTGGATACAATGGTACAATTGTGTGTAGATATCCCATTGGCCATGTCTAGTGGCATGGGGAAAGGTTTCCTATCTTGTGCTACAATAAAGTAGTTGAACACATCTACTTATCTTTCAGCTGCACTGCTTGCCTTAGTTAAGCTACCATTTGCATTACATAACAGAAATGCATAAAACATGGCTGTATTGGGAATCTTCAGGAAGATGAACACATCCTTGTCAGGTTCATACTTGGGGTATGGGATACGGAGATGAAACTGTAAGCACTGCTTGTGTATGTTTTTTGCAGACTCTAGCTTGTACCTACCAGGCAACTGGTGAGGTCAGTAAGATTCTGAAAAGAGACTTCTTAAAACTCTGTATAGGACGCATAGTGGTCCCAAATCCTGCTGTGTAAGAGCAGTAGGACTAATTCCTGTAATGAGGAAAGCCTTTTTTGTAGCTGACTGGAAACAGGTTTCTCAAATGCCAGACTTTCTCCACTTTCTTGAAGCAAATCATGGTGGAAATCTGGATGTCTGACTCCACTGTCAAAGCCAGCCTTTGCTTTTGCAGCCTGGCAACTAACTGCATCCACAAATCAGGTGGTTGAGTGCAAACAGTTGTCCCACAAGCCTGCATATAAATGTGATGTTGTGGGGGCAACACCTTGCCTGCATTAGAGGCCTGGGTGATAATCTGAGATGCCTAAGTAGCCTCAGAGAATAGCTGTTCTATGAAGCAAAAAGTCTAAGATGCCACAAGTACTCCTTTTCTAACAAATTTATTTGAGCATAAGCTTTTGTGAGCCACTTATATACTTGTGTATATATACTGTATACAGCTCACTGTATTTGGAATGGGGCTGTGGAGGAGGTTAGGCAGGCACTGTCAAGACAGTGACTGTGCAAACTGGAACTCTTCATCAGTTAGAGGCCACTGACAGCTGGGTTGTCTAGTCAGAGACGAGGAAGTACCAAAAGGTGGCTTACCAAGCACTTGAATACAGCATTTCACTTATTCTAGAAACACATCAACAAACCGGCTTGCAAAAGCACTGGGAAGTGTTCTAAGGCACTCTAATATTGCATGTGGGCCTTGGCTAAGGGGCCTGAAGGACCCTTTTTACTGGACATGGTTGGGCCACCCTAGAGCAGTGGTGGTTAACCAGAGGTATACATACCTCAGGGGGTACACAGAGGACTTCTGGGGGTACATCCATTCTAGATATTTGCCTAGTTTTACAACAGACTATATAAAATCCACTAACGAAGTCCATACAAACTAAAATTTCATACAGAGAAAATGAGTGAGCAAATTTTCAGTGACTTAAGTGCTGTGACACTTTTGTCTAGTTTTGGGGTTTTTTTGTAGCAGTGATCTTTTTAAGGGAGATGAAACTTGGGGTGAACAAGACCAATCAGACTCCTGAATGGGGGACAGTCATTTGGAAAATTTGAGAGCCACTGCCCTAGAGCTCATGATGATACTGAAGGGAAGACTTAAGATCAGAAAACTCGTAAGATGTACTGTTGTAGCTCATGGGTAGGGCTACGATTGTTATGGAATCCATAATTTCCAGATACTTCTGTGACTTGAGCCCACAGCACCCGAGAGCTGCTGCAGGGTCCCCCACATTGCCTGTGGTGGCTGGAAACTGCAGGGCCCCAAGCTCCCAGCTGCCACAGGCAACGGAGGGAATGCTCTGGGAGTGCCCTGGGCACCCCCAATGGTATGGGCAGCCCTAGGGGTTACCCATTTTGTCATGCATATTTTTAGTAAAAGTCATGGATTATTTTACTTTATTGCCCATGACCTCTCTGTCTCTCACTTTTAGTTTAAAAAAAATCACAATCTTAGCCTTGTTGTATGTTTGCTCCACTGCTTGAGTAACTTAAACTAAACTTGACACTTAACTGGACAAAACGCTCAACATACAATAAGTAATAACACTGCACTTGTAGGCTTAGATGGCACATCCATAACATTAGTGACTGAAGTTGTCTCTGGGGTGTGAAATTCTAGAATGCAGATTTTTACTATGTAAATTACTGACTGATTATATATGCAGTCTAACTATGGAAACTTAAATGGATTCAGGATATTTAAGTCCTTTACAAGAAAGGTAACTACCAAAGCAGTGGCTGACTTGGTTGAAGACCTCTGTGGTAAGCCTCACCGGCTGAGAATTTTGACAGTATCCCTGGGGCTCTGAACTGATTAAATGTCCTGTCACTGAATACTTCTGATATACCCATTGTATAAAAACCATTTTAAGGTTATTTTTAGGTATTTATAGTCAAATGACCTGTTAGATGACTGGCAGTGAGTAAAAGGCAGGTGAAGAGTTTGCCCAGAGGCTTGATAAATGCTAGAGGACCTAGATCACCCAGGTAGCCCATTTTCCCCCCCTGCAAGGTTATTGGCATGCATTCCTTTTGATCTGGGGAATATGTCCCTTGATAGATCAGAGGAGACTTCTTGCTAACTTTGGTCTCTCTTCTGCAGCTGGCAGCAGAGAGATGCTGGGTCAATACTTCTAGGACCAGAAGGAACCACTAAGTTAATCAAAACTGGCCAGCTGCCTAGCACAGGCCAGAAAATGTCACCTAGTAACTCCTAAAGTGAAGGGGACATGTATGGCTGTGGCTTCTGGGATGTGTGTATGTTTCCAGCAAGGAACCAGCCTGAGACTTCAGTTCACACCTGACAGGCTACATGAAGTGATTGGGGTTTGCTACCAAGAGGACCCCAACCTGAATCTGCAGAAGTGGAGAAACTCTAGCTACTTTACCATAGACCCCTGAGAGATCTGATCATGAAGCTCAGAGCCCTTCTAAAGTAGGGTAAGAGATTAGGCTAGATGAAGTCTTCCATGGTATTAAGTGATCCACTTCTCTGAATGTGGGTGACTCAACAGCATGACTCATCAATAGCAGTGATGCATTAATTGCACTGCAGTTGACCTAGCTGTGAGCAGACACTGTTTGCTAGGACAGACTTTCCTGGTTCTGCAATGACTAGCAAATATTGGTGGTCCTCTAGTGCTGAACATAGTATGCAGGAAGCATGGGCTGATGGCAGCAGAAAAACAGAGGTACAACAGCATTTGAAAGGCTGAAGTATTGAGCAGTTGTCTATCGAATGCCTGTAAAAGTAAGTTCTTAAGGGCTGTAGTCATGGATAAGGGCCCCTGTTGTGCTAGGCATCCTACAAACATGTAAGACATGCCATATATAAATTAAGAGTACCTTTAACTATTTCTGATGCAAAAATTACAGCTTGTGCCCATTTCAGATTAAATAAATCCTTACAAGTCATTTTGGTCACCTTCCTCATGCAATCTCTTGCTAATGTCCAAGCTAAACGAAAAGAAAATATATTCTGCTCTAGTGCTAGTAATCTGCATGGGCCACTTATTCTCCCCACCGCCTGCCCTGGGTGATAGGTTGGTGTAGTACACTTGCTTGAGGACTTCATGCCATTTTCTAGGGGGGAGGGTGGCTTCTACAGGTGGCAGTAGCCTAATTGTGGAGACCTGATGCATCAGGGTGTGGCTTGTATAACTTGCCCTGACTTATTTCACCTGTTCTGTAGAAGGGGCACTGGATGAAACTTGGGTCTAGTGTAAAGGGGTGTAACTCCCACTGACTTCAACAGACGCTGCAGCCATTGCAGCGAAGGTCGAGCTTGCTCTTGTTCAGAGACTGATGAAAACCCTGTATGGGAGGGAGAACTGCACCTGCAACTTAATGTACATCCCCTGTCTGAGGGATGGGAGTGTCTTGCAGTCCCAGAGCACACACTAGGGTTGCCAACTTCCTAATTGCACAAAACCAAACTTCCTTGCCCTGCCCCCTTTTCTGAGGCCCTGCCCCCACTCATTCCATCCTCCCTCCTTCTGTCACTTGCTGTCCCCCACCCTCCCTCCCTCACTCACTCTCATGAAGCTGGGGCAGGGGGTTGGGGTGTGGGAGGGGGTGAGGGCTCTGGCTTTGAGTACAGGCTGGGGGCAATGGGTTTGAAGTGCAGGAGTGGGCTTGGGGCTGGGGGCAAGGGGTTAAGGTAACAGTTTAACTGGTGCAACATGCAGTGTGAACACTGCTCTCTGGTGCACGTGGTTTATTCTGGTTTAGCTAAACCTCTTCCTAATTAACTTGAACTAAATTGAAATGAGCCATTCTTACACCAAGTCAAACTGGTTCTAAAAGCCATGTGGACATTCTGAACTCCTTTAGCTTAAGTAAACACTTGCAGTTATACTGGTGTGGCTTTCTCATCCTATCTGAACAAGCTACTAATAGGAAAATGAGCCAGGGGATTATAAGAGGCACAATCAAAAGATAAAACACACTGTACGAAAGATGCTGCTGGTACTCTAGGGATGTCTTTCTAGAAAGACATTCTGATTTCTCTTCCTCCTGAGCAACTTAAGTTTCCATATTGCAGTGAAAGTTTCTCATTCTAGTTCATTCTTAAACATGCAGGCTCTGCTGCTTGAATCTGGCAGTAAAAGGCAGCCTGCATGTCCCAACCATAACACAGAGCAGTCCACACCCTTCTCCTACAAATAGGAACAATTTGGTGCCTAGTCAGCTTCCAGGGCAGAGCTAGCTCAGGCTCTTGGGTGTTGCCTCAATCCTCCCCATCTACTTTCTCATTCAAGTTTGTTGCTTTAACCCAGGCTAGCTGGCCCAACTGGGGGTATATAGGTTAAAGCCTGTGTGCTGCTTTCCCTGAGACTGGTGACCCACTCATTGTAGTGAGGACACAAGTTAAATTACTCAATGACGAGAAAATGTCTTGCTCATAATCTTGCCTGCCCACCCCACCTGCTCAGGACAGAAGTTCTCCTACAACTCACAGAGCAGCTCGGCATACTGCAGCTCAAGAACTCTGGGATGCACTTAGCAGTCCAGGTGACACACATGGGAGCATGGCACCATGAAGACACTGTAACTAGGGTAGGATTTTGCATTATAGCTGCACAGTCAACAGGCTAATCTGAATGCCAGTCACCCCAGTTACTCCTGTAGTGAAGGCATACCCCTAAGAAGGGCAGCATTTGAATGACCCTTAAGTTTTGCTCGCTTAATTCAGAAGGTATCTTTCTAACACAAAGCTACATCCACATTTGACCTCTAAAATCCAATAGGAATGAGCTGGGGGTGGGAATAGCAGCCACTGGCCTGTATGTGACTAAGTAGCTCTGGTTGGCCAGAAAGCCATGGAGGATCTGAAGGCAGTGTCTAGATTATGTTTATTTTGCACATGCTGAATTGAGGAATTTAGTTTTTGTTTAAAAGAAAATACTCCCCTTGGAATCCCTCTGCTCACTTTTTTTGTGTAAAGCCATGTGGCCCCTGAGATGTATGTAGTGACTTGTCTGCTGGTCTAACAACCTCTGATATTGGTGCATGCTACAGTGTGCCACAAGTTAATCTACCTTGGACCTAACAGCTCAGCAGCTTAATGTTTAACTTGCTAGTTCTTGGTTCACTGATAATTTCCAGTAGGGAAAGATAATGCTGATCAGACCTCAGTGTCGCATGTAACAGCTGAAATGCAATTCTGAAAATGCGGACAACCAGCTAGAAGGAGTATTTCTATTATAAACCGAGTAGAACTGGATGGCTCATAATGTCAGTCTTGGAAGCCATAGCTCATCAATTCATACCAAACTGGATCATGTAGAAAACATGACACTTTCCTGTTGCACAGCCTCTTCTTTGTAAGACAAGCCAAATCCTACTCTCCTCTCACCATGCAACTGCAAATTACTGGGGTTTCTCTAGTGTAAATGGAGACAGCCTGACACCTTTTAGGATTAAATCCTGAGTTCACTGGTGGGCTGGCCTGCCCTATATTGGAATAGGTCCTAGATCCTCTTTGCTGTCTTAGCAAGACAAAGACCGCAAACCCATGCTGTCTTCTCACTGACAGAGTTGGAATAGTTAAGTATACCAATGGCTACATTTTAAAAAAAACACACACTGCTCACAGCCACAAGCATGAAACATGAGATCTTTCTTCAGTGTAAATAAGAACCTCCCCTCAAGGAAAAGGGAACAGTAGCCTTCCAGTAGGAACCATCAAAAGTGGAGATGGGGAGTGAGGAGTTAAATGTTTATCTGCCAGTAAGGGGGAGAGGATCCAACCCTTATGCTGGAATTTCTTTGACTTCCTGTTCCCAAAGCAAACAGACACAAACCGCTTCAGTTTGTTTGTAGGGTTTTTGGTTTGGCTTTTCCTTGTATTTTGTACAGGATAGTAACCTTTGAAAGGGACCTTGTCAGCTCTGGAGCACTACTGATAACAGGTAAAGTTGATATGACCTAAAGCAGAAAGACTAGGGATTCCATAGGGGGCAGACTCCCTTTCAGAGGCCCAAGTCAATAAACCTGTTTCCCTGCCCTATAGATTCCTGGCCCCATATACAGACTTTTTACATCCACATCTTGACAATGAAGATGCTGGGATTGTCTTCAAGCACTTTACTGGCTTCAGTACTCAAAACCAGCTAGTGCTAAATCAAGCTCTGGAGCCAAGACTTAGGGCATGTCTACACTTACCTCTGGAGTGATCGATCCAGCAGGGGTCAATTTATTGTATCTAGTGAAGATGCGATAAATCAACTGCCGAGCACTCTCCCATTGACTCTGGTACTCCACTGGAGTGAGAAGTGTAGGTGGAGCCAATAGGGGAGAGTCAGCAGTTGGTCTACTGCAGTGAAGACCTCATATGTCAACTTCAGCTATGTTTTTTGTAGCTGAAGTTGAGTAACTTACACAGACTTAGCTCGCCATGCAGCACCCCCTTCCCCTCCAGCATAGACCAGCACTTAAAGGCTTTGATTTTTCCAAAGAGCTCTCAATTCTAAAATGGTCTTGTACTCATTAAGTTTTGGAAACTGAGCAGGCTCATAGATTTTATTTACTTAAGGCCAGCAGGGACATAGGATCATCTAGTCAGACCTGCATAACGCAAGCCATAGAATCTCATCGTTAAAGCATCTCTTGAAGAAAGGCATCCAGTCTTGATTTGAAGTTTGTCAAGCAATGGAGAGTCACCACTTCCCTCAGTAGCTTGTTCTAATAGTTACCTTCACTATCCAATTTGTGCCACATACCTGCTGTGAAACATAGTGAATGTATGTTATCTCTAGACACTTATCTGTTCTCCAGTGCAAGTGTTTGTAACCTCTAATTTTCATGGTGAGCTAAAGAGCAGCTCTGCTTTCCCCAGTAGCCTAAGTAATTAAGGGACACAGGGAGAGCTGTATGACTCCTGCCCCGTTCTCCCTCCCGCAACCACCCCTGGAAGCCTTGGCCTTGCCTATATGTAGGAAACTTGTACACCATTGGTGCTAGTAGTGGTGGATGTTTTTATGTAGCCCAGGAATTTTAACGTGTCCCTTGCGTTATTTGGATGGTCCCCCTCCAAATGCATCTGGTCTCTCTTGCTCACTTTATAGTAGTTGATAGAGAAGACACTGTCTAGAGGGTCCTTGTTCAAAGTGCAACAGTTGCACATGGGTTGCCTCTGAAATGCTCTTTTCCTTGGTTCTTAGGAAAAGCAACTGGATTGCCAATGCAGCTCCCATTAGCCTTTTGGCTGGCCTAGGTTTGAGTGTTAGCTGAGTTTGCTCATTTGGAAATGACTACGTTCCCTTGCTAACGTCAGTCACTTATGACATCCAAACTCAGTATTGGAGCTCACGTACCATCGAGCCTGTGCTACCTTGGAGCAGTCTGGCTAAAGCAACCATAAACTGGTGCAGCAAGACCACACAGTGGCCAAGACTGTCTGATTTGGACACAAATACCTTCACTATTATAAGTAATGACTGCACCAGACCTTACAGAGGTCTCCCTTAACCCCTTTGCAAACCTAGTCCCACAGGACGCCTTTCGTTAACATCTCCATGCATAACTTTGTGTACGTTCAAACAAGCCTGAAGGTGGCTGACAGTGTTAGATGGCAGAAAAATAATCTGAAATCTCTCTATCCATCTGAGCATCCTGCAGGCCTGTGGCTTTGAGCAGCAGAGGATAGAGTTAGTCCCACTCAGGATATTAATTCTAACACTGGTCTCTAACAAACTCACACATTTCTCTTAGTGAGTGTGATGAAGATAATCTTCCACTAGTATCCACGTCAAGCTAAAAAGCTTTTCAAATGGCTGTCGTACAAAGCCAGTCCTTCCAACAGAGTTACTGCCCCCAGCATTTGTAGATGAATTGCATGAAAGTAAGAGTGGATTTGTTCAACTGTTTTTGTGAGTTAACTGTTCAATCTATTCCCAATAACTCCTTTGTGATTGCTATTGGCCATTTCCAGTTTTCACACTGAACATCAAACATTTTCTCCAGCCTGTCTGATAAGCTGGGAATTGATGATCATGTCAGTAATAGACTAGCTAGGTTTTTAGGATACATGTGCCTAAAATGGGACTGCAAGGTGGGCAGCCCCAGTATGCAGCAGAATTATAAGTTGGGAGAAACAAACATGTCAACATAGCAGCATTACTCCAGGTAATTAGGCTTGGCATAATGATATTTATCTTTTTGTAGTTGGCAGATATTAAAAATAAGCATTAATACCTTATTAATGTAAACTTTCACAGTTGTAGGAAATTATGGGGGGAGTATCAAATTGAATGACAGATGTTGAGATTCAATGTTTAACTGTAAAATACATTTCAACTTCATGTCAAAAGATCACTAAGGTCTCACTCAGACAGCACTTTTCTTTTTTGCCAGTCTGCAAATTTTGACTCTCAAAACATTTTTCCTTGGTGCTTGGATGGCAGAATTGACACATATTGGAACTTAACGATTAAAAATGTAATCCTTCCCTGCCAATAGTCAGTGATGGATCTTTAGTGTTCCAGTACGGTTGACTCTGAAGAGTTTAACTTTAACAGACTACAATATAATACTGATCTCCACTAGGGAGTTATAAGAATGGGATACAAATAATCTTTCATCTAACTAAAGGACTTCTACAAAATCTTGACTCCACCATAGGCTGCTACAACCAGTAAAAATCATTAACTGAGCTACCCCACCCCCACAAGCCTCCTGTAAAATCCTCACTTTCACTGAGGTGTGGGTGGGGTGAGATCACCAACGGTCTACGGAACTCCAGCCACTACTTCTCACAATTCATTTTAATAGTCAGAAGTCTGTATTCTGGCAGGTATGAAAGACTCTGTAGCTGCAACTTGCAAGTGTCTTTAGCATAATGGTGTGAAACAGAACAGTACTAAATACTCCATCTATTTATCCAGACGACAAGAGACTCTATTTTAAGGTACTCTAACCCATAAAGGCACTAGGGTGTTTGGGCTTGTGTAAGATTGGCATGCTTTGCTCACAAACTAATGCAAGCTGGTGCCATGTGTGTTCAAAACAAGAATATAACCACCTGGAAAGATAGTTACAAGCTATTTGCTACTGATAGTCTCTTCAGTGACAGTGAATCATGACCTCTCTCAAAGAAGATAGTTTTTACAATGATGTAGTTGCATACTGTATTGATGGCATGTTAGCTGTGGCAATCCCACTACCAAAAACATGTATGCATTCAAGATGAATAGCAAAAGATCATTTCAGCAGTATATCACACACACACAAATGGATCAGTGTTATGTTCATAAGCTTCAGTCATATGGTTCATCAAAGACTGTATTAGGTGTTTGGAGCACAGTGGTGCCATGTGAGTTCTGACAGTAACACCTTGGCTAGAACTCTTGTGGTGGGGAAGGGGACTGTAACACACTTGTGCCCAGCCTGCCTTTGTGGGCTGCAGCTGTAGCTGAATAGCCCGCAGTGACTGATGGGGAAGTACTCAAATAGTAACATTCACGATCTAGTACTACTTCTGTGGCTACCAGAAAGCAGTATCCTGTACTTCATTCAGTACGCAGATGGCCATGCTGTTAAGTTAGTAACTTACTTTCAGCCTTCAGGCACAGCAGTGTAACTCCACCTACATTGTGCTACTCTGATTAGTCAGTGGGATTAAAGGCTTCCTGTTTGGGTAGAATCGAACTGCAATTAAAAGGTCATGGAGAAATCTTGACCATGAGGTGTGTGCACTGTCTGAACAGTGTAATCCCTTTTCTTGATCAAAAACTGAACTAGTCAATGTCTACAGACAGTCTCTGAATCAACATGCAGATTAAATGTCTAGTTAGACTTTGCTGTGTCTGAAAAGGCTGGCAATTCCTTGAGTAGCATGTCAGTACCAAAACCTGGCTTTTCTATTTGTACTATTTGTCTTGTGTTCCCAGGATGGCCATTGTCTAACCAGACCTACTGAAACACTGGTCATACTTGGGGGTAAGAATGTCATAACTAGAATACCCTCATACATAACTCTCCTGCTCTTGTAATAAACTGTTCCTCGTTTAGTTCTGCGCTCAGGTAAACTCTTGGCTGTGCTTTAAGAAGCTTTCATGTTAATTTCATGGTGTTAAAGTTTTTTTTTAAAAAGGATCAAAGTCCACTAGTCACCTTTGCCGCAACTGCCTGTATGCACAAATGCAGATCTCTACCTGCATGCTGAGCCTTCAGTAGGAAGGTGCCCTCTGAACACCTGTCTGGGCCAAAACTCTCCTCCAATAAATTCAATAGTATCCCCAAGTGGGAAGCCTCAATTAAAAAAAAAAAAAAATTGATTTTAATCAACTCTTCCATTGTACTTCAGTACTTTTTCTAAAGAGGTGCGTTAAAGCATGTTGACTTACAGCTGCTAGAGCCTTTACACAAGATTTGGCACATCTTGCTAGCTAAGAGGACCAATTAGAATTATATATTAAATTATAGCTTAATGTTTTCATATTTGTGTACACTTAATATGTTGGAAAATGGTGAATATTGCTTATTCACTAAATCAACTTTTTGCTCAGGATTTGTCAAGTTGCATTAGGATGGTAACTAGAATTTAGTTAAACAGCATATACGTTGTTTTGTTTAATAAAATAAAACGTTAAGTATGTTTGGTACATAAGTGCTCATCAAAACGTGTTTCACATTTACGATTTATAATAAGCTTAAGCCTTAACATGTTGTATTAAATTTAGATTTCATTTTCAACAGGTTTATTTAAAAAACAAACTTACAGAAAATTGATTTTTTTCAAAACTCTTGTCCATCTTGGAAAGCGTGGTGGGTGATATAAGGGGGAATCTCATCGAAGAATAAGTAGATGAGATCTTGCATGGAAAGCATAAATTTACATTCTCAATTAACAGCATTCATGTAAACGAGTCTGCCTTGCCTAGCAAATATTTTCCCTCTCTTCTGGAAGGCAGCTCAAAAAAAAGTCATTGATGTTCCTCCAATTAGTCCATTTCTCTTGGGTTTGAAACAAGCATTCTGCTGCATTTGCAGGATAACTATTGTACAGCAATCCACCTAGATCAAGAGTAGTGGACTGATAAATCTGGTTGCGATTGTCCAAGAAGAATAGAATCTTCATTCCGGATGCATATGGCACTTTACTTGCCTCTAGTATGATGGGCTCCTTCATGTATGCACCTGCAATTGAATAAAACCCAGAACTAAAGAGACTGTTTTCAGTGTGACTTGATATGTAATCAGCCCAGAAAGTATGGCCATTCTTATGAACTGAATAGCAACAAATGCTGACTTGTTTTTTGGTGGTGCACTTTTTCTATAGAGTAGTAATAAAATAAAATAAAAATCACTCTTGTGCTACTCTGTTCACAAATGTGGTCCTTTTTCTCTTTAAAGCAAACTACAAATGTAAACCTTCCTCCTGAAGACCTGGACTCATCTGGTGATGATGATGATGATACTTTCTCTGGCTCTGGTTCTGGTGAGTAGATTTGGGTGGGTTGTCTTTGTGTTTTTGGTTTTTTGGTGGCTTTTTTTAAAATGCTCAGTTGTCATAAATTCTTCAAGGTCATGACTTTCGGTGTACAGCTTGGCAAAGGTATGTCCTGGCTGCTGTTTCCCTAGAGCAAGGTAACTCAATGACTTTCTCTTCAGGAGCAGCTTTGCAGGAGCACCGTGCTCCTGAGAGTCACTTTAGGCTGTTTTACCTCTTAAGCACAAGCAGATGCTTTCTGGAAGCCCACTTCAATTCTCAATTATCTGCTCCTTGTGGGGAATAAACAGGGGATCCCAGAGATGTCTACAAAGATGTCCTACCCATGTCTGACTTGTAATATTAATGGTGATGTCTGGCTCTTGCAGGCCACTCATGTGAAACCACTGTAGTGGCTCATGCATTCATGGAGCAAGTGAAGGAAACAAAGCATAGGTGTTAAAGAAGTTATCCCATCTATCTGCCTCAATTATGAGGGAGGGAAGGAGCTGGATGAGAAATTTTACTTAGGCTGCTGAAGCTCTGGACTCCTGGCAGACCTCCCTAGACTATCAACTTCCTCTAGTAGTGACTTCCCATGGGCATGACCATATACCCCATAGTGTCAAAGGAGGCCTTCAATGAAATTGGACTCTGGTAGGCACCCCCAATGCTGGGTCACTATTTCTATTGTGGCAGCTCCTAGATTCCCAATGCGGCTCTCTGTTATGCTAGACTTGTCCAAATAAGACAATTCATGTTCCAGAAGACTTATGATCTGGGTATTAAACAATGGTTAAACTTACTGTACAATGATACAGATCATAGAAAACTGCTAGGGACCCTAACTGGGTGCAAGTTTCTATACACCACTAATACCTATTTAATCTGGTCCAGACTTCAGCTCCCCCAAAAGAAATAACTTCCTTAAACTGGTCCATTAGGATAAAATGACTGGAGACCACCTTCTGGTGTGAAATGCTAATCCCTTTCCTACAGTAAGATTAATCTCCACTATTAACTTCTGGTGTCTGGCCACTGTCAAACTTAGCATTCCTGACTATACCCTTCTTCCTGTTCCCAGCTACCCATTTTTTGGATGGGATATCCTCACTGGTAGGGTTGAGAGTAGGGGAGAGGTGGAAAGCCATGCTGAAGAGTCTTCTGGCTAAGAGTATTGAGATCAGTTTAGTGATGGGTAAAATGAGTTAAGTTTTGTCAGACTTGCATGACTCCCTGCCCCACAGGGCAATTCTAAATTACTAGTCGATCAAAAGTAGTTAACACTAGCAGACTTACAGGTCAGTGTGTTACAAAAAGGAATGTTTGGCCTTGATGGACTGCTTTCCCTCCTTGCAACAACTTCTAATGACTAATGGCATACTGACTTGGCAGTACTTGAGTAACCAGTGCATCCAATCTTGGATGGATTTTGAGGGTGACAGGGCACTGAAGCAATCTAATTGCTTTTGGGTCTAATCCGGGCCCTACAGTAAGTTGCCTTTTTAATAACGCTAGCACACCACACAACATACTGAACTGCTTGTACTTGTCTGTTATTGAATCATCTGTACATCAAGTAATGCTTAATATTCTTGTGTAGGTCCCTTGACCAACCATTCTGTGGCTGCCTGGAATATCCCCTTAGAACATGCAAATTCTTCATCAAGATCAACAATGTCTACTGGAGCAACTGTTCACCAACCTGCAGTTGATGGCACGGAAAATCCATCTGAAAAGGAAATGGTATCATCATCCCCCACTAGTGATGTGGTGCCAGATGAGGCTGTCTTTTCACTTAAGGATGAAACTCACGAACTGGGCTCAACTGTAGAGAAACCTACAACAAATGAGGCAGTCATAACAACAAGAAGTCCAACTACTCACAGTCTTACTGTCAGAGTAACCACTACACAAGTGTCAAGCACAGTCCATGTAATGGAACCTAGTATCCATAGTTCTAGTTCCTCTGGTGTCTCTAAAGAAACACTTGATCCCAGCTTCACCACTATTAGTGAGGAAGATGCTCACTCTCCAACTACAACAATTCTAACCAGGGGTATATACCCTATAGATGATAGGGAAACTCCATCTCCTGAAGAAGGCTCCGGGGATCAGGTAAGAATTAACAGTTTCAATCTCAAATGTAGATCTTTCCCATATCCAGTGCTAAAGCTATACAACAGTGCTGGAATGTAGTAACTTAGCTTCATATGTGGAGTGGAACTAGTTTCTATTATGATGCATCATAAGCTGTTAACAGCTGGGTGTAGGGAAAATTCTTTTGCCATCAGTTGAAGGGAAATATTAAAAACTACTAATATAAGAAAACAAGGTCAGTGTAAAACTTTCAGTAACTTCATCAGTGAGCTGAAATGTGACTGACTTGCACTATATCTTTCCCACAGGGAGACTTTATCTTTAGTGAAGAACGAACAATACCATCAGAATCTGAACTGGCTGACTCTTCAAGAGATGCTGAAGCTGCTGGAACTTCCCAGGGGTTAATGGACAGGAAAGAAGTTCTAGGAGGTATTTCAGAATACACTGAATGCTATAGAAGGTCCAGTGTAGTCCTCCTAATCTGTGGCTGTCTAATCTGCTATAGGATCCACCCAATACTGCAGGACGTAGGCTTTCTATTTTAAAAATCTCTAGTTATCAGAGCTCAAGATAGGTTTGGAAACCTGAAAACACTAAATCAAGGCAGTGCTGCACAATATGTAGATGCCAGATCCTCAAGCTTCTTCTAGTCAATATCTAGATTAATGTATTGCTAATAAAAATGGGCATGTTGCAAATTGAATGTGGGAACAGTGTAAAATCAAACCTGATCTAGCATGTAAAGACTATCCTTGGTAATGTAAATGAAGCTGCTGCAGAGTTTCGATCCAGGTTATTCTGAGGTACCTGTTCAAGTGCATGGTGGTACACTGAGGGAAAAGCTTCTACTCCCAAGCAAGGATGGAGTAAAATCTCTTGCAGTACTAGAGCACAGCCTGTTGGCAGGAGTCATGACTTAGGTACAGTGGGCTTCAAGTAATGGGGGAAGGAACATGGATCTTCAAACTTTCATTTTTTGGGAAGGAATTGGAGCCTCTGTAGGGGAGGCTTTCAGAGGACAGCTAGGTGCTCAGTTCCCATTGAAAGCTTAAAAAGTGAAGTACCCAATACCCATTTGACTTTTTTGAAAACTCTCTGGATCATATTACATCACTTGATTATGAAATGCCTTTATAGTACTGGTCTCTGCTCCTACTAGCCAACTCTGGAATCAACTTCAGTCAGAATGTCTCACTCCTGCATAGTGTCTAATGTGACTTTTGCCTCCCCACAGGTGTCATTGCTGGAGGACTAGTAGGCCTGCTGTTTGCGGTATTCCTAGTGGGATTTATGCTGTACAGAATGAAGAAAAAAGATGAAGGCAGCTATTCATTGGATGAACCAAAACAATCAAATGGAGGATACCAAAAACCACAGAAACAAGAAGAATTCTATGCATAAACACAAGTCTTCAGAACACTTCCCCCTCTTTCTTGAACTCTTCTGTCCCTGCATACAACCTGCTTGTGGTTTTTGTGCATTAAACTCAAGCCGTACAATCATCAGATATAACCCTTGCCACTGGAAACTAACTATAAATTACATCTGGATTCCTGGAACCTAACCAGCTTTGTTGCACAAATATAGATTCCACTTTTTTAAAAAAAAAAAGTGGAACATGGGACTGCAAGCCACTAAACTTGCTTTGGCTTATCTAAAGACTCCTGGGAGGGAAGGAGATGAGGGAGAGCTGGAATGTATGTATATAATTGACCTTTAGGAGAACAGCAAGAATTAACACGAACAAGGCTTAAATTATCCATGCTAAAGATCCTTGTTAAACTCTCATGGCCTCCACTGTGCGTATCATGTATTAGAAAGTCTCTACTGCATTTGACAAAGACCAACAGCTGGTAGCTCATGGTTCTGGCACTCTTTCTAGTTGCCATGATCATAGCACTTAATAGTGGCCATAAGATGTCAACTGGAAAAAGGAGTGAAGGGGCAAGGCAAACAAGTATTTGATCTCTGGGTTTGGGATTTTTGTAACAGTTGGATGAATGTACTATTAAAATTAACCTAGAATTTAAATAAATTGCTCCTTTGAGGTTAAACCAAGAAATATGACTTTTGGGAACAAACCATATCTAAACAATGCACGTAAGTGCCAAGTCTAGTCTTACTGGCTCAAATATGATGAAGTCATTATGAGAGAGACCTTACTGTGTTCTATACCAGTGTGGTACTCTGATGGGCAACTGGTGCCATATCCTAGCTATCTACCTCTCTGCATTGTCAGTTTAGTAGTGGTGACTTTGAACTAGGTCTGCCATGAGTGCCATCATACCTTGTGTACTGTACATGGCCCATCAGGTACAAAAGACAGAGCAAACCAAGCATCTCTGGCTTCTTGTACTGCCAGACCAGGGAGCAGAGAAGCATATTAACTAAACTGATCCTTTCTTGCACCTTAGAATGGTTGTGGTGTTTATAGGCTCACACTAATATCTACTATATAAGTGCCTAGCTCTAACTTCTGACATAATTGGGTCTGAATATTAATGTCTTCAGTTTTAGTGTAGAGTGGGTTTTAGCAATGGATAACTGTCATTGCCACAGCATCACCCAGCTAGCCTATGGTGCCAAGTCATGAGTTGTTTACTGATTAGAATGGGCCTAAGAACAGGAACACTTCCCAAAAGTCTCTTGTTTGGATGAAAGTACAGTTTTGTGAATGGGTTTTTCAAATACAATAGTCTTTAATGTAATATACTAAGAGTAGATGCATTCAGTTGTAGCTTGTACAATATCATTAACTTCAGTGTATCTTACACAACAAATTTATAGGAACTTTGTTTGAAGGAAATCTCAATTTCAACACAGACCTTGCCTCTGCTTTGCCAGATAGGGGTTTTTTGTTAGCCTGTTTCAAATTGATAACTTTTTCTGCTCATAGTGAAGGTATAGGGGAAGGAGAGTGTTTACGATGTAAATATTTATATTGCCGAGCCAGAGGAAGTGATCCAAGAACTCTTGCTGACCGAGGCATGTGTGTTGCATATTCAATTCAGTTTTTTAGTAACTTAAATGAATTGTAGAAGGTCCTTCCTGAATTGCTAATTGAGTAAATTGGTGCCTTCTCAATTTCTCAACAAAACCAAGAAAATACTTGCTTCATTCCATCTCTGAACAAGAGATTGCCTTGATGTAGAATGTAGCTGTATGTTAACATTCTTAAAGACAAAACTGAGATGTCCATTATTGCCTTTATTTTTACACTGAATTTTTATAAATTAATGCAACAGCCAGATGGTGTTAATTATAACTGTAATTCTTTGCTTTGTATAGGAATGTAGAAATGCTGGTAATAGGCTTTTCTATGAGAATTCTTCTCATAAACCACAGGAAACTATTTTTAAAAAAGGGGTAACTTCAGTTGTACTGCCAACCTTTCTACAGGCCAAGAATAACTCTGTATATTTTGGTAATCTAAATGGATAGCTGGAGTTATTGACATACAGAAAGTTTTTTGTATTTAAGTGGTACAAATTTAATTTTAATGGAATATACTTCAGTTGGTTATCTGTACACATGCAATAAATGGCATTTTGGCAAATAACTGGTGGTCTACTGTGTCAGCCTACCCGGGAGCTTTCCTACTTCCCCATTTTCAGTGTCACATGTAACCATAATGCAGAACTCCAGGATTTACTTTCTTTGAAGCTTGCTCAAGAGCATAAAGCAAATGCAAGCAGCTTCAGCTCTGAAAGAGCATTTGAAGAGTAGGCCCTGGAAGTTTAGCATGTTCTCACTTCATAATAGTAGGGAGAAGCACTTTCTTAACCAGAAACAGTTCAGAGGCAAAGCAGTTTGAGTACTGAGCAGAAGTTGGGAACAGAGCCTCCTGAATCTCTGTCAAAGGCCAACAGCTGCTCAGACAACCAACCTGCTGTCTGAGTCCTTCTCCATACTCAGATTGAGAGTTGTGCTTTTCTCTGTTTCTGGCTTTTTTGGCTGCAGACATAGCACCAGATATTTTGAGGCTTCAAATAGGTGGCCATTGCCTCAGTGGGGATTACTAGCACACAGGAACTGGCTTGGATTTGCAGATGGTGGTAAGACACACTTGGCTTTAGGAACAGAGGTAGTTGAACAGGTTTCTACATGAGACTCCACACTGAACCCTACAAATGTGGGGTCTAGGTCTGGTTGGGGAGCAGAAAAACTGATTCCATGTACTCTTCTACTTGTGCTAATCTTAGATTCTTCAGTAGGCATCCCTTCAATAAAAAGGACACAGTAATGGAAATCTTGTGTACCAGGAATCTCCTACTACCTCACCTCTCTAATTCTGTAGTCTAAAGTGACTCTTGCAAGCATTGGGAGGGTGAGAGGACTGACCACAGATGTCCCAAATACTAATGGGATACACAGTGAAACTTCTATCTTGGCTGTAAAGTACCTTCCTTTACTAGCTTTTTGGGTAGGGAATGGATCATGTAGGTGTCACCACACCAGGGGCAAGATCTCCTAGAGGGTTTGAACTACATTGCCAAAGGACTAAAATACTTTGATGCTACAAGGAACTGTTAGTGACAGGAGGGAGAGGCCCTGTGGATTGAAGACCTACTGTTCCCCCTCCTACATAGGGATCAGTCAGTCTCAACTAGTGGGGAATTGGCAGAGAGTACATAAAGGAGAGGGGGTGAAGTCAACTTTAGACTGAACAAGCAATAGAGACATAGTGAGGATACCAGAGCCTATGACCAGATGCAGATTTTTCCATAAATGGAAAGGACTGAATGCCATTTGTGGGTGTGCATGGATCAGATACTTAGGTAGAAAGTAAGAATCTGCTTTTGTGTGCAATTTGGCAAGTGATATGGGATTGCTCATTTTTTTTCTCTTCTTCTTCCCCCTGCCCCCCCCTCCCCCCCAGAAAAAAACTCCACTGGTCATTGCTACTTGTACCCATATCAAAACTAACCTGGAGTAGGTTATTGCCTTTGTCAGATTCAAGGGGGGCTGTTACCCCCCTGGGCTCCTCAGTCTAATGGGAATCAGCTGTGCATATGTATGGCCCTCCACAGGAGGGCTGTCAGGGAAGGATTTCCATGCAACCAGGCTTTAGATTCCTTGCCTGTGTAGAATGTGTGCGTTAATCAGCCAAGACCATTTAGAAGAAGAGTTTGGGCCATTGAACTGTCTCTAGATTAGACTGACAAAGTAGGTGAGAAATGTCATCTTAGACCAATTTCTGTTGGTGAGAGTAGCTTTCAAGCTTGCACAGAGCTGCTTCAGGTCTGGCAAACTAACTCAGGCTACATCTACACTACAGACCTTAGAGCAGCACCACTGTCCTGCTCTAAGATCTCTTGTGTAACCGCTCAATGTCAATGGGAGAGCATCTCCAGCCAGCAACAGCTATGTCCACACTGGCCCTTTGGGTGGTGTAACTTGGAGTGGCTTATTGTCACCCCTGAGTGACATCCATTATACTGCAGTAAGCAGTAGTGTGTACATAGCTTAAAAATCATGGACTGAGTAGACACTGGATTATGGCTTATTACAACAATCTGTAACCCACTAACCAGCCCTACAGTTGTTTTCTTCCCACCCCACTTCCTTTCCTCTCTATGACTAGAGGGGTGTTAATGGGCTGCTTTGCCTGGAATGATCCCTTGAAATGTCTTAACTAATTATGCAAAGCAATCTGTTCCACCTTGTATGTAACTGTGACACAACTATGTCTACACTAGCAGTTTTTTCTCTGATCAGGGGTGTGAAAATAACTTGCAACTGACCCAATTTTCACTGGTCTAAGCACTGGTGTGGACGGGACTATGTCAGTGGGAGATGCTCTCCTGCTAACATGCCCACCGCCACTCGGGGGTGGTTTAACTATGCCAACAAGAGAGCTCTTCCCCATTATCCTAGAGCGGCTACACAGGAGCCCTTCTAGCAGCACAGTTGCAGCAATATGGCTGCGCTGCTGTAAGGTCTGTAGCGTAGACCTTGCTTTAGGGTCTAGTAAAACTGAATTTAAGCTCCTAGGCTCATCTTCTGAAAGGGGTATGGAGGTGTCCCTTGAGGATGAGGACTGATGGGGATTGCTTTGTGAAAAGTGTTTGCCCACACATTTCTTTTATCATGAGCTCCTTCAAGAGCATAGTGATTATCTGGCTTCACCCACATAGTTGCTATATGAATAGAGACACTGTATTTATGGCTTATCACAATGCTCTGTAATCCATTTAAAAAGCTCAGTTGCTTTCCCTTCATCCCCCTTCCTTTCCTACCTACGGCTGGAGAGGCATTAATGGGCCACTTCACCTTGAATGTTCCCTTGTAAAGTGTTAACTACTTATGCTAAACCATCCGTTCCACCTTGTATTTAGCAATAACTTTGAGTTAGGCCATGTCTACGCTACCACTTATGTTGGCAAAACTTATGTCACTCAGGAAGGTAGAGGGTTTTGGGGGGGGAGGGCCACACTCCTGAGCGACCTACGTTTCACTGGCATAAATCAATGCAGTAATGTCAATGAGGCATCGTAAATCTATGATGGAGCTTGCAAGCCTATTGCTGATGTCTGTCGTGTCTTAGCCAGAACCACTAGGCTTACATCCTAAAGGCTTAGCACAAAGTGATACACTCCAGGTAACCAGGCAGCCCATGCCTGTCTTTAAGGCTGAGGAGGTGGTGGTATAATCCCATTTTGAGGTTGTACTCAAGTTTCTTATTCGCTTTCTTGGGGTGCATCCATCTCAACAAATGGCATCATATTGCCAATGGGCATTGTTAGAGAAGATGTCATAGTATCTCTCTCTGAGATTTGAGTTTGGGCCACATGGCTTATTAAATCAAAAGTTTATTAATGGATCTCCACCTACTTTTCTTCTCCCCCCCGCCCCCCCCAAATCCTCAGCCATTCTAACTCTGTATTGTAGATGTTCTGGCATAGAGAAACCCTGATCCTTTTCATCTTTATATTCACTATGCCTCCTGCAGTAATAGCTCCCTGGCTTCCTACTTCCTCAACATTGGGGTGAACAACACATTGGTCCTGGCTAACAACTCAGAGTCATGGGATGCAGCAGGAAGAGAATCCTTGACCTTATGTCCAGGCCTTGGTGAGGGAAAAAATGGTGATGAGGGGGTGGAAATACAGAAAAGAGGGGGGAAGAGAGTAAATGATAGTGAGGAAGCAGCAAAGAAATCTGAGCCTGGAACTATGATTAGAGTAAAGAATACAAGGGGAGCTGTCTATGGGGGATACTTACATTTGCAAAGAACCTAGTCCTAGAGAATAATTAGAAAAGTCTTCCCTTTTCATTCCAAAACATTTTTCCTTAGTTTTTTTTCTTTCTTATTCTATCTAGTAATAGGACAGAAAGCCCTTGACCTTCTAGACTATGTCACTGTCATCTAGGAAGCAAATTCTCTTGCTGTCTAGTACAGTAAGACCTGCTGGACCACATTTCTAGGTAAAGGCTTCTGGGATATCCTATTTGTAGAGACCAAACCAGATTAGCCCCTAACAGTACTGCCACCATTGGAAGGCAAAAGAAATCACCAAGCCATTATGCCCAGCCCCAGGTAGCTCATGGCATTAAAGGAGGAAAGATTTCTACTATATTCGTTACAAGTAGGCATCACCCTATAACAGTCACAATAAGATGACAACACTGATTCAGTGCTGAATTTTCTGTAATGAATATTAAACTTTATTTTCATATTGCATTGTCCACTTGACACCATCCTATCTCTACTATTACTTATACAGGGTTGTAGATGTGCATGGAGCTTTACAGCATGAACACAGCTCCTGGACCAGAAGATCTTATCCGAAATTAGAATAGGCGATAATCTCACAACAGGAAGGGTATGGTGTAAGTACAGTGCCTAGCACAATGGTGAGCTGGTCCACAACTGGGACTCCTAGGTACTATGATCATACACAATAATAATGGACAGTCACTTGGAGGAGGAGACTTTTTGGTGGATGCCAAAGAGAGTGGGATTAGGAAATGCTTTCCTCCCTTGTGAACAGGTGCCCAATGCCAACGGGTTGCTCTCACTTTCACATACTGATTTGTTCTAGTCTGTTTTCCCACTCTACTACCTCTAACTTTTTAGCATAGGGACAGCAGATGTGCCGTTGCTGGGAGCCATGCTTCAGGGGTCGGTAATCCAGCAACTTGGGTCTTTGTTTGTCTATGCATATTGTGTAGTGGTAAGAGGGGAAGACTTTGCATTTTAAAATGTACACCCTCATTATATACCCTGTTCAGTGTGTCAATGCTACAGCGTGCACCTGTCAGATGGCCACTTGCTTTGTAAGGCTGCATGGTGCAAGATGTGATTTGCACAATGTTTATTGCTCAGATGCAAATGGCCATGATAAGGAGGCACCTGGCACATGTGGAACAGGTGGGTTTGGTCTTTGAAGGAACAGAAGGAAATTTACCTGCAAGGCAAGAGGTCTGGTACAGGAAATGAGAGAGAAGAAGCCACCTATAGAGATCGGAAATAACAGGGTCCGTTCCTGCATACATTACAGGTGCTTCCAGCATTCCAATTTCTTACAAGGCCCACAGAGACTCCTATCACTGAGCAATTTTTTTTAAGACCTAAGGAAATTCCCATGCAAAAAAATTAAACTGGAATTAAGGTTAATGTAATTTCAGCCAAGAAAATCCACAAGAGAATGTTATAATTTTCTCATAATAACCACAAACAATAGAAAACCCAGACATTCCAATTTAAGGTTGCACTTTACTTTCTGTCCTCTATTTGGTAAAAAAACAGGTGATGCAGTCATATGAGATGATACCACTCCAGAAGACTGGAAGAAAGCTAACATTGTGCCAATATGTAAAAAGGGCAAACAGGATGACGCTGGTAATTATAGATCTGTCAGTCTAACATCGATCCCAGGTAAGATAATGGAATGGGACTCGAATAATAAAGAATTAAAGAGTGTAATATAATTAGTGCCAAACAACATGGGTTTATGAAAAATAGATCCTGTCAGACTACCTGATAACTTTTCTGATGAGATTACTAGTTTGGCTGATAAAGGTAATAGTGTTGATGTCATATACCTAGCCTTCTGCAAGGTATTTGACTTGGTACCACATGACATTTTGATTAACAGACTAGAATGATATAAAATGAACATGACACACCATTAAATAAAATAAAACCTGTCTGCTCAGTCTCAATACGTAATTGTAAATGGGAAAACATCATCAAACAGTTGTTGGCCCTATACTATTTAACATTTTTATTAATGTTCTGGAAGAAAACATAAAATCGTCGCGGATAAAGGATGCTACAAAAATTGGGGGAGTGGTAAATAATGAAGAGGCCAGGTCACTGGTACAGAGTGATCTGGATTGCTTGGTAAGATGGGTGCAAGCAAACAATATGCATTCTGATATGGCTAAATGTACATCTAGGAACAAAACCTGTAGGATGGGGGATTCTATCCTGGGTAGCAGTGTCTCTGAAAAAGATTTGGAGGTTGTGGTGGATACTCAGCTGGACATGAACTCCCAGTGTGACGCTGCAGCCAGAAGGATTAAGATAATTCCTGGATGCATAAAGAGAGGAATCTTCAAATAGGAGTAGAGAGGGCATTCTACCTCTGTACACTGGTCTGACTGCTGCTAGAATAGTGTGTCCAGTTCTGGTGTTCATGATTCAAGAAGGATGTTGCTAAATTGGAGAGGGTACAGAGAAGAGCCATAAGAATGATTAAAGGATTAGAAAACATGCCTTATAGAATCAAACAGCTCAGTCTATCTTGCTTAACCAAGAGAAGGTTAAGGAGTGACTTGATTACGGCCTATAAATACCTACCTGCAGAACAAATATTTAATAACGGGCTCTTCAATCTAGCAGAGAAAGCTGTAACACAGTCCAATGGCTGGAAGTTGAAGGTAGGTAAATTCAGACTGGAAATAAGGTGTAAATTTTTAAAAGTGAGCTTAATTATCCGTTGGAACAATTTACCATGGATTGTGGTGGATTCTCCATCACTGACAATTTTTAAACCAAGATGGGATGATTTTCTAAGAGATATGCTCTGGGAATGATTTGGGGACGTTCTATGCCCTGTATTATTCAGGAGTTCAGACTAGAGGACCACAGTGATCCCTTCTGGCCTTGGAATCTATGAATCTATTATAATAAAAGTATTTTAAAAGTGTGCAAATACATAGTTAGGGTCACCCACTCAACCCTACCTATATGCCCCCTCACTAAAGGATTTGAGCATTGGAAAAGCCACCATGAGGACAGTAGGAAGTCTGAGACAACCTTATCCATCCATCATACATTCATTTCATGAGTGATCAAACGCCAGTTGTACTTGAGTCTTCATCATCTTATCTGATGGATAAAGTTTCCTTAGAGTTTCTGATTGTCCTCAGGACAGCACTGCAGAGGGCAGAAATAAAGTGGCCTGGGTGACTTTAACTGCTCTTTTACAGACTTTTGAACATGTGGTGTGGTTTATTCTTATTAATTTGTATTGTTGGTTGTTTATTTATTACACTGGATGAAATGTTAATTTGCATACAGCTTATGGCGACTTTAGTAGGGACTGCTCTTACTGCTGAAATATTACAGTTAATATTTGATGGCTGCTGCCTACAATCAGAAGCCTTTGACCTGTTTACTGTTCTTGACAGGTGATTTGTCTTAGTTATTTTAAAATATGAATTGAAGTCTATTTGCACCAGTTTGCATATTCACAGTGGGACAGTGCACAAACTTTCAGAGGGTTTTTTAAAAGCATTGTTGTTAATCTTTTTCTGCATATGTACTTTAAAACAAACCCCTACTAATGAAGTTAAGTTCCATTCTGTATCACAGCTCTAAGGAGTGGTTGTGTGGTTACTCCACAGTAAGCATTAGTCACACATTAACCACAACTGTAAAAAGATGTCTATGGGAAAATCTTATAGCACCCACAGACTTTGATTCTGCAGCTTGTTACCTGAAGAGGCGGCTTTCCACATAAATTGCACAATGTTTTGGAAAAATAATCTGCCTGACCTGTTTACCTTGTTATCTTGCTGCATTATGATTTTTCCTTTGGCGATCATTTGTTTCCAGATATATGGCACATATTGTATCAATGTTTTATAGGCAGTGCTGATTCAACCCAGGTTTCCGAACATGCAGATGCCAGGGATATCCATGTTTCTTTGCTATCTGAGGTGGAGCAGGAGGTATTAGGTGATGACTTAGAGCTCTGTAGTGATAATAACTTGAAGCCCCTGAGGAATTAGGACATCCGCCCTCTTTATCAAGTTTCTGGTTAAAACATAAAGCAAGTTCCCACACTTCTTATTTAATAGGAAACCTCTATCCATTCTCCCCCTAATTCCCTCTACAACCACCCACACCACTTCCATATAATCCTCCATCTAGGTATTACCTTTGCTCATATTTCAGAGCATAGGCTGGAGCACCCACAGAAAAAAAAAGTGGGTGCTCAGCACCCACCAGACACAGCTGTTTGGCGGCTCGGGGAAGGCCTTGGGGGAGGGTGGAGAGCAGAGACCGGCAGGTGGGGGCCTCAGGGAGGGGGTGGATTGGGGGTGGGAAGAAGCAGAGTGAGGGCAGGGTTTCAGGGGAGAGAGCGGAGTGGGGGTGGGAAGAGGCAAAGTGAGGGCGGGGCCTTGGGGGAAGGGGTGGAGTGGGGGTGGGGCACCCCTGGGGAAAACTAGAAGTCGGCGCCTATGTTTCAAAGTTCTATTCTTCCCCCCACCCCTGGACCCCCTAGAAGCTGGCAGAGCACAAGACTTTGGAGCACAAAGGGGAAGAAGGTTGGGCATTGAATCAGGGGCCTTTCAACTGGGGACCCTAAATCCACTATTAAATGCTTCTGAAGAAGAGTGAATTATTTTTAAAATGGAGTGATTTTGGTGCAGTGTGGGAAGGGCAGTAGAACAGAGAAAATACAGAAATGAGAAAGTTTTTTCAAAGTTGCCTTGGGGAAAGACAGAAACTCAGCAATGGTGAAGTGTGTGTAATTAACACATACTCTTGCCTTCTCAAGAGAAAATTATATCTGTAGAGGGTGCTCAGACTTTTGAATGTATTGGTCTGTTTCAGGCCCATGTCACGTGACGTCTTGCAACACACAGTCGACAAAGCTCCTTTCATATAAACAAGAGCAAGATTCTCTTAGAAACAATTTTTTGTACATGAAGGACAAATCTAAGCCTTTGGAATAAGGATGTGCATCACATCTCCCCTTGACTTCATGGGGAGTCATGCCCATTCACCGCAGGACTGAATGTCGATCTACAGCCAACCTTCCCCAGTGTTCAGATTCAGGGATTCATTTCCTCCTGCTCTAGGAGCAATCACTGATTTCCTGGTCTAGGTCTGTATCCAAACTTCACATTTTGGGGGCGATTTGGGTCTGGGGTTTTGTGTCATGTGAGAGTCAAACTGAATTGCATTAGTACAGAGATTCTCAACCTGGGAGTGTGTGTACAGCACACAAAGGGTCATGACTACCCTGCCCATCCCCTGTTGCTAAATAGGGGAAGATCCCAACGAGGCAAGACTGGACAGGACAAGGAGGGGCTGATGTCAGGAAGGAAGATCCTCTAATGTACTCAGTTTGAAAAAGGCCAAGAACCAATGCATTAGGCAGGGATGGCCTCAGATACATATTAAGTGTGAGACCATACATTTTTTGTGGGGGCTTAGGATGGGCCATGTTCTGTTGCTCATTTGCTCTCTCACCATGCACCACAACCTTCACAGCCTGCTCCAAGCCACCATGACACATGAATGTGGTATTTGGGGGTCTTTCAGCTTAGAGTGACAACTTCTACATTCAGTGTCCTCTCAAAGCTTCTTGATTCCCCACTGTAATTCATAGAATTTTGAATATTGCTCCCTCAGTCTGCTCCAGTCTGTCACTCCAGTGCTACTGGGGACTGTATCTTTAAGGGCTGAGCTTCCCAAACAGAATCTGTGCTGGACGCTGTGAAGCACTTGTCAGCCAGTTGCAATCGGACTCAGAACAAAGCAGAGCTCTTGCAAGCAGTGTAAGTACTGAGTGATCACTGGACAACACAACTCACACTCCTCCACCCATAGTTTGGGGGTTATGGAAGCTTGCCTCAGGCTCTTCTTGTCCTGTTTCACATGGGACAACATAAAACCTAGCTGTGGACCTGAACAAGGAGTAAATGTTCACTATCTGGAGCGCCATCTATGGAAACAGAGATGCTAAGTAATTTGGTGCTCCAAAACATGTAAATGCTATTAATGTAAAGTAACAACTCAGTGGCATTTGAGGCCACGCTCAGCGCTAACAGGGTTGCAAGTTGGCATTGCTCATCTGGAATATTGCAGGGCTGGCTTTGCTTTGTACTATAAAGGCCATAAATCATTTATTAGAATGTGAGTTTATGAATGCTTGAAGGGAAAACTCCAATAAACACTATGCCATTTATTCACAGTACTGATAGCAAAGTTTTCTCTTAAGTGTTCATAAGTGAGAGGTACCTGCTGGAATCCTAGAGAGGATTCTGTGAGGCTCATGCATATTATAACTACAGCTTTACAAAATATTTGTAGCAAACCTTGAGCTCACTTGAACAAAGCCTGGGTCTGAGGCCCATGGCATTTTGCACACCCTGGCAGAAGAAGCTAATACATCAGACATCCACAGACTTTCTCCTCCCAGCCAGATGCCTTCCTGCACCTGAGTAGCTAACCCATCTCCCACACCAACCCCCAGAACTCTGATTCTCACAGATTTCTTCATGGGTTCCTAAGTGTCCTTTCCACCAGTCTCATGTCTCCCTGGGTCTTCAGATACACAGGCAGGCTGTGTGGTGTTCAGGGATCACTCTGAGCCCACAGAGCATGAAAGAGAGCCTTTCTAGTCACTGACCAGTTCCAATTGCCTCTGCATAGCAGAGCATAGACTTCTGCAGCACCCTCACCCCCCACAGACATCCCATCTCTGAAGCTAAACTGCTTAAAGGTACAAGTTCCTAATACCACAGGCTGCTCGCCCATCTTCTATCTTTGGAAAGCTACCAGGAAAGGCCACTGAATTCCTTTCCCTCACATATCACTTGGATAGCCAGAAAGTGGCCCCAGCAGGAGAGGGGAATCCTTCTCTTAGTGAACCGTCTCTCTCTTAGGCTGAGTACCCTGGGAGGCTTAGTGCAGTAGCTGGGAAACTTTGAGGGCTTGTCCTCAGTGGAGAGCTAGGTTGAGGTATAAAATTGAGTGGTGCCTCTAGCCCGGCTCCTGTGCTCACAGATGCTTGTTTCCTTGGAAGTTTGAATATATCAAAGTCAAACCATAAAGCAAACAGGAAGGGTCTGGTTCAAGACCAACTTCTCATATGAGAATTCTAGTGTTCCGTTTGCAAATCAAATCTTGCAACCCTTTATTTATACTCCCTTGGCCCTTCCTCACTCACTGTTTCCTCACCTTTCCCTGTACTATGGTGCCCTTCCCCAGGATGTGAATAATGGACCTACTTTCCTCTGATGAGTCATCCCTATTTTTTCATCCTACCTGTGCTCTGATTTCAGTGTGGCTTTTCAGGAGGGGCTGATTACCCTCTCTCTCTCCTGAGCTCTTCCAGTACAAAGCTTTTATCTCTAGCTCATACTTCTCCTGTTTGAAATCCTACCTACCTATTTTCTCCTTTTGATTATTGGTGGAGGCTTTACAGCTCTGTCTCATCCTTTACACTAGGCAGTAAACTGTTCCTAAGCCTCTTTTCTGCTACATAGACCTTCTTTGGGGGCTCACGTTTCCAAGCTTTTCTCCACAACCATGAAAGTTAGAAATGTTTCCTTGCATGCCTCAGTTGGACATCAGTGCATGTAGGTGACACAAAATTCTAGTCCTCATCTCCAATGCGTCTCCATTGGACCTATGGTCCTGAGATGATCCTGGCCTCCTTCACTTGACTCCCCATATGTGAGGGTGAAAGGGGTGACTTTTGCACATGGTCTCTTCCATTTACCTGGAAACACTTCCCTAACTACCTCCTTTCAAGTAACTGCGCCACCTCATCAGCTTAAATAAACGTAAACCAGACCTTCCTATCCTTTATAGCTTAAAACTGACTCGACAGTACTTTCTGAATGGAGTGTATGAAGTACATTATATAAATATAATGTGGTTGTGTTGCAGCATCCGCTTCTGACTCCTACACTTGTAGTCCAGTATTTAAGGGCTCAGTCCCACATTCTGATAGCCTTGATCAGCAAGCTGTTGCATACACATCGGTCAGTTTAACTTGCCATGCAGAGATGTGTGCTCCTCTATCTAAGGGGCCCTGTCCACACTACAGAGTTTTGTTGACAAAAGTGATGTCACCACTCAAAATCACTATAATAAAAATTGGCATGTCATGTTCACACTAGTTCCCTCTGTTGGCAGAGCACGTCCACAGTTGGGGCACTATCATCGACAGTGTGAGCAATGCACTGTGGGTACCTATCCCATAGGCCAGCTCGACACCTTTTGTCGCTAGGTCTTGTGGGAAGGCAGAGCGGATCATGGCACATCTTGGGACTGAGCTCAATGTCCCATGATGCATTGTTTTCTATCCCAACATTCCAAGGGCTTCCAGCTTTCTTTCGCAGCATTTTTCAATGGCCCTTTTTTGCTGTGCACTCCAGCATCGTTGTGAAAAGGGATGGATCCCTCACTGCTCTCCTATGTTCTGATAACTGTCATGAAGACATCGCGGATGGCAGTGCAGTTAATCACAAAGTTCCTAACTGAAGAAGACCCCCCCAGTTGCCTAACATGCTATGTAATATGGATAGGAACAACTTTAATTTGCTTTTGGTATTCACAGAACAGCTGCAGACAGGGGACCCTCACTTTTGAGCTCGGAAACAAGCACTGTATGGTGAGATTGTATCATCATGCAGGTGTGGGATGATGAGAAGTGGCTACAGAACTTTCGGATGTGGAAAGCCACCTTCCTGGAATTGTGCACAGAGCTCACCCCAGCACTATGGCATAAGGACACCAGAATGAGAGCTGCCCTATCGGCAGAGAAGCTACTGGTCGATTGCGAATCAATTTGGAGTCAGGAAGTTGATCGTTGGGGCTGCATTAATGCAAGTGTGAGGGCAATTAATCACATTCTGTTACAAAGGGCTGTGACTCTGGGAAATGTGCAAGAAATAGTGGACAGCTTTGCAGAAATGAGTTTCCCTAACTGGGGAGGGGTGATAGATGGCACACATATTCCAATTTTGGCACCAGACCACCTTGTGACAGAGTACTTCAATAGGAAGGGGTACTTCTCCATTGTGTTGCAGGTGCTTGTGGATCACCATGGGCATTTCACTGACATCAATGCGGGGTGGTCCAGGAAGTTGCATGACGCATGCATGTTCAGGAACACTGGCCTGTACAGAAAGCTACAAACAGGAACTTTCTTTCCAGACCAGAGATTACACTGGAGGATCAGCCTGGTCCAGTCCACACAAGAGATCCACTTCCTGGACACTACAGTGCTAATAAACAATGGTCACATAAACACCACCCTATACCGGAAACCTACTGACCGCTATTCCTACCTGCATGCCTCCAGCTTTCACCCTGACCACACCACACGATCCATCGTCTACAGCCAAGCTCTGCGATACAACCGCATTTGCTCCAACCCCTCAGACAGAGACAAACACCTACAAGATCTCTGTCAAGCTTTCTTACAACTACAATACCCACCTGCAGAAGTAAAGAAACAGATTGATAGAGCCAGAAGAGTTCCCAGAAGTTACCTACTACAGGACAGGCCTAACAAAGAAAATAACAGAACGCCACTAGCCGTCACCTTCAGCCCCCAACTAAAACCCCTCCAACGCATTATTAAGGATCTACAACCTATCCTAAAGGATGACCCAACACTCTCACAAATCTTGGGAGACAGGCCAGTCCTTGCCTACAGACAGCCCCGCAACCTGAAGCAAATACTCACCAACAACCACATACCACACAACAGAACCACTAACCCAGGAACTTATCCTTGCAACAAAGCCCGTTGCCAACTGTGCCCACATATCTATTCAGGGGACACCATCACAGGGCCTAATAACATCAGCCACACTATCAGAGGCTCGTTCACCTGCACATCCACCAATGTGATATATGCCATCATGTGCCAGCAATGCCCCTCTGCCATGTACATTGGTCAAACTGGACAGTCTCTACGTAAAAGAATAAATGGACACAAATCAGATGTCAAGAATTATAACATTCATAAACCAGTCGGAGAACACTTCAATCTCTCTGGTCACGCGATCACAGACATGAAGGTCGCTATCTTAAAACAAAAAAACTTCAAATCCAGACTCCAGCGAGAAACTGCTGAATTGGAATTCATTTGCAAATTGGATACTATTAATTTAGGCTTAAATAGAGACTTGGAGTGGCTAAGTCATTATGCAAGATAGCCTGTTTCCTCTTGTTTTTTCCTACCCCCCCCCAGATGTTCTGGTTTAACTTGGATTTTAACTTGAAGAGTGGTCAGTTTGGATGAGCTATTACCAGCAGGAGAGTGAGTTTGTGTGTGTATGGGGGTGGGGGGGATGTGAGAACCTGGATTTATGCAGGAAATAGCCCAGCTTGATTGTCATGCACATTGTGTAAAGAGTTGTCACTTTGGATGGGCTATCACCAGCAGGAGAGTGAATTTGTGTGGGGGGGTGGAGGGTGAGAAAACCTGGATTTGTGCTGGAAATCACTTTAGATAAACTATTACCAGCAGGACAGTGGGGTGGGAATAGGTATTGTTTCATATTCTCTGTGTATATATAAAGCCTGCTGCAGTTTCCACGATATGCATCTGAGGAAGTGAGCTGTAGCTCACGAAAGCTTATGCTCTAATAAATTGGTTAGTCTCTAAGGTGCCACAAGTCCTCCTTTTCGAAATGCCCATAGTAATCCTGGGAGACCCGGCGTACCCCGTACAGCCATGGCTCATGAAACCTTACATGGGAAACCTGGACAGCAGTAAGGCACGGGTCAATAACAGGTTGAGTAGGTGAAGATGACCGTGGAATGTGCCTTTGGCAGATTAAAGGTGCGCTTGTGATGCCTTTATGGCAGGTTAGACCTCAATGAGGATAATATTCCCATGGTCATAGCTGTGTGTTGTACATTGCATAATCTTTGTGAAGCTAAGGGTGAAAGGTTTGCTCAGGGGTGGAATGTTGAGGCAGACCACTTGGCTGCTGATTTTGAGCAGCCAGATACCAGAGCTATCAGAGAGGCCTAGAGGGGGGCAATTCAAATCAGGGAGGTTTTGAGGCAACACTTTGAAAATGAGAACCAGTAATGTATATCTCAGTGATTGGTGCTGCAATGTTAAATTACATGTAGTTTTCCTAGGAAGCAATGGTGAAATTTGGGGCCTTACATTCCAGTAAGCAAATGCTTAAACTGCCTGTGTATGTATTGGTAGTGCCTGCTATCTCAATTTGTCAGAAACAAATAAAGATGAGTTACCATTCAAAAACTTTGCTTTTATTGCATGAGAACCAACACACACACATACACAAAGACGCTTGGTGGGAAAGGAGGTGCCAGGGAAGGGCAGACTTTCAGAGCTGTGTGTAGGTCCAGCTATCATTTTGAAACTTGTCTGAGGGGGTGGAGTGAAGAGGAAACCGAGAAGTCCCGGAAAGTGGAAAGGACTGTGTGGGTGGAATTTCGGGGGGTGGGCATGGAAAATAGTTCTGAATGCGCTGCAGGGGAGGGCAGGCACACATCTGCTCAGTCTGCAGCATTATTAAGGACTTCAGCACCTGTGTTTGCTCCTCCATGACTTTAATCATTCGCTCAGTAGCGTCCTCACCAAACTCCTGATTTTCTTTTCTGTGCTGCCTTTTGGCTTCCCTCCATCCCGTGCATTCCATTTTCTCTGCATTGGAGCACTGCAGGACCTCCCAGAACATGTCTTCTTTGCTCCGTCTTGGGTGCTTTCTGATCTGGTGGAGACGCTTGGCTGGTGTGTGTGGGATGTTCCTCAAGGCCACATCTGCCGAAGCACAAGGAACAATGCACAGAAGCATGATTGTTAAGTTCACGCACAACATTGAAACATTTCATTAAGATACATGTCTGGTAACATACCAATAACTTTCTCGCTGACCCTTGGCAAGCACACATCTTGGCAAACACCCAAAGTATGGTGAGTGGTGGTGGTGGGGGAGCGCTCTACATGGGGAAAAGAGCACTCTGCAAGGGTTGCATTGCGGCCAACTAGGGAATAAATTCTAAAATTCTCCCACACTGTAGCAAATATCTCACTTCTGTGGGTAAGCAGGGAAGCAAGGGCACATCTATTACACGGCTGTGGCTGCCGCCCTGGTCCCTATGCTACTCGCCTGTGTGCCGCTTTGGTCCCTGCACAAGTGATTGCCAAATGGCGTGGGAAAGTTTCCTACAATGAGGAAAGGAACAAAGCAGATCTGTCAAGGAAACTTTGGCAGAGGATTGGCGAGTACCTCCCAGAAACTTCCCTAGAAATCTCTCTGGAGGATTCCCGTGAGATCTCAGCATGTATCAATGCCCTGTTCTGCTGTACTGATTAGTTACACAAGAAAATGTCCAGGACACAGAAACACAGCCAGCCTTGTACATTTTTACTCCCTGAACCCACCTCAGCACTATACAAACCACAGCCACTTACGAGGTGTCTCCTCTCCTGCTTCTTGCTCACCTGAGAGCAACTGCGGAGACTGGCCAGACACCCCCAGAGTGGTGAACAGTTCCTGGCTGCCTGCCCCACCAGGCGACCCCATTGGGAGCTCCACATCGTCGTATAACTCCACCTCTTCAGCAATGACTTCATTCTCCAGGTTAGGTCCTCTTTCCGCCACCTCCAGGCCCGCTGAAGTATCCACCACGGGTCTCTTGGTGATGGAGGTGGGGTCCACTGAGGATAGCATCCAGCTCCTTATAGAACCAGCAGGTCTAAGGTGCAGCACCGGAGCGATGGTTCGCCTCCCTCACCTTATGGTACACCTGCCTCAGCTCCTTTATCTTCGATCTGCACTACTGTGTGTCCCAATCATAGCCCTTTTCTCACAAGCCTCAAGAAATCTGCCTGTAGGTATCAAAATTCGTACAGCTCAAGCACAGCTGGGACTGCACAGCCTCCTCTCCCCATATACTGAGCAGATCCAGCAGCTCTGTAGTGGTTCAAGCAGGTGAGCGTTTGCTGCAATAAGCCACCATGGTCACCTGGAAAGATGCAATGAGACCTCTCCACGTCAAGCCAACAGGAAATGGAATTTCAAAAATTCCCAGGGCTTCCAAGTGGGAAGGGTGAATGGTTATTTACCTGGCTGCAGGGCAGTGGAGTTCAAATTGCTGACCAGAGCGGTCAGGATGGGCATTGTGGGACACCTCCTGGCGGCCAATTAAAACAATAAAATCAAGCGTGGGAGCTACACTGGCACTTTTTCAACAACAATTTCATGCAAAAAGCCTTATGTCTGTCTTCAGGGTGGTTTTATGTTGTCACCAAAACAGGGAATTTTTGCCACCAAACATTGCATTGCAGTGTGTATGCATTCACTGTTTTATTGACAAAAGCTGCCTTTTGTCGACAAAACTCTGTAGTATAGACAAGGCCTAAGAGTGCAGGAGCCAATCCTTCGTGTGCACTTCTGATATTATTAGGCATTCTTGTGGAAAAGCATTTTCTTTTTGTGTTAAACAACAGAAGTGTGTTGAAATAACATTAAGGTCTTCCTGACATAAAGCTAGTGAAGCAGGGGAACTGAGAGGTAAAGCTGTAACTGTGTTCTTGACTCATCTTGCTGCCGCCATTGGGGTCTTAGAGAGAATTTGCATGTTATGCAGTATGAGTTGCCGTACAACCCAGGAAGGTGGAATTCCAGTCTCAACTACTTGTGGGGTATAGGATGGAGCTGCTCATGGGGCATTATAAGAAAAGCGAACCCACATATCCGGTAGTGAACTCTGAGTAGGTTTAAGGCCTGTCTTCACATGCCAAGCCCTGTGTTAGTAGAATACTTTTAAAACAGTTAAAAATCAGTTCAAGATAATGCAGACCAAATGCAGGCAATATGAATAAGGCTGTCACAGATTCTAGGGGACACCCCTTCTTGCCCCCCAGTAGGACTGCTGTGAGGGGAATGCAAGCCTCTGTGCTCTGGATCCCGAGGGTCTTTCAACCTTCTGGCACCTGACTGGAGTCCAGGCACTGCTCCAATATTGGGGTCCCAAGGTACACGCTCAGAGCACAGACCTTCTATCTGGCATCCCTCTCCAAGTATTGGAACCCACTATCCAGCTGCCTAGCCCCTCAGGGAGCAGACTGGACCCTTGGCCTTCAGAGTCCCCAGTACTAGAACACGCCCTGCTCTCAGGACTTCACCCCAAAGATGTGAAGATTCTGGTTTACATTTTAACTGCCTCTGAGGCACGCAGTGGTTGTGAAGCAGTCCACACAAACAGCCCTCCTCCCCCTTTGTACAGGATCTTTATGGTCTTTATATTTAATCATGTAAACACAGGCGAGAACAGCTCATAACAAACATTCAAACACAGTGTGCCTCACTCAGTGTTGCCAACCCCAAATGTTCAAAAATCATGAGTCAGGCTCACCAGAAATCATGAGATTGGCTTTAAAATCATGAGCTTATGTAAAAAAAATAGATTTGGTGTTCTTTTTATTTGCCTTTTGAGCCTTGAGGGTGCGCAGCAATGGGGTCACATTTTGGCACTTTCTCCACAGCCATAAGGGCTAGAAACTTACCTTTTCTTTAAGAATGAAGGTTGAAATCATTACATGTCCACTCGACTCCAGGAGCTGGGGCTTTAAGGAAAACAGTAATTATCATGAGACTAGTGACAAAACCATGAGCGTTGGTGACACCCCTTCGGAGCCTTTGCGGGGGTCATCGGTGTTCCATCAGTCAGCCAGGCATTCCTCCACCCCACTGCCTACCCTGCCCTTGCAGTAGTCTCCCTCGTTTTAATTGGGTGCTAAATGGCTTTCCCCCCATTTAACTCTCCCTCTCCCGCCCCCCCATGAGTCAATTTAGAGACTCCTGCTGCAATCACCTGCTTCTATTACTTTCCAGACCCCCTCCCTTCAGACAGCTCTCCCAGCTAAAGCAAACCTATTGTCTCAGATAGTGTTTTACTTTGAATGGACAAACAATCACTCACCACTGTCTCTGGCCTGGCAGAGACGAGATACATCCCTGGAAACTTATGGATAGGGTGACCATGCATCTCATTTTGGCCGGGACTGTCCCTTTTTTAAGTCCTGTCCCAGCCCTCCCAACTTTTTTTGGCAAAACTGGGCATTTGTCTCATTTGCTCTTGCAAACTGATCATCAGTTGGCAAAAGAAATTGGACAAATGCCCAGTTTTGCCAAAAAAGTGCGGTGCGACCCTTAGTGGTGGGTGGAGGAACGTGTGAGGGGAGGAGAGGCAAGTGCCAATGCCAGGCCTGTACGGGAGGGAGGGCTCTGGAGAGAGGTTTGGGCTGGGCCAGCCCCGCACAAGCGGGTAGCAGGAGGTCTTGGGGTGGCCCCACGTACAGGGGATCGAAGGGGGCCTCAGGCTAGCCCCGTGCAGGTGGGTGGCCAGGGGAGGGTCTCTGGCTGGTCCTGTGCATCCGGGGAGAACATGGGATCCTCAGGTCAGCCTGTGAGGTATTCCATTTTCCCTTTGGGAAAATATGGTCACCCTACTCATGGGGGGATTCATGTTCATGTAGGCTTTCCATGACAGTGTTTTCATGAAACAATTTCATTAAATCATCCACAATTCAGAAGTGGTACAAACACAACCCCCAATTTGTCACAGGGGGAAACAGTATAAAACGTGAATTCAAGGGGCAAATAGTATTAAATTTGAATTCAGAAACCATTTCCCCTTGGGTAGCCACTGAAGGACAGATTTTTAAAGCTAGTTAGGCACTTAAAGATGCAGATTGGTGGTGGCTGAGGGGTTTTCAAATGCAACTGGGGGGATGTCACGTGACTGGTAGAGAAGATGGAGGCCTGACTCCTGATCTCTTCAACCCCCATGCATGAATCCTTATCAGTTAAGGGCTCCCAGGTATCTAAATCATAACTTTCTGTCAGAAATTTACTAATCAGATGAGGGGGACACTTTTTGTAATGTTATTATGGATCCTGCTGGGAAAAACAGAAACGCCAAATGACCCAACTCCGAATCTCCAAAGAAAGGTAAGGCTGAAGAAACCAAGCAGTCTCTCACTCAGAACTTTGCAGCTATGAAGGACTTTCTAACTACCAAATTTGATCTCTCATCTCAAGATATACATGAGCTCTTTACAGATGTTGGAGAAGTCAAAGCTCGTTTGACCTATTTAGATAACAAACTACAAAAACTGCCCTAGAACTGAAGGAGGTTAAAATGGAGAATAAGTATCAGAGGGGTAGCCGTGTTAGTCTTTAAGGTGCCACTGGACTCCTCGTTGTTAAAATGGAGACTGCTTCTTTAAGGCAAAGACTAACCAGTCTTGGGGAGAAACAAGAAGATCTTAAAAACAGATTATGCAAGAATAATTTGCAGTTACTGGGGTCCTGGAAGGGCTGAAAGGAAAAAATATTATTAGCTTACTCCAGAATATATTCTCTGAGGTACTGGGATTGGATCTGGGTTTTCTTCCTCTGGATATTGAAAGGGCATATTGAGTGGCAGGGACCAGAAAGAAAGCCAATAACTCAACCCCTGACCCATCACCTTTAAATGGCTCAGGTTTTAGCTGATGTCTGCTGCTAAGAAAAAATGAATTTTTAAGTATAAGGATTTTAAATTTTCTTGTATCTAGACTTCTCTGTAAATTTAGGCAAAAAGTGAGCAGTATTTAATGGCATCAAATGAGGTGTCAGCGGATCCTGCAATCTTCATAATGAAGCTGACTAACTCTGTGAAATACTTCAATACCCCATCAGCTGCTTGGCAAGCACTACAGAAATTCAGACCAGATCTCATTAAGGGTAACAGCATGATCCTCTCATAAAGGAAAAGAAAATGAAAATATAAGCCCTGAAGAAAAGGAACGGTGATTGGGAAAACCAGGCAACTCATGTACATATTGTCATACTGTCTGGAGTAGTTCAGGATTGTGAGTACCAACCGGAGGGCAGATTGCTAGGAAGCAGGGCGCACACTTCAGATTGGTTGTGAGTTCTATAATTAGATTGCACCAATCAAGTATCAAGTGGGAACTCCTCAGACACTGCAACAGCTTCAACAGGGGGGAGGGATAGCTCAGTGGTTTGAGCATTGGCCTGCTAAACCTAGGGTTGTGAGTTCAATCCTTGAGGGGGGCCACTTAGGGATCTGGGGCAAAATTTGGTGATTGGTCCTGCTTTGAGCAGGGGGTTGGACTAGATGACCTCCTGAGGTCCCTTCCAACCCTGATATTCTATGATTCTATGGTGTCACGGGTGGGTGCTTGCCACTCCTAAGTGTCCCACCAATGGGCAATCACGAGCTAACTGCAGCAACTCTGTTCTATGTTTATCAGGCACAAGCACCAGCTTGCAAACCTCATCAGGATGCCACCTGTTAGGGGGCTTATTCCTTCACCCACTTATTTCCCTGGTCCTTCTCACATGAACAGAGAGCAACAATACCCGAAGTCCAAAGGTGCAAACAATTCAATGTTTATTGGGGTGAACTTCCAGCAACATGATTCCAGTTTCCTTCCTTAGTGTCCCCCTTCCCAACTCCGACACCACAGAGCCTTACACCTGTGTCCCTGTTCCCATTCCTGCCCTTAGCAAAACATGATTCCAATTTCCTTACCCCCATTCATAGAATCATAGAATATCAGAGTTGGAAGGGACCCCAGAAGCTCATCTACTCCAACCCCCTGCTCGAAGCAGGACCAATTCCCAGTTAAATCATCCCAGCCAGGGCTTTGTCAAGCCTGACCTTAAAAACCTCTAAGGAAGGAGATTCTACCACCTCCCTAGGTAACACATTCCAGTGTTTCACCACCCTCTTAGTGAAAAAGTTTTTCCTAATATCCAATCTAAACCTCCCCCACTGCAACTTGATTGCAACCATTCCCTGTTCCCATTTCCCATTTCCCCCTTTAGCAAAACATGATTCCAATTTCCCCACCCCCATTCCCTGTTCCCATTTCCCCCTTTAGCAAAACATGATTCCAATTTCCTTACCCCTGTTCCCATCTCCCCCACCCACACACCCACCCCTTCCTGATTGACTGCAGACTACATAGTAAAACTTGAGTTCTGCTTAGCTATACCTTAACCAGTCATTTTCCTGAAATTTAACTAACCAATCCTAACATTGTAACATGATTATGTAACCAATTATATCCCACCACCTTAATTAGTTTACACCCAGCAAAATTAATTATACAGCAGACAGGAACAATCACAGAACCAGACAGAGATTATACAGACAAACAATAGCAAAGTGGGAACTATAATGACAAAACAATACAGAAGTGATTTTGATTCTTTCTTTTATATCTCTAGAACTAGCCAAGTGATAAGAATACACCTAAATTCTTCGAGTACAGGCCTTTACCGACAGGCCTGAATATCTATATCCTAACACCACCCACCAGCAGCCAAGCTTCCCTCTCTACCCCCCCGACTCCTGACCACTTGCAACCCCTGCTGATCAACTCCTCCCCCTCCCAGCGCCTCCTGCATGCCATGGAACAGCTGTGCACCGGCGTGCAGGAGGTGCTGGGAGGAAGGGGAAGGAGCGGGGACAGGGTGCACTCGAGGGAAATGGTGGAAAGAAGCTGAAAAGAGGCAGGGCAGGAAGAAGTGGGGCAGGAGTGCGGCCTTGGGGGAAGGGGTGGAGTGGAGGTGGGACAAGGTATGGCAGGGGTGGGGGCTTGGGGGAAGAGGTGGAGTTAGGGCGGGTCCTGGTGCTGAGTGGGGTTTGAGCACTCCCAGGGAAAATTAGAAGCTGGTGCCTGTGCACAAACCCCCTTCTAGAAAAAAAATCTATCCTTCCCCAGCCAGGGTGTTATTTTGAGCCACATTCTTCTCTTTGTCCAGGGAAGGATCAGCCTGCTGAGCCTCAGAAAACTTCTTCTGAGTCTCACTTAAGTTCAGAGCAGACTTGGGCAAAGCAATGGAATCCTCCTCTGAAGACATGCTACCTTCAGCTGACAAAGGACAGAGGGCATTTCCCTCCTCCTTGCAACCATCCCTGCTGTCCACAGACAAAGAGCCATACTTTTTCCGGGTGCAACTTACGTCATTAACCGACCTAGACATGACTAAAATATCTTTACCTATTGAAATATCAGCAGGAAACAGATTCCTAATGTCCACAACCTCTCCCTTAAAATCCTTGAACTTGAGGTGGACCTTAGCCTGAGGTACAATTCCAGAGAATTCTGCCAAAGCTAAAATATGTAAACTTTTACCAAGAAGTCTGTCTTCCTCCCTTACCAAACTTTCCTTAAATAAAGTGAATTGGGACACTGTCTCTCTCCAGCCATTACAATGTATGCCATTTACCTTAGCATTCTTAATAAATCCTTCACTATCTTCCCAAGATTCAGTCCTAATATAGTTCACTGGGTTTCTCACCTTCTCTGCTCTGGGGTAGTGGTAGTGACACTCACTGTGTCAGGTGTGGGTGTGGATCTTGGGGTTGCCTTAAATGTTGGGCAATTTGGCTTTATATGACCAGGACCACAGTGATGGCAGACTACTTGCCTTCCCTTTTGGTACGGGACTTTAAAACCTGGGCTTCCTTGGTTTTTTTGTTGTTGTTTTTTTATCAAAGTTGGGGTTAGGTTTATTTTCAGTCCCCTCCTCCTTCTTACCCTGGGTGACATGGGGATTTCCCTTTGCTGGGATTTGGACTCCTGTGGACCCTTGATTCAATATGTTCATCAGCAATTTCTGCAGCCCCTAAAACTGTGGAAGGTTTTGGTTTTCGGTTGTTGTTGTTTTTTTGTTACAGATGGCTGCACCTCACCTGTAACTACCCATAACAATTGCTCCTGTGCCATCAGATCAAACAATTTTTCATAATCACCTTCAGCCGCTGCCCCCATTGTCCCTTTTCTCATAAAACAACACATTTTATGCACATATTCAACATGGGTGATATTGCCAAACATTCTGAGACTTCTATACTTCAGTGGATTGGTATCAGGGTAATCTTAAATCTTTTCAATACATTTTCTTTAAATTTTGTGTTGTTAGCATTGCTTCCTCCATATCATTAAACATTTGTGTGGCTTTCCCAGTTAATCTGATTGAGAGGATAGGCATCTGTTTATCCACTGCAATCTTGTGCATCCCACAAAGTCTCTCAGAAGTGGACAGGTTCTCTGCTATACAGTCAATTTCTTTATAAATTGGGCAGACTTTCTCTCACTTTCTGGTGTTGTGAGGTGGCATACTCACTGGATGGAAAAAAGAAAAAGAGTACTTGTGGCACATTAGAGACTAACAAATTTATTTGTGGTCAAGGTTCCTTCCCCACTCTGAACTCTAGGGTACAGATGTGGGGACCTGCATGAAAAACCCCCAAAGCTTATTTTTACCAGCTTAGGTTAAAACTTCCCCAAGGTACAAACTATTTTTCCTTTTGTCCCTGGACTTTATTGCTGCCAGCACCAAGCGTCTAACAAATATAACCAGGAAAGAGTCCGCTTGGAAATGTCTTTCCCCCCAAAATCCCCCCAAGCCCTACACCCCCTTTCCTGGGGAAGGCTTGATAAAAATCCTCACCAATTTGCATAGGTAGCTCACGAAAGCTTATGCGCAAATAAATTGGTTAGTCTCTAAGGTGCCACAAGTACTCCTTTTCTTTTTGTGAATACAAACTAACTGGGCTGCTACTCTGAAACCTGTCACTGGATGGAGAAATTCCTTTTGCTGCTCCAGTATTTTGAGCTGTAATGCTTGAGCTTCCATCAGCCTCTCTCTCTTCAGCTGCCTCAACTGCTTTGGTCTCCCTGATCAGCAGTTCTGCCGTGAGTCTCTGGTGCTCGTGTTCTTCCTGGGCTCTCAAGAAGCAATCAGGCCAGTTCCCCTGTGATGTTTTCCTCCATTGCATCTGGGGTGGAAAGGTTTTCAGGCTCCGTCTGGTCAGCACTTATAAGTAAAGCTTTCAGCTCCTGAACAGAAGTTTTCTTTTTACGGGATATTCCCCTCTCTTGCATAACTATTCAAGGTCTTTTCTGTCAAGATCATCATATGATGGTGATTCACTCATTGTGTCTATTCTTTAGCCTTTAAAAACTCTCAGTATCAAGTTTAAACTTTTAGCAGTTCTGAGCTATGATCTATAACTACGCCAGTCAAGCTATCTGGAGTGGATCAGGAGCATGAGTACCAACCTTAGGGCAGATTGCTAATAAGCAGGGCACACACCCCAAATAGGTTATGAGTTCTATACATAGATTACCATGCATACCAACCCAGTAATAGGTGCTACAATAGCCTTAACACGGAGTCACAAACAGTCCCCTTTGTGCTAACTCCTGGTCTCCTCAACCCCATGCATGAATCCTCATCCTTTATTGGAGAAATAACTGACATTATTTCCAACAGAGGTGATGTCTCAGTGGTACTAGAAGGAGACTGGAACAGTGTCATGGATGATATTTTAGACAAATCTCAGTGTTCCAGGTGAAAATCTCAGGCCTTTGCAAGCCATCTATTATCCCTACTGAAGGATATTGGACTAGTGGATATTTGGAGACTGAAGTACCTTATGAAGTGTGACTACAATATTTCTCTAGGGTTGATACCTCCTATTCCAGACTAGATTTTTTTTGTAATGATATCTAAGGTGCTAATTCCTGCGTATCGGGAGGTAGAAGTTGGTAATACCATCATCTCTGATCATGCTCTAATTTCTCTTCACTTAGATACTGGTCATAGTCCTATAAGATCCTCAAGATGAAAGTTAAACACACATTTACTTAGAGACTCTACATTTCTTCAGATTCTAGAAATATCCATTGCCAAATTTTTGAAGGAAAATACAGATACTGTCTCCTCTACTACAACGTTATGGGAAGCACTGATGGCTGCCAAAAAGGGAGAATACATAAAAGTCACATCTGAAAGGAACAAAAAAAGGAATAAATTACTTAATTCTTTGGCAGAGGAGGTTGCTAAATTTGAAAAAAAATAAACCAACATAAAGAAGACCCTCAGAATAATGAGCTGCTGCATGCCCTCATTTCCTCAAAATACACATACAATCAATGTATGTCCACTCAGATTGAATTCATGCTTAATAAAGTTAATCAGAGATGTGATGAATGGGGGCATAAAGCGGGCACACTACTAGCAAAAAAAAAATTATAATGGCTTCATCCAATAGTACTATATCCTATTTGCTGCAGGACAACAGTCTTTCTGTACTAGAACCTGATAAAATGAACTGGCAATTTAAAGACTTTTATAAATCGCCCTACACATCTCATGGTGATTTCAATTCCAATCTATTAGACCAATTCATGGAGGGACTTCCCCAAAATATATTGTCGCTACCGCAAGCTGATCTTATGGAGGAATATATTTCTCTGCTAGAAGTTAAGCAGGCAATTGGCTTGGGCAAAGCACCTGAGTGTGATGGCCTTCCAGTAGAATTTTATAAAACATTTATCAATCAATTAGTATTGATACTGTCAGAAGTCTACAGTGAAATGTTTACAAAAGAAATAATGTCACGGGACATGACACTGGTGATAATAACCCTAATTCTAGAAGCAGACAAAGACAGTCTTCATTGTTGTGATTACCGCTCCATCACTGTTGAACACAGATTATAACATTCTGACAAAGATTCTTGCTTCACGCTTAAACAACATTGGTCCATCAATCATTCATGCAGATCATGTGGATTTTATTCACAGAAGATTAGCAATGGACACTACTTAGAAGATATTCCGCTTAATCCACCAAGCACAAACAACTGATTCTCCAATTGCTATCCTATCATTGGATGCTGAAAAAACATTTGATTGAGTGGAATGGGCATACCTACAAACAATCTAGAGAAAATTAGGATTTGAACCTAAGTTTCTGAGCTGGATTGATGTTATATCACCTCTTGTCTCTGTTTTGACAAATGATGTTATCTCCTCCTCTTTTCAGTTAAATTGAGGAATTCATCAGGGATGCCCTCTATTGCCTCTACTATTTAATAGAGCCCTGGAATTGCTAGCAGCATATATCAGACAGACACCCTCCATTGAAGGAATTACCATCTGAGTGCAAGATTAGTCTATATACAGATGATATTCTGCTCACTCTCAAAAATTCCTCTTTTTCGATTCCACCTACTATCTGCAGTAAACTATTCTGGAGAGATATCAGGATTTTGAATAAACTGGAATAAGTCTCAAGTGATGGATATTTCTCGTAGGCCAAATCCATCTAAAATACAATCATTCTCTTTTCATTCAAGCAAAAGAGATAACCTACTTAGGCATCAGGATATGCTCTGATTTATCAAAGGTAGTATCTGCAAACATGGATGTCATACTTAGAAAAGTGACAAAAGACATGGAGAAATGGTGTTCACTGCCAATATCTTTACTGGGGTAGGTAGAAGCTATTAAAATGAATGTAGGACCAAGATTAATGTATTATGTTTAGCTTAATTCCAATTAAATTTCCTGCTTCAACTTTCACAAGAATGAACAGAGTTGTACAACAATTCTTATGGAATATGAAGATACCACAGATATCCCAGAAGATACTTAAGAAATCATGGCCAAATGTGGGGGTTGGAATACCTGATTTGTATTTGTATCACCTGGTTTTCAATTAAGATTTTTGATAAAAAATTTCTGTCCCACCAACTCTTCCCAAGGCCCATTGTGGCTTGAGATTGAAGAAAAATTAGTTAATCTCTTTGGCTCTTTCTCTGCACTTTCATTTTTAAATGGTTGCCTGTACTTTTAAGGACAACCACAATATTTTCCTCCTCCTGGAATGTTCTTCAGAAAATCAAGTCCATTACCATTTCTAATCTCACCAACTCTCCTTTCATGTCAATCTGAAATAATCCCTGATTTAAATTTGCTAATAGTGTGGAACTCGAATCCACCACACCAACCAAGGGCTTTTTAACCATACAAAATATTATTTAAGGGACAACTTTAATCTAGGTTTCAGAGTAGCAGCCGTGTTAGTCTGTATTCGCAAAAAGAAAAGGAGGACTTGTGGCACCTTAGAGACTAACCAATTTATTTGAGCATAAGCTTTCGTGAGCTACAGCTCACTTCATCGGATGCATAAAGTGGAAAAACTTTAATCTACTTCACATATTTTCATGTTGAATACCAGCTGCCAATAGAGCAAGATCCTTTCTACAATAAGCTTCAATTCAAAATTATAAAGGAGCTTGGGAATTGTTGGCAGGCCACAAATAACACTCCACTTGAAGTGCACCTTAAAAATATGTTAGTTGAAAACATTTTGTGGGTAACACATAGAAACAGCTGAATTTCTTGATTTAGCCTACTGACTATACCATAGAAGAAAAATGGAAGAAGGAGCCAAACATCTCCGTGTGCTCTGACAGGTGGCGTAATATCAGGCGCAATGTATGCAGAACATCCAGTTCTCTGTTTTTACATTTCTTTCAGAACAAAATTCTAAATAGATATGATTAGACTCCTTAGTGAGTGTATAAAGCTAGACCTGTCCCACATACGGAATGTTGGAGATTTGACAGCTCCAGTGCAAACCTGTCTCATATAATCTTTGAATGTCAAAGTATATCAACATTTTGGTATGAAGTGTGTGGTGACCAGGATAGGGGTATTTCCTATGTCTAAGGTGACCAGAATAGGGGTATTCCCTACATCAAGCCTCTGTGTTTTCGATATTCTAGAAGATCTACTCAGTTCGAGTAATGCCAGGAAATGGATTACCGCAGTGTTTACAGTGGCCAGAAGAGTCATTTTACAAAAATGAAAATCTGCTATTCCCTGCACAGTCTTTGATTGACTAACAAAGATAACCAACACCGCCCGCATGGAAAAACTGACATCTCTCTGTGGAGCCACAAGCTCCAACGATGAAGATGCCTGGTCTTTCATGAAAGCATTACAAACTGACTCCAGATTGATTGGGCTTCTGATGCTTTTTTGGGGGGATGGAGGGGGGCGAAGGTGGGCTGGTTGTTAGGGAATTATTTATCTAATGCTCATCAATATTTATTTATGAATATTTCATACTGTGTTATTGTTAAACCCGTACTCCTGCTGTGTTTTCTTTGTCATTGTATTTGAATATATCTATATGGATATATTAAAATTTCTAAAAAATAAAATTAATTTAAAAACCCACCTAGGAGCTTAACCCCAATCAATTTCAATGGGCAGTTGTGCCTTGGTACTTTTGAAAATCTGTGTGTTTGGTCACCTAAGCACCTTTAAAAGTCTGGCCCACAGTAACTGTGAACCCTTTAAAACAATGTTTATTATTGGTTTGGGTAACACAGATTAGGGCCTAATGCATATGGGCATTTGAAGAAAAGACCTTTCCTAAGCTGAGACTTTGGCAACAAACTTTCAGATCAGAGTGAATTTTAGAAGAGAAACAAGGGCTTGAAGTAAAGATATTGACATAAAATGATTGTGGTCCCGTCCCACTATAACGTACTGCCATTTCCCTTGTCTTGTCTTGATAATGTCCAATATCCTGGTCCTCTTCAGAGAACTGATTCTAATACTGTTCTGTGATTTGGCAAGAATGGAGCTTCATGTCAAGATTCTGTTCTCTTCCACACCAGCCTGAGACCTGCACTTCCTCACTCGGGTATCATATCATCACTACAGAGGGCTGTTTTATGAGCCAATTGTTCTGTTTGTGTCTCTTAATAATTTGCTCTTTTAAAACCTCAGTTGGTTTGTTCATATAAAACAGGACATTCTGTACACATAGCATCCTCTCTTTGACGATGTACATTTGTATCCCTTCTGCTTATTCTTGAGGTAGACTTGCTTCTAATACACTGTGTTCTGAAGTCCACTGCATATTGTATTGCTGTTCTCGTCTCAATAAAAACTGAAGCCTAAAACTAATAAAAAGCTATTATTTGAGTTAGCTTGATACATTCACATTGTCTGAGTCTCCAATTTTTGTTTCTTCAGGACTTTGTTTACTGTACAGTGGGATTTACTAGACAAAACAAAGCAAAATTTTGGTGCGATTCTGTCCATATTATGAGATGTAACTGTTGAAAAGGATGAAAAATGTAACTGACATGACATTCTTCAGTCACAAATTTGGACATCACTACAAAAACATAAGTTCTGGGCCTGCCTGGAAGAAGTTTTGAAACAAAGGATCACATAAGCAAATCTAGTGCTTGGATGGGATGAAAAGCCAGAGAGAAAACATAACATAAAACCCTACATATTGCCACAACAATCAATGTTTTATTATGAATAGTTTTCTAATCACTTTCTCCAAATGTTCTCAAACAAACCTGGATTTCAGCCTCGTCAAAATCATTTTCAGCCTCTATTTCAAAGTTGTTGGAAATATGTACTGAGATAGTTGGCATTTTAAATGACCCTTCATGCAGAAATATTTTCTACCGGAGCATGATTTAAGATTCAGACACTTCAGTGCAAAGCAGCAGCTCATGTTTAGATTTCAGACAGGGATGGATCTATAGGTTGTTTACATGGAGAATTCCATGGAAACTGGTGCTTTATGTGAGTCTGAATGCACTTCTTCATTTTTCTAACTGAAGGTGCCTATTAGCGTGCAACCTCTGTTTGTCATAAACAGGTAGGTACTTGCCTTTCATCGGTCAGGTATTTTTTCTTTGATACTCCTTTCAAAAGGAAGTAGTAACATGCCTCGACTGGATTTCTCCATTAGTATTAAAAGAGCACACTGTTTCACTTGCCAAGATATTACCAGTTGTGGGTTTTTGGAGCTGTAAATGAATGATACAGCCAGCTCATTGATTTGGGGCCAAAGAAGAAATATTTGTATGTTTGTGATTTTTAAAAATCCATAAAATATTGTCATCGTCTCAGTCATCCATACTGGCAATTGTTTTGCAAACCCTACTGTGAAAGAAAGTGAGGTCACTCAGTCTCAGTTATTTGCTACCTTTTAAAACCTGTCCAGCACAGGAGGTGTATTGGTCTGTAAGGGTTTTAACTGGGTTGAATTGTCCACTGTTCTGTTATTAATCTTGATGGTGTGTTGGGAAGATTACATGCTGCTATGATGGCAGCATGGAATAAGCAGTAAGTCTAGAGTTAGAAAGTTCTGTTTCTGGCTCTCCATGGAGCTCACTCATTGCAAAGCCTTGGACAAGTCACTATGGCCGAAATTTTCCAATTTAATTACGTAAATTAGATTCTTAAATCCTGATTTCTCAGAGGTGCTGAGACCTTGGTCCCATTAACTTCAGGCAAAAGATGGCCCCTTTTATTTAGGAGCCTAAATATGGACTTAGGAACCCAACTATAGACACTCAAGTCTGAATATTTTGGCTTTGACCTCTCTGACTTTGTTTCTCCACTATCTTTAAATAAAGGGATAGTATATAGGGATGTAGATTGACCAGCTAATATCTTTAACATGCTTTGACTGTGTAATACACTGTGTATGTTCAAAGTGTCATCCTTCATTTATTGTAGCTTTAACACCAGGTTTCAATAGCCTTACTCATGTTTGGTAGTGCCTTCTTTCATAAGTGAGTCCAATGGGTATCAAATCTGGCACCAAAGTGCTGTTCAAGGGTATAACATGGAACTATGTAATAGATTAGGTTAGACAATAGTGAGAAAAATGAAATGTTTTAAGCCTAGTTTTTAACTGAGAAATGAGCTAACAATACAGCTTTAATGAAGGAGAGAATTCCTCCAGGAAGGGATGTTCAGTAGATGGAGCTTGCAAGGATGGGACAAATGGACAAATCAGAAATAAGAACCTAGGAATTTACCATTGAGATCCATCTAGTCTAGTTTCTTGTTTCCAACAATGGTAAGAGAAAGGTGCAAGAAATACCACAGGAGGCAGATGTGGGATAATCTACCCCCATGAAGGTCCCCTCCTCCTACCTACTAGAAATTGGCTTAAGTCCCAAGGCATAAAGTTTATATCATTTCCAAAGTTTCTGTTAGCATTATTTATTATAACTCTGTATATTCTTTTTAGCCATATCAATATCCAGTATCTCTATGCATTTTGCTAAGTTCTTGGCCTCAATGACATCCTGTGGCACAGTCTAATTCTGTGTGGTGTGAAAAAGTTTTTCTTCTTATAAGTTTTGCATTAACACTTTTCACTTTAATTGAATTGAATGTTGCTTTGTTCTTGGGTTAGACAAGGAGAAGCTCCCAAACTATCGTTTTTTCTCTCATTCATTATTTTATATGGAATGAAGATTCTGAGCTGGCACACATTTTGAAATCAAATCATAGAATCATAGAATCATAGAATATCAGGGTTGGAAGGGACCTCAGAAGGTCATCTAGTTCAATCCCCTGTTCAAAGCAGGACCAATCCCCAATTAAATCATCCCAGCCAGGGCTTTGTCAAGCATGAATGGCATGAATAGGAAGGCATGCTGAAGAGAATGGCTTTGAACGCCAGGAGGAAGAACTTAAATTGCATTAATTAACAAAAAGAGAAAAGGCCTAAAAAATAAGAGTTATGTGAGAAGGAAAAATGGAGTGAACCACTTGATTCTGAACTAGGTGAGTGGGAAGAGAGAAGGAGAAATTAAAGTAAACCAGTTTCCTCCACAGACAAGTTTAATTCAAGTCTTTCTTGCCAACAACCTCTTGTACAATGGATGCAGGATTGACAGCTGCTAAGGAAGAAGCACCAACCAAATCACTGATGGTGTGTTCTAACCACTCTAATTTCTTTTAAGACAGAACATCGTTCTTAACTGTTCTAACTGAACAGGAGAAAAGATCTTATTGAAGACGGATAGAACCAGCTTGAGGGTACAACAATAGCAAATTACAAACAGTTTGTATTTGGGTTAGGTTGCATGACTGGACTTGGATGCAGGATTTCCCCCCACATTCAGAGGAATGGAAAGGTGCTGTGCCATGCTAAAGGAGCAGGTCACACAAGCAGAAATGTATTTAACAGTGACAATTTGGAGGGTTTACAGGAGCAGCAATGGAGAAATCTACCACTGTTCAGCACAACTAGATTCTGAGGTGGATAGGCAGAGAAGGGAGAGGGAAAGAAGATACTAATATCCCAGCTACAGAAATGCTCTCATGTGCCCTTGGGCAAAAGATTTTGATTTTTTTGTTTGTTTTCTGATATTCTTTTTTATTAATATTTACAGCTATGAAATAATGAATCAAGAGACACAAAACTGTCACACACAGACAGAGTTTGCACAGGACAAACCAAAGCAGCTTTGGAAACATGGAAACATGGGCCTCGTCTTGCAGGGTGTGGAATGCCACCAGTGCCTAATGACATAGAGTGGTTATTGAGGGCACTTGGCAGCTCTCAGGTAAAAATTGGATGTAAATATCGGTGTCAGAGTCTGAAGTATAGGGGTAAAATGTAGTTCTATTATGAAAGTGACGATAACAATTACATTGTAAAATTCCATGTTTATGGTCTTTCAGTGATTTCCATATCAACTATGCTCAGTTTACCATTAAAAAGATATTTTTCCCATCCCTGATAATTCAAAGTAGGATCTGAGAGTCAAGCTGCATGTGACAGAATGCAGCCCTGTATTCATACCCTATACACCATTGTAATAATCTTTGTACGTAATATGCCTTGTGAGGTATCATTTGAAAACCCCAGAGTGTAATACTGGGTTATTTCTTTCTTGCACATCATAATTAGCAACTAAGGGTCTGCAAAGCAAATTCTGCCCTCACTTGCGCCATATGCAATCCCACTGTTTCAAATTGTGCTCTCCATCACACCTGTGCAAACTTATTGTACTATAATGATGTCCTCCATGACTCTTGTGCAATCTTCCTGAGTTAAATATAGATTTTTCACACATGTGATTGAGTGACTCTGTAGTTGGAACTTCATAAACCTGTAAGTTGGTGATGTGCATGAAGGAACAAAATCCAGCTTATGCTGTCTTCACTATGTTGGCTCATAATGCTAACAAGAATAAAAAACAATGAAAAATATTTTTTCCCAGCTCTGAATAGACACAGGGAGTAGTCCTGTTGAATAAGAAGGTGCTATTTTTACGTAATCACTTTTCAGACTAGAGCCATGCTTATGGTATATTATTCAACACTATATTTTAACACATTAGGGTAAACAAAGTTTAAATTTCCCTTTTATAGCGGTCAGAAGAAGATGATGATAAATAGTATATCATAAGTTACTTACAGCCATTTAAAGTTCCTTTTGTATGTCTTCAAGTCAGCAAAATACTTAGAACTCATTTATTTTTCTTATTCATTTGTTCCCAGTTTTTATTCACCAGTCCCCTTTGATCTGTCTTGAGTCATACTTCACAGATTCTTCATAAGTTTAATTTTGAGAATGAACGTTCAGCACTTGGTACAAGACACTTGGATACTTACAAGGATCAAATGCGCTCTGCAAACATCTGGGAAACTTGGCAATAAAGTACTGTTTTGAATAGTCAGCTGCTTGGCCAAGTCCTGGATAATAGATTGCTTGGAAAATGCATTTCCTTGAAGACTACTGGAAAATGAGGATTTGTCTGAGGAAACTGGGAGAAATGTCATTTACAAACTAGAGCATCTGTCACAATTTTCTTGCCTTTCTGTTATTTTTGTGATGTCTTCAAAAGTCTGCACCTCAGATGCTGGGCCTGATTTATAGATTCCAAGGCCAAAAGTGACCATTGTGATAATCTAATCTGACTTCCTGTATAACGCAGGTCATAGAACTGCCCCAAAATAATTCCAAGAGGATATCTTTTAGAAAAACATCCAATCTCCATTTAAAAATTGTCATTGATGATAAATCCACTATGACCTTCGTAAATTGTTCCAATGGATAATTACTCTTATTGCTAAGAATTTATGCATTATTTCCAGTCTGAACTTGTCCAGCTTCAATTTCCAGCCATTGTATCGTGATATACCTTTCTCTGCTAGATTGAAGAGTCCATTATTAAATATTTGTTCCCCATGTAGGAACTTATAGACTGCAATCAAGACCAACTCTCAACCTTCTCTTTGTTAAGATAAATAGACTGAGCTCCCCTGAGTCTATCATTATAAGGTATGTTTTCTAATCCTTTAATTATGCTTGTGGCTCATCTCTGAATCGTCTCCCATATACCAACATCCTTCATGACTTGTGCACAACAGATCTGGGCACAGTATTCCAGCCACGGTTGCACCAGTGCCAATATGTAGGTAAAATAACCTCTCTACTCCTACCCGAGATAACCATGTTTATGTATCCGAGGATTGCATTAGCTCTTTTGACCACAGCATTGCACAGGGAGCTCATGTTCAGATGATTATCCACCATGACCCCCACATCTTTTTCAGAGTCATTGCTTCCCAGGATAGAGTCCTCCATCCTGTAAGTATGGCCTACATTCTTTGTTCCTAGATGCATACATTTACATTCACCATTGTGCGACTTCAGTTTCACATCAGTGGAACTGAAATCAATGTAATTATACTCGTATGAAACTGGAGTAATGCAGTGGTGAACCATGTGTTCAGTTTTGGACACGTCAGCAGCAGAAAAGGTTCTTGACCTATTGGACTGGACATAAAGAAGAGAAACAGAGATGACCAGGATGGGGAATGGAAGAATTGACTTAAAAAAAAAGCTTAAGAGTTAAATTTATACAGACTTCAGTAGTCTAAGAACTGACAGGCCAACTGCCAAACTCCAAATGTCATGGAACCCTGTGGAATCTTCTGAAACCTTCTAATCCCAGTGTTCTAAACCTGGTCCTATTAATATGTTAAAATGTCATAAATTCATAAATGTTAAGGCCAGAGGAGACCACCATGATCATGTAGTCTGGCCTCCTACATAACACTGGCCATAACCCCTCACCCAGTAACTTCTGCATCAAGATCAAAAGAAAAATTAAAATATTAATATTTAATGTTTAAATAACAACCCCACTCCTTCCAAAAGCCAGCCCTCTCAACAAAATACAATCATAACCTCAACCAGTCTAGTTGTCTTGTATTTGCACTTTTTGTTTCCTCATTCATATTGCCTATTCTCTCTGGCTTGTCTTCTCTTGTCATATCTTTATTTTTGATCTTCTCAGGGGAATAACCGTGTCTCTCTATTTGGTTGTAAAGTGCCAAGCACATTCTTGGGCACAGTAAAATAAAATAATAAATAATTGTAATTAATAACAACCATAACAACAACAATAATAATTAAAGTGACATTGCACAGCAAACCAGCACCATCACATTCATCTGAAGGTTTGATTTTGATGGACTCAAACCTCTGTAAGAACACCCCACCTGGGTATATTCTCCAGTACTATTTGCTTGGAGTCTCCCTACTTACTGCCTTATGGGCATCCAACTTCAGAGCATCCTGATGGCCTTCCCACACTGCCTCCTAGGTATCTGTGGTGATGGTAGCGGGTTCCAGGAGGAGCAAATGTCCGTAATCCCACAGAAGCTTTCCCAAGTATCCCATACACACCCAAAAAAGGGAAAAAGGCACTCTTTTTGTCTTACTGAAGCCAGTACTGCATTAAAAGCTACAATTGCAAAATCCACTGTCCTATTGGCTTCAGTGGATTTTCGATCAAGACCTAAAAGCCAGGCTTAATGCAGTAGATAAAGGAAATTCAGGGAGTGTATGATAATCATGAGATAAGAAGTGATTCCCTATGATGTCAGCTTGTGGTTACTAGGGAACCATCACTACCCTAGATTAATCTACTTTTAGGCCATGATACTACTTAACAATGGTACAATAATATGTGAGACTCAGGACCTCCAGAGGTGATGGTTCTTGTGGAGATTTTATGGTATTAATGAACCTCCAGTTTTATTTCAATTCGGCTTCTGATTTTTTAACTCTTGGAGTTAGCTAGCTCGCCATTTGTCAAGTGGGAGGTAAGGTTAGATCAGACTCTCCATCCAGACTCTAAGGGTACTGTCATCCCCCAGAGGGTAAATTCAGATAATTTCACCAAGGTATCTAGTACTGACCATTTCTTTATGTTATCCAATGCTTCTGCTATCCAGTATTTAAAGAATGAAACCCTTCCTTGCCCCCTCCTCAAAGGAACCAGCAGCATTATTTATGTTTATCAACAAGTTATCACAGCCCTAAACTTATGGCAACAGTTTTGGATTGAAAACCTAGTTTCAGTGCACTGGTAGTTACATTGCATGGATGAATACGGAACCTCTAGAATGTTCTGGTGGATTTGAAGTGTACTTGCATATACTCCCCAAAACCTAGTGGGAAATGTGGTTGTGTCAATTTGGGGAATCTGCCTGCATACAATTTATGTATTCCTATTGATGTTATGAAATTGTTGTATTGTGTAATGCCTCAACCTGTAGTGACTCAGCTATGAATTGACAGAGGCTATGTCATGTCCCTCCCAGACCTGGTGCAATGGAAGGTTGTTAAGCCTTAATGCTTGCCAATTCAGATGTAAACATCTGGGACAACGGGTTAGCTGAAGCTCGGAGAACCAGTTTTCTTCAACTTTTCTGCAGGCGGCTGTGGTTTGGAAAAGCGAAAATACCCAGGAGTACAAGAAAAAAACCAGGTGTTGGTTGTGGCACATATAAGCTTAAAGAACTCACAGAGCCCGAAACAGGAAGCTTTGGCTAGGAGAAATGAGCACGCTTTCATAGCAGGGGTTTCTTGTTGAACTGCAGGACCATCTGAGGTCAAAGCAAGCAAGCTGACCTAGAGAAGGGAGAGAAGTCCTATGATTTAGAAGGGAAGCCATGTGCAGGAGAGGGATCCTGAGCTCCTCAGAGGGGTCTGCCCTAGGCCCAAAGAACTCTCCCGAGTAGTGAGGAAACTGAGGTGGGGAAGGTAGAGGTATGTTTATTGTTTCACTTAGATCTTGTTTAACTTAGATCGGTGTATCTCTTGTGCTATCTAAGTAACGAGTAATTTGTTTTAAAGTTCTATGCAAAATCTGTGTTTCTGTTTGCTTCTTACTATCACATGTCCATGAAGAGTTAAATTGTAAACCCAGAGCACCCACAATGTTGAATACTGGGAGATGGTGTGCTTAAGCTAAAATAATTATATTTGAAATAATTGTAACCATAAAACCAACATTAAAGACTCTGAGGGGTGAGCACTGGTCCTGGGGGACTTTAGGTAACTGGACCATGTGATCCCATTTCTGTGAAGAGTATCAGACAGAGAGCCTGTGCTCAGGAAATGTGCCAGAGAAGCAGACAGTTCTGGACCCTACTCAGACCAAGGGAAGTTTACAGCACGTTGGGCCAGTGGATTGGGACCCAACACAGAGGCTTGGGGAGAATTTAGCAGAGAGAGCTTCACAAGAACTGTTTGTATAATATTTGCATACCTTCTCCCAACCCTAGTGGAAAAAATATTTATAACTGTTCATAGGAGTAGGGTTGCCAACTTTCTAATAGCAGAAAACTGAACACTTTTGCCCCTTCCCTTCCCTGAGGCCCTGCCCTGCCCCTTCTCTGATGCTTTGCCCCCGCTCACTCCATCCCCCCTTTCTCTGTCGCTCGCTCTCCCCCATTCTCGCTCACTCACTCGTTTTCACTGGGCTGGGGCATGGAGTGAGGGTTCTGGCTGGGGATGCGGGCTCCGGCGTAGAGCCAGGGATGAGGAGTTTGGGTTGCAGAAGGGAGCTCTGGGCTGGGACAGGGGGTTGGGGTATGTGTGGGGGCGTGAGGGATCTGGCTAGGGGAGTGGGCTCTGAGGTGGGACCGGGGATGAGGGGTTTGGGGTGCAGGAGGGGGTGCGGGATGTGGGCTCCGGGAGGGAGTTTGGGTGCAGGAGGTGACTCAGGGCTGGAACAGGGGGTTGGGGCACAGGAGGGGGTTTGGGATTCAGGCTCCGGGAGGGAGGTTGGGTGTGGGAGGGAGCTCAGGGATGGTGCAGGGGGTTAGGGTGAGGGAGGGGGTGAGGGGAATAGGCTCCCGGCAGCCCTTACATCAGGCAGCTCCCAGGAAGTGGTGACATGTCCCTGTGGCTGTGCTCGCTGCCCCCACCTGCAGGCGCCGCCCCCGCAGTTCCCATTGGCTGCGGTTCCCATTGGCAGCATGCAGAGCCCCTGTGGCCACCCCATGCCTAGAAGCCAGAGGGACATGTCGCCGGGAGCCATATGGAGCCAGGTAGGGAGCCTGCCTGCATTGTCAACTGGACTTTTAACGCTGACCGGAACCGCCAGGGTCCCTTTTCAACCGGGTGTTCTGGTCAAGAAGCAGACACCTGGCAACCTTACACAGGAGCTTGGTGGAGACTAAGATTAAAAGAACTAAATGCACTAAATTAATCCCTGGTGTAACCCCACTTACTTCAATAGTTTAATGATTTTAACCCAGTAAACAGTACTTGGTTAAGCTAAGCAATCACTAAGGGTTGGATGGAAATGATAACAGGGTACAACTATTAGACTGGCCACGCAGACACCAAGGAGGGTGAGAAATTGTTTAAGGTGGTCCAAAGAGAGAAATAATGGATCTTAGGTACTACAAAAATGATAGGTTCTAAGTATATAATAGATGAAATTAGGCTGAATATCAGGAAAGCTGCCTTATGGAGGGAACTATCAAAGTGTGAATTACTCTCTCAGGGAAAGCAGTGGAAACTCCATCCAGGGAGTTACTTAAACTAGACAAAGCAAAAGGCCAGAATATATTTAACAATTCTGCATTGTCAGAGTAATGTACCATATGGGCTAGAAGGACTTTTCTAGCTCCTACTTTGATGACAAACAAGAAATGATCTGCAAGTTCAGCCCGTTGTAATGATGGCAGGACAAGGACTCTCTTGTCTGAGCAGTCAGGTAAATGACCTCTGGGTTCTGTAACTCTCTAACACAAGGCCCACAGACAAGCCTCTCCAACTCCCATGATTGATGATGTTAATACCTCAGGGCCACCCCCTCCATGTGTCAGCATCTTTTTAACTTTGGACTGTAAAGTAATTCTATTTGGAAGAGGAACCCCGCCCCATTCTTTCGCCGTAGGCCACCACACTAACTTGAAACAGAGTTGCTTTTATATTTTTTGCTTGGCAGAATTAGTCCAAAAGATGGTGAAATATTAACCAGATATTCTGCTTAATTATTCATGAAGTTCTGTCAGAATAGTGACTATCCATCTGCCTTTCTCCTCCCCCAAGTTTTGCTTTTCAAAGCTTTGGTCTTCTGCAAAACCCCATGGCCAGAATGTGCAGAGAGTCTACTTGTGGCTCCAGGAATTTGGGACTCACAGCTCACTCATCACTATCACTGATGAATTCCTCATTTGTTTCTGTGAATGGCAGATTCCCAAACAGAGAGAGGAGACAGAACAAGTCTATGATTCTGTTGGAATTTTCAGGAAGGAGCCAGAATTCACCACATGCTTGGCACTGCACTGCAAAAGATTCTCCAGGTCTTTTGGAACCAAAAACCTTTGCCCCAAATTCCTCCCTCGTGTTACTTCAGCTGAGTTATAATTTGGCCCAATGACTCAAAAATAAGAATTCACAAAACAAAGATAATTGATGGGCCTGCCCTTTCTCCTTGTCAAAGAATTGAAATGCTGAAGTCACAGTACGTTGTTCCCCTGATGGGTTTGGAGATATGAAAAGTGAGACACTGTATATGAAGTAGGTTTTGATAGAGCAGGTCCTTCCTTTATTTGAATGTCTGTTCAAATAAAACCTGCCACCTTTGAAATCCTGAGAGCCAGAGATATGCATAACTTAAAGAGACTCATTGGGTGCCGCTTGCCGGGCTTGATGGGAGGAAGCGACAGTGGTGCTTGACTTTACGTGGTCAAGCCGGAACAGCTGGAGCATAATTCATCAACTAGGTGCAGCTTGACATCCATGTGCACAAAGCAGGCTGTCAGTTACTCCAAATCAGATTGCCAGTCATCTGTTGAAGGTTGCCAAAGCTCCTGTTGACAGAGTTGTCAAACGGCAGGTACATGATGAGTGGCGGTGTTTCCTAAGGAGTAATCTAGCCAATAGTAAGATTCACTAGTCTGGAACTGGATAAAGTGCTCAATGATTTAAAAATGGGTACAGCTCCCGAACATGATAGAATTGCTCTTGAATTCATTCAACATCTGGGTCCCCGCACTTGAGAATGGCTTGTTCAGTTAAAGAGAGTTCTGTGGGAATCCAGACTGCCTAAGTATCTGGCACCAACCAAAGTTGCCTTGCTGAAACCTGGACAGACCCACACTTGCCTTCAAGCTACAGACCAATTTCACACTAAGTGTCGGCTTTAAGGTGCTTGAGCATCTGATTTCTCAAAGGATTTCACCACCTGTGGAAGGCATGCTGGCACCAGAGCAAACTGGGTTTTTGCCACAGTCGTAGTATATGTGATCAAGTGCTGGTACTTACAACTTTCATCGAAAATGTATTCCAACATAAGCTGAAGATTGGTTCAGTTTTCCTTGACCTGGCTGCAGCATATGATATGGTTTAGCACACGGGCCTTTTGGTGAAATTGCCTAGAACTATGCCAAGTTGGTTAGTATGTGCAATGGCTCTGTTTTTGAGAAATTGCCATTTCTGTGTGCATATTGGTGATAGCACAGGTGCTTGGAGGTACCAGAAGAACGGTCTCCTACAAGGACCAGCATCGTGGGGGAGGGATAGCTCAGAGGTTTGAGCATTGGCCTGCTAAACCCAGGGTTGCAACTTCAATCCTTGAGGGGGCCATTTAGGGATCTGGGGCAGAAATTGGGGATTGGCCCTGCTTTGAGCAGGGGGTTGGACTAGATGACCTCCTGAGGTCCCTTCCAACCCTGATATTCAACTTATAGTCAAATCATCTACCATACACCAGGACTTGCAAGTTTGTTTATGCAGACAACATATGCCTCGGTACTCAGTCACACGCCTTTTACATACTTGAGAGTGTTCTGAATGCAGATATGGCGGCTATGGCTAATTATTGTTGTCGATGGTGCCTGATACCAAGTGGAAGTAAGACTGTGTCAAGAATCTTCCACTTACATCATGCACAAGTGGACAGAGAGCTGAACATAGTTCTCAATGGTCAGCAAAAAAAGCATGATTCACACCCAGTGTATCTCGGTGTCACATTGGATAGAATTCTCATATATTGTGACCATCTTACAAACACAGTGACTAAAGTCAAAATGTGCAACAACCTGCTCAGAAATCAGGCTGGAAAGACATGGAGCGCCAACACTCAAATGTTACACACTTCAGCCTTAGCACTCTTGTTATTCAGCAGTGGAGTATTGTGCTCCTGTATGGGCTCACTCGTCTCATGCAAAGATGATTGACGTACAGCTTAATTCCACAATGTGTATTATTTCAGTCTCACTTAAATCTAGTCCTCTACTATGACTGCTCATTCTCTGCAATATTGCTCCGCTCAGTGTCCGCAGGCAAGAAACCATAGTGAAGCTCATGACAAAATTGCATGATATGCCACATCTACCATTAATTAAAGACTTGTTTAATCCACCATATGGTCATCTGCCCTCACGTCACCCATTGTGGATAAGTTTACCAGGTGAGGGATTTACGGTAGAGGACACATGGCGAGCTTCATGGTCTGCAGAGAAATTGACAAATAATTACCTTGTCTTGGACCCCAATCAACATAAACCCAGGTTTGATTTACCATGAAGGCAATGGAGCCTTCTGAACCAGTTTTGTGCCAGACATGGACTTTGTGCTGCAGTGGAATTTCAGTGGCATTTTAGAGACAGTCCACTATGTCAGTGTGGGCAACCACAAACCATGACACATATTGTTGAGACTGCAAAATGACTCAGCTTCCTGGAGGTCTTCATGCCTTGGACATGATTGATAAGAACATTGTGGCTTGGCTTGACTGGATTGCATACTCCAAATAAATTTAAAGATTAGTAACAAAGGGACTATATACAGTAACTGAAGAATGTCTTCCTCAAAGCACACTTTGTCCGCTCTGTGGTGCGGACCATGATAGCTACAACTAGAGTCAAAACTGCACCTGAACTGTTTTGGACAACCAGTTTCCAACACCGTTCTATTAGCATAGATGTAGCATATTCTCTCTGTCCACAGCAGACAGATATTTGTTGATTTATTTATTTACAGAAGATGTGTTAACCCCATAGCTAATCTATGGCCTTGTCTATATAGTCAAAATGACAGTTTTTAAAATCAAGTTTTGCCTGAATTTATAACACAGTTTAGTCCAGATGTGGATGCAGTCAAACCATGTAATAACCAAATATTTTAAAAAAGCTTCAGGGTGCATCTAATTGGCAATTTTTACAGTCTGACAATCTTATTAGAAGCTGATGATTATAACACAGTATAGTATAACTACTAAAACACAGTTTGAGCCTACCTACATACTGTAGGCAAGACTAAACCATGTTAGGACACAATTGTGGAACTACCATGTTATAACACAATCTTTCAACAAGGTCAATTTACCTGTGTAGATAACTGGTTATCCAAGGTCTCTGTCTCTCCAAGACAAAATAGTACCCATACTACAGTAAATGCCAGCAAAGAGCTAATGTAGACAGGGCTAAAGTTTTGATTTTTTTACCACCATATAATGAAAGCTTGCTCTAAGCATCTAATTGCAGGAGATATAACACAATAATAAAAGCACCTATACCTAGTCTCCACTACAATATCCACTGTTGCTACGATCTATGGAGCAGTACTAGTGATGAATGACAGATCCTAAATTTTCCCTTGACCTAGTTACATCAAAATTCCACATCTGTAATGCACATGTAACCCCTTGGTCAGAGATGGTTCATGTACAATGTCACCCTTGGTGCCCAATCCAGAGGATATGAATCTGTTATAGCTCTGAGCTAGGACCCTAGCTGTAGAGACTTGTGTTTTTAGCTCTGAAGGTTTTTGGTGCAATCCCTGGAGTTGGCTAGGATGGTGGCCATCTCTCAGAGAGGATCTTAGCCATGTTTTCTGACCACATGGAACATTTAGAAATGGATTGAAAATGAGAGTTCTGTTGAAAAAACAAACTTGGATCCACTCTGCCTGGTGTTTAAATGGATGTCACTTTGGAGGCAAGCATTACATAATAAACAAACGGATGGAGATTTTCGGAGAAATCCAGGGAATTTAGCCACAATATCTTCCATTAATATTAATTTAAAATTCTTAGCTGGCTAAACTGGAACATAAGAACATAAGAATGACCATACTGGGTCAGACCAAAGGTCCATCCAGCCCAGTATCCTGTCTACCGACAGTGGCCAATGCCAGGTGCCCCTGAGGGAGTGAACTAACAGGTAATGATCAAGTGATCTCTCTCCCGCCATCCATCTCCACCCTCTGACAAACAGAGGCTAGAGACACCATTCCTTTCCCATCCTGGCTAATAACCATTAATGGACTTAACCTCCATGAATTTATCCAGTTCTTTTTTAAACCCTGTTATAATCCTAGCCTTCACAACCTCCTCAGGCAAGGAGTTCCACGTGTTGACTGTACGCTGAGTGAAGAAGAATTTCCTTTTATTTGTTTTAAACCTGCTACCCATTAATTTCATTTGGTGGCCCCTAGTTCTTATATTATGGAAACAAGTAAATAACTTTTCCTTATTCACTTTCTCCACACTACTCGTGATTTTATATACCTCTATCATATTTCCCCTTAGTCTCTTCTTTTCCAAGCTGAAAAGTCCTAGCCTCTTTAATCTCTCCTCATATGGGACCCATTCCAAACCCCTAATCATTTTAGTTGCTCTTTTCTGAACCTTTTCTAATGCCACTATATCTTTTTTGAGATGAGGGGACCACATCTGCACACAGTATTCAAGATGTGGGCATACCATGAATTTATATAAGGGCAATAAGCTATTCTCCGTCTTATTCTCGATCCCTTTTTAAATGATTCCTAGCATCCCACAGAACTAGAACTAGCATCCCCTAGAACTAGCCACAATGACTCCAAAATCTTTCTCCTGATTAGTTGTAGCTAAATTAGCCCCCATCATATTGTATGTATAGTTAGGGTTACTTTTTCCAATGTGCATTACTTTACATTTATCCACATTAAATTTCATTTGCCATTTTGTTGCCCAATCACTTAGTTTTGTGAGAATGTTTGTTTACATTTCTTGAAAAATAAATAAGCAAGCAAAAATTACAATGCAATGAGCAAGACATTTACATTAATACAGCAATCAATATTGTCAACCTCAGGGCAAAGAAACACAAATATACGACGCTATGGCTTTCTGCTTTTGACTTCTATTTTTCTTGTATATGTTTTAGTTTAAAAAACCCAGTAGATTATCATGATACCAGTGTATATAAGCGACAAATATGTGGGCTGATACTGTTCATATTTGGCAGATGCTCACCATTGCATCAAATCTTTGATCCACGAAAAACCTGCCAGTGCTTTCTGGCTGCACTGATGACATTTGAAGCATTTTTACAACATTATCTTGAAGAACAAGATGTACTGGATTAAAAAATAAAAAGCACCTTCATGCATTCCTGATCCTCTGACAAAAGCTAAGCAAAGCCACTAAACTGGATGAGAGATGTAGCTGTGTTTGCAAGTGGTGAAAAAAAAAGGAATCAATGAAAGCATGACAGCAGTGTTACGTGTGTAGCATCAGCAGCCACTTTCTGCCTAGCCTTGCAATATGGTCAGTGTATTATGCATGGCTTTTAAGGTCCAAAGAGTTCAGACCAAAAGCGTCTGAACTGTGTGAGTTCTCACATTCTCATTATTCACTACATAGTTGTGTTTACACACCCTGGGCATGGTGCAATGCATTTTGGGATGTCCTCCAACACACTGAACTGGCTAACCTAGTTAAATGGACTTGGTGAGTCAGTCCTGTCCGTACCCTAGGGCAGGGGTTCTCAACATTTTCCCGTCTGCGCCCCCGCCCCCCAACATGCTATAAAAATTCCAGGTCCCAGCAGGGGAGTGGCCTGGGGGCTTCAGTTGCTGGATGGGGGTGAGGCTCAGGGCTTTAGCCCTGTGGGGCTGGGGCCTAGGGTCTTTAGTCCCACTGCGCGCCCAGACTCAGCAACCCTCTGAAATGGTTTGCTCCACCCCGGGGGCCACAGACCACCCAGTTGAGAACCGTTGCCCTAGGGGAATAGCTGCCTATAGGCTGACAGTCATGGCACCACCCTGCTCACAAGCAGGGTCAAACACCACACACATATCCCTGGTTAGGGATTTTTAGGACTACAATGAGTTAAGCTTCAGCAAGAAGTTTAAATTTCTTCCTGTTGACTTTTTCACACCAACAGGAACCATTTGTGGGGACTGAGATAGAAACTACAGCAAGCTAGGTCACGGCAACATCAGGGCTGTCTCGGCTAGATGATGGGTTTACCACAAGCCCTGAGTAAGATCCAGTACATAGCTGCTCTTCCTCAGCACACCAGGGACTAATTTGTGACTCCAAGAGGTTGCTCGAGAATGGAAAATAATCTGTGACAGCCTTATGCTTGGCACTGCTTACTTCCTTCTCTGCACTGGCTTCACTGAGCTGGATGGTGTGCTGGGGGGCAGAGTTCAATTCTCCACCTACTTTCTGCTGATTAGTATAGGAGGGGGAGTAGTGGCTCTAGGAAAGCTTGTCTCCCCCACAATATGGGTAGACCACAGAGGAGCGCTAAAGGCACATTATGCCTTCTTACTCCTATGAGCAGATGTGTTGGTCACTATCTTGGCCAACACAGCAGGGATTGAACTCATGCTAGTTGCTACAATGCTATCTGGTGGCTGTAACATGCTCATGCCATCTGTGGATGAGTACAAAGGGTCACCATAACAGGCTGGCTGGCTGGAGTCAGGACTAAGAATAAGCCCCACCTGGGGGAATCAGGTAGTTTACCACAAAGATTCATAGATTCATAGATATTAAGGTCAGAAGGGACCATTATGATCATCTAGTCTGACCTCCTGCACAATGCAGGCCACAGAATCTCACCCACCCACTCCTGCAATAAACCTCTCACCTATGTCTGAGCTACTGAAGTCCTCAAATCATGGTTTAAAGACTTCAAGGTGCAGAGAATCCTCCAGCAAGTGACCCGTGCCGCATGCTGCCGAGGAAGGCGAAAAACCCACAGGGCCGCTTCCAATCTGCCCTGGAGGAAAATTTCTTCCTGACCCCAAATATGGTGATCAGCTGAACCCTGAGCATGTGGGCAAGATTCACCAGCCAGATACCTAGAAAAGAATTCTCTGTAGTAACTCAGATCCCACCCCATCTAACATCCCATCACAGGCCATTGGGCCTATTTACCATGAATAGTTAAAGATCAATTAATTGCCAAAATCATGTTATCCCATCATACCTTCTCCTCCATAAACTTATTGAGTTTAATCTTGAAGCCAGATAGGTCTTTTGCCCCCACTGCTTCCCTTGGAAGGCTGTTCCAGAACTTCACTCCTCTGATGGTTAGAAACCATTGTCTAATTTCAAGTCTAAACTTCCTGATGGCCAGTTTATATCCATTTGTTCTTGTGTCCACATTGGTACTGAGCTTAAATAATTCCTCTCCCTCTCCAGTATTTATCCCTCTGATATATTTATAGAGAGCAATCATATCTCCAATCAGCCTTCTTTTGGTTAGGCTAAAGAAGCTAAGCTCCTTGAGACTCCTTTCATAAGACAGGTTTTCCATTCCTTGGATCATCCTAGTAGCCCTTCTCTGTACCTGTTCCAGTTTGAATTCATCCTTCTTAAACATGGGAGACCAGAACTGCACACAGTATTCCAGATGAGGTCTCACCAGTGCCTTGTATAACGGTACTAACACCTCGTTAGCTATCTCTACTGGAAATACCTCGCCTGATGCATCCCAAGACCGCATTAGCTTTTTTCATGGACATATCACATTGGTGGCTCATAGTCATCCTGTGGTCAACCAATACTCCAAGGTCCTTCTCCTCCTCCATAACTTCTAATTGATGCGTCCCCAGCTTATAACTAAAATTCTTGTTATTAATCCCTAAATGCATGACCTTACACTTCTCACTATTAAATTTCATCCTATTACTATTACTCCAGTTTACAAGGTCATCCAGATCCTCCTATATGATATACCGGTCCTTCTCTAAATTGGCAATACCTCCCAGCTTTGTATCATCTCCAAACTTTATTAGCACACTCCCACTTTTTGTGCCGAGGTCAGTAATAAAAAGATTAAATAAGATTGGTGCCAAAACCGATCCCTGAGGAACTCCACTGGTAACCTCCCTCCAACCTGACAGTTCACCTTTCAGTAGGACCTGCTGTAGTCTCCCCTTTAACCAATTCCTTATCCACCTTTCAATTTTCATATTGATCCCCATCTTCTCCAGTTTAACTAATAATTCCCCATGTGGCACCGTAACAAACGCCTTACTGATATCTAGGTAAATTAGATCCACTGCATTTCCTTTGTCTAAAAAATCTGTTACTTTCTCAAAGAAGGAGATCAGGTTGGTTTGGCACGATCTACCTTTTGTAAAACTATGTTGTATTTTGTCCCATTTACCATTGACCTCAATGTCCTTAACTACTTTCTCCTTCAAAATTTTTTCAAAGACCTTGCATACTACAGATGTCAAACTAACAAGCCTTTAGTTACCTGGATCACTTTTTTTCCCTTTCTTAAAAACAGGAACTATGTTAGCAATTCTCCAGTCATACAGTACAACCCCTGAGTTTACAGATTCATTAAAAATTCTTGCTAATGGGCTTGCAATTTCATGTGCCAATTCCTTTAATATTCTTGGATGAAGATTATCTGGGCCCCCCGATTTAGAGCTGAAGATGGCTGCAGTACAGGGTCAGTGTGGTGATAAAGTTCAGCTGTGGAAAGAGCTGGAGGAAGAGGCAGGTAGGATGCTCAGGGCAAAGCTGTCTAGGGAGGGAGGCCTGGGAGAGACCCTGACTAAGCAGAGAAGAGGAGACATAGGCGCCAGCTCCGTGGGTGCTCTGGGGCTAGAACACCCATGGGGAAAAAATGGTGGGTACTGAGCACCCACTGGCAGCCCCCATATCAGCCTTCCCTCCCTCTCCCAGTGCCTCCCACCCGCTGGTGGGCGCTACCAATCAGCACCTCCCCCTCCCTCCCACTGCGATCAGCTGTTTCACAGCATACAGGAGGCTGGGGAGGGAGTGGGGGAGTGGAGCATCCTCACTTCATCGGATGCATGTAGCTCACGAAAACTTATGCTCAAATAAATTGGTTAGTCTCTAAGGTGCCACAAGTACTCCTTTTCTTTTTGCGGATACTGACTAACATGGCTGCTACTCTGAAACCTGTCATTAAATAAATAAGTGATCCTAAAACCTCCCTCCCTACTGCATTATACCAGCCCTCCCTACTGCATTATCTTTTAGCCATATTGTGTGTGGAGTCAGCCATGTCTGCAAACTCGTCTTTAGTCACATGAGCCTTATGCCAAGTGAGGGCAGAAAATAAATCTCATGGTTCACCATCCCTACTGGTCCCAGAGCCTCCATTAGTGGCTACAGAGCAGGATCAGAGCGGGCTCAGATCAGAGAGATGGTCAACCTGGCAAGTGCCTGTTAACTACTTCATAAGTAATGCTAATTCTTAACAGCTAGCAAGGACTGAGTTGAGCAAATCCCACTAAAAGGGTTTGTGAGCTGACCAGCTTTTCATTCATGCTTTGTGAAGTGTTTCCTGAGAGTCACACAAAAGCTTTCTACCTCTTGGTAGCCATGGTAACCAATGGGTGTGCTTCAACTGCACTTGGTTACCTGGCAAAGCGGGGAAAATGTCAACAGCCTATGGCCATATCCACACGTTAGATGAAGCTACACTAGCTATGGCTCTATTTAAAGAAGAGCTGCAATGCAAAATAAATGGTGGCTGTACCTTATTGCTTCCTTCTGAGTATATGAAGGTGACCTGATAGTGTTAAAAAAATCTGCTTTACTTTAAATAATACAGGTGCCAACTCCCCTCTTTTCCCTTGAGGACTTCGCTATGATTATTGGAGGACATCTCATGAGGCTGAAACCTGAGCTATGTAGTTCTCTGACTGCAAGAATCAGAGGCTAAGGGGGTGTTAAGTATTAGGCTCTCTTACATTCAACAGACCCAATTCTCCATTTGTTTGTACCGTCTTTAAATGATTTACACCAATGCAAAGTATATTCCAAATCCCTTTCCCACCCTTCCTTAGTACTTCAGATACTGGTCTCAGGTCCCATTGGGCCAATATTTACCATACTTGGCCATAGCCTTGGAGTGTATATTGTTGGAAAGTTAGAATAAATTTGGTAGCTCTGTTTCTGAGTCCATGTGGGGGTGGGGGAACTGGGCACTCTTCCATCTGTTCCAGTCTGAAACACAACACTAATAACTAACAAAATGTTTGAAATCAGAAAGTTGAAATCTGACAAAAAAAATTTGGTCCTCATTGAGATTTAAGAAACAAGCGAAGATTGAATAAATTTGGGGGCATTTTAGAGTTTGAAAATTGGCCTTTCAAAAAACTTTTGAATTGTTTCTCTTTATAAAAATGACTGACTCAACTATGTTTTTCTCTATGGAATAGAGATGGTGTCTGACTGTTGCAGACAGAGATCATAATAGGAAAACAAGATAAGAATCTAAACTTCAAATATTATAGTTAGCCTCTGAATCTGGATTCATAAAGTCAACAAGGAGGAATGTAATGGATTTTTACTAAAAAGAAAGGTTTACATTTTTCTGGTCTTCTACTGGCTTTTGTGGTGTTTGTCTTCCCATATTCTTAAATATGGGAGCCAGACTGTGGAATACATGCTGTGCCCAGTTTTCAGCACTTATGCAAACTTTTTGTAAGTTCATCCCACACTTTTCTCCGGCCTTGTCTACACTGGCAAGTTTCTGCACCATAAAGCAGCTTTCTGCGCTGTGACTCCTGAGGTGCACACACGGCCAAGCCACTTTGTGTCAGAAACTGCGCAGTTGCAGCACTGTAAAAAAGCCACCCAAACGAGAGGCGTAGAGCTTTCTTCACCGGGGCTATAGCACCGCGGTACCAGTGTAGACACCCTGGGCGATTACAGTGCTGCGAGTGGCCTCCAGGAGGTGTCCCACAATGCCTGTTCTCGCCTCTCCGGTCATCAGTTTGAACTCTACTGCCCTGCCCTCAGGTGACCAAGCATGAGCCCCACCCCTTAAATTTCTTGGGAATTTTGAAAGTCCCCTTCCTGTTTGCTTGGTGATGCGTGCAGTGGTCTCAGTGCATCTTTCCAAGTGACAGTGGCTGCTCCATGCACCAGGCGATCCCCGCTTGGAGCAATGCCGAGCTGCCGGACCTCATTGGCATTTGGGGAGAGGAGGCTGTCCAGTCCCAGCTGTGCTCCAGCCGTAGGAATTATGATACCTATGGACAGATATCACGACGCATGGCAGAAAGGGGCCATGACCAGGACACATTGCAGTGCAGGGTCAAAGTGAAGGAGCTGCGGAATGCCTACCACAAGGCGCAGGAGGCAAACTGCCGCTCTGGAGCTGTGCCCACGAGCTGCCGGTTCTACAAAGAGCTGGACATGATTCTTGGTGGAGACCCCACCTCCACTGCGAAGGCCACTGTGGATACTTTGTTGGCTTGCATGCCCGTCAAGAGTGGACTGAGCCAGGAGGAGGAAATCTTGGATGAGGATGTGGAGGGGGAGGGGGACTTGGAGGGCAGAGATGCATGCAGCCAGGAGCTGTTCTCTACCCTGAAGGAGGCTAGCCAGTTACAACTTTCAGAGCTTGGCGAAGCAGAAACAGGTGAGGAAGCCCCTGGTAAGTGGCTTTGATTTTGGGAATCTCTGAAGCGAGTTGTTGGGGCAGGAGGGTTGCAGAAAGCAGGCTTGTGTCTGTATGATGCGCGTATCGCCACATGCCTAGTCAGAGTGGCGGAACAGGGTGTTGATTGACTTCGTCACTTCATGGGAATCTGCCTCAGATCTGCCACAAAACTCTCATGGAGATACTGGGCAATGCGCTGCTGCAGGTTCTTTGGCAGAGCTCCTCTGTTTCTTGCCCTATTAAAGGTAATTTTCCTGCGCCACTCTGCCATCACGGTGGTGCGGGGGAGGGTGGAGTGTCAGACCATTGCTGCACACAGGAGAGAGGCATAAGGGCCAGGGTGGAAGCCGCAGTCTTGGAGAAGACCGTCCCTTGATTCCCTGCTCACCCTCAGCAACGATATATCTTCCATAATGAACACAGCCTGTGGAAAATGTGGGGACATGAATGATTATCAGGCCCCCGCTACAGTGCTGGCTCTCTCCAAGAGCCACGTGCCCAGTGTACAGTACGGTCCTGGAGCACTGATTTCCCCTGCTCCTGTGGCTACTCACCATTTTGGGGGTCTTGTGGCTCATGTGTGCTTGCCTGGGGTCAGCCAGTTAGTAACAGGTATGTGAATTGTGGCTGTGTTTTAAATAATTGAATCAGTGGTCTGTGTGTTGCAAACAATCCTGCTCCTGTAAAATGTTGCATTTTAGCTTCACAGAGATGATCTTGGGAGCCCAGCCGCCCTCAAAATAAAAACCAGCAGGATCTTATTAAAGGGAAAAAGGCAAAATACCACATTTATTGTGAATACAGAAAGAATCATAGTAAGCAGTTAGTTATAGCTATAACATTCCATTCAATCTCATATTTATTCACACATTCATTCATACAAACACACACCCACACACATACACACCCACACACACAGGTTCTGCAAGGTTGTTATCATAGTTACCAGCCTTAGAGTTGCTCATGCCAAGTCACTGGCCAGGTGGCCTGGACATGAGGAGGGAGCAGGGCCTTGTCAGATGCTCATCTGATGCTCCTGGAAGTTGGTTTGCAGAATCAGACCCCCAAAGTTCTCACTTTTTAGAGTCTATTTTTATAGGAATTTCTTCCTATGCCAGTCTATGGGAATTGCTTCATCATGCTGTTGCTGAATCAATCAGCAGATAGCACATTCCTGACGGCTCCAAGATGTTATCTTGTTCTTTGGTTCTCCCATTCTTGAGGCTGTTGGGTGGATTCCAGTCTGCCCACCGGGGGGGGTCCTCTGATTATTTCCACTTGACGCCTTCTTCAGCCGATGGACACTGGATTCTTAGGCTGGCACCTCCCTGATCATTCAGTTATTATCCACACCAAGCATCCATCCACATACATCCTCTATCTCTATTTTAATCATAATTGTTAATACAACAAAAGGGCGGGGAGTCTCTGGGTGCTGTTTCTGTTGTTAGAGTATTGCTTTGAGTCTCTCTCTCTGTGAATTGCTTTGAGAACAGACTCTGTCTTAGAATGTACTAACACAGTTAGCAGCTTGCAAGTTTCACACATAGAGGGAGAGAAACAGCACCAAAACCCAAGAGACCTCTTAATTAGTAATACCCTGGAATTTAAACTCTGGGGAATCAAACTCATTTGTGATTTTAATACAGAACTTCTTTAATATGATCCAACAGTCTGTGTGTTGCAAACAATCCTGCTCCTGTAAAATGTTGCATTTTAGCTTCACAGAGATGATCTTGGGAGCCCAGCCGCCCTCTTTGTTATTGCCGGCTGAACGGCTGGGCAGAATTAGAAAGTGGCCACGAAGAACCAAAGAGGACTTTCTGTGTGATGCCATGATGCACTCCACGGGCGAAAAACAAGAATTGAAGGAGTGGAGGGACAGTGAGAAGAGGGACTGAAAGGAGAATGCAGCACACCAGAACGAAGCCAGGAGCGGCTCTTAAACATTACGGAGCACGAAGCGGACATGCTCCAGGTGCTCCTAGCACTGCAAATCGAGCAGCTCTGCACCCTCCCTCCTCAGCAGCTGCTGTCGCAAAACTCTTTGCCATTCACCCCCCAGACACCACCAACACATTCTTATCAACCTCCTGGCTCCAATCTGTACGTGCTGCATTCCACTCCTCCCCCATCACAGTCCAGCACTACGGACTCCCAATACCCACTGCACTCAATACCTGTCCCTCTGTAGTTTAGCCCTGCTGACGTACAGTACCTGCTGCACTGTACTCCAAAGGAGAAGGTTGGATATGATCCCTGGACATACACAAATAGTTAACGGCCCCGGGACCCCACCTCCTCATGGGACCCTCCCTTACCCCTTTCTCCTCAGTGCTGATGTGTTTTTTTGTTTGTCTCTCTCCTCCGGTTGTTGTTTTTTAATAAAAGAATTGTTTTGGTTTGAAAGCAATCCTTATTCCATTAACTGAAAGCAAACAGAGCCCTGCAAAGCAACAGGCAATTTTCTTAACCCTTGCATCTTTGCCTCTAACCTCCTGCACCCATATGGGGAAACTGACCTGGATGCGCAAAGCAGCTGGCATTGCTGCTCGCTCCCCAACTGGACTGCTGCCCCTCTGCCCTGCACAGCCCTAGGGGATTGTGAGGGGGGAGCAAGGAGCAATTATTACAATATTCAGCTAATTCTGCTTTTCTGATATTTGCAACTACAAAATGATGTGCCACTGATGTGGAATTTGTCAGCTGATGGATGCCTTTTACTGGAAGGTCTAATAGCATAAGAAGAGAAGTAAGAATCAATCTGTTAACTGTGAGTCAGTTTTACTTCAGAGAAGTTCCAGAGAATATGAAGGAAAGTTCTTTCCTACCTCTTACATACCAACATTCCCTTCAAATGCCTCAGAACTCTTTGCCTCCTCTCTTAAGAGAATTAACAATGAGATATCATTGGACATAGAAGGAAACAGTTCTCTACAAAATCACAGATCAGAGGAAATATCATTGTCCAGGAACTCATCCTAATTTCTCTCCTTATATATTGTCCATGTCATCATTAGTTTCATAGCACCTAAAAGCCCAAGGTGGACCAAGACCCCATTGTGCTAGGTGCTGTACAAACACAGAACAAAGATAGTACCTGCCACAAAGAGCTCACAGTCTAAGGGTATGTCTACACTACGGAATTAGGTCGAATTTATAGAAGTCGGTTTTTTAGAAATCGGTTTTATATATTCGAGTGTGTGTGTCCCCACAGAAAATGCTCTAAGTGCATTAAGTGCATTAACTCGGCGGAGTGCTTCCACAGTACCGAGGCTAGAGTTGACTTCCGGAGCATTGCACTGTGGGTGGCTATCCCACAGTTCCTGCAGTCTCCGCTGCCCATTGGAATTCTGGGTTGAGATCCCAATGCCTGATGGGGCTAAAACATTGTCGCGGGTGGTTCTGGGTACATATCGTCAGGCCCCCGTTCCCTCCCTCCCTCCGTGAAAGCAAGGGCAGACAATCGTTTCGCGCCTTTTTTCCTGAGTTACCTGTGCAGACGCCATACCACGGCAAGCATGGAGCCCGCTCAGGTAACCGTCACCCTATGTCTCCTGGGTGCTGGCAGACGCGGTACTGCATTGCTACACAGTAGCAGCAACCCGTTGTCTTCTGGCAGCAGACGGTGCAATACGAGTGGTAGCTGTCATTGTCAAGTCCGAGGTGCTCCTGGCCACATTGGCCAGGAGCGCCTGGGCAGACATGGGTGCAGGGACTAAATTTGGAGTGACTTGACCAGGTCATTCTCTTTAGTCCTGCAATCAGTCCTATTGAACCGTCTTATGGTGAGCAGGCAGGCGATACGGATTGCTAGCAGTCGTATTGTACCATCTTCTGCCGGGCAGGCAAGAGATGAGGATGGCATGCACTCACAGAGAAGGTGCAGCGAGGTAAATCTAGCCATGTATCAATCAGAGGCCAGACTAACCTCCTTGTTCCAATAAGAACAATAACTTAGGTGCACCATTTCTTATTGGAACCCTCCGTGAAGTCCTGCCTGAAATACTCCTTGATGTAAAGCCACCCCCTTTGTTGATTTTAGCTCCCTGAAGCCAACCCTGTAAGCCGTGTCATCAATCGCCCCTCCCTCCGTCAGAGCAACGGCAAACAATTGTTCCGTGCCTTTTTTCTGTGCGGACGCCATACCAAGGCAAGCATGGAGGCTGCTCAGCTCACTTTGGCAATTAGGAGCACATTAAACACCACACGCATTATCCAGCAGTATATGCAGCACCAGAACCTGGCAGAGCGATACCGGGCGAGGAGGCGACGTCAGCACGGTCACGTAAGTGATCAGAACATGGACACAGATTTCTCTGAAAGCATGGGCCCTGCCAATGCATGCATCATGGTGCTAATGGGGCAGGTTCATGCTGTGGAACGCCAATTCTGGGCTCAGGAAACAAGCACAGACTGGTGGGACCGCATAGTGTTGCAGGTCTGGGACGATTCCCAGTGGCTGCGAAACTTTCGCATGCGTAAGGGCACTTTCATGGAACTTTGTGACTTGCTTTCCCCTGCCCTGAAGCGCATGAATACCAAGATGAGAGCAGCCCTCACAGTTGAGAAGCGAGTGGCGATAGCCCTGTGGAAGCTTGCAACACCAGACAGCTACCGGTCAGTTGGGAATCAATTTGGAGTGGGCAAATCTACTGTTGGGCCTGCTGTGATGCAAGTAGCCCATGCAATCAAAGATCTGCTGATATCAAGGGTAGTGACCCTGGGAAATGTGCAGGTCATAGTGGATGGCTTTGCTGCAATGGGATTCCCTAACTGTGGTGGGGCCATAGACGGAATCCATATCCCTATCTTGGCACCGGAGCACCAAGCCGGCGAATACATAAACCGCAAGGGGTACTTTTCAATAGTGCTGCAAGCTCTGGTGGATCACAAGGGACGTTTCACCAACATCAACGTGGGATGGCCGGGAAAGGTACATGATGCTCACATCTTCAGGAACTCTGGTCTGTTAAAAAAGCTGCAGGAAGGGACTTTATTCCCAGACCAGAAAATAACTGTTGGGGACGTTGAAATGCCTATATGTATCCTTGGGGACCCAGCCTACCCCTTAATGTCATGGCTCATGAAGCCATACACAGGCAGCCTGGACAGTTGTCAGGAGCTGTTCAACTACAGGCTGAGCAAGTGCAAAATGGTGGTAGAATGTGCATTTGGACATTTAAAGGCGCGCTGGCGCAGTTTACTGACTCACTTAGACCTCAGCGAAACCAATATTCCCACTGTTATTACTGCTTGCTGTGTGCTCCACAATATCTGTGAGAGTAAGGGGGAGATGTTTATGGCGGGCTGGGAGGTTGAGGTAAATCGCCTGGCTGCTGGTTACGCACAGCCGGACACCAGGGCGGTTAGAAGAGCACAGGAGGGTACGGTACACATCAGAGAAGCTTTGAAAACCAGTTTCATGACTGGCCAGGCTACTGTGTGAAAGTTCTCTTTGTTTCTCCTTGATGAAACCCCCCGCCCCTTGGTTCACTCTACTTCCCTGCAAGCTAACCACCCTCCCCTCCTCCCTTTAATCGTTGCTTGCAGAGGCAATAAAGTCATTGTTGCTTCACATTCATGCATTCATTATTCATTCATCACACAAATAGGGGGGCGACTACCAACGTAGCCCAGGAGGGGTGGTGGAGGAGTGAAGGAAAATGCCACACAGCACTTTAAAAGTTTACAACTTTAAAATTTATTGAATGCCAGCCTTCTTTTTTTTGGGCAATCCTCTGTGGCTGAGTGGCTGGTTGGCCGGTGGCCCCCCAACTGCGTTCTTGGGCGTCTGGGTGTGGAGGCTATGGAACTTGGGGAGGAGGGCGGTTGGTTACACAGGGGCTGTAGTGGCAGTCTGTGCTCCATCTGCCTTTGCTGCAGCTCAACCATACACTGGAGCATACTGGTTTGGTCCTCCAGCAGCCTCAGCATTGAATCCTGCCTCCTCTCATCACACTGCTGCCACATTTGAGCTTCAGCCCTGTCTTCAGCCCGCCACTTACTCTCTTCAGCCTGCCACCTCTCCTCCCGGTCATTTTGTGCTTTCCTGCACTCTGACATTATTTGCCTCCACACATTCGTCTGTGCTCTGTCAGTGTGGGAGGACAGCATGAGCTCAGAGAACATTTCATCACGAGTGCGTTTTTTTTTTCTTTCTAATCTTCACTAGCCTCTGGGAAGGAGAAGATCCTATGATCATTGAAACACATGCAGCTGGTGGAGAAAAAAAAGGGACAGAGTATTTAAAAAGACATATTTTATAAAACCGTGGCTACACTCTTTCAGGGTAAACCTTGCTGTTAACATTACATACATAGCACATGTACTTTCGTTACAAGGTCGCATTTTGCCTCCCCCCACTGCGTGGCTACCCCCTCAACCCTCCCCCCTCCCCGTGGCTAACAGCGGGGAACATTTCTGTTCAGCCACAGGCAAACAGCCCAGCAGGAACGGGCTCCTCTGAGTGTCCCCTGAAGAAAAGCACCCTATTTCAACCAGGTGACCGTGAATGATATCTCACTCTCCTGAGGATAACACAGAGAGATAAAGAACGGATGTCGTTTGAACGCCAGCAAACATACACTGCAATGCTTTGTTGTACAATGATTCCCGAGTACGTGTTACTGGCCTGGAGTGGTAAAGTGTCCTATCATGAAGGACGCAATAAGGCTGCCCTCCCCAGAAACCTTTTGCAAAGGCTTTGAGAGTACATCCAGGAGAGCCGCGAATGCCAGGGCAAAGTAATCCTTTCACATGCTTGCTTTTAAACCATGTATAGTATTTTAAAAGGTACACTCGCCGGAGGTCATAGAATCATAGAATCATAGAATATCAGGGTTGGAAGGGACCTCAGGAGGTCATATAGTCCAACCCCCTGCTCAAAAGCAGGACCAATCCCCAATTAAATCATCCCAGCCAGGGCTTTGTCAAGCCTGACCTTAAAAACTTCTAAGGAAGGAGATTCCACCACCTCCCTAGGCAACGCATTCCAGTGTTTCACCACCCTCCTAGTGAAAAAGTTTTTCATAATATCCAACCTAAACCTCCCCCACTGCAACTTGAGACCATTACTCTTTGTCCTGTCCTCTTCTACCACTGAGAATAGTCTGGAACCGTCCTCTCTGGAACCACCTCTCAGGTAGTTGAAAGCAGCTATCAAATCCCCCCTCATTCTTCTCTTCTGCAGACTAAACAATCCCAGTTCCCTCAGCCTCTCCTCATAAGTCATGTGTTCCAGACCCCTAATCATTTTTGTTGCCCTTCGCTGGACTCTTTCCAATTTATCCACATCCTTCTTGTAGTGTGGCGCCCAAAACTGGGCACAGTACTCCAGATGAGGCCTCACCAATGTCGAATAGAGAGGGACAATCACATCCCTCGATCTGCTCGCTATGCCCCTACTTATACATCCCAAAATGCCATTGGCCTTCTTGGCAACAAGGGCACACTGCTGACTCATATCCAGCTTCTTGTCCACTGTCACCCCTAGGTCCTTTTCCGCAGAACTGCTGCCTAGCCATTCGGTCCCTAGTCTGTAGCTGTGCATTGGGTTCTTCCGTCCTAAGTGCAGGACTCTACACTTATCCTTATTGAACCTCATCAGATTTCTTTTGGCCCAATCCTCCAATTTGTCTAGGTCCCTCTGTATCCTATCCCTGCCCTCCAGCATATCTACCACTCCTCCCAGTTTAGTATCATCCGCAAATTTGCTGAGAGTGCAATCCACACCATCCTCCAGATCATTTATGAAGATATTGAACAAAACCGGCCCCAGGACCGACCCCTGGGGCACTCCACTTGACACCGGCTGCCAACTAGACATGGAGCCATTGATCACTACCCGTTGAGCCCGACAATCTAGCCAACTTTCTACCCACCTAAAAGTGCATTCATCCAGCCCATACTGCTTTAACTTGCTGACAAGAATACTGTGGGAGACGGTGTCAAAAGCTTTGCTAAAGTCAAGAAACAATACATCCACTGCTTTCCCTTCATCCACAGAACCAGTAATCTCATCATAGAAGGCGATTAGATTAGTCAGGCATGACCTTCCCTTGGTGAATCCATGCTGACTGTTCCTGATCACTTTCCTCTCATGTAAGTGCTTCAGGATTGATTCTTTGAGGACCTGCTCCATGATTTTTCCGGGGACTGAAGTGAGGCTGACTGGCCTGTAGTTCCCAGGATCCTCCTTCTTCCCTTTTTTAAAGATTGGCACTACATTAGCCTTTTGCCAGTCATCCGGGACTTCCCCCGTTCGCCACGAGTTTTCAAAGATAATGGCCAATGGCTCTGCAATCACAGCGGCCAGTTCCTTTAGCACTCTCGGATGCAACTCATCCGGCCCCATGGACTTGTGCACGTCCAGCTTTTCTAAATAGTCCCTAACCACCTCTTTCTCCACAGAGGGCTGGCCATCTATTCCCCATGTTGTGATGCCCAGCGCAGCAGTCTGGGAGCTGACCTTGTTAGTGAAGACAGAGGCAAAAAAAGCATTGAGTACATTAGCTTTTTCCACATCCTCTGTCACTAGGTTGCCTCCCTCATTCATTAAGGGGCCCACACTTTCCTTGGCTTTCTTCTTGTTGCCAACATACCTGAAGAAACCCTTCTTGTTACTCTTAACATCTCTCGCTAGCTGCAGCTCCAGGTGCGATTTGGCCCTCCTAATTTCATTCCTACATGCCCGAGCAATATTTTTATACTCTTCCCTAGTCATATGTCCATCCTTCCACTTCTTGTAAGCTTCTTTTTTATGTTTAAGATCCGCTAGGATTTCACCGTTAAGCCAAGCTGGTCGCCTGCCATATTTACTATTCTTTCGACACATCGGGATGGTCCCTTCTCCGCCTGCCGGGTCCAGGAGCCAGCCTTGGGTGGGTTCGGGGGGTACTGGCTCCAGGTCCAGGGTGAGAAACAGTTCCTGGCTGTCGGGAAAAGCGGTTTCTCCGCTTGCCTGCTGTGAGCTAGCTACAACCTCCTCCTCATCATCATCTTCTTCGTCCCCAAAACCTGCTTCTGTGTTGCCTCCATCTCCATTGAAGGAGTCAGACAACACGGCTGGGGTAGTGGTGGCTGAACCCCCTAAAATGGCATGCAGCTCATCATAGAAGCAGCATGTTTGGGGCTCTGACCCGGAGCGGCCGTTTGCCTCTCTGGTTTTCTGGTAGGCTTGCCTCAGCTCCTTAAGTTTCACGCAGCACTGCTTCGGGTCCCTGTTATGGCCTCTGTCTTTCATGCCCTGGGAGATTTTGACAAAGGTTTTGGCATTTCGAAAACTGGAACAGAGTTCTGATAGCACGGATTCCTCTCCCCATACAGCGATCAGATGCCGTACCTCCCGTTCAGTCCACGCTGGAGCTCTTTTGCGATTCTGGGACTCCATCATGGTCACCTCTGCTGATGAGCTCTGCATGGTCACCTGCAGCTTGCCATGCTGGCCAAACAGGAAATGAGATTCAAAAGTTCGCAGTTCTTTTCCTGTCTACCTGGCCAGTGCATCTGAGTTGAGAGTGCTGTTCAGAGTGGTCACAATGGAGCACTCTGGGATAGCTCCCGGAGGCCAATACCATCGAATTGTGTCCACAGTACCCCAAATTCGACCTGGCAAGGCCGATTTAAGCGCTAATCCACTTGTCAGGGGTGGAGTAAGGAAATCGATTTTAAGAGCCCTTTAAGTCGAAATAAAGGGCTTCATCATGTGGACGGGTGCAGGTTTACATCGATTTAACGCTGCTAAATTCGACCTAAAGTCCTAGTGTAGACCAGGGCTAAGTATAATACAAGAAACAATGGTGGGATACAGATAGATGGGGGAGGCAGTGGAGTATAATGAGGCAGTACTGGCCAGCATGATGGGCCATGGCCTCAGCACATCAGCAGCCAGAGGCCTGGTCTACATTGGGTGCAGTGGGTGTGTGGAAAAATTGATCTAAGTTACGCAACTTCAGCTATGTGAATAACGTAGCTGAAGTCAACATACTTAGATCTACTTACCGTGGTGTCTTCACTGCGGTAAGTTGACAGCTGACACTCCCCCATCAACTCCACCTGCACCTCTCGCTCCGGTGGAGTACTGGAGTGGATGGGAGAGCGCTAGGCAGTTGATTTATTGCGTCTAGACTAGTCTTGATAAATCGACCCCTGCTGGATTGATCGCTGCCTGTCGATCCAGTAGGTAATGTAGACAAGCCCTAACTGTCATCAAGTTTATTGTAGGCCTCACAGCAAAGCAAAATGTTGAGGATGGGGGAAGAGTGGGGGTGGATTTGCAGGAGATCGGCCCTTTAAAGTTCAGGGTGTGAACGATCAAAGTCTCCTTTTCTGTAAAAGGCCTTTGGAAACTCTCCCCATCCAAGGTATTAAGTGTGGGATTTTCAGAAGCACTCTGCTCCCATTAAAGTCAGTGGGAATTTTAACACTGATTTCAATTTGACAGCATTAAACCAACACTGAGCATTTTTGAAAATTCCTCCCCAAAGTGTGCAGAGTTTTAAGTAAGGGTATGGAAATACTTGAGTATGAGACCTTATCTACAGTACGGTTACTTAGGTATAACTTACGTCACTCAGGGGTGTGATTAACCCTCACCTCTGTGCAATGTAAGTTATGCTGACCTAAGCGCCAGTGTAGACAGCACTATGTCGGAGGGACAGCTTCTCCTGCCGACACAGCTATTGCCTCTCGTGGGGGCATGAATTATTAAGATAATGGGAGAGCGCTCTTCCATTGGCTTAAAGCATCTCCACAGTGGCACAGCTGCAGTGTGGATGTAGCCGCTGTCACACTAAACCCTTTATCTAAGCCCTCATGAACAATTCAGTATTATCCCTAAACACTGTCCCACCATTGGCAGCCCACCCTTTTCTCACAATTTGAAGATAGTTTCTAAATTCTCTGGAGGGTTGTTCCTAGGTGGTGTAGAAAATGAGGAGACAGCCTATCTGCTGAGTGTAGTACATGGGTGAGTGCCTTTCAGCTGCGACGTCTAATGCCAGAGTAGTAAATATAATGATATCAAAGGAGTTGTCATGTTTAGTGTTAACCCACTGTTTGTCTGGGTCTGATACCAAACTACTAAGGAGGGTAACTGTGTTAGCCAATAGCTTTTAACCAGCAAAGGTTATATCAAGAGTTCTCACTAACTCTAGATAGTCTACAGAACCAGATGTATAACGGATACCAGTGTATGTCATTTTATATATTTTTTCCAGATACATAAGGATATAAAGAGACTATATTTTAAGATATATAAGAGACTTTTAAGATATAAGAAGAAGGGGGCAGAGTTATGGCATAAGTTCCAAACTTAATGTTGCATTTTGAGACCCGTAAGTCCATTATTTCCCAACTGTAATGTTGCCTTAGCAGCCCTAGTTATTTGTATGGATTATGCATCAGGAATCATGTTGCCCACTACTGACCATCTTTGGAGTTGGACAACCCAACAGTTTAATAGTGCACAACCAGAATCCCCAATATTTTAGGAGAGGGTGTGACCTTATTTAACTCAAACTACAGGAGGAATTTAGATAGGCAGAATGCAACTGCCTATGTTAGAATTTGGTTAGAAGAACCCTAGCTAATCTTTAATTTTACAAAAAGAGCCACATGATCTCTAATGACCACAAAATGCTCATGGCCATGATTTGATGTCTCATTCATAACTGTCTTGCTAGTGAAAGAGTGTCCTCTCTCTAGCCTGTTGGTTTATTAGTGACTCAGAGAAAAGAATGCCACCGTTGACTCCCCACTTCCTGCAACACCTGATGCGGTCATTAAGATGTCCCAGTCACATATCAATCAGGTCATATGCTGCTTGGTTTATGGATTCCATGAAATTCACAACCTCAGGTGACATGACTGGAGACTAGGTCTATAAATGTAGGGCTCCACCTGACATGCTCTGCTTTGCCATAGCTTTGCCTTTAATAGCACACTGATGCCATTAGGTACGGGGCTGATCTTTAAAATGGATCAGCACCACATGCTTATTTGCTTTTACTTCTAATTTAAAATAACTTAAAAACATGTTTAAAAGGCAAATATATTATTTTTATTACATCCAATCATGAAAAGTACTGCATCTAACATTTAATTTAATGAACTGCAGGTGCTTAGTATCTCTCAGAATCTGGCCTAGTGAAATTATCCATTGCTTTAATACAACATTCGTATAGTATTGGCCTGTTCCTATTAACTTCAGTGGAAACAGGATTGGCACCTATATTGCTTATGTGTAAGGCTTCAATATTGTTCATATTTTAGGATTATAACATGCTGATGAAAACGGCATTGTGTTCAAAATTCCATCTTTATTTGTAGCTTAGAATTTGGAATTTTTTATTGTTTATATAGCTGAAAAGCAACAAAGTATCAGAGTGACTCATAGATGGAAGTCAAATAAATTCCAATGTTTGATAATGCAATCTGAAAAGGGTTGAGCAAATATGACCCTCTGAATCTGACATTTTTTACATGTTTTTTCCATCAACGATCTGCTGAACTTTCCATTTAGCAATCCTGAGAGTAACAAGTTCTGGCTGGTTCCTATAACTTTAGAACTTTTCACCCAAAAAGTTTCATCTAAAACTTTGATGCTGCATCTTCAGGATTCCTAGGGCATTTCACATAAAATGTTACTTTGCTATTTTGGAATTCTGCCATGATTTAGGGGGGAAAAGAAGGGAAATAGTGCTTTCATTTTAATGTGTGGGTTTTTAGGTTGTTGGGTGGTTGTTGTTTTTTGAGAAATCACATGATAAAAGTGTTACCCCCTCAAGTGTTACTCCACAAGTCCCATCTGCACTCCACATCTGTCCTGACTTGTATACGTGACTCCTAAGTATAGAACAGTCTTCTTTAAATAGTGGGACATTAAAAATATGCTCTCTCCTCGTGAAATGTGCAACCAGTAACGAAAGAGACGGCCCTTCAGTTATCATGAAGAGAATCCCAAATCCAATCTCTGCCCATGACAGATTCCTCTTTCCTTGTCTGTTCAATCCCATATAGTAAAACCTGTCAAAGGCTTTTAGGAAAACTCAGCTCCAAAAGTAACAGATCAGATTCTTTTTTAGAGACAAAACAAGAGAGCATCTCTTTGGCTACCATTTACAAAAACAGTGTCTACAAAGCAGAAAAAAATAGAAACAAGCAGATGCCTGTACTGTACAGAGACTTTTGTTTCATGCTTGGGTGTTTAGTTAAATGTATATGTTTGTATTTATTGTTCTGTAAACTTTGTATGGCTTGTACGTATTCAGATAGTGGCATGTCATCCCAAAACAGCAATCCGCTCTGCTAAAAGGAAGTTTTCGGTTGCTGTGAGAGGGAAATGATGATTGGATTATTTATGGGGTTTTGTGAAAATTATGTTTTCTGTGTTTTTTCCCTTTGATGTTGCAATCAGCGTAATGTAAAATCAAGTATATATTGTATTCTCTATGGGAAATGGTGTGAAGCTTCTTAATCCCACAGCAGGGAGGAGATCTCTGCAGTTGATTGGATACTGGGACTAGTTCAAAACTGCCAGATCCTGTACACAAGGTAATTTATAAGAAAATGTAAGTCGGCAAATAATGACAAGTCTCTGTGCTGGAGCTACCTCTGAGTAATCAAACTACTGATTATAATCATTCACACCCATGTAAGACATCATACAATTATGCAATCCCGATACCCAATATGTGAAACTTGACATGAAAACAAGTGTAGCAGTCAGTATAGTTGCCAGATGAGGTTGTTCTTTTTCCCCCCGAGTGGGCAATAAACCACGTTAAGCATATTATAGGGACAAAGGCCCAGTGTACTTGGTGGCACACTAGACCTTAATTCTTCAGATAATTTCTGCAGTGTTCTGGCACTGACTGCTGGAGCAAAATGAGACTCCTGAGGCAAATTCAAATACGTTTTTGAAATGGAGGTTTGATGATCCATGAACTCCTAACTGCGCAATGTGTGCAGTACTCCTTTGTTACACTGACTACACTGCTAAATTATGTATATCTTTTTCTTTCCCCAAAAAACACTTTTAATTGTGTGGTGTAACTACCACAGAAAGTTTAAGGGGAAATGCAGAGATTTGAGGACGGGGTAGGGCTCAGATGTGGCTTTGGCTGTCAAGAAACATCTGAGGCAGTCTGGGTCTTTGACATCCACCAGACAGATTAATGGGGATTGGGGAGGAGGATGTATCTCCTCTTCCCCTTCCCTTTGTGGGCAAGGGTTAGGTGACATAGGCCTTGTTTGCCTATAAAAGTTGGACCCCTTGTACTGGCATAGCTAAAGCCACACAATACACTCACCCCCTTTGTGTGAAAACAGTTATACCAATGCAAATGTGATTGTACTAGTATACCTTATATCTATACAGGAAAGGGAATAAGCCATCTATAAGCACATTTACATTCATATAACTGCATCCACATTAGGGCTTGCACTGGTATAGTATTACAGCAAAAAATCACCCCTCTAATCAACATAGCTATACCAGTACAAAAACTGTGTGTAGACTAGACCTCTCTAATTTTATGTGGCTGGAACTTCCCCACTACAGCAACCCTTGACAGCAGGCTGCTGCCTTCCTTCACCTCCCCCAACATATGCCACTGTGTTCAACAAGATGGATTAACATACCAGCTGAATGTTTTTAGCAAACAGATCGGCAGTTAAATGGTTAATGTTAACATTTGAACTATCACCACTAGGTTTCAGAGTGAACACTTCATTGAATTGATTAGGGCAGTTCACACTTCTCTCAGAACTATCCCCCACTACCTTGTGTGGTCATTTTCACCTGTGTGAAGTGGATGTCAAATGCTACTAAATTAGGATTCTCCACACCAGTAATAACATTGTACACTCAATTTGCACTGGGGAAAATTACTACAGAAAGTGCAAGATCGGTAGCTCAGAACCTCAAAGGTAGTGAGTCACCTAACTCCCACTGAAATCAGTGACAGTTAGGCACCTAAATATCTTTTGAGGATCTGGGCCTGGCTGCAGACTCAGGAAGATTCAAGGTTTCGTGGACAGCATAAGGACCGGGAATGTAAACCCTGATTCTCACTTAAACTAAGGCCACGTTACACCAATCTACCAGTGTAAAGGGTACTTACAATATAAGTAAATGTAATTTATTCCCACTTTAAGAGCCCTTTGTGCTGCCAGAGGTGTGTAAATTAGCCTTAGTATAAATGAGAATCAGGATCTTAATATTTTTTTCAAATGAAAGCTTACATAAGCAGCAATATTCAATGGCAGTGGGTGGATTCTGCAGCAAATTCTATAACCATGACATTTCTGGTAGCACAAGGTCCTGAATATAATACCTGAAAGTGGGCGAAAAGGGAACTAATCTCTGAACATACTTCATTAATCACAGAAATAGAGAACAAAATCCACCTAAACTGTTGGGTCATTAGTGTCAGGCAACCACAAAAGCAATAAAAGAATAAATGGACACAAATCAGACGTCAAGAATTATAACATTCAAAAACCAGCTGGAGAACACTTCAAACTCTCTGGTCACTCGATTACAGACCTAAAAGTTGCAATCCTTCAACAAAAAAACTTCAAAAACAAACTCCAACGAGAGACTGCTGAATTGGAATTAATTTGCAAACTGGACACCATTAAGTTAGGCTTGAATAAAGACAGGGAGTGGATGTGTCATTACACAAAGTAAAACTATTTCCCCATGTTTATTCCCCCCCACCCCCACTGTTCCTCACACATTCTTGTCAACTGCTGGAAATGGCCCACCTTGATTACCACTACAAAAGGGTTTTCCCCCCCAGCTCTCCTGCTGGCAATAGCTCACCTTACCTGATCACTCTTGTTACAGTGTGTAGGGTAACACCCATTGTTACATGTTCTCTGTGTCTATAAAATCTCCCCACTGTATTTTCCACTGCATGCATCCGATGAAGTGAGCTGTAGCTCATGAAAGCTTATGCTCAAATAAATTTTTTAGTCTGTAAGGTGCCACAAGTACTCCTTTTCTTTTTATAAAAAAGACAGACCTGCTACAATAGCATGCGTGCAACTCTTGCTCTGCTTGGAAGATACATGATATACACCTACCACAACGTAAGAAAAATCTTTCTCCTCTGACTCTCTTGCTTTTACCAAACTTTACTGAAGGGTTTGTATAAACACCAAGAAAAGCTGGTGTCTGTGTAATTAGAAAATGAGAGGAAGGATGGTCTTGTGGTTTAAGGCACTGGACTGGGATTCAGATCTGGGCCTAGTTCTGCCAGATTTCTTGTGTGACCTTGGGCTAGTGACTTAATCTCTGTACTTCAGTTCCCCATCCATAAAACAGGGATAATAATACTTCCTTTGTCTGTCTTGTCTACTTAGATTGCAAGGTCTTTGGGGGCAGGAACTGTCTTTCTCTATGTGCTTGTATGCAATAAATGATGCAGCAGGCAGGCAGAGTTGTAGGAAAGAGATTTTATTATTAAGCATGCTCAGTGTCTAGCATTTGGTGAAGCGCTCTGGCTTGCATTCTTTAGTGTCCTACCAGACTAGGTCTCTCCTGAAACCTCATTCTCCTAATTCAGTTCCACTCATTGCACTAAAAGAGTCAGGCTTCTTATTTATAGATATGTGGACTTTCAGAAAAGGCCAGAAACAGGTGTCACCACAACATTCCCAATGTCAGCTCCATATAGTCTCTAATTTAGACTTCACAGCTTCCTCCAAATGGGTCCATGAGGGGTTACTTAAAAAAACAAATAAATCTTGATACCTTTCCCACTAAAGAACATTTCCCTTTGTTCCAGATTCCCATCCACTGCAAATACTTATTGTACTCTTAAAGTACTTAAAACCCTTTTAGCACTTAAAGTACATACCAGTCACCAGAAGCTGCCATCTAATATCACATACAAATGTTTACTTTAGAGGAAACAATATTTTTGTTTCTTCTTTCTTCATAGTTTGGTCTCAGCCACTAAGTTCTTGGACAGTTACTGGCTGCAAATAAAATGTCAACACTTCTATAGTAAACCTACAACTAAAAAACCCACAAGAAATGCTGTGAGAAATTATACCTGTACCTTGTTACAAAATTAAGCACAGCAGAGGAGCATGTTGGTGGTATTATCACCCCCATATTATTCACAGCATGATGTGCTACTTCTTAGGACAGCTTTTTTTATTCCAGCAGTGAAGGGGTAAGTGCAATGTTTACCAAACCTGTTTCAAAATGGCTGATTAATCAAATGAGTGTTTATTGAGGCCACTGCTATAGCGCTTACTGTTGAGAAAATCGTGTGACTCGGAACCATGTTAGACAAAGAACATGACTGTTATTTACTCTATACTTCTAAAGGACCAAACTTAGTGCAAAGTCTGGGGCATTGTCTTGATGACAGTAAGCACTGAACCTTTGCTCTCACTATCTTTTTGCACAGATCTAACCACTAATCCTTATCCTCAGATGCCCCCAGAATCCATCCTCTACTCTCTCAAACCTCTCCTCAAAACTCCCTTTGTCCACAAAGCCCTGAAATGCTGACCCACCTCACTAAAAGTGCTTTCACTCACTCTGATCAGAACATTAAGCATTATTATGAAGAAGGCAACTGATCAAGGACAGAATCTTCCTCTGATCTCTCAGTGTGTTTTTGTCATCCATCTATTTAGGCTCTGTGCTCCTAACAGCACCAAGCGCACCACTGACTCTTAATCATGTTTAATAATAATCAGCAGCCACATTTGAACAGGCAGCCATTTTAAAGAAATTATAGTATATAGTACTTACACTGCCTTTTTCATCTGAAGCACTCAAACAAAGGTGGATATAACTAAAATGAAGCAAAATTCTTCTCACTGTTCCATTGAGAAAGTATGATATGGCCTAACTGTCTTCATTCCATACAACCTGCCTCAGAAAAATCCTCCGTGTCTTTTGGCTCAGAACAATCTCAAACAAGATCTATTGACATAGTGCAGCCAAGAGGATATGAGCACCATCATTGCCAGGAGGCATTGGAGATGGATCGGTCATGTGCTTCAGATGGAACTGATTCCATCACCAGAGTGGCAATAAGATGGACACTTGAAGGCAAACGAAAACAAGGCCACCCGAAAACAACATGGCAAAGAGCTCTGGAAGATGAGGTGAAAAACCTGGGGAACCATTGAAAGACTTGCCAAAACAGACAGGAGTGGAGGAGCTGTGTTACTGCCCTAAATGCCAGAGGCAGAATAGAAACATCATGATGATGATGTTCCATTGAAATAGTGAAATCCTGATGTCTGTTTTGTGGGATTTTTTTTATACATGTGAATCTTGGAGGCTAGAGAACTCATTTTGTTCAAACTCTGTAGCTCTCATGTTTTATTTTTTAATTAATGTTCTTCTTGTAACTTACAATGTTTCCACTTCAGAGTAATACCTCTAAATTCCCACAGATGCTAATAAAAGTTTGTGTAGCTTAATGTTTAACTGTGCACTTTAAAGTTCAAAGATATGTTTGGGCCACATTTTGCTCTCAGTTCGTGTGTTAACATCACTGAAATTCAATGGAGTTAGTTCAGATTTGTGTTGGTGTAACTGAGAGCAGGACTTGGCCCTAACTATTCATATCCCCATGGTAGTTTAATGAGAAATTCTTCAAGTGGAGAATATTGCAACGGGATTGATATTACACCTCAACTGAAGTGTATTTTGATTAGTAAACACAATGTATTTTATTGTTTCTTTGTCAAACAGATCATTGCATTTTCAGCACAATTATCTTGATCATCCAAAAATACTCTGCACTTAATCTATATTTAAAAAGTGCTTTATATTACTGAATAATCCAGTCATAATATATAGCATTAAGTCTAATTTTTAACAAATTCCACAGGCTTTAGTTATGATTTAGGGAACAGGCTTTGTTTGAATGGCCTAGCCCTGGCATTTGATTTCTTGAATTAGTCTTTTATCTGGAACTCCATGTTTCTACTGCATATAGGAGTAGAGCAGTCCTATAGCTAATTTAAACACCTGTAAAAACTCCCTAATATAGTAATGAAAAACTGTCTAGCCTAGTGCCTAAGGCATGTTTCAGCTTTAATGGTCAAGAGTTTAAATCACATTAGGTATGGAGTTGATACTGAGACAAGCCTCCCCAAGATGAACCTTTATTAATGGGCCTTCACAACTCTACACATATCCAAAACAAAACAGCCAGCGGAAACATCACCTGAATGGGCTAACATAGAAAGGGAGTTTTCCCAGTGATTCTCAGTTAATGGAGGCACATACGAGAATGAAGGAAGAAGACCATCTCCTCCTAAACCTTACGTATGAGACATGGATGAACATCCACAGGTGATTGACGGCTTGTCTACACTGGCAAGTTTCTGCGCAGTAAAGCAGCTTTTTGCGCTCAAACTGCAGACGTGTACACACTGCCAAGCCACTTCGTGCGCAGAAACGCCTCAATTGCAGCGCTGTAAAAAACCCTTGACCAGAGTCGTAAGGCTATTTGCGCAGAGGCTCCAGCGCTCTATTGCGAGTGTAGACACTAGATTGCTTTCTGCGCTGTAACTGGCCTCCGGAGCTGTCCCATAATGCCTCACGTGACTGCTCTGCTCATTGTTTTGAACTCGGCTGCCCTGGAGACATGTGCCCCACCCCTTTCAAAGCACAGTTTCTGACAGTGGTTTCCTGCTGTGCTGATCTGCTCCGGGACACAAAGCAAACCATTAATGTGGATGCTTCCTGCTGCTGTCTGAACTTCCAAGACAGCAGGCGGACACACTCTGTCTCCCAAAACACACTGTTTCTCTCCCCTCCTCCACACATACACTGCCTGTCACACTCCCCCCCCCCCCCACGCACACACACACACTTCAGTTGAAAAGCAGCTGGCAATATAGTAGGATGCCCATGGAACAATGGGACTGGGTAACCTGCATCATGTGACACTGCTTGGATCTGGTAACAGCCATTTGGAGTACAGGATCCCACAGATAATATGCCCAGGCTGTGTCCAGTTTGGTGCCTGGCACCAGGGCCGTCCCTACCTATGGTGGTGCCCTACACAGCCCGAGCACCTGCACCCCCTCTGCGGGGGGAGCGGCCGCTCCGCTGGGGGGCTGGCCCCTCCGCAGGGGGGAGGGAGCTGCACTCAAGGGCTGCAGGGTCCCGGGGGCAGAAGCTGTGGGGGGCAGCAGCAGGGCAGGGAGGCCCAGGGCAGTGCAAGGGATTAGCGGGGGGCCTGGTGCCGGCAGCAGGAGTCGGGTCCGCCCCCCCACCCCCACACTCACCAGTGTCAGCGGGAAGCGGAGTGACCCGGCCCCAGCCCATTCTGCTCCCACAGCTCCCAGCCTTGTTGCTTGGGAGAGGGGGTTTGGAGGAAGGGGTCAGACCCGCCCCCGCACTCACCAGCTGGTCGGAGCTGGTGGAGCGGAGCGGGCTGGGGCTGGGTCGCTCTGCTTCCTGCTGGTGAGTGCGGGGGCAGGCCTGGCCCTTCTGCCAGCTCCAGTGCCCCAGCTAATCCCGCGGCCTCCGTCACTCGGGGGAGGGGGTTTAGGAGAAGGGATGGAATGGGGCTGGGGTGGGGCAGAGCAAGGGTGGGAAGAGGTGGGGTGGGGTGGGGAAGGGGTGGCGGTTGGGGGAAGGGGTTGAATGGGGACAGGGCGGTGGCAGAGCAGGGGGGGCTGGCCGGGGGATGGGGCTGGCCACTGGAGCCAGCGCCACATACGCAGCATGCAGCTGCCTAGGGCACCATGAAATTTAGTGCCCCAAATTACGTGATGCCTTACGCAGCTGTGTATTCTGCATATGCCTAAGGACGGCCATGCCCAGCACCTGCATATCGGTCATAGCTCAGTTTCCCTCTGTCTTGGGCTTGGTTCATGTTAGAGGCTACAATCCGGCCTGCCTCATGGAGGCATTGGTGATGCTCATGGACCCATTCTGCGGCCTCTGGTTCTCTGAGGCCCCCAGTTGAATGCTCAGGTAATGTCTACTGGCAGCTGGCCATGCTTGCCAAACACCAGGAACTAGGGTGTGTGCACCGTGTTATACACACAGATCAGCTCTGGCAGGTAGAAAGGCCAGTTTTTCCTCCGTGTCTCTGACAGGGTCCTTCTGCTAGCAACGTAAAGATGGCTTGCTCCCCGAGGCCATTGCCTCGTGGGTGGTAGACTGTTGTCCTTAGCTTGTGGCTGCCTTATAGAGAGCACGATTCATTGAACATCTGTGACTCAAAGGGCATGCCTTGGTCTATATGCACCTCGGTGGGGTAGCCATAGGGCTGGACAAAATAGTGCTAGAAGCTTTCTGTAGTTGCTCTGGCCACAATCTCCTTGAGAGATGTGGTGTCCAGCAATTTGGGATAGTGATCCACTATGGGCAGGATGTAGGATGCACCATTCTGGCTTGACTCCATCTTCAAGTTGTCTAGTGATACCAACTCTAAGGGCACAGCTGTCTCTCTCAGCTGGAGAGGGGCCCTGCCCCTGGGTGCCTTCTGCTGAGGCAGACCGAGCAGTTGTCTTACCTGAAATGCAATCCTGCACAGCTTGGCCAGCCCCACCCTGTAGAACCTCCTATGAACATTCATCTCCAACTTCAGGGGGCCAAAGTGTTCCAAAACATCATGGTAGGTTTGGAGCACCATCTGGGTCATTTCTTCATTCCTGGGGGGAGGGATAGCTCAGTGGTTTGAGCATTGGCCTGCTAAACCCAGGGTTGTAAGTTCAATCCTTGAGGGGGCCATTTAGGGATATGGGGCAAAAATCAGTTGGATGATTTAATTGGGGATTGGTCCTGCTTTGAGCAGAGGGTTGGACTAGATGATCTCCTGAGGTCGCTTCCAACTCTGATATTCTATGATCCGAGGGTACCAGGTCTTGCCTACTAGTCTGCCCTCTTCCTCATGTAGAGAGGCTCAGCAGCTGGGTTACTTTGTGGGGGCAGAGCATGGCAATCTATGGCAGAAAGCCTGGCGCCTTTCTGGATAATTTCTAATACTCTCCAAATAAAAGAGGTATGGTCTTGGATCAGGACCCAGAGGTCATCGCTCTCTTTGAGCTCTACCAGAGTTTCCTCATGAGCCTCAGGAGAGATGGCACTTCAGGAGGGATGTCCACAAACGGTGACATCTCTAAGTCTTCATGATCATTGGGCACAGCATTGCTGGCAGCCTGGACAGGGCATCAGTCCTGGTGTTGCTCCAGCCAGACCAGAATTCCACTGAGAAGTTGTAGTTGGTCAGTGTTTATGCCCACCATTTTTCCAGTGCTCCCAGCTTTCCAAAGCTGACAGGCCTCAGGGGGTTTTTGTCCATATATAGAGTAAATCAGGTGGCTGCAAGGTAACCCTTTACACTTCTTGTTTCAATCCCTGGCTGGCTATGCGACCACCCTGTCCTGCCTGTCCTGGGAGAGTACAGCCACAAGCACCTGGTTGCTGGCATCTGTGTTTACCAGTTTGAATGGGAGGGTATGCCAGTACTGGTGCCTTCGCCAGGGCAGACTTCAAGTATTTAAAGGCCCTCTAGCAGCAGTTCAGAGGACCCATCTGTGCAGCCCAGCCCTTGGAGAGCCCTTGTCGCAGGGCATGCAGGGGCATAGCCAACTTTACCTGTTTCAGGGCCTTCAAGGTGAGAGATTCCTTATCCAGGGCTATCTCCAGCCTTGCCTTCCCCACGCAGCCTTGCCTTCCCCAGGTTCTCCCCTCAGCACAAGAACATTGTCTGGCTCTATCCCACCACCTTTAACTCCACAAGATGGCTCCCTCCTAATTCTCATGCAAAGCAATCTGATTCGCTGCAAAGAAAGTACTCAGCCCCCCATTAAAATATCCTCTAACCAGTCTCAAAGCTGTAGCGACTCAGCCCCAGGCTAGAAAGACAGCAATAGCCTTTTCGGTGTCCATTATATCATGTTTATGGTTGTCTTACACACAAGGGAGGGGATTGGAAGAAGCTCTTTTCATCCTTTCTCCCTCCCTTACATCCTCAGGCAGAGCTAGACAGGATCTGTCCTGTTGTCTTGACTTTTTGTTTTGTATCTGATTATTTTGCAGGCCAGACCATAATAATATCAAAAAAGGACTTCAGAGTGGCTACAAAGGAGACTTTTGACATTTTAGCTTATTGCTAGTAGGACTGGTCAAAATTTTTCCTTCAAAACCCTTTCAGTGGAAAATGGGGTTTTTACTAAACAAAAATATTCATGGAAAGGTATCTGTATTCCTACAAAAAAATTACTTTTGATTGGAAAACCAATTTTTTTGTGGTTTTTAATTAAAAAAAGTTAGTTTTCATCTTTTTTTTTCTAAAAATTTTCAGTTGCTGAACACTGAATTTTTTCATGTTATGGCAAAATGTCAACATTTTCCATGGACAACTCCCCATTTTCTGACCAATTCAAATTATTAGCATTACATAATAGGCCGTTCTATGTTGAATCTACTAGAAAACATGGTGATAGGCATAACAGGGCTCGTTCGACTAACAACCATGGTGCCTCCTGCTGGCTGTCCTGGGGATTAGCTCGGGGTTGCCCGTGCATCCATCGTCACTTCTGTCTCCACCTCCAGGACCCATGTTGCGCCCCAGACTGCAATATCCTCTTCTGGACACAGCCCTCCAACTGTACCCCAGTTGGTTCTTTCCCCCCTTTTAGGGGTCCGACAATCCTCAATCCGACCACTTGCCTCAGTGGCAAACTGCAGTCCATACACTGGCCACTCCCCTCAGTGGCAAGTGGGGGCAATAACAGGCTGGGGAAGTGGGCCCGCCTGCTACTCTGGGTCCCGACCCAGGAACCCTATAGCCGGCAGCCAGGTGCTGCCCCTCCTCCACCTCCGCCATCTCCTTCCCTGGGCCACTTCCTCACAGCCCCAGCACCTCTCCTCTGTCGTTGTATCAGGGGCTCAGTCTGGCAGCTGTCAGCCCGGAACTTCCTCATACTCTACTGACCCTGCTCTGTCCATGGTGCTCCAGCCCTCTAAGCAGCCAGTCCTCCTCCCTCAAACTCCAGGGAGTGACTGCCTTCGACTCTGCTCAGCAGCCCCTTCTTGTATGGGCCAGCCTGGTCCTGATTAGCTCCTCCAATAAACCTTCTCTTAATTGGCTGGCACTACAAGCCTTTCCCTTATTGGCTGCCTCCCGCGCAGCCTCCCCAGGGTTGCTTTTACCCCATACATGCCAGTGTGGGGCAGCCACCCCATCACACAGGGTATACAAACCCACACTTGTTAAAAGGCAGTACTGGGCCCAGATAGCCCTCCAGGCCTATCAAGCCCACTCCAGCTGGAGGAGTGGTTTAAAAGGAGCTCAGAAGCCCCACCAAAGGGTGGTGGACAGGCTGCAGGAGATACGAATCCTTCTTCGGAAAGCCAGACAGAAAGCTGGACCTGGTTTGGGACCACAGATGGGATCAAGCCCAAAGGCAGAGCCCTGGCCTGAGACCCAGTGGAGATGGAAGGCCTAGGTCCCCTTACCATGCCCCACTTAAGGGCAAAGCCTCAAATGTGGGTTGAGGCCAAAACACTTCCAGCCTAGTGGCAGGAACTTGGCATCCATTTCTCCCACCCCCCTAACAGAGAGACAAGGGGCTAGAGGACAGGTTTGCGAACTGCTAGACCACCCAGCCCTCCACACCCCCTATCATGGACACCAATTCCTTTCATTCCATTGTCACTACCAGTTCCTCAGGCATTCAGAAATAGAACTGAAACTTGAATTTCACTGCCTCAACCTCATCTCCTTATTGGCTTTTATAAGCTTTGTGCTTGGGTGCCCAGATTACATATTTGGGAGCTCAAACTAGCACATGGTTGCCCAATACCAATTTTAGGCACCTCCGCATTGAAACATATTTACTTTTGGGCAAGATTCTGACTTTGGGTACAGACTTAAGAAATCAGAGTTCTTGGTTATTATTCAGGCAAAATTCCTATTGACTATAAAGGGGGCTTTTCCTGAATAAAGCCATCGGAGTCTCACCCATTTTGAAGATGTATCCACATTTCCACAAATGCAATAAGTTTACCAGACTGACATGTTCATCTACAGCTATGTAAACCAGCTATGTAACTTAGGCTTGAATAGAGACTGGGAGTGGTTGAGTCATTATACTAAGTGAAACTATTTCCCCTTGTTTATTCCTCCTGCCCCCAACACCCCCGCTCCCACTATTCCTCAGACGTTCTTGTTAACTCCTGGAAATGTGCTGGAAATGGCCCACCTTGATTATCACTTCAAAAGGTTTTCTCTCCCCCCATCCCACTCTCCTGCTGGTAATAGCTCATCTTAAGTGATCACTCTCCTTACAACGAATATTTTTTCATGGTATGTGTGTATATATAAAATCTCCTCACTGTACTTTCCACTTTATGCATCCAATGAAGTGAGCTGTAGCTCACGAAAGCTTATGCTCAAATAAATTGTTTAGTCTCTAAGGTGCCACAAGTACTCCTTTTCTTTTTATATAAACCATGATTTTTAACCTCAGGTAGGATTCACTGTTCAGCTGCTATATATACTATATAACTCTGTGCTATTGTTTGTCACATTAAATGTTCTGATTTTAGTTTGAGCCCCTGTGTCCTTAATGTAAAACCGCTGTACAGAGCAATTAATGAGCATGGAGAAAATATTCAAACAATTAAACTCAGGCAACATCTAAAGAGTCTCCATACACATCTCCTTGGTAACTGGAGCCATCTCAAGTTACGTGAATTTATAACCTTTTCATCCCCACCTCTTGGCACAAATGGATTTTGCTTTCACTTGAAAGAGGAAGTAAAAAAATCCATTCTAGACTAATATTTTAGCCACAAAAAAGTATTTAATTAGCCAGTTTTAGCTGTGAACTCTTAGACTGCAAAAATTTAGAAAATGCTTCATCCTCTCTGCTGGAAACAAGTGGTTTGGTGATATGTCAAATGGAGTGCTATATTTGTGGTGTGCTGAAGCAGTGTAATGTGGTGAAAGCCATTCACTTAGCAGCCATTTTTATTTGTAATGGTACTGTGATTTTTTTTCTATTAAGAACCCATTTTTATCTTAGTTAAATTGCTAAAGAAAAGAGATTAGGAAGGTCCCCGATACTAAGTTATATTCTCTCAAAATGCAAACGCTGTATTGCACACTGCTTGATCCTGCGCCCATTGAAGTCAGTGGCAAAGTTCCCATTGATTTCAGTGGTGCAGGATCAGACCCATAAGGCAGAACACTTCCATGGTTGTATCTGAATCTGACCCCTTGTTTTTATGAGGTTCACGGGACACTCTCATTTCACTCTGAACTCCAGAGTTTCAAATCACAGCTGAAATTCCCTAGTTTTACCACGCTGGGGGCTGAATGCAAAACCACTGTTCAGTGTGGTACTTCAGTATGTGTTAGGCATCCCCCTCTGTGCTTGATTACAGATACTGAGTCTTCTATAATTCACAGCCAGTGGATTTAGCTCTTCACCTAAAGGTGTAGCAGCTTATACTCTTACTTCTGGAGGTCCTAGGTTCAGTCCCCAATGATAGCAAAGACAAGGATCGTCACCTAAGAAAACTAGCTTTGAGAATTTCATCAGTGCATACACCACAGAGAGGATGTCATTGAATGGAAAAAGAAAGTGACTGCAATATATGGCAAACCCAAAGGAGGTTTCTATTGCTCTTTGAAACAATCAATCATTATTATTGTTCAGGTTTCCAATTAGCATGAACTCATTCACTGCAATAGTTATCTAGCATTTAATAAAATCAGGGTGGATAATGAAGGGAAAAATAATAAAAAAACCACTGGAAACTGGGCGTCACAGTGACATTTATACTCATTATGAAAACTGTGTATACAGACATAAGAATAAAGCACTACACAAGGGAAACAATACACTAACAATAAAGACAAAGATTTTCAAAATACCTACATAAATGTAGGATATTTAGTCCATATTTAGATACCTAAACTTGCTCCCTGATCTTAAAAGGTGACCTCACTGGAAGATGTAGTTGATCAGCAGTTCTGAAAATCTGACCAGAGTTCAGGTGCCTGATTATGGATTCAGAAACCTATTTAGGCCCCTATTTTTGATATATGGGAACCTTTTGCTTTTAGGTGTTATGTGGGAGGAATTTGCTGTAAAAATAAAACATCTTTCACATTTACCCATCAGATGAATATAAATTGACAAGTTTTGTGAAAACCTTTAAAGGTGCATTTGGATTTTTACCTTGAAAACGAGGTCTCATATGCTATTCATTTAATCTAGCGACTGTAGCTAGTATAGGGGTCTGCAGCCATCTAGGCAGCTGCTCTACCAGACTGTCAATTTTGCTATTTTTTTTCCTATTTCTTTCCTAACATGATGTTGGTTAAGCTATATAAGGCCCTTGGTGTTCACACCTCAACTGCTAGAAGAGGGCGTCATCCTCCCTGATTGAACTAACCTCGTTATCCCTAGCCTGATTCTCGCTTGCAAATTTATACCTGCCTCTGGAAATTTCCACTACATGAATCCGACGAAGTGGGTATGCTCCAATACATCTGTTAGTCTATAAGGTGCCACAGGAGTCTTTGTCGCTTTTACAGATCCAGACTAACACGGCTACCCCTCTGATACTTGTACTAATTTAATTGCTGGTAATTTAAATGATCGTTTTACGAGGTAGAAGATGATAAATTGTGCTTCTTAAATTAAGGAATAGATGATAAACAGTCTGCCTTGGACTTTACAAAACCCTTTGCCTGAGTGGCATCTAACACTGTGTGCCTGGCACATTACAGTGTTATGGACCGGAAAGCGAGTCCATCCAACACTACAAAGCCTTTATGAAGACAGTAGCACTGCTGAGTGAAGGCTAAAAGACAGTCAAGGAAATAAAAATAAGAAAACAAAGGCACCAGTGTGACACTGTCATATCTCAGCTTTTGACGGCAACATCACCAGAGGACATAAATATGGAAAATATGGACAACTAATATATAATTTTCTCAGTAGGAAATCTTCATGAAACATACATCTTGTTTCGGTGGATCATATCCACAGTTTCTAAGGCAGTCTGGTAGTTAATAGAGTTGCATAATTCCAAAGTACTCAATGAGAAAAATACAAACAAACAAAAAATGGGGGACAATGGAAGATGACCGTGAAAATAGTAATCTGTGGATGCATCTCTTGACATTTTAGTCAATCTGTTTCCCACTCCTCTAGGGAAAGATGAGATAAGGCATGCTCTGGGTACTTTTGCTTCATTGTCTACCAGATAATTAATAGATGATGGGCCTTCTCCCATCTTAAGTTGTTTTTCAGAAGTCTTTCCCCAAGTATTCTGTGGTTAGTTTGGGCTTTGAGGGAAAGTAATAAGGGATATAATCAGTAAAACCTGATTAGCAGGAAATACCTCACAAGGACTTAGTCACAAACAAGTGCTACATAGGACATCCAAACTTTGGCCAACTTAACGCAATAATTTGTTTTTAACACTGTCCACGTTGCTGAAAACATGAGAAAAATGTGACGTAAACATCCAAGAATAAGAGTGCTTGGATAGGTGGCTGGCTTTGAAATCAGAGAAACTTTCCATTACCCTGAAGGTGTGTATCATTCGGCCTGGGGGGACAGAGGGTGTTGTGGGTTTTCCATCTCTCTAGATTCTGACACTGCACTCATCACTAATGTCCATTTGCAGATGTGATGTACTGGCTGTCCTCCTTGGGTAATGCTATAGGGAGCACTCAGCAAACATTAGCAGGGATGAGCTTTGTACTTTGCAGGGCAAGCCTGTTTTGAATCATACATATTATGATGATCTTTATCTGCTGCTGCAAATTCACTCCAACTGCACCGTATGTCACTTTCACCCACTCATTTTTAGATGTCGCAGATCTGGTGCTTTACTTTTTCAGGTTGTATACATAACCCTTCTGCCTTCTGATGGAAGCAATAGAGGTTCAATCGAGGTTCAAAGTATCTGCGGGGTCCTTCTTAGAAAATAGCCCTCTCCTAATCTTACTCTTATTCCAGTTCCACCCTTAGTAAGCGGTTCTTCCCCATTCACAAGCACTTGAGAATCTAGTTTGAGATATGAGGGAATCTTTTACTGGGGAAGTGAGGGGAGGAGGAACACAGACCAAACAATCCCACAACAGGGACGGCTTAATATTTCTATATGTAAAAGCAAAAAAAAGCCCAGCCAACCTACTAGGAGTTTATCCAACCTACCACCAATCTCAGTAAGTGTCCCAGAGCTGGCAGTCCAATCCTTGTCAGAACTGCTCAGCCTGGCCCTACCCTGAGGTGCAGCCCCAGCATCCCCTGTGACATTGACTCAGCTCACCTCGGCCAGCTTGACCACAGAGTCTGCACCACAGCCATCTTTGGTCCAGAGTCTGCTCCACTCCACTGGTCCTGTCAAGAAGTCCACTCTACTGCTGCTGATCCAGACCCCACTCCGCTGCCACATCTCTGGATAAGAGGTTTGCTCCATTGCCACCAGTCAAGAGTCTGTAGATTCCTTCGTCCGGCTGCATGAATGTCAAGTGAGATACCAAAAGTACATAGGACCCCTGGACAGTCCCTGCTTCTTGGAGTCAGGGTCCTCATGCAAGGAAAAGCTGTCTCCTTCCCATTGCTGGCCCCTAGCTCTATTACGCAACCTTAGTTCACATCTGGCACCTTCCTGGTGAACCCTCACCCAGGGCACAGTTAGCACAGTTCCTATGCCCTTTCATCAGACAGTATAATCTACATGGTGGAATGGTGGTAACAATATGCAAATGAAGCTGGCCAGAGCTGGCTTTTCTATTTTTCACCAATATAGGAAGCGCAGAGCTCCATCCCACTAAATCCTCTAGACACGGGGCTTAAATATACACAAGAAGTCACAGGAAAAGGGCATACCCTCCTGTAGCTAATCATAGTCAGAGCCCCATGTTCTTAACAGCGAAATGAACCTAAATCGGTATCTCCTCTTTTCCTATCCTAGTAGACGGGGTTGGAAGTGACTGTACATTCTTTCTTTGGGGGGTTGGGGAAGCACAACAATTCCTTGTTCCCCACTTCAGAAAACTTTGACCTTGCCCCAATATTTGCCAATGTGAGTGCAATGCTGGGTAAGCACATTAGCTGTACAGTCCTGCTAAAAATAGTGTGAAATGGTTAATGTTGAGATATTTAAATCATTATCAGGTTTCAGAGTTAACAATCCATTAAAAATAATTGAGACAGATCACGCTTCTCTCAGATCTCTCATTTCAGCCAGTCTGCACACTCAGGCAGACAACACTGCACTGGTTTCAGAGTAACAGCCGTGTTAGTCTGTATTCTCAAAAAGAAAAGGAGTACTTGTGGCACCTTAGAGACTAACCAATTTATTTGAGCATGAGCTTTCGTGAGCTACAGCTCACTTCATCGGATGCATCACTGCACTGATTTCCTTTCCAGGCCCATTTGAAGGTTTCCCAACATAAGAACAAGAAAACTCACTTGTTTAAAAAGGAAAGCTGAGATTCTGGATTACAGTTCTGTAGCCAATGGTGGATTCTGAGCTAATTTTGCAGCTATGGATGCCCAGGATGCACTGGGCTCTGATCACATTCTGGGCATCCATAGCTGCAAGTGTAAGACCACAAAATTCTAAACACTTTGACCTTCAACCAACTCCCTTCTGCTATGATGGCTGAAAAACACTTGAGGAGTGTGTTTGTCCCCTGCATATGATACTGGTCATCATTGTCTCACTGCTACCTTGTACGCCACCATCTGTTTGTTGGGTGCACTTAGGATAGGTTTACACTTAAAACACTGCAGTGGTGCAGCTTTAGCACTTTAGCACTTCAGCGCTTCAGAGAAGACATTACCATGCGGACAGGATAGCTTCTCCTATCGGTAATCCACATCCACAAGAGACAGTAACCATGCTGATGGGAGAAGCCCTCCCACTGACATAGCACTGTCTGTACTGGGGGCTAGGTCACTATAACCGTGTTGCTCAGGGGTGTGAAATTTTCATACCTCTGAGCGACAGTTGTATCGATGTAAGTTTATAATGTTAACCTGGCCCTGTGGTCTCTTCTCTTATACTCAGATTGCAAGCTTTTTGGAGCAGGGATATATGTGCTGTGCAGATGAGGGAAGCTCTGTTTCATCCAGGATTTCAAGATTTCAGAATTAGGCTTCATTCTGAATCTAAGCAACTCCCCAAAATTTCAAAATTCTCTGCAAAGGAAAATTCTGAACAAATTTTTGGGGGGTTGACCAAAATGGATTGTTTTGACAAAATAAATATTGTATGGACTTTTTACATTTTGTATTTTATTATAATCTATAATATAATAGAAAAAAATTGAAACCAAGTTGTTTCAAACTGAAAAATCAGGATGGTTTGTTTGGAAAATGTCAGTGTTCTGACATTGCTGGAATTCTTTTCTGGTTTCCTTCCAAAACAAAATTCTGGCAAAATTGATCCAATTTTGTGAAGCATTTTGCTTTAGGTAGAACTGCATATTCCAACAGAATATGGTTCTGTCAAAGTTTCTCTGACCAGCTCTTGTGATATGTTCGTACAGTGCCTAGTACAATGGAGCTGAGATGCAAATGTGAAAAGACAATACAAATAATAATATATAGCCCAGTGTATGGTATCTGATAAACAATTGACCATTATAATAAACTTCCTAGTGAAAATGAAATGATACCTCTTTGGACTGCTCTCTCAATCCATATCACAGAACTGCTGAAGAAAGAGGAAAAATCCTGGAATACAGCATTTGCTAATACAGGTATCTCTACACTGGCTGAGTTTCTTTGCCGGCAGTTACAGCACCACTCAGAGAGCACTGAAGGGAAACCGCTGTTGTGTGTTCACACTGTGAGCTGCCTGCGCAATGGCATGTCCACACTTGCAGCACTTACATTGGCATTCAGAGCAGTGTACTCTGGGCAGCCATCCCACAGAGCATCTCTTCCTCTTCGGCTGCTAAGTGTTGTGGGAAGGCGGAGAGCGTTGCGGGGCATCCTGAGTCCTGTCCCAATGCCCCATGATGCATTGCTTCACATCCCTGCAATCCCTGTGCTTCCGTCTGCATTTGGCACCATCTTTCAATGGTTTGTGTAGTGCGCGCTCTGCCTCTTCGGTCTGCAGGAATGGATCCCGAACCGTTGACCAGTATGCTGCTCGCTCTGACCAACACATCAGAGTGGCAGTGGAATTATTCCTTAAGCTACAGAGGCAAGAGGTGTTCGACATTGATCTCGCCACACATAGTAGCTATGACATGAGATTGCTTGTGGCATTCACGGAGGTGCTGACCACAGTGGAACGCTGCTTTTGGGCTCAGGAAACAAGCAGTGAGTGGTGGGATCACATCATGATGCACGTCTGGGATGGCGAGCAGTGGTTGCAGAACTTTCGGATGAGGAAAGCCACTTTCATGGGACTGTGTGATGAGCTTGCCCCAGCCCTGCGGAGCAAGGACACGAGAATGAAAGCTGCCCTGCCGTTGGAGAAGTGTGTGGTGATTGCACTGTGGAAGCTGGCTACTCCAGATTATTACCAATCCGTCACTAACCAGTTTGGAGTGGGAAAGTCGATAGTTGGACTCATGTTGACGGAAGTGTGCAGGGCCATTAATTGCATCCTGCTCCAAAAGACCATGACTGTGGGCAATGTGCATGGCATTGTGGATGGCTTTGCACAAATGGGCTTCCCTAACTGCAGAGGCATGCATATTCCACTGATGGCACCAGACCATGTAGCCACCCAGTAAAGTAATCAGGAGGGGTATTTCTCGATGGTTCTCCAGGCGCTTGTGGATCACCATGGGCATTTCACGGACATTAACACAGACTGTCCAGAAAGGTGCATGACGCACGCATCTTTTGGAACCCTGGCCGTTCAGGAAGCTGCAAGCAGGGACTTTCTTCCCAGACCAGAAGATCACTGTAGGGGAAGTCAAAATGCCAATTATGATCCTGGGAGACCCGGCCTACCCCTTAATGCCGTGGCTTATGAAGCCATGTACGGGGCACCTTGATAGCAGCAAGGAGAGGTTCAACAACGGGCTGAACAAGTGCAGAATGACACTTGAGCGTGCTTTTGGCTGTTTAAAGGCCTGCTGGCACTGCCTCTATGGGAGGCTGGCCCTGTCCAATGACAATATTCCTATGCTTATAGCCGCGTGCTGCATGCTTCATAATATTTGTGAAGGGAAGGGTGAAAGCTTCACTCAGGGCTAGACCATAGAGATCAGCACCTGGAGGCTGAATTTTAACAGCCAGAGACCACGGCTATTAGAGGGGTGCAGTGTGGGGCCACAAGGATCAGGGGTACCTTTAGGCAGCAGTTTGAAGCTGAAAGCCTCTAACATTTGTTGCTATGCTCGGGAGTGCAGTGCTTGTAATGCTTGGAGGTGATTGTGATTGGTGCAGACGATGCACTATGAAGGTTTAAGAAAATTGCCTGTTGCTTTGCAGGGCTCTGTTTGCTTTCAGTTGATGGAATAAGGATTGCTTTCAAGCCAACACAATTCTTTTATTAAAAAACAACAACCAGAGGAGAGAGACAAACAAAAAAACACATCAGCACTGTGGGGGATGGCGGAAGGGGGAGTCCCAGGAGGAGGTGGGGTCCCAGGACGGATAAAGATTTGTATATGTCCAGGTATCATATCCAACCTTGTCTTTTGGAGTGCAGTGCAGCGGGTACTGTACTTCAGCAGGGCTAAACTACAGAGGGACGGGTGTTGAGTGCAGTGGGTACTGGGAGTCCGCAGGGCTGGACTGTGATGGGGGAGGAGTGGAATGCAGCGGGTACAGACTGGAGCCAGGAGGTTGATCAGAGTGTGTTGGTGGTGTCTGGGGGGTGCATGGGAAAGAGTTTTGTGACAGCAGCTGCAGGGGAGGGCGGGCACAGAACTGCTCGGTTTGCAGTGCTAGGAGCACCTGGAGCATGTCCGCTTGGCGCTCCATAACAGTTAAGAGCTGCTCCGTGGCTTCATTCTGTGTGCCGCATTCTCCTTTCGGTCCCTCTTCTCGTTGTCCCGCCACTCCTTCAATTCTTGTTTTTCTGCCACGGAGTGTAGCATGACATCACGCAGAAGGTCCGCTCTACTTTTTTGTGGCTGCTTTCTAATCCCGCACAGCCAGTGGTGAGCTGGAGCCAGTTCGCGCGAACCAGTTGTTAAATTTTGAAGCCGGTTTAGAACCGGTTGTTAAAGGGGTGGGCAAACTCTGGCCCGCGGGACCGTCCTGTCTGGCCCGCCTGAGCTCTTGGCTGGGGAGGCTCCCCTGAGAATCCCTTTTTATTTTTTACTCACCAGGCAGCGCTCCAGGTCTTTGGTGGCACTTCAGCGGCGGGTCCTTCACACGCTCTGGGTCCTTGGCGGCACTTCAGCAGTGGGTCCTTCACTCGCTCTGGGTCTTTGGCAGCACTTCGGCAGCAGGTCCTTCAGTGCCACTGAAGACCCGGAGCGACTGAAGGAACCAGTTCTTCAGCTTTTGGCAACTCATCACTGTGCGCAGCCGTTCAGCTGATGATAACAAAGAGGGAGGCTGGACTCCCAAGTTCATATCTGTGAAGCCAAAATGCAACGTTTTATAGAAGCACTATTGTTTGCAACACAGAGACCACTGTATTAGTGTTTTAAAAGGTTTCAGAGTAACAGCCGTGTTAGTCTGTATTCGCAAAAAGAAAAGGAGTACTTGTGGCACCTTAGAGACTAACCAATTTATTTGAGCATAAGCTTTCATGAGCTACAGCTCACTTCATCGGATGCATACTGTGGAAAGTGTAGAAGATCTTATTATATACACACAAAAAAAGCATGAAAAAATACCTCCTCCCACCCCACTGTCCTGCTGGTAATAGCTTATCTAAAGTGATCACTCTCCTTACAATGTGTATGATAATCAAGTTGGGCCATTTCCAGCACAAATCCAGGTTTTCTCACCCCCCACACACACATACAAACTCACTCTCCTGCTGGTAATAGTAATAATAAATAATAATAATAAATAATAATTTAAAACACAGCCACTATTCACATACCTATCACTAACTGGCTGACCCCAGGCAAGCACACATGAGCCACAAGACCCCCAAAATGGTGAGTAGCCGCAGGGGCAGAGGAAATCAGTGTTTCAGGACAGTATTGGCACTGGGCACGTGGCTCTTGGGGAAATCCAGCACTGTAGAGGGGCATTAAAATCATTACTGTCTCCACATCTTCCACAGGCTATGTTCATTATGGAAGATATCTCACTGCTGAAGGTGAACAGGGAATCCAGGGAGGATCTTCTCCAAGACTGCGGCTTCTGCCCTGGCCCTTATGTGGCTCACCTGTGTGCAGCTATGATCCCCCCGCCCCCAGTGACGGCACAGTGGCATGGGAAAGTTACCCTTAATGGGGTAAGAAACAAAGCAGCTCTGCCAAAGAACCTGCGGCAGCCGATTGCCCAGTATCTCCATGAGAGTTATGTGGAGATCTCTGAGGCAGATTCACGAGAAGTGAGGGAGTCCATCAACACCCTGTTCCGCCACTCTGACTAGCCATGTGGTGGTACGCACATCACACAGACACAATCCTGCCTTTTGCAAATCCCTCCCTGCAAGCTCAGCACACAGAAACTAGCTGACCTTCTGCAACCCTCCTTCCCCCAACAACTTGCTTCAGTGATTCCCAAAATCAAAGCCACTTACCAGGGGCCTCCTTGCCTGTTTCTGCTTTGCCAAGCTCCTACCACTGTGACTGGCTAGCCACCTCCAGGGTAGAGAAGAGCTTCTGGCTGCTCTGAACACTGAGTTGCCCTCTGCCTCTGGATCCTGCTCCACATCCTCGTCCAAGATTTCCTCCTCTTGGCTTGGTTCACTCTTGACTGGCATGCGAGCCCCCAAAGTAACCATGGGCCTCTTCACAGTGGAGGTGGGGTCACCACCGAGTACCGCGTCCAGCTCTTTGTGGAACCAGCAGCTCATGGATGCAGCACCGGAGCAGCGGTTTGCCTCCCGCGCCTTGTGGTAGGCATTCCGCAGCTCCTTCACTTTGACCCTGCACTGCAATGTGTCCCGCTCATGGCCCCTTTCTGTCATGCATCGTAATATCTGTCTGTAGGTATCATAATTCCTACAGCTAGAGCACAGCTGGGACGGGACAGCCTCCTCTTCCCAAATGCTGATGAGGTCCAGCAGCTCGGCATTGCTCCAAGCGGGCGATCGCCTGGTGTGTGGAGCAGGCCTGGCCACCTGGAAAGATGCACTGAGACCACTGCACGCATCACTGAGCAAACAGGAAGGGGACTTTCAAAATTCCCAAGGAATTTAAGGGGTGGGGCTCATGGTTGGTCACCTGAGGGCAGGGCAGTAGAGTTCAAACCAATGACCAGAGAGGCGAGAACAGCCATGGTTGGACACATTCTGGAGGCCAATCGCAGCACTTTAATCGCCCAGGGTGTCTACACTGGTACCGCGGCCCTGCAGCCCTGGCGCAGAAAGCCCTACGCCTCTCATTGGGTTGCTTTTTTACAGCACTGCATCTGCGCAGTTTCTGCATACAAAGTGGCTTGGCCGTGTATGCACCTCAGGAGTCACAGCACAGAAAGCTAGTGTAGACAAGGCCTACATTACCAGGTCCTTGGAAAGACGGATTTTAAGTAAGTTTTTATTAGTCATTCAGAGCTGTTCACTACTTCCTCACAGACAGTAACAGAGAGCTTAGTCCCTCTCAGAGATCATTCAAAAATGCTAACATTGACTCATCCCTTTCCTTTCTTCTTGTTCTTCATGAAGTGAGGATAGTTCACTCCAGTCATAATGCAGCAGCCAGTGACGTGTAAAGAACAGGCTGTCTTGTTTACATAAATGATTGGGAACCACAGTTATTTGGGTACTGCGTAATGGGAAGCCTAAAAATTAAGCAGTCAATGAGAAATGAGGGTGTCCAGCAGCTGTGAAAAGTAGACCCTATATAAACAGCACCAGTTCAATGTACTTATCTGCCCAAATATTTGGAGTCAATACTTGTCACTTCCTCTTGAGAACATCACACTTTAAATATGATGTTATATTTGTATGTTCTGACCAGAACAGCTCACGATACAGATAAATCCTCTTTAATTCTCTAAAAGAGTAGCAAAGGCATAGAACAGGTGAGGCTTTATGTTAGGAGAGTCAGCCTGCTTTTTTAGGAGTAAATGGACCTAGACATATTTTGAAGTGTGTGTGAGAGAGGGATGGATTGTTACTGATCTTGGGAACAGGAATTTTAAAATCTTTTGTGAATGGAAATAGGACTGGTGTTAGTGTATTGACAATATATATTTGGTGTCTGGGTAAAAGCAGTCTGATTTATAAAAAGATGACAAGTAGTGTACAGGCTCACCCTGGCTGTTCTTAAAACTCCTGGGACTGGTGACAACGGAGCATTTGTTAATTAGTAGTTTGTGCATTAGTTTATTTTACTGAGTATGCCATTATTAAAAGGGAACAGAAAAGACAATAAGGGCCCAACTGTGTGCTGATTTACACCCTGGTGACATTTTGATTTCTCCAGCTGACTTATTTATTGACCTCCTGGGATATAAGTGAGGGCAGAATTTGACCCCAAGGTATTTAGGCACAGAAAGAGGCACCAAGTTTTTCAAAATCCCACTAGGCACCTACCTGCATCTTTAGGGCACCTTAACACCTTTGAAAGTCACACCCTAAGTGCCAAAACTACAGTATTTTGGTTTTTTATTATTGCACTGCATCTTTTATATTAACATAACTGGAGCCACAGAGAGCCAAATTCTCAGTTGGTGTAAACTGGTGTAGCAATCAATAGATCTGTGAAAACTTACAACAGCTGAGGATCTGGCTCATTATCTGGAATACAAACAGAAAAATAGCAGGACCCCAAAGTTTTCTTTTTAAGAGAGAGAGAGAGAAATAGTGGGTAGAACATATTCCCTCCTCCCTCTGCGGTTGACCAGGAGTTGTGCCTAAGGTGACAATGATCTCAGCAGTTCTTTGCACTCATACTGCTCATTAACAGCTGCTCTGCTTTGCTTTGTGACTCACTGCATTTCTGCAGCTGTAGATAAGGGAGCGATGAGTGATACCCAGACAGACTAACACTGCTGCTACTCTGAAAGGTTTCAGAGTGGTAGTCATGTTCATCTGTATTCGCAAAAACAACGAGGAGTCCTTGTGGCACCTTAGAGACTAACGAATTTATTTGGGCATAAGCTTTTGTGGGCTAAACCCCACTTCATCAGATGCATGGAGTGGAAAATACAGTAGAGAGGTATAAATACACAGCATATGAAAAGACAGGAGTTGCCTTACCAACTGTTTGAAACGGGCCACCTAGATTACATTGAACTCATTAGCACTACAAAAGTAATTTTTCCTCCCTTCTTGTCAACTGTTGAGAATAGTCCACTTCCACCTTAGTTGAATTGGCTCGTTAGCACTGACCCTCCACTTGGTAAGGCAACTCCCATCTTTTCATATGCTGTGTATTTATATCTCTCTACTGTATTTTCCACTCCATGCATCTGATGAAGTGGGGTTTAGCCCACAAAAGCTTATGCCCAAATAAATTTGTTAGTCTCTAAGGTGGCACAAGGACTCCTTGTTGTTTTTGCTGATACCCAGACAGTCACATCTGGAAAGTGGTTGAAAATGTCTCACTTCCATTCAGTGGGTCAAAGGAACTGTTTCCACCACAGTGAGAGAGAAGTCCCTGAGCTGCTGTAAACTTTTGCTAAGAAATTAAAGTCCCAAAAGATTTCAGTATGTTGGCACTTCATTATGTTTCCTACCCCTTTTTCCAGCAGCATGAAAGCACTTTACGGACATTAATAAATGAATTCTCAGAACAACTAGGCATTATTCCCATTTTGGAAGGTAAAGCCTATATAAGCGAGATCAGAAGCAGGCCCTCTCTGCTTAGGAGGCAGTGGGGTCCATGGATTGGGAGTAAGCAAACCTCAGGGCCCAGACTGAAGCCCTTAGTCTACATTTAGGCACCTAAATATACGAGGTCTGATTGTCTAAGAGTGCTGCAAATAAGCAATTCTCATTGCCTTTGAAAATCAGACTACTTTTATTTAGATGCCTAAATATGGATTTAGGAGCCAACTTCCAGGCACCCAGGTGTGAAAATTCTGGCCATTATCTGTATAATGATCCACAACTGGAATCTCAAATCCAAATATTCTCCAACTTTGGGAAACTTCATATTCATATCAGGACCCAACGGTCACAGCTGGGTTGTATTAAATTCTGTAGATGGGATTGTCAAAAGCACTTTTCTCCTATTGGTAAAATTCCCACTGACTTCAGTGGGAGCATAGTTAGGGCAACACTGAATGCTTTTGCAAATTCCTCCCTATAGCTCTCAGCTGAGCTCAGCTGCCCCATTGTTATTGGCTTATAAATACTTTCCCTCTTATTATCAGATATTAAGCCCTTTTTTAAGTGTGGTGGGCTGATTGTGAGGACTCTGAAGTCAGCCAGGCGTTGCTTTTATTTTACAGATTACCTGGGACACTGTGGGTGTAGCCTGCTCTGAAGAAGAAAAGTGGGATAGCGTTAATTACCAAAGTGTGCAGGCAGTAGAAGAACTCTGCTAGTGATTAAGAACTTCCTGATAGAATGAAACTTACAGCTGGCACATGTCAGATGTCTGATGAGTTCAAGGTCAGACATCTGATAGACACGGCTTCTCTAATTCAGTTGGACATAGCCACAGCCAGATGCTATCAAATCTGATGACAGAGGTTTATTTTCAGTGTGGGTTTGACTGATTTTTCTAGGCCATGTCTGTTCTTAATATTCTGCAGCTATCCCCAGTAAATATTTCACAGTGCTTTTATTAGTCAGCTCTCAGCTGGGACTGGGAACTGGTTGCTCTGAGGAATTTCCTGCTTTTAAAATTAGACTATCCCATAGTAGTGGGAATGTGTTAACCCAGGAATTCCTTACTCCCCATATTGCAGTATGCTGGCTTCTTCACCTCACTATGTGGCAAATTAATTTTATTAGGCCATTTTCTGGTATCAGTTACCTCAGTGTAAATCCAGAGTCATTTGATTGAAGATATTCAGATAGTAAAGTGATGGGCATTAGTAGAAGAACCTGAATAGAAGAGAAGAGAAGTCAGAGGAGTAATTCTTGATTTACTCTGGAGCAAATGAGAGTAAAATCTGGACTGTTATTTCTCAGAGAATGTTACCCTCCTTTAGGAAAATGTTAATGCCTTTTTTTTATAAAACATATAAAGGTTTGATCTTCCATTGCTTTGCACCTCATATATCATCATTTCCGTCAGTGCACAGTGAGTGCAAATCATTACTAAGTGACAATGATAGTGTTTTACATTAATCCCGGTGTAACCAACTACGCAAGGCACTGGAGAATCAGACCCAGCATTCATAAGTGAACGGGAATACATGGAGAACATTGAACAATTTGCAAAGGCCTAGCTTGAGACATCTTAAAAGAGACCTGATATTATGAGGCTGAGTGCCCAGCACTTTCTGAAAAACAGGTCCCTTTTAAGTGTTTCAAGTTGAGCATCCAGAAATTGAGGGACCGCAAATCACTAATCACTTTTGAAAATCTTGATTTCTACTCCTCTTTAGATTTAGCTCTAGGACTTTGTAGCAGAGTCCCGTGATTAGCACTCTGGCCCGAATCTAGCAAAACAGTTAGAGCTTTGCAGGAGTGAAAAGTTCTCAGAACCTTGCAGCCTTGAAACAGATTCTGGGCATCAGCCTTCTGATTTCTGTTCTTAGATCTATGCCTGAGTGGCTGACCTTTGGGCAAGTCAGTCAAACCTCTCAGTGACTCAGTATGCTTGTGTGAAACAGGTATAATAATATTGACCTACCTCTCATGAGTAGCAATGAGACTGATTAATTAGTGTTTGTAAACTAAAGACACTTTGATCGAAGGCACTAGAGAAATGCAAACTGCAATACAAACCCAAAGACCTAATCTAATTAAATGCCTAATATTGCTATTAGATTTGATAGCCAACCTGAGTGGTAGAAAATGGGTAAACTAACCTAATCTCCATATTTCCCAAATGAGAAGTGGGAAAGCTCTGTTTCCCCATGTTTCCCCCCAACTACACTACCCCATTTAAACAGCAGCTTTAACGTCAATATTTTGATGCAACAGTTGCTAAAGTTTTGATTGCTTATTTCCTGTGCTAGAAAATGTTGCCACAAGTTAACTAAATTGCTCTTTAATTTTTTCATGACCATTAACAGGAGACATGGCGTGCTTTTTTCTATCCCACATCTAACTCTGCCAGGCCGGGCTGCCAGGGGCTCATTTCAGCACCACCAGCCCTTCATGCAATCAGCTCTGTGCATCTCCACCCCCTATCTCCCCACCCAGGACAGGGTGATTTAATTGGTGTTGGTCCTGTTTTGAGCAGGGGGTTGGACTAGATGACCTCCGGAGGTCTCTTCCAACCCTAATCTTCTATGATTCTATAATTCTATGACCAGGAACAGCCCATTGCCTTTTTTAAGTAGGCAAGTACTTTTTAGACTCAGTGCACAATCATGATTAGTCACCGACACCACCCTGTTACAACTCCCTGGGTTAATGCGGCACATTGTGTCAGCTACATGACCTACCTTTAGGATAATATTTTCAAAGGATCATGACTCACTTGGATGCTTAAGTCCCATTTTCAAAGGTGACTTGGGCACTCAGGGCCAGATTTTTAAAGGTATTTCGGTGCCTAAAGATGCAGATAGGTGCCTATGGGGATTTGAAATCAGTGGGAGTTAGGTGCCTATGAGCTTTTGAAAATCCTGCGAGGCACCTATCTGCATCTTTAGTTTATCAAAAAGAAGACTGAGAGGTGTTTTGATTGCAGTGTATAAGTACCTTCACAAGGAGAAAGTAGGGAGTGCTAACGAGCTCTTTAATCTAGAGGAAAAATATATAACAAGAACCAATGATGGGAAGCTGAAGCCAGACAAATTCAAATGAGAAATATTGCAGACATTATTAACAGTATTGGAACAAGCTACCAAGGGAAGTGGTGGATTCTCTGTCTCTTGAGGTCTTCAAATTAAGACTGGCTGATTTCTGGAAGACATGCTTTAGCAGAAAGACAAGTGACTTTTTAGTAAAACACAATTTAGTAGGTTCAGTACAGGGGTAACTGGGTGCAATTTAATGGAATTTAAAATCAGATTAGATGATCTAATGGAGCCTTCTGGGCTTAAACTCTATGAACCTAAAAACTCAGGCTATAGCCCCAATGCACAGTGGTAAATGATGAACCATAACACCTTCTTTTGAGAGTGTGACAATAGTTGCAGAGCATGTGATGGTGGTAATTTAATTTGGCAGTACCTATGCCTTTTTCATTTGAAGATCTCAAAGCTCTTTCCAAACAGATGAATTCAGCCACTGTGAAGTAGATGCTGCTATTCTTATTATCAGTGCAAGCTTCTAGCAACCTCAGATTCTGGCATTTCCTAACTTTTGAGTGCTTGACTTTTCAACCTTCATGTTCTTTTAATCTAGTTTGTTGTGCGTAATCACAATACGGGACAGCAACCACGCATGTCATGCCAGTAACCCTACTGTAAGATGCAGGGGATCTGCAGGATGCTGCGATAGTTTTTTAGAAGGGTAAAAATGGAAAAAATTAACAGTGGTGAATTCCACAGACCTAACTGAAAGAAGCTACTTTAAAATCATTTGAACTGAAATAGCTCACTTAAATGTTCTTGTTTTGATTCCGAATCCGGGATAGACCAAATGCTCAGCATACAGTCTATCAGAGGGGTAGAAAGATCAATTCACACCAAGGATATCAACTAGAGCTCAGAAAACAGAAAGTGAAGATATGGGTGTCTCATTTCACTTGTATTTGTTTCTTTCCCTTCTGACTGCATTTCAGTTTATGCTGTGAACATGGACTGAAGCTGCAGCAGGCTAGAGATGTCAGAGCGGATATAAACATGAGAGCACCACAGGGCTTTAGACGCCACAGGGTATAAATATGGGAGGACAGGAGGGTTATGGAATATAAACATGGGAGCGTAGCAGGATCACAAGCAGTAAACATGGGCTAAGAAAGAAGATACTGTATAAACATGATGAATACAACAGAATAAGAACCTGTCTAGGAATCCAGCCGAACTACAGAAGTTACAAGATATAAACAGGGAAGTGTGGCAGGATCACTGGCTATTAACATGGGAGTGCAGCTAAGGAGGAGGATACTGTATAAATATAGGAATGCAATAGAGTAAGAGGCAATGAACATGAGAGTGCAGCAGAACGATAGATGTCACAGGATATAAACATGGGAATAAACAGACCTCCGGGTTATAAACATGGGAGTGCAGCATAGAAGCCATAGGATATATAGCATGGGTAGAGATGTCAGATCCTGAGCTTCAGTGGGGAAGGGGCATCCAGAAGTTATATAAGGCAAATTCTCTTTGTTAATAATCCTGTTTTATTGCCTGCATAAAGTAGAAGGAGACATGGCTCTTTCTGCAGGGAGAGAGGCTCAGAGCATAACGAGTCTTGCGTTTACACAAAAATCTAAACAAGCTAAACAAATTTGCTTTAAGAAATTATTAACCTAGTGTCTTCAGGATTTTATTATCAGATTGATTTAAGCTGTTCCTACTTCCGATCTTGGAATTCACATGCATAAGAAGTGCTTAATCATCATAAGATCTGATCTGACACCCACTGAAGAGATTGGAAAAATCCCCTGGATTTCAATGAGCAGTAGATCATGCCATAGGGGTTAAACTTACTGGTATATCTTTCCAGTGTATTATTAGAATTTTTATTATGCTCCATGAGCTATAGCATTTTCAAGGTCACCACATTGACACCAGAGTCATTAACGAATCAGAGTTATGGGTAGTAACACAGGATAAAAATCATGTTCATCTGATGTAGGGGAGGGAATTACGTTAAACAAAAAGCTGTCAAAGATGTAGCAAACTTAAGTTTGAAGTTGTGCCCCTGTTATAAGTAAAGCTCTATAGAATGCAATAGAAAATGATCATCTTTCTTGAGGCAATTAGAACCACTATTTAGAATTTGCTTACATTTTATACAATGGTTAAAAAAACCCTATAGAAAGGATAGGCTTTACAGATTTTTTTTAAAAAAATTACTATAAAAATGTATTGTTTTCATCCTATTAAAGTATATAGTACTTTCCTTAAAGGCTCTCAGAGATACTCGCCCAAAATAAAAAGTATAAAGTTACAAATGAGCATTATACAAAATAGGCATTGTATCTGATAAAGACACCACAGTGACTGGAAAATTATGAAACAATCATTTTTATGTAGCACCTTTCAAATTATCCAAGTAACTCAAGGAGTTTTACAACATTTCTTAGAGCCTATTCTGCTAGCCTTACACTGAATAGTATTTCACTGCACCAAGAAACATGACAAAATCAGACCCTATGTAACCTACTGAACCCATATGAAAAGTCCTATGGACTTTAACAAAGAATGCTAAGCTATCTAGAGCTGTAGAATTCTTTAGGAGGGATCTCACCCTGTATTAAATTCTATAGGGTTTGAGAGTCATTTCTACAGAACACCTAGTTAATTTCTATAAAACCTGTTTGGTTTAATCCTAAATCTGATACAACTTTTCCATAGACACCTAATCTTATACACACTGCATGATTTTCTCGTTTATGTGCATAGTCCTCACAGTCCTGAATAATCATAGGTATACATGAGTAAGGATTTGCATGACTGGGGCCACAGTGAGTCAGTGGCAGTGGTGGAAATTAAACTCAAGAGACCTTAAAGCAAAGCCACTGCTTGAACCACTAGACAAAACTCTTAGGCAGGCCATTTATTTATGTGAATACCAAGAGAATATTAAACAAGCTTACAGATGCACTTGCTTGTATGTTTTACTTGATAACATCAGTCTAGCAACTGAGGTAATGGAGATGTGGCTAAATCAGGAAACTGACCAGGAATTTAAGAGAGTGGATACATATTGTTTATGGGAAAGAGAGACACTCTGCAAGGAGGAGGATATGTGGCAATTCTTGGGGGTGGAAAGACATCATGATGTCTGGGTAAAGAACTGTTTGTGCAATCTGTCTTGGAAGGTAGAAACCAGCTGAGTTAAGAAGTAAAGTATACTAGATAACCAAAACAATCCCAGGAGGATACTGTGATCTGGCTCCAGAGGCAGGCACAAAGGGTATATTACAACATGTTTCTGTAAACATGAGAGATTCCTGAAAGGCTAAAACACAGATCCTAGGGGAGTTTGATAAATGACTGTCCTCTCTCACAGCACTTGGGACATAATCAAAACCCCTGCTGGACTATTTTTTAAAAAATTCAGATGTTGTGCAAAACATTCAAGTAATCTTTGGGATGGTATATTTGTTTACAAACTGGCAATTGCTTAGAATGCAGTGAGAGATTTTTTTTTAATTTTTGTTTGTGCATACTAAAAAATGCATATTGACAGCCAGAATGATTGGTTAGCTTGAATATCCAGCCTGTCTGATCGGTTAACTGTGCTGCTGACTTGCATGATTTTATTGTGAGTCTCACAAAATGTGTTGTTTCAGAGTAACAGCCGTGTTAGTCTGTATTCGCAAAAAGAAAAGGAGTACTTGTGGCACCTTAGAGACTAACCAATTTATTTGAGCGTAAGCTTTCGTAAGCTACAGCTCACATCCGATGAAGTGAACTGTAGCTCACGAAAGCTTATGCTCAGATAAATTGGTTAGTCTCTAAGGTGCCACAAGTACTCCTTTTCTTTTTACAAAATGTGTTGTTTTTCTTAAAGCCCCAGCTCCTAGAGTCAAGTGATTTCATGAGAATCTTGGGTTTCATTTAAAAAAATAAATCTTGGCTTCATGGTTGTGGATATATTTATTATTTTTTAAATTCTCATGACTTTTAAGCCAATCTCTAGATTTTACAGGGCCTGACTCTTGATTTTTGAACAACTGGAGTTAACAATACTGGGTTAGACTGACCCACTGTTGATTAGGGAAAGATCCCATTGCCCATTGAAGTCTTTGGTGGTTTTGGATCAAGCCTTTAATGAGTCTGTTTCTCTCTTTAAGGTCTTCTCTCTCTGTCTGCTGCCAGTATGGGTCCCCTCATCTTTCTCTCTTGCTCTTTTTAGCGTCTACTCCCACTGCTTCCACAACCCTAGTTCCCTGGTCCAGTCATTCATTGGTTAGTTTAGCTACTTTAGTTAGTAATTTCCTTCCTTCGACTTACCTCTCATTCTCACCCCAAGGCCCATGCTCATCCCTGGTGTACCTCCGTTTGACAAGTTAAATCTGACCCTCCTTTTCCAGGGACCTATCTCTGCATATCAGCCCTATTTTATGTTCTTTTTACCTAGAACATGTACGCAGATATTATGGCAAACTTGAATAAAACTTAAAATACGTATGTCTAAGAGGACACATAATATAGGACAAGTATGAGCTCGAGAAGATTTTTATGGTGGAAATATAAATACTTGGGAGGAAAAAAGTGAAGGATGGAGGGGTTTTAATGGAAATGCTTATAGGTCCTTCATGATGGAAAACATGGTCCAGATCCTCAGCTGGTGTAAATCCAGTGAAGGCAACAGAGTGACATCAGTTTACACCAACTTAGGATCAGGCCTGATGGTCACGTTTTATTGAAACATGTACATTGCACAAATAAAAAGTATCTGAAAATGTGGGCTTCTAGAGGCATCAGAGAAGGCTGTGAGCCAAGTATGACATCTTCAAACAGTTCCAAGTTATAAAAATGCATATTGCTGCCTGTACTGTTAAAAGGACTTTGAGCTGAGGTTTTATTCTGAATTCTCCCCTCATGAAATAAAACAATTCCATGTGGCTCTTTATAGCCTTTAAGCTCCTTGGAGCTTGTTCTGTATAAAGTTGCACTGCTGGAGCTGTTAAAACTATTGTGTAATGGAGTGAGATCACAGAATATCTTAGTTCATGCTGCCTGCACTATCTTGCCTGGCTGATGGTTAATCACCGTTAAAACATTAAGGAACAAATCATGTAGAATTACAAGATTGATTTGTACAGTGGTAGAAAATCCAGGCATGCGACTGATCTTTAAAACAAGAGAGCAAATTCATCTTCAGTGAATGTCAGTGCAGCTTTATTGGCTCCACCATGGCTGCATTTGGCCCAGTAGCTTGCAGAGAAAGCAGGCTTTTGTTTGCTAACTGTGTATTTGTTAAAAGAACAAGAGTACTTGCAAAAAGAAAAGGAGGACTTGTGGCACCTTAGAGACTAACCAATTTTTGAGCATAAGCTTTCGTAAGCTACAGCTCACTTCATCGGATGCATACTGTGGAAAGTGTAGAAGATCTTTTATACACGCAAAGCATGCCACAAATACTCCTTTTCTTTTTGCGAACACAGACTAACACGGCTGTTACTCTGAAACCTATGTATTTGTTAATGATTTAGGCCTGTACTTGAACAAAGACAATGGCAGTGTAATGATTTCAAATGCAATATTTGGGCTTTGAATGTTAAATGGAAGACTTTACAGAATTCTTGGGCTTTGACCTTTTATCTTGAGCATGATGATTGTCAGATTAAAGAATCTCAGACAACCAGAAACGATCATCCATGGTGGAATTTTCCTTTGAAGTGGATACTGGTCTTTTTTTTTTAATCTTATACTAAAAGGCTATCAGCATGCGAGTCATGAACAACAAACAGCCCAGTTTCCTGTTTTGTGCACTCATGAAAGCATTCGTAGCAGTCAGTGGGTTCTCTCAGTCCATTTATTTACAATAGAGGCTCGGGAAATGCAATATGAAAATGAACACAGCATATTTCTCTATACAGCTTCTTGGCCAAGGGTATTATGAGCTTTGTATTGGGTACAGGCAGGGATACAACCTTTGTGGTTCATTTGGTTTTTAACCACTGTGAAAAACACTGGACCCATGGGATGTGCAACAGACATAACAAAATACAGTACTTTAAACTAAAAATAGGCTTTTGGATACCTCTGAACAGAAGTAAGATTGCTCTGATTTCTGAGGAGAGATTAAAAGAGTTAAATGCATTTAGCTTGATAAAAGAAAAGGAGGACTTGTGGCACCTTAGAGACTAACAAATTTATTTGAGCATAAGCTTTCATGAAAGTTTATGCTCAAATAAATTTGATAGTCTCTAAGGTGCCACAAGTCCTCCTTTTCTTTTTGCGAATACAGACTAACATGGCTGCTACTCTGAAACTTAGCTTGATAAAGTGACAACTAATGGGACATGACAGTTCACAAATATTTGGAGGGTGTTAACACCATAATGTTTCAGTGAGATGTCATGTTTTGTTTGCTTGCATAGGTATGACCTGTAGGCAGTAGCTACACCTCAGAATAAACAATTCAGTTAGAGAGAACAGACTTTGCTGGTGATTGCTCAGGCTGGCTGAAAGGGGAAGGATGCAAATATCCTAGGTACAGTGGTTTAAACAGTTTCAGGTAAAACAATAACTGTTCCTATCTGGTGAGGGCAGCCCACTAGAGGATTTGGGCTCCTCAGAACTAGTGGCTGGGGTGTCTTTCCAGCCCAGTCTCTGCTAGAGATGAACAGGAGTTTGTATAAAGAAAAGGAGTACTTGTGGCACCTTAGAGACTAACCAATTTATTTGAGCATGAGCTTTCGTGAGCTACAGCTCACTTCATCGGATGCATACCGGGGAAACTGCAGCAGACTTTATATACACACAGAGAATATGAAACAATACCTCCTCCCAGCCCACTGTCCTGCTGGTAATAGCTTATCTAAAGTGATCATCAAGTTGGGCCATTTCCAGCACAAATCCAGGTTTTCTCACCCTCCACCCCCCCCCCCCACAAATTCACTCTCCTGCTGGTGATAGCCCATCCAAAGTGACAACTCTCTACACAATGTGCATGATAATCAAGTTGGGCCATTTCCTGCACAAATCCAGGTTCTCTCACCCCCTCACCCCCCTCCCAAAAACCACACACACAAACTCACTATCCTGCTGGTAATAGCTCATCCAAAGTGACCACTCTCCCTACAATGTGTATGATAATCAAGGTGGGCCATTTCCAGCACAAATCCAGGTTTTCTCACCCCCCCACCCCCATACACACACAAACTCACTCTCCTGCTGGTAATAGCTCATCCAAACCGACCACTCTCCAAGTTTAAATCCAATTTAAACCAGAACATCTGGGGGGGAGGGGGGAGAGGAAAAAACAAGGGGAAATAGGCTACCTTGCATAATGACTTAGCCACTCCCAGTCTCTATTTAAGCCTAAATTAATAGTATCCAATTTGCAAATGAATTCCAATTCAGCAGTTTCTCGCTGGAGTCTGGATTTGAAGTTTTTTTGTTTTAAGATAGCGACCTTCATGTCTGTGATTGCGTGACCAGAGAGATTGAAGTGTTCTCCGACTGGTTTATGAATGTTATAATTCTTGACATCTGATTTGTGTCCATTTATTCTTTTACGTAGAGACTGTCCAGTTTGACCAATGTAAATGGCAGAGGGGCATTGCTGGCACATGATGGCATATATCACATTGGTGGATGTGCAGGTGAACGAGCCTCTGATAGTGTGGCTGATGTTATTAGGCCCTGTGATGGTGTATATGAATAGATATGTGGGCACAGTTGGCAACGGGCTTTGTTGCAAGGATAAGTTCCTGGGTTAGTGGTTCTGTTGTGTGGTATGTGGTTGTTGGTGAGTATTTGCTTCAGGTTGCGGGGCTGTCTGTAGGCAAGGACTGGCCTGTCTCCCAAGATTTGTGAGAGTGTTGGGTCATCCTTTAGGATAGGTTGTAGATCCTTAATAATGCGTTGGAGGGGTTTTAGTTGGGGGCTGAAGGTGATGGCTAGTGGCGTTCTGTTATTTTCTTTGTTAGGCCTGTCCTGTAGTAGGTAACTTCTGAGAACTCTTCTGGCTCTATCAATCTGTTCCTTTACTTCCACAGATGGGTACTGTAGTTGTAAGAAAACTTGACAGAGATCTTGTAGGTGTTTGTCTCTGTCTAAGGGGTTGGAGCAAATGCGGTTGCATCGCAGAGCTTGGCTGTAGACGATGGATCATGTGGTGTGGTCAGGGTGAAAGCTGGAGGCATGCAGGTAGGAATAGCGGTCAGTAGGTTTCCGGTATAGGGTGGTGTTTATGTGACCATTGTTTATGAGCACTGTAGTGTCCAGGAAGTGGATCTCTTGTGTGGACTGGACCAGGCTGAGGTTGATGGTGGGATGGAAATTGTTGAAATCATGGTGGAATTCCTCAAGGGCTTCTTTTCCATGGGTCCAGATGATGAAGATGTCATCAATATAGCGCAAGTAGAGTAGGGGCTTTAGGGGACGAGAGGTGAGGAAGCGTTGTTCTAAATCAGCCATAAAAATGTTGGCATACTGTAGGGCCATGCGGGTACCCATAGCAGTGCCGCTGATCTGAAGGTATACATTGTCCCCAAATGTAAAATAGTTATGGGTAAGGACAAAGTCACAAAGTTCAGCCACCAGGTTAGCCGTGACATTATCGGGAATAGTGTTCTTGACGGCTTGTAGTCCATCTTTGTGTGGAATGTTGGTGTAGAGGGCTTCTATATCCATCGTGGCCAGGATGGTGTTATCAGGAAGATCACCGATGGATTGAAGTTTCCTCAGGAAGTCAGTGGTGTCTCGAAGGTAGCTGGGAGTGCTGGTAGCGTAGGGCCTGAGGAGGGAGTCTACATAGCCAGACAATCCTGCTGTCAGGGTGCCAATGCCTGAGATGATGGGGCGCCCAGGATTTCCAGGTTTATGGATCTTGGGTAGTAGATAGAATATCCCAGGTCGGGGTTCCAGGGGGTGTGTCTGTGCGGATTTGATCTTGTGCTTTTTCAGGAAGTTTCTTGAGCAAATGCTGTAGTTTGCTTTTGGTAACCCTCAGTGGGATCATAGGGTAATGGCTTGTAGAAACTCGTGTTGGAGAGCTGCCGAGCAGCCTCTTGTTCATATTCCGACCTATTCATGATGACAACAGCACCTCCTTTGTCAGCCTTTTTGATTATGATAAGCTATTACCAGCAGGACAGTGGGGTGGGAGGAGGTATTGTTTCATATTCTCTGTGTGTATATAAAGTCTGCTGCAGTTTCCACGGTATGCATCCGATGAAGTGAGCTGTAGCTCACGAAAGCTCATGCTCAAATAAATTGGTTAGTCTCTAAGGTGCCACAAGTCCTCCTTTTCTTTTTGCGAATACAGACTAACATGGCTGTTACTCTGAAAGGAGTTTGTATGTTTTCATGCCAGGTTCTGTTAGTGATGTTTCTCATTAGGGCCTCGCTGCACTGGCTCTTAGCCCAATCCCCACAGGATCTGACCCACTCCTGATGTATCCATCACAGTCTGTTCACACAGGAGTGTGAGCGCTGAACACAGTTTCCCCAGCAGTCTCCCCTGTATTCAGATTCCCTGCTACTCCTGGCTAGCCATGAGGCCACCACTTTTCAAGTGTGAGGTCTCTTCCCGGGTCAGGGTCTTTCCATACAGTTCTGCCTCCTCCCCACATTGTCCGGGGGGTGGGGATGTGCCTATGTGTCCATCCTGGAAGGTCATAGGTCAGTGGGGAGGGGGTTGATGGGAAGGGTAGTTTCCTGCTTACCTGATTCACCACATCTGTAAAATTATGATAACACTGACACATAAACGTCCAAGGGACACTGTAAGGATGCATTAGTTTATGTTTGTGAAGCGATTTGGAAGTGACCAGCTCTGTAACAGTACTATCTTGCGTGAAAGCTGGTTCTGAGAAGCTGGCAGCCTTCTTTATAGACAAACAAAGTTCAGAAAAACAGATTGAAATCAACCAAATCCCCAGACTTCTGGATGCTTGCCTATCACTAATTAATATCAGTGGGCTGGTGCCCTGCTGTAACATGATAGTGCTTTTTTTGGAGAGAAAAAGCACAAAAAGCCTTCTAGCATATTGTTCTAGCATATAGGAAGCCTGCAGGGTAGCTGTTGTAATCTTTACAGAGGAGTTCTGTGTGAGTTACAAAACAGAATTTCAGGACTGGATCCAGATGTCATTACAGAAGCTAGAATGAAATCTGAAAATCTTTTAATCTATTTATCAAAATGTCTGCAGCACTTCCCATTTTAAAGAGGGGGAATGAATACATCTTCAACAAAGAAGGTTAATCTTTATCCAGTAGTGCCTTTAGAAAAAGAGTTTTAAAAAAATCAGTGTAGACCCACTGACTCTTGCCAACTCTTCCTTACTTAGAGACATTTGCACTACAGACAGCAAATGGCATTTTGGGTTTGTGGGAAACAGGACAAAGAGGCTAGGTCATCTATTGTATTTAACAGCAGTTATATTAAAGGAGATTCAGCTCTTGTTAGCACTGGAACACACCTAGGCACCCAACAATTTCCTGCAGGTTGATAACAGATACAAGCTGCACAAGGACTTATGATTGAAGAGACTGCTGCATTTCCCCTTGCAGAAATGCTAAGGAATTCTTGGAATAGTGTGATGTGAAATACCAGCCTATTTTGCAATTTCCACCATTCAGTTTCTTACTGTTGTATTTTTTTTAAAATAGTTTATTTACTGAAGGGGCCATACTACAGAAGCCATGTACACCTTGGTGCCTCAGTTTGTCCAGCTCTGGAATGGGTGTAAAAATCCTGACTTGTTTCTGTAATACACTTTGAGGTCTCTGGTAGTGCCGAGGTTATATGTGAAAAGCCTAAATTAGCAGGCCATTATTTTCAAATATGGTATCTGTTGTTAGGCTTCTCTGTACATATTCAGACACCTAAACAAAGGCTCAATCCTGAATGGAATAAATGGACAGTCTCTGCCCCAAAGACCTTTTCCTTATCCTACAGATGTCTCAGCTTTTCTCGTTGTAAAATCAACAATAATAGTAACATATGTCTCAGGGGTGTTGTTAGTAAAGCTTAGCAAAATTTTTCATATATATATATATATATCAATAGTTTGCTAAAAAAAAAATTCAAGTTTGGGGTGACCAAAACAATTAGCGAATATGAGTCAATTTTGGCAACTTATTTCAGTTGAATAATAAATTTTTTTAAATGTCCAAATGATTCATTTCGGCATTTCCAAAATGAAACATTTCGACATTTAATTTTGGAAAGATGTTTTGTTTCAGAATTGGAGTCAATTTATTTAAAAATTCATTAAAAAGTTTAAAACCCTCAAAAACTAAATGTTTAAGATTGGATCAAATAAAATGTTTTGTTCAGCTGAAAAAGATTTTTTTTTAACATTTTCATTCTGAAGAAAAAAATAAAAAAATTTTGTTTTGGGTTGACCCAAACCACTTTTTTTTTTTAATTTTGGTTTGGCAACCTAGCTGGAAAATTGGCTATTCACACTGCTCTAGTTTTCAGGCTTTAACTGTGGAGGAAGTAGTCCCAACTCCTCTAAGCTTGAGTTCAGTTTTGCAATTAACATTTTGTAACCAACTGATGCAAAATAAAATCACCACTTCTTTTCTCTCTCTCACTGTCATTATTAAAAAGACAAACTGTGCCTAAAAAGATGCTTAATTCCAGCCTGTAGTTCTCTTGAGTGCTTTTTCTTCCTTCACGCTATTTTCCTAAATTTTCTTACACAATATATATGAGAAAACCAAAAATCCAACTAAGAAAAACCCTGGGAAAGATAAAGTGTTGTTTGAATGTGAGCTGTTGAGAGAGCCAGGAAAAGTGAGTTACATGCAGGGCTTAAATAATCAGCCTCACTGTAATTGTTATCTGCATGTCTGTTGGATTTTTCACTAATGATGCGGCAATACTGGTTTGGGTTTTCCTTTCTGGTTTCAGGGTTCACAGTGTGAGCAGGTCTCCACAAGTTCCTTCCTTATTGCTTTGGTATCATGAAAAATAAAAACTTGCTTAAAAAAAAAAAAAAAAAACCAAGGTAATGAGCTCAGACCTGGAGAAAACGTTTGGCTCAGAATTATTTAGCAGGGGGCAGATTTTATCTGATGTAAAGAATAAAGATTTTACCTGATGTAAAGAATAAAAAACAATCCTAGGTTTGATTCCTATCCATTCTGGATGATCACTAGTCTCCAGGCTCAGTTTGCCATTTTAATGAGCGCTTCTTATTTGGCCAGCTATGAGCACTGACTGCAGGGGGGAAATGAAGCCCAGTTTCATTAGGGGAGTTTCAGCTGTAACTGAAACAACACTTCCTTTTGGTACTCAGTGGCTCAAAAGCTACAAGGCCAAATTCAGAGTATAAGGTGGTAGAAATTATATTTTTTTATACTCCATTAAACCCAGACTGTCTTAGCCCCACTCACTGATGTCTAAGAGAATCTCACTTGGTGTAACATGCATGCTGAGGAACTTGAAGAAGGTGTATTTAGCAGAGGCGGACTCTGGGGGGGGGCAGAGCCTACTTTTATTATACAGTCTCACAGTCTCCTTGCTTTTCTTTGCACACTGCTCATTGCTGGCCCCTTGGCATAGGGGTGAACCTCTGTTTAGAATCCTTTACACTCATAGGTCATATTCAGACAGGATGCGTCAGGGAAGTGGTCATGTCAGTGATGGTAAGTGGCTGTGATTGTAACTAAGAAAGTGTGGGGTGCAGTGCACCAACTTGACTGTGCTAAATTCTGCCAACTCCTTTGAAATGAGTTGCATAGGTGCACTGAAAACAGGGATTAGCCTTTAGGCCCCAGTTTAGACTCCCTGTTGACTTAGTCTGTATTCTTCTACCTTTGAATTTGGTCCATATTATTTAGAGAGGCAATAGTGTTGCAGCTGCCATCTTGTCTGACGCTGGGGATTGAATCAGGGACCTTCAGAGCTGACAGCACGAGTCCATACAGCTTGAGAGCAAGACTCAAGCCAAGAGCTATAATAGACTCACATCTTCTGTGTGGACTGGACACAAAGAAGGACATGCAACACACCCTGGCCAGTGGGTTTCTTATGTGCTTCCTCTGGACAGAGGAAGCTTGCCCCGAGCATCTGAGGCCCACAGCAATTTGAATCTCAGATGGGCCATGTTTTATCTGACAGCCGCCATCTTGGAGCTGGGGATGACGGGTTTGGGGTGTGGGAGTGCCTCATGGCTGGGGCAGGGGTTTGGGGTGTGGGAAGGCCTCAGGGCACTGGGTAGAGGCTCTGGGTGGGGCCAGGGATGAGGAGTTTGGGGTGCAGGCAGGGGGGCTGGGTTTGGGGGGGCTCAGGACTGGGGCAGGGCATTGGGGTGCAGCGTTGGGGTATGGGCTTACCTTGGGTGGCTCCCGGTCAGCGGTGCAGTGTAGAGGCAGTCTTCCTGCGCGTTCTGGCACCGCAGACCATGTTGCACCCCAGAAGTGGCCAGCAGGTTCAGCTCCTAGGCAAAGGCATGCAAGTGGCTCTGTGCGGCTCTCACCCACAGGCACACAATACTCCCCACCCCCACCTAGGAGCCGAACCTGCTGGCCACTTCTGGGGTGCAGTGTGGTGTTGGAACAGATAAGGACTAGCCTGCCTTAGCTCTGCAGCATGACCAACAGGACTTTTAATGGCTGGGTCAGCGGTGCTGACAAGAGCTGCCACAACCCAGTCCCTTCCATTCTGCGACCCAGTTCTGGGTCACGGCCCACAGTTTGAAAACCACTGCCGTAGCCTATGTCTCTCTCTCTCTCTCATACAATATGTGATCTGTTGCAATAAAAAAAAGAAGAAAAAGAGGAAGAAGTAGTAACAGTAGTTTCAGCCCTAAGAGTTGCAGTCTAAAAGCATGAATGGTACAATGTAATAATATACCATACAGTCATAGAGATGATGTAGGGCTGGAAAGGACCTTGAGAGGTCATCTAGTCCATCCCTGTATGCTGAGGTAGAATTAAGTATACAGAGACCAGCCCTGGCAAGTGTTTGTCTAATCTGTTCTTAAAAACCTTCAGTGACAGGGATTCCACAACCTCCCTTGGTAACACATTGGAGTGCCTTATCACCCTTATAATTAGAAAGTTTTTCCTAATATCTACCAGTGGTTCTCAAACTGTGGGTCAGGACCCTAAAGTGGGTCGTGACCCTGTTTTAATGGGGTCACCAGGGCTGGTGTGAGACGTGCTGGGGCCCGGGGACCAAGCCCAAGCCCCACTGCCTTGGGCCAAAGCTGAGGCCTGAGGGCTTCAGCCCTGGGCCGCAGGACTCAGGCTTCGGCTCCAGCCCTGGGCAGTGGGGCTCAGGTAGTAGGCCCCCGGCCCAGGGCTGATGGCCTTGGGCTTCAGCTTGGCCCCCTTTCCTGAGGCAGTGGGGCTCAGGCTTTGAATTTGGCCCCCCAACCTGGGAAGGTGAGGTTCAGGTGAGTGAGCAAGCGACCAGGGGCTGCTAACAGGGAGTTTCGAGAGGGAGTTCTCCAGGTGAAGGAAGAGCAAATACAGGACCCTTGGGGTAAGTGGCTGTCTGTAGTGTGTTTTGGAGTTTGGAGGTTACATGCTGTGTGCTGAGCTTGTGTTTGTTTGTTTGTTTGTTTGTTTGTTTGTTTGTTTGTTTGTTTGTTTGTTTGTTTGTTTGAAGGACCGTTTGCTATGGCCGGCAGTTGGAAGCTGTAAGCTTCTAAACAAGGTTTGAAATCTAGACGCCTCTGGTCACTGGCTGAGCCTTAGGCTGGGGGCGGGGCTATCAAGGAGGCCAGGGCTTTATAAAGCAGTAAGCAAGCGGCCAGGGGCCACTAACAGGGAGTTTTAAGAAGGAGTTTGGAAGGGGAGTGGGAAGGGGGTGAGGTACACTTGCCATTCTTTAAAACCTTTACACTAAACTATAATCAAAACTTCTTGATTTAAACAAAAACCCTATAATTAACCTAGGTAACTCTAGGAGAAAATGCAGGCAGAAGTCCAGCAGCAGACTGGGGGCTATCCGAGCAAATTAGTTGAAACAATAATAAAGAATAAAATTGTCAGACACATAGAAGAACATACATTGTTGGGCAAAAGTCAACATGGCTTCTGTAAAGGGAAATCATGTCTTACTAATCTATTAGAGTTCTCTCAGGGGGGTCAACAAACATGTGGACAAGGGGGATCCAGTGGACATAGTGTATTTGGATTTCCAGAAAGCCTTTGACAAGGTCCCTCACCAAAGGCTCTTATGTAAATTAAGTTGTCATGGGATAAGAGGGAAGATCCTTTCATGGATTGAGAACTGGTTAAAAGACAGGGAACAAAGGGTAGGAATAAATGGTAAATTTTCAGAATGGAGAGGGGTAACTAGTGGTGTTCCCCAAGGGTCAGTCCTAGGACCAATCCTATTCAACCTATTCATAAATGATCTGGAGAAAGGGATAATCAGCCAGGTGGCAAAGTTTGAAGATGATACTAAACTGTTAAGACCAAAGCAGACTGTGAAGAACTTTAAAAAGAGCTCACAAAACTAAGTGATTGGGCAACAAAATGGCAAATGAAATTTAATGTGGATAAATGTAAAGTAATGCACATTGGAAAAAATAACCCCAACTATACATATAATATGATGGGGGCTAATTTAGCTACAACAAATCAGGAGAAAGATCTTGGCGTCATCGTGGATAGTTCTCTGAAGATGTCTATGCAGTGTGCAGTGGCAGTCAAAAAAGCAAATGGGATGTTAGGAATAATTAAAAAAGGGATAGAGAATAAGATGGAGAATATCTTATTGCCCTTATATAAATCCATGGTACGGCCACATCTTGAATACTGTGTACAGATGTGGTCCCCTCATCTCAAAAAAGATATACTGGCATTAGAAAAGGTTCAGAAAAGAGCAACTAAAATGATTAGGGGTTTGAAACGGGTCCCATATGAGGAGAGATTAAAGAGGTTAGGACTTTTCATCTTGGAAAAGAGGAGACTAAGGGGGGATATGATAGAGGTCTATAAAATCATGAGTGGTGTGGAGAAAGTGAATAAGGAAAAGTTATTTACTTGTTCCCATAATATAAGAACTAGGGGCCACCAAATGAAATTAATGGGTAGCAGGTTTAAAACAAATAAAAGGAAATTCTTCTTCACTCCGTGCACAGTCAACCTGTGGAACTCCTTGCCTGAGGAGGTTGTGAAGGCTAGGACCATAACAGGGTTTAAAAGAGAACCGGATACATTCATGGAAGTTAAGTCCATTAATGACTATTAGCCAGGATGGGTAATAAATGGTGTCCCTAGCTTCTGTTTGTCAGAGGGTGGAGATGGATGGCAGGAGAGAGATCACTGATCATTACCTGTTAGGTTCACTCCTTCTGGGGCACCTGGCATTGGCCACTGTCGGTAGACAGGATACTAGGCTGGATGGACCTTTGGTCTGACCCAGTATGGCCATTCTTATGTTCTTATGTTAGGTGGGCTTCGGTCCCCGTCCCCCACCCCAGGCTCACGTGGTATATTTTGTGCTCAGAAAGGGGGCACAGTACAATGAAGTTTGAGAACCGCTAACCTAATCTCCCTTGCTGCAGTATTCCTCTCATTTCTCTTATTTTAGCCGTTACGTATTGCTTGGGTGTAGGTAGGGATGAAAATCAGTACAACATTCTAGTCCTTTACGCACCACAGGAAATGGTAAATTCATCATCTTGAGACTGGATGTCTCTAAAATAGATGCACTAGTTCAAACACAAAGCACCAGCCTGGATAGTGTTCATTTACATAGTAGAAAAGAATAATTCCTTCCCCTGCATGAATTACTGGGCAACATTCTATGTCCTGTGTTATAAATGATCATAGTAATCCCAGGGCCTGGTCTTAAAATCTGTTATTCACTGCAGCCCTTGGTGCCAGTCTGACTGAAGTCACAAGGAAGTTATGTTAGAGGATGAAGAGAAAGAGGAGGAATCGAGACATGCAAGTGAGTGGGTATGATATACTGTGTTTGTTAATTGCTTTGGGAAGGTGCATCCTTCATTGTTGCCAATAAGAAGGGAGAAGGTCTTCCCTCAAGTCTTAGGTAGGGGGAATTTCAGCTGAAGTGAGCTTTGCCTGAATAAGGGCTTGAGGTGTCACACCTGCTTCAATTGACTTAGTTCCTCTTTGGGGCAGGGGCGGCGAGTTATATGGGCCCGTGGGGCCCACGCTCCAGCAATATTCAGGGCACAAGGGCCCGGCTCCACCAATGTTTGGAGCCTGGTCTCTCCCCTGGCCCCACTTGCTGCCCTTGCGCGCCTTCCGCCCTGCCCGAGCCCTGGGCAGCGGGCAGCTGCCCCCTGCAGCTCTGCACTGTGCTCTGCCCGCTCCCAGCATCAACTGCCGCCGCAAGGTCCTAGTGCCCCCCAACCAGTAGCGCCAGGGCAGGCTGACCCAGGCTGACCCTGACCTTCCACCTCAGATGGACGGACCGACCCTTCCCTTTTCTGGTGGGACCCTCCACCAATACAGGGCCTCCCTCCCCCCCCCCCCGCCTGCAGACACTGCTCCTGCCCCACACTGGGCAAGGGGCAGCCCCATCCCCCACCCCAGTGAGGCTACAGTGAGGGGCAGCAGCAGGGGAGGAGACGCACACGTGATGGCAGCCCTCCTGCCCCGCACCCACCACAGGGGAGACGAGGGGGCTTCCTGGACCTGAAAGGGGCCCTAGGAGCAAGTGCAGTGACAGTGGTGCGAGGTGTGTGCACTGCCAGAATGGAGAGGGGAGCCCCTCCCCTGGAGCTTGCTACTGCCAGCAGGGAGAGGGCTGGGGGGAATCCTCCTCTCTGGCCCCAGCCCAGGGCAGCCTGCCTGCACCCCAAACTCCTCATCCTCAGCCCCGCCCCAGAGCCCGTACCCCCAGCCAGAGCCCACACCCCAACCCTCTGCCCTGGCCCTGAGCCCCTTCCTGCACCATGAACCCCTCATCCCCAGCCCCACCCCGCAGCCCCAGAGCCCTCACATTTTTACATTAATTTTTAAAAATAAATATTGGCTTACAAGACAGGTGGGCGGGGGGCAGGACCTGGACCCATTCTGGGCACTACCAAAAATTATACAAACCTGCTGCCCCTGCTCTGGGGTTGTTTCCCAGTTTGCAATAGAGTGGTGACCACTTAAGGACAGTGGGCAGAAGGAATGCAAAAATCCAGGCCTGACTCGGCAAACCTCTGAGATGCTTGTGAAGCCCTTTCGGGGGGGGGGGGGCTGTGAGAAGGTGTTCACATACTACAGTAATGAGGGTCATGTATGTACCATAGATAGAAAGATTAGAAATTCCTGATTTCTCCCTTTTTCTCATTGTGGTGACCATTCCTCCATCAAACAGACTGGGAGCAGTTTCTTTGAGTGCCAGGGTTCCCAAAGTCTGGCACCACGTACCACTGGTGCTGTGTGAGCTTCATGTTCCATCCATTCATTTCACAACCATTTTTAAGAAGGTGGTACATGAACCAATAATGTCTGGGAACTGCTGCTCTAGATCCCATAAGAATGGCCATACTGGGTCAGACCAAAGGTCCATCTAGCCCAGTATCCTGTCTTCCAACAGTGGCCAATGCCACGTGCGCCCAAGGGAACGAACAGAACAGGTAATGAACATAGAATCATAGAATATCAGGGTTGGAAGGGACCACAGGAGGTCATCTAGCCCAACCACCTGCTCAAAGCAGGACTGATCCCCAATTAAATCATCCCAGCCAGGGCTTTGTCAAGCCTGACTTTAAAAACTTCTAAGGAAGGAGATTCCACCACCTCCCTAGGTAACACATTCCAGTGTTTCACCACACTCCTAGTGAGAAAGTTTTTCCTAATAGCCAACATAAATCTCCCTCACTGCAACTTGAGACCATTACTCCTTGTTCTGTCATCTGCCACCACTGAGAACAGTCTAGAGCCATCCTCTTTGGAACCCCCTTTCAGGTAGTTGAAAGCATTCTTCTCTTCCGTAGACTAAACATCCCCAGTTCCCTCAGCCTCTCCTCGTAAGTCATGTGTTCCAGTCCCCTAATCATTTTTGTTGCCCTCTGCTGGACTCTTTCCAATTTTTCCACATCCTTCTTGTAGTGTGGGGCCCAAAACTGGACACAGTACTCCAGATGAGGCCTCACCAGTGTCGAATAGAGGGGAACGATCACGTCCCTCGATCTGCTGGCAATGCCCCTACTTATACATCCCAAAATGCCATTGGCTTTCTTGGCAACAAGGGCACACTGTTGACTCATATCCATTCTCTGTTGCACACTGCCAGCTTCTGGCAAACAGAGGCTAGGGACACCGTCCCTGCCCATCCTAGCTAATAGCAATTGATGGACCTGTCCTCATCCAGGTCCATCTAGTTCTTTTTTGAACCATGTTATAGTCTTGAGCCCTGTTACAGTCCATCAATGCCTATTCTTGTATCAGCCATAAAGCATCCATTAAAGGGGTAGGAGGTCTTCCCAGTCCCATTTCCAGAGTGGAATGTGATTGCTCCTGGAGAAGCATGAATGTCTCCTCTTTAGTTCTGCACTCTCAGACCCAACCAGCAAGGACTGTTTTCACAGATGCATGAATGCTGATTGCCAGGATCACCTCAATTTCCACTTTTCCCCAAAGCTACAGAATCCAGTTCCAATCAGCCACTGATATCTCACATTTTCAAACTCAGATCTTATCAGTGAAGTTTGGGATCCTTTATGAGGTGCCAGTAATCTTACAATGACTTTTTTTCTGCCCAGCCTTAATTAGGGTATGTTCTGTATCATAAAGAAAACATCAGATCATTTGCATCAATCAATCTATCCTCTCCCCTTTGAAAAACCATGAATTAACAGCCTGCCTGTGACTAAGCAAGCAAATCAGCAGCAGTTTAAATCAGCTCCTGAATCAGAAGGAGCAGGGGGAAAAAGGGATCTGAATAAGCCTTAATCACTTACAAGTCTCAACATGAACAATTAGGTGTTTTACTGTTGTTCTGACTCACCAGTTAAATGCATGACACTGACTTTCATGGATGGCAGTAAGACCGTCACACTTGGACGGTGGGAAGGAAGTAGCGGGTGCAGTGGAACCATTTATGCAGCAAGTTAAGTGTTTCCTGTATGCATTCCTTTAGCCAATGTACTATGAAATCTGCCCAGAAGATAAAAACCTATAAAGAGAAAGAGATCCCAAGAAGGCAGGTGGAAAAAAACCCGTCAAACACAAACAAATCCATCTTTGCACTTTCTTAAGTGTTTTCCTTCAAAGATTAGGGTAATCCTTTGTGTATACTTGTTTCAGCTGTGTTATTACATGTGTGTAATGATTACTGCTATAATTCCTTCTAGTAAGAAGCTTAAACTATCTGGGCAAAATGTACTTTTTAGTAATCGATTAGTTGATACTTATGTAAAGAAGCAAATAGCTTATCCTCAATACACACACAGACACCCCGGATATTCTTACTGATGCAAATGAAGGGAAGAGTATACATGAGACTAAGGGCTTGTTTACATGGGGATAGCCAAGATCATACACAATGTAAGGAGAGTGGTCACTTTGGATAAGCTATTACCAGCAGGAGAGTGAGTTTGTGTGGTGGGGGGTGAGAAAACCTGGATTTGTGCTGGAAATGACCCAACTTGATTATCATACACATTGTAAGGAGAGTGATCACTTTAGATAAGCTATTACCAGCAGGAGAGTGGGGTGGGAGGAGGTATTTTGTCATGCTTTGTGTGTATATAATAAGATCTTCTAAACTTTCCACAGTATGCATCCGATGAAGTGAGCTGTAGCTCACGAAAGCTTATGCTCAAATAAATTGGTTAGTCTCTAAGGTGCCACAAGTACTCCTTTTCTTTTAACTAAAGATGTGAATTTGAAGTAGATTAGTTAACACTGCATTCAACCCAGGTGAACACCCTCAGTTAGAATTAAAGTGGCCTTAATTAGGCTTCATTTAATTCACTTGCAAAGCAAATTAAACTAAACCAAATTAGGGCCACTTTAATTCTGAATAAGAGTGTCCACAGAGGGATTTAATGTGGTTTAACTAATCCACCTCAAATTCACACCTTTAGTTAATTCAGATTAATTTGCTTGGATGTCCCCACGTAGACAACCCCAAAATACATAGAGAGAAATAGGCCAAATATTAAGTGTCCAGACTTCAGAATTGTTATTATTTGCAATACGGTAACATGTAGAGACTGCCACTGAGATCTGAGCCCCATGGCTAGGCACTATACCTACACATAACAGGAGATAGTCCCTACTCTCAAAGTCTTTACAATCTAATATTATACAATCATCTATATACCATAAATTTGATCCTCTGAAGAAGCAGCAGGTTAGATCTGGGATTTTCAAAGGAGTTTAAGGAGTTGAAAATTCAATGGGAGTTAGGCACCTAAATCATTTAGGTCCCTTTGACAATCCCAGACTTGATACTCAGAAGACAGCATAGCAATTAAGAAGAAAAGTAGTATTTTAAAGTGTATTTGTGTAGTACCCTAGTGAGGCCTGAACGCTGACTAGGGCCTCTGGGCACAATCAATAAATCAACATTATAATAATCATCATCAATAATAATAATAAGCAAAATAATGATAATTTATTGTATGCAGTGTTATTCACATACATAAAGCAAAGTACCTGATACAATTACCAAGATAAATGAAAAGATATAATAGCTAATACTATAATATTTTATTTATAAATAATAATAATTAATTAATAATATGGTATGGATTTAAATGCACTATGCAGTAATACACCCCACAAACTGAAAGCAATTTTGTGACTGAAGAGGTTAAGATTTATGGGATCTGGCATTTGTCACAGACTGAATGGTGGAGGCAAACAGGCCAGACATCATTGTTATAGAAAAGAAGACAAACAAGACCACGGTAATTGATATCCCCATACTAGCCAACAGAAACGTAAAAAAGAAACAAGAAAAGAGAAGAGCAAAGTCTAAAGAACTCTGTCATGAAGTGGAACCATTATGGAAAACTAGAACAAAGGTGATCCCAGTGGAGCACTTGGAGCCATCCCATAGGGTATGAACGAGCAGCTCAAGAACACGCTAGGAGTGCACGACACCACAATTATTGATCTCCAGGAGACAGTTCTCTTAGATACTGCAAAAAATGTTAAGGAAAGTCAAAGGAGAACAGGTGCATTTGGGCACCTAAAATGTAGGAATTCTGCAGAGGGGTTAACCAAACTCCTGACTACCCAAAATTATGGCATCGGTTCATGGCCAGGATCTATTGGTGACTCATGGGGATACATTTTAGACAGTAGCTCTTCCCTTCTTATGCTTAAAGATCTTGTATGTGGTGAACCTATTTAGGGGTTTGTTTTAGAAAATTTGTATTCATGCAATACCAAGGAATAATAATAATTAATAATTTGAATTGTAATGGCACTTAGGAACCCGAATCACAGACCAGGACCCCACGTTGCTAGGCGCTGAACAGACAGAACAAAAAGACAGTCCTTCCCCCAAAGAGTTTACAATCTAAGTGTAAAACAACAGACAAGAGGTGCTTACAACAGATGGGGGAATACAAGCAAACAGTGAGACCATATTGGTCAGCATAATAAGCAGTGATCTCAGCACACTCACTGCCTAACCATTGTTAATTTTTTTGTAGGCATCGTGGCAAAGGAGAATTTTAAGGAAGGAGCTGAAGGAGAGCAATGAGGTACTACAGTAGTGTCTAGAGAGACTCCAGTCAAAACTGGGGACCAGCGTGCTAGGCTGTGTATGAACATAAAGCTGAAGGAGTTTATACTAAGGACCTTATCCTGCAAACACTTCCCCATGGGATTAACTTTACAAGCTGTGAGTTGTCCCATTGTATTCAACACAACTCACAGTGCAACAAAGTTAAGCAAGTGTACACATGTTTGCAGAACCAGGTCCTAAGGTACAAAGTGGGTAAAACCAAGAGCAGGAAGGAGAGGGGCTATGAGGATGAGGGAGACAGCAATGAGAACGTGCGTTACCATAAACCAGCAATGTGCACAGCTAGATAGTTACCAATCTGTTTTTTTAGCTGTGAGATAGATGAGATAAATATCAGAATTCCAGCACTGCCAAAAGCCGACCCCTCCGCACCGCCCCCCTTCTCTCACTTACATGTACAACCTCTGTTTCTCATGTATGTATAACCGCAGGTTTCACTTTGGTGAATCGTGTACTTGAATGCCCTTTGGTGGCAAGGCCCTGTGGAGTGTTTATTGTGTCACATATGGGCAAAAAAGAGGAGCCTGCATCTATTTTGTTGTCCTTTGAGTGGAAATTGCCAAGCGAAGGTCATGCTGCCTGCACCCTCCTGCCCGCTGCTTGCTGACTACCCAGGATATTTTCCATTAGTTCAGCACATCTTGTGGTGTTTATCTGCTTGCTCTTTGGACAAACAATAGCCTCTTTCTTTTCCATTGTAAAGAAAACTGGGATGGAAATAATGACACCAGCCAGATACATCACTAGTTCCTACAGTGCCTTTTGGCTGTAAGATATAGTGCCAAATCCCGCTCACCTTACTTACGTGAGCGCCGTTGTCTCCAGGGGACTACCTGTGAAGTGTAAGCGTTTGGCCCATATTGTACACCGAGTAATGCAGAGCACCTGTAGACACTGTGGATATGTGCTTAGTCGCTCTCATTAATGGTATTGTGATAATATGGCACGTCCCGGAGTCAGCACTACATCCAAGCCTTTCCCTTAAGCAGCACATACCTTACACACATCTAATGTTAGTGGCAGGCCTCATGCTTTTTATTTTTATATCATGTGGATACTTGTTTTTACAGCTCCTTTCTTCCCAGTACACAGGTGAAATGTGCTGACTCTTTGACCTGCTCTGCTCTCAGTCCTGGCCCTGGTCTTCCCTCTGTCCTTTTGCAGCTGTAAGAGCCTTCTCCTCTGCAGCGTCTGTGATCTGAAATAACCATTTTCTACCATGCTTATGCCTCTTGTTTTCTCTTTTCCTCAGACAGTTTTGAACTTTTTAAAACTGTGGATCAGATTTGGGCTGGTCCCTGCACAAAATGTGTGACGGGCAAAGGGGGAGGGGCACAAGGAACATCCTTACCTGTGACTCCCTCAGGAGTCAGCCACAGCTACAGTCCTTGCTCTCCCCGGAAGCTAGTTGCACAAAAAAGATGGCATGGGGAGAAGGAAGGGCCATGACCTGCCTTCACCCTGTACTGGCTTGCTGATGTATGGGTGTGGCAGGGATACAGGATCAGGGGGTTATGCTGCAGTGCTTCCTGGGATACTCTTTGGCTGAAGGAGGCTGCATCAAATCAAGTTGCATGATACTGAACCTAATAAGGCAGCCCATTTGAAAACTGATCTGAGCTCCGAGCTCCTAGTGCCACTGGAATTCTCTGCTACGCCAGCTTCCTGGGAACTGTTTTGAACTTTCTTTTTTTAAAAGAGCAATTAATCACGCAGCAGAGCTTGAAATCAGTCCAACTGCAATAAAAGTGCCTTCGCAGAGTCTGCTCAGCCTAGTGAGCGTTGTTTCCAGCAGCCTGACTTCAGGCATCAGGAAACTTTCAGATGCACTAACTTTGCAGCTCCCAGTTCCTGCAGGAATCTTAACTGTTAACATCTGTACCCAGGGAAAGGCTTAATGAAAGCGACTCCCTCGTTTCATTTTATTTATCATTTACCTTCAGTCAGAGTTTCTACCACACTGGTAGCTCTTATATTTCTACTGGTCCCCTCAATTAATCCCTCCAAAGTAAGGGCCCAGTCCTGCAAGGTGTTGGCTTTCCCCACAACCAGCTCTTGCCAAGGAGAGTTGAGGGCTCTCAGCCCCTTGGAGGAGCCCCTGAAGATCTTGCAAGATCAGTCCCCAAAGCCCCCTCCATCCGCTCCTGTTCTGCATGTGGTTTACAGCATGCTACAGGATGGCATTTTCCCACCGTATGAAGTTTTCACTAGATGTGAAGCAGACATGGAAGTGCAGAGAGGAAGGATTAGTGTGGCACAATAATCCCTTGTCAGTTTGGTTATTAGGGTCCAGTGGTGGCAGCAAATGATATTATAGTCTCCATAAAACCCGAATCTGTTGCTCTGTTGAGGGCATGGGCAGTGGTATACACACCATCCTCCACAGGGTCCACAGGATCCAATTAAAAGTTTCCTAGGTACATTCCTTATGGCTCTTTTTGGTCATTCATCAGTCCTCTTATTGACACATGAGAAATTTTTAGTTTTATTAATGACCTTGGCACACAAAGTAGAAGTGTCCTGATGAAACAGAAACGGGATGAAATTCAATAGTAGTAAAGACAAGTCATGCACTTAGGGTCAAATAATAAGAATTTCTACTACAAGCTGGTGGGGGTGGAGGGCTCCTCATTTGGAAGTGATGGAGGAGGAGAGAGATCTGGGTGTGTGGATTAATCACAGGATGACTGTGAGCCACCAATGTGAAGTGGCTATGAAAAAGGCAAATGTAGTCCTAGGTTGAGACGCTTCCCAGGGAGATAGAGAAATATTAATGCTGTTGTACAAGGCAGTGATAAGACCTCATTTGGAATACTGTGCACATGTTCATGAAAAATGAACTGTCTGGAGCAGGTGCAGAGAAGAGCTACTAGGATGATCACGGGAATAGAGGGCCTGTCTTATGGGAGGAGACTGGAAGAGCTTGGTTTGTTTAGTCTCTCGAAAAGAAGTCAAAGGGGGGATATAGAATCATAGAAATTTAGGATTGGATAGGACCCTGATAGGTCATCTAGTCAAGTCCCCTGCACTGAGGCAGGACTAAGTATTATCTACCATCTCTGACAGGTGTTTGTCTAACCTGCTCTTAAAAACCTCCAGTGGTGGATATTCCACAACCTCCCTAGAAGAAAAGGAGTACTTGTGGCACCTTAGAGATTAACCAATTTATTTGCGCATAAGCTTTCGTGAGCTACAGCTCACTTCATCAGATGCATGATGTAGCTCACGAAAACTTATGCTCAAATAAATTGGTTAGTCTCTAAGGTGCCACTAGTACTCCTTTTCTTTTTGAAAATACAGACTAACACGGCTGCTACTCTGAAACCTCCCTAGGCAATTTATTCCAGTGCTTAACTACCATGACAGGAAGTTTTTCCTAATGTCCAACCTAAGCCCCCTTTGAGGCAATTTAAGCCCATGGCTTCTTGTCCTATCCTCAGCGGTTAAGGAGAACAATTTTTCACCATCCTCCTCGTAACAAACTTTTATGTACTTGAAAATTATTATCAAGTCCCCGCTCAGTCTTCTCTTCTCTAGACTTAACTGTGCTTGTGGCATTGCTAAGTTGGAGAAGGGGTACTATGACTCAGCTGTGCTTGAGGCAATGCCATAATTATTGTGTCAGTCATGCTTTCTATCCACTGATTGCACATGCCTAAGGGCCATGTCTTCTGAGGGTAGGGCCATTCAGATAAACACTATTCTGAAGGAGAGGTAGGGTGTGGAGACAGCTGTCTTTCTTACCTATCCTGGTATCCGGTGACTGATTTATCAGTGGGCAGACACGTGGACATAAATTGTATACTCAGGGAAAAGGAACTTTAGACAGGCCCTTCATGATCAGCTGGGACCTCTGTCAGAATCAAAGATTTTACGTTCAATTTCTGTTCTCTTTTTTTCATAGAAATTTGTCCAGAACATGAAACAGCAGGGCCAATGCCCCCCAGTTTGGTTTCCCTCACACTTCTGCAACTATGCCAACCCTCACCATTTTATCATGGATAGAGCTGGTCAGGAAACTGAGGCAAAAACTGACAGACCCCAGAAGAAATAGTCTTTTTTTCCAAGGCTCAGGCCATGTCTACCTTACGGGTGTTACAGTGGCATAATTACAGTACTGTAGCTATGTTACTATAACCCTGTAGCGTAGATTGAGACTACTGTGACAGAAGCAGTTTTTCCATCATTGAAGGAACCCCACCTCCCCAAGCAATGGTAGCTAGGCTGATGGAAGCAGTCATCTGTCAACCAACCTGTGTCTACACTGCGGGTTAGGTCAGCATAGCTACATCACTGAAGGGGGTGGATTTTTCTGGCCCTTGAACCTGAAACATATGGCCCACCCCATAGCTGTAGCTCTGTTGACCTAAGTTTTAAGTGTAGACCAGGCTTGAGTCTCAGCTCTAGGAATTTTCTTGCAAATCAGCATGCTGCAATGTTCATGTAGAGAGATCTATAACTCTCCAGGCAAAGACCTGTCCCATCCTGAGAAGTCTTAAACATGAAAAACATTTGACCAGTTGATTCAGGATTAGGGCATTCTGAAATAGTGATGAGGTGCGATAACATACTTGGAAAATGTGAACATATGATGATGATGATAATAACAAGGCTCAGTAGTTCTATATAGCACTTTTTCACCCACAGATCTCGAAGTGTATCACAAAGGTTGGCAAGCATTATTACATCCCTTTTACAGCTGTGGAAACTCAAGCAAAAGCAGTCGAGTGACTTGCTCAGGTTCACACAGTGATTCAGTGGCAGAGCCAGGATTAGAATCCATGTCTCCGGGTTCCTAGGCCAGTGCCCTAGGCCTGCTATGCACCTTAGTTTGTTTAGGAAATTATTATTATTGATAATAGTAATATCTAGTTCTTATACTCATGCCAACAATTTTTGAAAACTCATGAACTGTGGAGATGCTGGGAGGCTGAGGGAAGCAAGTGTGGTGATTTTTTAAAAACAAAAAAGAATAAAGAGTATTCTGGTGATTACCATTGGAAAGTCCAACTTCTATCCCTAGCAATAAAATGGAAGAATTTTTATGAGAATCAAAACCACTAGGGGATGATAGAGGCATGCTGCAGTGGATGATGGGGCAGCATGTGGGCAGAGAGCATGCAAGAGCAGAGAACTCACAATCATAAAAAAATAAAAACAAACCCTGCCATCCTCAAGATGGGGTTTTCAAACATGCTTAGCACTGTTCTCACTCTGTTCCTATTGCAGGACTTCCTTTGACTGCAATGGGAGCAGGGTTAGGCCAATGCTAAGCACTTTTTCAAATTCCCACGCTGAAGGTCCATAGGTTTCAGGTGGAGCCAAGGCACCTTTTCCAGAGGAAAGAAGTTGGCAGATACAGCGAGTTCCAAAGGGAGTGTTTCTAGGGAGAGAAGTTTGAAGAAAGAGTTGGGGGAGGAGCAGAGACGCCAGCAAGGACTCTTTTTCCACAGGAGGGAGGGAAAAGCTTTGTGTCTAGAAGGTCCATGGGAAAATTGATATTGAATCTTTATCAAGACTCCACCACTGAGTTGTGCTTGGGATTTCCAACAAGCAACCTTTGCTTCAGCCATAATAGAAATTAGAAATTGAGAAGAACGGTTAGGTCATCTACTTCATTTTCCTGCCAGTGACAATTTGTTCCCTATAATTTCTGATGAGCACTCCTGACTACAGCACTTGTTTAATCTCTTGGATCAGAACTTTCATTGGTGGGGATTAAAATCTGACTACGTAATGTAATAAGCAAGAAGCTCATAAAATATGTGTAAGGAACATGCCTAAACATATGTAAAAGATTTATCTTAGCAGCCTTCCGAATTCACCTAAGCAGTGTGTGTAATAAAGGGAATGAAATCCAGCATGTTATCCCCCACTTCTTCCCAGTTGTGGTGCCCGCATCATCCTTTGCATGAAATTGGCAGGATCCTGTAAGGAGGTAGTCTGTGGGAGACAAGTTGGCTGGGGTTGCAGGGATGGGAATCGGAGATGGAGTAGAAGAAGAGCTGTTGACTTAGAAGAGGGGATTGGTAGTGGGGGCCAGCAGGATCATAGAATCATAGAATCATAGAATATCAGGGTTGGAAGGGACCCCAGAAGGTCATCTAGTCCAACCCCCTGCTCAAAGCAGGACCAATTCCCAGTTAAATCATCCCAGCCAGGGCTTTGTCAAGCCTGACCTTAAAAACCTCTAAGGAAGGAGATTCTACCACCTCCCTAGGTAACTCATTCCAGTGTTTCACCACCCTCTTAGTGAAAAAGTTTTTCCTAATATCCAATCTAAACCTCCCCCACTGCAACTTGAGACCATTACTCCTCGTTCTGTCATCTGCTACCATTGAGAACAGTCTAGAGCCATCCTCTTTGGAACCCCCTTTCAGGTAGTTGAAAGCAGCTATCAAATCCCCCCTCATTCTTCTCTTCTGCAGGCTAAACAATCCCAGCTCCCTCAGCCTCTCCTCATAAGTCATGTGTTCCAGTCCCCTAATCATTTTTGTTGCCCTTCGCTGGACTCTCTCCAATTTATCCACATCCTTCTTGAAGTGTGGGGCCCAAAACTGGACACAGTACTCCAGATGAGGCCTCACCAATGTCGAATAGAGGGGAACAATCACGTCCCTCGATCTGCTCGCTATGCCCCTACTTATACATCCCAAAATGCCATTGGCCTTCTTGGCAACAAGGGCACACTGCTGACTCATATCCAGCTTCTCGTCCACTGTCACCCCTAGGTCCTTTTCTGCAGAACTGCTGCCTAGCCATTCGGTCCCTAGTCTGTAGCTGTGCATTGGGTTCTTCCGTCCTAAGTGCAGGACCCTGCACTTATCCTTATTGAACCTCATCAGATTCCTTTTGGCCCAATCTTCCAATTGGTCTAGGTCCTTCTGTATCCTATCCCTCCCCTCCAGCGTATCTACCACTCCTCCCAGTTTAGTATCATCCGCAAATTTGCTGAGAGTGCAATCCACACCATCCTCCAGATCATTTATGAAGATATTGAATAAAACCGGCCCCAGGACCGACCCTTGGGGCACTCCACTTGATACCGGCTGCCAACTAGACATGGAGCCATTGATCACTACCCGTTGAGCCCGACAATCTAGCCAGCTTTCTACCCACCTTATAGTGCATTCATCCAGCCCATACTTCCTTAACTTGGTGACAAGAATACTATGGGAGACCGTGTCAAAAGCTTTGCTAAAGTCAAGAAACAATACATCCACTGCTTTCCCTTCATCCACAGAACCAGTAATCTCATCATAAAAGGCAATTAGATTAGTCAGGCATGACCTTCCCTTGGTGAATCATAGAATCATAGAATCATAGAATATCAGGGTTGGAAGGGACCCCAGAAGGTCATCTAGTCCAACCCCCTGCTCAAAGCAGGACCAATTCCCAGTTAAATCATCCCAGCCAGGGCTTTGTCAAGCCTGACCTTAAAAACCTCTAAGGAAGGAGATTCTACCACCTCCCTAGGTAACGCATTCCAGTGTTTCACCACCCTCTTAGTGAAAAATTTTTTCCTAATATCCAATCTAAACCTCCCCCACTGCAACTTGAGACCATTACTCCTCGTTCTGTCATCTGCTACCATTGAGAACAGTCTAGAGCCATCCTCTTTGGAACCCCCTTTCAGGTAGTTGAAAGCAGCTATCAAATCCCCCCTCATTCTTCTCTTCTGCAGGCTAAACAATCCCAGCTCCCTCAGCCTCTCCTCATAAGTCATGTGTTCCAGTCCCCTAATCATTTTTGTTGCCCTTCGCTGGACTCTCTCCAATTTATCCACATCCTTCTTGTAGTGTGGGGCCCAAAACTGGACACAGTACTCCAGATGAGGCCTCACCAATGTCGAATAGAGGGGAACGATCACGTCCCTCGATCTGCTCGCTATGCCCCTACTTATACATCCCAAAATGCCATTGGCCTTCTTGGCAACAAGGGCACACTGCTGACTCATATCCAGCTTCTCGTCCACTGTCACCCCTAGGTCCTTTTCTGCAGAACTGCTGCCTAGCCATTCGGTCCCTAGTCTGTAGCTGTGCATTGGGTTCTTCCGTCCTAAGTGCAGGACCCTGCACTTATCCTTATTGAACCTCATCAGATTCCTTTTGGCCCAATCTTCCAATTGGTCTAGGTCCTTCTGTATCCTATCCCTCCCCTCCAGCGTATCTACCACTCCTCCCAGTTTAGTATCATCCGCAAATTTGCTGAGAGTGCAATCCACACCATCCTCCAGATCATTTATGAAGATATTGAATAAAACCAGCCCCAGGACCGACCCTTGGGGCACTCCACTTGATACCGGCTGCCAACTAGACATGGAGCCATTGATCACTACCCGTTGAGCCCGACAATTTAGCCAGCTTTCTACCCACCTTATAGTGCATTCATCCAGCCCATACTTCCTTAACTTGCTGACAAGAATACTATGGGAGACCGTGTCAAAAGCTTTGCTAAAGTCAAGAAACAATACATCCACTGCTTTCCCTTCATCCACAGAACCAGTAATCTCATCATAAAAGGCGATTAGATTAGTCAGGCATGACCTTCCCTTGGTGAATCCATGCTGGCTGTTCCTGATCACTTTCCTCTCATGCAAGTGCTTCAGGATTGATTCTTTGAGGACCTGCTCCATGATTTTTCCAGGGACTGAGGTGAGGCTGACTGGCCTGTAGTTCCCAGGATCTTCCTTCTTCCCTTTTTTAAAGATTGGCACTACATTAGCCTTTTTCCAGTCATCCGGGACTTCCCCGGTTCGCCACGAGTTTTCAAAGATAATGGCCAGTGGCTCTGCAATCACAGCCGCCAATTCCTTCAGCACTCTCGGATGCAACTCGTCCGGCCCCATGGACTTGTGCACGTCCAGCTTTTCTAAATAGTCCCGAACCGCCTCTATCTCCACAGAGGGCTGGCCATCTCTTCCGCATTTTGTGATGCCCAGCACAGCAGTCTGGGAGCTGACCTTGTTAGTGAAAACAGAGGCAAAAAAAGCATTGAGTACATTAGCTTTTTCCACATCCTCTGTCACTAGGTTGCCTCCCTCATTCAGTAAGGGGCCCACACATTCCTTGGCTTTCTTCTTGTTGCCAACATACCTGAAGAAACCCTTCTTGTTACTCTTGACATCTCTGGCTAGCTGCAGCTCCAGGTGCGATTTGGCCCTCCTGATAACATTCCTACATGCCCGAGCAATATTTTTATACTCTTCCCTGGTCATATGTCCAACCTTCCACTTCTTGTAAGCTTCTTTTTTATGTTTAAGATCTGCTAGGATTTCACCATTAAGCCAAGCTGGTCTCCTGCCATATTTACTATTCTTTCGACTCATCGGGATGGTTTGTCCCTGTAACCTCAACAGGGATTCCTTGAAATACAGCCAGCTCTCCTGGACTCCTTTCCCCTTCAAGTTAGTCCCCCAGGGGATCCTGGCCATCCGTGCTGGCTGTTCCTGATCACTTTCCTCTCATGCAAGTGCTTCAGGATTGATTCTTTGAGGACCTGCTCCATGATTTTTCCAGGGACTGAGGTGAGGCTGACTGGCCTGTAGTTCCCAGGATCTTCCTTCTTCCCTTTTTTAAAGATTGGCACTACATTAGCCTTTTTCCAGTCATCCGGGACTTCCCCGGTTCGCCACGAGTTTTCAAAGATAATGGCCAGGATGTGTGTGTACTCATCATGCTATTTCTTCTGTTCCAGTTGTCTGGCCTATAGCCCTTTTGTAACTATTAGTAGTTGATTGTCTGTGGCTCAAGAAGACTGTTCGATGTTAGCACTGAGACGTTTGTCCTTTTTGCTGATGAGTCTCCATACCTGGTGTCTATAACAGTGTTATCTAATATCTTTATCAAAGATCTGGAAGGAAATACGGTGGTTTCTCCATCACTGGCAACATAGGCGCCGACTCCGTGGGTGCTCCAGGGCTGGAGCACCCAGGGGAAAAATTAGGAGTGCTCTGCACCCATTGGCAGCCAAGCTCTCCACCCCACCCAGGGGTGAAAGTAACTTAAAGGACTTACCGGTACCCAGAGTCCTGAGCGGGGGCAGGGCCTTAACCGAAAGAGGCAGAGCCTTTAAATCACCCCCAGAGCTACCAGCTGCAGAGGTGGCTGGGAGCCCCAGGGGTCAGGGTCAATTTAAAGGGCCTGGGGCTCCAGCCACTGCGGGGAACCCCAGGCCCTTTAAATAATCTCTGGAGCCCTGCCACCACTATATTGGGGCTCCCAGCAGCGGGGCTCGGGAGGTGATGTAAAGGGCCTGGGGCTCCCACCACTGCAGGAAGCCTGGGGAAGCCGGTCTGGTCCAGCATAGCATACCGGACCATACCGGCTTACTTTCACCTCTGACCCCGCCCCACCTCACCTCCTCCTCCGCCTCCTCCCCTGAGCTCGCTGCGTCCCCGCTCCTCTGCCTACCTCCCAGCACTTGCCGCCACCAAACAGCTGTAAAAAGCTCTAGGGGGGAGGGGGGAGGAGCGGGAACGTGGCGGGCTCAGGGGAGGAGGTGGGGAAGAGGCAGGGCCGGTGTGGGGATTTGGGGAAGGGGTTGGAATGGGGGCAGGAGGGGGTGGAGTGGGACGGGGATTTTGGGGAAGGGGTTGGAATTGGAAAGGGAGGCATAGGCGCTGACTTCTACTGGCGCCGGTGTGTGCTCGAACCCCCTCTGCCCCAGCCCCGCCCCGCCCCCATCCCTGCCCCACCCCCTCCCGTCCCCATTCCAACCCCTTCCCCAAAGTCCCTGCCCCAACTCCGCCTCCTCCCTGCCCCTATTCCAAGTCCTTCCCCAAATCCCCACCCCGGCACCAGTAGAAGTCGGCAATTTATAAATCAAGATGGGATGTTTTTCTGAAAGATCTGTTCTAGGAGCTATTTTGGGAAAATTTACTGGTCTGTGTTATACAGGAGGTCAGACTAGATGATCACAACGGTCTCTTCTGGCCTTGGAATCTCTGAATCTATGAAGGAAAAGTTGGATAGCGTCAATGGTAGCTATGCAATCATGGGGATAATTCAGCATCGCGCTGTAAGGTTTAGCAAAGCGAAAGAGAACACAAAATGGGGAGGTTGGGAATAGGACAGTGCAGCAGAAGAGAAGTATTTTTTGTTACCATGGAATCATTTTTTATCTCTTCTTCTTTTCCACTTCTCAGTTGATTAGTCCTGAAGTTTCTTTGCACCTTCACAATGCCCTTCACTTTGTTTGGATGTTTTATAGTATTTTTGCTTCTCACTTTTTCTCCATGTGAGTCTATATGTAATGTAGGAATATAGGTTCAAATTCTGACCACAGTTACACTAAGGGCTTGTCTACAGCGAGGGTTTTATGCTGCAGTAACTCAAGTTAGTCTGGTGTGAAAATGCCTGCATACATACAATGCAATTCATTAGAGTGCACTAACTCTGAATTTATTGTGAACTCTGGAGTCCTCTTCCAGAGCATACTAAGTTCGAGGCAAACTGAGGTAGTTCAATCTATTGTTTGTGTACATTCAGTGCTGCCAAGCACTACTTTGGCAGTCCTACAAGTCCAACTGCTATCCCACAATGCTTTGTGGGTGCCTGTTATTGACCTGTCTGTTTACGCGTGTGCCTTCCACGGCTCTTGGGTCAAATTGAGCAGATGTTCCCGCCCACATTTAAAAACCGGCACAGGGACAGAATTTGCCCATTTGTTCCTGGATTCAAATATATTGGCATTGCTGCATTATTGTTTCAGAAGCTTTTCAACATGCTTCAAGCAGCCACCTGGAGCCAGGCTGAGATCTTGGATCTCCCTGCCATCTGGGGAGAAGCATCAGTGCAGCAAGCTCCAGCCACCACAATAAAGATGTGTTTGCAGACATTGCTAGTCAGATGTCTGCGAGGGGTCACAACCAGGATCCCGACTCGTGTTGGGATAAAGAGCAAACAGCTCAGGAGAACCTACATTAAAACCAGGGAGCCAGGAAACAGTCGGGCTGTGGAAATGTAGCCTCTTTTTTTTTTTTTTGAGGAACCTGACAGGATTTTGAGCAACCAGGACTGAACCTATGGAGCTTTTGGAACGTGCTGCCCCCCAGCCTCTTCCCCAGGATGAGCAGCAAGGATCTTCGGATGAGGGGGAACATGAGGAGGTCAGTGAAGAGCTACCCCTGGAAAGCCAGGCTCTCTTTGGGACTCAGGACCCTGAGGGCAGCCATGTAAGAAGCAAGCTCAATTCCCAGCCAGAGACCCAGGCTGGGACTGAGGAGCCAGATCTTATGGAGGGAACCTCGGCATGTAAGTATCTATCTTTACAATGTCTGGTTGTGCTATACTTCTCTGCTAGCTTCTGCTCTGGGTGCCCCATGGCCACAGCCATTTTAGGCAGATGTGAGAAAGGAGCCTTTCTGAGTCTCCAGCTCCTGCCTTCCTCCTTAGTTCCACCCTCTCCCCCTTGTTTGTTCAATACCCCCTACTCATTTTCAAAATGGCAGCCGAGCTGGCTGACCAATTGGTTCCTGTCTCATGCTACAGCCCTATTGACTGTTTCCAAGCCTGCACCAAGGAAGGCAGATACCCATCACCTATTTTTTTCTTTCTGCTCCCCACATCTGTGCTGCCCAGTGAAACTCTCCCTTCTCCCACCCCACCCCCCAGCTCAGTTCACCTGCTCCAAATGATGGCCAGCAGCGTGGCACAGCTGCAGCCATTATTCAGTCTCCCTTTGTCACCCCTCCTGCAGCATACCCACATAATGTAACCATTCAGTTGTGCAAAATTCCACTTTACTGAGACAGTGGTTGCAGGAAAAATTCTCGGTTTACATGAGGTAGACATGGGCATTGCATGCCCATAAAAGTACTAAAACTGAGGTATAAATGCTTCGTAACAAACATTCATACAGAAAAAAGTTTATCTTAGGGACAGCAAAGGCTACAGCTCTTGATGGCTTTTCACAGGCATAGATAGAGAAAGACTGGGAGCAGTTAAGGCTTCAAACAATCAGTGCAGAACCCCATCTATTTTCCTCTGCACTTTTAGCAGTTCTGCAGGAGAGAGAAAGCAGAATCTAAGACTGAGAAATTGCTCTAGTTTGGTCCAAACATTATGCTGGATAGCTGCACGCTCACGGCCCTGATAGAGCTTGCAGTTCCCTTCTACTCCTGCAGCACTTCTGGGGACACTCCTGGTGAAAAACTTCACAGCATATCTTACTGGTCTCCCCATTGCTTTTGGAATAAGGCCATTCTCTGCCTCCTAGCTGTTTGCCTCAGTGCAACACCATCAAGAATCAGGGCAGTCCAAAGGGGATTCAAAGGGGATTACTATCCAGCTCATCCCAGATGCCCTCCACTAACCCCTCCAACATCATCTGAGCACCTCTAAGGCACAGCAAGACTACCCAGGCAGAGGGTAACATAATTCCCAACACCCCAAAAGCTTCCAAGGCACAATTTGAAATCCAGACAGCATATACTGCCCACCCAAAAATCCTAATGCAGCCCTTCTCCATGCACACACCACTTGGCGTCTCTGAGCTCCTGCCGAGACTGGGAAGAATCTCAGGAAGGGGAAATCAGAAATATATGTTAAAAAATGCTAGCTGGAATATGAACAATAACCGCTTTTTCCCCCTTGCCATGGCAACTGCACCAGCCAAAACCTCAAGGACAGGGTCTTTATCAACAGCTGAGCAGCTGGCTAACCTGAGGGGGAAGAAACAGAAAACTCAGGCGGAAATGTTCGCAGACCTCATTACATACTCCCCCCAGAATTGAAAACAACAGAGGTGTGTGGAGGTTGTTTTTGAGGTTGGAGAGGGACAAAGACAGGGAGCTATCCAAAGAGAGCATTGAAGTGACCAGAGACAGTGTCACATTGGCTAGACAATGTTGCCATGGCAAAAGATACTGTAGAGACAGACAGGGACATGGAGAGGCAACTCCTGGAGGCAGTACAGAAGCAGAATGCTCCTCTGCAGCACATGTTGCTAGCACACACAGATAATCCAGTGCCCTCAACCAGGACCCAGCCACGTTCTGCAGCCCCTGGATAATACAGGGTACTGGGAACACCAGCCATGCTCTCAGAGGCCATCACCTCCACCCCACTCCCTGCCGAAGCTCAGGGCAGAGAGAACAATTGTGCTTGGGAGCCCAGATCTCTTGAGATATCTAATGCCCTGATAACTTCCAGCTCCAACACTCAACACCAGAAGGCCCAAGAACAAGAAGAGATGTGCTCACGTGTGAACTGGAGCTCCCGCTCTCCACCCACCGCCACCATTTGTGTCTTCTGCCCTGTGTCACTTTAAAGCTTTGGCTCATTGTTGTTTTAAGTGAAGGATTATTTCTGGGTGTTATCAAAGAAGTTGTAGTTTAATAAGAAAAACAATTAAAATTCATTCAGAAAGTGCTGGCAAGGCATTTCACACAGAAAAACTGTAAATTGTGCATAAGTCACAAGTTTTTACAAAGGTACAGACACAAGCAAAATAAGGAGTGCCAGAACATGCCACTTCTGCCACCCATAAACGAGACTGCAAGGTTCACAATCCATTCCTCTCACTTCCCACCTCACTCTCTGGGATAACAGCTGGGGGGTCCAGGTGGTCATTTTCAGGCCTGAGACTCAAAGTAAGAGCAATAGGACTCCCTGACAGTATTGGCCTGGCTGTTTCTATTTTCTAGTGAATGCCTTGCTGGATGCTCAAACTGCTGAGCATGTCTCTCCCACCCATTGTTAAGGCTTTCTTCCTTACTCTCACAAATACTGTGCAACATGCCACATGCATTGCATAGTAATCTTAGGTAAGATTTTTTCCTTCAACTTCCCACCTAGCTCATAAACAGCACCACCACTGTTATTCTGCAACTACTGAGGTGATAGTTAAACAGTTTCTTCCTTCTGTCCAAGTGGGCAGTCAAGGCTTCATTAACCAGGGAAACAGGGGATAAGATGAGTCTCCCAGGATAACCAGAGCAACGTCTACATCATTAATCATAGAAATATAGCAGCCTCGAGAGGTAATTAAGCCCAGTCCCCTGCTCTGAGACAGGACCATGTAAACCTAAACCATGCCTGGTTGGTGTTTGTCCAACCTATTTTTAAAAGCATCCAACAACAGGGAATCCACAGCCTCCCATGGTAATGTAACTACCTTTATAGTTAGAAAGTTTTTTCTACCATCCTAAATCTCCCTTGCTGCAGATTAATGTCAATAGTGATCCAGGGGGCAAACTGTCCTGTATTCATTGAGGCAGATAGAGCTGAGTTCTGAAAGATCCTAGCATCATGGTCCTTTCCCGACCACCTGCATTTATGTCTGTAAAACTGCTGTGGTGCTCTTGAAGCACCATGGAGGAATACCCCCTTTTTATTATAAACTCTGAGCCCTGGTATGGGTGGCAAACAACAGGCACATGGGTCCCATCAATTGCCCCATTACAGCTTGGAGACCTGATGTATGCAAAGCCATCAATAGTCTCACCCGCATGACAATGGCCCCAAGTCGATCTCTCTATAACAAACTGGTCAGCTACAGACTACTAACATTTGGGGGTGGCCAGCTTCCAGATTGCAATGGTGACCCCATTCTCAACAGGGCTGGGGCACTGCATGTTGGTTTGCTGCCACTCCAGCTTCAGGGATATTCAGCACGGATCTAAAAAAGTGTTGCCTTCATCATGCTGAAATTCCCTTGCCCCTGCTGATCACCCTAGGTCTGCAGAATGAGCCTTTTCATTCCTGAGCCCAGAAACAGCGCTGCGCTGTGTGAAGCTGCTCCAGGCACAGCTCCTGTAGTAGCAACTGCTCGGTGTCATCCTCTTCTCCCTCATACTCGTCTTTCTTCCTCTGCTTTGGCTGCCACTGATACTGATGCTGGAGGAGCTCCAAGGCACATCATCTGCTCGGGGGGATGAGGGGCAGCAAGCAAAGTCCAAAACCGAAGCTATCCGTCTTTGAGAGTTCAAATAAAGCCCAAGGAGCCCCTGGGTATTCATAGCTGAAAGTATAGTAGCTCAGAGCATTGTTGGGTCTATGCTGGCTGACAATTCAAAAATAGTGCTAACCCACCAACAAAGATGGAAGCATGGGCGGAAAGAGTGAAATCATGGGATTTTTTTTTTAATTTGACCCCAACGACCAGAATTCCACTGGCTTCCACTATGCATCCTACAATGCACAGTGAGAAAAATCCCCAAATGCATACTGCTCGGCAGCAAAGCAAAGGACCATGGGATGCCCTCCCAAAATGCCATATGCTTAGTACCCAGCAAGTCCCCACTCAGCATACACAATGACACAAACTGAAAGAGGGCGCAGCCATCCAGTGAGCACACTATTAATACGGCTTATATATAATGCACCAAACTGACTGCATCAACTCAGTGCAAACTAAAGCTCCAGTATAGACAAGGCCCGATATAAACCCCGTTAAATCGTGTGGATTAACATCAGTCTAAGAGATCAGAGATCACAGGGTTTTGAATGCCCTCTGGTGGTAGTTCTATTTATAATACTTCTTAGTACAAGAAATGCCTGCGATTTGACACAGTAATAGAGAGGTAGCACAACAGCAGCAATGGTAGATGAAATGCACCATTTGCAACCTGAAACACTGCTAAAGAATCTACAGTAACCCATGGGGAAAAATATTCATTCTTATTCCCTCACACCGAGACATTCAAATGACAGAGTACCCACAGCCTCACCACCAGTGCCAGAAAGCAGTTTTCATCACACTATTTATTACAGTTGTCCAATGGACTCTATACATTTCATTTATGACCTTGAGTCTTCAGACCACTTATGCAAATTACTTTTGCCAAATTCAGCTTGCTTAGCAGGTGTGCAGAATGTTTCAGTTTCATGGGATGTGCAGGGCTTGATTCAATCTTTGTTCAGAAAAGTAAATAAAAAAAATCAAGCTTATTGCTGAACACTAGAAGGGCAGCACAGCTTGCACTGTGTGCTGCTTTGTTTGTCTTGGCAGATCGGTGTGTGTGAATCTGGCTCTGGGTGCGGTTTCCAAATCCATGCTTCAGGCAAATATGGTCTGAGTTTAACCCATACCTGTGCTTGTGCATGGTTCTCCAGTATATACTGGACATGGGGCCAAACCCAAACTATTAATCCAAACACCTGGGAACTTTGGAGAACTTTGGCTCCAGACCCAAACTTCAGGGCTAGTACCTATTTCTGCAATAGGCCAAATGCCAGATGTAAACAACGCCAGACTGAGGCATAATTTTGATCTGATTCTCTATCTGGCACCAAATATTATGCCATGGGGTTCTCTAGTATAGAACTCTGAGGAATTATTTCTATTATCTTTTGTTCTGGATAGCCAATCTAGAACAAGTTGTCCGGCCATTCATTAATGGGCACATTAGGGACCAGAAGGGTAGCTGTGTTCAGTATCTTGTAAGAAATGAACAGTCTTCATTCTGAACTACAGGCATCATGCAGTTTAACAAATGCGTGTAACAGGGCGTGGCATAGTGAAATAAACAAAACTAGGAGCAAGAGGCTCCTGGAGTCCAGTTTTGGCTCTAAAATTGACTCCCTCTGAATCCCTGGAAAAGTTACTTAACCCAGCTGGTGCAGTTTCCCTATCTGTAAAATGGGGTTCACAATATTTACCTCACAGAGGTGTGGGGAAGATTAATTAGTTAATATTGGTAAAGAATTTATGATCTTAAAAATAGTAAGTAATATTGCGGGTATGACTAGGAAGTTAGTTAATAGACACACTTGTGCAGTATACATAGACTCGAAGATAGATGTATATCAGATACATCTAGTGCCTTCCAGCCAAGATTTTTAGTGCTCTTTATAAATGTTAATGAATTAGCAACCTAGTGAAATAGGTAAGTATTAGCCCCATTATACAGATGGGGAAACTAAGTCATAGAAAGATTAAGTGATTTACCTAAGGTGACAAGAAAGTCGGTGGCATGGCTAGGAGTAAAACCATTGGACTAGATCTCTTGATTCCTAGAGCTGTGCCTTGACAACAAAACCAACTTTCTACATACCTTTGGCCCAATTTCTCATGTCCTGGTTGGGACCATTGCAAGGGCAAATCATATGCAGACCCGTAAGATCTGTAGAGCTGGCCAATACGTATTGCAGCACTTTACAGTACAGGTTACAACATTTGATAACATGTCATGCCTCTTACAGCAATATGCCCCAGTTAAGCATGCACATCTAAAAAGCTCTCTTGTTACTGAGAGTATGCCATAAACTGCTGAAATCCCTTCTCATGTTGGAGCACAGACCAGCAATTTCTATTCAATTGTTTTTTCTGAAATAGCTAAACCAAACCAAGGCTATATCTGACTAATTTGACTCTTACCCCTATTCTAGCTGTCAGAAATGAAATACTGCACAGATGGGCGAGAATAATTCCAGTACTGAATTATGGGACAAAATTCCCCAGGATGACGAAACCACATGACATCCCTACACTGGATTTTGTATGTGTTTCTCTGTCAACTGACACACAGTCCTTATAAAATCACATGGACAGCAGGCAGGCAACTCTATACTGACGGAGCATTCAAGGAATCTCACGTGTGTTTCTTTCAGCAAGGATATGGAATATATTGGGTTAATAAAATAGCAGGAATGTGGACTGGAGGTAGGTTAAACCTAAAGGGTGGTGCCTCACCGGTCAGTCTATGTAGAGAGTGGTAACCTGGGGGTCATGCCAATGTATATGGAGTAGGAGAGGCTGAGGTAAAGGAACCTCTAGCTTATAAGAGCAGAATAATAGGCAGACTGTTAAGGATGGTATTGGAACTTTAATTTCCTGAAACGGTGGCATTTATAGTTGTAAAACTATGACATTCTTCTACCACTGGCTAACGGGGCAGTCCATCCTTAACTAGACCTGTATTTGAGTTCAGTTTTTTGTCTCAGTTTCCCTAGTTTATTTTTTGTGAGGGAGAAAAGGTTTGGCTGTTGTGCACACACTCCTCAAGAACAGCAATATGGGCCTGTTTCCCTGAATCTGCAGTTCATCTGTAAACCAGTGATCTGATGGAGCTCCCTTCTGCCACCCAGTGACAAACTGGGGGAAAGACCTCAGGAGCAGACCATGTTTGCATGGATACACCTACTTCGCCAAGTTTCAAAGTAACAGCCATGTTAGTCTGTATTCGCAAAAAGAAAAGGAGGACGTGTGGCACCTTAGAGACTAACCAATTTATTTGAGCATGAGCTTTCGTGAGCTACAGCTCGCCAAGGTGATCTGTGCACATACATGCTTTGCCAAAGTGATCAATTTTGTCTGTTTGGGGTCAAAAGTCACTGAAGGCTTGGATGCAGGGGTAATGACTATTTTATCCTTACCATAGGACTAAAGGACAGCAGAACTGTACTTAACCTAATTGAGGGGGTCACCCTAATATTTAACCTCACTCGCTGAGCATTGTGTAGTGAAGTAAATGTTAGTGAAAATCGGGGTGGGGAGGCAGGTGTAGGCCGAACAGACGGGCTCTGTTGAAAAGTTCTAGATGCTATTTGACCTTACCCCTCCGGTATTTAAAGACAGAGCTGATGAGATTCTTTGTTTCTGCTCAGCGATCACTATAGCTGAAATCACGGGCGAGCAGGTCCAGGAGGCAGGTGTGGGAACACAGTGTTCTGGTGGAAGACAATTCAGAGGATGCAGCAGCAGTGAGGTTTCCCACTACCTGGTGAAATTGCTAAGAATGGGACTAGATGGTAGATTCTCAAAACACAACATCACCGCTAAAGGCATCAGCAAGAAGCAGCCGTGGTGCGGCAACAAGTGGCAGAAGCCTCCCTTATCCACTCCCAGGGCTGGAGATGAACCTACCTGAATGCAACCCTGCACTGTGGGACTTTGTTGACCTTAGGGTCTGCAGCAGAGGGAGAGGGGGTGGGAGAGGGGGAGTAGTGTGACATTTGTTTATTGCACTTTCACACAGCAAGGTGGAGCTTTGTGCTCATCCCTCCATCTTCTCTTCCCAGAGGTGTTTTGTCCCTGATTGTCCTTCTTCCAAATCTCTGTTGCCCATTCTGCTACCCACTCCCAGGTTCTCTTTGCTTTTCCCCAGTCCTTTCACCTTCACCCTCTGGTGCCTTCTCTCAATCCCCTCCACAGCCACCCAGACTCTCTTTCTTCCCCCTGATTCTTAATGTCAATTTCATAACCCTAATTTTTAATTTAAAGAATGCTTGGAATGAGTGGAGCTTGGGACATTCACCAGAGGTCTGATGGAAATTATAATATACCCAGAGACCTTTTGGGAGGAGTGGGGAGAAGGGGCAATTGTTGTAAATGTAATTCTAATTACAATGGATCTGACTTTTGTAGCTTGAGAGCATCTCTCTTCTATACTCAGTGTTTAGGGTAAATTAATTAAAAATCCCTCAGACAGATACGCTATATTTTTCCTGTTCACAAAATACTGGTTGAGTCACATGCTTTAGTGTCTGCTACAGGCTTCTAGGAAAGCCAGTTGTGGTGAGCGAAGACCTGAAAAACAGCTGCATGCTTCAAACCCAACTAAAACTTTGTTTCCAACCTGCTTTCCATTAAGAGCAGACTTGAACCAAATAAATAAATAAACAGAAGAATAACAGGGCGAGGTGGTGAAATGAGAAGAGGAAAAAACAACCAGCATGAAACAAACCACTACAAAATTGTTGTCAGACTAGAATCTATGGGCCTGATTCTCCACTGTGTTATACCAGTGTTACACTCCTGTGAGTCCATTGAAAGCCCAGCATATAAGTGCTGTCACACAGTGGAGAATCAGGGCCTCTAATGGAGTAACACAGACCAAACTACAGTTCTGTCCACTTTGTAGATTTGACGTCTCAATCCAGCATTATACATCTTTGCAACCTATTGTCACCGCCCATTGTCCCAACCCAGTCACAGAGTGAGGCTGTGTGCTCTGGGTCTTTTATTTATGTTGTGTGGTCAATGCTTTCTCTGACCTGATTTTAGTGTTCAGAGTTATAAAACAGATTGGGCCAGATCTTTAGCTGGTGTAAACCAATGTCGATGGAGTGATGCTGACCTACTAACCCGCTAACGATCTGGCCCATTATATGCAATAAATCAATACTGGAGAATGATCAAAAAGAAAATTTGCATATAAGTATTTTGGTCAGGGGAAAGCAGATTGCACTGCTGTGTACGAAGTTTTCCTTTTTCAAAATATTTATACTCATGAAGAGTGTTGGATTGGACAAGTGTGCAGTGGCCAGACCTCTGTATATTTCCAAAGCTGGTATGGTGCAGACAATGACAGGATCCCCTTCTCCACACTTGCTCTCTGACCTCCCCAGAATGCTTGCACCAGGTCCTGGAAGGACCACTATGGAACGAGAGGATAGTTTAAAATAGTCCTCGTCCAGACTAACAATCTCTTCTTCCACCTGCCCTACTAGCAATGGCGGGACTGCCAGTGCAGTCAGACTGCCAGCGCTTTAACCAATGTGACCTGCTCGGAGCAGAGTTAGGCAATGTCGCGGTTAAAATGCTGCTGGCCCCTCTACACTACAGTTCCCACTGCTGCTACGGGCAGTGGTGCTGCACCCAGAGGTAATGCAACAGCAAGGTATATAAAGAAAAATGCTAGTTCTGGAAAGGCCCGTGGCCCATTCAGAGCTTTGCCTCTGTGCTGAGATTGCTGGCATTTACTGCCAATTTTGGTAGTAGGTTTATGAAGTTCTTCCTACAAAGAACTGGATTTCCACAAAACTAATTTAATCTACACTATCAAACCCCTCTGGTGGTAAGACCCTTCAGTCACTGCTGATCTGGGCTGACTCAAACTAATAATCTAGCTCTGTGTATAATTAGCTGTCCCCCAAACTATCCAGCCCCCCCAAAACAGTATTATGCCATTAAAACCTAGAGACAACATACCCAGATACTCCAGTAACTGTGGCCTAAGAGCTGTTGATTAGATAGATCAATGGCTAGATTAGAACACCAGCCATGGAGAAGATGAAGCATTGTAGAGAGAGGAGCTAAAATAAGACACAACATGAACCACAAATTATTTTTAGTTTTGTTTTAGTTGATTGTAATTTAGAATAAAATGATCAAAGTGAGGGAATAGTAGTATAGATGAAAGGCAGGCAGAATGCAGACAGGTCCTATGCAGGCTTCCCCCACAAAACTCTGCCCAGGGGATTCAAACAGGCTATTGGTATTATTGGATTTATCACCCACTGATGTGAGGTGGCTCAATGCAAGTGATAGTGAGAAACTCCAATGGGACGCCAATGAGTCTGTTGTGTGGGAGGAACAGGCTGGGAGGAAGAGAGACTGGAGGACTGGGAGTCAGTATCTGCTAAGATGTGCTAGGGAAGGAAGTTTAAAGGAGTCTGAGCCTGATGTATTCTTACTGCATGCCCTGACCTGCCAAGGGTGCACCTCTGTCCTAACTTGCAAAAACCCAGGTATTCCAAATCCCTCTTGAACAGGGGTTTCCAGCTATCCTGATTTGTACCAAGTTGCAGGGTACTTTAAGGATATGGAAACTGGGGTTGAAAAGTGGAGAAATGTCTTCTAGAGGCCCATCCCCGCTCTCCAGAATGAGACCACCAACTTCAGTGATCTCCTACAGTGAAAGACAAGGTCTTTGACACACTGTGGGGCGGACAAAAAAAACATATTTAGTAAAACTGGCCCTTGGTCAACAAACCCATACCCTGAACTCTAGATCGGAGGACCTTGGAGTCTGGATCCCAAGTGGGGCATTGGAATGCTACTTAAATAATAATCAATACAACCAAAGGAAGCCCCAATTAATGCCTCTGGGGCAAATAGTCCAAACAGACAAAACAATTCATACATGAAGTGCCTTATATGAGCAGAAGAAGCTTTGACAAATGTGGCACAGCAGTTCTTCCTGACGTGTTTACCCTGGTAGGCTTGGGGGAAGACGAGAGGTTTACAGAAAGATTTGAGTAGAGCATGAGGTTGGTTTGCATTCTAGGGCAGAAGGGAGTTCCCTGCGTAAGGGGAAGAAAGTCTGAAAGGAGAGTGGGGAGCAAGATTCATTGGCAGAACGAAGGGGGGGGGGTGTGAAGTGGGAGTATCAGGAAAGAGGAGCTCAGATGTACGCACAGTTGGATCTGTGTAGAGTCTTGAAGTGGAGAAGGAAAAGTTTGAACTTGATACGAGAGAGGGAAACCAGTGGAGGACTGCAAAGGAAGGAGTGTCATATAGACTGCAGCAAATGAGGAAGATGATAGTCTGTTCTCAGATGAGAACAATCACAGCTTCCGTCAACCTACATGTGATAAACGTCTATGCATATGTATATAAATCAATATCCATATATGCCCATGCTCCTTTATGAAACTCCATTTCTGAGCGGATTCGTATATGCTAGATCTTATTTTTCTTCCAATTCAGGGAAACCCCTCAGGGTTGAAACATCAGCTGCTTTCTGTTACACTGCCATTTGTTATGTAAAATAACTCTGATGTTTCTTTTTTTCCTTGCCCTGGTAGTTTTCCTGTTTTTCTGCTGTGTTTATCTTTAGCTGGTTTTGGCTTCTTAGACTTCTTTTAAGATGCAGAATAGCCCTTTTAGTTATTGCATAAGCAATATTAAAAACAGGATAAAATTGGCCCATCTCTGTATTTAAAATAGACAAAAGAGACGTATGTCAGGCCCTTTAAAAGAGCCTACCACCTTACTAGCTAACTGCTTGGTTAAACTACACAATGTAGGTCTGGAGTCCAGCCATCCAACAACATAGGAGGTATTTATATTAGGTTTTGCTTAGTCCACTAAGAAGTTAGAGGCTATTTGTAAAATTCAGATCTGGAGTCAGGTTCAGATGCTCAAATAAATTGGTTAGTCTCTAAGGTGCCACAAGTACTCCTTTTCCTTGTTTACATGGTATTTGGATTGGGGTTTGGGCCCATCACTAATGTAAGATCTGACATCCAACTTATTATACTTAGAACAAAATCTATGTATAGTATACTGTCATGCTACACTATACTTGCTAATATTTTTCAGACCTTTTTAAAGTCTAGTTAGGTTGACATATACTTTGAATTTATGTGCAATACACTGTGTAACAAACTACATATCCATGTCATCATCACATTGTAATTCTTGTCCTAAACCTTCCCCTTGCCCCACCTTTGTTTATTCTGTTCACTTTTTTGTGTGCATCTAGGTTTCACCTGTAAAGCTTTTTAGGGTATGGCCATCTCTCTACATAGCACTGTGAGCACCGAGCACATTTATGGGTGCTCAGAAATAAATATCAGTTAATACACATATCATTATGGGTATGGGAAACTTCATGTATTTCTGCGTATTGCAGTTTTACACAGAGATAGCTTTCTCCAGGTGTATGGGTAATGTATCATAATTTCTGTTTTAAAGATCCCACCCACCCCCTAATTCAGAACAAAACTAGAGATTTTAAAAAATGGGATTTTTTATTCAATGCAATATGTCAAACAGGGATATAATCAAACACACGTTTCATGAGATGCTCATTGTAAATCAGCAAGGTTCCCAAGAGCAAGTAAATGATATGTTTAAAAGGTACTTCTGTGAGATTATTCAGAGCAGAGATGTGTAATTGCCAGTACTTCTGTCCTGTAGTGACTTGATAATGGACTTAATAGACTTGCCTGTTTTAGAAAAAAATCACTGTGCAGGTTCTCTTTGAGAATTAAGCAATAAATAATGACTTCGAACATCATACCCCAGGGGCTACTATAAGGGAAAAAATTAAAATGACAGGATTTCTCTTTTATGATGCTTCTGCGAAGGGCTTGTATTTCACAGATAGCATACATACAGAACGATGTAATGATGCAAAGGGGACAGTAATATTTTCTTTAGGGCCATTTCCATTCTCACATATACCAGTGTAAAGCTGGAGTGATGCCATTGACTTCAGGGGAATTACTCAAGATTCATAGTGATCTAACTGAGGCTGGAATCTGACCCTTAGTTAGGAACATGTGAGTCAAGTGTAATTAGCAGGCTAGACCAGAGTGCTATAGCCACAGAGCAGTGACTTCCTGAACCATGGGATGTGCCATTTTGGGAAATGGAGTCTTATCTGAGGAAATCTGGGTATAAATCAAGGGTTCTCAGGACAAATTATTTGGTGGCCTCCGAGTGCAGCCACCAACTCTTTTACCTAAAATACTTAATTAGCTTTAGGAAAAACAAATAAATATACACATCTATACATCCAAATCATTGTAATTTATTTATTGCAAGCTAGTTACTCAGCCCTGGCAAGTCTGGGGACAAATTAAGTCCTGGATGGGAGATTGGGGGAGGCAGCGAGGGCCAGAGACGATGGAGGGGGGTGGTGGCAGGGGGAGGCAGCGGGGGGCCAGCGCCTGAAGCCCCATGGCTGGAGGACGGAGCTGGAAGCTGTGCAGCCAGAGCCCAGGACTGGAGCCTGCAGCCTCGCGGCCAGAGCCTGCCTCCCCACCACCCCCGGGCTGAAGCCCAAAGCCTGAGCCCCACTGCCCCGGGAAGGTGGGGAACTCACCGGCTGCCTGCTCCTCCAGTGTTGTGCCCCAGGGGTCTCCAGAGGAGGTCAGGGCCCAACCCCTGCTGGCAACTCCAGCAACAAACACCAAAGTGGTGCATCGAGGATCACCAGGGTGCCGGAGGGGCTGCTGCTTCCCTCCCCAATCACAGCCCAGGAGGCTGTGGCTGCAAGAAAAGTCCCTGGTGGCCGTGTTTGAGAAACGCTCGTATAAATAGAGAAAAAAATAAGCCTCGTACCTATGGACGCTGCATATTGTGTTGATTCACTGAAAACACTACAGTTATCACAATATACTCCGTATCACAAACAGAAACAAGAATTTATCATTGGAGAGAGCCAATAGCTCATCTATTGTTATTATTTATTATTTGTACTTTTGTAGCACCTAAGAGCCTTGATGTGCTAGGCGCTGTACTAACAGAGCAAAGACAGTCCCTCCTGCAAAGACCTTACAGTTGAATCTGTCCCCTTTGAATCATAGAAGCATAGGACTGGAAGGGACCTCAAGAGGTCATCTAGTCCAATCCCCAGCACTCATGGCAGGACTAAGGGCATGGCTACACTTGCAAGTTAGAGCGCATTAAAGCAGCCCAGTGCACTGTAACTCATGATGTGTCCACACTGGCAAGGGACGTATATCGCTCTGACTCCACAGCTAGAGCGCTCCTGGTACTCCACCTTGGCGAGTGGAATAACATTTGATGCGCCCCTGCCGCGGCACCAGTGTGGACGCCCTGGTCTGTTAGTGCACTCTGATCGGCCTCCAGAAGGGTCCCACAATGCCTGTTCTTGCCACTCTGGTCATCACTTTGAACTCTACTGCCCTGCCCTCAAATGAGCAACCTTCAGACCCGCCCTTTAAATTCTCTGGGAATTTTGAAAATCCCCTTCCTGTTTGCTCAGCCAGGCGTGGAGTGCTCTCAGCACATCTTTCCAGGTGACCATGCCTCCACGTGCCAGGTGATCCCCAGTATGGAGCAATGGCGAGGTGCTGGACCTCATCAGTATTTGGGTGGAGGAAGCTGTCCAGTCCCAGCTGCACTCCAGCTGAAGGAATTACGATACCTTCGGGCAGATATCAGGGGACATGATGGAAAGGGGCCATGACCGGGATGCTCTGCAGTGCAAGGTTAAAGTGAAGGAGCTGCAGAATGCCTACCAGAAAGCCCGCGAGGCAAACCAGCACTGCGGTGGTGTCCCCACGACCTGCTGTTTCTACAAACAGCTGGATGCAATACTTGGGGGCAACCTCACCTCCATTCTGAGAACCACCATGGACACTTCAGAGCCCAATTCAACAAGGCAGGAGGAGGAGGAGGAGGAGCAAAGTGGGAGTGAGGGTGATGAGGGGGAGGGAGACACCCCAGCATTCCTAGATGCGTGCAGCCAGGAGCTGTTCTCAAGCCAAGAGGAAGGTAGCCAGTTGCCGCGGCCGGTGCTTGGGGAAGGACAAACACCAGAGGAGGTTCCTGGTAAGCGGCTTTTATTTTGGGAAGGAAGTTATTTGGTGTGGGCTGTTGGGGCAAGGAGCATTAGGGCTGCATGCATGCCTAGATGCGAAATAGAGCATTGATGTGCTCTCTCACGTTGTGGTAATCGGCCTCAGTGATCTCCTCAAAGGTCTCATGCAGAAGCTAGGCAATGAGCTTGCACAGGTTTCTCAGGAGAGCCACTGTTGTCCTTGTCCCAGTCAGGCTAACATGTCCTCGCCACTGTGCCGTGAGGAGTGGGGGGACCATTGCTGCACACAGGCAAGCTGGGCCACACATATGGGCCAGGGCGGAAGCCGCATTGCAGTAGAAGACCCTCCCTTGCTTCCCAGGTCACCTTCAGCAGCGAGATATCTTCCAGGATGAACTCCTGTGGAAAATGTGGGGACAGTGTTCAGTTTAGGGGCCCCCTGCAGCTGTTGGCTCTCCCCAAGGCACAGGAACCCAGAGGACAGTACAGCCATGAAAGAATCAGTCACGCTTGACCCTGTGCTTACTCACCATTTTGGGGCTCCTGTGGGTTATGTGCGCTCGCTTTGGATCAGGCAAATTATGCTATTGTGTAGACTGTGCTTGCCCTTGAGTACAGGGGAGTCATTGCTCTGTCTGGTGTGAACAATGCTGCCTCTGTTAAGTGTTGCATTTTGCCTTTACAGATGCAACCTTGAAATCTCAGCCATCCGTGTTATCACCGGCCGAGAGGCTGCAAAGAATCAGGAAGAGGCCACACAGAAGCAAAGAGGACGTGCTGTATGAAGTTGTGCAGCACTCCCTTAATGAAAATCAAAAAGTGCAGGAGTGGCAGGAGAGTGAAAGGAGGGTCCGCCAGCAGAATGTGGGTCGCCAGCATCAAAGCACAGAGCGACTGATAAGCATCATGGAGCGCCAAGCGGACTCGACCCAAGCGCTTGTAGCCATGCAGGCGGAGCACGACTGCCCCCGCCCCCCTTGCAGCCCTTGTCCCAAAACTCTTTCCCTTGTGCCCTCATGTCACCTCCAACCCACTTTCCCCAACATCCGGGTTCTTATCGCCACCAGCTGCCTCCAACACCAGTAGCTTCACCACCCAGCCCTGAAAACTATGACCCTTACCCACTGCACTCAACCCCCATCACCAGGCAGTAGAGCCATCCTGAAGTGTAGCATGCATTGCACAGCACTCCAAACAGGAAGGCTGAGTATGATAACAGGACATACACAAACCTGCAATTGTATTGTTCCTCACCCCCTTACCCTTTGTGTTCCCAAGCAGTTATGTTTCTTTTCAATAAATGCATTTTCTTCTCATTAAATGGATTTTTTTGCTTTGAAAACATTCTTTATTATTGCATAACAGAAAAGATACATTAGCCCAGGAAAGCAACAGGCACAGCAAGTCAGTGTATCATATGTAGCAATCACAGATTCCTACTAACATTGGAACCACTGCACTTCGCTCCTGTGCAGGGCACCAGATATTACTAGTGCCTTTCAGCCTCAAATTGCTCCCTCAAGGCATCCCTAACCCTTGCAGCCTCACGTTGGGCCCCTCTAATAGCCCTGCTCTCTGGCTGTTCAAATTCAGCCTCCAGGTGTTGAACCTCCAAGTTCCATGCCTGAGTGAATCATTCACCCTTCCCTTCACAAATGTTATGGAGGGTACAGCACGCGGATATAACCGTGGGAATGCTGTTATTGGCCAGGTCCAGCTTCCCATACAGGGAACGCCAGAGGCTCTTTAAACGGCCAAAAGCACACTCCACAGTCATTCTGCACCGGTTCAGCCTGTTGTTGAACCGCTCCTTGCTGCTGTCAAGGCTCCCTGTGTAGGGTTTCATGAGCCACGGCATTAAAGGGTAAGCGGGGTCTCCAAGAATCACAATGGGCATTTTGACTTCCCCTACAGTGATCTTCTAGTCTGGGAAAAAAGTCCCAGCTTTCAGCTTCCTGAACAGGCCAGTGTTCCGAAAGATGCGTGCATCATGGACCTTTTCGGGCCAGCCTGCGTTCATGTCAATGAAACGCCCACGGTGATCCACAAGTGCCTGGAGAACCATAGAGAAATAGCCCTTCCGATTAACGTCCTTGGAGGCTAGGTGGGCTGGTGCCAGAATTGGAATATGTGTCCCATGTATCACCCCTCTGTAGTTAGGGAAACCCATTTGTGCAAAGCCAGCCACAATGTCATGCACATTACCCGGAGTCACGGTTCTTCTGAGCAGGATGCGATTAATGGCCCTGCAAACTTGCATCGACACGATTCCAACAGTCGACTTCCCCACTCCAAACTGGTTAGCGACCGATCGGTAGCTGTCTGGAGTTGCCAGCTTCCAGATTGCAATAGCCACCCGCTTCTCCACCGTCAGGGCAGCTCTCAATCTCGTGTCCGTGGGTGGGAGCGAGCTCCTCGCACAGTCCCATGAAAGTGGCTTTTCTCATCTGAAAGTTCTGCAGTCACTGCTCGTCATCCCAGACTTGCATGACAATGTGATCCCACCCCTCAGTGCTTGTTTCCTGAGCTCAAAAGCGCCATTCCACGGTGGTGAGCATGTCGGAGAATGCCACAAGCAATCTCGTGTTGTATGCGTTACTCACGTCAATATCATTGTCGGAGTCCTCACTGTCACTTTAGATCTTAAGGAGTAACTCAACTGCCAAACGTGATGTGCTGGCGAGACTCGTCAGCATACTCCTCAGCAGTTTGGGCTCCATTCCCACAGACCAAAAGGGAAGACAGAGTGCGCAGTACAAAAAATGCTGAAAGATGGCACCAATTGTGGACGGAAGCAGAGGGATTGCTAGGATGCAAATCGATGCATCACAGGGTGTTGGGACAGGACCCAGAATGCCCCACACCCCCCGCACCCTTCCCACAACCCACTGCGCCAGAATGGGAAGAGTGCTCTGTGGGATAGCTGCCCACAATGCACCGCTCCCAATGCTGCTGCAAGTGCCGCAAATGTGGACACACCAGTGCGCTTGCAGCTGTCACTGTGGATAGACTGCAGCACTTTTCCTACTGCGCTCTACGAAGGCTGGTTTAACTCAAAGCGCTCTACATTTGCAAGTGTAGCCATGCCCTAAGAATGATAGTTAGTGGGATCACTTTCTGCATTGCTGAATCGCAGCCACCTAAGAGATGGAAGAGTGCAGCTGTTAAACAGCACACAGCAACACTAAGCAGTGAGAGGAAGTGAAGGGTATTTTGATCATCTTCAGCTGCAGGGGGAATTTTAGATAGGCAGCATGTAATTTTTCCTCCATTGAAATGTAGTCAGGACTCCCGCATTCATCAGCCTGTTATGACAACAAATGGCAAGGTATCTGTAATGACCAAGGGTATTTAGCACCTCTGTGACTGCCTATAGCTGCACTGCTACAGGGGCTTAGTTCCACAGGCCTTTCTGACACGGAGTAGCACTTATTCATCGGAGGGGTCCCATTGACTTCACTATAATGACTGTAAGCGTGCACAACTCGTTGTAAGAGTGGCAAAATTGTGCCCCGAATTTTTATTCTCTCTTTTTCTAATCTCTCTCTATAAAGGTAAATATGGGGCAAGAGGCTGTGTTGGGATCTGCATCAAGCCAGGACTGAGAGCACACTGAGTGCATATTTTATAGTTTTTTCCTGTTCCACTCCTTGCCAATCTGTCTGAGCACTCTGAGGTTCATGAATTTCTGAACACTCTGCAGTTCATGAATTTATCCGCCCAACACCAGCATGACCTAGGGAAGTATCATCACCCAGTTGAGGCAGAAAGATTAAGTGACGTGCCAGAGATCACACAGAAAGTCTGTGGCAGAGCCATGAAGAAAGCCCAAATTTCCTTTCCGACTCCTGTTCATGTGCTTTTAACTTGAAGACCCTTCCCTTTCTCTATCTCTGAGTTGGTGGGGAGGTTGGAATTGGCAGACCAAAATCATGAGATGTTAGCCTAAAAATGAAAGAAATTTTGCACTATAAAATGATCTCACTAGCTTGGGCAGAAATCCTTTGAGCTCTATGAACCAGTAATAGAAAACAGGCCCTTTGCAGGACTAAATTCAGCCCAGACCCAAAATAAGAAGGATGGGTTCAGGTACAAATCCTCCCACACATAGAAAAGTTCAAAGGAGCTTGGATTTAAGATTCTGATGTTGGCCCATCTCTGTTATTTGTTACATATTCAGCACGGCCAATTTTCTCAGCATCGTATAGGGCATAGAGAACTATGCTCCCTGCATAGGGTATGGAATTTTTAGTAGAGGCCCATTACTGCAGATTTCTACTGCTGGAGATCAGGATGAACTCAGGCATAGGCACTGACCCTGTGGGTGCTCTGGGGCTGGAGCACCCACCGAAAAAAAATAGTGGGTGTTCAGTACCCACCAGCCACAGCTGTTTCCAGAAAGCTGTTTGGTGACTCAGGGAGGGCCTTGGGGGAGGGCGGAGACCAGTGAGTGGTAGATGAGTGGGTAGGAGCTTCGGGGAGGGGGCAGAGTAGGGCAGGAAGAGGCGGAGCAAAGGCAGGGACTTAGGGGAAGGGGCAGAAGGGGGGCAGAGCCTCCAGGGGAATGTGGGGGAGCACCCCCATCCCAGGAAAAGTAAAAGTCTGCGCCCATGACCTCAGGCCACTCCTCTTACAGGCCCTAATCCAGCAAAGCACTCAAGCATATATATAATTTTAAGCACATAAGTAAGTTCCATTGATTTCAATGGGACTGTACAGGAGCTCAAATGCTTTGCTGAAAAAAGGTCTCAGAGCAAAATGCAACTGTTTGCACAGGCCAATTCCGAACAAAAAGCACTCTACAATCCCTCCCACTGGATTTCTCCCATGGAAGTACTCCTAAATTGTATGCAGCCTGGAGACACTGGTCTGACAAAGTCAGCAATGATTCTTCTTTCTAACTGTTGTATTTAGCACCCAGGTACTGTGATTATGGGTGCACAACGAATGAGACAGATGGATATTTTGATATCATATACTGTACTAGAAAGTTCTGAAATCAAGTTAATTAAAATCAAAGGGACAATTTCTTAGCTGGTGTAAATTGGCCTAGCTTCATTGATTTCAATTGAGCTACTCTGGTTTGCTCCAACTGAGGATCTGGTCCAAATTGTTTAAATCACTAAGAAAGTCACAAACAAGTTGTCACTTTTATTGTATCTGTAAAAGCAAAACTTACTGTACTGGCAGTCCCCATCTGTAAGACACAAGGAAATTATATGCATGTGATACTTCAGCAAAAATGAACTCTATAGCACTGAGACAAATAACATTGAACATGCAAACATGAACATATTTTTCCCTCGAGAGTATTTGTTTATATAAATTGTACTATTTGCATTCACCCAGGTGAGATTTGTTTTTCGGCTACTAAATAAAGCTAAAATCCGTAGAACAGCCTGGATGTGCATCTCTTAAACTCTATAGCTGCAGCTTCTAAAGTCAAACAAACAAAAGTTTTGTAAGCCTTTATGAGTGGAAAGCAATCCACCAAATAAAGGGTTGGAGGCCCTACGCTAGCTAGGAAAGCCCCGGTTGCCATTAAAACCATTTAAAGATGGACTGATGATGAGGCAGTGATCAGCTGAATATTAGGTCACTCACAGAATCTGAGGACTGCTTTGTAATGATATTTTGCGTTGTTCCCCCCTCTGGGGCCATGCATTAAATCCTCTAATCAACAGCCCCCTCCCACAATGTGAAGAGAGAGATGCAACAGCTTTCTGCCCCAAGTTATCATTTCTATTCACTGGTTTTAGACAAAACAAAAAAAGTTTATTAACTACAAAAGATAGATTTTAAGTGATTATAAGTGATAGCAAACAGATCAAAGCAGATTACCTTAGTAAATAAACAAAACCGCAAATTGAGTTTAACATACTAGATAGGTAGGATATGAATTAGTAAACTCTCACCCTGAGTGATAAACAGGCTGGCAGATTCTTAAGGCACAAGCTGCCTTGGCTTTCCCAGGTTTTTATACACAGGCTAAAAATCCCTGTAGCCTCAGACCATCACTTCCCACAGTTCAGTCCTTGCCCCTCAGGTGTTTCCAGGTGTGTTGTTCTAGGGAGAGTGAGGTGCCATCATGATATCATTGTCCCCCTTTTCTATCTTATTCCCCCTTGCTGAAAAGCTCTTTTGCTGTGACCTGGGCCAAACAGTTCCCATTGTGTAGAGCTATCTCTGAGATGTTTCTATTGTACACAGTTGCTGCGGTAATCCTTGTGTTTTTGTGCATTTCCTTAATAAGCCATTAACATTGCTAGGCCTTTTTACTATTGTACCTGAAAGGCTACTTGTGGGTGTTTCCAACCTCACAACATGTTTCAGTAAAACATACATAGTGTGACAAAGTTCCTCCTCTGCCTTGGTGGGTCCTGTGCTTATTGGCAGATTTGCTCACCTCAGAGGTTCACGGCAGCCCTCAGTTTGGCCACTTTTGTGGCTCAGATCTGCCATTCACTCAGTTAGCTTACCACTGGCCAGCATGGGGGAAAGGATGAAGAACAATCCCCACAGTCTCTGCTGATCCACCTAGTGGGTCAGGGGAACAGGCCAGAGTCCTTCCCCTCTGGTGGAACCCACAGTCCAGGTCAACTCCTCCAGTACCAAGAAGGGAGTTGGGGGTGGGGGGGATGGAGGGATGGAGGGAACCCAGGCCCACCCCTACTCCGGGTTCCAGCCCAGGGCCCTGTGGATTTCAGCTGTCTACAGTGGCTCCTGTAATAGCTGTGTGACAGCTACAACTCCCTGGGCTACTTCCCCATGGCCTCCTCCCTACACTTTCTTTTTTCTCACCACAGGACCTTCCTCGTGATGTCTGGTAATGCTTGTACTTCTCAGTCTTCCAGTAGTATGCCTTCTCACTCTCAGCTTTGTGCTCCTCCTGCTCCCAGCTCCTTGCGCACACACCACAAACTGAAGTGAGCTCCTTTTTAAACCCAGGTGCCCTGATTAGCCTGCCTGACTTAATTGATTCTGGCAGCTTCTTGATTGGCTGCGGGTATTCTAATCAGCCTGTCTCCCTTAATTGTTTCCAGAAAGTTCCTGCTTGTTCTGGAACCTTCCCTGTTACCTTACCCAAGGAAAAGGGACCTACTTAACCTGGGGCTAATATATCTGCCTTCTGTCACTCTCCTGTAGCCATCTGGCCTGACCCTGTCAGCCAAACTTCATAACTTCACATACAATGGTAGCACTTACAATTCAATGAGATATTAATGTCTAGCAGATCAAGACTTTTAGAATGATACCTCACAAGGCATACTTTGTACAAAACATATCCTAATTACACAACAGTGGTGAATATTGGGGTGCCAGGGTGTCACAGTGACTTTATAGATTTTTGGCCCTTTAAAATTCCCCCTCTCAAAGGAAGGTAGTGTTCAGTGTACAGAGGTAAAAAGAAAAGGAGTACTTGTGGCACCTTAGAGACTAACCAATTTATTTGAGCATAAGCTTTCGTGAGCTACAGCTCACTTCATCGGATGCATGGTATAACCAAATAAATTGGTTAGTCTCTAAGGTGCCACAAGTACTCCTTTTCTTTTTGCGAATACAGACTAACACGGCTGTTACTCTGAAACCTGTACAGAGGTAGTATCCCTAAAGCATCATATGCATTTATTATGGAGTCATAGTCATGGTTCCCTAGTTAACATCATTACTAACATTTTATTGTAAGCCATATCCTTTACCCCACTACAAATTATCAAAATATTCCGATTAATATTACTATTCTCAGGGACCTTTCCAGACCAGTGGATTTCTTGTAGGCAATTTGCCAAGACATTTGTGTCAGTAGTGAGAATGTACTTGTATTTCAAAAGTTTACTTCTCCACTTATAACTCAGCTGGTAGGTTTCATGACTTCAAAGTTTACCTGTATGTAGGGCCCGCTCAGTCTATAGGGATCTTCTCATTAGCATCAATGCTAGCTGGACAAAGCCTGTAGTCTCGCCTAAGAACTATTGCGTGGATTGTTTGGTCCAAAAGACAGGGAAGGCAAATGGGATGGGGGAGATCCACAGTAGTAACTTAAAGTTAACAAAGGATTGTTTGTTATATTTTATTTTGTTTAAGCACTGTTATGTGGGAGAATGAAAGCAGATAAGCTCTCATGAGCTATAAAGAGAAATTGTTGATACATTTGGAATTGATTCTTCGCTGACTTGAACCTTGAGTATCCATTGCACTTGTTTAAAGAGGGTGTAAAATGCAACCGTTCTGATTTGTTAGCATTTTACATGCACTGAGCACAGGTGTAAGTGAATCCACAAGGGCCAGGGCAGTGGAGAATCAGGGCCTTTACATTTAGGCATAACAAAATACACCAAATATGTTCATTTCTCCTGCGATTACATTGGCCAAGTCACTTCTTCTCTGCACCTAGGGCCTTGCCTACACAAGACAGTTAAACTGATTTAAATTGGTTTTGAACCTGACTTAGTTAATTCAGGGCACCCCTGTTGTGTGCACGGTTTTATTTTGGATAAAGAGTGACTTACAGTGACTTAGCTTAAATTGATTCCTTAATTATATCTGGCATTCTTAAATTGAAATACAGTGTCCACACATAGGGTGACAACAGTGTAACTAAATCAGTTTCTAAGCTCATTTAGTTAAATCAGCACAGGTTTCTCATGTTGACAAGGCCTTGGTTTCCCCACTTCTGTTCCCACAGCAAGCACAATGTTACCCATTTTAAAAAAATAGTTGGAAATCTTCAGTTGAAAAGCACTATTTAAGCCTCTGATCCAAAATTCATTGAGGTCAATGGGATATTTCCTATTGACATCAGTGGTCTTTGGCTCTGCCCCTGAATGCAGAGGATTATCATTATGTTCTGGTTGTATGATACTTTTAACACCAAAGCACTGCAGTAGAAAGTAAAAGCCTAACTAAGGCTTCAGGCAGCTTTACGTTCTGACAATGCAGTCCCGCACTTTGGGCACCGGGGTAAGAGGGCTGGTCAAGGTGTGGATGTGAGCTCTGCTAAAGCGCTGCTCCTCTTGTTCCCTTGTAGAAATGAAAGAGGTGGCGTTGAGCCCTAGGGACTGCCAAGCACATTTTAAATGATATAATTAGATTCTTCTTTCAGCAAGTTAAATTGCATGTTGCTCATACATAACTATAGTGTACGGTACTTCAGTAAGCCTTGGAAAAATGTTTAGGTCTGGGTTTAAAATGTTGGTTTAATTAAGTCATCAATGTAAACATTTATAAAGGTGATTTTCAAAACGTCAGCCAAATTCAGCATGTTTGTTTCTAGTCAGGCCCACTGCATCTTATATGTGCAAACGTCTCTCCTAGAGAAGACTGGACTAGGATTCAGGAGAACGAGGCTCAATTCTTGGCTTGGCCACTGATCATAGGCAAGTCAAGGAACCTCTGCCTCTGTTTCCTCTCCCCCTCTTTGCCTATCTAGTCTATTTAGATTATAAACTCCTCAGAGCAGACACTGTCTCTTACTCTGTGTTTGGACAACCTTAGCTGGGGTAGCTAGGTACTCCTCTAATTCTAATAATACCAATAAAAGTTTAGACAGGATAATATTAGATGAAAAGACATCTTCATTTCTGAGGGGCAGATTCCTGGCCCTCCCGCCCTTCCTTCCAAGAGTTGTGGAAGGTCTCATTTATGGCAGAAACAGGGTGACAAAGTCAAATCCCAGCAACATCATCTTCCAAGCCCTGCTGCTTAGAGTTCATACACTTCCGTCCATTAGGAAAGTGCCACAATGTGGTTTATAAGAGGTAGCTTACACCACTCTATAGTCTTCACTGTTGGTGTAACCATATGAGATAACTAGTGCAGGATGCAAAATGTTAAGCAATTAGAAATTGGCTAATGCCATTCTTAGAATTTTTTGGCTCTAGTTTCCGTGTTGAGTTCTCTGTACTGTTCAGCTCAAGGCAAGGCCCTGGCCTCCAAATACCCTCCTCTACCCCCCTTCATTCCCTGCCCTGCACACACAAAAAACAAGAAGCAAATATCAACTGTATACATGTGCCATGTGGTTTTTTAAAATGATTGCCGGTGAATATTTCTACAAGGGGCCTCACCTGTTCTAGAGGCTAAGATGAAGGAATCTACCCTACTGTATGTCAGAAATGTTTTCACCTCTGTAGCTGGAGTTACAAGAGACCGATGCCTTTGTATCTAGTAACACAATACTGATACATGTGGGCCAGAATTTTATAGGAAACAAATATAAAATCCACAGTGACACTGACATGTTAGCAAATGATATTTCCTTATTTCCCTTAGGACAACCTTCAAATGCTGATGCATTTACAGGCCCTGTAACTGATGTGATGGCTTGGTAGCCATGTCTTTTGAATACTCCCTTTCTGCAAGGAGGAACTGTTCTAACCTGGCTCAGGAACCTAGTGATCTCATTGTACCTGTGGATCCTGACCTGACAGAAAGTCAATATTGCCTGGTTTCTAACATAACCAGTTTGAAAAGTTAACAGAGTGTAGCTCACTAATGAGTGACCTGTATGTGAGCTTTCCATCTCTCTACAGCATAAACAGCGTACCTGTGTCTTCAGAGTCCAAAATCTACATATGCTATACCGTGAACAGTAAAAAAAAACCCTCAGATTGGTCTGGTTTTAGCTACTGTAGAAGTTGAAACCCCTCTAGAAAAGAAACTTGAGTTGTTTCATTTCTTTCTGTTTAATTTGTTCTGCTTCAGCAAGAAGAACAACATGCAGCAGCAAGTCTAACTGTGAATGGTTTTAGGGAGGGTGACTGTGTGGGTATAATTATGTCACATGATGCACCCAAGGATCGCAAAGCACACCTGTAAGTAGCTTTAGGAGGAAGCAGTACCAAAAATAAAGTAGAAAGAGAGAAACAATTCAGCCTCCTGTTAATAAATGATGATTCTCTCGGTCACCCAATTTGCAGCAATGAGTTGTAGTCTCATATGTACCCATTACCACTGTGCACAGGAGCAGACATGCTGCAATATACACTAACTGGGCCAGATTCTCAGAGGATGTAAATTGGCATCGCGGCATTGCAGTCAACATAGCTCTGTGATTTGTACCAGCTGAAGATCTAGACCATCGTGTTTAAAGATGGTTTCAAATCAAAATTATGGCTCTAAACATCCCCAGCTCCAGATCTGAACTCTGCTGACTGGGCCCATCTAGAATCTATTTACAAAAGGTATTAATAGAACACCAGTTGCCATTGAACCTACACATAGTGAGGTTCATAGAAATCATTTTATAGTTGGTTGTTTTAGGTCTTTGCCTTGGTGCAGGAATTACAAAAAGCACAACAAACCATTGATTCACAACTGGGCCATTTTTCTAAACATTTTCTCAACTGTGCATAAAATATCACATTTTGGCCTTTATTATCTAGCCAATTTAGACCACTCGATACATCACAAAACCATCCAACAGATAGACAGTCAGCGTGGCCTAGTTTCACTCATATGCCTGGGAACTATCCAAATCAGGTTTCCCACGAGTTAACACACCTTACTGCCTTCCAGTCACTGTGACAGCTATATCTATGTTGACAGAAAAATCCACATGTCACCCCGGAACAGCTTTGTTAGTTCACATGGCACAAGTAATGACCAGAGGATTATTAATGCAGTTTGTCATGTTTATGTTCTTGCTTGTGACTACTTAAATCAGAGCCTTCCTTGTACGTGGCTATTGGTTTTAATTTTTTTAAAAGCACAGAGAGAACCAAGAGAATTTAGTGCTCATAAGAGAACGCTGGATTGACGATCCATGGTTGTCTCTTTGTCTGAAAAGCAGCAGCAGCTCCACAAGTGGCAGATGCTGGTCACGTAGGCGCTCGGATACCACAGTGCTGGGTGTGGCATAAGAACCTAAAGAGAATAAATAGCACAAGAACACCACAGTCAAGTACAGGTAACAGCTGTACAAGCGTGTGCCCTGAAAATATGCCTCAACCCTGACCAAGAGGGATCATTTCTACCAGGGACGGTCTTAATCTGGCTAAGATCAGCAAGAATGGTGTCAGCTGTGCTGCTGTTTGGCTATGTGGACACCTCTGCACTGGAAGCTGAACGACGTTCACCAGTTCATTTCACATAAAGCTCTGAAAACGTTAGATGTGGCATTGCTGGTTGTGGATGGGCTCCAGAAACAGCCCAGAGGCAAGACTCCATATTCCATTTTATTACTCCCCTGAATTATCCCGTCCTGTTTTTAGTGGATGAACATCAGCACTTACGTTTTAACAGAAAGCATATTGCATGAAATGACTCACCAGCTTCATATACAGATAAATATAGGAGCTTTCTCCTTTCAGTGGGGATCATACTTGACTTTAAACTATAATCCCTGACCAGCCATAACCTACCATGGTCACCTAGACACAAGCAATCAGTTAAAGAAACCATAATGCAGATCTGTCAGTGCTGTGACACTGCTGAGTTTGCATGGAGAAAATAAACAGCACAAATAATCACTTGGGGACCATAACCTGCAGTCCTTATTCAGGCAAAACTTCCATTGACATCAGTGGGACTAGAGCAGTAGGACTGCTCACCGAAAGGTTTCAGGATTGGGCTTTCATCCCAGATGTTTGTGTGACAGTGGCAGGCCAGGCACCAATGTCTCAGCCAGATACTGACAGATACATAACTGGAAGCTGTCTGGCTCACTTGCAGGTTAACACTCATAAAATAGGTAGTAGAATGATAAAGTGGTTAGTGTTTAGACTCTATTGAATGTCTGTGAGTTGCTCCATGCACTAACCTTACTTGTCATATCTGTATTCCAGATATTTAACTGGTTAAAAGATAGGAAACAAAGGGTAGGAATAAATGGTCAGTTTTCAGAATGGAGAGAAGTAAATAGTGATGTCCACCAGGGTCTGTACTGGGACCAGTACTGTTCAACATATTCATAAATGATCTGGAAAAAGGGGTAAACAGAGAGGTGGCAAAATTTGCGGATGATACAGAACTACTCAAGATAGTTAAGTCCCAAGCAGACGGTGAAGAGCTTCAAAAGGATCTCACAAAACTGGGTGACTGGGCAACAAAATGGCAGATGAAATTCAGTGTTGATAAATGCAGAGTAAGGCACACTGGAAAACATAATCCCAACAGTACATGTAAAATGATGGGGTCTAAATCAGCAGTTACCACTCAAGTAAGAGATCTTGGAGTCACTGTAGATAGATCTCTGAAAGCATCCACTCAATGTGTAGCGGCAGTCAAAAAAGCTAACAGAATGTTGGGAATCATGAAGAAAGAGATAGATAATAAGACAGAAAATATCATATTGCCTTTATATAAATCCATGGTACACTCAAATCTTGAATACTGCATACAGGTGTGGTTGCCCAATCTCAAAAAAGTTATATTAGAATTGGAAAAGATTCAGAAAAGGGCAACAAAAATTATTAGGGATATGGAACAGCTTCCATATGAGGAGAGATTAATAAGACTGGGACTTTTCTGCTTGGAAAAGAGACGACTAAGGGGGGATATGATAGAAGTCTGTAAAATCATGATTGGTGTGTCGAAAGTAAATAAGAAAGTGTTATTTACTCCTTCTCATAACACAAGAACTAGGGGTCACCAAATGAAATTAATAGGCAGCAGGTTTAAAACAAACAAAAGGAAATATTTTTTTCACACAACGCACAGTCAACATGTGGAACTCCTTGCCAGAGGATGTTGTAAAGGCCAAGACTATAACAGGGTTCAAAAAAAGAACTAGATAAATTCATGGAGGATAGGTCCATCAGTGGCTATTAGCGAGGATAGGCAGGGATGGTGTCCCTAACCTCTGTTTGCCAGAAGCTGGGAATGGGCGAGAGGGGATGGATCACTTGATGATCATCTGTTCTATTCATTCCCTCTGGGGCACCTGGCATTGGCCACTGTCAGAAGACAGGATACTGGGCCAAACAGACCTTTGGTTTGACCCAGTATGGCCGTTCTTATGTTCATACTGTCATGTAATATTTGAGCAATTGTATTGTGAATCTCTGTGACTGTATGAGTTGCCATACAGGAAAGGGACATTAATTAGTATGAAGAGCTGCCCTTCTACAGAAATGGTTATGCCCCTTCCGAAAGAGGAGACCCGTCGATAGGCTATGGGGGGATCTTACAGCTGGAAACTCCCTGCATCTGGACTGAGGAATCACAAACACAAGGACTAAAGACTCTGAGGGTATGTCTAGAGTGCAGTTAGACACCCACAGCTCACCCATGCCAGCTGACTTGGCTCCCATAGCTCAGGCTAAGGGGTTGTTAATTGCGGTGTAGATGTTCGGGCTCAGGTTGCAGCCTGAGCTCTGGGACTCTCCCACCTCGCAGGGTCCTAAAACCTGGCCTCAACCCAGGCCCAAACATCTACACCGCAATTAAACAGCCCCTTAGCCAGAGCTCTGTGAGCCCAAGTTACCTGGCATAGGCCAGCCATAGGTTTTCAATGACAGTGTAGACATACCCTTATTGTTGTTCTAATGGACTCCTTCCATCATCTGAGTTAGCAGTTCAGAACACATGGCTGGAGGGAGATAAAAACCCCAAACCAAAGGAACTAAGGATCACTATGCTGCTTGGACTCTGGGGGGGACAATCTGTTTCTAGGCATAAGCAAGAGATCTTCAGCTGTTTAGCCTGGTTTAGCCCTATAGGACAAATAGAGCTTGCGGATTGTAGAAGCTTATATAACCTTTTGAAACCTAGGCCTGTAACTCATTTGTGTGTCTATGTTTGCTTGTTTTAACCTTGTAAATAACTCTTTACTTTCTTTTTCCTATTTAATAAATCATCATACAGTTTGCTATAGGATTGGCTACAAGGGTTGTCTTTGGGGTGAGACCTTAAGTGTAATTGACTGGGGGTAAGTGACTGGTCCTTTGGGATTAGAAGTAACCTGAATACTGCTGTGATTCCTGGTGTAAGAGGCCATCTATCACAGAGATACACTCACCTGGCTGGCAAGACAGACCTGAGTACCCCCGGGGACTCTCTGTGTCTCTGTGTTAAGGCTATTAATGCACCTGAAGAGTTTGCACTTCGTGCAATTGGTTGATGAAATCTAAATTTAGAATTTGCAACCAATTTGGGGTTTGTGCCCTGGTTCTTAACAGTCTGCCCTGAGGTTGGTACTCATGCTTTTGTGTCACCATTCAGTGTGTACTGAACAACATCTGTAGAAACAGTGCTTGCCCTGCAACTGTTTGTACCACTGTGAAAAATGCCCGTGACTGTGCAGCGCCAGTTCCTAACAGAGGACAGCTCTGACTAAAATCATCAGAATGCCGAGCTAACCATACTGTAGATTACATTTGCGTATGTGTATTGGGCTGAAATCCATTCAGTGGCACCCAGATTTTAATGAGAATAAAATGTTTGTCGGAAAGACAGGTTAGACTCGCTTTGTTATTTACAAGTTGAGAGAATACTGTCAATCCCCATGGAGAGATGTTGACGTGCCCTGACTCGTTACACCAGGTTCCTCCCTGGTGAGGCACTGTGTGTGCAGAAAGGAGTGGAGTGGTACACATTTCACCCCCCCAGTACAACTGGAAAATTCACCCACAGGCTAATATTAGTGAAAAAATTAGAGGGCCTGGAGCCATTCCCATCAAAGGCAGTGGGAGTGTTGCCATTAGCTTTAATGGGAACAGGGTTTATTTTTTATTCCACGGTTCTCATCAACAGTGTCTGAGCATTTCACAGACATAAATGGATTTATAATAGAACCCCAGAGTTACGAACACGTCAGGAATGGAGGCTGTTCATAACTCTGAACAAAATGTTAGGGTTGTGCTTTCAAATGTTTACAACTGAACATTGACTTAATACAGCTTTGAGACTTTACTATGGAGGAGAAAACTGCTGCTTTTAACCATCTTGATTCAAATGAAACAAGCACAGAAACTGTTTCCTTACCTTGTCAAATCTTTTTAAACTTTCCCTTTATTTTTTTTAATAGTTTATGTTTAACACAGTACTGTAGTGTATTTGCTTTTTTGTTTTTTGACTCTGCTGCGGCCTGATTGTGTACTACCAGTTCCAAGTGAGGTGTGTGGTTGACCTGTCAGTTCATAACTCCGGTGTTCAGAACTCTGAGGTTCTACTGTAGCTTCTCAACACCCTAGTAAGACGGATTGTACTATTGTATTATCATCTGCCTTTGCAGATGAGGAACTGAGACATAGGAATGTTATCTACATAAGGCCCTGAGATCGATCCACCAGCGGGCGATTTAGCAAGTCTAGTAAAGACCCACCAAATCAACCGCAGGTCGCTCTCCAGTTGACCCCTGTACTCTACCCCCGATGAGAAGAGTATGGTAAGTGGACGGGAGAAAATCTCCCGTCCACCCCCTGTGGTGTAGACCCCGCAGTAACTTGACCTAAAGTACGTCGACTCCAGCTACGTTATTCACGTAACTGGAGTTGTGTAGCGTAGGTCGACTTACCGCAGTACTGTAGACATAGCCTTTGACCCAGGGCTGTGCCAAATTTTCAGGTGCCCTGCTGCATATGCCTAAGGATGGCCCTGACTGAACAACATCTGGGGGGAGGGATAGCTCAGTGGTTTGAGCATTGGCCTGCTAAACCCAGGGTTGTGAGTTCAATCCTTGAGGGGGCCATTTAGGGATGGGGATTGGGGATCCCCAATTGGGGATTGGTCCTGCTTTGAGCAGGGGGTTGGACTAGATGACCTCTGAGGTCCCTTCCAACCCTGATATTCTATGATTCTATGACTGGATGACACTAAATGGCCTGTGATATATAGAAAATCAGATTAGATGATCCAGTGGTCTCTTCTGACCTTAAACTCTAGCTAAAGTTAAAGTTGCCCTGCACCTGTGAAAACAAGGCCCTGTAATTCTGTGGAAGAAGTTTTTGAATGCACATTTCCTGATTGCTAATCCAGTATCTTCCTCACAAAATCATTCGTCCCATGCCGGATTAGAATGAACATGTATTTTACATTTTATCCAAAAGTTCCTTTTATATACATGAACTGCAGCTATATCTGTCATTTATTGCATCCATTAAAATCAATGACTGATTTTTTAAAATCTTCTTACCACCTACCTGCTATTTTTCAAGCCCCATCATCATGTTTGAGTTCTGTTGCTCTGAACCAAATTCCAGACTGTTGAAAATACGCTGTTGTACTGTGAAAAGGCACACTGCCTAACATGAAAAACCCACACATGTCAGATATTCCAAGCTGGTTTTGAGTAGATCGGTATTTATACATTCATGGCTCTCACAAGCCCAAAAAGCAAAAAGGAAAGAATGTTTTTGCCAGCTTTGAAATATTCCAGAAGGAGAATTGTTTCCTTCAATAATGGACATTGCAAAGGGACAGCACATTCCCTTCAGTCTTGTCTGCACTAGGAAAATTACTATCCCGTGCACACCAATAGTGAAAGCTCTAATGGCTAGACAGCATGAAGATGAAAATGTCAGTATAACTTTCACTGCTGATTGTTAGCAGAATCAAGTTAATGGACTTCATCACTGTTGGTTGCAGGGGTACAGTGTAGCAGGTGTCTGCTTTCAAGGTTTGCTGTATTGGGGAAATAGGGAATCCAAACCCATCACCACCATATTTAAAGGCCTCAGCTGCCTCCTGTCAAATAGAAACCAACTCTCTTGTCTTTTGGGGTACCATAAGTGCCTAATATTCCCTATTAGGCTGTCTAAACCACTAACATTCACTAAATGACAGTGCAATTGTGCATCTGCAATACAAATATTTCAGCACACTGAAAATTTGGGGGCAGATCAAATTAATAAACAAGAGATACGTCACTGGATTAGTGCATGCTGCACTGGATAGGAAGGGAATAAGAAACATGGGATTTGAGGGGTAATAGTACATAAATCTGGCATCCCCAATGCATAATTTGGTCTAATGTGCTGCGCTGGAAACCCGACCTTCCCTATAGCAAATGTCTCTCCAAGGATTTCCTAATATTTTACAGCCATTAGTGAATTAAGGACCACAAAATCCCTGTGAGGTGGATAAATAGCATTACTCCATTTTCCAGATAAGGAAAGCTTAAATGACTTTGCTTTCATCACACAGGAAGTCTGTGGTAGAGAGGGGAATCAAACACAGATGTGCTAACTTCCTGTCCTGGGCCTTAACCACAAGACCACCCTCCCCAACGTACTCTAGTAAGTTAGCAGGCTCTGATTTATTCTTAAGCATGAGGGTCCTCCATCTCCTCACAAACAGGACTAGTGCTGCATTCAAGAAGCCACTTTTGCAGTCCTTTGCTGAAACAAGGTCACCTACCTCAAATTCAAGTTTATTATCCCAGTGAAACTGTTATAGTTAAGCATCTGGAGGCAATTTCCTAAGCATCTGCATTTTTTCAAAAAGAAGCCAGGGTGGGACAAAAGGGCAGATCCATTTACCACCTTAGAAAAGCTGGCACACTGGGACCTTGCATGAATTGCCCAGGCTGAGTAAAGTTGTCGTTTGCTGGGTATCCAGGAAGATCTGCTAGGCAAAGTGAAGCGTACAAAACTACTCTCTGTTAATATTGTCGGTTTTCCCTTAATTAAATAAAACACCCGTGGTTTTCCAAAAATTCCAGAATCATTTAATCTTCTTTAAAAAACTACACTAGCATAAAAAGTATTTTTAACATAATTCATTAAAGAACCTGGAGGTTTCTACTTTGTCAGGGAGTGACACAGAGTAGGATTCAAGGAAACTCTCACACTGAGCTTCAGCCTACAGAAAGAGTGAGAGACCTAGAAGGCTGCTTTCAGATAAACAACCATGAGTTGTTGTTATTGTTGTTTTTCAAGGGTTGAATTGTTCTAATGTCTTTGTTTCTTTTTTTGGCTGGTGCTGTACCAGATTTTTAAACTAAGGATGTTCTGGATGTAATGGTTTAAGTGCAGTGATCGGGAGCTAAAGCCTCTCTGGGCATTTGGGTAAACAAAGAGCTAACTGGATGTCACAAATAGGAAACACAGAAGATGCATATGATAGGGTGTACCTCAGGGGTGGGCAAACTTTTTTTGGGGCTGTGCCTCCCCAAACAGCCAGGTATGGCCGGGCCCCCAACCCCTATCCGACCCCCACCCCCCGCTTCTCGCTCCCTGACGGCCCCCCTGGGACTCTTACCCATCCAACGCCCCCCCATTCCCTGTCCCCTGATGGCCCCCCAGTCTGCCTGCCCCATCCACCACCCCCTGCTCCCTGAACACCCCTGGACCTTCCGCCCCTGACTATCCCCCACTGCCCCATCCAACCCCTCCTCTCATTCCTGACTACCCCCCCAGGACCCCTGCCCCATCCAACCACACCTTCTCCCTGTCCCCTGACCGCCCCAGGAACCCCTGCCCCTGACTGCCTCCCGCCGCCCCATCCAACCCCCACTCCCCTTCCTGACTGCCCCTCACAACCCCTGCCCCCATTCAACTCCCCTGTTCCCCACCCTCTGACTACCTCGACCCCTATCCACACCCCCACCCCTTGATCACCCCCTCGAATTCCCCTGCCCTCTATCCAGACCCCATGCCCCCTTACCGTGCAGCACAGAGCACCTGGTCAGGCCGGGCTCTGCAGCTGCACTGCCCCGGGAGCTTGCAGCCCCGCTACCCAGAGTATTGCGCTGGCAGCGAAGTGAGCTGAGGCTGTGGGGGTGGAGGAACAGCGCGGGAGGGGCTGGGGGCTAGCCTCGCGGGCCAGGAGCTCAGGGGCCAGGCAGGAGGGTCCCGTGGGCCGGATGTGGCCCGCGGGCCGTAGTTTGTCCTCTGGTGTACCTGGTCCTTCAAGGCCCACTGCGGGAGGGTCCACGGTCTTACCACACCCCACCCCAGGAAAGGAGCAGTGAAGGTAAATCTATCTAGAGAGGATGCATAGAGGCAGCCAATCAGAGCCCAGCAGGTTCAGATAAAAGGAGCTGCCGAGCTTGAGCAAGTTAGTTCCTGGTGGGGAGCACAGGTGTAAAGAAGGGTGCTCTGCTCTGCTCAGCTCATAGGAGCTCAAGAGAGAACCAAAGGATGGTGTTTGGTGACACTGGCATTCAGTGAGAAGGAAGAAGATTTGAGAACCTCAGCCCTGAGATCAGAATGAAGAGAAAGGGGCTACATGGGACAAGGCCTGGGGAATAGCAGCAGCAAACATGGCTGCTGTTTACAGAGTCCCTGGATGGACCTGGGTTCCCCACCAGCCACTAGCAAAGTGGCCTATCCAAGCAGGGGATAAGTCTTGTTTAGAAGCCCAAGCAAAGGGTGAGATTTAAAGGGCTCTGAGATGGGGCTGAAGACCCTAGAGAGGGCAGATAGCTTTGTTGGACTTTTGTTACCCAGGAAGGGGTTCATCCATTTTTAATTGTGTGACTTGGCCGGAGGGCTGAGCCACTGATACTATTGTCAATAATAACAATAAGGTTCACAAAGTCACTGGGCATTTTGCTTGAAATTCTACAAAATATCTGTAGTTGGGATAAGTCTGCTAAAAAGTTTTCATGGTTTCCAGGGGGATAAATGCCTTTTAAGAAGTATATGCAAATGTGCATCATCAATTTGAAAAGGCCACCAGGAAAAAAAAAATGGCATCAGCAGAGCCTTACACATCCACAAAGGAGCCTTCAGTCTAGTTTTCCTGGAGGATGATCCGTTGTTTCTAATTAAAATAAAATGATCATGAAGAAAAAACACATGTTCATTCATCCCATTTACAGTGGAGAGGTGAAGATATTGAGGGCTATTAGAGTTGATTTATATGCTTTACAAGCATTGTCCCAATTTTATCAGTGGTTCCAACCTGGATACCCAATGTTTGTGTAGTTGAGATCCCACTGTGTTTTCAAAGAAGCATGTGTATGAACCTAATGCTAAAAGATGCTGTAGTCACAACCTTGGCCACTGCAGTCTAACTGATTTACAGTGAAGGTATAGCACAAGCAGCCACAGTACAAGTTTCCTCAAAGTGCTCTGTCAATGCATCTGAATCCTGACCAGGATGGTTCACGTTGGGTAACAGGACACCAACAGGCCAGAGCATGGCTGAGCTTTATAGAGGGGATGGAATGATCCTCTCTGATATAGGTGCTGATTTGTTCCTGGATGATCTCTGTATGGAGTTGGCTGAACTCCAAGGTAGCCCATGCAGGATGGGGGAGGCACCCAAGATGAGGCTGGTGCCCCCTTGTGGCACATGCTCAGTGCAGGAAATCTCTGATTTAGGCTCCAGATCCAAAAAAGGTAACATAGTGGGCATCCTGAGGGCATCTCCTTACAAGATGGGGGAAACAGGTCTAACCCCCGGGGGCAAATGCGAACCAGTGGCCAGGACACTTCACCACGGGGTGGTGGGGACCGCTTCTGCCAATGTGCTTTACAGCAGTACTGGTGGGGAGTTGATGTCCCCTCTGACTTCAACCCCTGAAAAGGAGAGGGATGCTAATGGATGGTTGGAGGTGCCCAGAGAACATCCTAGTGTAGGGGGAGCACCCAAAGACCTGGCAAAGAATCAGTGGGGGTACAATGAATTTGGGTGTTGGTTCATGCAGGGCCATAACCAGGGTAGGGCAAGCAGGGCAACCACTCAGGGCACAAAGCTGTGGGGGTGAGGGATGACTTGGGAGGGCATGCAGGTCATGTTTTCCCCTCTGTACGGGGAGACTTTGGCAAATCAGTAAAGTGCCTGAAACCACTATGACTTATTGCTAAAAGCAGCCAATTCAGCAGGCTGTAAATTGGCCATTCAACAGTCTCAGTTTAACCAAGGCAGGAGGGGAGGGAGGGGTTGGGTGCCACAGAGAGGGCAACTTGATACATGCATCTTAGAAGAGCAGGATGTGCCCCAGGAATGTCTACTGGGGCCTCAAGGCTGCAAACTCTGGAAAAACCCACACCTGGTTAATTGATAATCAGAAGGAACCTCTCGCTTGACCATTGAAACTGCTTACTTAACAAGTTTGCTTTAAGGGACATGTCATTCTATTACTAAATGTATAAATAAGGGGGAAAAGTTTGAGGCAGTGGGACTCTTCAGGACTGGACTCTCCCTCTGGATGCATCTTGTGTTCCCCATCAGCAGACGGGTTGCCGCTGTGCCACTTGAGAGCCACACTCAGCTTTGGTAATTATCAAGGGTTGGGGGTGTTTTACTAACCTGTTGCGGAGGTGTGTATAAGTGCTTAAGACTAAGTAAAGTTTAGCTTTAAGTGCAAGCACTCTTGTATTGTCCTGTTTGTGCCAGCCATCTATCGGTTGGACAGCCGTGTCTCCCCTGATTTATTTCCTGACACCACCTCCCACAGAGGAAAAGTTACCAAGAGCTTTGGGTTGAAAGAACCCCAGATAACACCTCCTCCCAATTTCTGCCTTCCATTTAGCACAGAGATTTTCAAACTGTGGGGTGTACACAAACTGTGGAGCCCGGCTGCCATGCGAGGCTTCCTGAGGCATTCACTCGCCACTGCCCTGCACTCCTGGCTCTGCTGAGTGCTCAGCTGTGCGGATATAGGCTGGCTTGGGAAACAGGGCCTGGAGGGGTGCCGGGCAGCCAGCCACAGACCTGAGCCCGCAGCACGGAGAGCCAGGGGCCTGAGCAGGCCAGGCTCCTCCACCACCTTCCGATCTCCCAGCTCCTGGCAGGAGACGATGGTTTTCCAACTGTGCGAAATGGAAGGCAGAAATCTGGGGGGGGGAGGAGACGTAACCCCATGTGGCCCCCCCCATGTCTCCTCTAGAGGACGTAAATATGCTTGCTCGCTCCAGGCGCTAAAATGCCTAGTTATGGCTATGGGTTCATGTTTGCCAAACGCCATTACCATCCTCATTTGGATTTCTCCAAAGCTTCCCGTCGTCTCAAGGCATGTAGCCATGTGCTGAGCCTTCCAGTATAGCTCTGACAGACGCAGAAACATTAGTAACATTGCGCGTTACAAGAACTCCCCCCCCCCCACACGCTGCACACTCATATCCTGGATCAGGACAGCATACAAAGGGTTAACTGCGCTCTTCCGCAGCATTCATGGGCCATGCGCATGTTAGCTTTCTATACGTTCCCTGCTCGCTGCACTCGATTGGAGCACACTGTGTAGAGTAAACATCAGTGCAGTGGAGCAAAGATCCGGCCAAGCTGCCTGATTTGATACTGCAGTTGAATTAGCATTAACAGCAGCTCTGCCTCCCACAGTGGGCACAGAAGATTCCCGCCCCCTGTCCCCGCCTACAGTGAGCTGAACAAAATAATGGAGCGCAAGACATTTAGCAAGGGTAAAAGTCATTACAAAGCCACGCCATCAGGAGATCACTGTGACTGACTGTGTCTCTGTCCCTGCCATAAAGATTACTCCTGAGTATGTGGTTCATTCACTATTACTGTCGCCATGGGAACAATGTGGCAATCTATGGGAATCTGGAATATTTCATATTTCCATCAGGTTTTCTATAGAAATAAAAATGTGTGATACTTCAGTGTCTGCAGCCAGCTTGACCACTAGGATCACACAAGGTGAGTGCTCAGCTGGGAATGAACGCAAAACCCCTCACACTTTATCTGAAAATAGAAATGCCTAAGCGGTGCTGAGAACAAACTAGAGAAGAGCTGGGGAAGCTCACGAAAGCTCATGCTCAAATAAATTGGTTAGTCTCTAAGGTGCCACAAGTACTCCTTTTCTTTCTGGGGAAGAAAGAAATCAAAACCTTCAGTGCCCAAAGTTGGGAGAGGCTGCTCAGCTGCTCAGCCCCCCCGCCGGGAACGGCGAGCTGCAGAGGGCCCCACCAGTGTCAGAATGTCTCGCGGCCTGCAATCAGATTACCCTGATGGGCCGCAGGTTGCTCACCACTGGTGTAGAGGGTACATTAAGTTGACCAAATCAGTGGTGTCTGCCACCCACCTATTTATGCAGACCAATGATCTGATCTGGTATGGCAAATCCTACATTCTGTGCTCTGGATGTTGTAAGCTTAGCCCTACTAGTCGGGACAGAACACCACATCCAGGATGTGTGTGGGTTACAAGAGCACGTGGTACCTTGGCTCCCATTTCAGTGAGGTCTGGGGTGGGGGTTTTTTTAATTAAACAAATTCTATTTAACTGTGCTTTTCTCCAACCAACAACACCAGGGAGGTGTGAGCTGTGCTCGCATTAATAACCCTATTGACTGGAGTGAGATCACTCATATGCATAAGGCCCTAAAGTTAGTAAAACAGAAACATTAGTAAATTAAATAATTCAAATTAATATTTTAGTTGTTTCTTCTTATGATTTTCATTTCTTCACTTCATTATCTCTATAGAAGGAGAACCAGAAAGACCTTTAATGTCTTTTCTACTTGTATGGCAATTAATGTATAAGGCTGTTTTGCCATAGACAGGGTTTAGTTTAGCTTCTACTACCCAAACAGCCTTCTGCACCTCACATTGATGCCTGTGTCTGTAAAGCCTTCTGAGAAATTTAACCTGTTACCACTATGTGGTCAACCAAGCTCATGTACAGTGTCACCTTATGAAAGTGCTCCCCAGGGTGGACACACAGGTCACTCCTTGGATTACCTTTGATTTGAGCAAGACTGCTCACGGCGTCAGTCTCCACCACGTCAATGGGAGTGGACAGAGATTGCTGGCACAATAGCCGCAGGGGCGCGAATAGTTCTCCCTTCTATGGGGCACCGGTCACTGCTGAGGTAACCTCTCATCGCGTTCTGTACGCAGGGGTCAAGCTGGCTGCAAGCGTCTTGCCTGCACCGGTAGCACTGCGTACACTTTGGAACTCTGTCGCCTGCTGTTTTCACAGTAACAGTTTCTTCTGTGGTCACAGCTGTGACCACTTCTTCCCTTGGCAGAATGTCACCAGCAAAGAGATCATTACACAAGCATGCTGCCTGTTCGTGTCCTCCCTGCTCCGTCATTGCAGCTCTCCCACTAAGTACATTTGACCTCTGGGGAAGCCTAACAATTTAGCTTCTAAACTGGAGGGCTGTCAACAAATCCACAGGCCAACTTCTTCTCAATCCTTTTTCGCAATTCACCAGACTCCTGAAGGAGGAGGCGATAACAGGGCAATTATTTAAGATATGTATCTCACGCCCTGTCTACACGGGCAAGTTTCTGCGCAGTAAAGCAGGTTTCTGCGCTGCGATTCCCGAGCTGCACACGCGGCCACGCCGCTTAGTGAGCACAAACTGCACAGTTGCAGTGCTGTAAAAAAGCCACCCCGACGAGAGGCGTAGAGCTTTCTGCACCGGGGCTACAGAGCCGCGGTGTCAGTGTAGACACCCTGGTCGATTATAGCACGGCGATTGGCCTCCGGGAGGTGTCCCAGTGTGATAAATGAAGGGAGGAGGGGTAGCTCCCTTTTATGGACACCCAGCTAGCCAATTAGCTATAAAATCCCTCTTAGTAGCTATTCTCTACTTGCTTTACCTGTAAAGGGTTAAAAGTCTCACTGCTATGCATAGGTAAAAAGGAAGGGAGTCTGCACCTGACCAAAAGAGCCTATGGGAAGGCTAGAACTTTTTAAAATTGAGGAAAAAAACTTCCCCTTTGTCTGTCTGTTGTGGTTCTCCCAGAGAGAAGGGACAGATCAGTTACGTTGTAAGAAGTTTGGGCCAAGTATGAAAACCCATCAGCATCATACCTAGAAACTACTCATTTAAAACCCCAGGTATGTAAGTAGATCTGGAAATGTCTAGGAAGATGCGATTAGGTTTATCTCTTTTATTTCCTTATGGCTTGTGGATTCCTCCTTGCGAACTCCAGGTGTTTTTGTTCTGCTTGTAACCTTTAAGCTGGACCTCAAGAAAGCTATTCTTGATGCTTAATCCTTGTAGTTGTTGTTTTTTAAAATCTAGCAAATGCCTAAGTTCCCAGATATATTTTCTTTCTTTTTTTTTAATTCATAAAATTTACCTTTTTTAAGAACAGGATTGGATTTTTGTGTCCTAAGAGGTTTGTGCATATGTTGTTTAATTAGCTGGTGGCGACAGCTGATTTCTTTTTTTTTTTCTCAGCTCTTCCCCAGAGGGGGGATGAAAGGGCTCGAGGGTACCCCAAAGGAAGTACCCCAAGTGCACCTTCCTGGGTTTTCAAGGGGGTTCTGTACTAGGGTAGTGGCAGCATCTATCCATCCAAGGTCAGAGAGAAGCTGTAACCTTGGGAGTTTAATACAAGCCTGGAGTGGCCAGTATTAATATTTAGCATCCTTGTGGGCTCCCACCTTCTGCACTCGAAATGCCAGAGTGGGGTATCAGCCTTGACACCCACAATGCCTGTTCTCACCTCTCTGGTCATTGGTTTGAACTCTACCATCCTGCCCTCAGATGACCAACTGTCATCCCCACCCCGTAAATGCCTTTAGAATTTTGAAAGTCCCCTTCCTGTTTGCTCTGTGATGCGTGCAGTGGTCTCAGAGCATCTTTCCAGGTGACCATGCCTGCTCCACGCACCAGGCAATCCCCTGCTTGGAGCAATGCCGAGCATTTGGGGAGAGGAGACTGTCCAGTCCCAGCTGCGCTCCAGCCATAGGAATTATGATACCTATGGACAGATTTCACGATGCATGACAGAAAGGGGCCATGACCGGGACACATTGCAGGGCCAAAGTGAAGGAGCGAAGAGCTGGACATGATACTCGGCAGTGACCCTACCTCCACTGCAGAGGCCACTGTGGATACCTCAGTGGCTCATGTGCCAGTCGAGAGTGGACCAAGCCAGGAGGAGGAAATCTTGGATGAGGAGGGGGAGGGGAAGGGGGACCCAGAGGCAGAGGACGACTCGGAGGTCAGAGACACGTGCAGCCAGGAGCTCTTTTCTACCCTGGAGGAGACTGGCCAGTTACAGCTGTTGGATGCTGGTGAAGTGCAAACAGGAAAGGCTTTGATTTTGGGAATCACTGAAGTGAGTTGTTGGGGGCAGGAAGGTTGCAGAAAGCAGGCTTGTCTCCCACCATACACCTTGTCTCAGCAGCGGAACAAGCTGTTGATTGACTCCCTCACTTCACAGGAATCTCCCTCAGAGATCTCCAGGAAACTCTCATGGAAATACTGGGCAATCCGCTGCTGCAGGTTCTTTGGCAGAGCTGCTTTGTTTCTTGCCCCATTAACGGTAACTTTCCCATGCCAATGTGCCGTCGCAGGGGGGGAGACGCACCCTTGCTACACAAAGGCGAGCCTCATAGGGGCCAGGGCAGAAGCCACAGTCTTGGAGAAGACCCTACCTTGATTCCCTGCTCACCCTCAGCAGCGAGATCTTCCATAATGATCACATCCTGTGGAAAGTTTGGGGACAGGAATGATTATCAGCCCCCCCGCTACAGTGCTGGCTCTCCCCAAGTGCCTAAGAGCCACGTGCCCAGTGTACAGCAGGGTCTGGGAACAGTGATTTACCTTGCCCCTGTGACTACTCACCATTTTGGGGGTCTCGTGGCTTATGTGTGCTTGTCTGGAGTCAGCCAGCTAGTGACAGGCGTGTGAGTACTGGCTGTGTTTTAAATCACTGAATCAGTGTTGTGTGTGCTGCAAATAATACTGCTTCTGTAAAATGTTGCATTTAAACTTCACAGAGATGACCTTCGGAGCCCAGCCTCCCCTTTGTTATCGGCGGCTGAACGGCTGCACAGAATTAGAAAGCGGCCAAGAAGAACTAAGGAGGGCTTTCTGCATGATGCACTCTGAGGCTGAGAAACAGAAACTGAAGGAGTGGTGGGACAGCGAGAAGAGGGACTGAAAGGAGAACATGGCACGCCAGAATGAAGCCACGGAGCGGCTCTTAAAGGTTATGGAGCACCAAGCAGACACGCTCCAGGCAATACTAGCACTGCAAACCGAGCAGCTCTGTGCCCGCCCTCCCCTGCAGCTGCTGTCGCAAAACTCTTTTCCCATGCTCCCCCCAGACACCACCAACACCCTCTGATCAACCTCCTGGCTCCAGTCTGTACCCCCTGCATTCCATTCCTCCCCCATCACAGTCCAGCCCTGCGGACTCCCACCACCCACTGCACTCAACACCCGTCCCTCTGCACTTTGGCCCTGCTGAAGTACAGTACCTGCTGCATTTTACTCCAAGGGCGAAGGTTGGATATGATCCCTGGACATACACAAATCTTTAGCCGTCCCGGGACCCCACCTGCTCCTAGGACCTTCCCTTCCCCCATCCCCCTCACTGATGATGTTTTCTTTTTGTTTAACTCACTCCTCCGGTTGTTGTTTTTTAATAAAAGAATTGTGTTGGCTTGAAAGCAATCTTTATTCTATTAATTGAAAGCCAACAGAGCCCTGCAAAGCAACAGACAATTATGTTAAACCTTCATAGTGCATTGTCTGCACCAATCACAATCACCTCCTAGCATTACAAGCACTGCACTCCCGAGCATAGCAACCAATATTAGTGGCTGTCAGCTTCAAATTGCTGCCTCAAGGCATCCCTGATCCTTATGGCCCCACACTGCGCCCCTCTAATAGCCCTGGTCTCTGGCTGTTCAAACTCAGCCTCCAGGCTCTGAGCCTCTGCTATCCAGCCCAGAGTGAAGCTTTCACCCTTCCCTTCAAAATATTATGAAGCATGCAGCACACGGCTATAAGCATAAGAATATTGTCATCAGACGGGTCCAGCTTCCCATACAGGCAGTGCCAGCAGGCCTTTAAACAGCCAAAAGCACGCTCAGCAGTCATTCTGCACTTGCTTAGTCTGTTGTCGAACTGCTCCTTGCTTCTGTCAAGTTGCCCCATGTATGGCTTCATAAGCCACAGCATTAAGGGGTAGGCAGGAACTCCCAGGATCACAATGGGCATTTCGACTTCCCCTACGATGATCTTCTGGTCTGGGAAGAAAGTCCATGCTTGCAGCTTCCTGAACAGTCCAGTGTTCCGAAAGATGCGTGCGTTATGCACCTTTCCGGACCAGCCTGCATTAATGTCTGTGAACTGCCCATAGTGATCCACAAGCGCTATCTGAGGAATTATGGATAATCACTCATACTATGCTTTAATATCTGGGACCTGTCTCCAATGTAAATTAAGCATTATAGAATCAAAACAATGGCATCCCCATTTATATATGAATCATCAGTGGGATGGGAAGTCAACGCAAGGAAAGAAGAGCAGGAAGCCTCCTGCCTCTTGAAGGATGGTCAGTGAACTTGGGGAAGACAGCATAGCATCTCTACCCCAGCAGGAGAGAGAAGCTTTCTATGGGCTTACTTTTCAAGAATACATTTCATAGGTTTGCTGGGTTATAAAAAGAAAGGGAAGGGAACCCCATAGTTAATCATCACTTGGGAATTCAAGGGGCTGAAGCTCTTGAAATCACAAAATGTTGGTGTGACACTGGCAGACCTGGTGCCAGCTCTTGCCAAGGCTTTAGGCCTCAGCTGAGCACTGAGAAATTTATTACTAGAAACCAGTCAGTTTCACCTGTGTAAGTATCACTAACATGGGTATTTGACTTATCACAATGTGTTTAGACTTTATGGAATGCTTGTAAATGGTTGCTTGCGTTAATACCACTTATAGTATCTTTATCACATGCTATAAGGTAATATTTAAGTTTTTGCTTTGAAAAAGAAAGCTTGCTTTGAAACTATGAATCCAGTCAGGAGGATTGTCTCCTGCCCATCAAGAAGGCCTATCAAAACTAAATGGGCCATTGTGGGACATTGCAATACAAAGACTTTGTTAATTGCTCCTTCACACCCACAAAGAGGATACCTGCAAAAGGGCTTGTCCCCATCAGCTTGAATTCTAGAAGGAGGAAATAAAAATATCTGATAGGAAAAAAATTTCATCTTTTGTTGTTTCGACTCTCTCAAGGGCAAAGCTACAAAACAGAAGCAGAGATTCCTGGGGTCAACTTGGGTTAGCCCTAAAAGCCATTAGAGCTGACAAATTACTACAAGTCTGTCACCTTTTGAAACCAATTTATTTGTGTATATGTTTGTCTGCTATAACCTTGTAATAACTCTCTCACTTCTCTTCTTAGTTAATAAATCCTTAGATAGTTTACTGCAGGATTGGCTACAAGCATTGTCTTTGATGTGAGAGCTAAGGTACAAATTGACATGGGATAAGTGACTAGTCTCTTGGGATTGGGAGCAACCTGAGTATTTTGAGATCTTTGGTGTATAGCAACCATCTATCACTAAATCCAGCTTGCCTGGGTGGCAAGGTAGACTGGAATGCCCAAGGGGACTGTCTGTGACTCCATGGTAAGACTGTTCTAGTGCTTTAGGAGTTCTCACTTGTTACTGGGTTGGCGAAATTATAGAACACACAACCAGTTTGGGGTTTCTACCCTGCTTCTTGACAGTCTGCCCTGAGGTTGGCACTCACGGCCATGATCCACTCTAGGCAGCCAGACAGTTGGATCCTTCAGCCAAGGGCACTGAAGTCTTTGGGAACTGAGTTTAGGTAAGAAACTGCTGAGGCAAAGATTGTAACTTGCTGAAATAAAGCTTTAGTCTTAGAAGCATATTTTTACTTTTGTTTGCTTGTAACCCTTGCTATCTTCATTCATTATACTTGGTATCACTTAGGCCTATGCAGAGGTGAAAGTAAGCCGGTACGGTCCGGTACAGCGTACTAGCAAGAGCCAGTACACCGTGCCGGACCAAACTGCTTCCCCGGCAGTGATTTAAAGGGCCTGGTGCTCCTGCCACTGTGGGGAGCCCCGGGCCCTTTAAATCACCTCCGGAGCTCCGGCAGCGGGGCTTGGGCAGCACTTTAAAGGGCCCAGGGCTCCCCGCAGTGGCAGGAGCACTGGGCCCTTTAAATCCCCGCCGGTCTCCAGCAGCTGGGCTCCAGCAGAGATTTACAATGCCCGGAGCTCTGCGGCGGCTGAGGCCCCAGGTCCTTTAAAGCTCCTCTTCTGGTAGAGGCCACGCCCCCACTCAGGACTCTGGCGTACCGGTAAGTCCTTTAAGTTGCTTTCACCCCTGGACCTATGAAATTGTGTTTAATAAACTTATTCTACTTTTTCTGTAAACCAACTCAGGGCTGTGACTGAAATAAGACTGTTTGTCAAACTCCCAGTTAAATTAATGAGCTGCAACACATTGTCTCTTTAAAGGAGCAGTGAACTTAATACCTTCTGTGAGTGTTCCAGGAGGTGGCTGGATGCTGCATGGAGATGTTTCCAGCCCCTTTTATAGCTTCTGCCAATTGAAGGGAAGTCCCATTGTTTTCACTGTGGAACATTACAGGTAGCAAGATGCTGTTTGGGGTCACATGGGCAAGTCACAGGTCCATGCATGATTTCGCTTAGGTACAGCAGAAGCCATTACCTGTTCTCCAGATGGAACATTCACAGGGAAGTCCATTAAGTGTAGATAGGCGTCTCCCATGGTCCATTGTGAGTTAAGTGTTCTTTGATGGGTCATTTAACTTGAATAGTCCCTTCAAGATGTGCAGGCTAAATACCTTGTGGGTGCTACTCAGGAGCAAACATTTGAAATCCAGGTATAGAGCCAATACTCATAATGTCAAATTCAAAAATGATACATGCTTACAACTAGCATAATCATATTTAGCAAATCATAACTTTTCAATTGACACCTTACTTGACACACTTTGCACAAGATTTGTTGCAATTATATAACAGTAGTAGCAGTAATGATCTACATGGTCATATTTTAATCAGATAATATCACAGATGGCAATACACAGCTTCACATTATGAATATGCACAACCCCTGAGAGAAAGAAGTGGCCTAACAAGGAATAGTGAAGGCAAAGTCCACAAACAAGTCCTTGACTGCACTGAAGAGGGATGAAGAGCATGTTAGAGTTCTTACCAACCTTGTCATCAACAATATGACAAAAACATTTGAGCCTGAATCACCTCCAGAGGTGTGTATCAACATATCTCCTGGATTGCATGTAACATCAGATGTATAAGAGTCTTTCAGAAAAATAACGGATGTTGGTGGAGAACATATGGAGAGATTTGTGAGAGATGCACTCGATTCTTATGGGACATGTAGCTTCTTCAGCCCAGTCAAGAAATCTGGCATCAAAACATTTGCTGACATGGCCCAGAAGACCAAATTTAAGTCTGGCAAGGAAGGGACAGCCACAGCAGCTATCAATCCAGAGCAAGAAAGGAAACCCACAGAGACTGAATTGCTTGCATCTCAATCTAGCCATCAAAAAGGACAAGTCACTGGCCAAACTCCCACCATATGAAGACAGTTTTGAAAAGTATGCTGAAAGAGTGTTTGGCAAACACAGATTTAGATGTCTTTGCACATAGATAAACCAGATATTGGATCACCATTGCAATGTGGATGATGAACTACTTCCTGTATTCTTAAAGGCCCAATGGCCTCTGTGCTTCTACAGGACCTTATCTGTGCCTGTACCAGGAAAGGTCATTGCAGAATCCACTGTGCCTGTATTCAGAGCAATCTTCCCTACACAGAACTGTGTGCATGCCAAGACAATGAAGACTGTGGTAACCCATATATTCTAGACATTTTCATCATCATGATCTCTGATATTTACTAGACCTGTCACTAGCACTATTATATTTCAATGATACCTGTACAAATTTATGATTAGATTTTGTTTTTCCCATTCAGATTGTTGTGATGGTGCTTTGAGGTCACCACAAAAAAAATCCAATTTTATGTCCTGAAATAATTCGTAATTATTAAACTAACAAACAAATGCAAATATTTCAAAGTGGTCATTTTATCGTATTGATAATGTGGTAATTGTTTATCCCCGTTTCTATGAAAATGTCACCACTTGACACCTCCACATTATACCTCACCTTAAAATAGACATAATAAGTTTTCAAATGATGGGATGGGAGAGGTGTAGAGCAGTGGTGGGCAACCTGTGCCCTGCGGGCTGCATGTGGCCCATCAGGGTAATCTGATTGTGGACCGCAAGACGTTTTGCTGACGTTGACTGTCCGCAGGTACCACCCTCCACACCTCCCAGTGGCTGCAGTTCACCGTTCCCGGCCAATGGGAGCTGTGGGAAGTGGCGCCGGCTGCAGGGACATGGTGGCTGCCCCTTCCCGCACCTCCCATTGGCCAGGAACGGCAAACCGCAGCCACTGGGAGCTGTGGGGGGCCATGGCTGCAGACGGTCAACATCAGCAAAATATCTCATGGCCCACAATCAGATTACTGTGATGGGCCGCAGGTTGCCCACCACTGGTGTAGAGGGTACATTAAATTGACCAAATTAGTGGTGTCTGCCACTCACCTATTTATGCAGACCAGTAATCTGATCTGGTATGGCAAGTCCTACATTCTGTGCTCTACTGGATGTTATAAGATTAGTCCTGCTAGATAACCCCACAGTACTAGCCAACACCACCACTCTGACAATCACCAAATATAGAGAACAGCGGCAAATATACAGTGTCAATTAAACACTCCTTGATTTAAGTTTCATGGTACCTTCTGCATCAGACATTTCTATTTCTAATTGCAGAGCAATGTAGCTGATACATGTGGCTCTGTTCAAGTTCCCTGCTCCACCCCAGATTTCCTGTGATACCTTAGGCAAGTCACTTAGCTTGTCTGTAGCTACACTTCTCCATCTGGAAAATGGGGATAACAACAGTTCCCTATCTCACAGGGGTGTTGTGAGGATAAATACATAACAGATTGTGACTAGCTCAGTTACTACAGTAATAGGGGCCATGTATATGTACTAAAATAGATGAATGACCCTTTCCTATAGTAACTTTCCTGTTCAGTACTGAGTGGCACCTCCAGGTTAATGGGCATGTAAAATTTGGGGGGTGGGGAGGGGAAGGAAGCTCAGTCACCCTCTTTGTCCTTAAAGACTTGGTTTGAGGGCTCGTCAAAGGTTTCATCTGGCTCTTATTTTATCCAAACCTTTTCTCCCATCCAATCTTTTCTATCTGATCTTAGTAACCAGCCTAGTCATTCCCGTGTGAAATTAATGCTGATGAAAGGTGACGGACCGACATCCCTGGAGTTGGAAGTCTCCTGCTTTGCCACAAAACAGGTGGGCACAGGCAGCAATAGAGTAGTGTGAGCTGCTCTATGCCGCCATACCAATTTGCCTCACCTCTGACCTGGACGGACCACTTTCTGGTATGCAGAGGACAATTCAGTGTCCATGACACAGTCAGTTTTTGGCTTCACCACTGGGTCTAACAAACGTGCCACTTAATGCAGATAGGGAGGTGGTTTTTAGCGAAGTGGACACCTTTGGAAAGGCAAAGAGAGAATTGCATTAATACATGTATAGAAATGTTAGATTACTGCCATACAAGAGATTACAATATTTGATTTTATACCAGTTCCATTATGGGGGAAACATCAACATGATCCCAAACTTGGTTCTAAGAAAAAGAAAATAAAAAACTAGAATTGGCCATTTGGTACGAGGGAATACAGAGCCCTATTTAAAGCACCTGAATTCTAGTGTCCTAAAGACACCTTACTCCTGGTAATTATTTACTACAGAAGACTGTCATGCCCTCCAATGTATCTCGGGAAAATAGCTACTGAGCTCTCACAGCTGTTGATTCTTCAAGGTGTGCAATGACACATAGTACATAAGAGAGGGCAGGACTGAGCCTTATATAATTATTTAACTCAGTATTTTATTCAAATAAGACTTACAAAGACGTTATGCAATTTTGCTGTCTATGGTGATCAGGTGTATGTGATGCATGTATAACTCACAAACTGTGATACAATTGGATGTGTATCATCTTATGACCATGGTCAGGTAAGCACAGAGTTTCCTGAGCACAAATGAACATGCAGCTATCTATGCCTGAGGTCTATGACTAAGGGTTGTTGTCTTATATAAAGGAGATTGTTAGAGAATTGAGAAACCATGTGAATTATGCAAGAAAAGCTTTTTAACTACCTTTGTTGAGTGTTAGTTTATATTGAAAATAACTCCTAAAATTTTACCATATATTAAATTCTTTAAATACGGAAGTATGTTCTACATGGTAAATATTTTTTGCAAAAAATAAAGTAATATTGCTTGTATTTACATTTATTATCTTGCCACAGCGATATCTTTAATGCATATATCATGACATCTATACCAGGTAAAACAACCACTTTTTATTCACTCCTTTATTTCTGAAAACTTGTCAAAAAGATGGAACACACATATTTGGCAATAACTTACCAGAATTATTTACTTGTGCTAGCATGAATCTACTTTCTCATAAATCACTGTGACTATTTGTAGTCTCATGGTTCAATCCAGAAAGTTAGGACAAAAATTTTGCAACCCATGTTTCTGCCATTCAGAAGATTGGCATTATTTCTTGCACTGATTGCATAAAAGAGTGGTCCTGGATGAAACACAATTTATACCTCATTTTCCTATGAATAAAATACATCTAGTTATGAAAACTCAAGACACATTACAAAATCTGAAAGGAAAAGTAGTTTTTCTACCACTATTTTAAAAAACACAAAAAGGAACAGACCTCTGTAGCAAAACACTTAAGCTTGTGCTTAACTTTAAAGGTATGTTTGAGTGCTTTGCTGAATAGTGGCCCACAGCATCCAGCATATAGCATCCACTGCAGATTGATTAGTAGAAGGATGTATCTATCTGGCAGGCTTTGATGCTGTAAACTGGACAGAAGTAGTTGGATTTTTTAATTTTACTTTATTTTAATTTTTTGAGGGGGAGGAGAGAAATGGTCTTAATAATCCACTGATCAGAGACTTTAAGGCCAGGAGGAATCAGTTTGATTCATCTGGTTGTATGTATTGCATAACACAGGTGGTAGGATTTCTCCCAGAGAACACTTCCGTGAGATATTCTGTATGATGCAGATATTTTTAGAAGGAGGAATCCAACATAGTTAAGTTGGCCTTGTCATCACTGGTTCTCGACTTGTAAGGTAACTCCCTTCTCTTCATGTGCCAGTATATTTATGCTTGTATCTATAATTTTCACTCCATGCATCTGAAGAAGTGGTTGTTTACCCACGAAAGCTTATGCCCAAATAAATCTGTTAGTCTTTAAGGTACCACAGGACTCCTAGTTGTTTTTGTGGATACAGACTAACACAGCTGCCCCTCTGATACTTAACATAGTTAAGCGTTAGCTAATTATATTCTACAGTTTTATCACCATAACTCTTATTTCCTGATCCTGAATCGTAAAGGTTGTCTGTCCTTTTGGATAAAGAATTGGGAAAGAAACTACTGAAAGTACTACAAATAATGGAATGCTCACAGCCTCTGTGTAAACACCCATCAAACCTTTAATCCTTGTTATCTCAGCAGTAGGAGTATTTTTGTTGTTTGCTGAGCAATGGGACAGGATGAGAGATAAGAATGGGACAGAGGAGTATTACAGTGGGTCTCAGGTTGGCAACCAAAAGCACCACTGTACTTCTGGAGCAGCTGGCTACTGGACAAGCGATGCTGGACAGAACAGCATCAACAGCAGTCGCAAATGCAGGGGTTCCAGGAACTGCAATGACAAAGGGGTAGTGGAAACAGTATTAGCATCAGCTGCAGTACTGAACGCATGACACAGAAGCAGAAGTGCATGTATAGTGCCTGAAGAGGCAATGTGGTTGGATAGGCACTGGACAGGCAATCAGGAGACATGGGTTCTATTCCTGGCTCTGTCACTGAACTGCTTTCAGAAAATGACCTACTTTCTCTGTGTCTGTCTTTTCTATTTAGATCATGAGCTCTTCAGAGCAGGGAATGTCTCTTAGTTACAATGTGTTTGTACAGCACCTAGCACAACGGGGGTCCCAGTTTCAGGTAGGACCTCTTGGTAGTATTACAACTTGAATAATAATAGGGCTACAGACTCAACAGAGCTTGTCAAAATAAAACCCGTACAAGAGAGTGCAAGTTATTCACATTACTTTCTAGTCTGACATTGTAAACATTCAGCTTTTACACCACTTTAAAGCTCTCATATAGGGAGCAGCATGGGCATGAACTCAGTAAGATTTTTCATTTAGTTAGGGCCAGACCTGGCCATTATGTGGGCACATGGTGGAGCTTCTAGGGTGGGAAGTGATTCAGTGGCGGAATGAGTCTTGACTCTTGGTTTCCTGCTGTAACTACTAGACAATGACCTCAGCCCATTGCTTAACATTTCAAATGGCTAGCATCCTTTTACATGCACCATACCTCACATGGGCATCCCTGATTTTAAAACCAAATTAGCTCTATACCATAACTCCTGCTACCTCTGTTTTATTAGTGTAAATACCCAGAGTGCTAAAGTAAGAAAGTGCAATAAAAGAGCATGTTATCTGTGCCCTGCAACTAGAATGGTAAGCTTCTAGCACTGTTAGTCTTCTTGAGCATATGGTTTCCTTCCGTATTGGAGAATCCAATTTTTATTCAGCAGAAGAGGAAGCGTGCTTCAGGCTAAATCCTGCAAGATGCAGAATGCTGGCTCTGCAATATTAGCAGGGAGGGATGGGCTCACACAGCAGCAGAGCTACAACTGAACGTTGTTGTGCACTGAATTGATTCTGGATTTTCTTCCCCTTCATTTCAGTACAGTTCCACTGTGTCTGTGGTTACTCTATGGCATGTCTGCAATATACGGGAATAGTTAAAACGTTGTTTTCTGAGGCACAACAGTCAAACAACTTTTAATTACTTTCGGAATGTCCTCAATATTCAGTGCTCTGACTATAACCTGCAGTGTTGCTTCTCTTCAATACTCTGCTACGTTTCTCCTCTCAAGGTACATTTCAGCAAAGAGAAGACACATAATCTAAAAAGCCAGTTTTTTTGTATTGCCAAGTGACCACATGAACAGACAGACTCAGTGCGATGCTCTCAGGAGCCCTCCAGTAGAAATATGCTCAGACATCTGATTTTAGTTTTCAGACTATGCCATCTGCTGTTGGAATTGTGAATGAGTCCACGTATTGTAACTGCTCAGCAAAACCAGATAAAACAGTCTGGCAGTGCAGGTGCTGAATCTGCTCCCCTGTCTTAGATTGAAGCTTGAGGGTGAATGGCTCTGCTTTCCTATGGGGCTCAAACATCCCCAGAAGAGTTAAGTCTATAATTTTAAAGCATCCTCTGTCAGAACAAACCTCCTAGGGCTCAATCCTATGCTTCTTGCTGAGGATCATTATGCCAAGTGGAATTTTACCCAAGAAAAATGTGGGGTCACATCCTCAAAGGCAGGAGGTGAAAAAGCTTTGACCCCATATCATTCTGTTCCATTCTGCCCTCCACTTCCATGAGCACAAGCAATCCAAACCCAGCAGCACTAGTGAGACACAGGTGCATGAGGGGTAATGTCAGTCCCAGGACACATTCCCCTTCCCCTCATCCAGTTGTAAGGGTTTCTACAGAAACCCTATAGCATCTGGGCTCCATGTAAATTCAGACGGAAGGAAGAAGCCATTCTTCATGGCATAGAATTTCCTACTCTAGACTGAGTGGGTCCAGGCTGAGGTTGCTACTTCACAGCCACAGAGGAAGCAACAAAGAGTAGCACAACTCCTTCCCAACGCAGCTGTGTGGAAGCACTGGGACTCCAAGAAAGCCCTAAAATCAACCATGAATCTTGGGACACCCAATGGATTAGGGAGCCAACTCCCTTACCCATTCCATGTAGAGGGCAACTCTGACCTCTGATGGAATGTGGAAGAAACTCATGGAATTCCCCACCTCATGTGAGTTTTTTCCTTACATAAGGACAAGTATGGTCCCTTGGACAAGGTTAGTTTTGCCCACCCTAACTCAGGATCCACCTTGCTATAATAGTACAATAGCAAAGCTCTAATCTTTGGTCCTGTCCATACTGCAGTTCTACCTGTGCAGTTGGAAAGGGTTTTGTTTAAAGATCATGGTACAGACTACACATCTATTGCAGGCTTTCTAGGATTGACTTAACATGGTACTCGGGCTAAAACAATTCCAGTCCATACTGTTTAGAGAAAGTGTACAAGACCCCTACTAGCAGCAGCTAAGTTTAAACACAAGCATAGCTAGCACAGTTTGCTCTCAGGGCCTGATCTTGTGAGATGCTGAGTGTTTTCAAGAGGTGCTAAGTGCTGGGAACAAAGGATGCTTATCACCTAGCAGGATCAGGCCCTCAGTGTGGGCTGGGTTCTAGATGGAAAACAACTATAAACAGAATGATCAGACTACTATCAACACTTTTAACTTTAGAGACTAACCAATTTATTTGAGCATGAGCTTTCGTGAGCTACAGCTCACTTCATCGGATGCATCCGATGAAGTGAGCTGTAGCTCACGAAAGCTCATGCTCAAATAAATTGGTTAGTCTCTAAAGTGCCACAAGTACTCCTTTTCTTTTTGCGAATACAGACTAACACGGCTGTTACTCTGAAACTTTTAACTTTGTAAAATTAGGTCTCAGGAAAAAATGCCGTTTAGCCGAGTATTTCCTGTTTAGGTTCTTATATTCATGCCCATCAGCACAGTATCCAAGTGCCTCCCAAGAGTGAGTTTGTGCTAGCATAACAGTAGTGTCTTGTGAGCTGTAGCTCACGTAAGCTTACGCTCAAATAAATTGGTTAGTCTCTAAGGTGCCACAAGTCCTCCATTGGAACAGGCACTTTCAAAGCTAAGAGCATGAGTGTCCACAGTTTGAATTAAAGAGACAGGTTCTGTAGTGAGGGGCTGTAACAGACTCAAATCCTCCATGGCTGGGTACAGCAAGGGACATGTAACACACTGGCCACTGGATTATGCAATAGTCTGTGCAGTTTATAATGGTATCAGAACCACAAAACTTCTGAAAATTATGTTGAGTAAGGGCCTGATCCAAAGCCCACCGACCTCAGTGAAAAGACTCCCAGACTTCACTGGGATTTGAAATCAGGCCCTGAAAGAGGGATTTTAATGGAAGTGATTTTGCACTGTTAACCATAGCACTACCCCATAGCACCACTACCATAATGTTCAGTTAGTACAGTTTAGACAGGTTATGGGGTAAATTCCCTTGGGAAAGCTGTTGAAACTACCATGTGGTCCATTCCAAAGGAAAAATACTGACTCTTCAGAACTATTGAGCCCCAGAGGCAAGTCAGGGATGATTTAGCAGCACCCAGAGAGCAGTAAGACAAGGAAGTTATCTCAGCCTGCCTTTCAGTTTGGAGACACAATTTTAACAAGTAGGGTGTTTCAGGTTATCACTACAAAATTGGTACAGTGTGCTCAGAGCCTATTTACTTCAGCAAATAAAAGTCACACTGAATCTGACTCAAGAGAGTACGCAGAGTGGAAAGACAATGGCATGTAGATGAACTACCAAAAAAAAAGGGGGGGGGGAGGATGTGATGCTGTACAAAAAGGAAGATAACTAGTTATACTGATACAGTCACCACTGTTACAAAGTTGTAATAAATCTTGTACCAAGTGTGTCATGGAAGATATCAATGGAAATGTTATAGTCTGCTAAATATGATAATCCTGTTTATATGCATGTATCATCTTTGCATCTGAAGTTAAGAATATTTGCTATGTATTTGCCCTCAAACATGTGTTGTGTTCCTGAGTGACACCACCTCCTCCAGACAGATCTCCATTAATGGCCAGCCTGCTTGATGACCCATTAAGGACAATCAACTATTCCAGGGACCCTCCCAAAAATTCCTCAAGGAGCACGTACTCAATGAATGCCTCATGACTCAGCGAGACATGTGATGAAAGACTCCATCTTTTACCAGTAACTTTCCATGCTCATGTGACCCTGGACCCCATATTGGCCAGTAATTTTCCATTGTACATCAGCTAAGCTATAAATTGCAAGCTAGTGACTTGCTCATGGTCACACAGGAACTCTGATGGAGGAAGAAATTGAATCCAAGTCTCCTATATCAGAGGCTACCACCCTAACCGTTAGACTGTCCTTTCTCTCATCTGCCCCTAACAGTCCTGACCAAGTCTTGTGGCTTTATATTTGCATGAGACTGTTTTGAAGTGCTCTCTCTCTCTCTCTCTCATGATTGTTGCATGAAAGATCCCCATAAGCAAACATTATTAATATTTATTGTTTGTATTTCAGTAGCACTTAGAGGTCCCAAGCACTATCAGAGTCCCAGTGTACTAGGTATCTTATAAACACATAGTCAGACACAGCCCATGCACTGAAGATCTTACAGTCTAAATAGACAAGGCAGACAAAAAGGTATGGAAAATAAACTTCTCTTCAGAGATTAAATGATTTGCCCAGAATCATATGGGAAGTCTCTGGCAGAGTTTTAACCACAAAGCTAGCCTTGCTCTGAGGAAGGAGTAAAAATACTGAGGAGACAACAAAACTGACTCCACAGCACAAAGTTAACAGCACAAAGTTAACAGGCTGAAAAAGTGCCAGGTATTTTTGTCTCTGATCTTTCAGTTAAAGATAGGTCAGGAATTACTTGTAACAGTAAGTAACAATATTTTCAGAAAGAAGTGTGATGTATACATTGACAGTGTCCCTTTAACATAAACGATGGTTACTTTCTTCCATTACTTTATTTCTTCCCTTCATCTGGGCTGGACCTTCCACTATGAACCATTGTCCAAGGAGGCTGCTTTCCCTGCTGCGCCTCTCCATACAAGATAGTGTTGTATTTCCCTTCTTTTGGCTATAGAAAAAGTGGTCAAGATGTTCTCTCTGAAGCTAAAAATGTCACAACTTTGATGGCCTTTGAATCAGGCCCTAAATCAGTGACAGGGCTACAAATGAAACAAGAGAGCTGAAAACAGGAAATAAAATCATCAATGATTTTTTGACCATGAGATCTTCATCAGGAATATGCTCTGATGGGAAATGGATTCTTTCTGGAGACAACCTTGAGATTACACTGTCAATGCTGACTTAATTTTAACTGTTCTTATAGTGTATTTAAATTCACATTTTTGTTCTGTTTCCTCTGAAGCCACCACAATTCTCAATCAATGGCAACATATCCACAATCAACAGCATCCTCCTGCCCTGTAGTAGCTACCTGTCATTTCTTGATTGGATTTTTGTTCACGAAGTTATTCATGCACCAAGTGCCTAGGCTCAGCTTTAAAATGTAATAAGGTCCATAAATTGCACTACCTACTACCATAAACAAAATGGAATATTTAAAGGCCAATCCTGATTTACTATATATTAATATTGCTACATAGCCACAGGGGAAAGAACAGTTCTCTGAACAGAATGCCTTATGCATGACAATGCTTAGTTCCACTGTTGAGCTTTCAACATGAAAGGCCAGGGCGTGAACTCCTTTCTCCCCATTCCTAAGCAATTATTCACATCAGTAGCCCCAGTGAAGTCAATGAAGTCAGTCACCAATGGGAGCAAGAGTTTTATAGACCGACCCACTATAAAGTTTTATTTTTGCTTTACAGTTGTGCAATTCCATGAGTTCTAGGAGCAATAGTGACTGATGGGCAAGACAGTTATTGAAAGTTAGTGACCAGCTGGAGGAGCAGAGGTCATTCAGCTTTGCTTTGGCCTTTCAATTTCTCTAGGAAGTCATTATATTCCAAGAAATTCCCTCCTCCAGTCATTACTGATGTGTTGTTTCAGAGTAGCAGCAGTGTTAGTCTGTATCCACAAAAAGAAAAGGAGTACTTGTGGCTCTTTAGTCTCTAAGGTGCCACAAGTACTCCTTTTCTTGATGTGTTGTTGTCGTCTTGTCCTGCGATCGTATCAAGCCATGAAGTCTGAGAATGAATTTGGCAATTTGTACAGAGTCCTTTGTAAGGGCTTGATCCATGATGTCCAATCTGAAGAGCTTCACTTTACTTATATTACATTCAAAAGTGTGGGGATGTTCAAGCCTGCTCCTGATACATCTTGCAGAGATGATATAATCTGGTCCCAGCTCTACTGATTTTCATTCCTGCAGTGTGCCAGTCCGCAATCTGATGACAGTGGATGTTATTTTCTGAAATGCTTTGATATCTGAGGATCTTCCTCTTTTGACCATGTATTTCAGCTCATTTTTACCTTGGTAGGGTGTCAACATCCTCAACTGTTGCCATTTCAACCTGAGTTTCCGATCTTCCAATTTTGGCCAGCTTCCTCACTCCCATACATACCAATATGTGATGGAATTCATTGAAAAGTCAATTTGTTGCCTTGCTTTCTGACCCTCTGAGCCTCCTTATAAATTGCATTGTTGATAGAGTTCTCCTAAAGGAACCAAGGATCACCACCTGCGAGTCAGCAAACATCACAACATCCACCTCTATTTGAGGTCTGTTTATTTCTTGCAGTACAGTGAGAGTAGCTTTCCGTTCAGCCATATAGTTCAAGCTCATATACACTGAACTAGTGTTCTTTCTTGTACTCTCTCTCCATTAGGCTATAGGACCTAATGAAGAGATACCACAGCTATCATTCTTAAAGGATTTTTCTGATGAACCATCAGTGTACATATGAATCTGTTTGCCTAGTGACTGATAGAGTTGGATGTTCTTCTCTACAGTTTTCCTTACTGTGGCCAAGTGTGTGTTCCTTTGAGCAAGGTTCCAAAAGGGAGATACATTTACTAAATCAAATACGTTCCTGTGGAGGAATTACTGGGCATAAGTTTCTTTATGCATTCCAACCTCCAAACATCAGCAAGTGCTTCCATTTCTTCAGTAGCCCTTACACACCTTTCTAAACAAAATGATCACTTCAGCTTTGATTTGCTTTTCCAATTTCTGAACAGACCTGAACAGTAATGACTTTCAGGTAAGGAATGAAGATGATTTCCATATTTAATTAGCTGAACTTTTCTGTAATTCTCAAGAGGTTGAACATCAGACTCTTTTTTACAAATTGCTGTTGGGGCGGATCTTACAGCTCCAGTTGCCATGTGAACTGCAGACGATTGCACGATGTTGATCTTAGCATGATTACTGTGAACAGTATGTGACCAGACAGGTAAGATATATTTAATCATTGGACAAGCTGTCGAGCAGTATATTGTTTTCAGTGTCCTAACACATGAACTCCATTTGGCATGGGCAATAGATCATAGGAGATTCAATCTCTTCTTTGTTTTGGTTCCCGTCTTTCTGACTTGCAGCCCAAACCTCAGTTCTGTGTCCAAGGTCACTCCAGGGTATACTGGGCTCCTCTCAATGGCAATGCCTTCTCTATCCAATGTCAACTGGATGTCAATAGGAATATAATTTCCTCCAAGTTTCATACTAGTTGGAAGCAAATCTGGAAAAAAGAATGATATTTAGATGTAATAGTCTAGTACTGGTGCTGCAACAAAACACTACAGTTTTGAGCAGCTGTCCGTGTTGTGTAAGGATAGTGTGGCTATGAATTTCAAAAGGTCAGACTCCAGGCAGTAGGCTCTGGTTACCGTGTTCTATCATGTGTAAAGAAATCTTCTGAAAATTACCAAGTTGTAGCTTCTGTGGGTTTAAGAGATCCTAATGTGTCGCTGTGAGAGTGGGAGATGATATTGCCATCGTTGGTTTGGAGTCCTTTGCGTTGCCACGTGTGTTAGTAACAAATAGTGGTTCCTTAGGGCATGTGAGCAAAGAAAGCACAAGGGCTTCATTTGAACAGACTTCCCTTTTCAGACAGACTAAGCAGATGCTGATCTATTCCACAAATAATTCAGACAGTCTGGAGGAGATGGATGGTTCAGAAGAAAAAGAGGGTCAAATTCTGCCTTGACTGACAACTTAAACCAGTCCTACATTGTTCAGTGGGATTCCCCCAGAGTATAAATCAAGACAGAATTTGGCCCAACATGTAAAAGGGTGATTGCATGAGAAGGGCAGAAAAGATCCACAAAGTAATTAGAGGGCTAAGAAAATGCCTTACAGTGAGAAATTTAAAGAGCTCAGTCTGTTTAGCTTCTATAAAGAAGACTGAAAGTGACTCATTTACAGTGTTTGAGTAACTTCATGGGGGGAAAATACCAGGTACTAAAGGATTCTCTCCCATCTAGTGGAAAAAGTTGTAATAAGGACCAACTGCTGGAAGCTGAAGCCAAATTCAAACTGGAAATAAGTCATCTTTTTTTTTTTTAAAAAACAGTGAGGGTGATTAACTATTGGAACAAACTACCAAGGGAAGTGGTGGACTCCCCAACTCTTAATGTTTTCAGATCAAGATGGGATGCTGTCATAAATATAAAGGGAAGGGTAAACCCCTTTAAAATCCCTCCTGGCCAGAGGAAAAATCCTCTCACCCGTAAAGAGTTAAGAAGCTAAAGGTAACCTCGCTGGCACCTGACCAAAATGAACAATGAGGAGACAAGATACTTTCAAAAGCTGGGAGGAGGGAGAGAAACAAAGGGTCTGTGTCTGTCGGTATGCTGCTTTTGCCGGGGATAGAATAGGAATGGAGTCTTAGAACTTTTAGTAAGTAATCTAGCTAGGTATGTGTTAGATTATGATTTCTTTAAATGGCTGAGAAAAGAACTGTGCTGAATAGAATGACTATTTCTGTCTGTGTGTCTTTTTTGTAACTTAAGGTTTTGCCTAGAGGGATTCTCTATGTTTTGAATCTAATTACCCTGTAAGGTATCTACCATCCTGATTTTACAGAGGTGATTCCTTTACTTCTATTTACTTCTATTTCTATTAAAAGTCTTCTCGTAAGAAAACTGAATGCTTTTTCATTGTTCTCAGATCCAAGGGTTTGGGTCTGTGGTCACCGATGCAAATTGGTGAGGATTTTTACCAAACCTTTCCCAGGAAGTGGGGTGCAAGGGTTGGGAGGATTTTGGGGGGGAAAGACGTGTCCAAACTACATTTCCCAGTAAACCCAGTTAGAGTTTGGTGGTGGCAGTGGATATTCCAAGGACAAAGGATAACATTAATTTGTATCTTGGGGAAGTTTTAACCTAAGCTGGTAAAAGTAAGCTTCGGAGGTTTTCATGCAGGTCCCCACATCTGTACCCTAGAGTTCAGAGTGGGGGAGGAACCTTGACAGATGCTTTTTTGAAAGGTACGCTTTAGCCAAGAACAAGCTATTGGGCCCAGCACAGGGACAGTTTAATGACCTGTGACATGCAGGTCAGACTAGATGATCTAATTGTCCCTTCTGACTTTAAAATCTCAGGCATATTTTGCACTTTCTTTCTGTTGGCAGTGGGTACTTTTACATGCCTCTTTGTCACAATCAGCTTAGCCTTCTTGAAAGTAGTGATTGCTTGCCTATGATACATCAATTGTATGCCTCCAGTTGCTCTCAGTACCAACACATTGTATATCATTGTTCACTCCGTGCACACCCTGTTTAGGATGCCAGTTCAGAATAAAGCAAGGACTGTCACCTATCTTTGATCTGAAGAGTCTTTGCTGATATATTTAAGATTCACCCCCTATGAAACCGTTATCTTGGAATACTGTATGTGCTAGTGATCTGGAGATTAAAAGTCACAGGGCCTATGAACAAGAAGTTGAATCTCAAGCCAAAGGATACAGAAGGCCAAAAGTTGAACTCTCATTTAATGAACAAATGTGATCAGAGACAGGGGTGCACAACACTCTGAATAAGAATAGTAAAGGAGAACACCAGTACATTTCTGGCTTTTGCTGCAAGACCAAGCCAATTTTTGCTGTCTAAAATGAAAACTGTTTATAAGAAAGTCATGTGACCATGCATATGTAGATGGATTTACTTAGCCCCTTTGGGCCTGTAAGCTTTCCAAGAAAATAAATTCTGTTGCCAGTTCCTGATCTCCCCTGCCAATCATTATGCTGTCAGGGGTTTGTGGTTGCCGTTGCCTAGCGCCCAGTGTTTAATTTGTGCCGGGGCTTGCCAGGACTGAGCCCTGCACCTCTAGGCTTGGCATTTCATAGCCCCAGAACCTCTGGGCTTACCACATCAGTTATAAAAATAAAACACTTACTTGAGCTGCAGCACCTCTTTCATTACAAATTAAGAACTGCTAACCACCCTCCCCCCTCATTGCCCCCTGCAGTTCCGTGCACCCTTTCAATCAGAGGAAGGGGTGGTAGGCATTTAGTACTGAAGGTGTTTAACAGCCATTTCCCGCACCTTTCCCTGAGTTATTCCACAGGATTGGAGGCCTCCTGGCCCTCAGAAAAGCTTATTATGCATATTTTTATGCCTACCTTTGCTCAGCTCTCAAGGCTTTTCATTTTATGTTCCAGCATTTTTATGGTTCTCAAGTTATGAAGCAAAGTGTGATCAAGTGTTTGGTCATCTTCTGTTGCTGACAACCTGCATAGCTTTTGCTACTGTAGTAATTTTGCGATTCAATATTTGCATTTCCCTCTCCAGCTTTTTCAGCTTTAGCCTTTGGGATTAACATTAGGTTGCCATAATGTCTGCTATTGTTTTTCCCCATCACTCAGATGGTTGCAGTATCCTAGCAAAAGCAGCAGCAGTAGCAGCCACCTTGTCTATTGCTTGCTTCTTTCATTTGAAGCAATTTTCTGTGACTGATCTTCCTAGGTAACGTATAAGGGGAGAAAGGACATCTTCCCTTGCCTTTCAAGGGTTATGTTTTTTAGTCTGCAGGATTTTTGCAAGATTTCAGTTGTGTACTTCTGCTGTCCTTCCAATTTTACAAGACCCATGCAGGTACATACCAGAAAGAGGCTGGAGGTCACATTTTTGCCTTGACTATTGTGATTGTGTGGCCATTTTATTCCATCAAATTTTCTAGTTAGGGAGAAGACTTGAGTAGCATGATCAAGATCCTTCCTTTTCAAAGGCTTGGAGGTTGACAGACATGGGTCATCTACCAAATGAAATAAGTGAATCATGTAGGAAACCAAGTGGCAAACATGTTTGTTAGAGGAATCAATTAAGAAAGGTATGGTGAAGATCTGTAATTAACACTAGTTCCTTGTACTGAAACAAGAGATTCAGAACCTACTGTACAGTAGAATTAGTGTTAAGACAGTTGTAGAAAATCTATAAACCTGCATTCCTAACAGCAGACAGATATTGACAGGAGCTGTTAGCCAGCTCTGTCAAATATATACTTGTCAAGAAGTTCATTTGATTTAATAGCAAATGCTCTGCCTTCTTGGCAGTCATGCAGAGAGACCAATTGCTCACTGGGATACAGAGAGAGAACAATCGTCTCTTTTGGGCAAGTCATTCAACTACTTGAGTCATTTCAACCACAGTTTCTCCATCTGTACAATACTGCCGCCCGTCATCAGCTTCACCTGGGTGCTGTGAAAGTTACTTCCATAGACTTTGTTTTAATAATGAACAAGAATGGAAAACCATTTGTAAATCTAACAAGCAAACATTAAAACAAACTAAATCTGCTACTCTGGTAGTATGTTTTTGTTTGTAATGGAAGTTCTGCATGACTGTGAGGATGAAACCATGCAATGCAAACCAGGTTAGCATGACATTGCCAACTAAATACCCACCACTGATTTGCCAAGAGCTTCACTACCATTCATAGTTTTATAGTTAACTGTAGCCTAGCTTTGCACAAAGATAGTGGACCACTGGATACTCTGGAATTTGGGGTCACTGCCCCTTTTAACTCTGCTTCTTAGTAGCTTAACAGGCACAGTTGCCATCTCATCTCGGATAGTCTATTAAAGGGTTGGTCAAACCGCGGGTTGCGAGCCACATGTGGCTATTTTATAGTTGAAGTGCGGCTCACGGAGCCCCTCATTTCCCCATTCCATTCTCCACCTACCAGACAGGGTGGGGGGAGCTTGGGGTTTCAACTCCGCAGTGGGGTGGTGGGGCTAGGGGCTTCTGCCCATCAGGGAAGCGAGTCTTGTGGCTTCAGCCCCATGGAAGGCGCATGCTGGTGCTTGGGGCTTCAACAGGAGTGGGGTAGAAGCCCTGAGCCCTGGCAGGTGCCTCCTGCAGGGCAGAAGCCCCGAGACCCACCCCACCCCACCATAGGGCAGAAGCCCCAATCACTGGCAGGCTCACCGGGTTCTCAGACTTCTGAAGATTATCGTCTGCAGCTCGGAGGGTCACTAAGTTTGGCCACCCCTGGTCTATTATTTTAATCATTTACATTACAGTAGAGCTTAGGGGCTCTGTCTGAGATCAGGGCCCCATTGTGCAAGTCACTATACAGAACTGCTCCCTTTCTATGTGTCTCCCTGACGGAAATGGGACTCATGCTCTAACTCACTTAGGCTATGGCTACGCTGCTAGTGGTGCTGGAGCTAGGGGGGCCGAGTTGCTGTTGTAATAACAGACACCAGCTGCCTGGTTTCCATCAGCAGCACCCCCAGTATAAAAATTGTTCCCGCACCCTGTGCACTGCAGCGTAAATTGGCACAAGTTATATCAGTAAGGGGTGCAAATTAGCCACCCCTTGAGCAACATAACTTATGCCGACTTAAGCGCTAGTGTGGACAGTGCTATGACGGTGGGAGAGCTTCTCCCATCAACACAGCTACTGCTGCTCACGGGGGTGGAGTAATGAAGCCAATGGGAGACTGACTAAGCTGTTGGCTTAGAGCAGCTGCATTAGAGAGCTTACAGCAGCATAGCTGCATTGGTGCAACTGCACCAATGAAAGCTCTCTAGTGTAGCCATAGCCTTAGGCCTTTGGGGAGTCCCTCCTGTGTGTTTAAGATGTTTATCAGCGGATTACCCTGTCAAAAGGACACAACTTACAAGAAAGAATCCAGTAACCAGCCACTGAAAGGGGCCCTGTTCCATGGTGTGTTACAGAATGTATTTTCATATAATGCCTTTTGTCCTCAAAGATCCTAGAGTACTGCACAAACTGTTACCACAGTGACCCTCAGAGGTGAATGCTGTCAACCAGCCAGTGCCAGACACACTAGTGGGAAAGGAGAAACTTTAGCCAAGGACCCTGAGGTAAATATTTACTCCTACAACAAGTGCCATGGGACCCCTTCCTGGAAAACCACAAAGAGCTATGAATAAGGCTTTAAAAAGGTCCATGAGTGCTGCACCAGGAGACATGGGTGTTGGGCTGGCCCCCCTTCAAGGAGGCTAGCCCCCCGGACCCTACACTTTCTGCCAAAGACCCTTCCCCCTGCAGCCAGAGGAGCCCCGGGCCAGCCGGAGCTCTGAGCCCCGCCCGGCCATGGCTGGAGGAACTGGAGCCAGGAGGAGCCAGGAGGAACTGGAGCCAGGAGGAGCTGGAGGCCACTGAATGGAAAACATGCCACGCCTCCCATCCCGAGATCCCGGGCTGCCCAGCAGGAAAAGCAAAAGCTCTTTCTGAAGAACCTGAGCTTTTTGTACATGCCAGGCAGGTTCTGGGGCAGCTGAGGAGGCAGTATCTGCTACTCAGTTTCCTGGGTTCATCAGTCATCTCTCTGGAGTCCAGGGATATTACTGATGAACCCAGGAAGCTGAATAGAATATACCACCTCCTCAGCCACCCCAGAACCTGCCTGGCGCATGATAATAAGCAAAAACTTCCTCCGGCAGGAGCCCAGCCTGTGCAAACCGCCAAAATCTGCAACCTCGCATCTGGCAGCGATGGCTGCATAAGGGGAGGCTAAGCCTCCCCTGGCCTGTTACACCCTCCACCTATGACAAGAGACTTACTCCTTCACTGTGCCACACAAGCCACTGGGAAGAAACTGCCTGTCAAACACTTCCCTCTGTCACTGTGCAACTACTATTAGTGTCAATGGGAGTGTATATATGGAGCAAGGGCAGCTATTTGGGCTAGCTACTGTTGCATTTCCAACTTTTGGCATTACATTTATCTTTGGCCTGTCTTATACAAAACCAGGGCCCAGAAACAACTAATGAGCACCCATATGCTGTACAGGCACTTCTCTGAAGCTATTATCTTGCTCTCCTTCTCAGTTTTTTTCCTCTCTGAAGTCTCTAGCTGAAAAAGTCTCCAGGGAAAAACGAAACAGTGTGAACTGTGTATAACCAGTGCAGAGAGTCTGGAATAACACATCTGAGAGGTGCTGAAAGCAGAGACTTCATACTGTGCTGATGACATAAAATGAAAAGCAAAAGCACTAGCTTCTGCAGGAAAACTATGGAATCCTCAAATTAGCTAAAGCTGACCACAGTCTTTTCGATACTACCTTTAACTTGATGGGACAGAATAAGGCAAGATCTATGGCATAAAGGTTCACTCTGTCAAATGAAGCCTGGACAGAGCCTGGACAGGGCTGGAATGAGCCTGAAGACAGGATAGAAGGAGCTGATAGTTGCTATCAGTTGGCTGCCTGACTTGGTAGGATAATCAAGGATACAGGGGTGGGGAGAGGGAAAAATTTCACCTGTGTGTAGGATGTGATGTGTAGAATGTATGTTTTAGGTGTTGGAACATGTGAAAAGATGCCTGCTTGTCTGTCAGGGAGGGAGAACCACCAGGTGAAAAGCTGAGCCAGCAACCTGATCAGGTAAACAACTTGGTCAGCAGTCCAATCTAATAAACTACTGATTAGCAAACTAATCAGGAAAGTGTTTATACAATTGTCAAGGCTGATTTCCCAATCTGGCACTTTGAGTGCAGAAGGTGGGGGTGCTCAAGGATTCTAAAAATTAATACTGGCCACTCCAGGCTTGTATTAAACTCCCAAGGTTACAGCTTCTCTCTGACCTTGGATAGGTAGATGCTGCCACCATCCAAGTGCGAAAAGCCCCTTGACAACCCAGGAAGGCACACTTGGGAAGTCCTTCCTGTGGGGTACACTCAAGCCCTTTTACCCCCTTCTAGGGGAGAGCTGAGAAAGAAAACAAAGGAAATCAGCTGTTGCCACCAGCTAATTAAACAACATGTGCACAAACCTCTTAGGACACAAAAATCCAATCCTATTCTTAAAAAAGGTAAATTTTATTAAAAACTAAAAGAAAGAAAATACATCTGGAAACTCAGGCTATTGCTAGCTTTAAGAAAAAACCACTTACAAGGATTAAGCATCAAGACTAATGTTCTTGAGGTCCAGCTTAAAGGTTACAAGCAAAACAAAAGCATTTGGGGTTAGCACAGAGGAGTTCACAAGCCATAAAGAAATAAAAAGAAATAAACCTAAGCGCATCTTCCTGGACATTTCCTGATCTACTTACATATCTGGGGGTTTCAAGTGAGCAGTTTCTAGGTATGATTCAGATGATCTTTCATACCTGGCCCCAAGCTTCTTACAGCATAGTTACAGCCCTGTCTCTGCTTCTCCCCGAGAACAACAACAAAAAGACAAAGGGGAAGTTTTTTCCCAATTTTAAAAAGTTCTAGCCTTCCCATTGGCTCCTTTAGTCATGTGCCCACTCCCTTCCTTTTACCTATGCATTGCAGGGAGACTTTTTAACTTTACAGGTAAAGCAAGTAGAGAATAGCTACTAAGAGGGATTTTATAGCTAACTGGCTGGCTGGGTCCATAAAAGGGAGCTTCTCCCTGCCCCCTTTCATTTATCACAACAATATATAATGAATAGTTTTGTAACAAAGTATTTAAGGCGAGCATCTGAATATGTGTGTACATGCGCTTGCATTTAACCTTATGCTCGTCCCTGTTTCAGTGGACTGATCGCTCACTGAAGAAGCAAATGAACAACATACTTCTTCAGCTCAAGAATTTGTCTATGTACCTGTGCATTCTGAGTAGTAGGGAAAAAAACAATCAACACTGTGCATGGAAGGTCATTTGGAAAACAGTTCCTTTCTCGGGGTGGGATAAGGAAGGCAGAGAGGATGAGCCCAGCTAGAGAGACATGCGGATCCAGGCCCTATTTAGTTTTAGGGACTTTCAGGTGAAAGATGATAGCTTTAAAGTTACATCAACACACACATTATTAGAATGAAACTGTTTTAAAAATCCCTTTTACTTTACGCACCATTGATTTGGGTTTTTGTATTTCTCAGCTCAGATTCTGAAGCCAGACTAGACAGTCTTCATTTTCTAATACAGCAATTTCTAGCCTGTTTCAGTTTCTCATGCACTAGCAAAGTGCTGGACTGCTAACACAGAGACAGATTCACATTCCTTTACTCATTTTGAGTAAGAACTTACTTGAGGTCTTAACCAGAGTCCATGGAACTTGGGGGTCGGGAGCGGGGGCGGGGGGTCCTCTCCATTTAACAGACTTTGGATCAGTCCCTTGGCAACTACCCAATTTCACATGGACCTATTCATCCAGAACCCTTTCTTGTGGAAACCATCTTACTTAAATCTCAGTGTAGATTTTGGTCTGGAAGGGACACTATGATCTCAGCAGCCTGTCAACTTCAGTAAAAGTGTTGGGAGCAAAACTGTGGTCTTTATGTGTTCATCAGCTTAGCGAAAGCTTTTGATTCTGTAAATCATGAGGGACTCTGGGAACTTTTGTTCATCTTTGGATGCTCTGCAAAGTTTGTTTCTGTTGTTTGGTCTTTTTATGGTGGGATGATGGCCAGAGTGGTGGAAAATGGTGAGATATTGGACCCCTTTTTGCTCACCAGTGGCACCAAACATGGCTGGCTGCTGGCTCCCACACTCTTTTCCATCCGTTTTTTGGCTATGCTCATGGATTGACATTGACATTTATCCAGCTCCACCATACTCATGAGAAGTTGCTCAATCTGCAGTGCTTCCATGCTCACACAATTCTACTCATAAGGAGCTTTTATTTGCTGATGACAGTGCACTGTTGCTCACTCAGCTGTTGACATTCACTCGATAACTGATCACTTCACTCATGCAGTCAATCAGTCATTGTTGTTTCACAATTGGGCTAAAGAAAACTGAACAGCCTGTGCATGGCCACCCAATTGTTAAGACCAACAACGCTCCTTGCAAGGCTCTGGAGAAGTTTGCTGCCTGGTGAGTATGCCATCACAGAATGCAACAACTGATGATAAGATTACCCATCATATAGCCAAGGCCAGCCAGAGGTGATTCATGGGGGGGGGGAATGCGGGGTCAAGTGCCCCTCAGTAGTTGGCCCGGGCAGGGAGCAGAAGGGGCAGGACCAGAGCCTCTTCTCACACCGGTCGGCTGCTGGGACACTGCTCTGTTCAGCACAGCAGCTGCCTGTGAGAGAGCCTGGCTGGGGAGGGGTGGCGGACCACCCCCCCGCAAGTCCTGGCTGCCAGAGACAGGAGCTGAGTGAGCCGGAGCCCACAGCCCCTGCATGCTCGGACTTGGCCCCTGTCTCTGGCAGCTGAGCCTGGGCAGGGAGCGGGCCACTGCCCCTCCCCAGCAAGCCTCTCTCGCAGGCAGCTGCTATGCTGCACAGAGGCAGCGACCAGGAGTGGCTTCAGCTCGGTTCTGCTCCCAGTAATGATAATTTTACTTATGCAACGAAGATTTTACCTGGACTGTATATCTTGCCTCACTTTATTGTCACACAGAAAGGAATTGACTTTCCCGCCTCATCTTGCCTAAAAACTGCATTAAGACTTGGGAATTTTATCTACAAGTAATCTGAACTGATTTTCTAATAACTCCAGGGGGGACATATAGACGCGATGTAAGTGGATGCAAATTCATTGCCTTAAACGGATTTCCATTCTTTTAGACCAAGTCTGAATTTGTTGTTTAGCTCTAAAGGATAAAAATGCTTATTTGGCATTTGGAGATCATCCAAAAAGTATAGGGTGAGAACATGTTTTTCCATTCGCCAATACTGCCATCGGGGACAGAACTATTAACTCGTGATGAGATGGCATCCTTTATAGTGATATGCAACAAGCGAATCAGCACAAAAGTATCCTGCTCTGTATCCATGTGAAACGTTTCCTTCCTATGTGTGTATAATATCTCAGTGTAATCATTTGAATAATACCTTTGCCTTAGCAGCAATATTCAGATTTGCAACACAGCAGTGTGCAAGCTAAAAATGAACAGCCATCGATTCATCACAAAACTGAATGATTCAAGGGGAGCAAGTGTAACCTTTTGGTGAGGTAGAGTTTACTTTGCTGCTCTTCTCCAATGCCTAACCCCCCTCCCCCGCCAACTGCCATAGAAAAGCACCTGGACACTCAGAATTCAGTCACTGAGGATTTTCAGCAAGGATTGCACAGGGTCAACCTCCCCACAATCAGGTGCAAAATATTTAAGTACCAACTTTATAAAAATCCCATGATAAAGAAATAATAATAACTTAATTTTTATAACATAAAATAGCTACTTTATAAGCCACATACATTATCTTCACAGTTACAGATAAACATAAATAAAGAAAACAAGTTAAATCTAAACCAGTCAGTCCCCACAAAAACACAGTGAGAAGAAACTCAGAGTTCCCCAAAAGCTTAGGTTGAGTTCACCTAAGTCTTAGGCTCTAGATACATGATGCAGTTTTTTCCCATCCCATCATTCCATTGGCTTCCAACTATGTTTCATGCTGTTTTTCAACTGCCACTGTAAACTATGCGCCTGCCATCTCTGTCTGAAAGCATGGATCCTGCACTGCTCTCCAGTTTTGTGATGAGCGTTATGAACACAATGTGGCTGATTCTGCAGTCTTCCATGAGCTGCGAATCTGAAAATGAATCTATGGTGCCTGCCCTCCTGGGTGCTATGGAAAGAAACAATTCAAGATTGCTGTTGGCATTTATGGAGCAACTGCACATGGTGGACCGTCACTATTGGGCTCAGGAAACAAGTACTGAGTGGTGGGCTCGCATTGTGATGCAGGTATGGGATGACGAGCAGTGGCTGCAGAACTTTCAGATGCACAAAGCCACCTTCCTGGAAGGTGTGGGAGGAGCTCACCCCTGCACTGCAGTGCAAAGACACCAACATGAGAGCTGTCCTCATGATGGAAAAAGCGAGTGGTGATCGCTGTGTGGAGCTGGCAACTCCAGACAGCTACCAGTCAGTCAGAAATCAGTTTGGAATTGGGATGTCCACTGTGGGGGTCGTGGTGATGCAAGTGTGCAGGGCCATTAATTGCCTCCTGCTATGAAGGACCATGACCCTGGGCAATGTGTGGAAAATAGTGGATGGCTTTGCAGCAGCTGGATTCCCTAACTGTGGCGGGCCAGTAGATGGCATGTGTCTCCCAATTTTGGCCTGGACCATTTTGTGACAGAGTACATCAATAGAAAGGGCTACTTCTCTATGGCATTGCAGGCGCTGGTGGATCATCGGGGGCGTTTCACTGACATTAAAGTGGGGTGGTCAGGGAATGTGCATGACATGGCCTGTATAAGAAGCTGTATGCAGAGGCTTTCTTTTAGACCAGAAGATTCCACTAGGAGATGTGGAAATGCCCGTAGGTAGCCTGGGAGACCCCGCCTATACCTTACTCCCGTGGCTCATGAAGCCTTACACCAGAAACCTTGACAGCAGCAAGGAGCACTTTAACAACAGGCTCACCAGGCGCAGAATAACCACTGAATCTGCGTTTGGCAGATTAAAGAGTCACTGGCGCTGCCTTTTTGGAGAATGAGGAGCATATGAGGAGAAAATTTTCATGGTCATAGAAGTCTATTGTGCTCTGCATAACATTTGTGAAGCCAAGGGGGAAACGTTTCCCTAGGAATGGCGCATTGAGGTGAATCACCTGGCAACTGATTTTGAGCAGTCAGATAACAGGGTTATTAGAGGGGCTCAACGGGGGGGCTATTTGCATCAGGGAGGCTTTGAAACAGCATTTTGATAATGAGCCCCAGTAATGTGTCTTTCTGTAATGCAATCAGCCAGGCATTGTTTATCTGATGCCTTGAATGACCCCTGTCATGATTGCTGCCTGAGCACTAGTTGTAGTTCTGATTGCCACTATGTATGAATTTCTGCAGCAACCACCATGTGTAGGACACAAATAAAGTTTCATTGTATTTCTAAATTTTTATTAAACAGCAATACACAGATTTCCATTTCTTATAAGGGACATGACACTGAGGAGCACTCTCTCAAATGAGGCTCTCACAGCAGTGTCTAAGTCTAGTTATCATTATGATACACGTCCCTCTCCTGACTATCTAGTCTGAGTTTTTTGTTTTTTGTCTCTTTACACACTCTGTGCTCGCTATCTGCAGCATCAGATGATTGCAGCATTTCTCTAAACATGTCCTCCTTACTCCTTCTCATGCCCCTCCTTATCTGACAGAGGCTTTCTGCCAGTGTGTAGAAGCCGGACTTCAAGGGCACATCTGCAAAAACAAAAGAAACAATACATAGAGTCAGTATTGTGAGTGCACTCACAGCCTTGAATCATAAAAGTTACATACACCTTTTTCTCTCTTTCCCTTGGCAAGCACACAGCACGGCGACAGCCTTTAACATGGTGAGTTTAGCCCGGGGGCAAAGGGGAAAGATGGGAGAAAGGGTCTGGGTGGTTTCAGAAGGGGATCACTACAAGAGCCTAGGGAAATTCTGAATAGTGGCACCATTTCCCACAGGTGGGGTGATTGAAGCTGATATCTCACTCCTAAGGGTAACCGAGGATGCAAGGGTGCATCTCCTGCATGTGTGCAGCTTCACACCGGGTCCATATGCTGCTCACCTGTGTGTTGCTTTGGTTCCTGCAGAAGTAATTGCCAATTAGCATGGCAAAGTTTCCTACAGCAGGAGAAGAAACAAAGCATCTCTGCCAAGGAACTTTTAGCAGAGGATTGCAGAGTAACTCCAGGAAAGTTTCCTAGAGATCTCTATAGAGGATTCCCAGGAGATCCAAGTGTGCATTCACAAACTTTTCCACAGGGCCCCCACTGTGTAGCTTCCACTTATACCATGCATAACAAAATAAAAGACACCTCTACTTCATGTCACTGCGCAGTATCAAAGCTCCACTCTCCTGCTTCTTATGCACTAGAGCCAGAGTACAGGGAGTGGCTAGAGCCCTCCAGAGTCAAAAAGAGATCCTGGCTCTCTACACCACTGGATGACACTGTCACCTGTGCCACATTCTCCTCCAACTCCACTTTCTTGTCTACCACTTTGTCCTCGCAGTTGACTCCACGGGTTGCTGCCTCCAGTCCCCTGAAGTATTCACAAGGCTAATGGCAGTGGAGGTGGAGTTGCTGCCAAGAATGGTATGCAGCTTCTTGTAGAAGTGGCATGTCTTCGTTGCTGTAACTGGGGCAATGGTTGGCCTCCCTTGCCTTCTGGTACACCTGCCTCAGCTCTTTGATCTTAGCACAGCACTGCTGTGTGTCTCTTTTGTCCCCCTTCTCCTCCATACCACAAACAATCTGCTCGTAGGTATCAAAGTTCCTACATTGCTCCTGGATCGGAGCTGCAACTGCACAGCCTGCTCTCCCCACAGACCCAGCAGATCCAACAACTTCAGTGTACTCCAGGCGGGAGCACATTTGCTGCAGAAAGCTGGCATGGTCAGCTGGGAAGATGCTATGTGAACTCTCAATGCCAAACAAACAGGAAGTGGAATTTCAAAATGTCCCAGATCTTTAAAGGGGGAGGGACACATATCTGTGTACCTGGCTGCAGGGCAGCAGAGTTGAAACTTCTGCCCAGAGCAGTCATGATGGGCATTATGGGACACCACCCGGAGGCCACTTGGGGCGACATAAGCAAGCACAGTTTCTACACTGAAACTGCGTTGCTCTAACTTCATCGCAAAAAGCTCTTTGCCTCTCATCGAGGTGATTTTATTATGTCGGCATCGCAGGAGAGTTAAATTGGTGGGAGGAGCATTGCAGTGTGTATACCTCCACTTTTGGGTCGACGAAAGACGACTTTGTCGACAAAACTGCATAGTGGAGACAAGGCCTTTAGAATCCTTGATCACCAAAACTATACAGTCTGCTGAGCCAAAAGCAATGTCTTCTCTCCACTTGCTTGTAGGAATCTTCAGTTGGAATCCATGTAGACTCTGCCTCTTCCTCTGCTGAAATCACTGGTAGCCAGTCAGCTAATTGATTAACTAACCACCCAGTTAAGTATATAGATTTTTTTTAAAACACAAAACTGAGAATAGCAACATAAATAACTCTTTCCCCATTATCATATTTAAAGAAAAGTTGGTGAATCATACTTCTTCTTAGCATATGGGCAACATGCCTCAGCTGGCACGTGGCCAGGATTCATCACCAAATTTAGTCCACTGGTTGGATCATTAGTTTCCCCGACCCAGGCCGGGTACTGACAGGGACAATCTAACTAAAACGGTTTGGCTAAAATCAAACATCATTCAAAGTAGACAATTAAAATAAAAGAAATTATTTTTCCCTTTTATAATTAACGTGGCCAAGGGCTTCCCTGTGGGAGGGTTAACAATATCACTAACCTGCTGCAAAATGCTTCAGAGTTCTGGAAAACAGCTTGCTTTTCTGCTCCTGGCTCAGCTTCTCCCAGCTCACACAGGGCACCTGGCCTTTTGTAAAGCAGCCGGCTGCTTGCTCTCATGGAGTCTGAGTCCAGCTACAGAGAACCTAAAATGACCACAGCCAATTCCAGAAACCTCCTGATGTGGAGTGCTAATGGTGCATCTGCCGAGCAGCAATGATCTAGACATAGTTCAATAGGCCGTACAGGGTTTACAATGGTGCCAGTGGCACCAGGCCCACACTCAAAAGGGGCCCGGCCTGCTCCTCCAGTGCTGCACCCCAAGCTGCTGGCTCCTCTCCACCCTCTGGGCCCTCCCCCTCCACCGCCAGCCAGCCCACCCAAGGCTTCTCTCCACCCCTTGGCCCCGCCCACTGGCTCCTGCCTGCCGGCTCCTCCCTGCCCCTGGTCCCCCCCCCCCCCCCGCCACCTGCTCACTCCTCTCGGCGGCTGCCTGCCCGTGATGGGGCCGGAGAGGAGGCCTCAGCCACTGCTGCTCCGAGCCTCCGGGCCTGTGACCATCCGCTTCAGGCTCCTGGGGGCGAGGCCCACCTCTCTCTGCCACTCTGCAGAAGTGGTGGGCTGGGGAAATCAGCGGCTCCCCCCACCCCTGCAAAAAAAAAGCCTCTCCACCACGGGTACCACCTGTGCCAGGCGGGCAGGGTTGGGTGGGGCTCTGGGGGACGGGGCTGCAGCCACTCTGTGCTCCTGAGCTTCAGCTGTCCTGCCCCTAGCACTGTGCTGGGAGGGGGCATCACTGCTCTGTGCTGGCTTACCAGGGCCAGTGAGTGAGGCCAGGGGCAGGGCGTGGGGGAGTGGGTCTTTGGTGGTATGTGGGGACGGGGGTGCTGGGCTGTGAGTGGAAGGGGTCACAGGGCAGTGGGGGAGATTTGTGTGTTTTTGGGTGCTAGGCAGTGGAGGGGTCTGTGTGGGGTGCTGTGTAGGTAGGGTGGTGGGACAGAGCAGTGGGGATGGGGGAGATCTGCGTGTGTTGGGGCACTAGTGGGGGGTCTGTATGGGGCGCTGTGTAGTTGGGGGGTACTGGGCAGTTGTGGTGGGGCTATGGGCAGGGGGTGCTGGGTAGGTGTGGTGGCGTGCAGAGCGCTGTGCATTTTTGGGGGGGATCTGTGGGGGCGGGCACTGGGCATGGCAGGACTGGGGCACTGGGCATAGGGAATCGGGGGGGGGGTGTTGAGCAGGGGGGACTGTGTGGCATGGCACAGACCCGCCCCCCAAGGGGAAGGGGCACGCTGGCAGCACAGGGTCGGTCGGGCCAGTGTACGTCTGGCAACTGCCAGTTTGTAAACAGTGCCCTCGCGCTGGGCTGGGTGGAGCAGGGCTGCCCCTGCCATGCCATGGCCCACTGCCCCTGGATTGCCCCTCACTCTGAGGACCGACCTCCCCATGCCATGCTCCATTGCCCCCACGGGGGCCCACAAATACGTTTGGTGCTGGGCCCACAAAAGGTTAATCTGGCCCTGCCAATAGGTGTCTTAAAGAGATATCTCGCTATTAGGCATGTGGGTTACATTAGGCTCTTTCATGAGTACATGGGTAGGGAGAGTATTAAGGATCCCACATTCTGACCAGTGTAGTTAAACAAATCTGTGGACTTTTCATCAGCCCATCAGTTTGCTCCCTTATTTTCACTCCCATTGATTTCAGTGAGCTTTGGGTCAGGCCCTAAATCACCCATATTCCATTTTAAGCCCTATTTTGTATCTTCCCTCATGGATGAGGGCTCATTTGGAGCTCAGTCCTGCTTCCAATGGTAGTATCTCAATGGTAGTTTTGCCATCCAGTGCCATTCCCCTGGAGCTGAAGATTCTTGTGCTTAGTCTCTGGCCAGAGGAGAATATTTTAGGAACGATGGAAGAAAATTGGCTAAGTGGTTTAGAGAAAGTTTTAATTCTCCTTTCACTTACACCTGTTTGACACCAGTGTGGTGTTAAGTTAATCAGTTTCCATGTATTCCTGATTCACACCAGTATGAGTGGAGAATCAGGCCCTGCAACTTTAATAGTACAGTCTGTTCTAAACATTCTCAGAAATATTTGTTCGTGTGCCTTTTCTCACCTTACCAAAGGCTTTCAGAGCAGCTATGTTGTTAATCAAACCTGCCTTTCTTGCTTCAGCTCCGGTATCTCTAAGATATATCCTAGTTTATCAACCCAGAGAAGGAGATTTAAAAGTGCTAAGTAATTACAAACAGGTTTGTCTGCTGTGTCAGTGGGAAAGCTTCCTGATTACATCTCTGCCACGTTTTTTTCCCGTCCCTTAATTAGTCACTGTTGACTACCCTCTGTCTAGCAAGCTATATCAGGGGTACAAATACTCAGTATCTTAATACTGTAAAATTCCATTGGCTTCAATAGGTGCCTCATTGAGTCAACAGTTAGTACAGCTGGTCAAAAAGTTCAATTTTATTATTGCAAAAATGTTGAACAAAACCATTTTGCTTCACATTTTGTGCTGAAATTTTTGATTTTCAAAAGCCAACACAAAATGAAAATTTCTGTTTGAAACAATTGCAATTTTTCCCTTATTTTACCAAAACATTAACATTTCAATTTGAAACAAAACACAATTTTAATTTTTGTTGCATTTTGAATATTTTCATTAAAAAAAATGTTGTCAAAAATCAAATTGTTCTAGGAAACATTTCAATTTCACTGAAGTTGCATTAAAAACAACTTAGCAAAAAAAATTCAAAAAGCTCTAGTAACTAATTCTGAATATATACACAGTCATGTTCAAACACTTTCTGATTATTAGGTGTGGAAGCTTGCTCCATATTTTACTGGAAAGATAATGATATTAGATTTGCAACAAGCCTGAGGTACTACCTATGGATTCTTGAATTTCATCTACAAACTTGACCAGCAATAAGCTCCTCCTAGACTCTTAGGAGCTGGAAGGTTATGTCATAATTCAAAAGGACATTTTCCCCAAATTTGTCAAAAGATTTCAGATTTCACATATGACATCAATGATAATTTGTATGTATTTAATAGACCAGTTCCTGAAACTGAAACCTCCACTGTTAAATAACTAGCAGGTACAGCCCCAATCCAGCAATGCACATAAACATGTGCTTATCTTTGTCAATCAGATTATTCACATGCTTAAAATGTAACGTGATTAAGTGCTTTGGTGGACTGGGGCCTACTTTAGTAAAGTTATAAACTGATGCGAGCTTAATTCCTCAGAATCAGAGCACGAGGGCTCTCTGTGGTGAGCAGGCTCACAGGCTGTCTTTGTTGAAAAAAAATCGAGAGAGAATGCAGCAGAACAGCAACTTCTCGGACCACAAAGAATCGGCAATAGTGGTCCCTAAAATGATCTTTTCAGTCTGTGTATTACTAGCAAAAGCAGCCATGCCTGGAAGGGCAGAAACAAATTATATTTATAATTTAAGGCATGGACTGTATGTCATTCATGGGGAAGGAGAAAAGAAGAAATATATCTCCATTTTACAACTAGAGAAATTAAAATGAACATAAGCGCCCAAAAGTTAGGCACCTAACTTTAACGATTGACTTCAATGGGAGCACAACGCCTCTGACAATCAGGTTGTTTTTATTTAGGTGCCTTCTCATGGATTTAGGTCTTTAACCGACCTACCTATGTTCCCTCAGGAAGTCTTTGGCATAGGTTGGTATAGAACCAGGCAATGGCAGGAGTTAGTGGATATTGATCCCAGCCAAGCACAGACGGGCGCCAGGAAATAAAGATCATTCTCCTACAGCATTCCTGTTTGTCAGACCTTTAGTACAACCTTGTCTTTTCATACCACTCTTTATATAAATTATCTTTATTTAATATTTATTTTGCAGTAGTGCCATAAGCCTCAGTGAGGATCCACACAAACACATTGCGCCAGTTCCTGTAAACACATACAGAGCCATGGTTGCTGCCACAAAGAGCTTACAATATTGTTCATTTCTTCCCTTGCTTGTTTCTAGGAAGATGCTGTCCCATTCAGAACAGTCCAGCTAAGGAAAGACATTTCTTTTCTTTTTAGGCTGCCCTTCATCCATAGAGCAACTCCACTGGAATCAAAAAGAGTTTTGCCAGGGCCATTTGGGCCTTAATCTTGCAAAGAGTGATGCACATGCTTAACTTCACTTACTGTGAGTAGTACCACTGGAACCGATGGAAGAATTAGCACTGTGCAAAGTTATGCAATGCGTAATTCTTGGCAGGACAGGATCCTTGGTTTGCATTTCTCAACTAGTTGGATATATTAGGTTTTCTGGGAACCTTTGTGTTGATTCATATTAAAAATAACCCAGCATGGGGCGCTTCAGAGGATGGGGCTTTGTTTCTGACTAGTTGAAAGGCTGGATTGGCTTTTTGTTTTTCCCTTTATGTAAAAACCTTTTATTCAGCTTTGCATCAGCTACAATTTAGGCCCCCCTAACACCTGTGAATAAAGACTTTAGGAGGGGTCACTACTGGTGCAAGTCTTTTCATTGCTGTCTGATGAGGCTGGCTCACACTGCTAACATATTGAGTTGTGTTATAGGGAGGTGATGTAACATACATTATTTCAGCCTGTTTTGTGTGGCTAAAGCCTCTGATCCATGCTGCAGAAGTCTGATGGAGACACATCTCTCAAGCTGCCTGTGACTGGTGGAGGAATTCCTTGTGAGTGTTTCTCTGCATTTACTGCCCACTTGTTCCTGTCATGGGGAGTGCAGCATGTTTCTGCTTGGCAGTGGGACTTGTTGCTTCCTTCTCCCCAGGCCATAACACAGCAAGGATGGTGTGGGAGAGGCCTGGAGAAGGTACTCTTCAGTGGCCATATTGGTATTTTTCTGTTAGCATATTATTCTGTTATTCTGTTAGAAGAATATTTGAAAATAGGTCTTTATCTCTGAGGCAAATATTAATTCCACCTCTAAGCTTTGTAAAGGCTCCAAGAAGCTTGGGTGTAAGCGCTTTGTTAACTGAGAGAACACCTATGTTAGAAGCAACACAAAATAAGGGGGACAATGTGGAATGAAACAGAGCAATATGAATTAAGTGGGAAAATTTGTTTGCATTCCATAGACCAGTGGTTCTCAACCAGGGGTCCGGGGCCCCCTGGGGGGTCATGGGCAGGTTTCAGGGGATCCGCCAAGCTGGGCCAGTGTTAGACTTGCTGGGGCACAGGGCTGAAAGCCGAAGCCCCACTACATGGGGCTGAAGCCCAAGGCTCAGAGCCCCGCCACATGGGGCTGAAGGCAAAGCCTGAGCAACTCAGCTTTGTGGGGGCCCTGTGGTGTGGGGACCCAGGCAATTGCCCTGCTTGCTACTCCCTAACGCCAGCCCTGGCTTTTATATGCAGAAAACCAGTTGTGGCACAGGTGGACTGTGGTGTTCCTATATCATGTTGAGGGGGCGGGGGGAGGCGGAGGACAGGACTGTGAAAGAAGAAGGTTGAGAACCCCTGCTATAGACACCAGTGGACTTAAACCTAGGATCAGTGTGATTCAGTGTTTTGAGGCGGGAAGTGATTTAGTAAGAATCACACAAATAATTCCTTGTCTTGGCTATTGTCTTCTGATATTATCAGGAAGGCTGCAGTGCCAATAGCACATAGCTTCTTCCTTGCTTCTAAGGCTAAGCTGCACCCCTGCAGCACTTCATTGTAGACACTACAGGACCGAAGGGGTTCTCCCATCGGCCGTCGTAGTAAATCCACCTTCTCGAGAAGTGGCAGCTACATCGAAGGAAGAATTCTTTCATCGAGTGAGGATTGTCTACACTGGGACTTAGGTCGACTTAACTGTGACGCTCAGGGGTGTGGATTTTGTGGATGTAGCTGAGTTGATCTAATTTTCTAGTGTAGACCAGCCCGCAGACTAGAGTGTCTCAAGCTATGGGCAGTGGATCATGAAGAGGTAGCTGGTCCCATGATGCTAATTCAATTTATCTCCACCTGGAAAGTCACATTAAAAGCAGGTAAAAATATATAAGATACTTTCTGGACATTACTTCTCTTTCTAAATGTAACAACCCACCCTGGGTTCAAACCTAAGACCTTCATCACCAGCACAGAGACCTGCACTGCTTGAGCTAAAGGAGTAATGCCATTACCTATTAGCTGTAATAGGTTGTTAAATTATCTGCCCTGGAGAGGAACGCAACACACATTTTACATGGATATGCAATTGTTGTAACTGCCACAGAGATGTTATTCAGTTGTGAATTATAGCAAAAGTGGTCTCTATTCAGCTGTGTTTAGGAGGGGAGGTACGTGCACGAGACATTCTATATTATGATGTGGTCTGCACTAAAGAAAAATTTGAGAACTACTGTTCTAGACAAAACTGTATAATTATTTTTTAAAAACACATCATGGTGCATTTAATTCTAGAATACACATTTCAGATCAAATTCATCCCTGCTGCATGTAACTCCACTGATTTGAATTAAATTACATCAGTGCATCCGATGAAGTGAGCTGTAGCTCACAAAAGCTTATGCTCAAATAAATTGGTTAGTCTCTAAGGTGCCACAAGTCCTCCTCTTCTTTTTGTGAATACAGACGAACACGGCTGCTACTCTGAAACCTATCAGAGACTGAGTTCATCACTTGATTCTTTCTTTGATTCCTATCCCACAGTGAGGAGCCTATAAACCTGCCATTTTGACTTTTAGTGGGGTCATTTAATCAGTGCTCTCTACCTGTACATGAATCCACATTTTGAAACACATTAGTCACAATTACCCCATTATATCTTTCTCTCTCACCATGTGGGCTTCTACCTACAGCCCTAACACAGTAGACAGGGTTTGCCCTGCAGAACATCCCTCTCCGCGTTGGACCCATTTGCAGCCACATAAACCAGCATGTCTAACCTAAACTCGCTGCAAAAACATTTCTGGTCTGTCATGGCCACCGTAAAGCGTCTGCCATCAGACTCTTGTAATCAGAGACGTAACCCCCCCACCCCGATCTGTTCCCCGCCAGCCTGGCTCAGAGCTCTTCCCCATCGCGATTAGGCTGAATCTGTTTATTGTCGCTCCTGGGGCTCCGCCACCAACTTTCCACGCAGTGCGCTCTAGGGCAGGGGGAGAGCGGGCAGCTGGGTCCTGCGATCTGGGCTGCATTTACAGCGGCACATGCCGCTCTAGAACCCCGCGGGAGCTCGCAGGGGTTCTGGAACCCGGCCCAGTGCGTTCTAAGCGCGCGGGGGGAGGGGGGGCGGGAGCGAGGGTTTCCGCTGCTCCAGCTCCATGTGCAGTGCTGGTAATCGGCCGACTCGCATCCTAGTGGCGCCCCTCAGCCCCGGGCTGGGGGAAGCAGTGCTAGAACCCGGCGCAGTGCGATCCAGAAGGCAGACGCCACTCCCGCTTCTAGGACCCGCTACGTTCTAGGGGGCGCAGGGAGCCGCTCTGGAACCCAGCCGGAAAGCCCCGAGCTTTAGAGCCTCCGCGGCAGGTGGGCAGTTTTGGAGCCCGACGAGCCGCGTTGCAGCGATCGGCGCTGAGCCGCTTTAGACCCCGCCGGGACCCGATCTCTGCAGGGGAAGGGGGCAGCTCTAGAACCCAGCCAGCGGGGTCCAGAGGGGCTCGCCCGGTGCAGCCATGCTGGAGCCGGCGGTGCGGCTGGCCCTGGGAGTCGGCGAGCTGGTGGCTCCGGGACCGCAGCTCTCGGAGCGGCTGGCCCTGCTGCAGGCGCAGGTGCTCGCTTCCCTCTGGCCCATGCTGCTGCTGGGAGGGGCCGTGGCGCTGCTTGTCCTGTTGGGGATGCTCCGGCGCTGGGGCCGGGCGCGGCCGGGCCCCCAGCGCAGCGCGGCGGGCGAGGAGGGTGGCGCTGGGTCTGCCAGCTACGAGGCCGGACGGCTGCCAGCGCGGGCCCCGCGGACCCAGAACGGGATAGCTGGGCAGCAGGCGCAAAGGGCGAGGCAGAGCCACGAGGCAAAGGTAAGGACCAGCCCTTCCCCTATCCTACCCCCATCCCTAACCCTTGCACAGGGGGTCTGCCCGTTCCTACCAACCCAACCCCTAACACAGGGTTCCTCCATCCCAGGCCCTACTGCAGGTGGCCCAGCCTACTCTCAGCACAGGATTCCTCTCTCCCACTCCCCTTTCCAGGGGACCCAGCCCCCTCCCACACTACCCCCAACACAGCATCCCCCCCATCCCACTCCTCTCCACAAGGGGATCCCAGTAGTGAATCTCCCATCCCCTCTACTGGGGGCTCATACAGTCGTTTGATCTCCCAACCCAGTGCCCTGCACAGGGGGCCCTATCCATCTCAAGCACATGGTTCCCTCTTAGCATAATTCCCTGCACAGGAGTGTGGGATTCTTCTCTTTCCCCCATTACATTTACAGGCCTGGGGCCCATCCTATCCTTTCACCACATCCAATCCCACCTTCCAGCATAGGGTATCACCCTCACTGGCAGGCCAGTTGTCAGATCCCACCCCTCAAAGTGTGTGTCTAGAAAGAACTGTCCTACTCTCTTCCCGATAAAGATACATAGTCCAATGTCAGAGCTAGACTCTGCACCCTAATTCATAGGGTAACCTCTATTCACAAACATAAGAGTTAGTGGAACTGCTTAATTAGGTATTATGAGCAGGACTGAGACACAGTTCTCAAAGGTATTTAGGTGCCTATCTCCCATGGAAATCAATAGGAGTTAAGCACCTACATACTTTAGAGGATCAGGGCCTGAGCCTTTATCTTGTACACTAACTATATCCCCCAAACAATTTATGGGACAAGACAGGGTTACCACCTTTCCCATGGTTTCTGGTATCGTCCTGCTTTTCCTACTGTTCATATACCTATTATTTATTGCTAAATAACGGGTAAGTCCTGTTTGCATTGAAGTATGTAGTAAAAGTTCTGTTGGCTTCAATGGTAGTAGGATGGCGGACCTAAGCACTAAAAGTTTCTATTCATGTTGCATCAAAACTTCATTCTATAGCATGGCCACCTGATCTTGGTTGCAATGTGATGAGGTTTTGCAGCCATACTGATCATCGTGGTCGGGTTTTGATACAATGGGATGGAGTTTTGATGCAGCATTGTCACAGTTTGTTGTGACACTGCAGCTTGCTCCATTAGGCACTGTGTAAAGCAGAAACCCTCAGGGCTTACAGAAAACAGCTGGGTAAAGACACTAGTATGTTAACAAAATGTAAACTGTCATGGCACACATTGTATATAAAACAAATGAATAGATACAACATAATTTGAACAGTCTGGTCTATTAGTATTATTTGTTAGCTGCTTCATTCAGGGAGATAGGAGGGGAAAAAAAGCATATTTTCTGAATTTGTCTTTTAGTATGGTACTTCTGTGGTATCTTTTGCTCTTGCCGATAGATATAAATGTGTCAATATTTTCATCATAACTCTTGTTTCCAGGGATTTATTACTTGGCCATAAAATTTACCTTCAGGCTGAATCTTGGCTGTATTATATTTTAACTCGTTAGTTCATTTTTCAAGCATTTTTTTTTCTTTTGCAAATGAAAACAGAACATTGGCTGGATATAATGAACTAATAGATATGTGGGCATTTGTAATGATCATATCACTGAAGTAATCCTAAAGTAATTACCTGTGTAAACAGAATGAGGAGAAATTTCAGCAAATATGTTACTTCAACATTTGTAACTGTTTTTCAGATCAGCAGAGTGTAGCTCAAAACTGGCGGATTTTATGCTTCTATGAGTCATCCCAGCGTGCACACTGCTGGTGATGTTACTGTGAGTGTAGGCCTTTTTTATACGAAGTAGTATCATTGTTTTATTATCATCAGTGCTGAAAAATTTGATCTGGTTGTAAATAATCTGAAAATACAATTTGGGCTGAAACACTGACTATTGGAGCTGGAGGGGGGTGGTACTGGAGATATACATTATTCCCAGGGGCAAGTATGTTTTTGAGCAGGTACTTCATAGGTCTGAATAATGGGGGGGGAAAGGTAAATTAAAATGATACATTTGCTCACATGCTGTTACTAAGCTAAGGTTTCCATCATTAATCTCTTTTTTTGGTGCAATTGGTTCTTGCTTTCACACTGGCTCCTTAAATGTCAGATTCTACCAACTGTACTCATGTTGACTAGCACCTTATTCTGTGGGGAGCCCCACTGAAATTGATCTGAGTGTACATGTGGCAAATTATGGACCTAAAGGGGCTGGGGCTGGGGAAGAAAGGGAGAACAGGAAAAATAACCTAAGAAGAAAAGAAACCTTTCATGCTTGATTAAATGAAAAATAGTGCTCATACCAAAACTGTAATCTGCCCTTTCTTTTTGTTTGCTTGCCTCCATTCCTTTTCTTCTTTTCCCCACTCCACACTGTCGTTTGTCATTTTTCACTGTTTTACCTGTATAATCTGGAATGTAACATTCTTGAAGCAGGGACCTTATCTTCTAATATGTATGTAAAGTGCAGTGTACACCTAGAGAACCACATATTAACTAGGCTTGGCAGTATTTGATTTTATAATTTTGATGTTTATTTTCAATCGTTTTTTAATTTTTATCAATTTAAATGTTCAAAATTGTGCAAAATTATGGGTTTTAAGTATTTTTTCTGATTTTTATTTATTTTAAATTTTCATAGGGGCAGGAAGTTATGTGGGGGGTCAGACAACGGGTGACATGGTTAGACATTAATTACTTAAGTACAGTAGATTTTGAGATTCAAAACGTTAAGTTAAATCTTTATAACCATTAAAACATACGTAGTCAACAGCATCTGTCAAAATGTGCAAAGTAAAGAGCCTTAAATAAAACTCTGATAAATTCTCAAGCAGCATCTTTTTCACTTCGTCTATCTGTAAATTTAGATTATTATTGTTGGAAGTATTTTTTTGTTTGTTTGTGTGTATACAGTGAAATTGACGTTTACCGATAAAAATCTAATCCTTCCAAGTCTATATAAACTGAATGATGATAATCATTTAGAATTCAGTAGTTAATGCTGAAGTTGCAGAACATTTAATATACTGAAATTATACTTTAATATACTGAAATTAGCATGTCAAGAACTATATTAAAACAGTGCCAGAGACTGTAAAAAGCAAAGAATTTCACAATAATGAAACATCAAGATGTAAGAAATAGCATAAGCCAGAGTGTTCAGATATTACATGATAGTACCCCATCTTTGGTGCATGCTGAGATATGAGGCCAAAGACAAAATGCCTCCAGCACTCAGGTGTGTTGATATATCACAGCAGCCAAACATCTGCATATCCTGGAGTGTGTAATTCTGCTGATAAAGTTGAGATTTTTAATTTAAAAAAACCCCAAGGTGGTTAATTATCTTTTCCAGTTTTGGAATGTGTGCATGCCAGGCCATGGTCCCCTGTCCAGGGAGTCTGCGTTGTTACATTTGCCCAGTTAGCTGGTGCCCTGCTAGTTAGAGGTTCAGTTAACTGCTTCCATATTAATACACTGGGAACTCAGCTAGTGCATGCTTAATGTGCATGCCATGTGCCTCAGACTGTCACAGCACTCCACAGAGAGAGAGAGAGAGAGAGAGAGAGAGCGCAACAATGCCCCCTGCTGACCTCCGTTGTTCCCTGCTGGCATTCTGCTCCCAGCCGCAACCCTGAGTGCCACCAGTTCACTTCCCACTCCTCCCCTAAAATCCTGCCCTGGCTGCTAAGGGTATGTCTACACTGTGATTAAAAAAAACCTGCTGCACCAAGTCTCAGAGCCTGGGTCAGCTGAATTGCGGGGCTATAAAATTGCAGTGAAGACATTTGGGCTTGGGCTGGAATCCTTGACTCTGAGACCCGCCAAGCCCGAACATCTTCACTTCAATTTTATAGCCCCACAGCCTGAGTCAGCTGACCTGGGCCAGACGCTGCCATGCTACTGGTCTTTTTATCGCTAGGTAGACATACCCTGAAGGCAGCTACATGGCCTCATCCATTCTAGCATCAGTGGCAATGCTGTGATGCTCCTGTGGTTGTGCTCTCTAACCTATGTGAACATGCTCAAGAGCAGTCACATTATGATTCTAACAATGTCAGTCCCTCTGGCCATCTGTTTGTCTTTCATACTGCAGAGTAATATGGTGACATGAGCACCAGCTTCAAGAGAAATATTGTGCATCAAGAAAAGAACCAAGTCAGAATTTCTCCTTCAGCACATCTGAAGTGTGTACATGTAAGAGCGCGTGGCGACCCTTCCTGTCAATCTCAAAGGGAGACCATGTCCCCTCACTGTTACGTTCTGCGAAAGGCAGTCAGGAACAAGGGGAAATTAGAAAAGGAGTTCTGGCTCTGTCAATCTGTTTCTTCACTTCAGCAGGTGGGTAGTGTAGTTGTAAGAAGATGTCATCAATGTAGCGCAAGTAGAGTAGGGGCGTTAGGGGACGAGAGCTGAGGAAGCATTGTTCTAAGTCAGCCATAAAACTGTTGGCATACTGTGGGGCCATGCGAGTACCCATAGCAGTGCCGCTGATTTGAAGGTATACATTGTCCCCAAATGTAAAATAGTTATGGGTGAGGACAAAGTCACAAAGTTCAGCCACCAGGTTAGCCGTGACATTATTGGGGATACTGTTCCTGACAGCTTGTAGTCCATCTTTGTGTGGAATGTTGGTGTAGAGGGCTTCTGCATCCATAGTGGCCAGGATGGTGTTATCAGGAAGATCACCGATGGATTGTAGTTTCCTCAGGAAGTCAGTGGTGTCTCAAAGATAGCTGGGAATGCTGGTAGTGTAGGGCCTGAGGAGGGAGTCTACATAGCCAGATAATCCTGCTGTCAGGGTGCCAATGCCTGAGATGACGGGGCGTCCAGGATTTCCATGTTTATGGATCTTAGGTAGCAGATAGAATACCCCAGGTCGGGGTTCCAGGGGTGTGTCTGTGTGGATTTGTTCTTGTGCTTTGTCAGGGAGTTTCATGAGCAAATGCTGTAGTTTCTTTTGGTAACACTCAGTGGGATCAGAGGGTAATGGCTTGTAGAAAGTGGTGTTGGAGAGCTGCCTAGCAGCCTCTTGTTCATATTCCGACCTATTCATGATGACGACAGCATCTCCTTTGTCAGCCTTTTTGATTATGATGTCAGAGTTGTTTCTGAGGCTGTGGATGGCATTGTGTTCTGCACAGCTGAGGTTGTGGGGCAAGTGATGCTGCTTTTCCACAATTTCAGCCCGTGCACATCGGCGAAAGCACTCTATGTAGAAGTCCAGTCTGTTGTTTCGACCTTCAGGAGGAGTCCACCCAGAATCCTTCTTTTTGTAGTGTTGCTAGGAAGGTCTCTGTGGATTACTATGTTGTTCAGAGGTGTGTTGGAAGGAATTCCACCATGATTTCAACAATTTCCATCCCACCATCAACCTCAGCCTGGACCAGTCCACACAAGAGATCCACTTCCTGGACACTACGGTGCTAATAAGCAATGGTCACATAAACACCACCCTATACCGGAAACCTACTGACTGCTATTCCTACCTACATGCCTCCAGCTTTCACCCAGATCACACCACACGATCCATTGTCTACAGCCAAGCTCTACGATACAACCGCATTTGCTCCAACCCCTTAGACAGAGACAAACACCTACAAGATCTCTATCAAGCGTTCTTACAACTACAATACCCACCTGCTGAAGTGAAGAAACATATTGACAGAGCCAGAAGAGTACCCAGAAGTCACCTACTACAGGACAGGCCCAACAAAGAAAATAACAGAACGCCACTAGCCATCACCTTCATCCCCCAACTAAAACCTCTCCAACGCATCATCAAGGATTTACAACCTATCCTGAAGGACGACCCATCACTCTCACAGATCTTGGGACACAGGCCAGTCCTTGCTTACAGACAGCCCCTCAACCTGAAGCAAATACTCACCAGCAACCACACACCACACAACAGAACCACTAACCCAGGAACCTATCCTTGCAACAAAGCCCATTGCCAACTGTCCACATATCTATTCAGGGGACACCATCACAGTGCCTAATAACATCAGCCACACTATCAGAGGTTCGTTCACCTGCACATCCACCAATGTGATATATGCCATCATGTGCCAGCAATGCCCCTCTGCCGTGTACATTGGTCAAACTGGACAGTCTCTACGTAAAAGAATAAATGGACCCAAATCAGACGTCAAGAATTATAACATTCAAAAACCAGTCGGAGAACACTTCAATCTCTCTGGTCACTCGATTAGAGACCTAAAAGTAACAATTCTTCAATAAAAAAAACTTCAAAAACAGACTCCAACGAGAGACTGCTGAATTGGAATTAATTTGCAAACTGGATACAATTAACTTAGGCTTGAATAGAGACTGGGAGTGGATGGGTCATTACGCAAAGTAAAAATATTTCCCCATGTTTATTTTCCCCCTACCGCCACCCCCCACTGTTCCTCAGATGTTCTTGTCAACTGCTGGAAATGGCCCACCTTGATTATCACTACAAAAATATTTCCCCCCTTCCCCCCCCGCTCTCCTGCTGGTATTAGCGCATCTTAAGAGATCACTCTCCTTACAGTGTGTATGGTAACACCCATTGTTTCATGTTCTCTGTGTATATAAATCTCCCCACTGTATTTTCAACTGAATGCATCCGATGAAGTGAGCTGTAGCTCACGAAAGCTTATGCTCAGATAAATTGGTTAGTCTCTAAGGTGCCACAAGTACTCCTTTTCTTTTTGCGAATACAGACTAACACGGCTGCTACTCTGAAAAGGGGAAATTAGCGGTCTTTGGTGCCCAGGCTCTCTGAGCAGGGCTGGGCAGCAATAACGCTCTGGGGCTCAAGCCTTCCAACAATGGGGAGCCCCAAATGGTTTAGGGCTCTGGCCCTCAGACAGGGTCAAGCAGTCAATAATCTGGGAGCCAAGCCTTCAATCAGGGCGGGGCACCAAACAGTCTAAGGTTCCAGCCCTCAGGCAGGGCAGAGCAGTGAATAGTCTAGTGTCCTAGTTCTGGTGGACGATAGGCTAACACAGGCCACCTGGCTTAGGGTGGGGAGGCTGCTACCTCAGAGCTGAGGTGGAAGGGGGACCAGGTCCCCATCCCAGGGCCCTACCAGTGGCAGAGCATTCCACGACTGTGTCAGCAAGGAATCCACGTGCAACATGCTGAGTTGTCTTCAGGCAGCAACACAGCGAGACTACAGTCAGCTGTCCCTGGGCTACTTCCGCCCCACCCCTCAGTGTGTACGTGCATCCATGGGTCATCCTCCATCTCCCTGGGATATACCACCAATGGTAGTCCCAGCAGCTCCTTGTAGTCTGGAGTGGTGGGACGCTCTGGAAGCTCAGGCAAGTCCTCAGGGCAGCAGAGGTCCTCTCAGCGTCCTGCTACGGCACCAGGGGAGAAGTGTCTGTCTCCCTCAGCAGCTCCAGAACAACTGAGCCGCAGGACCCACCTTTTATACTTCCTGTTCCTGTCTTGTCCTCTGCTTCCAGCAGGGTGGGCATGGCTTTCCTGGTTCTGCCCACCAGGGGGCAGGTGGTGGTTCCTCCCTGTCAATTTCAGAGGGAGACTACACCCCCTCACTACAGTACATTATACAGATTTTGTACAAATGTAATTCCAGACAGATTAGAGAATGCTCATTCATGTTTCTTAAAGCCATCAGCATAATTATATGAACCAAAAATTAAGCCTGGTCACATTGTGGATACACATCACAAGTTGCGCTGTGACTTTGTTGTTGTCACAATTTATAACTTACCATGAGTGGTGATGGAGAGATCAGTCTCTTTCCCCACAGCCTCTCCCTTTCCCTAATAAAGAGTCTTTTAGGAAATAGCAACAAGAAGTGCCAAGAATCATCAGGGCTGAACTAGGCTGTGGTTGTTTTTTTTAATTTAAAATTCTCTGGATCAATCTTCAAAACAGTCAGTTCAAAGAGGCGCTTTTGTTGGGAAGTCTAGTGTTATCCTCGCCCTTGGGGCATTTTTTAAAATATGTGCAATCTGGTGCATTCCGTAAAGCAAATATTTGCTTTTCAGAAGTATCTTTATAAGCTGGTGGTTTAGCGGTACCAGAAGTAGGGATGACCCACTTCTACTCCAGATGCATGGAAACAGGCCCGGCGACAGCAATTTCGGGCCCCAGGACAGAACAGCCAATGGCCCCCCCACCACACACAAGCCGCGCCTGTGCAGACACGGTCCGCCTGACATTTGGGCGGTGCTTCGCCTGCGTTAGCTGGTGCCCAGCCAGCTGCCGGCTGTGTTGCTGGGCGCACTGTTCTGGGACGGCCAGGGCTTCCACATGCCCCGCCTGGTAGGGTTGCCAAGTGTCTAATTGTGCAAACCCAAAGACCCTTGCCCCACCCCCTGCCCCGCCCCTTCCCTGAGAACACACCCCTGTCCCACCCCTTCTCTGAGGCCCCTCCCTCTGTCACTTGCTCTCCCCTGCCCTCACTCACTTTCACCAGGCTGGGGAAGGGGGTTGGGTGCGGGAGGGGGTGCGGGCTCTGAGAGGGAGTTGGGGTGTGGGGAGCAGGCTCTGGGAGTGGGTTTGGGTGCGGGAGAGGGTGTGGGGTGCAGCTCTGGGAGGAAGTTTGGGTGTGGGAGGGGTGTGGGGTCCCATCTCACCCAAGAGGAGCTGCTCTCTGTTCTGGTGCCACATCGGCCTCTGTTGGGTGAAAGGCGTAACTGCAGCATCTCTTGGCTGAATGTATTTTCTGCTGAAAAAAAATATTTCTGCATGGCACATGAATTCTGCACGTGTGCAATGACGCAGAATTCATAAGAACATAAATATAAGAACGGCCATACTGTGTCAGACCAAAGATCCATCTAGCCCAGTATCCTGTCTTCTGACAGTGGCCAGTGCCAGGTGCTTCAGAGGGAATGAACAGAACAGGTAACCATCAAGTGATCCACCCCATCACCCATTCCCAGCTTCTGGCAAACAGAGGCTCAGAACACCATCCCTGGCTAATAGCCATTGATGGACCTATCCTCCAGGAACTAATCTAGTTCTTTTTTGAACCCTGTTATAGTCTTGGCCTTTACAATATCCTCTTGCAAAGAGTCCCACAGGTTGACTGTGTGTTGTGTGAAAAAAACACTTCCTTTTATTTGTTTTAAACCTGCTGTCTATTAACTTCATTTGGTGACCCCTAGTTCTTATGAGAAGGAGTAAATAATATGTCCTTATTTACTTTCTCCACTCCAGTCATGATTTTATAGACCTCTGTCGTATCCCCCCTTAGTCATCTCTTTTCCAAGCTGAACAGCCCTAATTTTTGAAATCTCTCTCACATGGAAGCTGTTCCATACTCCTTATCATGTTTGTTGCCCTTTTCTGAACCTTTTCCAATTCCAATAGATCTTTTTTGACATGGGGCGACTACAACTGCACACAGCATTCAAGAGGTGGATGTACCATGGATTTATGAAGAGGCAATATGATATGTTCTGTCTTATTATCTATCCCTTTCTTAATGATTCCCAACATTCTGTTACCTTTTTTGACAGCTGCTGCACATTGAGTGGATGTTTTCAGAGATCTATCTACAGTGACTCCAAGATCTCTTTCTTGAGTGGTAACAGCTAATTTAGACCCCATCATTTTATATGTATAGTTGGAATTATGTTTTCCAATGTGCATTACTTTGCATTTATCAACATTGCATTTAATTTGCCATTTTGTTGCCCAGTCACCCAGTTTTGTGAGGTCTCTTTGTAACTCTTTGCAATCTGCTTTGGACTTAACTATCTTGAGTAGTTTTGTATCATCTGCAAATTTTGCCACCTCTCTGTTTACCCCTTTTTCCAGATCATTTATGAATATGTTGAACAGTACTGGTCCCAATACAGACCCTGGGGGACATCACTATTTACTTCTCTCCATTCTGAAAACTGACCATTTATTCCTACCCTTTGTTTCCTATCTTTTAACCAGTTACTGATCCATGAGAGGACCTTCCCTCTTATCCCATGATAGCTTACTTTGCTAGAGCCTTTGGTGAGGGACCTTCTCAAAGGCTTTCTGAAAATCTAAGTACATTATATCCACTGGATCCCCCTTGGTCCACATGCTTGTTGATGCCCTTAAGGAATTCTAGTAGATTGATGAGCATAAATTTTCCTTTACAAAAAACATGTTGATTCGTCCCCAACAAATTGTGTTTATGTGTCTGATAATTCTGTTCTTTACTATAATTTCAACCAATTTGCCCACTACTGAAATTAGGCTTACCGGCCTGTAATTGCCAGGATTGCCTCTGGAGTCACTTTTAAAAAATTGGCATCACATTAGCTATCCTCCAGTCATCTGGTACAGAAGCTGATTTAAATGATAGGTTACATACCACGGTTAGTAGTTCTACAATTTCACATTTGAGTTCCTTCAGAACTTTTGGGAGAATACCATCTGGCCCAGCGGACTTATTACTGTTTAATTTATCAGTTTGTTCTAAAACCTCCTCTAATGACACCTCAATCTGGGACAGTTCCTCAGATTTGTCACCTAAAAAGAATGGCTCAGGTTGTGGAATCTCCATCACATCCTCAGCTGTAAAGACCAATGCAAAGAATTCATTTAGGTTCTCTGCAATGGCCTTATCCTCTTTGAGTGCTCCTTAGCATCTCTAACATCCAGTGGCCCCACTGGTTGTTTAGCATGCTTTCTGCTTCTGATATACTTACAATTTTTTTACCTCCAGGAGTAGATCATAAAGATAAGGGCACTCCGTCCTTTTGTTTCAGAGCACAGATTCGTCACGTGCTGGGGTTAGGCAATTATTTCCTCTGTGGATAACATAGCATACTTAGGTGTATTATATAGGGGAAGTGTGTTTTCCTTTAAAACACATGCATTGGCCATCATTGAAGGTATTAATAATTATTTGTTAAGTGCTGATGGTGTGCTCAGTGTACAAGACCCAGAAGAAAATATGGGGCCAGTTTTTTTAGTTTGATCTGACCCCTAGTGGGCAAAGGGGGTGGAAAACTCGTGGCTCTCCCCACCATAGTGCAGTCCCCAACTAGCGAAAGAGCTGGCATAGCCAGTTTCTATGTCACCTCACCATGCAGATTCCAACATAGTGTATCAGGGATGGGACAGGACATGACCAGAATACTGTTGTGGGGTCACAGTCCTTGTCTGGTGTAACATCCCACTGAAGTCATAGCCAGCCAGCATAGTTTACAGCAGTCCTGAACTATACTGGGGCTAGGCTTGGCATAGAATTAGTCCAGAAAGATGGAGCTGCAACCATCTCCTTACTCTTTCCCTTTCCCCCCTTAGTTGTGCGCAGTGGATACTGGGCACAGCTGGGAATCCAGGCCTATGGTTCATGCCCTGAGGAGCTAACATACTAAATTAACCTTGATGAGGATGCCAGACTAGGTGGCATATTGGATGGTTCCTGTTTGGCAATCCTGTGTTTGGTGGAGACCAACTCTAAGCCATCAGATGTCTGATATCTTAGATGATAGCAGAAAAATCCAGTTTAGGTGTCTAGTCACAAATAGATACCAGCTACTCATGAAACAGACCCAGTTCTAGAGGTGCTCTTTTAATGTTCCCACCTACATTCATTGTATTTTCTATTTAAAAAGGTTTCAGAGTAGCAGCCATGTTAGTCTGTATCCACGACCCATCTAAATAAATTGTATTGAGTTACTGAGCGATTCAAAAAGTAAACATGTTCCCATTTCATTTGTCCTGCCCAGGTAATGCAAACCCTGATTGATTTTGTGTATTGAATAATGCATTCTTATTCTGAAACCGTGTGTGCAGTGCAATCAGAGTCCTGTTGGATTCCAGATGACTCTTTTGGTAACCCCAGAATTATGATATAGCAATATCTCCCTTTCCTTTCTTAGGTCGTGGGGCAAGGGATTCTGAATAAGGAGAATTAAATCGGAATCTGAATTATAATTAGAACAGCATCATTTAGTTTTCCAGTGTATATATGATTAAATTGTGGCTCAAGGCCCCTAAGGAGAGAAAATCAGCCTGGGAAGGGTATTTGTGTGTGTGTGTGGGGGAGCAGATTGTAGAAAATGGTAGCAATTTCCCCCTTACCAGAGGGATTGCAGGGAGCCAGCACATCCCTAAACCTGGGTAGTACTGGGAGGGGAGGGTGGCATGGTCAGAGCAGCTAAGGGAGATGCCAATACAGTGCATTCCTTTTGCAGCCTCCATTGGTGGGGGTTCTGCAGTGCCCCAAGTAGAAATTGCAGGTTTCCTTCTGTGACAGAACCCTAAGGAAGGGGAGTGTGCATTGTCCTTCCCAAAGAGCAGTGGAGCTTGCTATCTCAGGTTATGTCTGGCTAGAGTTTTTAGTCTTCTTGTAATTCAGATTAATTTATTGCCAGTGAGTTTGAGTTAGCCAACATATGCTGATCTAGATGTTCCACAAACACTTGTGGTTTACCCTAGGAGTATGTCTAGACAGAATGTAGAATCCACCTCAACCAGCTAATACATATTAAAATACACAATAAAATCACCCTGTCTGTGTTAAAATGTGTTGCCTGACACTTTTTATCCTGGTCTAGACATACTCTCGGGCAAACCACAAATGTTTCTGTCTTGGGACAAATGTTTGTATACTTTCTAGACGATCTTTAATACAGGTTTTTAACTCATTCAAATCAATTGGCAATCAATTAATTAAGTTGTAGCAAGGCCACAAACTCAAGTCTAGACCTAGCTTGGGATTATTGTTAATTTCTGTGTATTCTTTCAGCCTGATCACATGTGACTGAATCCCATAGAGGTGTATTACAAGAATTGCAACATTGTGCTTATAGGAATGTATTTTCCCCATCAGTTAACATTTTTGAATATCCATGTTCTAGGTTCCAGTGAATTGTCAGCTTCTAACCTCTGTCAGCATGAGAGAAAAAAAGCTACTGAAGGTACCACTATTAGTTCCAGAATTCACACAGTATTTCTAAAATGATATTTGTTTTAAGAATATTCTTATTTTCTATTATGGTTTTTGTAAGCATAACACGTTCCTGTTATCTGAAAGACTTAAAGACTTGCCGTTAGGAACACAGAAGTTGCCAGACTGGATCAGATCCAAGGTCCATCTAGTCCAGTATTCCATGTCCAGGAGTGGCCATCACCAGATGCTTCAGAGGAAGGTGTGTGACCTCCTCAGGCAGTGATGGGATAATCTGCCTCCCCACACAAGTGTGTTATACTTAGAGAGTGGTTTAAGCCCAGAAGCACAAGTTTTAATGTCCCTTCCAAAACTGTTGTCAATAATTATGATAACTAAAAAGCCTAATCCAAATACAAGACTTTCCATTGATTTCACTGGGCTTTGGATCAGGCCTGAACTGAGCAAATCTGTGGTACAGTCATATTATTATTATTGACAGGACTGTGGGCTCTGCCTATAGTTAAGGTTGCTTGACCCTTCCTGGTCACAGATAAAACGGTGACTGGGAAGTGGAACATGCTCAGTTCGGACCAAATATTTGGTAAACTTAGTTGCCTAACTCTAACAAGTCTGTAAGCATGCACAAACTGAGATTTTCAGAGGTTTATAACTTGGCAAAATTTGGGCAGATTTTCATAGGAATAGCAAAAGGCAACTCCTTTTTACTGAAGTGAATCCCCTTCCAAATTTCAAGTCCTTGCTCTAAAGCAGGGATGGGCAAACTTTTTGGCCCGAGGGCCACATCAGGGTTGCGCAACTGTATGGAGGGCTGGGTAGGGAAGACTGTGTCTCCCCAAACAGCCTGGCGCCCGCCCCCATCCACCCCTTCCCACTTCCCATCCCCCTCAGAACCCCCGACCCATTCAAGGCCTCCCCCGCCCCCCCTGGTGTCTTATTTGCAGATGTGCTGAGCACTAACAGCTGCAATTAAGGTCAATGGGAGCTGTTCTTTGAAATTATAAAGTGCTATAAAATACAAAGTATTCTGAAAAATCCGTGTATGTGTTTCAAGTTGCTCACCCAAAATTAGTGGAAACTGCTGACAATTTTAGCCTCTGTGCCTCAGTTCCCAAGCTAAACTGGGGATAATAATGACTTAAATCTCATAAATTCATTAATGTTTGTGAAGAGCTCACATGAGCACCATAGAAAAGCCCATTAAGAAATTAATAACTTTGTATTCAGCTCAGTATTTGGGTGACTTGAATGAGGCAGGAGTCCCATGGAATAAGTAGTATGTGATCATGTAGATGAAGTCTGTATCAGTGTGTACACACAATGGGGCTTGAATTAAACCTTAATTTTGGCAATTTCTAACTTTAGAGTGTTTGATTTTACCTTCTTTTAATGTAGTTTGTTTGAATGTAATAGCACATTTCCCATGTATGTTAAGCCAAAGAATGTTCCCAATCTTCAGGGATCACTATGGAATGCGTATTTTTACATGAATTTTTCAGCAATACGTTTAACTTGGAAAAACGTGTAATTAACCCTCCCAATGTAGTAGTCCTGACTTCACTTCAAAACGGTCTTAAAGAAAGTCACCTTGGACATCTTCCCAATATGCTTTATAAACAACAACCCACAACAGGGTAGGATGCACATTTGAGGTTACTGTGTAGTGAGTGAAGGCTTGGCTTGAAGCTGCTCTGAACAACTAAGGAGACAAACCCATAGTTCATAAAATAGAAAATTGTTCTCCTTCCAGATTAATAAAGTTTAAAAGCCAACTGGAAGCAGAATAGACATTTCTTTATTTTCTTTCTTATTTTAAACTGCCAGTTTGTCTCCCCAGTTGTTGAAAGTGTCTTCAATCTGAGCTGAAACTGCTTGAAAAGCTTCTCATTGTAACAGATGGCACAGCTCAGTAAACACAAGCTCCTGTTTCTTTATTCATTTGCAGTTGATTCAAATGAATATTTCAAGCATATTGTTCCTCTCCTCTTTTTTTATCATGATTGTATGGATTTGTGTGAGTTATGAATTAGAGATTTCATCCTACTTGGTGGTTAACCCATTATTGCATGCATGGGAATCTTATTTAGCTAATCAGATTGCTGCCTTTGTTTCACTCATGTTACCACAGTGAATGCATTTTTTTACTCTGTTATAGTGTAAGAAGAAGGACATAGTTCAGTGGTCTGACAACAGAACTGGGAGCTAGGAATTCCTGAATTCAAATCCTAGCTCTGACACTGGAGATTTCTGGACAAATCACTTAGCCTGGCTTTCTCATCCTTGGGGTTGTGAACAGATGTTGGGGACCATGACAATCTGCCCTTCCCATATTTCTCAATGAGAGCAGGGCCCTGGCAAGATAGGAAGCATGTTTGAGGAGGTGGGTATTCTAGCTTGGAAAAGTCGAGGGTTGCTAAGTGAAACTAAAATGTTTAAACTTTGCGGCCTAAAGTTAGTCACACAAATTCATATTTAGGTTCCTACATGAAAGTGGCCTGCTTTTCAGAGATTCTGAGCACCTGCAACACCCATTATAGTCCGTGGAAACTATGGGTGCTTGGTACCTTTGAAAATCAAACCACTTATTGTAGTGCCAAACTCTAAGCATCTATGTGGCCTGGTCTTCTCTGCCTTAGTTTTCCCAGTGTAAATAGTGTGTATTTCCTGTAAATAGGGTAGATAGTGTGTATTTCCTATCTCATTGTTCTGAGGAATAATTACTGTTTATAAAGTGCTTTGAAGACAAAAAGGGCTAAATATCAATATACAGCAGGTGTCTGAATTTGAATGCGCAGTTTCTAACTTTGCAGCTAAATATCATTTTGTAGTACAGAGGGTATAATATTCAACTCTCTGGAGTTTGTCATAGGGTCATTCCCTTGATCCCACAATAAGCTGTACCTGGGCAAACCCTTGCACCCATGTGGAGTCCCACTGACTTCAACAGAACTCTGTGTGAGCTCACTGCAGGACGAGGCCCTTAGTCCTCACTCAGTCTCATCCTCCCTTCTCTCTAATAAGCCTCGAGCTGAGAAATGTGTATACATATATATATATGTGTGTGTGTGTATTTTTTTTTGTAGTCTAAGAAAAAGAAGAAGACCCAGTGCGCAGAAAAGGGGGCATCAAAAGACCACGTCTCTGCTGAAGAAGACAAATTGCCAGAAGAAGAGGAAGGTAATAAATGTGCGGATTAGCCAATTCGTATTGCCAGAAAGAAGTGAGAATTGTGGTGATTAAACATATTCATAGGAGTGGACAGAACAGGCGCTGTTTGGTAGTTGGCATTTAAAATAACAACATTACGAAAGAATTGCAAGTTTGACAGATGTCTTTGGACTAACCCCTCCCTTCCCACCGGTGACCAAGGAGAAGGGGATTGCAGTTCTGCTAACCACATCTCTTTCAGGCCACAGCTTCCCTAAGGGTATGTCTACACTGCAAGTAGACACCCATGGTTGGCCTTTGTATGCCAATTGTCTCAGGCTCGCGGGCTCAGGCTGTGGGGCTGTTTCACTGCAGTGTAGACGTCTGGGCTTGGGCTGCAGCCCAAGTTCTGGGACCCTCCCACCTCACAGGGTCCTAGAGCCCAGGCTCCAGCCCAAGCCTGGAAGTCTACACTACAGTGGAATAGCCCCACAGTCTGAACCCCTGAGCCCAAATCAGCTGGCACAGGGTTTTTCATTGCAGTGTAGACATACCCTCAGTGGCCTGTTCTTGGAAGTGGGGCTGGTGGCATGGCAAAACAGCCAGAGAGGGGGTGTGCTTATTCTTGCCAGAGGCACAGTTCCAGGGGAATAACAGGGTCCTGCCTTTGGATCTTGCCATGTTTGCATTTCCTTCTGGCCTCTCCAGCATTGACACAGTATGGCTTTTCTCTCCCACATTGCTTCTTGCTGGGCTTGTGCTTGAGGCCCTCAGAGCAGCATCACAGTATGGCCAGAGTGATAAAAGTATAGTAGAAACCTGTGGGTACAAACCGATCTGCACAGAAGGCATACAGGAGCTGTGGGAGCTCCCCAAAGATTCAGCAGAGGCCAGCAAGGTTCTGCTAGCTACAATTTCACTGGAAAATACCTTGTATTCTTTTCCCCAGATCATTTTGAAAATTACAAATCCTGAGCTTTTCTGGGTTTAAAAGATTATAATGTGATTACTGTGGCCATCACTGGGTTGGAGTCCTTCGCATTGCCACATTGATATTGTGTTAATATCAAACAGTGGTTCCTTGGAGCGTAGAAGAAAAATAGGAAATTTCAAGGACTTCATTCAAACAGACTTTTGTTGTTTTAGTCAGACTGAGCAGATAATGAGCTATTTCATCCTGTGCAGAGACATCCTGGAAGAAGTGGGAGGTTCAGCAAAATCAAAGGCTCAGATTCTGCCTTGACTGACAGCTTGTGCCAGGCCCATTCACTTAACGTGGATTGCACAGGGTATAAGTCAGGACAGAATTTGGTCCAATATGTACAAGGGTGATTGGATGTGAACAGTCAACCCCGTGTGGGAGCCATGTCCCCAAGTAGATCTAATTATCTAGTCAGGGACTAGGTTAGAAAACTAAGTAAGAATTAGTGTTATATACAAATATTAGGTAAATAGTTTTCTTCCACAGAGCTGAGCCCAGGAGCTTCTGGATGATGGCTCCATGCTATGAGTCAGATTAATTGACAACTGAGACAGCAATAGGATAGTGCTCTTTTTGTTAGTTAATGTTTTCATTGACGTTGTCATCCAAAGCAATTATCAAGCATACAGGGCACTTGGCTTTCTGATCTGACATCTTCCCTGAGGAAAGGAGTGTCATGTGGTTTGACTTACATAAAGGGCGGTAAATTATGTAGCGATACATCAGTCAGCCCATATAACAGACAGTATTGCCTTGCAGAGTAGTTATATATTGTAGCCTGAGTTTCTGGAAGTCCAAGGTGCCACAGGGATGGGCAGACTCTAATGGCTTACAATACCTAGGATTGTACATGATACTAACCGCAGTGATTGTGTTTTGTATGTTTGGCCATTACCAAGATGGTTGCAACATCGATTTTATAATCATCACTGGATATCATGTACGTGAAATTATTTCCTTTTCTTTGCCTTGTAAACAAATACGGGTCATACAGGAAATTTCTCATTCACTCATAGCAACTAGTGGCATGGAGAATGTGAACTTTGTTCTGTGTTGCAGGTGTTTGGCAGACCAAGATCAGTAGCCGAGAAAAAAGACACTTAAGGAAAGAACGGCTGAAACAAAAAGGTAACTCTCCAATATGTATTTACGTGCATATACAATATATGTTCTGTCTGGAACTCTCAATTCTTTTTCTCCCCTAGAGCCTATTTACCCCCTCAACTGCCTGACAATTTACTATTCCACAGTAAACACTTTCCATAAAAGGCCATTTGCTAAGGAAAAGAGCTTCAGTTTTTACCCCACGCTTTCATGAAAGCCCACAAAGATATTCTCAGGACTTTGAAAACAAATGAGATTGACTGATGAGGTGAATAAGAGATCTGCAGCAGTTAGGTCATCATGCAGACCTGTTGCATTTGTATAACTTTACCAAAAAATTGTATGTAACAGTTGATTTATAGAACCTACATAGTTGCCTACTTCAAAAAAGTTTCTGAAATTAAGAGCTATTTATAGTAAGCTGTCATTTCTTTTGCAACTATAAAAAGGGAGACACAACATTACCAATGCTAATTATATAATACTTTGCATTCACATCACCTTTCCTCTGGTGATCTCACAGTGCTTTCTATTGACTTATTTAGGAAGGACCTATGTACTTATGCTAATTATGTTCTTATAACTCTGGTATGTGAAAGCAGGTCATGAAATTTATGCATTTAAAAAACCCCAAGCAATTTAATTCTCTTCAGTAAATCTATTAACACAGCAAAGAAATCCTCAAAGATAAATACAGCAGAACATCTTAGAGGCTGGGATGTGAAGTTAGAATTGTGACCCAAAGTGACACAAACATGGGCATTCGTGGCAAAGGAGAGAATTGTTTACAAAGGGGCACCACCTTAAAGTGTCCTTGGGTATTTCTCTAAAAGTGAAGATCAGGCGGAAAATGATAAACTGTGATCTGTACAAATATTTAGATATTTTTGGGACCACCATCTCCATCGCTTGGAGTCTTTAAATCAAGACTGGATGTCCTTACAGAAGGTATGCTCCAGAGGCTCCATCTTGGGAGGTGCTGAGCACTCTGGCTGCAGTCCAGCAAAGCATGTAGGCCACATGCTTAACTGTACTCACGTGAGTAGCTCTGTTTACATCACTGCGACTTGCATGCTTAAAGTTAAGCATGTGCTTAAGTGCTTTGCTGAGTTGGGGCTAGAGTGCTAAGCAGGGACCAATCCTAATTGAACCACGTTACTGGGGTACTGGAAATCACTGGGAGAAATTCAGCAGCTTTAGTTATGCAGGAGGTTAGATTAGATGATCATAATAGTCCCTTTTTGGCATTAAAATATATGAAGCTATGAAATAAGCCCTAATCCTGCTGAGTGCTGTTTGCTGTTTCATAGCAGGGAGGCAGCAGTAGCAGCATAAGCTGTATGGAGGTGGGGTTAGGATCATTTGTGTCCCCTTCTCCCCACACAAAAAACTAGGGAGGTGCTTTGTTTACCCTTAACTTAAGTCTGTGAATTGCTTTGGAAATCCTTTGGCTGAAAGGCGCTATGAAATCATCACCATCATGATTATCTTAATAAATGTCCTTCCGAGTGCTTGTTTCTCTGGCAATCTTGAAAATACCAACGTTCAACAAATTGTGTTTATTTTTCTTTTCCCATGAATGGTGCTCCATATGCAGGAAGGAAACCTGAAGTTCCCTTTCTTTCTCTTCCTTTAACACTCTGTGCCCCCAGCTGTACCTTTATGACCTTGAGTTATCTTTCCAGCCAAGGAAGAATGGACAAGACTCCTCCGACGTTGTTCCTTAAACCTCTGAAGGGGTCACTGATGAGCTGTGTGATGCCGTTCTTTCCCACATGGGCTGAATGTGCACCTTCCAAGTGCTCTCAGCTTCTGCCAGTCCCAGACCATGGGGCTCTGTCTTTTTGCTATTGTGTGTGTAAATATATTCAATGGGCTTTGAATCAGGTCCTTAGTGAAGTCAAAGGGCGTCTTTCCATTGACTCTGGATCAGGCCTTACATTTTTGTTTATTCTGTACAAGGTTCCAACCCTATTTAAAAAAAATCCATTTTAAATGTTTGTTTTCAAGAAAACCCTAGCAGAGTGTCACCCGGTACCTTGGTGGTTGAAGCAGTCTGTGATGGGAATGGGAAAGGAACTGTTTGGCCACACACTGTGACTAGGACGGAGGACAACAGCAGTAGTGGACAGGGAGCTCTCTGTGAGTCAGGGACAAAGACAGACGATGGTTCCGCTGTAAGGAACTCAGAAGCCACAGGAGAAGAATCTGAGCCCACACGATCTGAAGAGGATGTTTTTTCCAATGTAGGTGAGTGTCCCCAGTAAACCAGCCCACTGCAGGAGTGCAGACTTTGGGCAAGGGAACATTCAGCCAGTTCTATTAACCTACCTTTATGGCATTTTCCTCCAGCCTGTTCATTGAACAGTGTTCACACTAGACTTTTTCTCTAGCATTAAGGCAAAGAACCAAAAACAGCTGGGGAGCAAAAAAACTCTGTGGCGGGAATCTGTTTGTGTCAAAGCTTGAGGACAGATTTCTAGATGTTGTCTTCCATTTTAGTAGATGCAAATTTCAGATGTATTGTTGGTGCAGTTTTGTGCTCACAGTATAACTCAGAGTACAAAGTCCATAGCTGCACCTGCAAATCAGAGAGTTAGCCCTGGTCTACATTGGGGGGGGGAATCAATCTAAGTTACGCAACTTCAGCTGCGAGAATAATGTAGCTGAAGGAGACGTACTTAGATCGACTTACCGTGGTGTCTTCATCGCGGTGAGTCAACTGTTGACGCTCCCCCGACGACTCTGCCTGCGCCTCTTGCAGTGCTGGAGTACGGGAGTTGACAGGAGAGCGCTCAGGGGTTTAGACTAGATGCGATAAATCGATCCCCGCTGGATCAATTGCTGCCCACCGATCCAGCGGGTAGTGAAGATACACCCTGAGACTCCTACCTGTCCTAAACCAAAGGTGCTAAACTGAACCCAGAAAGGTCAAAGCCCAGTCAAGAGGCAGCATGATTTAGCAAGTAGGGCACTGGACTGAAACTCAGGAGAGCTGGTTTCTATTCCCCGCTCTGCCACTGACCTGCTGTGTGACGTTAGACAAGTCACTTCTGCTCTCTGTACATCTGTTTTGTCTCTAACTGTTGGTCTGGCTTCAGGGCAGGGACCGTGTCGCACCACGTTATATTGGTTGTGGCTTGCAGGCACTACTGTGATACAAATAATAGTAAGGCAAGGCTAAAAGTTTGATCTTTAGGAAGACCTTTCTCTTCCTAGTTTTGACAGTGTGTGATAAGAAAGTTGAAAAATAAAACAAAATAGATTTGCTCTAGGTAATGCCTTTTTTTATGGTTATTTTTACTACTTAATTCAAATCAGTATATGATTTTCATTAAGGTCCATCCTATTGAATTGAATTATACACAAGTCAGTAAGGTGACTTGTCTTCAGTAACCCAGCAGGCCAGAGATGTAAGATGGTGTAACTTAAGACTCCTGTACACTAAGACTCCATTAAGCTTAAAAGATGTACTGATATGAAAGGAATGTTGATGTAACCTACACACTCAGGAGCCACAAAGTTGTTACCCTACTTTAATTTTCACTTTCTTACAGTGTCAGTTGCTTTCCTTGCTCCACTCTTTTCTTTGGCCCCATCAGGAGGGATGTGTGTGTGTATTAACACCATTTCATACTCCCTTAGATTCAGTGGGCCAAATTCCCAGCTGATATATAAGGAGGGTTGCGTGCAAATGTATGTGGAAGTGGGTGAGAGTGCAAATCGGAGCAAGTCCATGATGAGCCTAAGTTGGTGCACTTTGAGAGGATCAGAAGAAGATGTAAACTTCCTCCAGATTAATGGTATTTTTATACTGCAATCTGAGGTGGGACTGCAGCATAGGTAGACATACCCACACTAGCTTTACCCATGCTAGCGTGGCTAAAAATAGCAGCGTAGACGTGGTGGCACTGGCTTCAGTGTGGGCTATTCCATATATACCTAGAATCCCCCGCGTGCTTGCACAACCCACGCTGAAGCCCATGCTACACTGCTATTTTTAGCTAGGCTAGCACAGATAAAGCTAATATGGGTATGTCTACCTGTGCTGCAGTCACAGGTCAGGTTGCAGTGTAGACATATCCTAAGAGGCTAACTTTTTCAGATTTGATTGTCCTCCCAGCAGCAGCAGCATTGGCCACAGGGTTGGGGAGGAGAGACTGAAACATTCTGAATGTGTCTGTTTGAAGCCACATGCACCAATTTTGAATGCCCTGTTTGGGTTTGTTTTTTAATCCAGGAACATGGGACGTTGCAGAAGCAAAAGCTTATCCTGTGACCTTTGGGACTTTACCAGAGCTGTCCATGGAGTTAAGTGAGTGGTCTTTCTGTGGACACTTTTGATTCACTTCCTCGTGAGTTTTCCATCACCCATATCCCCAGATATTCAGACCCTTAAAAATTCTCCCTACCATTAGCCATATCGTAGTGTTTTCTCTCACACCTTGTTCACATTTGAAATCCGATGCTCCAACCTTTTAGTGACTGACTTCAGTGTATTTCCTTGAACACAGTCCTAACTTTTGTGTCATCCTGGTATGACTTTAAAACTTGAGATGCGTCCTTACCAGTTATTTTAAAAAGCACATCTAAACATAGAAATTAGCAAATTCCACCATTGGAGCAGTAAGTAACTACACTTCAGATCAGATAATGAGAAAGCACGCTACCCTCCTCAAATATTGTCCTGCCAGCAAACTCTCTCCCCGTAATCCCCCATAAAAAGTTGGGCTTTGCAATGTGTTCTAAAGGCTAGAAAATTCAGGCTATTTCAGACCAAGGGAGAAGGGCCAGGAGCTGAATTTGGGGGACCCTTATGAAAACCTTGCCAGTAGCATGCTCCTTTTTTAAATTTAGGGAATTCCAGCTTGAGAGCCTCTGCTGATTGCAACTGTGGGGAGAGAGGCAGTCTTTCTTGGTCTCTCCCATTCCACTTCAGCTTCATCTGTGCGTTCTCTAATCTCACCTACAATTGTCTATGCTTCTTCTTTTGGCTATGTAGGCCCTGTGTGGTGCTGGGTTGAAGCAGTGTCACAGTAGACAGCATAACACTGACTTATCAATGTGTAATACTGATGAGCGAAAAGGTAGATGATTTAATTGGGGATTGGTCCTGCTTTGAGCAGGGGGTTGGACTAGATGACCTCCTGAGGTCCCTTCCAACCCTGATATTCTATGATTCTATGAGATGTGGGGTTTAGGTTCCTGAATTTTTATTAGAATATTTTGAAAAGACTTGGTCTTGCACACCAGAATCTCCCATTGACTTCAACAGGAGTTTTGGATGTACAAGGAATGCAGAATCTGGTCCTAAACATTTAGGATATGTTAAGTGAAAGCATACATACATGCATCATGTATGTTGAGCTGTGCAAGCCGAAATAATGTAATTCTGCTCCATAGCAAGACATTGCAGATGATACAATGTATAATGTATTCAATCATATATTTTCCAGTCTTGCATTAAACAGTGGTCTGGGGCATCTCATAACAGACAACACGAGACAGACAAAAATCATTGCTCTCATCTGCATTAGTGACAGCATCAAAAAGGCAAGCTGCTACAGGACAGAACTGCACAAACAGAACAAATATTTAGGGGAAGATTGAAAAAAAGGCCACAAAAACCATAATCTTGGACATGAAGAAGAATAAACAAGAAAAAATATTATGAGAAGAGCTAATCCATAATACAAGTATTTTAAAAGATTGATGTGCTGTAAGGAGTTACTCAGCACTTGTATGAGTGAACTCTGCACTTTCAATTATTTACAAATAATCATCAAGCAAAGCTTTGGCTTCCTTCTTTCTATGAGCTTTTTCTCTCTGTCCTACTTTTCATTACATGTAAAAAGGGATAACTGTGGACCTGATTCAGCTCTCTTTCAAGTCAATAGGAGTCTTACTGTTAACTTGAATAGGGAGTTGGATCTGGCTTTTTACCAGGTGTATAATGGATGAGGTCTTTGTTTTGTAGGAACTAAAACTTCAATTTGATGTCTCTGAAAGTCATTTGCCAGCAGAACAGATTACGACTTTGAACAATACATGTTCAATCACTGTTCAGAGGGATATTCTGATAGTAATTTAATCATGTACTGTTCTTGTCCAGCCTTTTAAAATAAGTTCAGTGTTATGAGCAACATAAATTAATTTTGCAGCTTAAATTCCATAATGCTGCAGCTGTGCTGATCAGGAAAGTATTAATTGGCCTTAACAATGTGAATATACCTAAGTGATTGTTTTTGTTTTTTATTAAAAGGCATACTTGTTTCTATTCAGGTAATCTGAAGAGTAAATCATCTCAGGACAGCCCCTCCAAATATAATTGGAATGCCAGCTTACCCTTCCTCACAGTGGATGATGCATGGCTTGGGCAGCGTATGTTCAATTTTCTGATTGATTGATTGATTTGTTTGTTTGTTTATTGTCTGTGGAGAGATGAATGCAGGTTGCTTTTTGCCTTTGTCGTTTGAGCATAAAGAAATAAGAGACTATCTACCAAGTATCTATTGGCCAGGGGGACTGCTTGCTTGAGGAAGGTGAGCGGAATTCAGTGCGCACTCAGGGTAAAATTCAGATGGGGGCCTGATTTTCCAAAGTGCTGAGGACCCCCAACTCTAGCTGAAATGAATCAGAAGTGCAAGTGCTTTACACCTCCAAAAATCTGGCTGATGGTTAATAATATCGTTAATTGTAATTGAAAAGTTCCTTCTTGCTTCTTTTATAAATAACACTTTAGTTTATTAGAACTGAATGAAGTTTACAAATCAGATTTTCTTTTTAGCATTTATCCTGGTTGTTTACTTTGTGCACGTCTATCATCTTGAACAAGACTGTTCATTTTTACTTTAGTTACAATACATTTCTAATCAGTTTCTTTTCCAGGTTCTTAGCATAGTGCTGCGGTGTTTGGGTTGCAGACATTTCAGGGAATTGTTCATCTCTTTGTTTTTAAGTTTCGGTTGGGATTTTTTTTTTAAATTCACAGAAACATTTTATTTCATAAAAGCTTGGGTTTTGCGAAATCTAAATTTGGGAGTAAATTTGACTTGACAGTATCTCTTTTAAAGATTTGTTTTAATAATAGAATTTCAGCATGAATTTTGAGCTTTGTTTGTTTAAACCACAGGGTTAAAGAAACACTGTGGATATGATTTCTCTGTATTTTAAAAATGTGTTACTAGTCAACATAGGTTATTAATGTTAAAAACAAGTTAAAGTTAGATTTGCTTTTTATTATTTCATAGATTCTAAGGCCAGAAGGGATCATTGTGATCAATGTACTTTATATATTTTGTTTACTTTTCTCGCTTCATTCAACTTAGATGGTGAAACTAAAGTGGACAGCTTGTAGTTGATGTGGCATCTTGGTTCCCACGCACTAGCACGATGCTGGAATGTTTGGGGGAAAATGGCTTCATTGATATATTTATAAAAAATAATTAAAAATGTATTAACTTCTGTCAAGAAACTTATTTTAAAAACCAGAACCTAAATTTGGGATCCTGTTAGTATCCCTTAAAACATAAGGGGAGAAATCCTGGACCCATTGAAGTCAGTAGGAAAACTCCCATTGATTTACTTGAAGGCAGGATTTCAACCAAGGTTTTCTACTGGATAGTGTTTGAATTTTAGAATCTGTGGGAAAGACCTATATAGATCTTGGAAGGTGAGGCTGGCACAAGTGGTATGGGTATCTGGTAGCTTCTTCTCTGCACCTTTTGGCTAAGATCCAGTGAAGTATCTAATTATACTTCTGCTGGTGGGGTACTCTATCCTGCATGACCTCTTTCATCTCTAACTTCTATGGTCATCCTAACTAAAAAGGAATCCAGAATGACTGCCTGAATAGAGGAAGCAGATATTAATCTGCTGCCATCTTTCCATTTCTGCCCAGCACTAATTAAGATTCTGGAACAGACACAACAGCTTGCCTGTCACTGGATTTTATAAATAACATATTTTATTAAAGAAAAACAAGTGTTCCCAGCTCATTGCACTCTATTTATCTTGATGGAGCTGTTTAGATATGCCAGACACTTGGCATTATAACTTCTGAGCATAGTCCTGGCTACACATGAGTAAGGAGGATGGCAGCATAGGTGGCTTTTCCATTGGTACTTCTTTGTATTTTATTTGACATATGCTACTGTTTGAGCATTTTGTGTTTGATTCCCAGTTGGACAGGGAAACAGAGCTTTTCTGCTTCCATGGAATAGCATCACGTTTAACTGACAGCTTGAATATATAGCTGTGAACTCTGCAGCTGTTGCTATTCACTGTACATTTAATTGAAAGAGGAAATGGAAGGTTTTCTGCATACAGCAGCTTTTTTGTAATTATTATTATTATTTATTACTATTTTTGATTTGCATTGTGCAGCATTGATCAGATAGCAAAATGAAGGGGAAGTCACTAACATGTATTCCTTCGATTTAGCTGAGATAATGCCTGGCATTAGGGTTTGTGCTGGCAAGTGACTTAGCTCTTTAAACAAGGCCTATTAACTGTTTCAGATATGAGGACTAAAAATGTTACTTATAACTTGAAGACCACAAGATGTTACTTCGACACATCCAGAGGAATACAGTCAATCAATTTCTTTTAATTTCCCTAGCAATTTTTTGGTAGGACTTCATAGTGGTTAGAACAAGGGACTAGGCGTCATGAGCCTGGGGCTCTGTTATTAGCTCTGCCACTGGCTCGTGGACAAGTCACCCTCTCTGCTCCAGTTTATCCATGATAAAAATAATGACCTATTGCACAGAGGGTGGGTAGGGTTGAGACTTGCATCCAAACTGCAATCAGTGTAACAGCTCGTCTGGCAGGATGACTCTGGAGAATGTAAAACATTCTACTAAGTAAATACAGCATTTTTCATTTTCATGCAGTTTGCCTTTTTAACTGGTGACTTGGCCTTGTCCCATTAAAACCATCATGTCTGCTAAAGGCAGATTTTCTTGGGGACCTGTAGGCTACCCCTATGTCTCATGACTTGCTTTCTTCATTCTGCACTGAAGTCAAAATGCATTTCAATTCTTTCATGTCAAGAGAATAACCAGAATCCATTCAGACAAAGAAAAGTCTCCAGTCTTGGATTCACCTATGACTTTCATATGTAGCAAATTATTCCAAAGGAACATGCAGAGTGAGGACACCTTCTATCTGCTTGACACTAGTTCAAACATTTTTAGTGAAACCGTTTCATCTGTAACACTTATAAGTAAGGCTATGTTTTAGTCATGGGTATTTTTAGTAAAAGTCATGGACAGGTCATGGACAGTAAACAAAAATTCATGGCCTGTGACCTGTGCATGACTTTTACTAAATACCCCTGACTAAAACTTGAGAGGCGGTGGGGGGTAGCTCAGGAGGGCGGCCCGGGGCAGTGGGGAAGTTGGCAGGGCTGGGGCAGGCTCCCTACATGGCTCCTGGGAAGCGGCGACCCCAGCTTCTAGCTCCACGTGCTGCCTCCACTCCACCCCAAGCCCTGGTTCTGAAGCTCCCATTGGCTGGGAACCATGACCAATGGGAGCTGCGGGGGCGATGCCTGTGGGCAGAGGCAGTACGTGGAGCTAGGAGCTGAGGGAGGGGAATTGTCGTCGCCCTTCTGGGGGACCCCCCCCCAGGTAAGCCTTGCATCCCAGCCCTGAGCCCCCCCCACTGAGGATTGTGTTTCAGCAAATCAAGATCTCACAGGAACAAGTTGGTCACCTTGAGGAGAAGAGACCCTGATTACAAAGGGTCAAAAGCAGTTGGCTGAAGCCTGTAGAGTGTAAAACTTTTAAATGGTTTCCTGAAACACTATAGTGATGCATCAGAATCAGTTTCTCTCATCAAAGGGTGGCACCCAGTGTGCTGTAACTCTATTTTGCCGCTTCATCCAGCTACATCCTTACATCCCACCCATTCAGCACTACAGCCGCTCTTCCCAGCCATTGGGCTAGACAAGCTGCATCCTCTTTGGCTCCTCCCACCCCACCTATCCACCAGATCCCACTGCATCTGTTCCCTTGCCTGTTTAGTACTTCTTCTCTGCGCTTGTCTCCACTTACCAGGGGATCAACACACGATGATCGATCCACCAGGGGTCGATCGCTCTCCCGTCTACTCCGGTACTCACCGAAATGAGAAGCATAATGTAAGTTGACAGGCGGGTTTCTCCCATCGACCCAGCGAGGTGCAGACACTGCAGTAAATCAACCTAAGGTACGTCGACTCCAGCTACATTATTTACGTAGCTGGAGTTGTGTAACTTAGGTCAACTTAACCCCGTAATATAGATCTGCCCTCCCACTCCATCTCTTATTACTTCTTTTGCCTGCCAGCCTGAAGCATAGCTAACTGCCCTCTTGCAGTGGTAAAATAACAGGAAAGTAAGGAGCTTTTCTTGCTTGAGTTTGGAACAGCTTCCTGCTCACAAGAGTCAGTAACTTCTGATAATATTTAGACAATAGAACTTAAGAGTTTCGAACACCAGAGTTATGAACTGACTGGTGAATCACACACCTTGTTTGGAACCAAATGTATGCAATCAGGCAGCAGCAGAAATACCAAAACAAAAATGCAAATACACTACAGTACTATGTTAAATATAAACTACTAAAAAAAAAAAGAACATTCTTTTTAAAGAAAAGATTTGACAAGCTAAGGAAACTTTCTGTGCTTGTTTCGTTTAAATTAAGATGGTTGAAAGCAGCAATTTTCATTTGCATATTAACGTTTCAAAGTTGCATTAAATCAATGTTCAGTTGTAAACTTTTGAAGGAACAACTATAATGTTTTGTTCAGAGTTACCTACAACCTCCGTTTCTGAGGTATTCATAGCTCTGAGGGTCTACTGTAATACCTTATTTATATAGTAATCCTGAAGGATCTTAAAGCACGTAACAAATTACAGAGTGTGTACAGAAAACACTTCAGCCAGCACTGAAAAGCTCTCCAAGTGGCATGTTCTAGCTCTTTGACAGCAACACTGCACTGCACAACAGTTTAGGGCAGAAAGTAAAGAATCCTGCTATGTCCAGCTGAAACTGCAGGAGAATGTGGATAGGTAGCAAGTAATTAACCAAACTGGAACAAGTCAGAACATCATAGTTAGGTCCCTACCAAATTCACAGCCATGAAAAACGTATCACGGAACATGAAATCTGGTCTACCCCCATGAATTCTGGTCTTCTGTGTGCTTTTACCCTATACTATACAGATTTTATGGGGGGAGACTAGAATTTCTCAAATTGGAGGTCCAGACCCAAAAGAGAGTTTCAGGGGGTTGCAAGTTATTTTAGGGGTGTTGGAGTATTGCCACCCTTACTTCTGCACTGTCTTCAGAGCAGGGCAGCTGGAGAGTGGCGGCTGCTGACTGGGGGCCCAGCTCTGCAGGCAGCAGCGTAGAAGTAAGGGTGGCAATACCGTACCCTGCCATCCGTACTTATGCGCTACTGCTGTCGGCCGCTCTGCCTTTAGAGCTGGGCTCCCGGCCAGCAGCCGCTGCTCTCCAGCTGCCCAGTTTTGAAGGCAGTACCGCCGCCAGCAGCAGCACATAAGTAAGGGTAGCAGTACCGCAAAGCCCCCCACAATAACCTTGCACCCCTCCCCCCGACACCTTTTTTGGTCAGGACCCCTACAATTATAACACTGTGACATTTCAGATTTAAATTGCTGAAATCATGAAATTTAATATTTTAAAATCCTATGACCGTGAAATTGACCACAATGGACCACGAATTTGGTAGGGTCCTAATCATAGTTAATGGACCTGCTCTTGTGAAAGTGCTCAAGGGATTTTTTAATGACCACAAGGGATCATCAAGATCTTGGTTTTACATAATATCCAGAAGACAGCACATTTAGCAGCACAGTACCCCCAGTGCCACAGGGAATTGGTTCATTACTGACCCAGAGGGAAGCATACTAATGTGACACTAAGCACCATGGGTGTAATTTGGGCAGATACAGGGAGGCATTGCCCCCCCAAACAGAGGCGAAGGGTATGGGGGTGTCAAGCAGGGTCACATGACACTCTCTCCCCATTTCTGCAAGCGCCGAGCTGCCCTGCAAGGCTTGCTCTGCTCGGTCTGCCTGGGAGTGGAGCTCTTTCTCCCATGCTGCTCCTCCTCCCTCCCAGCCCCCCGCACGTTTTGGCTGGCAAGGAGCAGATGGGTGCGATGGAGCAACTGTTCTCCTGTGCTCTGTGTCACTGTCTTGGCAGCTCAACGCCACCTCCTGGATCCTAGTGCCCGCCTTTCTCCTGTACAATGGTGAGTGCAGGGAGGGCAGGGCAAGGGGGCCGGGGTGGGGCTGGGGTAAATGCAGTGCAAGGGGGGGAAGATTCTGGGATAGGGAAGGGGGAAGAGAAGGGGCTGGGGGTTCGGGTGAGGTCGAGGACAGTGGGGAGAGGTAGGGGGATACGGGAATGGGCAGGGGTCAGCAGGAGCCTGGCATGTGGCGTCCCGTTGGCGGAAGCAGCAGCCCCAGCAGGGAGGCGGCCGCAGCAGCATCAGAGCAGCGACATCGCTGCAGCAGCTGGGGCTCCTCCATTGGGCTGTCCCGTCCCCGCCAGCTCTGGCAGCCCCGGTGTAACTCTAGGCGGGGGGAGAGAATCAGTGAGTCGAGGGAACTGGCTTCAGGGTGCACATGCGTGTGTGCACGCTTTGCCTCCCCAGATATAGCAGTCAAACTGTGCCTATGCTAAGCACCCCGTTATTCACACACTGCGCAGAATTGTAACAATCTCTGAATGAAATATGCCTTGTGAGGTATCTTTTGAAAACCAGTAACTCACTGATCATAAATATTCTTGCATGATGTATGCACATAATGGGTATTAAGATATGTACTAGATTTATGACTAAAGTGTGTATAAGCCAAGCTTGTCGTGGGAGCTGGTAAACAGGTCTGCTTAGACAAAGGAATGTGTATTTGATCCTTTCACCAGCCCGATCTTCTTCAGGCAAAAACTGCAAAGGTCCATATTTACATATAAGCAGTAAACAGGACCATCAAGACGGCAGTGGGAGGAGATGGCAGGAAACAGAACAATTTGCATTTCAGCAAACACAAGTGGGGGAGGAAAGAGCATGGAGCTTCCTTCACCACCAGACTCTGTCACCTCCCTCACAACTTGAATAAGCTTTACTTTCAGGAGCAACCTACAGAAGAATATACTCCAAAAGTTTGCTGGTCTGTAAAGACAAAGGGGGCCGAACCTCAAGTGATAAGCAATTGAATCAACTGATTGTATACAATGTTACTGTATTATAAAAGTGTGTAGAGTGAGGTCTTTTCTGAAAGCTAATGACACACTGGTGATTAATACCATTGTGAAATGTCTGTATTAACATTATGAGGAAATGTGGATAGTTAATGATATTATGTTTTAAAGTCTGTGGCCAAACAGGGATAAACAAATTCCTTCCCAGACAGGAGAGACGGCAGCCTGTTTATCTGTCTCCTATGTAAATTAAGCATGGTGGAATCAAAACAATGGAAGGACCATTTACATACAGGGGGGATGGGAGGCCCACAGGAAGGGAAGAACAGCATGAGGTCATCCTGCCTCTTGAAACAAAGTCATTGAACTTTGGGAAATGTAAGCAAGGACAGAAGCCATCTTTGGCATCCATCACTAGACAGACATAAGGAAACAGAGCTCTTGCAAGCTGAGAAAGATGGGTCCTTCAACCAAAGGGAGGTTGAAGACTCTGGAGACTGAATATAGGTGAGAAACCTGCTGAGGCAAAGATTGTACTTTCCTAGATTAATTTTTAGACTTTTAGATGCATGTTTTCACTTTTATTTGCTTGTAACCATTTTTAACTTTCTCTCGTACACGTGAACTCACTTAATACCCTGTCTTCTTTTGTTAATTAACTTGTTTTACTAATAATCAAAACCAACAGAGCTGTGTTTGAATGAAAGTGAATGTTAACTCCAGTTAAAGTGGCAAGCCGAGGGGTTTGTGTGTTTAGAGGACCAAATGGGCCTTATCACTTCTCTGAACCGTCCACGAGAGGGCTGGACATTGCAGAGCACATGGTTTTGTGCAAATTTTAGACTGTGAGCGTGTTGGAATCACCTTGCTGGTTGTAACCAAGGCTGGTGGAAGCCAGAGTGTGACTGTGATGTGTTACTGGCAGGCTGCTGTGGTCAGAGTTACTGGACCAGGGCTGCAGCTATACATAGACACTCAAGGTGTGACCTGCATGCTTGTAGGTTGGTTATGAATATCCCAGGCAGCGAGTTACAGTAGCAAAGCATTTGAGGCACCCAAGGTTGCAGGGCAAGTGATGACACAACCTTTCACTGGTCTGCATTGCACTCCCAAACCCTATCACAACTGCATACTGAATCACCAGAGACTTCCCATAGAAATACTTTGGTTTTCTTGGAAGTCTCCCATTGAATTGTTGACTAGGCCAGGCTTTACCCTGTTTAGTTTTTGAGAGATGGCCCAAGATGGTACAGTTGCAGATCTAAAAACACTGGTTGTGTTACAAGTAATGTTTATAATACTATTGCAGGAGGGTTTAATGCAGCTGGAGGCTAAATGTGCAGTAAAACTGAAAGGGTCTTAAGCCAAAGCTTTAGAATAAGTACATTTAATTCTTTTTTTTTCCCCTGTAAAATCTAACAAATTATGAAAATTTTTATAATGAAATTCAGTTTATTGTGAGCTGAATTTAAACAGCTTATGATTTAACAGATTTAGGGACAGTAACTTTGAGGTAAATAATAGTAATAACTGTATCACTAAGGCTCTGATCCTGCAGACACTTACCACATGTTTAGCTTTAAGTATATACATCATTCCTGGAGGGAAGTGAGCCATGGGGATTACGCATATGCTTAAAGTTAAGCAAGTGGGTGGGTAGTTGCAGGATCAGGGCCTTATTTAATATATTACTATTAAAATGATGGTTTATAATACATGCATCTTATCGTATATTCATTCTTTCTTTCACTCCACCAAACTTCTTCCTCCCATTGGTGTTCACTTGCAGTTCAGTAAGTTTGCCTTTTGCCCTTCACTTGGACAAAGAAATTAGACTGGTCTGTTTTGCTTTCTGGTTTTCGGTCACTAGCACAGTGATTCTCAGACTGGTTGGTGGACCACTTGCTGGTAGTCTGTGAAGAGCTGGCATGTGACTGAGCTGGCTAGACTTTCAAAGGTTTTAGACACCTAAAGTTCCAGATAGGTGCCAGGGGGAATTTTCAAAGGTGCTTTCGCACATTAGGCACCTAACTCTTATACAGTGAATTGAAATCATTGGGAGGTAGGTGCCTTTGAAAATCCCAGTAGGTGCCTATCTGCATCTTTAGGCTCCTGAATAACATTGTAAATCTGGCTCATGATGCTGCAGCTACTTCTCTTTATTTACAACTATGAGAAACAGAATAGAACAGTGATGGGCAACCTGTGGCCCACGGGCCGCACGCAGCCCGTCAGGATAATCCACTGGCAGGCCATCAGATATGGGGAGCTGCTTCCCGTAGCTCCCATTGGCCGGGAATGGCAAACCTTGGCCACTGGGAGCTGGGGGAGGCTGTGCAAATGTAAACAGTCTGGCGGCCCGCCAGCAGATTACCCTCATGGGCCGCATGCGGCCCACTGGAATAGATGGAAAAGGGAGATGAAATCAAGAGAGTGACTAAATTTCTTTCAGAAAAGGAAAAGATGCATTGCATTGAGGACATTTACAAATGCCTAAATCCTTTCCTAATATTACAATTCCCTCAGAGCAATTGCTTTAGTTGCTACAGGGAATCTATACCATTGTGAATGGAAGAGAAGATAGTCCAGGAAACAATCTGTCTGTTAAGATGTGGACCACATCGCAGTGCCAGCCCCTGCACTAACATCATGCTGCAGTCTCTGCAAACACTTCAGGGAATCCCCTAAAAATAAAATGTTCTCAATGAAATTAAAAAAAAAAAATCCTTGAAAACATTTCTGTTAATATCAGGTTTTGTAAAGCCTGTTTCCCAAAGGGGATGGTGAAAGAGACTTTTACAGACTGTCTGCATGTTTTTGTGTCTTCCTTTAATTGTGCTTCTGGCCTGAAGAATTTAATCCCTTATTGTTACACATCCCTTTAATCCCTTCAATTGATACACACTTTTAATACGATACAAATACAAACATTCCCTTGTGCAGACAGTGAGATGTTAGATGTTTTACGTAATGTTTGTTTTGCTAGTACAGGCCGAGGAAGTAACATTATAGATTTGAATGTAATTCATTCATGTGGTTATATTAACAGATGATCCCTTAGCAATTGACCTCAATTCCGATTGGAATGCTCCCACAGAGGAGTGGGGAAACTGGCTGGGAGAGGAGGAGACGTGCACAGGACCAGAGAGAGAGAAGGTGAGGGAATGACGTACGTGAATGTGTGAGCATTGCCACGTTCAGTGAAAAGCAATCAAGGGAGAGCCTGGGTTGGACGGTGAGATCACCCCTCCGCGACCTGTTTGGGGTATCTAGTGCTGCAGGTGGGCACAGGCACTGCATTCCCATGTCATGCTAGGACTGACCCAAGGGCACAGTGGGAGGAAAAGGCTCCTTGTGCCAATTCCTCCTCCTCTCACTGCCGTGTGTTTACTTTTGGGGGCTAGTTGCAATCCAGCCTCATAAATCTGAAGTCAGCTGATTTCTGCGAGTTTATCAGCAGTGTGGTGGTGCTGTTACGTGCAATCAGTGTTCAGTCTGTTTGCCATGCTGCAGAAAAGCACTCCTACTGAGGCTGACATTCCAGAATGTCTGAGCCCTAACTGATCAAAGTCCACAGCAAACACAAGAAACCTATTTTCACACCTTCCCATTTTGTTCACAGGTACATATTCAAATGAGAGCATTGAGTTAAACTGACATGTTCACAACTTGGGCAGACAACCCAAGGCACAATGCTTGCTGACTAAACTCCTTCTCCTACTAGAAACCCAGGCAAAGGCTGTCAAGTTTATCAACTAGTCCAGGCAGGACTCTTTGAGAGTGGATGGAGAAGAGCTTTCGGAGCTCTTTGCAGGCAGCTCTCTCAGACCAGTCTATTAGATCCCACTTGGGCTGCTTGAACACAAGTCAGAGGCTCTAAAGAGAGTTTCCATAGAAAAAGGACCCGCAGATCCATTACATCAGCACATGGTTCTAGAGAAAGCTATCCCCAGCCTCCTCTAACAAAGGATACTGGGTCTTCAGTGCTGCTTAGGACTTGCCAAAAGGCAGAGAGGAAATTTGTTCCTGTCTCTCTGAAATGGCAAGAAAGAAAGTAGAACCCCAGGAAAACTTGGGTGGAGCTGAAGTGACACCTTTGAGTTTAATTGCTAAAAATGGATGCAGATAGTCTTCTCTGCTGTGAGGATCTGAGGGCCCCCCCAAAAAAAGTTGCAAGTATACTGTCAAGGGGACCCTGTCACAACATGGTATTCCCCTAACATGGCTATAAAATAGTTCAGTATTGCAGTGTAGATAGGAACAGGCTGTGTTAACCGTGGAAAATCCAGTGCTGTAACATGTTTCTGAGACATGTTTAAAACACACTTCAGCTCTGTCTGCACTGCAATCCTGAGCTGGGTTTTAACTGAATTGGGGGGCTGCAATGTTGTAACCAGGTCACCTGACAGAATTTTCCATAGTATAGATGAGACCTTGGGCACCAATTAAGATTAAACAGGAACAGCTTTATGCCATTTACAAGTTTACACAGCGAGAGTTCCCATAGAGAGCCCTGCAGGGTGAGGAGAATGTCATCTCAGCACACTTGGTATGGTTGGTGTTAAAAGTCACAACTATGAAGTGAGAATACCGGTTCGCCCACCAGTCTGAAAAGTACTTGCTACTCTGAGGAAAGGGATGTGGAGAAAACCAACCAAAATATATTGAGTTTTTAATTGACTTTAACAACAGACACCTGGACTTAGTAAATTAACTCTGAACATTTACAGCAGTACAATATTCTTGGCCTTTCACACACCTTATAAGAGTCCATCTGTGGGATTGTGTATGCAAGACCTAACCTTTGGGACTTTTTTGCTCCCTCAACTGCTTGGGCTGCAGTGTCTGATATTGTCCCCAGCTTACATTAGAGCAACCTTTAGAGTGCTCCAATTTATGTCATCTGGTATTGGTTCCCCAAAGGGTCATTGTAACAGCCAGGAATCTCTGGAGTACAGCCATGCCCTTTCCCCTCAACATGTCCCCTACATTGGCAGTTGCAAGGTGAGGAGGTGACTTAAGGGATATCTACTCTGGAGCTGAAAGGTGTAATTTCTAGCCCAAGTGGACATATCCGTGCTAGCTGTGATAGAGCTAGCCTGCTAAAAATACAAATGTAACTGCAGCGGGCTAGCTACCCTGAGCATTAACCTGTTTGAGATCCTACACACCCCTAGATCCAGTTATGATAACTCAACACCACTTGAGGCTTCCCCTATGCAAGGGAATCCTCAGCTGTCCACTGTGTTGCTGCAAAGATAGCTTTGGAAACATAAACCAGTGTTACATGATTCCTAGACTTGGAAGGAACAAGCAGCTAGACTCCACTTTTGCAGCAGGAAGCTTTGAGGTTGGAGAACTAAAAGAGCTCTCATACACACAAACATTGGTGTCAATTTAGTCACTGAAGTTTGGCATGTATCTCCAAGAAATACCTTCATAAATCACTCCAGAATCCTTAGGCCTGCCCTGTGTATACTGGTGTGATCATGGGGAACAGAAGTTGGTTACACTTGGGGGAGAAAGTGGCAAAAACTGGTTTTCAGGCTAATCCCAAATGTTGATGCTGGCTGCTGTGCAAGTTATTCATACAGAAATAGATATAAATAATGTAAACGTACAAGTCGAGATCCAGGTATAGCTGCTCATGAGAATCTCTGTGCCTCATCAGTGAGTTTTGTGGACTGTTGCCAGTTATCAACTTGCAGGATTGTGGACAAAAATTGGACTGCTCTACAGCTCTCCCTGAAAGCATTTTGCTCCTCTTCCATGCACTGAGGATAATAAGGGCAAAGGTAGCGATGAGAAAAGGTTATAACACTTGACTCCTGTCTAAAACAAACATAGTAGCTGGGTAGATGACATGCTGCTAAGTCTAATCCTTTTAAAATTAGATTTGTCCTATGTTTCTTTTAAATACTTGAATTGCTTATTATATTTGCATTTTTTTCATATTTTATACTTGCATATACCTCATTTAACTTATACGCTTAGTTAAGCATATTATTTCATATTTATCCTTAAAGCCTCAGCAAGGTTTGGAAATGAGAACAGAGGAAGGTCCAAGGGAGCTGATATCTATGAAACACAGTAGTCATGCTATCTGTACCTCTTTCAAAATACCCGAGCACCCTGCTAACAATTTACCCCATAATGGTAAGTGATTATTTTTGCACTTTAAAGAACTGTGATTTCAGAATTTTTGGTAATCCCAGGAGTGTTTATCCATTTATTTATTTATTCATTAATTTTTTTAACTAAAATGTTAATGGCCTTTTTCTTTAGATGTATATGTTCACTTTTATAGAAAAGCACAATAACATTGTTTAATCAGCTGTTCTTTGACAAGGCCTGCATCTGCTCCAATTGAAGTTAATGACAAAATTCCCATTGATTTCAATAGGAGTAGGATCAGGACCTCTGCAGGATTTTTTTTAAATGAAACAGGGTGACAGTGATAGATATGTACCCGATCCAAAGCACACTGAAGTTACTGAAAGTCCTTTCATTTATTTTAGTGGGCATTGGCTCAGGCCTGGTAAGCAGGTGTCCATTGAGAAATACATATGCACAACAAGAAGGATCATACGTTGGAAATTGTTTGGGTTTTGTCCAGGAACATGATTTTGGTGTGGAAGCTTTTTATAATCAGTGCTGCTGTTTGTATGGCAGATGTACCTGGTAAAAAGGAGAGGCGGAAGAGGAAGAAAATGAGGAGAGAGACTTGATGGGGCTGTGTAGCTGACAGTGTGAAAACCAAATAGCACGTGTGCTGATTAGCTGCAAGAGTTCTGCTTTCTGTGGTGATGCACTGAGCCCAAAGCAAAGAGAGGATCTAGAAGAATCCCAATAAATGGGAGAAGAGGAGAACAGGAACAGTGAGTGGGAGAAGAAGAGAGAGAGGGAGAGTGAGTGTGTGTGTGTGTATGAGAAGAGAGAGAATGAACCATGATAATGTGTGCAGGAGTTGGTGTTGAAACAGAATTGCTGTTTAAAAACAACCCACTGCCCTTGATCACTTAAAGAAAACTATTGAGTAGGTTTTAGCCCATTTGCATTAAAACCTTCAGTGTCCTATTACTTATCAACTTATCATGTTGTATGACATTACAGAATTAGTCAAAATCCATAAATGACTACGATTGTATTTAAATTCTATAGAGGATCCACCCTTTATTCCAGCCTCCATTTGCAATTTAAAATGTGACGTGAGCAGGTGTGCTCATTGACAGGTTAATAATGTACAGAAGGTGGGTAGTACATGCTAAAGCAGATGTAAGTCATAAGAAAGCAGTTGTTAGACCTACGAAGAACAGCACCGCTCACCCGCAAATCTTCTCTTGAATCTTTTTAACCCCTTGCAGCTGTTGAAGTTGGATTTTTACCTAACACAGTGACATTTTAAGCATGATCCTTTTGCTATAACTGTATTTTAGCCAGAGAGATCTTGTTGAGTATATTTTTCCAACCTGCAGTTTGGCAGTTTTTACCATTTTATTACTTAATTTCTAACATCATAAGCCAAGTATCCAGATGAAAGTTAAAAAAAATCTGATGTTTTTTATAGTGAAGGGCATATACTTCTCATCTTCAAAGGGCAATTTAAAACAGAAAATATCCAGTAAAGAAAAGCAAATTGTTCTACCTTAAATGCCAGGAGTCTGTGAAAGGTGTAAGGTTGACACCACTGGTGGCTCTTTATCCACAGAACTTCTACAACACAGCAGTAACTATAAATGCTGCCCTGTACTGCCCAGAGAATGTGCCTCAACCCTGATCCATCTTGGCAAGGCCATCTCGATGGGTGAGATGATAGTTATTCAGTCTCTGTGCCTATTGAACTCTGATGAAACTGCTAAAAAGGGTTCCAGTTACTGTTGGGTGTAAAATGGACATTTGTTCCCAGTTGGTCTGACATCACAAAAGTCATTTCACATAGGCCACCCTCAGCTGTTAACAGCTTGGAGTCATTAGAGGGGAGGAATAGTTCAGTGGTTTGAGCATTGGCCTGCTAGACCCAGGGTTGTGGGTTCAATCCTTGAGGGGGGCATTTGGGATCTCGGGGAAAAATTGGGGATTGGCCCTGCTTCGAGCAGGGGGTTGGACTAGATGACCTCCTGAGGTCCCTTCCAACCCTGATATTCTATGATTCTATGATTACCAGCTGCACTCACACTGGAACCACTGAGCTAGAGGTAAAAAGCTCCATACCTCAATACCTTGAACCACACAGTCCCTGTTGCCAATGTATTTGTGTAAATGTAATCTTATCTAAACCCCTGAATGGTTACATGTTGGCTTTCACCCATGCTGTAGGATTTAAAGCATTAGTATCCCTTAAAGAAACTACTGCACAGAAATACTGTATTTATAATCGTGTTAGTCTGTATTCACAAAAAGAAAAGGAGTACTAGTGGCACCTAGGAGACTAACCAATTTTGTAAAAGAGCAATTATCCTATGGTCTAAGCACCTTTGACACAAATTAAAGATACAGTTAATCAAAGTAATACCAGCAGCTAACCTACTACCATAAAACATCCCTCCCTCCACAGACAAGCGCCCCATCTAGCCCCTTCCTCACACAGAACCAGAGATAATAAATGAGCCTTGCAATATGCCCTGAAGGTGAACAAAATAAGATTAGTTCAGAGTCAGACACATAGTTTTGGGCTTTTTTCCCCATCACATAGGATATTTTTCATTCAATAGTACACTTTAGAATTTGCATATCTTAATGCTTACATATCAGTTAAGAGAAAATATAGGCAATTTATGAATGAGGCTAATAAAGCAAACAATGTCTTCCCTGACAAGAAATTTGTTAATACATATGCATAAAACTAACAAGAAAATACTTGACCTTATTGGGAAAACAAATCTGGTAAGGATTAGGATTTAGAGGATGGATTAATTAAATATGTAAATAACAGGTAAAATTCTAGCCCCATTGAAATCAATGGCAAAGCTCCCATTAATTCCACTGTGGCCAGGGTTTTACCTGAAATCTTTATTTAGCAGCAGAAGATAATTTCCATTGCTGAATACAAAGAAAAATATCTTAATAAAAGATGTAAGAGAAGTTAATAAGGTTGGTAGACTCAGAATTTCACCAACCTTTTTCTATGTGTCTGTCTGCAAACTTTGCAATGTTGTGTAATGTTGTTTTATTTCCAAAGTGAAATGTTTTATTTTTTTTCTAATAAAAAATATTAAAATCACTGGCAACAGCCGAGTAATTTCTGAGCAACCCTCCAGTAATAAGTGTGTGTTAGAGAGAAAGAGAGCTGGAGGAAAAAAGCTTTTCGGTGAGAAAATGTTTCGTTTTCAGGCTTCCACAGGGATATTGTGAAGCCATTTTTCAAGAATGGAAAAATCTCTCAACAGTGTTTTTTTAAGGAAAATGCATTGAAGTTTTTCTTTTGTTAGAATAAAAGAACACATGCAGTGGGCAAATGACATTCACTTGTACAGCTGAGAGTCTGACAGTAACAAGAAACAGATTATAATACAACTCACACTGAAGTCAGCTGGACCGTGGCCACATTAGCAAACCTTGTAACCATATTTCCCCACTTGTGTGGCTTCCCCAGTGGTAGTAAGTGGTCACTGTAATGTAGACAGGGCTCAGATGTTCATACTATTGTGTCATCTAAACTTACGTACTATTAATGTGGAAATGAATAGTTATACAAAATGCCATAGTGAGGAGTATATGTCCCCAAGACTACAATATTAATTGAGCATACCCTGCTGTATGCATGAACAATTTCAAGGCTGCTTGTACACTAGTATACTTTGGCTATAATTCACCACCAAAGGTGTCAGTGTTACTGGTATGAGCGGTGGAAGGGCTAGTGTAGGTTAAGGGTCAGGTTACATAGCAGGTAAAACTGCCTGAGCCCTGTCTTAATTACATCTTCCCTTATTGCTACCATGTGTGAAACTGCACAACCTACTAATCCATCTCTACCAGGATTACTTTCAACATTCCAAACCACAAGCCAGAGAAAATCAAAATGTTAAAAAATCAAATTGTCACAGAAATGACTTTTCCTACTACTCCTAAATGCAGAATTCTGACCCTCACAGCCAGCTATATTACTGTGGTCTGACACCCAGGACAGACCAGATTCAGCCTTGTACCAGTGCCTGTGTTCTATAAATAAAAATGTCATGACTGTAAAGTCTGTTATCTCGTGGCCCCACAGGCCTAGAAAAAGTAATCTTACCATTGAGGAGCAATTGCCAGTTTCCAAGGGGAGTCAGTGCTCACTGCTAGCCATGCAGTAGATGAGATATCTGAGTTTATATTTCTGACATTTTATGTACAAAAAAATTATCAGATAATTTTTAGAGGATTTTATGGTTCCTCCTCAGGCTTATACAGTTTGACACATGGTAACTAAAGCTTTACAGGCAAGGCATTATGAAAAATAGTCTGAATAACATTTTTAGAAATTATAAAACAATTGCAAGAGAATTTTTCTGTGATGTGTCACATCCAAAAATCCTGAAGATATGGTGAATAAAGTAGGCATCCAACCTCATGTTAATAAAAGGTTTACATGACCCTCTGTCGTACGTTCCCTATACCTAAAACTCCTATATTTCACCTAAAAAGAAAAGGAGTACTTGTGGCACCTTAAGAGGCTAACAAATTTATTTGAACATAAGTTTTCGTGAGCTACAGCTCACTTCATATTTCACCTGCCTACTAACCCTCACCTTCAGATCCAGCTGTTGTAAGTAGTTTGAAGATGAGTTAAATGGCTTCTTACCAGTAAAAGGCAAGGTATAATAATCTAACTACATAAAGTATATGGGATTGGAGTATCACATTAAAGGACTCAAAAGGTGACAGTGTTAGATTAGTAAAAAAAGAAGAATAAAAAAGCCACAAAGTTCAATGTGATTCATTTTATTTGGACAAACATTAAAAAAAAATGCAAGTTTTCCAGAATTAGTCTCTTTTTTTGATGTGAGCGATTGATTTTTATGAGGGAATTTGAAGCAAGAGATACCTGAACTCAGAACAACGTAATTTCCCCCCTCTCTTTCCAAAAGAGTCTATCTCAGTGCAAAGGTTAGTTTCCTAATAAACTATACGTAAAATCCTGGTCACATTAAATTCAGTGGGAGTTTTGCTACTGACTTCAGTGAAGCTAGAATTTTATCTTGCAAGTCACTTACAGAAACATTTTCCCTGTGGGGTAATTTATTTAAAGGGTTTCCTTTCTATGATATACAGTATTCATATTTTGCTTTTACTCTAAAAGCTTGTGTCCATTTTAAGGAAAGTCCAGTCCACACTCAAAGCCCCGCTCTTTCCACTATCTTTCTGTAAGATTAAATATTTAGACATTTCATCAAATAATGTGATTGACTCTGATAAACATTTACATTAGCAGTTACTTGTTTATTTAATAAAATAAGGAGCTGGGTTTTTTGAAGGAACCACCTTCAGCCTTTTTGGGAGACGGGGATTGGTGCTGCCAGACTCGGGGTGGCATGGCTCCCACGTAGAGAATGCCTGTGTGCACGGAACGGGGCACAGCTGTGTACCCGCGTCCCCTTTGTTGGATCCAGGGGCTGGAGTTAAAGTCACTGCCCCGCCCAGGCGGCTCCGCCCGCCCACTTCCTGGATACCAACAGGACCAGTCACCTGCATCCCAGCTGCCCTCGCCCCTCCCCCCGCCACAGAGCCCCGCCCCCTGCCGAGGTGAGTTCACCTTATGCAGGTATCCCCTTCCTGCCCTGTTGGGCCCCGCCCCCTCCCAGGCAAGCCCCGCCCCTTCCCTCCGAGCTCCGCTCCTGGCTGCTCTCCAGGAGCGCGGATGAACTTTTCCGGAGGCAGCTGATCCACATTAGAGATGCTGTGCGACGATTGGCGGAGTCGGCTGCCAATCGCCCGTGGCCGTGGTAACGCCCCGCCCCTCTTCCGCCGCCCCCCCGTTGTTCGCCGTTGATTGGCCAGAGCGGCGGTGAGACGGCGCTTCTCTTCTCCACAGGAGAGGGGGAAGGGCCTCGTTGATTGAGACAGCGAGCGAGCGAGCGTCCCGTGCGAGGAAAAGGCGCTGTTGCCGCCGCTATGACGTTCAAGGGGAGCCGGGCCCGGGGCCGTTTCTACAGCACCCGCTGCTGCGGCTGCTGCCATGTCCGTACCGGTACCATCATCCTGGGGACGTGGTACATGGTAAGAGGCCCCGCACCCCGCGGGGAAAGAAGGGGGCTCCCTCAGCCTTAGCGCGCTTGTGCGGTGGAGAGGGGGCGCTCTCCCTGTGTCTCGCACTACGCATGCGTGTGGAGTTCGTCCGTTGCTGGGCCGGCAGGCTACCCGAGGAGTAGGCAGTACAGCGCATGCGTGCCTGGGGCGGGGACGTGGTCGCCCGTGTTGTGGTGCGTGGACGGTGCCTGGTGGCCTGTATGCTGTGGCTAGTCCTTTTGTGAAACTGCGTGAAATCCTCCCCTCCTCCGGCCTTCTTCCGCCCCCCTCCTGCCTCGGGACGGGGCCTGTGTCCTCGCCCCTGCCCCGGCCAGTCGCCGCCCAGCTCTTCCTGCGCGTCTCGCCAGGCTCCGGCCTGGGCGGCGCCCGGCGGGGCCAGAGTCGCGGCGGGCCAGCCGGGCCCTGTTCACGTTCAGGCCCCCCGGCCCCGGGGACTCGCTGCTTGTGCAGGGCCCCGGGTTGCCGCTCCCGCAGAGTGCGGGGGACCCTCCGCCCTCCCCCCCCCGCATCGCTTTACCTCACGGGAGGAGGAAAAAGTGGCGCCGCACTTGCTCACTCACCTGAGCCCCTCGTGCTGCTCTCGGAGAGTGACCAGACAGCAGGTGCGAAACATCGGGACGGGGGTAATAGGACCCTATATAAGAGAGACCCAAAAATCGGGACTGTCCCCGTAAAATCTGGTCACCTTACTCTCTGGCCTGTTTCTTAGTGGAGGTGTCCCGGGGCAGGGACTGTTCTCTGTGTCCCCAGCAAGTCTGGATACGTTGTCTTACTAAATGATAACCGCGAGACATGACCCACGGGGGGGGGGGGGGCGGTCTGAGTAGGTGGAGGGTAGGACAGTAAGATTGTGTGGTTGCTTGAATGACTAGGATGTAACATTTGAGAGCATGATGAGATTTTTAAAATGAATGTCTAGAAGCATATAAACCTTGAAGAATTAAGGATTGAGTAGGGCCCTGGAGGAGGGAGTGGATGTTTTGGTGGACAGGATCAGAATGGGAGTTCCAAAAAAGCCAGCGTGAAAATATGCGTAAGTGGGTGAAAGGAAAAGGATATGTAGGGTCACTCTGTGAGCAAACTACCATGAGTGAAGCAAGCATTGGAAACCAGTGAAGGAGACACAAGGGAAAGAGCAGACACATAAGAGACAGCTAAATTGTGAAGGGTTATGAAAGTTATGCCAGAGGTTAAATTTCATCAGGAGGTGATAGGGAGCTAGCAGTATTTTTTTTTTTTTTTAAAGAGTGGCTAAAAGATTATAATACCGGACAAGTTAAATGCATTTTGTCATCTTTTGCTATCAAAATGTAAATTTCCCCTCCTCCAACCAGCTAGTGATGCTATTGTCAGTCAGCCACTTGTTAAATTTTCCAGAAAGCACCTTTGTGGTTACTCCATATTGCGCATCATGCTTGGGAGAGGTTTCCAATAAAAAATGCAAAACTAATGCATTATTTTCCTTTGCTGAGATGCTTACAAAAACTTGACAATGGTTTGGCAGTTGGTGTGTTGATATTGTTGACTCTCATGCTGATCAATATTGCCTCATTGTTTTCTTCTATTCCTCTGTCTATTTTCTGTTTTTATGTAGATTTTTTTCATCTGTTTCAACAGATGGTCCATGACTGGTGCCCCTAAATATTAGGGTAATACTGATAAAGCTCTGAAAATAGGTGCAGATTTCAAGAGAAAATGAGGATGAAAAGGCCACCGACAGATCTCTCAGGAACACTGATGAAATCTAGGAGGGGAGGAGGAATAGATGCCAATATTGTCAATTTGCCATTTGTTTGCCCTTCCAAAACAGTCTCTGGTGCTTTTGGTCAGACAGGTAGGACCTCTGCTCTGGATGTGGGTTGGGGGAGGTGAGGCAGTGTCACGAATAAGACAGTGATCTGAAAACGCTACTAAAAGTTAGGGCCGGGGCTTGAGAAACTAGTGTGGAGTGAGTTAAGTAGGGTTATGAAGTAACTAGTCTCCTGGGAGGTGTAATCTGAGTCCTTCACCCAGCTTCTGGGCTGGGGGAGGAAATGGAAAACAGTAGCCCAGAACTGTTGCTCCAGCCTCTGTGTCATTGAGGCTGGCATTGCAGGATGGGTGGGAAGAGCAGATAGTGGAAGTGGGTGGGGGGGTCAGAGAGAGTATGAGAGGAAAATTATAAAGAAGCTTGGGGTACTAATACAAAATGTTGAGTGTGCAGAGAGAATGAGGAACTGAAAATATGGGTGGGAGAAAATATACAGACAGAAGGGCTAAAATGGCAGTTCCTGTCAAAATTGCTTCTTGGTGTATCTGTTTCTAGATTTCCTAATTTCCTAGAATTTCTGGATGGTTTTTTGTCATGGGGGGGGGGAAGGGGGGCAGTCTGGTTCCACAACTTGGGTCATCAGTGGAGTTTGGACCTTTTCGATCCACATCACCTCTGGCACCTTAGCTAATTGTCATCCTCTGTGTGTACCAGCCACTAGCGTGGGGGCAATCAACATTTTGCTTGTGGGCTTCACAGCTGTTTGCTGACAGCAAAGGAGTGTAGAGAACCATGACTGCTTGGTTCCATTCCAGGTTGTGGAGAGAAGTGTACTGTAGTGCAGTGGTCCTCAAACTTGTTTGATTAGGGTCCCCCTTCTCTGTGTCTGTTAAATTTCTCACACCCACCCCTATGTGAGAACCTCTGCTCTAGTGGTTATAATCCCTTCCTTCTGTCTCAATTCCTGTAAGATGTCCTTCTCTGCTTCTGTCTGTCTTCCCCTGCCCCCTCTTCACCTCCTTTCCTCCCCCCCACAAGCTCTTGCTTCTTCCTCCTCTACTCCCATCACACCTCAAATTTCCTTGAGGCTTACAAAAAGCACATCCATGCCAATAATGCAACATCCTTGCTCCAAAGCCTGGAGCTGCAGATCCCTGGCATGGAAAACCTTAAATCCAAGCGTTGGATGTGGCAAATTTTAAAGGCAATTGAGGGTCTTGTAATGAAAAGTGTCAGGCAATCTTCATTATAGGTGGTGCTGTCAGATCAAATTATAATAGTTGAGTTGAAATACAAGCTGTTCTTAACTTCTGACATTCTTTGTTCTTCCAGTGTTAAGCTTTGTTTCAGATTTTATACTTCCTCAATGGCTGTAATGAGGAAAACTCTCTCTATTCTGGTAATCTGTCTAGAGACTAGAAGTCACTGCAGGTCAGTGGTCGCCAACCTTTTTATGCACAAGATCACTTTTTAAATTTAAGGGTAACCCAGGATCTACCCTTTTTCAAGGCCCCGCTCCACTCACTGCATCTCCCCTGCCCCTCCCTTGCTCGCTCTCTGCCACCCTCAATCCCTTTCACTGGGCTGGGGCAGGTGGTTGAGGTTCAGGAGGGGGTGTGGGCTCTGGGCTGGGGCTGAGGGGTTTGCAGTGGCGGGGAGCTCTGGGCTGGGGCAGGGAGTTTGAGTGCAGGAGGGAGTATAGGGTGCAGGCTCTGGGAGGAGGCTCAAGGGGTTGGGGTGCAGGCTCCCTCTGGTTGGCAGCGCAGCAGGGCTAAGATAGGCTGCCTGCCTGCCCTGGCTCCATGCTGCTTCCAGAAGGGGTCAGGGTGCCCCTGCAGACCCTGGCGGTGGGAGGGGGACAACATGGCTCTGCGCACTACACGTCTCTGCGGGGGTGCACTGCTCCTCCTCCCCCAGGGCCGCAGGGATGTGCTGGCCGCTTCTGGGAGCGGGGCCGGGGCAGGCAGGGAGCTTGCCTTAGCAGCAGCACTCTTGCGCCAACAGACTTTTAGGAGTCTGAGATAGCAATCGACTGGGAGAGTCTCCAGGATCGACCAGTCGATCATGATCAACTGGGTTGGTGACCACTATTTTAGGTAGTTTGGGACTTAACCAGTATGGATATATGTCAAACAAAGGTGATGCCTAAAAGCAGAATAAGTGAATGGTAAACAAATACTCAAAACATTTGCTCTCGGAAGTCTAGTTCTAAAACTTACTGTTTTCTTCACTAGGAAATGGAGCCCAGATCCTCAAAGCTATTTAGGTTCCTAACTTTCATTGAAATCTGTCTAAATTAGAAGCCTAAATACATTTTGAAGATCTGGGCCTGAATTCTCCTACCCACCACCTAGATATTTAACAATGCCCAGGGACTTTCCTGGGAGATTTGTGGTAATTTGAGTTTCAGGATCATTATAGTTCCCTATAAATAACCATTTGTGACAGCTAGGAGGCTTTGCTTTCCTTCCCTTCCCCCCAAATGATCATAAGATGTAGCTTTTAAAGCTGCTCCTTCCCACAGGCTTTCTCAGTGGGCATGCAGCTTCCAGAGACAGGAAACATATATTTATTGTGTTGGTGGGATCAATAAACAGACTAAAAATAATGGCTACTCCCACTGAAACAATGCTATCTCCTTTTGGCAACAAGCTGTGGTGATTCAGTCAGTGATGCAGTTACTACCTGGTTTTTAGGATTCGTCTGAGCCCTCTAGTGAACATCCAGTTGTTTAGTTAAACTTCTCCGCTTCTGAAGGTTCAGTTGCATTCAGTAATGAGCAAATCTTAACAATTTACAAAAATTTTTTTTTTTATTTCAAACATGGGTTTTTTTGGTCTGAGATGCAGGGAAATAACTACAAAAAGAAAAGGAGGACTTGTGGCACCTAATGCCCAGATTTGTTAGTCTAAGCTTTCATGAGCTACAACTCACTTCATTGGATGCATGCAGTGGAAAATCTTTTTTTAAGAGGGGAAAATTAGTTTTTAAATAAGGAGAGGTGGAGGGGAGTGCAAGAGGAGTAGAAGTTTCTTTCACTTCCGCCTCATAGGAAAATAAGAACCCTCACTTTTTAACTTAGTTACTTATATTATCATGGGGTAAATCTGATGCTTGGAGGAACCTAAAATTTAGGTCTTTTGATCCATGAAAGTGAAGTACTTGTCTGCTTAGGAACTGGAAACACTGGCCCAAGAGTGAGACCATAGTATCCATTAATAAGTCGGCATTTGTCAAGGTACCACACTGTCCTTCCTCTTTTAAGTAGAAGGAGAAACTGATACCTCATATCAGTTTGTGGGAACTGCTGCATTTTTAATAGCTTCTGTTATCCACTGGCTTCTGAGTGTAAAAATATAGGTAAGTCATCTTTTTCTTGAGCTATGTATATGTGCAGACTATTTTGAGACTGGTGGTGGTTCTGAATACATGTACAGAGTGAAATACCACTTTTTAAAAACAAAATGTCTTAAAGTGTTAGGTATGAAATTAATTTGATTTCATCTTAATATAATATAGCTCTGAACACAAAACTGAGCCTCTTTTACTCCTTAGCGAGAATAGGGTAGGGAGGCTGCTGTGCATTCCAAAGTGTTTCCTCAACACCCACAAACTGGGGCAAGGGGGGCAATAATAAAATTGGATGAGGTCATCCTTCAGTTCTATAGATTCCACACGCATGCTGCCTGCAGTAGTCTTCTGGCTCCCTTCCCACTTGACCTAAAAATGTTCAGTTTAATAACCAGGCCTAAAGTGTGTGGACTCCATGGCTGAACATGTTTGTAGTCCAGAACATACAGTGACTCACAGCTATTACAACTCCATCTTAACAGAAGCTACCCTTCTTTCAGATGGGGAGGGTAAGACTGGACTCTTCATTTGGAGACATTCGTGTTCTTTAATTGAAAAGCTTCTGTTGAGCATTGTCATTCCCTTATCCCAGTAGATGTAGTTCACCCCCAGTCTGACTTTTTAGGTAACAAGAAAATAGGGCTAGAAATCTAATCTGGGTGTCTCAATTGGCAGTACAAATAGAATCACCACACCAGACTTTTTTTATATTTTATTTTTGAGAGATGGGTGGGTTGTGACTTATTAGTCACACAGAGTCCAAAATCCAAATGTCAGTCTTGATCAGAAATAAAATCTGTAAGACTTCATACTCCCCATCTTTGTCACCCTCCTTGCATCAGTTTGGGTGGACAAAATAAAATATAGCTACAGTACTTAGAATGCAGTTAATGAAACCAATGGTAATTTTCACTGAAATATTAGGACTTATCTGACCGCTTGTCCCAGTTGAGTAGTGTTTGGATACTGGAATCATGACTCTACAAACACATTTTGACCTGCTTTTGTAATGACTTCTGAATTCTAATGCACTAGAAATGAGCATTTTGAGTGCAAATCCACTGATTTACTTTAGGTGTTACAACTGAAGTGTTTGTAAAGCTTTGGCTTACAATAGCAGATGATGGAAGCTGAGCTTTAATGCATTATTGTGAAGCTTATTTATACTGCTAACCTAAGTTTTCACTGAATCTTAAATAGTGGCAATGGTTACATGAGCCTTTTAGTTTTGTGAAGGTGGGGTTAAGAAGTTCTCAAAGCCAAAAAGCTAGTTTCCTAGTATATAGATATTCAGAGTGCAAATACCCTGATTATAAATATTATTTATTAAAAATGCCTCTCCATATGAATGGTTTCAGAGTAGCAGCCATGTTAGTCTGCTTATGCTCTAATAAATTGGTTAGTCTCTAAGGTGCCACAAGTCCTCCTTTTCTTTTTTCTCCATATGAAGGGGTTAGATTGAGTGAGACTACTGACAGTGTTGGCAGCAGTGAGGAGATGATGCTTATCATGGGAAAGTAGAAAAGGTGGGAAATATGAGAGAGCAGTGAGGACACAGATGAACAAAGGAACAGAAAGATGCAAAATAGCAGACTCGTATGATGCAAATGGATAAACTAACCAGCATGTGTACTGCCCCTCCTCCCCCCCAAAACGTAAGCAAATGCATTTTAACTTTCAAAATGTGGGAAATGCACATCTAACTGGTATGAACTGTGGTGTCTAACATTTTAACAAGCAACTTCAGTTTCCTAATGAGCTGTTCTGGTTACAGAAGACTTCTGTAATTGTGCATTAATCTGCTACCATTGCATCAGACTCCGAGAGCTTGACCAGCAAACAAGGGAAAATCCGGTTTAAGTACTTGGAAACTGCAAACCCACGCTTTCCTGGTCCGCCTTTATAAAAATACATCCCAGTGGAGGCAGGTCTTTCTGAATGAGTAATGGGAAATTGTCAATTTTTGTCATCCAAGAAACCGCTTTCAAACTGACTTTTCCTGTTTACATTAGAGATGAATATCAGAAACTATACTCTAACAACTAATTACTAATATCTAATACTGTTGGGTGCTTTTGCAAACTGTCTTACTCTAGAAGAAAAGGAGTACTTCTGGCACCTTAGAGACTAACAAATTTGAGCATAAGCTCTCGTGAGCTACAGCTCACTTCATCGGATGCATTCCACTGAATGCGTCCAATGAAGTGAGCTGTAGCTCACGAAAGCTTATGCTCAAATTTTAGTCTCTAAGATGCCAGAAGTACTCCTTTTCTTTTTGTGAATACAGACTAACATGGCTGCTACTCTGAAACCTATCTTACTCTAGGCTAATCACAGTGAAACTGGCTTTTTTTCCTTGTACAGTAACTCCTCACTTAAAGTCGGCCCAGTTAACATGGTTTCATTGTTACGTTGCTGATCAATTAGGGAACATGCTCATTTAAAGTTATGCAATGCTCCACTATTATGTTTGGCTACCTGCTTTCTCCACAGCTGGCAGCCTCCCTGCATGTGCCCTCCCCCTCCCCCACGGTGCCACCCACCCGCCAGCAGACCCCACAGATCAACACCTTCCCCCTCCTGCTCATGCCCATGGCAATCAGCTGGCTTGCAGTGTTTAGGAGGGGGGAGAAGCAAGGACTTGGCAGGTAGGCTCCCACTCCCTCCCCTACCTCCTGAACACCACAAACCAGCTGATTGCCCTGGACAGGAGGGGGGGTGCCTGCATGCTGAGTCATCACTCCTTCCCCCCTGCCTCTTAAACATGGGCAAGCCAGCTGATTGATTCTCCCCCCTCTGTCCTGCCCAGAGCAAGGACTTGCCATGCAGGCTCCCCCTCCCACCGTGCACCCCACCTTCTGCCTGTGGCAATCAGCTGGCTTGCTGTGTTGGGGAGGAGCGAGGATGCAGTGTGCAAAGTAAAGGGGGAGGGAGAAGAGGCAGGTCAAGGGTGGGCACTTGGGGGAAGGGGTGGATTGGGGGGGCCGAGGGTTGAGTGGTGGTGATCCTGACAGAGAATGCAGCTTCAAAGTGATTAGGGGAGTTGGTCATCTAATGACTTGCTATAAAGAAATTTACCAAAGGGGGTGGGGGGCGCGAAGGAAAGCAAAACAACCATCTCTAGATGTGTTTTTTCAAGTTCAGCAAGAGGAGTGCTGGACAATCCACCCTCTTCCACTCTGACTGCACCACCTCAACCAAACTTCATACTTGGCAATGAGTGTAGTGTTAAATTGCTTGTTTAAAATGTGTATAATGCCTTTTGTCTGGCAAAAAAAAAATCCCTGGAACCTAACCCCCATATTTATATTAATTCTTATGGGGAATTGTTAAGCAAATCCAGTTTCCCTTAAAGTCGCATTTTTCAGGAACATAACTCCAATGCTAAGTGAGGAGTTACTGTAGTTAAACAGTATTTATTTGAAACACTTGGACCTAGTAACTCTAAACCAGAATAGTGACTTTAAATGAGAGATTCAGCCGGCTGCAGCAATACTATAAAGAAAGCAAATGTTATCAAGCATTCGGGCGTACAACCATGAGTATATGAAGTATATCTAATCAAATCTTACTGAATCTTGTGGGGGTAAGACTTCACTTTTTTTAAATTTTTGCTATTTATCCCCTCTCTTGACCTCCTTTATATAGGTTCTGATCCAGTTCCCATTGAAGTTAGTCTTTCTGTTGAGTTACGCGGGAGGTGGATTGGGCCAATAGTATCTAATTTCCCCTCCCCAAAGCCTGCCTCCCTCCACTAAGGCTACTAGCTAGGGTGGAAAAATACTTGTGCTGCTATACCCCCTGCAATTTAAATGAATAGTAGAATGGCTGTAAACTACTCTTGTGCCATATCTAATTGTAACATTGTCAGTTAGGTGCATTAAATAGAAACACCTTTTTAAAAAGTAACTTACGGTGTCATGTTTTATACCTTCTTTTCTTTCCTTGGTTTCACTCTACTCTTTCTAATCAGCTCATGAGATGGATTTCTTCTTCCTTGCATTGTTTCAAAGTTTGTACCCTGCCTCCTTATTTCATCTGAAGTGTGAGGGTGTGGGGAGTCAAAGGCCTCTTCTAAACAAAGTTGCACTGGCTGAAGTTATGGGGTGACTCTTAAACCAAGACAAGAGTGTCCAACCCAGCTTTTTGTACCAGTTCAAACTGGCTTAAAATAACACCTTCAGTTGACTGTGTGCAGCTTTCTTGTGTAGACTAGGCCAGAGTTGGTTGTGTTCTCATCAGAAAAATGATTTCTGAAGCACACATTACATCTTTATCTGCCATATTGTAACTCTAAGTAACTGCAATATCTTTCTCAGGTGGTGAACTTGTTGATGGGCATCTTGCTGACTGTGGAAATGACCCACCCTAATTCAGTGCCAACTGTTGACATACAGTATGAAGTCATTGGTAATTACTATGGTTCAGAGAGAATGGCTGGTATGTGTCTAACTTCAAAGTGCCCAGATTACTACTTAGCAGAAACTAGGGCAAGTGTGCATTCTCCTAGTACATCTTGCATTGCTACTGTGTAATTCATTATTCAAATAAGTCTCATCTGCCAAATGTGTACCTATGCTTATCATAAGTCAGGGGTTACTCTGCTGTGGCTTTAAAAAAATAAAAAAAAATCAGTGTTATGAAAGCCTCTTAAGTAAAACTTACATACTGTGTTTTGACTTCATATCTCTCTCAACTTATTAGACACTTGAAAGCAAATCTGTGGGGTAGATTCTGCTGTTTTCTCTACCACTTTGTAGGTTGGCAGATACCTGTAGTCTCCAATTAGACATTTGCTATCCTTGTCTTTATTTTCTACCTACCAGTAACTTTAATTTGATTAAATTACATTGGAAACCAAATTGGCTGTCTCTTTTCCTGAACTTTGATTTACCTTATTCCAGAAAGATCTGGATCGTCAAAGACTTCATGGCTCTTTTTTCAGAAGCCAGCTTTAGCTATTGTGCATGAGTCTGAATAACTTATGTAAGAACAAAATGTACTGAAAATAGAAAACTTCAATAGCTTTGAATGCTAAGAACACTTAAAGAAGATGCAGGACAGATTCACTAAAGTCATCTTGACACAATCAAAGAACTAATAAGAATGAAATGGTACACAGGGAAAACTATTAAAAGAGAATTCATAGCAGAAATAGTGTGATACTCTAAAAATTTGTTTTAGAATCACAAAGAAAAATAAATGGTGTGTGTATAATCTGAAGATGCAATCATTTGAGCCAGTAGCAAAGCTTATGGTTTAATGATTGCACCTTTGTAGGTATTTGACTTCATCATTTGCTTAACTGTGTAACATTATATAATCCAGTATTGGGTATATAGAGTTGTGTGGTGGTTTTTAATGTACCAGATGCCTTACAAAAACAAGCAAGTCAGAGTCCTTGTCCCAAAGTTTATAATATGAATTCAAGATGATACAAAAAGTGAGGCTCAAGAACAGATGGAAGGGATTGTGGGATGGAAGAGTAAAGATGAGGGTGACTATAAAACCACATGGTTAGTCAGTTATATAGTCTGATGGTTCCATAACTTGTAAGCTTTCTTCCCCCCTCCCCACTAATAAAAAAAATTGCTGGAAAGATGGCAATGTGTTTGGATTGGAATGAGGTGAGGCCGATGTAGTGGATGAGGTAGTATCATGAGTATAAACCTGGGAGTCAAAACTCTTGATCTGACCTGTTATGGGCTTACTTTCTGAGGTGCTGAGCACCTGGAATTTCCATGTGAAGTCATGTAAGCACCCCTTGTCTTCTATGGGAAGTATAGCTCAACACTTCAGAAAAATAAGGCTATTAATCTTTCTGTTGCAGTTTCCTTAAACTGGGTCAAATCAGTTTCTGTCTCTGATCAAAATAAGGAATTATTTATGTGACCAATAAAAGGATGAACATAATGTAGTTTGCAGATGGCAATTGTATGTCCTCAATTTACATGACACAAAAGAAGACTCTTCATTATTCAGACCCCCATTAATAGCCTGAATACTACCACCATGTGGCTTTCGTTTGAATTTAAGCCTCTTCTGCTACTTAAATAGCAATACCTTCTACAGAGGATGGCATTATGCTCTGTTAAAGAGCAATTTGGTTTCAATGGCTACTGATTTATGAGATCAAGTAACTTAAAGCTATAGGTATGGTGGAAGTTGTCCTATTTTCATATGAGCAATTACTGTTGTGGATTGGTTTAATAAAACCAAATTAACTGTTTGGGTGAATGGTATGGAAGGTACTATAATACAGACTGCTGTTGCTTATTTGTAATGTAGCTATGAGTGCAAAAACAAAGTGAAAACAGTTGGATAAACTGATTATGGGGTGTGGCTAGTCAACAGGTAGATTTTGTGTGCTCAAATTGGAAATACTGAAATTATAAGCCTGTTAGATACCAAAACTATGAAGTGGTGTGTTAACTTTTGTTTCCCATTTTTAATTCAGAAAATGCTTGTGTTCTCTTCGCCATCTCACTCCTCCTGTTCACAATAAGTGCAATGATGGTGTATGGAGCGATTGCTGTAAGTATATTATGGCATTCAGTTCTAAACTTGGCTAATGTGACTTTCAGATTAACAAACTCCTTTTTTTTTTTTTTTTTTTCCCCCCCCAGCACCGAGTGGGCTGGCTCATTCCATTCTTCTGTTACCAGCTCTTTAACTTTGTCCTCAGTTGCCTGGTTGCCATCAGTTCTCTTACTTACATGCCAAGAATCAAAGACTATCTGGATGAGTTAGTAAGTGTCTGGTTAATTAGGTTAATTTACAGGTGACAATCTTGGTTTTCATAAGGGGGAGTGTGGTCTGTGGTTGGTGTTTTTTTTTTTTTTAATACACTAAAGCATTTGACATTCCAGTCCAAGAAAGGCTCAGTCCCCTTCAGGTATTAAATAGAGCACAAAGCTAATGACAAGCTAGATTTGGTAGGTGGCATAGACTCAAATGACTTAAATCATTAACTCCCTCAGGTCAGTTTTTAGATGTATACAAGTGTATGCTTAACTTAATATAATGGTTCCACTCAAATACAGGTCTGGCCTGGGAACTGGAATTCCGGATCCAAAGAATTTGGCCTCTGTTATTTGTAGGAGATTAGGGGTGGGGGACACCTGCTTTCCACCCTCAACTTGCAGGCCAGCCTGGCACAAGATCATTCTGACCTAGTTGGCATAAACTTGCATAAGTTCTCCTTCTGCACTCTTCCTGAGTGGGATTGTGGGTTCAGTAGCTGCTTTTGAAGGTGGTCCATGGTGAATTGTTGCCATGGGATTGAGGGAAGGACTTGGTGGTGATTTGAAAGCACAAGACCTCTCTGCAGCTGACCCTTTCTCTGGTGGTTCCCCTGCAGACTCACTTCAGGGTTGAGGTGGGACAAATTATCCCTAGAGGAAGAGAGTGAGAACTTGAGACATTTCCTAGCTCTTTCACATAAATAATCCATGAAGGGGAGATTTGGGCCCTCCGTTTGAGCTAATCATCAGTGTGAATATAGCTTCAGATTTTGACACTGATATGTTTGTTTTTTTTCTCCTTTTTAACTAGCCAGATTTGCCTTACAAAGATGACCTCCTTGCACTTGACTCCAGCTGTCTTTTGTTCGTTGTCCTGGTGTTTTTTGCCTTATTTATCATCTTAAAGGTAAACTAGATACTTTATATTATTTAAATAACAAATGTTACTTTTCAAAAGTTTGTGTATTGCAGTGTCACTCATACGTAGTTCCAAACTATTCATAATTTGGATTAAGCATCTTGCATTATATTCTGAGGGTTTTTAAATTGGAGGATGACTTCAGTTTCATATTTGGCACAGTGAAGTTGATACCTAAACTTCTTTAATTGCTGTGCTTATTGGGAATAGGGCAGTAGAAAGAGCAGGTTTTTGTGTAGTAGGGGGTAGAAATAAACCTTCAAGTGCTGTCTTTAAATTTGCATCCGTACGCAGTAAAGCTCACAAGGAAGTGGTATTAGACAAAGCACTTTATGCGTGATCTTTGTTTTTAAACTTTACACAAGTGGGGAAAAATTGCTAGTTAATATTGTATATCACATTCTGAATTTCTTTTCTAGTGTGTTCCTGAATTTGGTTGGACCTTCTCTATTCCCTCCCAGCCCCTGTACCCATATATAAAGGGGTGGTGATGTGAGTGGGGGAGATGCATGTAGTTTTTTTAAATGCCCCAGTGTGTTTAAGAAAGAAACTGAATTAAGGCTTTATGCTATAAAGGAATACTTCTGTGGCTGGTACATCTAAAACTAGAGCTGCCAGTTCATAGTCATGTGCTCTTTATGGCTGCTTTTTGTGAGCAGAAGATAATGGATCTCTATATATTTATGGACATGTACGCTTTATGACCCTGCCTAGCTACAAGAACAAGCTAGTCAGAGTAGAGGGGAGAGTAGGGCATGCATGTGTTCGCACCAGCTGATCAAACCCAGTCACCAGCTATGACTTTCTGTTGCAGTCCTTACTTTGGAACAAGGGTGCAACCATGTCTTAAAATCATTGAGTGGTGTGGAAAGGGTGGAACCAGAATGAACAAAATTAGTCTCTGGAAGTCTTCTGGAAAAAAATTGAAATAGCAAATGCAAATTTTTCCTTAATATTTTTTAGAGTCTTCTTTGAAACTCTATACAGTAGAACCTCAGTTACTAACACCTTGGAATGGAGGTCGTTCATAACTCTGAACAATGTTCTGGTTCTTTCAGAAGTTTACAACTGAACATTGACTTAATACTGCTTTGAAATTTTACTATGCAGCAGGAAAAACGCTGCTTTTAACCATCTTAATTTAAATGAAACAAGAACACATTTTCCTTACTTTAGCAAATCTTTTTTAAACTTTCCCTTTATTTTTTAGTAGTTTACAATTTAACATAGTACTGTATATTTGCTTTATTTTTCTTTGTCTCTGCTGCCTGATGTGTACTTCCAAATGAGGTATGTGGCTGACCGGTCGGTTCGTAACTCTGAGATTCTGCTGTATTAGAGTAACTTGCAAGTGAAGCTTTTTTGAACAGAACAAAACAGATGTACATACCAACAGCAGGGCCTTAAACACTTGCCATGTGTGCATGAATGTAAATCTCAGTAAGCTTCAACAGGGTATGCGTTGGTAGGCTATTGGGCCATAACTTCACTAAACTGTCTGTCATTTTGCCTTCAGCCACCTGAACAGTGCACAAATAACTACATAATTCAAACTTGGAGTAGGTTCTTTCTATTAGAATATAACTCATTAATTTCAAATGTTACTATTTCTACTATGGTAGCCCTTTGGAGCCCGAAACATAGATTACTATCAGGCGCTGTACTAATGCCAAACAAAAGGACAGTCCCTGCTCCAAGGTGCTTACAATCCAAGTCTGAATAAAATAAAGTTAAACTTTTTTATTTGTTTTGTATAAGTGGTGATTGAGCCACACACTTGTACTAAAAGGGCATCAGGTTTCCTGGAGATAAGAGAAGACAGGCTGTTAAAGCTGCTGATGTGTGGGTTTTTTATTTTGATTTTTCCTCTTCCCCTCAAGTTCTTAAACAGTATTGAGAGCCTAAAAGCAACTCCCAATTTAGGTCCCTAACAAAACTAGGTTCAAATCTATCCCTCTACATTTTGCAGTGGTGTTGCTGCTCTGGGATAGGGAGAGTGGTGGCTTCCTTTTTATTTAGACATTTTTGGTGCCCCTTCTCTCTGCCTCCTTCACCCATGGGACCTACTTCCTAGACTCCAATCCCTGACAGAATAATTTCTCTTCTCCTTGGCCTTTCACAGCATTGCTTCTTTTAGCCCCCTGTCTGGGCAATTAAGTCATCCCTTTCTCAGCCCCAAACCCTTAATCTCTGCTCTTTCATCTCCCAGCACTCTAGGATGCCAGGATTCTCTACAGTCTCATCTCTGCCTCCTTCCATCACATGGTTTTGGGGGTGAGGGGGAGGTGAGAAAAATAATAAACCCACCAAAACTATTAAATGTTAATATTCAGGCTTTGTATACTCTCCCACAGGTCAGGAACCAGTGTTCCCTCTAATTTTTCCCACCCATCTGCAGAATGAATTTTGTGTGCACCAATATGGAGGTGATCTGAGATCACCTCAATATTAGTGCACATCACAAAATCCATGTGGTTGGGTGGGGCCAAAGGGTTTGGAGAGTGAGTGAGTGGTGGGTGTGGGGGGAGGGAGAAGGGCTCAGGGTTGGGACAGAGGGTTGGGGTGAACAGGGTGAGGGTTCCAGCTGGGGTTGTGGGCTCTGGGGAATGAGGAGCCTGGGGTGCAGTGGGGCTCCCCAGGGCTACAGTGGGGAGAGGGACTCCCTTCCAGCTCTCTGAAGCAGCACCTGGACTGGGGGGGGTGGAAGAGGTGTCTCTCCCCTGGGCCACAGTAGGTTTGGGGCTAGGGGAGGGGTGCCTGTCCATTGGCCACAGCAGGTCCGGGGCTTGGGGAGAGTCATCTCTCCCCAATACAGCCCTGAGTGCCTGCATGGCATTTAATAGGCAGCTGCACGGCCATGCAGTTTAGAGGGAGCTTAGTCAGGGACCCAGTGAAGGAATTATCTGTGAGGTCCTTTTTACTACAGTGTTGCTCTTCCATGTTCTCCAATCCCTGAGTTGGTGTGTTACAACCAGGTGAAGGGGAGTAAAATGGTTCTCTGATGTGCTGGAGATGTTTGTTCTCTAGAGATGTGTGAGCTACATGTCGAGCATATACTGAAATTTTGGTGGTTTTTGTTCATTAAGAAAGTGATTTGGGTGGGGACATTTAATGTACAAGGCCAGCTGGTTAAATACCTTGGGCCATATTTACTGCTGAGGGTAAAAAACTCCAGTGACCTCAAGAAGTTTGCAACTGCTTCTGTCAGCTGATTTTTTTTTAAAGCAAATTGATTTTATTTATTAAAATATAACTCTCATCTCTCAGGCTTATCTAATTAACTGTGTATGGAACTGCTATAAATACATCAGCAACAGAAACTTGCCTGAGATAGCCGTGTACCCTGCATTTGAAGCTCCTCCACAGGTAAAGTCTCTTCCTTAGACAAAGGAACAAATTGCCAGTTATTTTTAAAATTGATTTGATGTCCGTATGTACTTCTAAAATTAAACAATGTTATCCCCTCAAGAGAACCAGTTTGAGTTATAGCTGCATTGGCTTCTGTCTGAGCCCTCATGGATGGTACATGAAAGAAATGAGTCAAATCGGGGAATGGAGTAATATACAGGCCTCTGCAAATGAGAATATTCCTCAGATGAAAGATGCGTTTGGAACTCTAATTTCACATTTCTGTGAGGCTGTTGGACAGTGCATCACGCATTTAATTTTCTGATCATAGGTCAGAAGATGTCAATCTGGAGGCATCAGATTTTATTTAAATTTCTGTAGAATTTTTATGACTCTGCCTCAACTGCTCAGGGAAAACAAAGGACCACTGTTGAATGGCAGCTGTTTCAGGACTTCCAGAAGGACTGCAGCACCTGATCTTTTTGAAAAATGTCAATAGTACAGCAGAGCTTCCTCTGCTTTTTCCTGGGCATACAAGGATAGCATTAGTTTCTAGATGGTGGGGCTTCTACCCCCTGTCCATCAACTAGACTCCATTTGGTTTAATTCTTTGGATTAGTAGATATGGGACTTCAGAGCACTACGATCCAGGTGCACTAGCTGTCCGATAACAGATCATTGTCTCTTCAGTGCTGGCCAGAAGTTCTGTCTCTCAGTTCCAGTATGCACCATTAGAAACAAATGGAGTAATATAGGCACTAACTGTGGAAAACTGAGAGGATGCTGGAGCTGAGGGGAGAAACGCTCATCTGGTTACATCAGTTTCCATATCAAGGTGCTGTCTCTGTCTCTGTACGTACATGAACCCCACCACCATAGTACCTGAACATCTGAATGACGCTCCTGTGGAAGTGTGATCATTAGATCTAGTAGAGAAATAATTTAGGATTATTGGGAGCAGCAAATAAAATTAGTTAACATATATTATAGCTCTAGTTACAGTGCGTACTGTATGACTCAGCAGCAGTACCAGTGGTTCTCCAGACTTCTAGTTCCATGAACTAGTTCATAAGAGAGAACCCATATCAGGACCCAAACCTCAGTCCCTGTGATTTGGTTATCAGAATGTTTTTGTTCTGTGGGCCACCTATGAGAGCTCTGGGGCACACTGTTCCTATAGTTCAGGAACCACTATCCCATAAACCTAGTAGCAGCATTTCATTAGCTTTGCAAGACTGGATGCTGCTAGTGACCACTGGAGAAGATAGTGGCATGAAATTTATGTGAGCATAGAGGGTGATGTGAATTCAGTTCACCAAAGTGAACATACTTTCAGAGTCTAGAATGCAGTAGTTTCAGACAGTCAGTTGGTATTTCAAAGCCAAGAATGCAGATCTGCAACACCAAGCTGTTTGTTAGTTATCTTTATTTTGCGCTTCTGGCGCACGCACGTACATGCGCGCACACACCCCCAGGAAATCCTCCCCCAAAGTGGATCTAGCCTACATGGGTTTTTTTAGCAGAGAAACAATTGAACATAATTATCAAACACTCACAGAATTGGAAAATCTTATGTCAATTTATATTGACAAATGTCTTTTCAACAACTTTTAATTTAAAATTCCAGTTTCTTGACCTTTTTTCTTGGGAGGATGGGAGGTGAAATTGTTTCCCTGCTAGCTCCTTTACTGCTTACTAGAAAAGGATAAAAATGGAATAGAGGTAGTGGCTGAGATTTAGATTCAGCTGAAGAATAAGCTGCTTTTGGTGCTTCTGGCATTACATTTGCTGGGAGTTTCACTCTAAAATCTGTCTGCAATAGAGAATCAAGTTGATATGGCCTCTCCTAAAAGCCTCTGCAATCTCAATTAACCTCACTGTTTTGTTTTTTTAGTATGTCCTGCCAACCTATGAAATGGCAGTGAAGATGCCTGAGAAGGAACCCCCACCTCCTTACATACCTGCCTGAAGCAACTGTACTTAACGTTAGTTAACATCTGTACCAACTTCTTGGGTTTTTGTCCTTTTAATCTTGCAAAATTGCTTAAATATTCAGGGCTTTAGGAGCAAATCTTTCTGTTAAAAGATGTCTGATATAACTCTACTAAGCAAAACACATCTGGCAGTAACTTTTTTCCTGTTTGCTTTAGTTTCTGTTCTCTTTAATGGTCTTAAACATGTTTGTTGCCTTAGGGTCTTGTACTGCAAACATTAGAACTACGTGAGTGAAGTAGTTCATGTGACATCAACTGAACAACTTACATGAGTAAAGTTAGCCACAGGCATACATGTCTGCAGGTCAGGCCCTTAATTTGTAGAGTACTTTTTTTGTACAGTAGTTCATAAAGACAATCTGATCTACCAGCAAAATGGGTGTTTTGCCTTTCTTTAATCATTGGGGGGGGGGGGGAAGAGGTTGGGAGGGAGGTTTGAATGTGGTGTGTGTGTGTATATATATATTTTTTACTTTGCACTTTTCTCACACTATCTTACCTTATTGTTTTTGTTATCTATTGCCTTGAAACATTTTCAGGAAGAGTGAAGTTGGCACTAACATTTGAAGTTTTACAACATGCTGTGAATGCAAGAAAAATGCACACAGAAATTACTTAAATGTGGGAGATGATGGCTGCATGCTTCTAATCTGTATATTTTCTCTATTTGTGATAAATGATACTTTAATAAATCTTTTAAGAAACGTTGACTAGTAGTCTTGACTGTGTGAGGTGGCATGGAGAGGAATTCCCAAACACATTGTTTACTGATTTGGTAATGATCTAAGGAAACTTTGTATTATGTGCTCACTTGTAGGAGGGGGAACTTTTTTTAAAACAAAAAACATGTCACATGGCTTAGGAGAAAGAGGAGACGTTAGTCAAAAGAACAAAATGACCATGTAATAGAACTTAAGTTCTCCAAAATCTCAACCTTCTGTATCTAGGAAAATGTGTGATCTTTCCAGTAAGCTGAAATGTAGAATAAGGGGATATGCTGCCCCTGCTTAAAAAAAATTCCTCACAGCACTTTGAATTTATGGTTTCACCCTTCCTCCCCTACCTCCTCCTTCTCTGAGAAGGATACAAAGTTTGAGATTCCCTGTCATATCCAAGATTGCACAACTTTGCCTTTGCCTCCATCTTGGCTCTCATTGCCTCCCATTCCTCCTAATTTATACCCCTGCTTTCCCAAGTATGGCTAGATGTTTTAATTGCAGCTAGTCCTCTTGGTTTTAGTGGCCTGGGTGGGACCTAACTAATGTACACAAACTCCCAAAAGGGAAACTGGTGGTACTGAGGGCACTCACGTTCCAAGCTTATGTTAGAACTGATAGAGCAAGCATGACAGCAGATGTCCAGTTTTGAGCCCTCATATCAACATCTTGCATCTGTCCCAACTCTGCCAAGTTAGTAGCAGTTACAGGACACCTATCTTTTCTTCGTTATTCTTCTGGGCCCCTCTGGATGTTGTGACTAAATATCCCCCAGTCTGTCTAATGAACAACTTTGTTTCAATTCACCTTACACCTTTTTCCTTTGGGAAAGGTGATGGGGTATCAAAGGATTTCTGATGGAAGTATTTTTCTTTTTGTTATGCAAAGATTTATTAAACACTTCACAAATGTGAGGAGAGAAGTGAAGGCTCCAGTTCTGGGGTATAGTAAACTGTTACTTGGATAAACATCCTCAAAATCCTGTGGGGCTTTTATTTTTTGGAGGATCAATCAGAAGAGTGGGCAGGAGAGCAAAAGCAACAAATCTAAGACTTATATGGTAACTAATTTATAGGGATAAACTAGGCTTTCTGTTAACCAAAGTTTCTGGAACAGAATGAAAACACCCACCAAGGATATCAGGGTGGACATACACAGTTCTCCAACAAAATTCACAGCTGCTTTTTTTGTAAGGTCTAATTTGAAATCCCTCCCCCACCTAGGAAAGTGCATGGGACTCAATGTAGCTATTTTTAGCAGGATGCAATACTGGGATTTGAACTAGTGGTTCCAGGGAATCTAGGTATTTCAATTATAAGGCTAATATCACTAAATCTATTTGGGGTAAAGCTGTTGTAGTATGTCCTTCAGAAACCTGGCAATATATCTCTCTGGTAATATTGTACAAAAGAACATGGCTAAGCTTATGAATAAGCTTTATTGCAAATAGCTAATGTTTTCTTTCAGGGTTACTAGTAAAACTTACAGCTTGCACCTTTGACTTGACTGTGTAGCAATGATCACCATTTCCATTGAAATAAAGTGCTCAGCTCAGCACTTCACAGGACCAGATTCTACCTCTGTAAAGAGAACCAGGTTCTGAGGTAAACTGGGTACCTCAGGTGTTGTAGACTTTGTAAAGTGCTTTGAGATATCCAGATACGATGATGTAGTAGTAAGTTGTTCAAAGCTTTTTATCCCTCTGGTCTAGAAAGGAGGATTATTATTTTTTAAAAATGCAGTTGAGAAGGTATGTAAATTGAGCTTGATAGAACTCTAGCTGCTAACTTATGTTGCCCTTAATCAACCAGACTAGATGTGTCCAAGAAGTTGCAAGTGTATCAGTACAAGCAGGAGCTTGTCTAGAACTACTATTTGTGTCACTTGAAAGCAATTGTTCTTTTTATTGTGCTTAGTCATTTTAATTTGCACATCTGATGACAGTTGCTTTGGTATTATTGACCGCTTACTTGTCAAAGACCTCCAGGAATGCCTTGGTCTTAGTAATAAAACTGGTGTCCCATGCAGAGGTGCTAGGATATGGTCACAGCAACCATTGGTCTTAGTAATAAAACTGGTGTCCCATGCAGAGGTGCTAGGATATGGTCACAGCAACCATGCTATATAAGGATAATTTAAAAAGAGATCAGCTGTATTTCAGTATGTACTATAAGCTGTACAGTGTGTCAGTTTTCCAGTAACTTTTTTATTCCCTATTTAAAAGTAAATACAGGAAAAAATAAAAACATCCATCTTGTACTGGATATATAATGTACCAAATCATATAAAACCATGAAATGACTCGATGTAGAGAATTTAATGCCTCGGGCATCTGTCCATTAAATGGGACTATTAAAAGTTACTATATCCAAAAGTGAATTTAAGATCAGCACACTAATGTTGAAAGCTTTTCTCTTCTGTTTCAGACAGTATTTATATTAAGAACTGATGTTGCTGACTCATTAATAAAAATGAGCCTGGAAAAACATCTAAAGTCAGTGAGACACACTCTTTGATTCACAGTCATGGAAGAAGATATGAATTGTATTTAGCACAAAATCATCCAAAATCTGTAAATTTTTAAAATGCCTGTCTTCAAGAAACACTGGATTTTTTTTAAATTAAAGATCCCCCCCCCACTTTTTATAGCAGCAAAATATAAATCTAAAAACATAGTCAATTTTAATGCTGTTAAAACATTAACCATAGTGTCAACAATACACTGCTGTTCAGGGTCTGATATGGCTTAATGACTATTTAAGTATTTATCCATTGTGGAATAGTTGTTAGACCAGACAGATGGAGAGAGAATGTAACTCTGTAAGCCAGTGTTAGGGCATCCTGGGAGGTGGGAGATCTTGGGTCCAGTGCCTGTACTTCAATCACTCTTAGTTGGTTCATACTGGAACAGCTTCAACTGGAGATTGAGGGAGCACCCAGAGCAGAATACCCCAGAGCTCTATGCTTAGGGCAACCTCCTGAGAGGTGGGAGTTCCCCTGCTGGAATTAATATTTTAAACTAATATGAGAAACTACCAAACAATTTAACCATAACTTCCTTTACTGAAGCCAAAGGCCAAATGGTACTTTCACAATTGCTCTAAACATGCCTAAATAATAAGCAATTTACTGCATCCAAACGTACATTTGATCAAGATACTTACAAAGGGCTATTCCCAGGGGTGCTTAGACCCATATTGGTCACCTCCAACATGGTCAGCCAGGTATTAGCAATGAACCCTTTAAGAGTTTACTTTTTTTATACCCTTTAACAAACAAGCAATGTCTCTGCCAATTACTAACTTGAACTAAAAAAAAAAAATTTTTAGACTGTTCACCCTTATTTTCAGCCTTAATCCAATTAAGATTTACAACCTCCTTTTCCCCAAGGCCTTTCCTCACCTCCTTGGTGCTCAACTTTTTTTTTTAATTGCACCTAGACTTTAACACTGATGCATGGGTTGGGAAGCCCTATGTTGGCTCATTTTTAAGACGGATTCTTTGTCTTTAAAGCCATCTGCAGTCACCCCTATTGGTCGGAGGCTTTCTTTTTAGAAACTTTCCCTTATCTTATTCTTTGAACCAGACAGCCTCCCTACTTCATTCCTTCTCACCATATAACCTTTACCTTCGATTTCCTTGTTGGGGCCTTTCTTTACAACACACTTTTCTTAGTTTAAATGTGGTTAATTCCAATTCCATATTTACCCTACTCCCCTTGTTCAAATCCTTTCTCTTTGTCTGGCAGAAACTGAGCAATTGAACCTGGGTCTCCCACATCCTGTGCAAGTGCATTAACCACTGTGCTAAAAGTTACAAAGTAGGTAGGGCTACTTCCTCTTCTTGTGGTCAGATTCTGAATGGGAGCCAGTAGGTGGCCTCTGAGCATGCCTACCAGATCAGGTCCTGCATGAGACTCAAGCAGACACATGCCTATCTTCCTCTGGTTTGTGAATCACTCTGGGGCTTAGGCAAGAGATAAGTGTCCAGATGTCTATAGGGAGGCAGCAGTGCACATGCCCAGAGGCAGAAACTTAAGTGCCGAGGGAGCTTTTACCCTGAAAATGTAGGTGCTAAGTGAATTTAGGTGCTTACCAGGTTTGGCAGGAGTTTTGTGGATCACAATGGAGCCAAAATGGGGGACTTGGACACCTAAATATGAGGTTTAGATGTCTAAGTACCTTTTGTGGATCTGGGCCCAAGTGTACAATGAAGTGAGACTATCTTACATCTAATTAACTTTGCTTACATCCCTGTGTAGCCTCCATTTACACATACTTTAGATTTATAGGATCAGAAGTATGCCCTTGTATTCACATACATTGCTGTGCATAATTTAAATTTATTATACACTAACAAGAAGTTAGTATTTCCTTTTAACATATAGATGCTTGCATTTGAGGAAAACACCTCAGGGCATCATATATTTGGTAGTAGAAAAACAAATGTTACAATATAAGAAATAACACTCTTATTTTTATTTAAAATTGAGCATTTCAGCATGTTCAACTAGAGAATGTAACTAACTGAACTTTCCTAACCTTAGAATTCTGAATAAAGATGGTGCCTCTTGCTATGGAATGATTTAATTATATATAATTATTCACTCTTTGTTAAAGCTATTTTTTTGTGATTTTTAATTTTTGTATTTTTGACTAAAAAAAAAAAAAATCCCAAAAGCCTAACAACCTTTATAAGTATATGGCCTCTTTCAGTTTTGTGACCGGTTCAACAATTCAGCTTCATTTTAGTTTTTTCATAAGAAAGTGCCTGAAATCTGAAAATGCCTTAGTGTAAACACTGGGGCCAAATTCTGCTTATTTATATACCCATGCAATTTCACTGAAGTTTACACGGTATAAACTGTATTTGGCCTATGGTTTGGTAAAATGGCTGTCTCTTTAAATTTTCAGATTGCAGGCAGATATAATCAGCATACACCTGCACCCATGAAAAAGGATGCTTCAGTTGTTAAGAAAAGGAGTACTTGTGGCACCTTAGAGACTAACCAATTTATTTGAGCATAAGCTTTCGTGAGCTACAGCTCACTTCATCGCTCTCAAAAGCTTATGCTCAAATAAATTGGTTAGTCTCTAAGGTGCCACAAGTCCTCCTTTTCTTTTTGCGAATACAGACTAACATGGCTGTTACTCTGAAACCTGTCAGTTGTTAAGGTGTTAGCTTAGGACTCAAGAACCCCAGGTTCAATTCCTTGTTCTATCTCAAGCTTCCTGTGTGTCATTAGGCATGTCGCCTACTGTCTAACTTTGTTCCCTGTGTACAATGGGTGTAATACTTGCTTACCTCACATGGGTGGTTTTAGTGTATTTAATCTTAAGTGAAAGGTGCTCAGATACTATGGTATATAGGGACCATAATAAGTATCTAAGCTAGATATGTGAATCACAGAGAGAGTCTTCTGATTTGCTTTTCATTTGTATGTAATGGTCCATAGAGAGCAGCTGAGAATAGAATTGCCTAACATGGCAGATTCCTTCAGGGGCAGTCAGAGACTAGACCTCCCCACTGTTGTTGGGAGCCACCATGCTGTCCTGCCAATGAATATTCTCTCCCTTTCTCTGGTTGGTGGTATACAGTAATAGAGACAGCAGCATTAGAGGGAAACCTGACCTAGCCTACACTTGGAAGTAGCTCAGATTAAGGAGTTGGTATTTAGCAAGTGGTGTATATACTACACCTGAGGGAATTCTGCACACTACTTTAAAATTCTGAAATGTTGTCAATAAATAAATGTGGAGGCTGCAGTAGGGTAGTGGGCAGCATAGACAGAGGTGTGAGATCAGCCTACAACCCCCAGGACATGGACATGGCAGTGAGGCTGCACCCTACCCTGACATAGTGCAAGGGCCAAGTCTGCCCAAGAAATTGCCTGGGGCCCTGCCCCTCTGTGCCAAGCACTCTAAATGTAGGCAGACAGGCTCAGCCCAGCAGGATCCAAGTGTGGAGGGGCTTAGTGTGGGGAGATCTACATGTGGGATGATAGGGTTCTGTGTGGAGCAATATGGGTGCAGGCGGCTTGATGTGGTGGGATCTGGATGAACGGGCTTGTTGGGGCATTCTGGGTGCTGGCTTGGTGTGGCTCAGTGGGGTGGAGGGGCTGGGTGCTTGGGGCTTGTTGGAATGGTGTAGGTACAGGTAGGGTGGGGTTTGTTGCGGTGAGGATTCAGGTACAGGGGTGGGGCCCAGATGCAGGGAGGTGGGGCTTAGAGTGGAATCTGGGTGTAGGGGGCTCTGGATGCAGACGGTGAGGCTTGTTGAGGTATGGGTTTGGATGTAGGGGGCTTGGTGGGGAGGGTTCTGGGTGCAGGGAGTGAGCTTTGACAGGACTATCTGGGTATGGTGCAGGTCCAGATGCAAGGGGGTTGGGCAGACAGGAGCAGCTCCCGGTACAGTGCCCCCTGCCCCCAGACACACAGAGCTGAGGAGCGATGGAGGCAGGAAGTGGAGAGGTGTGGAGCTTCCTGCAGCTGGAGAGGTTTCTCGGGGTAGATCTGACAAAGCCCTGGCTGCTCCTTGCTGGGGAAGAGGAAGTCCCATCCTCCCCAGGCTAGCCAGGACTAGCAGCTGAGCCTGTCAAAGGGTGGAAGCCACGGGCTGGGGCAGCCCTACCCCACTGCTTCTGCTCAGTGATTTCTCTCTGTGCTCCTGGGGCCTGAAATGATGCACCCACACTGCTCGGGAGCAGCGCATGACTGCTCTTGCGGCTTACCTTTACTTCCCCATCAGAAAGTCATTTTTCTGCAGGGGACATGAATTCTGCACACATACAGCGGCACAGAATTCCCCTGGGCGTAATATACATTACAATTGAGAAAAAAAGTGTAGATTGACATCTGGGGGGGTTGCACTGATAAGTCAATCAGGATTTACCACTACTTGTAACTGAGTTAAACCCAACTCAAGCTCAACTGGTGTGTTATTTTTGTCTACAATTAAGGGTCAGTACAGTGAGTGCTAGCCAATGATTGCTGAAACAGGACTGTTCGGCAATGGGGGGAATTTGCAAACACATCTAAGTGACTTGACAGTCTACATTCCATTTTCAAAAGTGATTTAAGTCCGGTCTGTGTTAAAAGTTGAACCTTTTATTAAAAATACAGACTAGTATAGTTAAAGCAGTACCACATACCCCCCCCCTCCCCCCAGTGTGAATGCAGTTATCTATGTAATAAGTTTCCAGGACTGTCATGCTGTGAAGCAAGCTACAAGAACAGCCGAGAGCTCTTTTTGTTCAAAATATCACCAGGCTCAATTATCACTGAGTTTTTCAGTCTGTTGCTATCTGATTTTTAAGTTCTCAGCCATTCTGACTTTATGAATTACTCTAGTGGTACGTCATATGGGTGTAAGGCATGTATTTTTGCCATGTCAAGAATCCAAGAGCATTGTGATATCAAAGATAACTCAGCCATAACTCTTGCTCTGCAACTAATTTCTGTGCTACAATTTCATTGGTTTTATAAGGGAGACTGCTCAGATGGTGGATAATTTGGACCAACTATCACTTGCACAAATCTCCCACCACAACCACTCTAGACACACAACACAACCAGCCACCCACCCAGTATACACAATAATCCTGAACACACAGCTGCTCACCACACCGGGACACACACACACAAATCAACACACTGCTGCCAGCACACACAGACAAAAATCAGCACAACCACGACCCACACACACAATGACCACAAACATCACCCTGAAGCCTCCAATGCACACTGAGTCAGTGCGAAGGGAAAGAAAACACTACATGCACCGCTGAGACCTATTTTTGTTTAGAATACCTCCAGGCTCGATCATCACTGAGATTTGTGGTCTGTTGTTGTGCAAGTTTTAAATTCCCAGTTGTTTTTAGTTTTTTTATACAGGACTTCTAACAAATTATAAATATTAGTTTATCTTATTCCTACACACGGAATTAAACACTGTTGAAAATCCCACAAGGCACCTATTTGCATCTTCAGATGCTTAAATACACAGGTGCCAGATTCCTCCAGTTCCCAGGTGGGCTCAACCCCCCACTTCTGCACCCCACCCCGCCTCTTTCCTCCCCATCCAGTTCTGCATCCTCCCCTGAGTGTGCCCTGTTCCTGCTCCTCCCCCTTCTCCCCACAGCACTCCTGCAGGCCATAAAACAGCTGATCACGATGGGTGGGAGGCACTGATCAGTAGGACTGCCGAGGAGCTGGCTGCTGGTTGGTGCTAAGCACCCATTAATTTTTTTCTGTGGGTGCTTCAGCACCTATGCTTAAATACCTTTAAAAATCTTGTCCTGTAGGTTGGATTCGTAAAGATATCTAGAAACCTGGCCCTAACTCTCAGGTGGGTGCAAAAATGTTAACCTACGCCTATACAACACCAGCACCCATGGGAAATATAGGGTGTGGTCAGGGGAGGTTGATGAGGAGGCTTGAACCAGAGAATCCCACCATCTTCAACTGGTGAGAGGACACAGCATGACTCAGGGGGGCTATGCTTCATTAGAGCCTCAAAAACGGGTCCTCCCAATCAATATTGTCTCAGGTTTACATGCCTGGTTTCTGAGGCAGCTGGTTGTCATACAGGGCTCCCTGGGCACCAACCACTTGAGATCAGGGCCAGGGACAGCCTGGGTGAGGATGAGATGGAAAGTGCAGTTTTAGCAGCATATGGGAGTTGGGGAAAAGTTTCAATTGCAATAATCTTGCCTCGGATTAACCTCATTGGCTACGATACTGCCACTGCTGTCTTCCTATCGCCCTGATGTGAACAACAGAGGGGTGATCACCTAGAGCCACGTGGGCCTCCCTAAGGTTTGTCTTCGCTGCACATTAAGCACGGGTCTGTGGGACGCAGGCTTGTGGACGGGTGTATCCAAGGCTGTGCTAGAGGCGCCAGGCTGGATGGTGAACCCAGGTTCCGAGTGGCCAGATCCCGCTCCCGCAGCCGGGCGCACACGCCCACGCCGCACTACACAGGCCTCTGACTCAGATCTGCGGCTTGACCTGCGTCCACACTCCAACACGGCAGGGCTTGGACCCAGTCCAGACGCGGACCCGCCCCCTCAGCGGGGTCCTGCGGACCCCAGCCACACGGATGGGTGTGTGAGCAGCAGGGGCCTGAGCCGGAGCCAGCTCAGCACAGACCTGGGGAGGGAGGCGCCCCCCAAATCCCACCGCCCTCGGGGACCGACAGGAAGGAGCCGCGATCAGGGCTAGCAGCACCCAAGGGAGCGTCCCCCACCGGCTGCTCTAGGCGGCCCCGGCCACAAACCGGGAGCGATGGGGCTGGACGAGCCCCGACCCCGCTCACCACGCCGGCGGGGAGGGGCGTCAGGCTAGCCGGGGGGGGGGGCAGAACTTGTGAGTCGCGCCACCGCCCCGGAAGTGAACGTGTTTACTTCCGGGGGCGGGCTCCGGCGGTGGTTGCCAGGGAAGCCGGGTTGCTAGGGAGGCAGCGGTAACACGCTCCCCTTTCAGGCACCCCCAGGCCTCCGCTGCCCCCCCCCCCCCCATTTCCCCGCCCCTGGTCTCCGCAGGATGTTCATCTACCTGAGCAAAAAGGTGAGTGTCCCGGCGGCCTGTCTCAGCCGGGGGGCAGAGCACCGAGCCCGCCCTGCGGCCGGGGTCACAGGCCTAGTGGGAGCCGCCTCCGCGGAGACGCCGGGCCCTCTCCGCTACGCGCGGGCAGGGGCCTCTCCCCAGCGGCGCCGCCCCCTCCTCCCAAAAGCCGCAAGGGCCCGGGAGAGCTGGGATCTGATCCGCTCCAGCGCTGCCCTGGGTCCGGTCTCTTCCCTCCGGGCCCCCAGCTGCAGAGTGCGGCTGAAGCTCCTGACCTGCCCGCCTCCCCGGGGTGCGGAGCCTCTTCCCGGCAGTCCCCCCCTCGGAGCTGAGCCCTGTCGAGCAGCGGTGCCAGGATGCTGGGCAGACTCGGACCGATTTTAAGGCCAGAAGGGCCATGAGACTGGCCTAGTCTGGCTTCCAGGCTGACCTGAGGCAGAGACCCGTAATTTCTGCATCAAGCCTGCAATCTGTTAGAGTTAGTGCATGGCGCTGAGCACTGAAGAGATGTGGAGACTGGAGCCCCTATATTGCCTTCCTTAGGCACCCTAGAGAGATCCCTGTAAGTCCAAGATGAGCAAATCCCCAGTGTCCTTATCCATTTCTCCCCTAGTGTTTCCCTCACAATCAGAGCAGTTGGTGCGAAAGATAAATAAGTGGACCCCTACGTTAGATGTTTTTAAGAAATGTCCTATTTTTATTGATTATTACTGTTAGACTTCCCCTTCTCTATATTTGATTCCCTTGGTTTGTTTATCGTTGTATAATTTTACGTGAATGGCCATTACTGTATTCTATCAACTTTTAATTGTAGTCATGTGCTTACAATTCTGATAAGTTGCTGGAGGAATTTATATTATGATGCACAGTAACCCAAGTGTATTTGCTTAGTGTTTGTGGTTGGGATATTTTCAAAATAAGACATTGTTGTTATTGATCAATTAAATTGAAAAATATTTCTTTCTTAAAGATTGCAATTCCTGGTAACATTCGGCTAAGATGTATATCTTGGAACAAGGACCAAGGTTTCATAGCATGTGGTGGAGAAGATGGATTGTTGAAAGTTTTAAAATTAGAAACACAGACAGGTAAATGAAATTTGGAGCAAAATCCACCAGGTCTCTGAGTACTTAAAGTGGTACTCTTCTTTGAAAGTGACTTTGAATATGATATCGTGGGTAGGGCTGTCAAGCAATTAAAAATTAATTGTGATTAATTCCACTGTTAATAATAGAATACCAATTATTTAAACATTTTTGGATGTTTTCTACATTTTCAAATATATTGATTTCAATTACAACACAGAATACAAAGCCAAGACTATAACAGGGTTAAAAAAAGAACTAGATAAATTCATGGAGGTTAGGTCCATCAATGGCTATTAGCCAGGATGGGTAAGGATGGTGTCCATAACCTGTTTGTTAGAAGCTGGGAATAGGCAACAGGGCATGGATCACTTGATGATTACCTGTTCTGTTAATTCCCTCAGGGGCACCTGGCATTGGCCACTGTCAGAAGACAGGATACTGGGCTAGATGGACCTTTTGTCTGACCCCTTGGGGCCATTCTTATGTTCCTAAAGTATACACAAAAAGAAAAGGAGTACTTGTGGCACCTTAGAGACTAACCAATTTATTTGAGCATAAGCTTTCGTGAGCTACAGCTCACTTCATCGGATGCATACTGTGGAAACTGCAGAAGACATTATATACACAGAGACCATGAAACAATACCTCCTCCCACCCCACTCTCCTGCTGGTAATAGCTTATCTAAAGTGATCACTCTCCTTACAATGTGTATGATAATCAAGTTGGGCCATTTCCAGCACAAATCCAAGTTTTCTCACCCTCCGCCCCCCCCACACAAACTCACTCTCCTGCTGGTAATAGCCCATCCAAAGTGATCACTCTCCTTACAATGTGTATGAAAATCAAGTTGGGCCATTTCCAGCACAAATCCAGGTTTTCTCACCCCCCGCCCCCCAAAACACACACAGACTCACTCTCCTGCTGGTAATAGTTCATCCAAAGTGACCACTCTTCCTACAATGTGCATGATAATCAAAGTGGGCCATTTCCAGCACAAATCCAAGCTTAACCAGAACGTCTTGGGGGGAGGGGGGTAGGAAAAAACAAGGGGAAATAGGCTACCTTGCATAATGACTTAGCCACTCCCAGTCTCTATTTAAGCCTAAATTAATAGTATCCAATTTGCAAATGAATTCCAATTCAGCAGTTTCTCGCTGGAGTCTGGATTTGAAGTTTTTTTGTTTTAAGATAGCGACCTTCATGTCTGTGATTGCGTGACCAGAGAGATTGAAGTGTTCTCCAACTGGTTTATGAATGTTATAATTCTTGACATCTGATTTGTGTCCATTTATTCTTTTACGTAGAGACTGTCCAGTTTGACCAATGTACATGGCAGAAGGGCATTGCTGGCACATGATGACATATATCACATTGGTGAATGTGCAGGTGAACGAGCCTCTGATAGTGTGGCTGATGTTATTAGGTCCTGTGATGGTGTGTGTGTGTGTGGGGGGGGGGGTGAGAAAACCTGGATTTGTGCTGGAAATGGCCCAACTTGATTATCATACACATTGTAAGGAGAGTGATCACTTTAGATAAGCTATTACCAGCAGGAGAGTGGGGTGGGAGGAGGTATTGTTTCATGGTCTCTGTGTATATAATGTCTTCTGCAGTTTCCACAGTATGCATCCGATGAAGTGAGTTGTAGCTCATGAAAGCTTATGCTCAAATAAATTGGTTAGTCTCTAAGGTGCCACAAGTACTCCTTTTCTTTTTGCGAATACAGTAACACGGCTGTTACTCTGAAACCTGTCCTTAAAGTATACAGTGCTCAGTTTGTATTTATTTTTTATTACAAATATTTGCACTGTAAAAAAGAAACAAAAGAAATACCTAATACAATTACTGTAATGCAATCTCTTTATCATGAAAGTTGAACTTACAAATGTAGAATTATGTAAAAAAATAAAAATACCTGCACTCAAAAATAAAACAATATAAAACTTTAGAGCCTACAAGTTCACTTAGTTCTACTTCTTGTTCAGCCAATTGCTCAGACGAACAAGTTTGTTTATATTTGCGGGAGATAATGTTGCTTGCTTCTTGTTTACAATGTCACCTGAAAGTGAGAACAGGCATTCACGTGGCACTGTTGTAGCTAGCGTTGCAAGATATTTACATGCCAGATGCACTAAAGATTCGTATGTCCCTTCATGCTTAAGCCACCATTCCAGAGAACATGTGTCCATGCTGATGATGGATTCTTCTGGATTTGGATAGATAACAATCCAAAGCAGTGCGGAACGACGCATATTCTACCCCTGGGGGAATTCTGCTCTGCAAAATTAAAAATTCTGTGCACAGTATTTTAAAATTCTGCATATTTTATTTGTCAAAATAACAATATAATCACACCAGTTTCAATTATTTTTAGTCATTTATTTCAAAATATCTGTCAGCAAGTATGTCTGTAAGAATACAGACAACAAAAAAGATTCAGGAAATGCTTTTTGACAAATAGATTCCTTACTAGGCATATTAATACAGAACTCTGAGTAATAATTCAGTTAAACTACAATAAAGAACTGTATTTCCCGCACCCCTCAGAAGCGGGAGGAGCTGAGGGAGATGGAAGTAAATTGCTGGGAAGGAGCCTAGGTGTGAACTTGGAGGGTTGTTGGGTGGAACTGATTTTTGGGGGGGGCGGGGAGGGATTGTTAGGGAGCTTCCGCTATGCAGACCCTGGCTGACCCCTAGCCTCTCCCATTCAGTCAGGCACATCTGCCCATGTCCCTGTGTCTCCTTGCACCCGCTTGTGTCCTTGCACCCCCGTCCATATGTCCCCCCACCCCCACTCAGACACCCACTCCCCTCATCCCCATGTGGCCCTGTACCCTTCCTCCTGTCCCCATGTGGCTCTATACCTCCTCCCCCATCCCCATGTGTCTCTGTGCCCCCACCCAGCACATCCCTGTCTCTATGTGTCCCTGTATCTTCTCCCCCTGTCTCCACGTGTCTCTATGTCCCCGTCCAGCCACTTCCTTGTCCCTATGTAGCTCTGTACCCTTCCCCCATCACTATGTGGCCCTGCACCTCCTTCTCCCTGTGGCCCTGTGCCTCCACTCCCATTTAGCTGCTGCTCCAGTCTGTCCTCCCCCACTAGCCCTTATGATCCCCTGTCTGACCCCCCCCAGCACCCCACGCTGTCTGTCTCCCAATAGCCTCTGTGTCCTGACCTGGCTTGACAGGTGCTGCAAAGAAGGCAGGCTCTTTCTCTCCCCTGGCTGTCTGGGAGCTGCTGCTGTTCTTGCACCACAGCACAGTCTGGTGGGCAAAAGGTGGAACTGCAGCAACATTTCGGCAAAAGCTTTTTTCTGCGCAAAAATTTTAAAATATGCGTGGGTCATCAATTATGCACGTGCGCAATAGCGCAGAATTCCCCCAGGAGCAGGGCTGGCTGTAAGCACCAGCAAAGCAAGCAGGTGCTTGGGGCGGCACATTTCTAGGGTGGCATTCTGGCACTGGCTATGCCGCCCCTAGAAATGTGCCCCAGCTCGCCTCCGCTCCGCCTTCGCCTCCTCCCCTGAGCACGCTGCTGCGGCTCTGCTTCTCCCCTCTCCCTCCCAGGCTTGCTGCGCGCGAAACAGCTGTTTTGCATTGCAAGCCTGGGAGGGAGGGAGGAGAAGCTGAGCAGCAGCGCGCTTGGGGGAGGCGGCGGTGGTGGAGTGGAGATGAGCTGGGGCGGGGAGCGGTTTCTCTATCCCCCCCGTTGCTTCCTGTGCTCCCCCCGCCCTCACTCACCTCCGCTCTGCCTGCTCCCCTGAACGCGCTCCCTCTTCCTCGCCTGAGAGGGAGGGGGGAGAAGCGGAGCTGCAGCTTGTTCAGGGGAGCAGGCGGAGTGGAGGTGAGCTAGGGCAGAGGGTTGCGAGGGGGGGAGCTGCAGGAAGCAGTGTGGGGGGAATGTGGCACGCCCGGGGGAGGAGGCGGGGCCAGGGATTTGGGGAAGGGTTTGGGAAGGAGCAGAGTTGAGGTGGGAGTGGAGGGGGCACAAAAAAAAAGCAGGGGCAGTCAAAAATTTTTTTGCTTGGGGTGGCAAAGATCTTAGAGCCAGCCCTGCCCAGTAGTAATATTCATTTTCATCATCTGAGTTAGATGCCATCAGCAGAAGGTTGATTTTCTTTTTTGGTGGTTCATGTTCTGTAGTTTCCACATCAGAGTGTTGCTCTTTTAAGACTTCTGAAAGCATGCCTCACACCTCATTCCTCTCAGATTTTTGGAAGGCACTTCAGATTCTTTAACCTTGGATTGAGTGCTGTAGCTACCTTTAGAAATTTCACATTGGTACCTTCTTTGCGTTTTGTCAAATCTGCAGTGAAAGTGTTCATAGAATCATAAAATAGAATCATAGAATATCAGGGTTGGAAGGGACCTCAGGAGGTCATCTAGTCCAACCCCCTGCTCAAAGCAGGACCAATCCCCAACTAAATCATCCCAGCCAGGGCTTTGTCAAGCCTGACCTTAAAAATATCTAAGGAAGGAGATTCCACCACCTCCCTAGGTAACGCATTCCAGTGTTTCACCACCCTCCTAGTGAAACAGTTTTTCCTAATATCCAACCTAAATCTCCCCCACTGCAAATTGAGACCATTATTCCTTGTTCTGTCATCAGCTACCACTGAGAACAGTCTAGATCCATCCTCTTTGGAACCCCCTTTCAGGTAGTTGAAAGCAGCTATCAAATCCCCCCTCATTCTTCTCTTCCGCAGACTAAACAGTCCCAGTTCCCTCAGCCTCTCCTCATAAGTCATGTGTTCCAGTCCCCTAATCATTTTTATTGCCCTCTGCTGGACTCTCTCCAATTTTTCCACATCCTCCTTGTAGTGTGGGGCCCAAAACTGGACACAGTACTCCAGATGAGGCCTCACCAATGTCGAATAGAGGGGACCGATCACGTCCCTCGATCTGCTGGCAATGCCCCTACTTAAACAGCCCAAAATGCCATTGGCCTTCTTGGCAACAAGGGCACACTGCTGGCTCATATCCAGCTTCTCATTCACTGTAACCCGTAGGTCCTTTTCTGCAGAACTGCTGCTAAGCCATTCGGTCCCTAGTCTGTAGCGGTGCATGGGATTCTTCCGTCCTAAGTGCAGGACTCTGCACTTGTCCTTGTTGAACCTCATCAGATTTCTTTTGGCCCAATCCTCTAATTTGTCTAGGGTCCTCTGTATCCTATCCTTACCCTCCAGCGTATCTACCTCTCCTCCCAGTTTAGTGTCATCTGCAAACTTGCTGAGATTGCAATCCACACCATCCTCCAGATCATTTATGAAGATATTGAACAAAACCGGCCCGAGGACCGACCCTTGGGGCACTCCACTTGATACCGGCTGCCAACTAGACATGGAGCCATTGATCACTACCCGTTGAGCCCGACAATCTAGCCAACTTTCTATCCACCTTATAGTCCATTCATCCAGGCCATACTTCTTTAACTTGCTGACAAGAATACTGTGGGAGACAGTGTCAAATATGGTAGAATGTGGGTAAAACACAGAGCAGGAGACATACAATTCTCCCCCAAGGAGTTCAGTCACAAATTTAATTAACACGTTATTTTTTAAACGAGCATCATCAGCAGGAAGCATGTCTTCTGGAATGGTGGTCGAAGCATGAAGGGATATATGAATGTTTAGCATATCTGGCACATAAATATCTTGCAACGACAGCTACAAAAGTGCTATGCGAATGCCTGTTCTCACTTTCAGGTGAGATTGTAAATAAGAAGTGGGCAACATTAACTCCCATAAATGTAAACAGACTTGTTTGTCTTAGCAATTGGCTGAAAAAAAAGTAGAACTGAGTGGACTTGTTGGCTCTAAATTTTTACATTGTTTTGTTTTTGAGTGCAGTTATGTAACAAAAAAACCCTATATTTGTAAGTTGCAGTTTCATGATAAACAGATTGCACTGCAGTACTTGTATGAGGTGAATTGAGATACTGTTTCCTTTGTGTATCATTTTTATGGTGCAAATATTTGTAATACAAATATAAAGTGAGCACTGTACACTTTATATTTTGTGTTGTAATGGAAATCAATATATTTGAAAATATAGACAATCCATAAATATTTAATACATTTCAAATGGTTTTCTATTATTGTTTAACAGTTCAATTAAAACTAAAAATAATCGTGATTAATTTTTTTGAGTTAATAGTTAACTGCATTTAATTGACAGCCCTAATTGTGGGTTTCCATAAAGACTCTGAAAACACACACACACACACATCAGATGTATAGAGTAAAAGGATGCCGTTTTTACAGTCATATTAGTTAATGTCATTGTCGCTTAAAATCATACTTTAAAAATGCAATCTAATTTATTTCAATCATATGCCTATCTCAGTGCATTTTTGTCTGATTAGTATCTGTCATCTAGATCTAAATTCCTTGGAACAGAGACTGTGGGTAGAATTTTCAAAAATGCTTAAACCTCAGATCCACAAAGGTAATTAGGTGCCTAAGGCCCATTTTTAGGCATCACTGTGATCCACCAAACCTCCACTGGGCTACCGCCTAACCTTGTAGGGATAACCTCACTTGGCACCTAAATATCTCTTGTAAAAGTTCGCTAGGCACCTAAGTGCTGGTCTTCACTACGGGGAGATCAACACTTCTGCAGTTGATGCAGCAGAGGTCAATTTAGTGGGTCTAGTGAAGACCTGCTAAATCAACGGCAGAGCTCTCTCTGATGGAGTAAGGGAAGGGAAGTTGACCAGAGAGTGCCTCCCGTTGATGCAGTGCAGAGAAGACACCGGGGTAAGTCGACCTAAGCTACGTCGACTCCAGCTACGTTATTTATGTAGCTGGAGTAGTGTAACTTAGGTAGACTTACCCCAGTAGTGAAGACAAGCCCCAAGTTTCAGCCTCTGAGCATGGGCACTGCACCCTCACTCTTGGTGTCTGCCCCCTATGTCCCACCTAGGCCTGAGTATGATCTACTAACTGGAGGAAGATAGATGGAGGAGTGCCTGTCGGGCCTGACCCAGTAAGTATACTCATAGGCTCCCTCGCTCTGCGAAGCAGCCAGTAGGGAGAAGGAGTCCTTCCCTTATACCTTTAGCCCAGTGGTTACTGTATTTCCCTAAGATATAGGAGATCTCCAGTTCAGTTCACCTCTCTGATTAGAAAAGATTTGAACAAGGATCTCCCACCTCTCAGATGAGTGCCCTAGCCACTGGAATATGGGATATTCTGTTGAATATCTCTCCAGATGAAGTTGTTCCACTTTAATCAAATAATTGAATAATTAAATATTAATTAGGTCAGAGAGGGTGACAGCCACTGTATATAGTCCAGTGGTTAGGGCTAACAGTTGTAAAGAAGGCTCTCCTCTCGCCCCTGCCCCCAGCTGTTTTGTGTGGATTTTAATACCTGCCTAACTCTGTCTTGCAAGAAGTGACTTAGGTACCTAAACTATCTGATTCTAGGAGAGGGTTTCCCAGTCACGAATCACAAGACAGGTGCCTCCTTCAGCTCTGATTGAGGCACCAACATCCAAAAGAGGGATGGGGCTTGGAACTCACCCAGCTCATTGGCATCTCCCATTGACTAACTTCTGTCCTCTGGAGTCCGTGCCTTCTCGTGGCGGGACAGCTTGCATGCTCCAACCATCCCCAGAGTCTGTGTCTGTGGGGGATTTTTGCTCCTAGTAGGTTCAACCATGCCGGATTGGTCTGTGGGGAAGGGGCCAAACAAAACAGACACCCTGGTTCTCCAGGTTGGGGGTTAGCCTAACAACCCTGTCCCATAAAAAACAAAATGTTATGGAAATAGCAATGGATAAATCAACCATTACTGTGTGTGATGGTCTTCAGGAGTCAATGACCAACATGACTGCCAGTGGTGAAAGCTGAAAGAAGCCACTCGCATGAAGGCTGAAGTGCTCAACACCAAGACAAAAACCAAACTTGGTTTTTGGAATGTACGAACAATGTACGAAACAGGGAAGCTAGCTCAGGTCACAGGAGAGATGAGATGCTTCAGCTTACACATCCTGGGTATCTGCGAGAGCAGACGGATGGAATCAGGAAGATTAACAGCCTCGGGAGAAATTTTGCTGTATTCTGGACGGGATGATGAACAACATCCTTTTGAAGAGAGTGGAGCATTCCCTGCCTGAATGGAAGTCCATTAGCAGCAGACTAATGAGAGCCAGACTGAAAGGGAAACACAATAATATCCCCCGATTCAGTGCTACGCTGCAACAAATGACAGTGATGAAGAAGTAAAGGACAAATTCTACCTTACATTGCAGGAGTTAGAGAGAGTACCATGCCATGACCTAACTATCATCATGGGAGACCTGAATGCCAAGGTCAGTAAGGACAACACAAACAATGACAGAGCAATGGGAAGACGTGGGTGTGGCACCATGAATGAAAATGGAGAGAGCTTGTTGATTTCTGCAATATGAATGACCTAGTCATTGGTGGAACCCTATTTCAACATTGTGAAATTCACAAGCTGATATCTTGTTCTCCAAATGGCAGAGATAAGAACCAGATTGACCATATGATGATCAATGGCAAATGAAGACGCTCCCTGACCAACGTGAAAGTGAGAAGAAGTGCAGATGCTGGCAGCGACCACCACCTTGTGATAGCCTCCATCAAGCCAAAACTGACAAGTGTGGGTCTACCAAACAAGGGACATAGATGTGACATTGACAAGTTAAAGTCCCCTGAAATACCGAAAGCCTTCGTTCTGTAGTTAAAGAGCAGGTTTCAGGCACTTACAGACCTTGATGAAGAGGAGGGGAATGTAGATGAGGATATCAACAAGAAGTGGGACATAGTAATAGCAATTTATAAACAGAGCAGTGAAGCCTGTCTAGGCTACAGGCAGTTGAGAAGAAAGGATTGGATTACACCCAGCACATGGAATACAATAGAAACCAGACGAGCCCTGAAGAAAAAAGTTTTAGATACAAAATCCCAGAAGTTAAAGGACAAATACCACGAGCAATATAGCAAGGCACACCGGGAGGTCAAATGCCTTGTGAGAGTGAACAAACGACATTATATGGATAATCTGGCAACACAAGCAGAGGATGCAGCTGCTCGTGGTGAACAAGGAACCAGCTACAAAATGACGTGGCTTATTAGTGGTAAACAGCAGACACCAACAAACACTCTCAGCAGGGACAAACAAGGCCACCTACTAACAACAGAAACGGAACAAGAAATGCACTGGATAGCGTATTTAAAAGAATTGCTGAACAGGGAGCCACCTAAAGAGGAAGCAAACATCCCGGAGGCAGAAGAAGATCTTGATATGAACAGAGACACTCCAGCTAAGGAAGAGATCATTCAAGCCATCAAATCCTTAAAAAATGGGAAAGCTCCTGGCAAGGATAACTTTAATACAGAATTGTTCAATGTGTCATCCCTGAGTTAGCAGCATCTAACCTGGCCCCTCTGTTTACATCAGTCTGGGAAAGGGAAAAAGTGACAGATGTGTGGACCAAATGGGGTTATAGTGAAGATACCAAAGAAAGGAACTCTCAGTGATTGTAATAACTAGCGTGGTATCACACTTTTATCTGTGCCAAGCAAAGTATTGTGTAAAATCATAGTTCAGCATATATCAGAGGCAGTTGATAACGTTCTCGGAAAACAGCAAGCCATTTTTCGGAAAGGCTATGAAACATAATAGAACAGTGCTTAGAATGGCAATGGCAACTCTACATAAACTTCATAGATTTTATGAAGGCTTTTGATAGCATTCGCAGGACCAGCCTATGGCACATTCTGCGAGCATATGGAGTCCCTCTCCATATAATCAACATTATTAAAAGCTTTTATTTCAACTTTATACGCAGTGTTGATCACAGGGTGCTCAGTTTTGAAGTCAAAACAGGAGTACGTCAGGGGTGTGTCATGTCTGCAATCCTCTTCAGCATTGCCGTTGACTGGGTAATGCAGCGTACAACAGAAGACATGCCAACAGGCATTAAATGGACACCCTTCTCATCCCTTGAAGACCTGGACTTTGCAGATGATGATGCTCTCCTATCACATATCCAACACCATATACGAGAAAAAACAACTCGACTCAATGCATTCAGCCAGCAAATTGGACTGAAAATCAGCTGCAATAAGACATATATCATGACCTTTAATATTTTCTCACCATCACCATTACGGATAGAGGATTATGTTCCCACCAATGTAGAAACATTCACATACTTGGGCAGCACCATTAGCCAGGATGGTGGAACAAGCCAGGACATCCGAAAGAAAATCAATAAAGCCAGGAACACCTTTAGGAGCTTAAATACAGCCTGGAAATCATCAAAATGCAACACCAAAAACAAACTCAAGATTTATCAGGGCTGCATACTTTCAGCATTACTTTATAGTGCAGAATGCTGGGGAATGAGAAAGTAAGACATGTCCAAACTGTCTTCATTCCATACAGCCTGCCTCAGAAAAATCCTCCATATCTTTTAGCCCAGAACAATGTCAAACCAAGATCTATTGACACAGTGCAGCCAAGAGGATATGAGCACCATCATTGCCAGGAGGCGGTGGAGATGGATCGGCCATGTGCTTCGGATGGAAACTGATTCCATCACCAGAATAGCAATAAGATGGACACCTGAAGGCAAGCGAAAACGAGGCCATCCGAAAACAACATGATAAAGAGCTGTGAAAGCCGAGCTGCAAAACCTGGGGCACAGCTGGGGAACCCCTGAAAGACTTGCCAAAAAACAGACGGGAGTGGATGAGCTTCGTTGCTTCCCTAAACGCCAGAGGCATAATGGGAACATGATGATGATAATGATTGATTGATTGACTAACTTAGGTGCCCCTCCCTCCCCAGTGTGCTGGATTTTGTGGATTGTATTCTAAGGTACCTGTCTCTATCCATTCATTATATAGGGAGTCTAGGCACCTAACTCAGGCTTTGTGGATCCCATTGTTGTTCCAGTGATTTTTCTAGGTCCCTAAAAGTTAGGCATTGGGACACTCAGCCTTGCAATGTCTAAGCCTCTTTGTGGATCCAGGCCCATCTATGCTGGAACTAAGGGTGATGGGGCTGCTACCACACCCCCTGATTTGAGGTAGTTTCCATTATATACAGTATTTACAATTTGGTTCAATGGCTCTCAGCAGCCCCACTATAAAAATTTGTTCCAGCACTACTGTCCAGGCCTAAGTAATGTCAGAGAAATCTGTTAAACAGTTTGAGAGTTCATTTTAAAATAAATATGTTAGTCAAATTTTTATTTATTTGTTAAGCGCCAATTCCCAACCCTTGTCAATGAGATTTTGCTCCTAATCCATTTAGGATTTACTTTTAAAAGTCCTACCCTATGTCTATTTATGTTCTGTACCAGTGCAGTTCTGAGCACATGGTTGGTGCTTAACAAATAATTAATAATACGACATTTATTTTGAAATGAATTCTCAAACTGTTAGGTTGATTTCTCTCAGATATGAACTCAATCCAGGTAGCTCACTCTTTTTAAACTGAATGAATATTGACTGCTGGCCAGCATGTTGCTATTTAAATATGAACTGTAGCGTGAGGAGTAAAGGTTATGCATATATATTTGTAAGTCATGTATGCAATTTATGTTGCTCTGATTATTGTTAATCATTCTTCTGTTATACAGTGGAGCCTAGAGAGCAGGCTCAGTGCATTTTACAAGTTAAGATAAGTAAATTTTAGGAAAGGGAAATAATAAGGCTTTTTCAAGTTCTTGTGCTTTTTCAAATGGAAAATAAACAAAGGGAGTTGGCTTTGGTTTCTCTTCAAGTCTCTGGATCCTGATGAGAGTCTGAGCTTGGGGAGTAGTTGGGGCGACTTCAGATGCAGCTAACAAACTGAGATGTAGATAGAGAATGGTCCACATCTTGCAATATTTTCTTCTGAGAGTAGTTTTATTGAAGTCAATGGGATTGACCACATGAGTTAGGATTACAAGATCTGATTCCACATGTACAAGTTGATGTATTTCATTTATTACAAACAGTTTTTATAATATTTTATTTTTGTTTAGATGAAGCTAAATTAAAGGGACTTGCAGCTCCTAGCAATCTTTCAATGAATCAGACCCTTGAAGGTCACAGTGGTAAGAGTTACATTATGCTACTCTGTCATCTTCTGTTTAATACTAAAAAAGCTAAAGGTTGGAGTAAAAATACAAGCTGTTAATATTCTGTTATAAAATTGATAAAATAATTTTATTGTTGTGTCTTTTCCTACTATAAGACTGGAATAGAGATTACCAACATAAATATCAGTCATGTAATGGCTTGGCCATCTACTATTATTAATTAATCCAAGGAAATAAGTATTTAAATGGGTTCCTATCACCTGGCATGGCAGTTTTCAGTTTACATATATGTACATCATACAAATAGGGTTTGTAGTTGCTGTAGGGCAGGGGTGAAGAAGGGTGGAATGGCAAAATTTCAGTGCCAAGAGAATGATCATAAGGAAATTGGAAGCACAAGAGAGTACTCTTTGAACTGTTCCATTAGAAAGGGTCATGGACCATGGAAGGTGGAATTTGAAGAGTCATGGGGTCTACTAGGTACGCTTAAGAGAAAGAGAGGCTGTTTTAGGTTATTAAGATAACATAGGAGAATAGACTTCTGCTCACTGTGAATATTTGGAAGTGAGGCCTGTTAGATGTTTGGTATTTGAGGGCCATATTTGAATGTGATGGAAAAGATCAGTTCTGAGAAAGATAGGTGGAAATCCCAGTATGCTGTGGAAGATTAGAAGGGTGATATCTTTGATTCTGAAACAGACACGAAGTTGATATGCAGTGTTGTAGCCGTCTTGGTCCCAGGATATTAGATATCAGCAGATATTTTTGAGGATGAGCGTGACCTGGGTCCAGGTGAGGAGATAAGCAGCCACTGTTTGTTAAATTCAAAATTTGCAAGTTAGGGAATTTTGTTAGTCAAGGTAAGAGGAAATGAAGGCATGACAAATTTTTGACTGAAAAGTGGCCTCGTTAATTTCTAATATGGATTCAATATAATAGTCTGCTTCATAGACTAGGAAATTTGGGAAGTAGATAAAATTTTGAGGTCAATCAAGCACCTGTATTTCTGAGAGTAGGAGTAATTGTGAGATTTGTGTCTCAGATGGAGTAGTGGTGTGCAGGATGTCCTTTGTAATAAGGAGGGAGATTTTCAAAGGCACTGTCAAGGTTCCTCCCCCACTCTGAACTCTAGGGTACAGATGTGGGGACCTGCATGAAAAACCTCTTAAGCTTATCTTTACCAGCTTAGGTCAAAACTTCCCCAAGGTACAAAATATTCCACCCGTTGTCCTTGGACTGGCCGCTACCACCACCAAACTAATACTGGTTACTGGGGAAGAGCTGTTTGGACGCGTCCTTCCCCCCCAAAATACTTCCCAAAACCTTGCACCCCACTTCCTGGACAAGGTTTGGTAAAAAGCCTCACCAATTTGCCTAGGTGACTACAGACCCAGACCCTTGGATCTTAAGAACAATGAACAATCCTCCCAACACTTGCACCCCCCCTTTCCTGGGAAATGTTGGATAAAAAGCCTCACCAATTTGCATAGGTGATCACAGACCCAAACCCTTGGATCTGAGAACAATGAAAAAGCATTCAGTGTTTTACAAGAAGACTTTTAATAAAAAATAGAAGTAAATAGAAATAAAGAAATCCCCCCTGTAAAATCAGGATGGTAGATATCTTACAGGGTAATTAGATTCAAAAACATAGAGAACCCCTCTAGGCAAAACCTTAAGTTACAAAAAAGATACACAGACAGAAATAGTTATTCTATTCAGCACAATTCTTTTCTCAGCCATTTAAAGAAATCATAATCTAACACATACCTAGCTAGATTACTTACTAAAAGTTCTAAGACTCCATTCCTGGTCTATCCCCGGCAAAGACCCAGCATACAGACAGACCCAGACCCTTTGTTTCTCTCCCTCCTCCCAGCTTTTGAAAGTATCTTGTCTCCTCATTGGTCATTTTGGTCAGGTGCCAGCGAGGTTACCTTTAGCTTCTTAACCCTTTACAGGTGAGAGGAGCTTTCCCCTGGCCAGGAGGGATTTCAAAGGGGTTTACCCTTCCCTTTATATTTATGACAGGCACAAATGGCAATTAGGCTCTTAACTGCCACTTATACTTTTGAAAATCTCCCCCTAGTAGAATGCCAATTATTAGATCTGTTGACCTGAAGAAAGCTATAATGACCCAGGAGTTAATGAGGGTAAGGCAGGCAGAAACAGAGAAGAGGACAGAAGCCAGGAATGAATACAGATTTGGGCTTTATTCTCATAGAAGTAATATCTAAGGTTGCATTTGGAGAGACTGTGACTGAAGGGAGTAAAATAGATGAAGAGGTGGGGGCAATGCAGTAGAGGTCTGTGGAAAGAAGAGCGTTTATTGCCAGTCACAAAAAAGAGTGGCTGAAAAAGCAGAATCAAAATCAGCAGAGCCAGGGGATTCCATAAAAGTGTGATTGAAAATTTAAAAAGGATGTAATAATCTTTATTATCTTAGACCATTTCCTGATTAATATAAAAAGTGAATTTTATATAATTTTCCAGGTTCTGTGCAAGTGGTGACCTGGAATGAACAGTATCAAAAGCTAACTACCAGTGATCAAAATGGGCTCATCATTGTGTGGATGTTGTATAAAGGTATTGTCTGAGATTGGGTAATATACCATAGTGAGTGATTTTGAGATTGAATAATGTGTGTCTGTAGACTTTAATTGCAGGTTACAAAGCTCAAAGTAGGTGTAAGGTATGTTTGAAGTTCTTAGTTTACAAGCGTTTAATAACCGGGCTTAATTGTACGCATTTTCCATCGTGTAATCCCGTATAAAGAATGAAGTCATCTTTCCAGAACTGCCTTAAGAAAAGATCTCAGTTTTCAAGTGTTTTTGTTCAACAGCAAAGAATTGAAACCTTATTATTCACTTTTCTCAATAGCCAAACAAACATTTTCATATTTGCAAAAAACCTGTTGAACTATACAAAGAATATACAATAGAATGGTTTAGGTTTAGTCTTAGATGTTAATATTGAATAATCCTTTGTGCTATAACAGTAAATGCAGAAAAGATACACTCTAGTGGAGGTGTTAGGCCTTAGAGACCTTGCCTAGAGTAAATTTTTCTACAGAATCTAGAATTATTCCATGAATTTATTGCATTGTCATAACTAAGTAGTGTATAATTTATAGTATTCATCTTCTGTGTTTTAATATTTGAGCTGTTAAAAACATATGCATCAGCACAATTTAAAAATACATCAATTGTAGGAGTCCACCAATTATCACAAGCAACCATATCAAAACAAACCAATGAACACATATATAGTGGGAGAGAAAGAGAGAAAAAAATCTTTGTTAAAGAACAGAGTCCTTTGTCAAATTACTAGAGAAATAGAGAGACATTTCAGTTCTCCATCTTGGATGCATCAAATCAGGTGGTTTACTTTGCCTAGGATTAATTTTACTGTCATAGCAGAATCATGTATATCAGTGCCAGAAAATACTCATTAGGTCATTTAGTTCATTACCCTATCAAAGAAAAATGTTTCCTAGAGTGTGTTGTTTATGTATTGTCTATTAAATGTCTTAAGCAGTAGAGTTTTCACTACTTCCCTTGGAAAACCTATTCCATGATCTAATAGCTCTGACTCTAGGTAAATCTCACAGTTATTTTAAAAAGACATCCTACATTTTCTCTTTTCTTAACTTGATCACTTCACTTCTTTGGACCACCCTTACTAATTCTCCATCCTTGGTGTCTGCACTTTCTAATATTTGTAATGCCTTTATTATGATTATTTGTAATGATTTGTAATGGTTTTGTAATGATGCCTTTACGTTTCCTGTTGTTGTCATTTGGCTGACCTGTACATCTTAACAAGTCAAGCCCTCCAACACCTGTTCTCTGAATTTCATTCTATGTGTCAATATCTTTTTGGAACTGAGCTGCTTATGCCTCAACACAGTGGACGCTGCAGTGATTGGTGGCTTATATGTGCCTATATAGTTTCCAAGAGCTGCCTCACCAGTGTTTTACAGAAAGGGAACCATAGCCTCTCCTTTCTGTTTTACATCACTTCTGTGCATGCAGCCCAATGCTACATTGGTCTTTTTTTGTTGCCATATCACATAGCAAAGTCGTACCTAATTTTCTGTCAAGTCTCAGCTCAGGTCTTGTTCTTCATTACTGTTTCACAAGTTTCTCCCTTTTGCTGAATATCTGTATTTCAGATAAACAGAATCTGATTTTATTTCCTGATTATATTTATAACCTCTCTGTATTCCTTTGTTCTTCTTTCTTGTGTTTGTAACACTTCTCAAAGTTACTATCGTTTGTGAATGTCATTATCATGCTATTTGCAGTTTTTTGTAATGTGACATTTAATGATTAGCCGCATCTGAGTATATCTTGGGTTACTTCTAATAACCACATTTCACTTAAAGGATTGCAAAGTGAAAGGTACAACTGAAATCCATTCTCTGATCACAGGTGCTTGGTATGAGGAGATGATCAACAATAGAAATAAATCTGTTGTTCGAAGTATGAGCTGGAATGCTGATGGACAAAAGATTTGTATTGTGTACGAAGATGGGGCTGTGATTGTTGGTTCAGTGGATGGTAAAGTTGTTACTATTATTATTTGTTATTTGTATTACCATAGCACCTATGATTCTTAATTACCCCAATGTGCTACATGCTGTACAACCACAGAACAAAAAATATGGACCCTGCCCCAATGAGTTTATAAGCTAAGTATAAGACAAGAGACAACAGATAGTTACAGACAGATGAGACAATATTGGTCACCTTGGTAGTCTCAGCACACCAGCTGCCTAATTGTTTCCAGGTTTTTTGTGGTCGTCAGAGCAAAGGAGGCTTTAAAGGAGGGATTTGAAGAAGGATAATGCATTAGTTTTGCACATGTCTATGTGGTGCTCTTCCCAAGCTAAGGGGCAGCATAGAAGAAAGCACTAAGGTGATTGTTTGAAAATTTAAGAAGTAGGTTATGGAGGCTGTCATCGTGGGTTTATCACAGGCTGGATTATCTGTTTTGTTAACTAATATGGTGTTCTGGAGATTTGGGTAGCTTTCACTCTCAGTAATTCTGTTTAGAAAACTTGTGTAAGCCAAATTAAGATACTCCAATTGGAGTGAATGTCTGGTTTTCCATGTATGGCAAGAGTGATGATATAGCTGTGGTTCTTAAAGCATATTTATTCTAAGAACTTATTTTCAGGCACTTGTAACTTTTTCCAAGAAAAAGATTATCCTTCATGCAAAAATGTCTGTTCCTTGTTCTCAAGCCAGTGGTGACTTTTCTTTTTGAAGTCTGATAACATTCCATTCATCTTAAGTTACCCGAATATGGAAAAATTATATTTTTTTCATACTTTTTACACACCATTTTTTGCACAAGGATAACCTGAATGTTTAATTTGAAAAGTTCAAATTTTGCACAGTTATAGTAACTGAGAAATGAATGTTTTGCTAAGTTTTGGAAAAATTGGTTGAGAAGTAAAGAATTGATAAAGTGTGAAAATAGCATGTGCCAAACTCTTCATTTTCCTTACTAATTCAAACCTGTACTGTGAGTAGTTTTCCATATGCATGTATCATATATGGATATTCATATATTGAAATAAACAAAAAGAAGGTTATGTGAATGCACAATCCCATGTAATTGAAATTAAAGGCATGACATGCATATTGCTCACTGTTTATTTTTCTTTATTTAAAAAAAATCCCACAGCCAAACTCTGTTTGGTGTGTCATTATGTCTGAGATTTTACTTTTGCAAAACTTGAGAAATACAAGGTTATGTTTCCCACAGTAACTGACTACAAAACTTTCTGCCTCAATATATACATCACTGAATTAGTTACCGTGGAAACTGTAACTTTGAATTTCTTTATCTGTTTATGTAGTTTCTTGTGTCTGAGTAATCTTTCCAATTCTCTGGTATGTTTCTTAAGTTTAATAATTTTCTTTTATAGGTAATCGTATTTGGGGGAAAGATTTGAAAGGTTCACAACTGTGCCATGTAGCATGGTCCTCAGATAGCAAAATTCTACTCTTTGGAATGGCAAATGGAGAAATTCATATTTATGACAACCAAGGGAATTTTATTGTAAGTTCAGAGTTATGTACTGTACAGTATATGTGTCAACTATCTAATTTTTTAATGTAAAACTGTAGATCACAAGTTAAAACAGACATACTTTACAAGTAGTAGCTATAATCTTTTATTAATTTGAGGGTTTTGAATCTTCAGAATTACGCAAGGTCCTACGTGAAGACTTCTTATTCTGATTTTATGCAGGTTTTTACATTATCAAGTTTTCTAATGTAAATATTCTGATAACATTTAAATACACCATCATTCCGAGCAGCTAAATGAACATAACATCAATTAAAACATTCTTTGCCTTGCAATCCATATTTAAAAGAGAAATTTGAAAACATTCATGTACATGCTAGGTAAATGAAATGAAGCTAATGCATCATTAGTACTAATACTAACATATCTTAGGCATCAATCAGGCCTTCATTTTTCCACCATGGCTGTCTAACATTGAGACGGAATTTTAGTATATTAAATTAGAGCTCTTAAAAGAATTACATCTCATCAGCAAGTCCTTGAGGGAAAATATGTGTGTATACTATTGGTTTATGTTTCTGTCACTGTGTATTTTACTTGCCATTGTTTAGTTTGATCTTCCAGTTATGTGGAGTACAGGAATAACTGTTTGAAAATACTTAACAGTAGTAAAGTGCCAACTTTACAAAAACATAGACTTCATTTTTTGATACGATTGGACTGTGTACCATTACATTTTAGGCAACAACACAGTACAGAAAAATCCTCTAATTGTCCATCCTGATGGACAACCTATTGCCGTAATTAAGTGGGTGTATCAATTAAGAAAAGAGGCCATTTTAAAAAAAGTTCCAAAAGACTTAAAATAATTCTTCTGTAGACAAAATATATATTGCTTTTATTTCAATTTTCTTTTAAAAAATTGATAACTACAAGAGGTCAGATGCAAATAGATGAAAAAGCAGTAGCTTTGAAAGAAGGGTTTGGTAAATATCTACTACCCCTTTATCAGTCTCTAGCCCTATTATCATTTTTGAGTGTTTAAAAGTTGGTAACATTCTTTGTGTCCTCACTATGCAATTTTAAAACTCTCTGATAACTATTTTGGAGAACTGTGTTCAAATCCAGCTAGGATCTAGTCTCAAACGTGGTTCTGGCTTAGCATTGTTTAGCATATGTTACTCAAACAAGGCCTCCTATCTTGTTTATGGAGCAGTAATGTGGAGTATGCACTAAACCATTTTCAAAATCAGTGTAGCTTTTTGATAGTGTAGAAAAGGCATTAAACAATTCCAGATGTTTTGAGTCTTTTTTTTGTACAGTACTTTATTACTGAAAGTTCATGTTGTTGAGAGTGTGGGGGAAGGGTGAGCCTGGGTGACACTTGAAAACATGCTGTCATAGTGGATTACAAATATATAAAAATCTTAGCTTTTTCCAGTTCTCTCTTGAATTACTTTGTAAGTACATTTCTATTTTATAAAACTTAACATCTGCAAACTTTAAACAAAGGAGGGCCTTTTGTAGAGCTGGTTGGAAAACTTTCTGTTGAAAAATGCTGATTCATCTAAACCAAAGCTTTCATCAGGAAAGGGTCAGGGTGGGTTTTGACAAATTTCCAATGTAGAAGTAAATTTGGGGGGGAAGAAGTTTTTTAAATTGTAAAAATGTCCCCATTGACCTTTTCAAAATGAAAAGTTCCTTTATTTGGTTCAAAATGACTTTGTTTGAAGTTTAAGTTATAGTTAAAAATTAATAATAATTTTAAAAGATTGCAATCTAAATTAAACATTTTGCAATTATCAAAGTATCAGTTGACCGAACCAATTCTTTTTTTCAGATTTTCAAGATTTTGAGTTTTTGTACTGAATCAGAATGGGGAAATCTTCTTGAAATCTTGAAAATTTTCCTGGGATATGAGAACCATTTCCACCCAGCTCTAGTAATTTGTAAGATGTTGGTATAAATATACATTGCATTTATGGCCAGCTTAGTCAAATATGTGATAGAGCTGTTAAATGATTAAACTATTCCGTCTCTAGATGAAAATGAAACTGAATTGTTTGGTGAACATAACTGGAGCATTCAGTATTGCCGGAATACACTGGTACCCTGGTACAGAAGGCTATACTGAGCCAGATTGCCCTTGCCTTGCTATCTGTTTTGACAATGGAAGATGCCAGATAATGAGACATGAGAATGACCAAAGTAAGTACAATTTGCTTTTTAGCCGAGCAAAGTGAGGTCTTATTCTCAACTTGAAGAAATTTCTCTGTTTGTCTCTAATGCCATAGCTTTTGAATGCTGCATCTCATCAATTCCAAAATTCCAGGGAATGTTCAAGGCATCAACAGCCAGAACCATACTGATTTTTGGTGAAAATCGTAAGGGGGAAATGGGGAACACATGGAGACCCTGGCATCTGCTTGGCTGACCCAGCAACTTCAACCACCTCTGTGATTGTCTAGAGATAAAAAAAAACAAAACAGTTGACAGCCCCAGACAGAAAGAAAAGAAATGGTAGGGGTAATGGGAGGCTCCCACAGAACTCCTGGCATAGTGAGAAAATAGGAGACCTTGCTATGGGGGGCACACAGACCTCTGGCCATGGTAAAGAAGGGAGTATTGGGGGAACAAAGGATCAAACAGTGCCCTTGCCATGTGGGGAAATGGAGACCATGATATGCAGTGAGGAGAACATGCGGGGACACAGCACAACTGGCATGTGGTGGGATGGGGGAACATATGCCAGGGTGTCTGCAATGAGGGGGCACACAGTGCCCCTCTTATGTGGTGGACGGGGTAATGGAGTTGCACACAGAGCTCCTGGTACAAGGATAGGGGTGGTAGGGAGTCCCTGAAATAGAGGAGACTGGGAAGGTGCCACACAAGGAGCTTGTGGGGGGGAATGGACAAATGCAAGGAGTACCTTGGTGTATGCAATGCCCTTGGCCTACAGAAGTAACAGTGTGTGACCCTTTAGAAATAACATCTAGAATAACTTAAAATTAGGTGTGCCTAAAACTTGAACTGATGGCCTTTTTGCTCAGGTATGGGATACTGAACACTGAGCCATTTTTGTCCAAAATTTTTTTGACACTTCTTACACTTCTTTTTTATTTCTAAAAACTAGATCCTGTTTTGATTGACACTGGTATGAATGTAGTGAGTATCCAATGGAACCACTGTGGAAGTGTGTTGGCTGTGGCAGGCTTCCAAAAAGCAACCACTCAGGATAAAGATGTAAATCTTGTGCAATTCTACACTCCATTTGGTGAGGTAAAAATATTTAATATATTTAATATCCTACATTAGATGTAAAATGCACACTGTTTAAAAAACCGCAACAACAAACCTTGGTATACATTTTGTTTGTATGGTAATTGCCCAAACTATGATCAGTGTGTCAGAAGTGCATTGTAGTTTGAATATATTAAAATTATATTGAAGTAAACTAAATATTATTTTTGTAGGGAATTAGTCTACTAATTGCATGGGTTGTGTACTTATAAAACAGTATTGATCATCATGATTCAAGAAGTGTGAATTTATTACTGCACAGCATTAGTATACTATGCTGTAACTATATTTTTTATGGGCCAAATTCAGTAAAACTCAGTACATGGTACCTGACATCAATGAAGCCCATGGGCCCAGAAACTTGTGGAAGCAGTAATAAATTGTATTTAACATTCATATGTCTGTTGGGGACATAGTTTTGTCAAAGAGACAGATTTTTAAAGGTATGTAGGTGCTTAACTGATACTTTTAGAAATCTGGCCCAAAAGTCTTTTATATAGCTAGAGCTTAAGGCCAGGCCACCCACCCAGTCTCCTCCTTCTAAGTGATGGGTTTTTTTACATTTTTTGTTGGTGATGTTGCTCTCATAATAGGTTAGCCATAGATATATTAGCCATTGTGATATTTGGGCATCAGCAAAATTATGTAAAGTAGAGGTAATTTGCCTATGAGGAAATTTCTAGTTCTTATAGGGAAGGAAGGCCAGACCAGTTCTGAAGATAGCTGTGATAAGTTTATAACAATGAGAGATATCACTTTCAGAACAAAATGAAGACATAAGATCCAGTGTCATCCTGATTTCTGGAGGAGGATTGTTCCACAACTTAGAATATTTAGTGCCCAAATCTTTGGGACAGTTTAACTAGTCTGCCTGCTAGTCTCATTACGTGGGTGACTGAATCAAGCATTCCAGATTAATACAGAAATATTCTTAAGTAACATTTTAAGTTTGAGGTCTGTGGAAAATTTTGTTGGACTAATTCAAACACTCACAGATAATGGCTCAAGTTTTCAGGAAATGTCCTCTCTTTTTGTGAGTGTAATTTATGTCCACAATATATTTTGGATTTAGATAGCTAAGTACTTGTATTATACCCTCTGTCGGACACTTAGTCATATAAATAGTAAAATTTGCACCTTCTGTTAATTTGGGCAAAGAGTTATGCCCTCGAAAAGTAAGCCAGTCTGAGGCATGAAAATCAGGCTCAGATGCATTGGCAATCTGTTCAACATAGATTCATAGATATTTAGGTAAGAAGGGACCATTATGATCATCTAGTCTGACCTCCTGCACAACGCAGGCCACAGAATTTCACCCACCACTCCTGCAAAAAACCTCACACCTATATCTGTGCTATTGAAATCCTCAAATCGTAGTTTAAAGACTTCAAGGAGCAGAGAATCCTCCAGCAAGTGACCCGTGCCCCATGCTACAGAGGAAGATGAAAAACCTCCAGGGCCTCTTCCAATCTGCCCTGGAGGAAAATTCCTTCCCGACCCCAAATATGGCGATCAGCTAAACCCTGAGCATATGGGCAAGATAAACAGAAGCCATAACATAAAATCAAAGCATACTAAAGCCTTGATTATTCAAAAACTTACCAACAGGAGTAGACGTACAGATATGAGTAACTTTATATACAGAATATAGCTACTTGGGTGTAATTTTTTTTACCTGCATACGTATCTGCAGGACTAGGGCCGTAGTCAATCTGTAGAAACATATGGATATCAAACGTGGCATCTTGTGAATGTCAAGAGGTTTACTGGTTATAACTTCAAACAGTGTTTCAAAATGGGAATTAATTTACCATCTGTTATAAATTGTATGATTTATTTCTATGTAACAATTAAAAGACATAACTGGACATTTAACTTTCTTTTTTTCGCCCTCTGGCTTTTATGATGGGATAGGGGTAAGGGAAGGGAAAGAGTTAACAAGGTTGGAAAGGATTTATTGTTGATGTTAGTATAATTGTGTGTGTATGTTAGAATTTTTTTACAAAATTGATTGTACGTATACCCATGATGGGGATATTATAAAAATCAAGACAAATGACTAAATTTGTCATCTTTGTCCTAGCAATTGTGCTTGGAAGTAACATCTCAATCTGCTGCTGTGATAAACAGGATTACAATGTCAGGATAAACCAAATTCTTGAAAAATGTCAAATGTCAGTACTGAATTATTAATGGGAAGTTATTTATTTAAAAAGTGGCTCAAATAACATATACTTGTGGACTGAAAGAAGACACGTGTGCTTTCGTTCTCGTTTTAATATTTAGTTTTGTGAGTTTGAGTTATGAGTTAGTCATATATTGCCAATTTTGTGGGTTTCTCTCTCTGACAAAAATAACAGTGCAGTGAAGGCAAAATAATACTTTATGGTAATGCAAATTAAATTTATTTCTGGTTTTGATCTGTTTAAAAGTACAAAAGCCAAATTCTGTGATCACTGTAACTCTAGAGTATTGCTGGCGTAACGGAGAGTGGGATTTAGCCTCAGCTGTCTAACCATTTGTCTCTAATGATCTGGTAATGCTGGTAACTCGGTGGTATATTTTAAATATTCTCTTTTTTAGCATTTGCGTACATTGAAAGTTCCTGGCAAGCAGATGTCAGCATTGTCCTGGGAGGGAGGTGGACTGAAGATTGGGTTAGCTGTTGATTCTTTTATATATTTTGCAAACATTCGGCCAGATTACAAGGTAGGTAGTAACGTAGTACTTGATTTACTGGAAAATCTTAAAACATGGTTATTATCAGAAAATATACCTGAAAAAATGGTAACTTGTTATTGCATATATCCACTCCCTTTGTGTATGTATTCACCACACAGGTTTCTCACCAAACATACCTTTGATTACAGTCATTAATGCACAGCTAGTAGAGGAAGCTATTTTCTGTTCTGTCTTATATGTCATCAGCAAAATAACTAAGTTTTGATTATCTGATTTTGTGCTAAGTGAAAAGAATGCAGCTTAATTTTTGCATGCCAGATTAAGCTTGGAGTTCTGACAGTCTAAAAATGTTTTGATTTCTAAACTGACCAAATATAATAAGGAAGGTATTAATGGGAAATAAATACACACCATGGCAGTGTCATTTCCACAGGCACTCTTTTTCTAATCATTACTGCACTTTAAGACACTTCGACAAATCTGTTTCTAAACGAGTTTGTTAAATTTTTCATGACTACTTAGATGAGAATGTGCTAATGTTTGTGATTAGCGCTTCTGTCAGGGCTAGCAGGGGAGCAGGAAACTTCCTTTTTTGGAGGCAGGGGTGGGGGAGGGAAAGAACTTATCCATCAGTTTCTGAACAATCCATGTTTTTATTTTAAAAATGTAACCCACCCTTAGCATATTTGACTTTATTTACACTGAACAATTTCATCACCAGTAAAGCACCACTAGTTGTAGCAAGGGTGGAAGTTACAGTTGAGACAGGGCTCAGGTGTGTCTACTGTGGTTTAGTTAAACTTTACCTGATGGGGCTAGCTTTCATTGATAGTTACCCTAACCTTTCTGCCCTTCCATTTCCACCACTGTTACCACTGGTGAAGCAGCTCTCTTGGTAAATTATGGATCTGAATTTTTTCCTGTGTATCATATGACTGCAAAGTTAACCCCTCCGTCTCCCTAACCCTACCCCCCTGGGCTGGCCTAGCGCCCCCTGCGGCTGGCTTAGTGCACCTGGCATGACATGCACACAGAGCCATCCTTAGGGTACAGTGATTCAGGGCAGCCACCGCGGGGCCCTCCAAAGTGCAGGGCCCGGGGCCGCCACCCTGATTTGCCATACCCTAGGGATGTCTCTGGCTATGTCGCTCAGGGGTGTGGATTCTTTACATCCTTGAGTAATGTAGTTGTACCAATATAAGTCTGTAGTGAAGACCTAACCTAAAGTTTGTAACCAGTCACCAGGATAGTTGATTGAAAACATGGTTTGTATCTGCCCATCACAAAGTCCCTGCTTAATTCGCGATAGTGCAGAAATTGCAGATCCCACAATATTAGACTTTCACCGCAATTTTGTTAGCCAGGCGGCTGACTGTGGGAGACCCTGGCTGGGTCCCATCACATAGTTAAAACTCCATCAGTAATCATTGCAGCTAAGAGTATTTCACCCTTCTCAAAAACCATGGCCGGAACCCAGTAATCAGTTCTGTACTTTTTTTTTAAACAGCTCAGACAGGGCTCTCCAACCATGTTTGTGTAACCAGTTTGGTTGGTTCTCCTTCTTACCAAGTCTCTGTGGTAGAGCATCCCAGAGAGTAATTAGATCACATGCTGATGATGCTGTTTTATGTCTGTCAAGCTGTCTAGAGTGTCTCACAGCAGGGAGTGCCAACCTCAGGGTAGACTGTTAAGAAACAGGGCACAAACCCCAAACTGGTTGCGTGTAGATTTAACCAACCAAGTACTACAACAGCCTTCATGTAGAATCACAGTCTCCTTGGGTATTCTGCTCTATCTTGTTACCTTGGGAGGCTTGCCTTTATTATTTAGATGGTCCCTTACACCAAAACAATATTCAAGTTACAACAATATTCAGGTTACTCCCAGTCCCAAAGGACTAGTCACTTACTCCAGGTCAATTGTACCTCAGATCACACACCAAAGACCATGCTTGTTGCCAATTCTATAATAAACTAACTAAAGATTTATTAACTAAGAAAAAGAAATGAGTTATTTACAAGGTTAAAGCAGGTAAACTTACAACACAAATGAGTTATAGTTTTAGATTTCAAAAAGGTAACAGAAACTGCTGTAATATGCGAGCTCTATATGTCCTTTAGGGCTAATCTAAGCAGCTTGGGGATCCCTTTCTCATGCTTAGAAATTTTGCCCTGTACAAATTCCACTTCTGTTTCCTTCTCGTCGGGCATTTTTATTCGTATCCTCCATACATTATTACATGATACATTATTATCAACTTAACATGTATTTTAACCAGGCTAACAGACAGGTGAGCCAGACTGGTTTCCAGTTACGCGTTTGTCAGTGTTCAGTGAGGCCTAGGGGCCTTGGCATGAGCTGGTACCTAGTCTGCCAGCATCACAGTGGCTGTTTCCTTTGGCTTCCTGTCCTGTGCTGGAGACATGATGAGAGAGCTGCCTAGATTTTCCCAGAATGCACTTATACAAATACCATTGGGCAGTGAGTGTAAATGTCGTTTTGATGGCAGAAATACTGCTATACGAACAGAAACTGAACTGTCCTATTTGTAACTGGTCACAAAATTACATTTTAAAAGTAGTAGTGTGAAAAGGACCTTAGCTTTATTCCTCTATGTGCTATATAGCTTAAACCTATACGTCTGGGAGACTTGAAAGAACCCACTCTCACTGAAGTCTGTGTAGACTTCTAGCACATTAGAATAGTATAAGTTTTATTGTAAGTGACTGTTGGTTCATTTGTAAAGATTTGCTTCAACCATTTCACCTTCTGGGGAAAATCTGACATTATGAATAACTTTATTTGGTACAATTATATTACATTTGTTTTCCTGTGTAAAGTTAAAAAATCATATTATTATAAAACCGGTAGTACACTTATTAAAAGGCAAGTAGACTGACATTTATGTTTAGGTTAAACAGTACTTATAAAATCTTTACACTATGTTGTTGTATATGACTTTTTAAGATGACAAACACAGCAGTACAAAGTGGGCTCCTGGTTAAGAATTTAGCAAGGCATTGCTTGCCTGTTCTATCTGATGTTATCTCGTAGCAAATGTATGCTGTCAGCATGCTGAAAAAACTGTGATCCAAACAAAGAATATTCCTTGCTGTTCAATTTTAAAGATAACATAATAGTGGAGAGGGATGATTGAAGTAATGAATTGAAAAGATTGCTTGTTTATGTTAACCATTCAAGTTTTTGTTAACTAGCATTTAAATAGACTGTAAAATAAAGCTGCAAGGATGAAAGAGCATAACATGAAACTTTCAGACGAACATATTGCAACTATAATTAAAGACAGTGTTTCACTCTGTTGTAAAAAGCCACTGGAGAATGATTTGTGTCTCCTCGGAAAAGACTCCAGATAGTTCATTGTAAATTTGCTGGAAGAAGCTCTGGAAATTCTAACCTGCCTCAGAGGAAGTGCTGCCTGGTGTGTTCTGTGGGAAATTTGTAACAACTGGAACACATGCCTATGGCTTTTTATATGTATTTGTTTTTCTTAGAACTACCATTGGTATGTATGAAACACTGAAAAAACATTTTCGGGTTGCATCCCAGGATGTACGTATTTCCAGACCTGGGTTAGAGATGGCAGATGAAGGAAAAAGGGATTTTTTTAAATCTGAGTTCTAAGACCTCTGTGTGTAAGCTGCATTTCTTTCCCTTGCAAAACTGAGTCTTTGTGGGAACAGCTGTCCTTGCATAAAGATATAGATTCTTAGCTGCTCATTTGGATTTAATTACTCTTTCAGAATTATTTTCTACTTTATTAATCCAGCAAACATATGGAATCTATTGACAATATATTTAGTGGCAATGTTAAAGATTGCTAGTTCAAAGCTACATTTCTTCCTTTAATATGTAGCACATTTTATTACTTCTTTTCATGACTTTGGTGTGCCCTTCTGATTATATCAGTACCTTCCTAATGGGAAGTAGCTATTCACACTGGCTGCTGAACAACCATCAGATGGTAGTGATTGAAAGTCATTATTGACTTGGGCCATATTTGAACCCGTGACCTAGAGTTGAAAGGCTTACTATCCCATTATCAGTCTACTAAAGCATCCAGTCCCCAATATCTTTCCTTTTAAGTACTATTAACAACAATAACAAGTGGCCACAAGGCTGAGAATTGTATGACACGCAGTTAATATTCCTTGCCACTAGTAAAAGTAATGAATGTGGGAGGTCTTGTATCTACTATTATTTAGCATAAATTGAATGGAATTTCTCTAAGAATAGCTAGATTTAATTATTTCTTTTAGTGTTAAAACCTTGAATTATTGCTTCATTTTCAGAGTTTTTGATGCTGTTTAGAATGATTTGTCAGTTATTTGGATAGTAGTGATTACCTAATCTGGAGATTGTATCTACCAAATATCAGATTGATATTTGCATAATTTTCCTTTAAAAAATTTCTGGAATATTTTACTCAGATGCGTTGGGCACTGTCAGTCATTGGTAATCTCACCATTGTTATCAGTAGAAGTAGCAGTATTTACAATTTTGGTGGTTCCTGGACTTTCACAATTTACCCCTTAACTCACTGAGACCATTGCTATATATGGTGACACACAGTAAAATAATATTGCATAGACTTGAAAATTTACAATACTATTTATGTAACAATTCAAGTTCCCTTGATGGTATTATTTAATTATATGACAGTTGCTGTTTGAAATCTAGTGTGAAGAGGATCCTCAGAATTCCTGGCATAGAATGCACTAACCAGCCAAGTGCACTTTCCAAACAGTTGTTATTTCTTAGCACATAATGAAAAAAATATTTAACAAAGGAAGAAAAACCACCAGCGAAGTTGTTTTCTCAGATGGGCCCTGCATCTTCAATTCCTATAGGTCCTGCCTCTATCAAAACTTCCTCAGGCTGAACTCCTTTTTTTCTTTATATCAGAGAGAGGTTTCCCATCATGCCTCACTCTTAAAGAGCACTCTTTCCCTTCTCTGGTGGGGTATATCTATCTTTTCGCTTCAGATAATCCCTAAGAAATGATGAAAACAAATTGAAAGTATGTGGCCATTTAGCTAATATAAAATCATTGGTTGATTCTAAGTTGCAATGGTTGGCCTTTTCATTGCTGGCCTTGCCTTTTTGTCTTCTCTCTGATTCCATATTCCCAGACGTCTACTGATTCTTTATTTTTGGGAGGGATGAAGAAGTTAGTCGTCTTATTTTTGTAAGAAATTATGTGATTATTGTGGGGAGTTATTTTTAATGCTTTAATAATCACTTGGTTATTTTGGCCTGTCCCAGTCTTGTAAGATTGCAGGGTTTGGGATATTTGTTTGATTTATTATGTTTGCTATGTGTTTGGGAAGCAAATCCAAAGGAAAAAAGATTTCAGGAGAGTTGGCAGTTTTTAAAAGAGGCATTATTAAGGCACAAGAGCAAACTATCCCAGTGCGTAGGAAAAATAGGAAGTATGGTAAGAAACCACCCTGTTTTAACCAGGAGATCTTCAATGACCTGAAACTCAAGAGTCATACAAAAAGTGGAAACTAAGTCAGATTACAAAGGATGAATATAAAAAAAGCAACACAACTATATAGGGACAAAATTAGAAAGGCTAAAGCACAATATTACATTAAACTAGCTAGGGACATAAAGAGTAACAAGAAAATATTTTACAACTACATTAGAAACAAGAGGAAGACCAAGGACCAGGCAGGCCCATTACTCAAATTTGGAGGGAAAGACAATAACAGAAAATGTTTTAAATGCCTTTTTTTTGTTTCAGTTTTCACCAAAAAGGTTAGCAGTGATGGGACAACGTAGTGAACATTAGTGTAAATGGGGTATAATCGGAGGCTAAAAAAAAGAACAAGTTAAGAATTACGTAGGCTTGGTCTGCACTAGGAAATTAGGTCGATATAACTACATTGCTCAGGGGTGTGAAAAATCCACACACCTGAGCAACATAGTTAAACTGACCTAACTCCCAGTGTAGACATTGCTATGTCCACGGAAGAATTTTCCTGTCTACCTAGCTACCACCTCTCAGGGAGGTGGAGTGCCTATGTCGACGGGAGAATCTCTCCTGTTGGTTTAGGTAGCATCTTCACTGAAGCACTGCAGTGGCGTAGCTGCAGCCATGCAGCTGCACTATAGTAGCGTTTTAAGTGTAGACAAGCTCTTAGACAAGTTAGATGTTTTCAAGTTCAGGAACTGGCTGAAGAAATGAGAACTTGTGGGAGATGGGAGAGATCTCGGAGGACCGGACAAGGGCAAATACAACACCTAGCTATAAAATGCAGAATAAGGACAATTTGTGATTAAGGCTTGGTCTACACTACAGAGTTAAGTCCATGTAAGGCAGTTTGTCGACCTTACTATGTCTGTGTCTACAGTACTGCCTTGCTCCTGCTGATGTAACTACAGCAACATAATAATTCCACCTCCACATGAGGCATAGGGCTTATGTCGGTGTAAGTCAGGGTGACACAGTGACTTTGTAGACACTGCGTTCTTTACATTGGCTGTTGGCTGTCATTCTTGTCATTTTTCTGGCTCTGCCTGAGCTGTGAAATTGACAAGAAAGCTGGATCCTGGCTCCCCAGCTGGGCTGCTGCTAGGTCTCTGCTCCAAGCCACACTGCCACCCAGGGTCCCTTTAGGGTCCTGGCTCCCCACTCGGAGCACAGCAGCCAACTGGACTCAGGGTGCAGATCTACCTGCTGGAGGCAAGAAGCCCCGGGCAACTGCTTCCCTGCTCCTGGCTGGGAATGTGGAGCACCCCTCTTCAGTCAGTGGAAGCACTCCTGTTGAGGACGCACACCACCGACAAAAGGAAGGTAGTGCGGACATCAGCTACTGCAGTAATTTCTGCAGTGGCTGTAAGTTGACCTAATATAGGTCGATTTAAGATTGTACTGTAGACATGATCTTATAGACCAGTCATCTTAATTTCGGTACCCAGGAAGATAATGGAGCAAATAATTAAGCAATCAGTTTGTAAGCACCTAGAAGATAAGGTCATAAGTAACACTGACCGTGAATTTGTCAAGAATAAATCATATCAAACCGACCTAATAGCCTTCTTTGACAGGTTAACAAGCATTGTGGATAGGGGGAAAGCATAGATGTGGTATATCTCGATTTTAGTAAGGCTTTTGATACTGTGTCTCATGACCTTCTCATAAGCAAACTAGGGAAATATAGCCTAGACTTATCTACTATAAGGTGGGTGCACTGCTGGTTGGCAAACCATTCCCAGAGAGTAATTATCAGTGGCTCATAGTCAAACTGAAAGGGATCTGGCTTGGGTCTGGATGGATCTATTCAATATTTTCATAAATGATTTGGATAATGGCAGAGAGAGTACATTTATACAGTTTTGGACTATACCAAGCTGGGAGGGATTGCAAGTGTTCTGGAGGACATGATTAGAGTTCAAAATGATCTTTACAAACCGTAAAAATGGTCTGAAATAAGTGGGATGAAATTCAATAAGGACAAATGCAAAGTACTACACCTAGGAAGGAATAATCAGTTGCACTGGATGAAATGACTTCTTAGGAGTGAACACTGCAAAAAAGGATCTGGGGGTTATAGTTGATCACAAATTAAATATGAGTCAACAGTGTAATACTGCTGCAAAAAAAACAAAAGAACATATATTAGCAGGATATATTAGCAGGAGTTTTGTAAGTAAGACATGAGAAGTAATTCTTTCACTCGACTCAGCACTGATAAGTAAGGCTGTGAGTTTGTCACAGAGGTCAAGGAAGGTCATGGATTCCATGATTTTCCATGACCTCCGTAACTTTTGCAGTGGCCGGTGCTCCTGGCTCGGGCAGCTCGGGCAGCCCCTGCGCCAGGCATGCTGACTACTGCTAAAGCAGTCTCAGGCCAAAATACCCCAACTTACCCCCGCCAGTAGCAGAGTTTGGGTGTGAGAGGGGCATGGGGTTGGTGCACCTGATGGGATGAGGTGGGCTGTGGCGGTGCTTACCTAGGGGGCTCCCCGGAAGCGGTGACATCCTTCTTGCTCAGCTGCTAGGTGGAGGCATGGCCAGGCAGCTCTGCATGCTGCTTCCGCCCAGAGCGCTGGCTTCACAGCTCCCATTGGCTGAGAACTGTGGCCAATGGGAGCTGCAGGGGCAGTCCCTGCAGGCGGAGGCAGAGCACAGAGCTACCTGGCCATGCCTCCACCCAGCAGCTGAGCGAGGGAGATGTCGTCACTTCCGGGGAGCCCCCCAGGTGCAGAGCCAGGGAGGAAGCCAGCACCAGCAGGGGTCCCAGGCAGTGTGCCACCCCCCGAAAGCAGCCAGGCCACCCTCTCCCAGCCCCCACTCCCCCAAGTTTTATTCACTAGTATTTTTAGTAAAAGTCATGGACAGGTCATGGGCTGTGAATTTTTGTTTACAGCCCATGACTGTCCATGACTTTTACTAAAAATACCCATGACTAAAACGTAGCCTTACTGGTAAGGCCTCAGCTGGAGTACTGTGTTCAGTTTTGCGTACCAGACTTCAGGAAAGATGTGGATATGTTAGAGAAAATCTAGAGGAGAGCAACAACAATGATTAAAGGTCTAGAAAACATGACCTACGAGGAAAGATTGAAAAAACTGGGTTTGTTTAATCTGGAGAAGAGAAGACTGAGGGGGGACATAAATCTTCAAGTACGTAAAATGTTGTTATAAAAAGGAGGAAGATAAATTGTTCTCCTTATCCACTGAGGACAGGACAAAAAGTAATGGGCTTAAATTGCAGAAAGAGAGATTTAGGTTAGACATTACGAAAAAGCTTCCTAATAAGGGTAGTTAAGCACTGGAACAAAGTGCTAGGAAAGTTGTAGAATCTCTGTCATTGAAGGTTTTTAAGAACATGTGTCAGTGATGGTACAGATAATTCTTAGTCCTGCCTCAGTGCAAGGCACTGGGCTAAATGATCTGTTGAGGTCCCTTCCAGTCCAATATTTCTATGATTTCTAAGATTCCAAGTCCAATTCCCAGAAGGGAAGTGTTCACATCACAAAAATAAACACAGCAATTGGTACTTATAACAAACTCAAAAGAGAATAGATTGTGGAAAGTGAACTCTTCTGTCATCCCTGGGGGACTACTCCCGTTGAGATGGGTTGGTGTAGCAGTGTGGGAAAGCTAATTCCTACCCATTTTGTTAATTAACAGAAGGCTTCGGTCTCCTGGATTGTCAATCCAGCAATTTAGAACAGCAATAAATTTACAATTTTTGATACAGCATTTCACTTGAAAGGAAGGAGGAAATATTGATAGATGTTGGTAGTGTATATGAACCACACTTTTTCTACAGTAACAATGTACTACTTGTCACTCAATTTGCATAATTTCTGGTCAAAATTAACAATGTTGTTTTTCTTGTCAGTGGGGTTACTGCTCCAACACAGTGGTTTATGCATATACCCGACCGGATCGTCCCGAATACTGTGTGGTTTTTTGGGATACAAAAAACAATGAAAAGTATGTGAAATATGTCAAGAGTCTGATTTCCATAACCACTTGTGGAGACTTCTGCATTTTGGCAACTAAAGCTGATGAAAACCAACCTCAGGTAAAATCTTTTTATTTTTTTTTTAAATCTCACTTGAAACAATCTCAAATTTTAAATGGATGTTGTCAGGCACAAATGTGGCCAACCATAAAATTACAGTCAGGTGGTAGGAAAATGTACCTCAGTTTCTGAATCTGCACCATTCTATCACCTTCAGTTAAATCTCGCCACCATTTGAATGGGACCACACTTTAACGAGAGAAAAATTGCAGCAGCAGCTAACTAACAAACTCTATCCTCGCTGTTCTTACAAACAGCTAATGGATGTGTAAGGAGAAGAGCAATGTTAACTTTTACTGCTTTAGAAATACTGAAAACAATTTTCAAAGAGATACAAAATCAGTATTTAGGAAAAAAATCAAGACTTTAAAGATTGTTTTGGTCAATGGAAAGCAGAAAATGAAATAACTATTATAAACCCAGACCTGAAAAAAGAGTTCTGTGTAAGTTCAAAAGCTTGTCTCTCTCACCAAAAAAAGTTGGTCCAATAAAATGTTACCTCACCAACTTGTCTTTCTAGAGATATCTGACAGCAATCCTTTCATAATAATAATAAAAAAGTCACTGATCTATTGAGTCAACCTTAAGCTGATAATCTACATGTTAGACATCTTTTGTTTTAAAATAAATGAAAACCCATTAATTTAGGCCTCTATTCAGCAGGGTATGAAAGCACGTGTACGGTCCCATTGAAGTCAATGGGGCTACTCAGTTGCCTAAAGTTATGCATGGATTTAAGTACATGCGGAATGTGAGCTGTAGCTCACGAAAGCTTATGCTCTAATAAATTTGTTAATCTCTAAGGTGCCACAAGTACTCCTTTTCTTTTTACAGATACGGCTTCTACTCTGAAACCATGCTGAATTGGGGCACTTAATGGGAGATTTTCTATTGTGTTCAATGGGCTTTGGATCAGACCTTTATAGGGGGCATACTAAAATGTGCAAGATATGTCCCTCTCAATTATAAAAACAATAAAAGAATTTGAGCTAATATGATTCAAATAATAGGAGGGGAAAGATGGAATAAAACGTACATTTCCAAATGTAGTGTCCAACTTCAAGTCCAAAGACTGGTTTACACTGGAAAATTAAAGAATGTAAAGAGAGAAAATGAGAGTGAGGTGGGGATGCAGGCGCCATTTCTTCTTTTAACTTTTAAAAACAGAATTATAACAATAAATCATGCTTGTATTGTTTGTTCTTTCTATCATGGTATGATCTTTCATATCTATATAAAAGGTCTGTAGATGTTGCTAAAGGTTAGTACAATGAACTGGTCCTATTATCTATACGTTTACATTTCACATTCCACTTTCTTTTTAGCACCTAGATACTACGACGATAGATGCTGTAAAAGTGTCTAGGATAAATGTACATTTTACTACCAGATTTACATTATTTAATGGTTACTGCATTCATTTCTGAATTAATTCAGTTATTTTCTATATCATATTTATGTTGCTTACAAAGGAGGAGCATGAGACGGTGTCAGTTGGTGCAACGGTAAAAGAATCATTTTAGTGCTAATTCAACTGATTGTATAGTAATAGTGTGCTGTGGTGTGTGCTGAAAATATGATGCTATGATAATGGCCAGAAACATCCCACTAAATTTAAGTGCAATTAACTGAGAGATTTTCCTGCATCGTTTAAAATCTGCAGCTCTACTGGTGTGGGTAAAGACATTTGATCTTCTTTCTTGGAAATAAATAAGCAAAACCCTTTTATTTTTAACTGTTCAGGATTACAAATGTCTCTTATCTTTGTTTCTTCTCCACTTCTCTTATTACTGGTAGGTCTGTATCTCCGATGCTGCCTTTACTCTTGTCCCATCAGCCTTCTTCTGATGTCATAGCATAGAATCTTAGAAGTGCAGCAACAAGGACATGGTGGAGAAACTGAAAGTAGATAAAATTTGGTGATAATTTGCCAAAAAAAAAGGGGATGAAAATCAATTATAAATAACAGGTGTGGAGTCTCAATTTTTGATAGTGAAGTCAAGGAATATCATTGTATTTTAATCTGCAATCTAAAATTCTGGCTTAAACTAACAAAGAACAATTATGAGAAAACGAGAGAAAAATAAATCATAAGTTATTAGCTCCTGCTCTCCACTTACTGAGAGAATGAGGAGGGTGGATCACCTGCTGAAAAGATCTTTTCTTTTTTGATGCTCAGATGTTTTATCTTTTTCTGAGCAACAGACTTTTCGTACACCACATGCATTTTAAGTGCTATATATTTTTGCCTTCTTATGTGCAAGCTATCTGTGCAGCAGTTTAAAGGGGCAGGTGATACAGTTTTTTCCATAGCCTCTGCAGTCACATGACTCAGTCAGCAAAATGAAAGAACTGTGGAGAGCTAATTCTTTTCCATATCTTGGAGAGCCAGTATACCAGCTCCTTGATGATCTCGGGCATAGAAATCCTGCTTTTGAACCTGGAGCTCCTGCAGCACATGTTGCTGTCAGTTTTCATGTGTCTCATTTAATAGGCCATCACTTTCCTATTCAATCATGGTAAAACTATTTGATGTAAATGTTTCCATTCCAGGGTTTGAAAAATAAACATCCCAATGGCAAATAGGTAGCATTCTCTGGATAATGGGGTCCAAGCTGCCATTTTGTTTGAGTCACATCTTCCTCAGTCTCTTGGCAGACTGATCCAGACAATCTATTAATGTTCATAGCTTTTCCAAGCAGCAGCAGCAGAGTAAAAGCGGCAAGATTCTAGTCAGTTTTTCTGTAGCTGCTTAGAATCCTGTGGTATTGGGAAGTCAGGTGGGTAAGGCCAAAGCAAGAACTCTGCCTTCTTGCAGCTACAGAGATGTCAGATTGCAAATTTGTCATATACCTGTTAACCTGATGCTGATACCCTCAGTGACTCCATCTTTTGTATTTCTACACTGCAAAGGAAGACCTGCGGCTGGCCCATGCTAGCTGACTGTGGCTGCCAGGGCACAGGTTGGGGGGCTGTTTCATTTCAGTGTAGACTTCCAGGCTCGAACTGCAGTCCAAGCTCTGGGACCCTCCCACAGCGCAGCATCCTAGAGCCCAGGCTCCAGTCCAAACCCAGAAGTCTACATTGCAATGAAACAGCCCCACAGCCTGAGCTCCACGAGCCTGGGGTGTCTAGTTGCAGTGTAAACATTGCTTGAGAAATGTCTGACAGGACAGGACTCTTATAAGGAATCACAGCACAGTACACCTTCTCAGACACTGGAATGGGAGACTGGCCTTGTCACCAGCATATTACCCCTTGCTGGTGGAGACTCTTGTTCTTTCATGCCATCTTTTGACTAGTAGATGCAATCCTTTGATAGTGTGTGGTTAATCATTATTTCAAGCCCCGTTTCATAGTTTGAGTCTCATATAGAGGTAGGAGGTAAGAGTAGCATTATTCTCATTTTTGCACTGCATTATGTTTGATGGCTTTGGTACTTTAGCTCTCCATGCTGCTGAACAGGATTGTGATCCTGTGAGATGTACAGGTTATGAGCAGCATTTCACAAAAGGAATACCTTGTACAGTATGTTAACTTTCCGAACTAAACAAACATAGTAGCACTGATATTTGCTCTTATTTCCATACAGTACGTGCTGGTTCTTTGCAATTCTATTGGTACACCCCTCGATCCAAAATATATTGACATTGGTAAGCAAATACTAACAATGTTGTTCTGTTGCTTTTCCCACTTCTTATACCAAATATCTTATAATGGTCATTTAAACTACTGTTTAAACTGTAAAACTGTTCAATAGGACAACAATATCTTGTTTTTACAAATCCTTCAATTTAGCCAGGATGGGTAAGGAATGGTGTCCCTAGCCTCAGTTTGTCAGAGGGTGGAGATGGATGGCAGGAGAGAGATCACTTGATCATTACCTTTAGGTTCACTCCCTCTGGGGCACCTGGCATTGGCCACTGTCAGCAGACAGGATACTGGGCTGGATGGACCTTTGGTCTGATCCAGTATGGCCATTTTTGTGTTCTTCTGTTCTGTGTCATATCTACTATGATTCTATTATATCAGCCACTGTGCCTTCCTCTTAGATTTTAAATATAATGGGAGAGTAATCAATAGAAATTCAAGGTCACTGTGGAGTTAACTGAGATATGTATTAAGAACTGGGTATTAAACCACTATTTGTTATTAATAAAGTAGTTGTAAATACTTCATTTCTATAAACACACTTCTGTTGCTCATAAAAAAGGCTGAACCTACCCTGACTTCGCTGATTAATGCAACCTATTAACAATGGGATCTTTTTTTAACTGGTACCATTTCTCTGTTTTTCAGTAGACATTTTTAATGACTTAAACTTTTTCCGTTACAGCTACAGTAATGTTTCTATTATTAACAAATGCACATTTCTAAAGCGTGAATCCTTGCTCAGATCTGTTAAAATAGTTTGACTCCCACTTTCACTAAAACATGTTGCAGCTTCCCAAATAACCTTTACTTTTAAAAACAACTTCTCTCATTACTTTAATGTCAACTACATCTGCAGGGTCATCTAAGGATAATATATGTGCCTCTTTGTAACATTAAATATTTAAACGTAATTAAACATTAGAAAGTCAGGTTCATCTGACAGATGTGAACTTTCCCTGCTGGTTAGTTGGTTGAGTTGCATTAAAAAAATATTCCAAATGGTTGGCAAATGCTATTAATCCTGCAGTCTTTACTTAGGCAAAACTCTGAGTGAAGCCAGTGAGGTGTTTTGCCTCAGTAAGGACTGTCAATTGCACTCTAACAATCAGAGGGAAACTTTGGGACAGATAAAAGAGAAAAATAAACTGACAAACTTCACAGTTTTTCGGTTAGTAAGGCCCTGTTGTCCAATTCAGCATTCAATCGTTGTTACTGAAATGTGGCAGTGACATTCTAAATGCCTGTTTTCAGTTGTTCGTATCTTGAGGAACTTTCATTTTTCAGGAGATGTTTTCCCATGCTTGCTCTTTGCCCCAAAATGATTGTTCAAAAAAAGTTTGAGCAAAAATATTCAGTAATTTTTGAATATGAGAGTACAAAATATATCTCTGTATTAAAAATATATATATTGTAACTCTTTAGCAGCTCTGCAGCCACAATGGCTGGAAGTTGAAATTTGGCAGTAGTAAAGTAAAGGCAAAGTGCCTTATTTATTCACGAGAACATTAGTTGTAATTTCACCATGTTATGAAGTTTTTAAAATAGCTTACTGAGCATGTGTGGCACTTTACTTTTTATGAGCTCATTAAGTGCAGAGTTAAAGAAGGATTTGCTCTTTAAGCGTACATAGCTAATTTAGTTAGATAGTGAAAGCATATTGAAACAGATTGCCCTAAAACTGGGAGGGGTTAATGAGTTTGAGTTGCTCATAGTAAGGCTACGTTTTAATCACAGGTATTTTTAGTAAAAGTCAATACAAATTCACGGCCCATAACCTGTCCATGACTTTTACTATATACCCCTAACTAAAACTTGGGCGGGGGGGCTGTGGGCGCTCTGGCCCGGGACTCCCGCTGGTGCTGTGGGAGCAGGCAGCGGCACATGGCCTGGGACCCCCACTGGTGCTGGGGGCAGGCCGGGCAGCGGTGTGTGGTCCAGGACTCCCGCTGGTGCTGGGGGTGGGGCCGGGCCATGACACACGGCCTGGGACCCCCCACTGGTGCTGAGGGTTGGCGGGGCTGGCAGGGGCTCCCTACCCGGCTCCATGTGTCCCTGGCTCCTAGGTGGCGGAGGGGCGAGGGGGCTCCATGCACTGCTTCTGCCACAAGCACCGGCTGTGCAGCTCCCGTTGCCCGGGAACTGCAGACATTGGGAGCTGCCATGGCAGGGCCTGTGGGCGCGGGCAGCATGCGGAGCCCCCTGGCTCCTCCTCCGCCTAGGAGCTGCAGCCTGGGAGCTGGGGAGCCCCCACATCCCGAGGTAAGTGCCTCCCTACACCTCCCAGCCTCCTGCCCTTAGCCCTGAGCCCCCTCCCACACACCCAAACTGCTTCTGCTGGCCCAAGGGCTGCCTGGGTCAGGCAGCCTGGGCCAGTCACGGAAAGTCACGGAATTTGTGACCTCCGTGACGGACTTGCAGCCTTACTCAGAAGATTCTCAGGAGAGTAGGGGTCTTTCCTGTGCACCTCTTGAGACTCTGGTGTCAGATTCCCAGTCTGCTTGTTGTATTTTTGGAAACCGCATCTTCAGATTCTGCAGAATCTAGGCTTAATTTTTAAACAAAAACTTAACTTCTAGCCCTCCTGGTTGTGAAAAGAACTTTGTGATTGTAAATCAGTGCATTGTTGTCTTCAGAGAGTCTGAAACAATGACTTTAAGAATCATGAACGTTGCTCCCATTAATCTTATTTGAGGTATTAATTCCAAAACTAAATATTTAATAGTGGACTATTTTATTAGGTGAAATAGGGGTAGGGATGGTAGTTAAGCCCATAGGAGGAACACAAAGACAGGGAAGGAGGAAGAATAGAGAGAAAAGAAGATGGGAAAGGAAGAAAAGCAAGGTCCAGAAATAGTTGTGATCCTAAAGGCAAGCTTATTTTCTCACTTAATGCTGCTGAACATAACTTAACATGTAATACTGATACCTAAAAGTTCAGTTACTACATAAAGGTCCTATTCTACTATTTTGTGAACTTCACATTGATGGCACTAAGAGATTAGCTGTGGATTGAGAACGTATTCCTAAATTTATGCCCAAGTCCATAGATCATAATTAAAATGAAATTCATCCCTCTTTAAAGGGTGTTTGACTCCCAAATAAATGAAGTAGAATATTCTGATATTGTCATAGAATCATAGAATATCAGGGTTGGAAGGGACCTCAGGAGGTCATCTTGTCCAACCCCCTGCTCAAAGCAGGGCCAATCCCCAACTAAATCATCCCAGCCAGAGCTTTGTCAAGCCTGACCTTAAAAACTTCTAAGGAAGGAGATTCCACCACCTCCCTGGGTAATGCATTCCAGTGTTTCACCACCCTCCTAGTGAACAAATTTTTCCTAATATCCAACCTAAACCTCCCCCACTGCAACTTGAGACCATTACTCCTTGTTCTGTCATCTGCTACCACTGAGAACAGTCTAGATCCGTCCTCTTTGGAACCCCCTTTCAGGTAGTTGAAAGCAGCTATCAAATTCCCCCTCATTCTTCTCTTCCGCAGACTAAACAATCCCAGTTCCCTCAGCCTCTCCTCATAAGTCATGTGTTCCTGTCTCCTAATCATTTTTGTTGCCCTCCGCTGGACTCTTTCCAATTTTTCCACATCCTTCTTGTAGTGTGGGGCCCAAAACTGGATACAGTACTCCAGATGAGGCCTCACCAATGTCGAATAGAGGGGAATGACCACGTTCCTCGATCTGCTGGCAATGCCCCTACTTATACATCCCAAAATGCCATGGGCTTTCTTGGCAACAAGGGCACACTGTTGATTCATATCGATCTTCTCGTCCACTGTAACCCCTACATCCTTTTCTGCAGAACTGCTGCCTAACCATTCGGTCCCTAGTCTGTAGCGGTGCATGGGATTCTTCCGTCCTAAGTGCAGAACTCTGCACTTGTCCTTGTTGAACCTCATCAGATTTCTTTTGGTCCAATCCTCTAATTTGTCTAGGTCCCTCTCTATCCTATCCCTACCCTCCAGCGTATCTACCTCTCCTCCCAGTTTAGTGTCATCTGCAAACTTGCTGAAGGTGCAATCCACACCATCCTCCAGATCATTTATGAAGATATTGAACAAAACCGGCCCGAGGACCAACCTTTGGGGCACTCCACGTGATACCGACTGCCAACTAGACATGGAGCCATTGATCACTACCTGTTGAGCCCGACAATCTAGCCATCTTTCTATCCACCTTATATTCCATTCATCCAGCCCATACTTCTTTAACTTGCTGGCAAGAATACTGTGGGAGACCGTGTCAAAAGCTTTGCTAAAGTCAAGGAACAACATGTCCACTGCTTTCCCCTCATCCGTAGAGCCAGTTATTTCGTCATAGATGGCAATTAGATTAGTCAGGCATGACTTGCCCTTGGTGAATCCATGCTGATTGTTCCTGATCACTTTCCTCTCCTCTAAGTGCTTCAGAATTGATTCCTAGAGGACCTGCTCCATGATTTTTCCAGGGACTGAGGTGAGGCTGACTGGCCTGTGGTTCCCAGGATCCTTCTTCCCTTTTTTAAAGATGGGCACTACATTAGCCTTTTTCCAGTCGTCCGGGACTTCTCCCGATTGCCATGAGTTTTCAAAGATAATGGCCAATGGCTCTGCAATCACATCCGCCAACTCCAACATCCGTCCAGCCAATTAGTTCCTGATTATGTAATTTTGATGCACTATTCACAGTTATTGCAAGCAGCAGTGCTTCAGAATCCAGGAGAGTGAATCCCACTTTTGTGTTTTTTATCTTTTCCGTCCTTTTTTTAAAAGGGCTAAGAAATTCCATATCACATACCTACACTGATGGACATGGAGGTTACGCAGTTAAGCACTTGAGTCGCAAGGAACCAAAGTTAAATTTGCATGTATATCTTCATCTCTTCCTGCAACCTTTCAGTTTGCATTTTCTGACTTTTGAGTGCCTATCCATGCAACTGTAACCTTCTGTTTAATATAGAAGTTGTTTTGTATGGACTCTCTGTTTCAATTTAAGTCACAGTTTAAAATCCAGATAGACAAAAGCTGAAGATTGGGTTTCAGTGTTTCTGTCCTCAGTCTGTCTTTTACAGACCTCTTTACAATTGCACATAAGAAAGAAAAGACAAAATCCCATTCTTAAATTCTCAGTCATTAAAAAAAGAAGGAACTCCACTGAACTGAGTATACTGCCATGGGTCCAGTCAGGCCTGAATTATAAAAGAAAGTTCAAGTAATTTGGAAAAGGCTTCTTTGCATTCCCTATGTAACAGATCTGTGAAATTTCCTATTTATACCGTGATCAACCTTCAAAAATTGTGTGATTTCTCTATTTAAGTAGACCCCTCATCATCACTGGCATCAGTGTTAACACCCATTGAGATGAGTGGGGTAGCTCCAGTCTCTCAAAGATATTATTTCAGGCTTTGTGCAAACTCAGGCAAGCATTGCTGCAACAGTTCACATTTTCAAGGGTTTGACTCCGAAGAACATGATGGCATAGGAGGCGTGCCCGTGTGCCATGTGGCAATATCCTGGTCCAGTTCAATCCCTGCCCATCTCAATCTTACTGATATTCAATACTGCACTGAACAACTGCCTTTTCGTTTGTTTGTTTTTTATATAACATGTTTCACATAAACTGTATCCCAGATTTTTTCACAGAGCTAAGTAATACAATTAGGGAGTTAGTGGCAGAAGAAGAAATTATTTGTTGTTGAAGAAGGGTAGGTAAGAGAAGACTGTGTTTTTACTTGTGTTTTGAAATGAGAGGAAGAGTTGATGAGGTGGAGGAATAACAGAAGGCTGCTTTAAGATTGCACAATGTTTGGAAGAGAAGGTCCTCATGTGAATAGTGATGAGATGAGTAGGTGAAGGTGCAGTGATTAAGATGCTGAGGGAGAGAAGAGAGAGAGACTGGAGGAAGTTCATGGAGGGCAATTTTGAGCTGGGTCCTGAAATTAATGGGGCAACAAATGCAGTTATTTGAATTTGTGGGATGATGTGTTTGACACTATTTAGTGTGTTCTAAATTTAAAACTTTTGATTTGCAATGAAAGATACTTTTACTTCCTCAGAAGTCAGAAAAATTTGGTCACTATTTTATTTGTAAAGGATGAAAGCATTCAGATTGTTGTGAGATTTATAGCTGTGCACTAATTAGAAGAATAGAATGAACTCAATCCCCTGTGATTAGAGTTCAGTGAATAGTATGAGTGAATCTGGTGAAGCTGGATCTTCATATGTAGGTAGAGAAATAGACATGTAAATGAATACATAAAATATAAACAGTTACATAAAATATATTTAAACAGTATATTTTAAAAATATTGTTCAGATACCCCTAAGTATTAGCAGCTGGCTTCCTCAGCCTACATTTACGCTTCTACAATACTGTACAGCCAGGAGCTACCTTGTCTAATCCCCCTCAGACTCAGAAAGGTGAAAACTCATTCAGCCATTCTTTACCCATCTGTCTGCTTTAATATTGTTTCTGCTTGTGAAAGGCTTGTAGCTCCCTCCAGAGTTATGCATGAGTGTTATGCAGTAGAAGAATTTGGAATAATGTAATGCCAAAGAATCAGATTTTGAGTTCTCACTATGTTACCTGTGTGAATGAACCTTTCGTTTCTAGCCTGAGATGTGGAATTTCTTGAATTTGATTTCTCATTTGGCTTGGCTATGGGGATCTCTCCTATATCCTCTGCAGTGAAGACCGATACAAAGAATTAATTTGCCTTCTTCGCAGTGGTCTTATCTTCCATGAGTTTTCCTTTTAGCAGTCAATTATCCTGTGGCCCCTCTGACTGTTTGGCTGGCTTCCTGTTTATGATTTACTTAAAAACAATTTTGCTGTTAATTGTTGTGTATTTAGCTAGATGCTGTTCAAATTCTTTCTTGGCCTGCCTTATTATATTTTTACACTTGATTTGCCAGTGTTTATGCTCCTTTCTATTTTCCTCACTAGGACTTGACTTCCAGTTTTTAAAGGATGCCTTTTTGCCTCTAACCACCTCTCTTACTCTGCTGCTTATCCAGGGTGGCTTTTTTGGTCCTCTTACTGTTTATTTGTTTTTAATTTGGGGTATACATTTAGTTTGAGCCTCTGTTATGATATTTTTAAATAGTCTCCATGCAGTTTGCAAGCATTTCACCCTTGTGGCTGTTCCTTTTAATTTCCATTTAAAGTCCTGTTGGTTGTAAATTTTAAAGTAAGGCAAAATGTATATTTTCCTCAGGTCAAATCATAAAGTCCACATTAATGAAGGAGGATTTCAGGATTTGGCCCTTTCATAATTAATTAAGACAAGACTGTCATACGTACAGCACTTTCAAGTTTGTGTTTTGCTCAAAATTCTAATTGTTTTCACCTAGTTGCAGTCAAGGAATCCTGCATAGTGCTTTATCTTCTTTGGGCAATGCTATTTGCGACTTCAAATGTTTTCTTGACTTATATATATAAAAATAGGTAGGGTTGAATATATAATACAAATAGTTAATCCTAAATCAAGATGAGAATATTGATTTTATTGCATACACATCATTAGAGCTTTGCTTGATGTCCCTAGAATCTCCTTACTGATCTGTAGCTTGATAGTTCATCCATTCAGTTAGTCGAACCACATTAAACTCCTCCGTGGACACTCTTTTTCAGAATTAAAGTGACTGTAATACAATTTAATACATTTCCAAAGTGAATTAAACTAAACTAAACTGAATTAAAGACACACAATAAGTGTGTCCTCACAGAGGTTTAATGAGGTTTACCTAATCCACTTTAAAAATTCATTTGGATTAGCTTTCCTGAGTGTCCCTGAGTGCAAGATTTTATGTGTTAAACTGTGTGTGCACAGGTATTAAGAAGTGGTAGGGGAGATTCAGTTGATTTAAGCTAACTTGATTGAGCTCACGTGATTGAAAAACACACTTCTTTTGCCTGTGTATGTACAGCTACAGTGAAGTAACTCAGTAATGAATGAAATATATTCTTTAGCTATTTTTTCCATTGGACTAGAGATGCAATTCTGTCCACTTGAGCAAAATTTCACTTGTTTCCATTTGATGAATTTGGTCCATGTTTTAATTTGCCATTCTAATTGTATTACTGTTTGGGTTGTATTACAGGACCATTATTTGTTACAATGACCAAAACCCATGTGATAGCAGCTTCAAAAGAAGCATTTTATATCTGGCAATACCGTGTTGCCAAGAAGCTCACAGCAATGGAAATTAATCAGGTAGCACGGACTAGAAAAGAAGGCAGAGAGAGGTTTGTCTCAGTTTTTGTATTTTTTTGCTTTAGCACAACATGATTGTTAAGAGAGCCTTCCTGGAAATATCAACTCCTCTCCTCTCATCATTTTTATGACTTCAGTTTGCTGACTCATAAACCTATCTAAGTAAATGAACAAGAATAGTTTTTAAACAAATGCATAGTCATTATCCAGAACTACTTTTGGTTAGAGCATTTTCACAGTCTCCTCCTGTCTCTGTGACCTCCTGTTCAATGTCTCCTTTGGTGGCTCCTTTGTCCTCTCCCACTCTGAGCTCTGTCTTTGGCTTCTTTTCTTCTTTATACACACTATGCCTAGGCAAGCTTATCCACTCCCATGACTGTTTCCCTGTTGATGACATCCACAGCTACCTCTCTACCCCTGACCCAGAGGCAACGCATGGGGGAGGGTCATGTGACACCCCTCCCCCCCCAGTTTTCTGCCAACAGCTAAATGTTCTGAGGGGACCCATCCAGAGGGGCCACTGCAGACTCTGCTCCACAGAGCAGTGAGAGTGGGCAAGGCCTCGGGATGCCCAGCAGTGAGGAAGCAGCGGCTCCCCCTGGCAGCGGCACTCACCATGGATCTGTGCAGCATGGGGAGGGAGGAAGCAGTGGGGTGACTGGATGTGGGCTGAGTCTTTCTCCCGTCCCCCAGCCCTGCTACATGGGGCTGCTTCTCCTTCCCTGCTGCTGGAGTCCCAGCATTTCCTGCTGCCTGCTTTGCAGACCACCATGCCTTGGGCATGTTTCCAAGGCAGAGGTTGCTCTCCCACTCCTATATCAGGGGTTCTGCCCCGTGGGAAACTGCTCCCCTCTCACAGCAGTGGGGCTTGCCCCACCTTTCATTAACAACAGCCTGGTGCCCCCGGCCCACGCTGCTTGGCATTGCTGTTTGCCCCACCCCCCGAATGTTCCTCTGTGTCTCCTCCAGGGGTGCAAGCCCCACACTTTGAAAATCTCTGCTCTAGATCCAGAGGTGACGCATGAGGCGGTTACATGCCACCCTCCGAACCTTTAAATTGTGCCCCCCCCTCCACTATCAACAGTTACGTTTCGCCTCTTCCCTGACCTGTCTTACTGTAAACAAACTCACATCTCAGACTGTATCTTTCACCTTTACTCCTGTCTGGCCTGCCAAACTCAACATGTCAAAAGCTACACTCCTCATCTTTCTTCCAAAATGTTTCCTTCCTGCTTCTGTCTCCATCATTGGCAATAGCTTCACTATTCTTCCTCCCAACCTTGGTGTGATTTTTTTTTCTTCACTGCACTCCATCCTCCTTCCACATAGATACTATCATTGTCTCCACAGCATCCTCTTTTCCCACATTTCCATGTTAATCTTTGGTACTGTATGTAGAACAATAATAATAACTCTGCTTTGAATTGACTTAAAGGGACTAAAAGATATTACCTCACCCACCTTGTCTTTTTTTAAAGGGACACTGCCAGAGCTTAAAAACTGGCTTACTTTTAATCTTTCCCCAAATTGATGCCCTTTTTTCAAGATTGCAGATACTTGTTTTTCACCCAAACTGATCTCTTCTCCTTTGAAACCCTACTCTTTTGTATAGGATTTATCACATTGATGATATCCCTTCTGGAGCTGCAGATGGAGTGCTTGATTACAGCAAGGCCATTCAAGTAAGTGACCCTTTTAACCAGTATATTATACTGTCATTGCTTACTTAATAATTGTGAGCATTACTCTGTTCAGATTAATACATGTTAAAACGTGTGTAGCCATTTTGTTTGAACTTTCTTGTATTCCCATCTCCTGCACGTGTGTTTTTCCTCTCTTTCTACTGCTTATTATCATCATATGTTAATACAGTACCATGAATTTTACAGAACATAGAAAAGGCATGGTCCCTGCCCTAGAGAGTTAGAAAGAAAGAAAACAAACACGATGCCCATGAGACCTCAAGAATTCAAAAATTTGCCAGCTGCTCTTTTAACTGCGCTATCCAGATGTACACATGCTTACGCTGAATAACCTTGAGATCTTTGTATAGTGCTTGTGTTCTTCCTCATCCCTGTTCTCCCTCCTTCACCTTTTATTACCCTTACTTGTTTCATCATGTCTAAAACTACAGTTGTAGGCTGTTCAGATCAGGGATTGTGTCATCTTATTTCTTCAGTAAATTTGGGAGCTATTATTAGTACTATTACTACTATATTTCCCATAGTTCAGGGTCATAATAAGCATCACTGTTTACGAGTGATGCTTGATAGTTTCTTCCCAGATCAGCTGAACCCTGTGGCTGCTTGGTAATCCCCTCTGAGCTGCTTTCTTGTAGATTTACAATAGGCAAGCTGCCAGAGCAGTTCACCTGTGGCTTCTTAGACTGCAGGGAAAAGAAGTTATAAAGGAAGACAGGTGAAGTTACTTAGTAGACCAAATATAGAATACAGATGAAATTTTGAATTGACATGAACAAATAAAATAGCTGAGATTTGTCTCTTACTAAAGCAAAGCAACACACATTTTAAAACATTTTAAATTGAAAGTAGCTGTGTTTTAAATAAAAGAGAAATATTATTTATTGACTTGCAAATAAAACACAGAAATGCTGCTATTTTCTCATAGGGCAAAATCACTGGATTTTGTAAAACGGTGAGAGTGTTCTCTTCATAGAGATATCACGTACAGTTCAGCCACTAATGAGAATTTAAAGTAGACTGGAGAATCTGATTTGTGGAAATAGTTTTATTTATTAAATGAATATGGTACACTGAGAGCCTTTCTGCCATGGCACATTGAATGGAAAGCTCTACTTCCAGGGCAGAGGAGTAAGTAGTGAAGCTCAATACTACTATCATGAATGAACAGTAAATGAGACACTCTGAAATACAAATAAAGGCACCTTCAGGGCACCATAAATAATATTACAAAACAGTGTAATGTGACACAACCAAATACTGACTACTGAAGTAATGCATTACATTTTGTTATTAAAACTAAGTGTGTTTTCTGTACCTCAGTGTGGCATGAAAATAGAGCAGTCTAACTGTTAAGCTAGAGCAACAGCTCATACTAGTTTCATAACTAGGCATTCTGTGACCAAAACAAAGGATAAAAGGACCAAGTCATTGCCTCCTATGCGGAAAAACTCGAGAAGGGGAAGGTGTAAAGAAAATTTCAGAGAAACAAACCTTGTAGAACTTCCTGGAATTATGATTTTGGTGGGAGGGACTTGAGGCCATGGAGTTTAGAGGACATGCCCTTTTCCACCTCTATGAATCTCAGATCTCCTCTGTGGAAATGGATGCTGCCCTGCTTATCCCCTGCCTCCCCTCTTACCCCACATATATTTAAACATAGGCTATAATCTATGCAGCGTTGATGAACGTAAGAAGTGTGTCCAGTTTAGACATACCAAAACACAGGGGAAGGGAGTCTCACTGCCATTGGCTTGGTCTTCCTTCAATTGCTCAGTAGCAGTGGAGGGACCCCAGGGAGAGTGTCACAGTTCAGTGCAACTGCACCTGTATGTCCCCTCAGTGGCCCAGCAAGGGCACCCACTCTCGGCTTCCATCTCCCCAGCCATTGCTTTTCTGGGTGGAAACACACATCTCTCTCCCTTCCGACTGGGATATTTCCAGGCTGCACAGTTCCCTGCTTTCACTGTGTTTCCCAGCACAGGTGGGTTGCCCAGGGATGCCTGCTTGCTTTCTCTTCAGAGGTGGTTAACAAGTGTAATTACTACAGATATAAGCTATCACACAGCACTTCCTCTGCAAGCCTACTTTACTCTTAAGGTAAAAAACATTACAACGAAAACATATTAAAAACAATAAAGAACCAACATGCATACTAATAAGCTTATTAGAATTAACCTCAACCCTAACACGGTTCTGTCAGGATGCAGTCCTTCCATCCCCCGCCCAGTGTGATTCCTTAGTGGTCAAAAGTTCATCGCAGCTTCAGCTTAGAACAAGCACGCTCATAAAATGTTTAGTTCACCCTTTATACATTTCAAGGATCTTTGGTCAAGAGTTTCCTTCCAGAGATTGCATTAATCTTGTCTTCCTGTAAAGAAGTTCCATACAGTCTCACAATAGCACATAAATGTTTGCATTTTTAATACAGTGAACTTCAAAGATGTTAAGCTTAATTCAATAAAGTTCATTCAGGATGTTGCAGGAAATAGTCAGTATCACAGGGAGATAATACTACTTCCAGCCGTATTGCCTCCTACCAAGATTTTTGTATGAATCCTTCAAATAGGACTACACATGGGAGAACCTCCCTCATAATTTTTTTATTATACTATTTAAGGGATGTTTGGAGTAAGAACAGTCTTTCATAAAGTCAGTAAATTAATTCCAGGTAAACTGAAAATCTTCCTGGTAGTTTCAAATAAGTTTAAATTATTGATCTGAACCAATCTCTTTTTAGGGAGTATCTCTGATGCATTTTGCCTTTCCTCAGTGGCAAAAACACAAATCCATTCCCAGCTTTTGGTCTTCTAGTTTGCAGTTAATTGTATTGTTGCTCTGCTACTGTTCTTTGACAATGAATTCTTACCAAGGTGATTAAAACTGGTGTTCTGGTGGCATTTATATGCTTTCAGGGAACAAGGGATCCAATCTGTGCAATAACCGCATCTGATAAGACACTAATTGTGGTAAGTAGCATAGTTTAAATAAGCTGACCTTGGGCAGTCACAAGTAAAGTTGGAAGAAACCTTCACAAGGATTTGAATAAGTATTCAAACATCTGAAACTTTTTCTGAACTGAGTTACTATCCCATGATCAAATCCTTCTTGCATTACTCACATGAATACTGTAGTGCCATTGATTTATATTGAGGCCACGCATATGAGGAAAGACAGCAAGTTTAGCTCCAACTTCGTAAACCTGGCTTGTGAACCAGAAATGAAAAGTGTCTTTTGGCCTCACTGTAGAGTGAATTTGATATCACTGACACAATGTAAGTAAAATTGATGGGACACTGAACACACAGTTTCTCACATGCATGTGTTTTATACCATGTAAAGAACACATGTCTTCTCACTTTGCCCACCAGCTATGCTTCAAGCATGTATGCACAGAGTTGAAAAAACATGCTGATTCATTGCCAAAGGCAAATGAGCCTATGCGCTCCAATAGAATTGTGTATGAAATATTATGATGTATTTATACATTGCCAGACTGGCAAAATGGTGATGTTGTGGGTTTTTTTTTTTTTTAAAAGGCTCTGAGCTCAAATTTACCATTTTGTTCAGCCTCACAAGATGTAACATAAATAAAACAATATTCTATATAAACTATGCTGGAATGCAGAGGCTCACGTCATCTTTTGAAAACTTTGTTTTTGGACAGTTTTCACCTAGAAATTTTTTTAAAATAAATGGACACATTTTCAGAAAGTAGCATCTCATGTTGTACTTGTAATTTTGCATTTGTACGTGCAAATACTTCACTGCATGTGCAAGACTGAAGGCTGGGTTGAGTCTGGCTGAAAATGTGGTCCTATATTTTTGTCTTTAAACTTTTCAAAACTGAAGTGTCACTGGACACTGGAAAAAATCTCATGGTGGATTAATCTGTCTCGTTTTGACCTTTTTAGTGTCCTCTGTATTGGATCCAAGACCTCTGAGTATGGGCTCATTCTTGCTAGGATAGTTTTCACTTTTGACAATCAGCCTTTGTCATAAGTCGCTATACATATGATGCCCTAGATCTTTTATCATCTATTTACAAAAGTAGTACATGAGCATTGGCAAAGGAAAATGAAGTATTATATTGCTTTCCAAGAGGTCTGTCTCATAATAATCACTGCTCCTTGCCTCGGCAAGCGTTGTGTCACCTAGTGGTTTTCTTCTGCGTAGTGTATAAATAGTTGCTTAAGTGGTTCTTTTTTCCTCCCCGCTTGGGCCGCAATAACTACGGACCGGTGGGTCCTCAGCACTGTGCAATAGGGTACACCCTGCAGTTTATTTCTACCCCTCCCTCGCACTCCTCTTCCCCATCCCTCTTTAGGGACCCTTCTCACGAGCAGCTGCTCAGACAGGAGGTACAGGCCCTTCTGCAAGTCGGGGTTGTGGAGGAAGTCCCTGTGCATCGAAGGGAAAAAGGGTTCTATTCCTGGTATTTTCTCATTCCAAAGGTCAAAGGTGGTCTCCACCCAATCTGGACCTGCGGGACCTCAAAAGATATCTCAACAAATTGAAGTTGCGCATGGTCTCCCTGGCCTCCATCATCCTTTCCCTGGATCCGGGAGACTGGTATGCCGCCCTCAATTTGAAGGACGTCTATTTTCATATATCAGTATTCCAAGTGCACACATGTTTTCTCTGTTTCCTGGTGGGGACTGCTAGCTACCAGTTTACGGTGCTTCCCTTTGGCCTTACAACAGTGCAAGGGTGTTCACCAAATTCATGTCGGTGGTGGCCGCTTACCTCAGACGTAGGGGTATCCAGATCTACCTGTACCTCGACGACTTGCTTGTCAAGGGCTGCTCCAGATCTCAAGTCCTACACCATGTCAAAGTGCTGCAGGACTCGTGCTGAGTTCTGGGCCTGTTAATAAATGAGCAAAAGTCAACATTAGTCCCAGTCCATAGGATAGAATTAATCAGTGTGGTGCTAGACTACTGACTCCAGGGCGTTTCTACCACAGGACAGGTTCGACTCAATGTCAAAGCTAACTGCCAACCTCTTCGTGCACCCAATCGCAACAGCCAGAGTCTGTCTCAGGCTTCTAGGCCACAAGGCAGCATGCACCTATGTGGTCCGCCACCCAAGGCTCAAAATGTGTCCCCTCCAGGTGTGGCTGGCAACGGCCTACTCCCCATCCAGAGATCACCTGCACAAGGTTGTCATGATCCCGTGCAGTGTACTCACCTCCCTAAAGTGGTGGTCCAACCGAAAGGGGGTAATGGCCAGAGTGCTATTTGCGAATCCTCGGCCCGAGGTCTCGCTGATACCGGATGCCTCAGACCTCAGATGGTGGGTACATCTCAAGACAATGTGGACCCAGGGAACTTGGTCCCTGCAGGAGCGTGCGGTGCACATAAACGTCAAAGAGCTTGAGGCCATCCGCCTAGCTTGCAGGGACTTCCTTCCCCAGTTGTCGGGTCAAGTGGTGCGAGTCCTGACAAACAACATGGCCTCCATGTTCTGTGTGAACAGACAGGGGGGAGGGTGATCATTGGCTCTTTGTTAGAAAGTCATCCGTCTGTGGGATTTCCGTATCCAGCACAAAATCCACATGGAGACAGCGTATCTCCCTAGTGTTAACACACTGGTGGACCACCTCAGCAGGTCCTTTTGCTCTCATCACAAGTGGGAGCTCCATCCCAAGGTTGCCCGGATGATTTTCCACAGGTGGTGAGCTCCCCTAGTGGACCTGTTTGCCACCAAACAGAACAAGAAATGTCTTCATTTCTGCTCACTGCAGGGTCTAGGTGAGAGCACCCTTTCAGACGTGTTTCTCCTGTCATGGGCGAGGGATCTGCTGTATGCTTTCCCACCGATCCCTGGGGTAACCGACTCTGGGATGGTTGAGTTCTGTCAAAGATCAAGAGGGACAAGGCTCATGTCATCATGGTCGCCCTGGCATGGCCTCACCAACACTGGTATGGCAAGCTCATGGATCTAGCCGTGGCCACTGCCCGGATCTCCTGTTCCAGGATCACAGTCAGCTCCTGCACCCGAACCTCGCTCCGCTTCACCTTACAGCTTGTCTGCTGCATGGCTAAACCCAGAGGAGCGGGCCTGCTCCAGTCAGGTGCAGCAAATTCTCTCGGAAAGTGGGAAGCCCTCACTAGAGCTACGTAACTGGCTAAATGGAAGCAATTCTTCTGCTGGGCGGCGGAGCGGGGTATCTGTCCAACCCAGTTGTTTCTCCAATCCATCCTGGATTACCTGCCAGTTGAAGAATCAGGGCCTCACTTTCTTCTCCATCAAGGTCCACTTGTAGGCCATATCGGCGTGTTCAAGGTCGGTCGATGTTTTCACATGACATGACGATCAGGTTTCTGAAGGACCTGGAAAGGCTCGTCCCACCAATCAGAGACCCAATTCCTCAATGGGATCTCAGCCTGGTCCTCTCGAGGCTCACTGGCCCTCCCTTTGAGCATTTGGCCTTCTGCTTCCTTTCTCATCTCTCGTGGAAGGTGGCTTTTCTGGTGGCCATTACCTCAGCGAGGAGAGTCTCCGAACTGAGGGCCTTCACGTCGGAGCCACCATATATTGTCCTTTACAAAAACAAGGTACCAATGTTGCCCCATCCGGCCTTTCTGCCCCAGGTGGTGTCCTTCTTCCATGTCAACCAGGACATTTTCCTCCCAGTGTTCTATCGCAAGCCACACTTCTCTAGCGAGGAGAGGCAGCTACACGTGTTGGATATTTGATATGCGCTGGCTTTCTATCTGGAGCACACCAAACCGTTCGGCAGATCGACTCAGCTTTTTATAGCAACAGCAGAAAGAATGAAAGGCCTTCCTGTGTGCTCTCAGAGGATTTCAGACTGGATTACCTCTTGCATCTGTACCTACTATGAGCTGACTCAGGCCCAGCTGCCATCGATTGTGAAAACCCTCTCAACCAGAGCCCAAGCGTCCTTGGCAGCCTTCCTAGCCCATGTCTCTCTCCAGGACATCTGCAGGGCTACAACGTGGTCTTCAGTGTACACGTTTACCACACATTATGCCATCATCCAGCAGGCCAGAGATGACGCTGGGTTCGGCAGGGCTGTGATACAGTCTATCTGTCCATGAACTACCTGCTTCTCGAGGTACTGCTTGGGAGTCATCTAGAATGGAATGGACATGAGCAAGCACTCGAAAAAGAAAAGACAGTTACCTTTTCCGTAACTGGTGTTCTTCGAGATATGTTGCTCATGTCCATTCCATGACCTGCCCTCCTTCCCCACTGTCAGATTCCCGGCAAGAACGAACTGAGGGTGAGGGGAGCCGGCAATGCCCCTTATACCGTGGCAAATGTGCGCCACTCTAGAGGGCGCCAGAGCCAGTTCCCTACAGATACCACTGAGGGGAAAACTTCTGGCACTGGTGCATGTGGCGAACACACACACCTAGAATGGAATGGACCTGAGCAACGCATTTCAAAGAATACCAGTTATGAAAAAGGGTAACTGTCTTTTTGTTTAATGTTGTGTTGCTGTTCCCTCTCTGTGTTCCTTCTGGTTTGTTCTTCATCCAACAAATCTTAGTCTTAGGACAGCTTATAAAGAAAGTTAAATAGTTTAATATTAGGCAATGTTTGTTAACCAGTTTAATATTAGGCAAAATTATATAGGCTGCCTCAATATGCAAAATCTCCTTTTTTCTAGGGGCGTGAATCTGGCACCATTCAGAGATACAGTCTTCCTAACGTTGGATTAGTTCAGAAGTATGTCCTGAACTGTCGGGCCTATCAAATGTCTTTGAATTGCAACTCCAGGTAAGTCATAGATCTGGTTCTAACATAGCCACTTGATTTTAAAATAATATTCTAATTGATTGGAATGGTTTATTTGGGACTTATTTCATGGGTTTAAAATATATTATTTAATCTAGGAGGCAGTATAGTCCAATGGGTAGGACACTGGATTGGGATTTGAAACCTGGCTTCTATTACTTGCTTCTCATTGGCTTCCAATGTGACCTTGTGCTACTACTTAATTTCTCTGTACTTCTTTCTCCCCATCTCCAAAATGGGAATAATAATTCTAACTCCCCTTTGTAAAGCACTTGAAGATACATGGATGAAAAGTGCTATTTATGTGCCAAATGTTTTTATTTCACTAACAATGTTATTGTTCATTAACATTGGTGTTCTTGTATCCTGATTGGCTCTCCTCTCCCACTGATACACATACATACTTCCCATTCCGATTAATAGGAATTATTAGCACATGATTGACAGATGATATGTGTGATTTTCTCATTTTACTCTTTTTATGTTAAAGATGCAGAAGTTATAGTCGAAAGCTATGCTTTTCAAAACTGATTGTTTTAATCTTCTAGTGTGAAACTTCACCACACATGGGACCTCCTCTTTTTTCTTATACAGGAAATTCTTTAGGATTGTTAAGCTAATATCTTGAAGGATAATCCAGTTAATCTCTGCAATTGTTTAAAATACAGTTAAAATATAATTTCTTAAAGTTTTTGTCAAAAACTTTAAGAAATGTTGATGATTTCCAGTTATGCAGAGATGTGTGAACCTTTTTTACTGCAATGGAATATTTCATTATATTTGCTAGTTAATGTTTATTGTAAGATGTATGACATTTGGTTTTGGGTGTAATACATGATGCATCTTACTGGTATGGCAATTACGAAGTCAACTGGGTCAGATTTAACAATTTGCTGAGCTCCTGTAAAGTACTGAGTGCCCCCATACACATTGAATGGGATTTGAATGCATTCGGTGCCTTGCAGGAGTAGGCCCTAGATGTGTAGATGAATGTCTGCCATTTGGAACTGTGTATGTCTTTATTTCATTCTTTCCACCCTGTGGCCTTACTCTTTTCTCACACTGGTATAAATCAGGTGTAGCTGCATTGAAATCAGTGGAATTACACTGGTGTAAAATTACTGAGAGAGCAGAATCAGGCCTCCAGCATCTAGTTTAGTCTGTCTGTTGCAGAATTATTGTAAATTTACAGATTTGAATAGTACTAATCAGCTGTTTCATTTCACCTCCCCCCCACCATTTTCTGTTAGTCGTCTTGCTATCATAGACCTTTCTGGAGTTCTGACTTTCTTTGACTTGGATACACGGGTAACAGATAGTACAGGACAGCAAGTCGTAGGCGAGCAGCTGAAGTTGGAGCGCAAAGATGTCTGGGATATGAAATGGGCCAAAGATAATCCAGATTTATTTGCTATGATGGAGAAAACAAGAATGTATGTTTTCAGAAACTTGGATCCTGAGGTAAAACAATCCGCATAAGAAAATGAGTCACTTACAGTACATTTTGTACATTTGGAATTCTGTGACTAGTAGGACTTCTTACAAACTTAAAGTTAAGCAGGTATTTAAATACCTTGCTGAATCTCAGGGCCTATATCTGGAAGTCTCAAAAACCAGCTAGCTCTATTGTGTAAGTGCTGCTTACAAAAAATAAATGACCAAACTCCAGATATATTAGAAAAATAAAAAGGAACATCTGATTTTACTTATATTCTGCTTTTATGAGATTACAAAAAATAGTGCTTATCGATATTTATTTTAGATATCATCATGGCTAGGATTTTAGTGGAAATTAATGATAAAACATGGAGAGTTAAATCCACATCTGACTTTTTTTGTTATAATCTAGATATAGAAAAACATGTTTGTCCTAAATAATATATAGATTTTAATTGTCTGTACATCAGTGGTCTCCAACCTCTTTATGCCCAAGATCACTTTTTGAATTTAAGGACAACCCCACCCCTTCCCCAAAGCCCCACGCTGCTCACTCCATCCCCCCTCTCTCCATTGCTCGCTCTCCCCCATCCTTACTCACTTTTACCAGGCTGGGCAGGGGTTTGGGGGGGGTGCGGGCTCTCGGCTGGCGCCAAGGGGTTCGCAGTTTGGGGGGGGCTCAGGCTGAGCCTGGGGTAGGTGGTTGGGGTACAGGAGGCGGTGAGGGGTGCAAGCTCTGGGAGGGAGTTTGGGTTCAGGAGGGGGCTCTAGGCTGGGGCAGAGTGTTGGGGTGCAGGAGGGGGTATGGGGTGCTGGCTCTGGGAGGGGGGTCAAGGTGGGGGCAGGAGGGGGTTTGGGGTGCAGGAGGCGGTTCGTGGTGCCGGCTCTGGGAGGGGGTCAGGATGGGCCAAGGGTTTGGGGTGAAGGAGGAGGTATGGGGTGCAGGAGGGGATATGGGGTGCTGTCTCTGGGAGGGAGCTTAGGGTTGGGGCAGGGACTTGGGGTGCAGGAGGGGATTTGGGATGCTGGCTTTGGGAGGCAGTTCAGGGCTAGGGGTTGGGGTGCGGTCTCCCGCCAGGCAGCACTTACCTTGGGCAGTGCAGCAAGACTAAGTCAGGCTCCCTGCTTGCCCGGGCCCCACGCTGCTCCCGGAAGGGGCCAACACACCCCTGCAGCCCCTGAGGGAGGCGGGGAAGCATGTGAGTCCGAGTCTGCATGCTGCCCCTCTCTTCAGGCACTGCCCCCGCAGCTCCCATTCCCAGCCAATGGGAGCTGCGTGGGCAGTGCTTGCAGGCAGGAGCAGCGCACGGAGACCCCTGCCTACCCGCTCTCCGGGCTGGGGCAGGCAGGGAGCCTGACTTAGCAGCAGCCCCGCTGCGCCACCGGAGATTACAATCGACCGGTTGGTGACCATTGCTGTACATCTATATGTAAGACTGGTTATTCTATTGTGCATCTGTTTCTCATAAGAAATGTCATTAAAATTTAATTTGGGGAAGAAGGAAGTCTGTTTACATATATTAAACTATGAGAGAGCCAATGTGGATGAGGTAATATCTTTTATTGGACCAACTTCAATTGGTGAAAGAGACAAGCTTTTGAGCTTACACAGAGCTCTTCTTCGAGTCTGGCAAGATACTCAGAGTGTCACTAGGACAAAGGAGGGTTGATGGGTTATAGAATGTTGTAAAGAGCCATTCATCCAGTGTCTTTACCAAGTCCATGATTTCTAGTGTGTAGCAAAGTTATGAATTTAAGCTGCCAGGCTCATTTTTTGAAGGTGTTGTGTAGGTTTCCTTTAAGGGTGAGGACTGAGAGGTCAGTTATGAAGTGATGATTTTCTGAAAAGTGTTCGCCCACGTCTCAGTCCTTATCCTCAAAGGAAACCTTCCAAAGGAAACCTTGTTAGGCTATGTTTTACGCTAGAAATGCTATAGCAGAACAGCTTGAGCGCTACAGCTGTGCTGCTTTAGCATTTCTAGTGTAGACACTACAGTGACAGAAAGGGTTCTTACGTCACTGTAGTAACTCCACCTCCCCGAGAGAGGATTCTTCTGTTGACCTAGCACTGTCCACACCAGGGGGTTACGTCAGCATAGCTACGTCTCTTAGAGGTGTGGATTTTTCACACTCCTGAGAGATGAAGCTCTGCCGTTGTAAGTTTTCTGTGTAGATCAGCCCTTAGACACAAAAAATCAGGGACTCAATAAAGACACTGGATTTTTGGCCACTAACCCTTCTTGTCCTATGACTGTAGAGGCGTTAACTGCTAACTTCACCTGGAGCAGTACCTTACAACATGTTAACTTGTTATGCTAAACAATTGGTTCCATCTTGTATTTAGCTGTGACTCTTAGGGTGGGTCTACACTATGTCGCTGACAGACGCAAAACATCCGTACCCCTGAGAAACGTAGTTAAGCCAACCTAAGTCACAGTGTAGACAGCACTAGGTCAATGGAGGAATTCTTCCATCAACCTAGTTACTGCCTCTCAGGGAGGTGGATTTAATACAGTGTTGGAAGAACACGTTTTGTTGCTGTAATAAGAGTCTACACTGAAGTGCTACAGCAGAACAACTGCAGTGCTGCAGCTGTTCTGCTGTAATACTAGAGTAGACATAGCCTGAGTATCATTCCCAGACCCGAAGAAGAGCTCTGCAGAAGTTGGAACGCTTGTCTCTTTCACAAACAGAAGTTGGTCCTGTAAAAGATATTATCTCACTCACTTTGTCTCTCTAATATCCTTGGACCAATGTGGCTACAACAACACTGCAAACAATATGAAACTTTTATCAGATTTATGTAAAGTTGTTCATTATCTTTTAACCATATTTATTTTAAGGAACCCATTCAGACTTCTGGATATATTTGCAACTTTGAAGATTTAGAAATTAAATCTGTTCTTTTGGATGAAATATTGAAAGTAAGTGTAATTTAATTTCTGTTTTACGAAAACTTAGTGCCTATGTAACATGATTTGCACAATAGCAGTTTCTAAGGGGTGGTAATGGCATTGATTAAAATTTGGTCTTTTACTTCATTCTTTTAGAATCCTGAACATCCTAACAAAGAATATATAATTAACTTTGAGATCCGATCACTGCGAGACAGTCGAGCATTGATTGAGGAGGTCGGGATTGAAGAGTCTTCCCAATTCATAGAAGATAATCCACATCCAAGACTTTGGTAAAATCCCTTTTCAAAATCCTTTCTTCTTCTGCTTCCATTGATTACAAACCTGTCTTTTCATCTGCTTTTCCTTCTTAATCAAGTCTCCTAGTTTACTGTAAAAAGACATCGTGGGCCTCCCTTAGCCACATAGCTCCATATTAAGCTCATCTAATAGCCCTTGTGTCTGTTTGATCAAACTTGGCAGACAGCTGCTCCACCTGTGCTCTCCACCCCTGTGGCAACTTTTCCACATTTGCCTCATGGATATTATGCAGGACACTACAGACAGCTATAACCACTGGGATATTTTTCTCACAGAGATCCAATCTTGTGAGTAAACAATGCCAGTTCCCTTTCAATCTACCAAAAGCACACTGAACTGTTGTTCTGCACCTGCTGAGCTGGTAGTTGAATCTTTCTTTGGTGGTGTCAAAGTGGGTGGTGTAGAGCTTCATGAGCCAGGGGAGCAAGTAGTAGGCTGGATCCCCCAGGATCACTATTGGCATTTCAACATCACCAATGGTACCACCAGTTGGGAGAGAATGCCCCTTCTTGCAGCCTGAACAGTCCTGTATTCTTAAAGATACGAATGTCGTGCACCTTCCGTGACCAGCCCGTACTGGTATCAATAAAATGTCCCAGGGATCCACCAGTGCTTGCATAACCATAAAAAAGTAGCCCTTTTTGTTGCTGTACTCCGTGGCAGAGCGGACTGGTGCCAAAATAGGGATATGCATGCTGTCTATCACCCTACCACAGTTTGGAAACTCTATTGCTGAAAATCCATCCACTATGTCCTACACATTACCGAGAGTCACAGTCCATAATAGTAGAAGACGATTAACGACCCTGCACCCTTGCATGACAAAGGCCCCTCCAGTGTGTTTTTCAACTCCAAAATGATTTCCCATTGGCCAGTAGCAATTTGACGTTTCAGGCTTCGATAGTGCAATCACCACTCGCTTCTCAACTGTCAGTGCAGCTCATTCAGTTGTTTCTGTATTGGAGGGCTGGGGCGAGCTCAGCACACAGATCCATGAATATGGCCTTTCATATCCAAAAGATCTGCAGCCACTGCTCAACATCCCAAATCTGCATTGCAGTGCAATTCCACCAGTCAGTAGTTGTTTCTCAGTCCCAGAAGCAGCACTCCACCATGTGCAGCTGCTCCATGAATGTCACCAACAACTTTGAACTGGTTTTTGCCATGTCCCACAGCAGTTTGTCATCCACAAAATCGTCATGTTCCCTGATGCTGTGGTTCTTCTTGTGGCACTCCAAAATTTGGAGGATCATGCATCTTGTGTTTGCAACAACTATAGGGTAGACTGTGTGAGCTCCATGCTTCTGTCAGAGATGGCAGACAGTGAGAAGTGCTGTGCAGTTTTGTGGCTTTTTTTTTAAAAAGCATGAAAATTATGGGTATGGATATAGATGGCATTATGGGATGGAGAAAGTTGCATGGTGGGAATGTTACCCTTTGCTCCTAGTCGCCCCAGCATGACTTTTCTGTCCTGCCATGTATTGTCAAATTTTCCCAAAAGCCAGTGCACCGGATGATGGTGAGTTGCACACTGGAATACCTACCCATGGTGCACTGCACTGTGCATCAACACAAGCACTACTGGTAGGTATGTTCAGTGCTGACACAAGGAACCAAATATGCATGCGCACGAATGATATACGAACTGGAGTGGCTTTGTGCCAACATAACTTGCATCAACCAAAGTTTGTAGTGCAGAACTGGCCTTTGACAGGGAGATTGCCGGTCAAGTTGCTTACACAGCACTTGCTGTGAAACAATATCATGATACAGATTAGAGAACTGCTCCAGCTACCTACTGTTTTAGTTGCATTAGCACACTCCAGAATAAACAAAATGGTTTGAAAAGCTTACGGTCTTGCCAGTCCATCTACCATCAAAATACACATAGGTAACAGGCCTGCATGTTTCTATGTCACAGGTCATAAGAGCAGAGAGTGGGTAGGTGGACAAGCATCCTAGCAGATCTATACCCAGTGGTCCCTAAACTTTTTCATTTGTACCCCTTCCCCCTTATCTGGTTCACGACCCCCAGGAGCTGGGGCCGGGAGCGGGACCGGAGCTGTGATCGGCAGCTGGGGCCAGAGCCACAACTGGGAGCCAGGGCTGGGGCCAGAGACGCAGTGGGGAGCCGAGGCCAGGGTTGCAGTTAGAAGCCAGGGCCGGGAGCGTGGCCGCGATGGGGGCCAGGAGCTGGGGGCTGCAGTCAGAGCTAAGTGCTGGGAGTGGGGCCACGGTTGGGGCTGGGGCCAGAGCTGCAGCTGGGACTGGGAGTGGGGCTGTGGTCAGGGCCGGGGCCAGGAGCAGAGCTGGGGGCAGAGAAGGGCTGGGTGGCGCTCCCTTTCTGCACCTCCCCAGCCCCCATAAGGGGAGAGCTGGCCTGGGCCTCCCCACATTCCCCAAAGTTCCTCCACACCCCTTTAGGGGGGCACGTCCCACAGTTTGGGGACCACTGTTTTATACATACTATCTTGCCATTCCAAACAATGGGATTTCTCTTCTTTTGATAGCTTTGAAGCACAATCAGACCCAGTCAGGCAAGAGGCTTGTTTGCGTCCTCTCTGTACACACCCGCTGCTTCATTCCCGCCCCCCCCCCCCAGGTTGAGCATACAGGTGATATTCAGAGACCCTGTATTTTTTTGTTTGTTTGTTTGCAATCCTGCAGAGTACAAAACTTTCTAAAGTACCTCCTTTTTGGGAATGTACTTTAGCTGCTCACTTATTGCTTGCTTTCCCGCCAAGATTCATTCTTGGCATAAAGGGAAAAGGGAGTGTCTTAACTTTCATTTGGTGCAGCTTTACAATAGTTTCTGGACTGATGGATTCCCTCTTATAAGAAGACAAACTTACAGGTAGAGGCTAAACTAGTCTTGTCTCTTCTGACTGATTGACAGTGTTGGGGGGAGATGCTCTCCCGCCGGCATAGCACTGTCCACACTGGCACTTTTGTCAGTGAAACTTATGTCAGTCAGAGGGGTGTTTTTTCACACGGACAAAAGTTTTGCTGACAAAAGTGCTAATTAACGTAGACAAAGCCTCAGGTATGCCTTTGTTTTAGGTGCTGCTGCTATGAACGAGTTTTAACTATTTCTTACAGCTATCTCAAATTAAGGTGGTGGTTACGCTCACTAGCTTCAATGACATTTTGCCCAATCCACAACAAGAGGCTGTTTGTTGATTTGACATGATCAGAACCTCCTCTTTACATTCTCATTTGAAAGACTGTTCTGCCTACAGCAAGGTGTCCTATAATGTCACACTCGGGGCAAATCTACACTTAAAAACACTGCATCAGCACAGCTGCAGCACTTTAATGAAGACGCTCTAAGCCAATGTGAGAGAGCTCTCCCATTGGCATAGTTAATCCACTTCCCCCAGAGGCAGTAGCTGGGTTGGCAGGTGAAGCTTTCCCGCAGGCATCGTGCTGTCTACACGAGGGGTTAGGTCGGTTAACTACATCACTCAGGGGGTTGGATTTTTCACACCCCTGAGCAATGTAGTTATACCAATATAGGTCTGTAGTGTAGACCGGATTTGAGGCATTTTTTCAGTTCTGTGTAGAAAAGGAATGCCATCTGCTGAATTACCACCACTTCCTGTGCAGCATCTAAGAGTTCCTTTGAAGTCTCCTAACCAAGCAGTGACCATTTAATCTATAAAATGAATAACTATAAAGACATAGATAAAAAGAGCAACGTTATACTAATATTTTTATTGCATTAGTGACTAGAACACCCTTTGTGCTCAGTGCTGTATAAACATATATAAAGACACAGTCATTGCCTCAAGGAGCTTACAATGTAATATAAATAAAATAGCTAGTAGGAACAATGGAAATCAAACCTTATGACAGGTCTGAATATTTAAAGTTGTTTTTAAACAACATTGCATTTTTATCAAGTACTGTAAGCGTACATAGCACTTTGGGAAACAAATGAGAAGACAAGGGCCTTGTGTGGATTTTGAATAGCCTGGAAGGAGGCAAGAAGAGAAAGCAGGGTAGCGGGGTTAAGTTTTGAGATGACTCTGACATGGAACAGGATTTTGCACAGTGTATGGTGTGAGGAAAGGATGGAAAGGAGATTTCTATACACTATAATTAAACACAGACCCAAAGGTTAAAACTGAATTTCAAAATCCTACGCAGTATGCTGTATAAAAGCAATAATAGTGAACAAAGAAAGAAACCTGTGAAAGCCCATGTCTCAGAGGTTGAATGTGTAATTGCCATAGTAAACAATTTAAAGGAAAAATGAAATGTCAGTAGCTAAGACTAGAATTTCCTTAATAAGATACTATGGAATTATGCCAGCCCATTTTAAGGATCCAGAGATTTACTACATTTATCTGTTTCTGGAGTTATTTATGGTTTTGTTTTGAAACTATTAAAATGATTTGTGTCCGCATAGCAGACCTAGCTAGCCCAAAGTAAATTTGATCATTCTCTGCTACTTCTAACAGTTCAAAGTAGAATTTGGGTCCATTAAACTACTGGCTGAAGCAGACTTGCTGTAAAAGATGAAGTTTTACGAAACACTCTTTACCGTGGGCTTATGTGTGTGTGTGTTTTTTTTCAAAGTCTGTATATTCATAAATAGGATTGATACCCAAAACTTAAATACAATTATCCAAATTTTTGCTAAATTTTTATCTTACTGAAGTAGCTAAGCTATTTTTGGCTAGTACCCAGTATTTATTTCAGTAGAAAAGGGACCAATTATTTTATAACTCTCCATGCCCCAGTAAGTTTCATATAGTAGGCTCATAAAGAATGAGCAAATCCTCCTGATCTTACTGGGGCAAAAACTGCCATTGACTTCAATGGGAATTTTGAATATGCAAATAAATGCAGGATCTGGATACAAGTTTATATAGAACAGATTGACAATTTGAAAATAGAAATACTGGATATAGAGCAAATACATTATAGATAAAGGTAGGATAATGCACTTATTGCTGCAACTTGAGAAATGAGACGAGTGTGTAGCAGATCCACTTCACTTGCCAGATAACCCTTCTGTGTTGGTTGTCCCAAGATCTGGGGACTAGCACAAGAATTGAATTGATGCTATCCTTCTTAATTTGATGCAGCAAATATTGGGTTGATGTAGACCACTGGTTCTCAACCAGGGGTCTGGGGCCCCTGGGGCTCCACCAAGCAGGGCTGGCATTAGACTTTATGCGGCACAAAGCAGAAAGTCAAAGCCCCTTTGCATGGGACTGAAGCCTGGGGCCCCAAGCCCCACTACCTGGGGCTGAAGCCTGAGCATGTTAGCTTCAAAGGGCCCCCTATGGCTTGGGGCCCCAGGCACTTGCCCTGCTTTCTACTAACGCTGGTCCTGGTTTTTATATGAAGGAAAACAGTTGTTGTGGCACAAGTGGGCCATGGAGTTTTTATAGCACGTTTGCGGGGGGGGGCTCAGAAAGAAAAAGGTTGAGAACCCCTCATTTTGATCATGCTTGATGCATCTGTTATGGGAGTCCAGTGACAGGAACAGTAGTAGTCCTGTTTTTGCCAAGTAATCTTGGAGCACTATGCAGTTAGTGCTCTAGTTGTACTGACTCATTCAATATGTTGAGGGTCTAAGCCAGACCTACTTAGTTTTGTTTTTGTAGTACATTTTAGAGCTCATTCAAATACCAGATTGACAAGGAGGTAGAAATCCTTTCTTTATCTTCAGAACAGAACAGCATGGGCAGTGGCAGTGACAGCATCCCCACACTGCCCTGTCACTGTACCTTAGTGCTAACCTGCAGCTACTACCCATAAGGATGGAGAGGGATAATTTACTCTCCATGGTGCATTTACTTCTGGGCCTACAAGATGAGACCAGGCACCGGAACAGGCGCGGCCAGGAGCCATGGCCCCATCACTTTTTCCGGCTGTAAGGGCAAACGATGTGGGGAGGAGGCAGAGCGGAGTGAGCAGGGGGCAGGGTCTTATGGGGAAGAGACGGCGGAAGGGCGAGGGCCTCAGGGGGAAGAGGTGGTATGAGTGTAGGATTTCAGGGGGAAGGGATGGTGCATGGGGCAGGGCCAGGGTTCAGGCACTGGTGGCCCACCCACACTTAAGGGAGCTTCCGTTACCCCTGGCTGAGACTGCCATCAAGGCTGTCAGCTGTGGTTTGTGTGTGGGAGAGATGTCAACATGAATCTGAACAAAGACCATCAGTGCATTTCACATAGGCCACATCCTTTCTGTAGCGGGGGGCCCAAAACTGGATGCAGTACTCCAGATGTGGCCTCACCAGTGCCGAATAGAGGGGAATAATCACTTCCCTCAATCTGCTGGCAATCCTCCTAGTAATACAGCCCAATATGCCGTTAGCCTTCTTGGCAACAAGGGCACACTGTTGATTCATATCCCTCTTCTTGTCCACTGTAATCCTCAGGTCCTTTTCTGCAGAACTGCCACTTAGCCAGTCAGCCCCCAAGGCTGTCACAGTGCATGGGATTCTTCCATCCTAAATGCAGGTGGCATACACCCATATTGAGATTAGTGGTTCTAGAAGTGGGTGCTGAATTAGCCCTAATTTAGGTGTCTTTTTTTTAACTTGACTAAGTAAATGATTCCTAATATGACTTCCTACTGCGGCTGCTTTTCTAGCTATAACTCCTGTTCTTTGCCTATGACACATAAGTCTAGTCTCCTGTGGGTTGTATGCTTTGAACTCATTTTGGTTGTTGGATTTCATGTGCAGGTGCTGGTGGCATGTGATATACAGGCCGTCAGATTCGATCTGGTGGTCCCTTCCTTCCTTAAACTCTGTGACTCTATCTGTGCTTATCATATAGGCGTCTCCTGGCCGAAGCCGCTCTTCAGAAGCTAGACCTACAAACTGCTGAACAAGCATTTGTGCGCTGCAAAGACTATCAAGGCATTAAATTTGTGAAGTGCCTAGGCAATCTGCAGAGCGAATCAATGAAGCAAGCTGAAGTGGCAGCTTACTTTAGCCGGTTTGAAGAAGCTGAAAGAATGTATTTGGATATGGACAGAAGGTAACTGCATGCAGTAACCCCAGCAACAACTAAAGAAAATATAGATAAAATAAATGCTTGCACTAAAAAAAATGGGAATGTTTAAGCAGTGAGGGCTTTTTCAAGTTCTGAAAAAGAGAACAAGGTTAGATAGAGAAAACTGCTGTACTGGTAGATTACAAATCCCTTTATTATTTATGCAAAAAGAAAAGGAGTACTTGTGGTACCTTAGAGACTAACCAATTTATTTGAGCATGAGCTTTCGTGAGCTACATACCGGAAACTGCATCCGATTAAGTGAGCTGTAGCTCACGAAAGCTCATGCTCAAATAAATTGGTTAGTCTCTAAGGTGCCACAAGTACTCCTTTTCTTTTTGCGTAGACAGACTAACACGGCTGTTACTCTGAAACCTTTATTATTTGTTAACACATTCCAAACAGTGTTACTTCCACTTTTCTCTAATTGATCTATATAGTAATCCGTATCCAATTTAAATCTTCATAGACTTTTGAATGTTAGTCTGTAGATGTTTAGTTAAGATTCCAAAATATAAAGAACAGTTTAAACTTAGTTAGCCAGTATCAAAGTCAGATTCAAGGCTCACAGAATTTGTCAGACCACTCTGTTTGCAAAGCGCTTTGCCAATGCACCCAGATATGTGAGCCCCCTGCAAAAGCTCAAGCTAACTTATTTATACAGATAAGCCAAAGCCAATTTAACATAAGAGACAAAAGGAAGAGAAACTGACAAATATACATACATATCTTATCTTATTTGCATACTAACGTTTACCAATCTCCTAGCTCAGTAGGAGCTCGAAGTTAATTAGTTTGAGGACCCATTGTCTCACACTTGTTAATGTTTCTCTTCCTGACAACTATATTTCAACAAGCCCTTCAAGCAGCATTTCTTTAACGAATTATAATTTAAATATAATTCATTCTACTTTCACACCAGTTAACTAGTTGCTGTTAGTTAGTTAAATCCTACATTCTTTGAATTACACATACATGTTGCTGGGTTTTTAAATTAGCAGTAATCACATGGGAGCACACCATGGATGACATTTGGACAGCTCAATGAAAACTTCTGCTTAAGGGTTATTGTTTGCTTTTGTTTTGGACTAACAAATTTTTAGAATTTAAAGGAATGAGGTAGAAAATAATATTGAAAATATTATAAACCAGGGGCACACCCTGAGCTGGAATACTGTTTAGGTCTGGTCATCCCATCTCAAGAAGATGTAGCTGAAATAGGGGTTCAGAGATGGAGGACAAATGAATCATAGAATATCAGGGTTGGAAGGGACATCAGGAGGTCATCTAGTCCAACCCCCTGGACCAATCCCCAACTAAATCATCCCAGCCAGGGCTTTGTCAAGCCTGACCTTAAAAACTTCTAAGGAAGGAGATTCTACCACCTCCCTAGGTAACGCATTCCAGTGTTTCACCACCCTCCTAGTGAAAAAGTTTTTCCTAATATCCAACCTAAACCTGCCCCACTGCAACTTGAGACCATTACTCCTCTTCTACCACTGAGTATAGTCTAGAACCATCCTCTCTGGAACCACCTCTCAGGTAGTTGAAAGCAGCTATCAAATCCCCCCTCATTCTTCTCTTCTGCAGACTAAACAATCCCAGTTCCCTCAGCCTCTCCTCATAAGTCATGTGTTCTAGACCCCTAATCATTTTTGTTGCCCTTCGCTGGACTCTCTCCAATTTATCCACATCCTTCTTGTAGTGTGGGGTCCAAAACTGGACACAGTACTCCAGACGAGGCCTCACCAATGTCGAATAGAGGGGAATGATCACGTCCCTCGATCTGCTCGCTATGCCCCTACTTATACATCCCAAAATGCCATTGGCCTTCTTGGCAACAAGGGCACACTGCTGACTCATATCCAGCTTCTCGTCCACTGTCACCCCTAGGTCCTTTTCCGCAGAACGCTGCCTAGCCATTCAGTCCCTAGTCTGTAGCGGTGCACTGGGTTCTTCCGTCCTAAGTGCAGGACCCTGCATTTATCCTTATTGAACCTCATCAGATTTCTTTTGGCCCAATCCTCCAATATGTCTAGGTCCCTCTGTATCCTATCCCTGCCCTCCAGCGTATCTACCACTCCTCCTAGTTTAGTATCATCCGCAAATTTGCTGAGAGTGCAATCCACACCATCCTCCAGATCATTTATGAAGATATTGAACAAAACCAGCCCCAGGACCGACCCCTGGGGCACTCCACTTGATACTGGCTGCCAACTAGACATGGAACCATTGATCACTACCTGTTGAGCACGACAATCTAGCCAACTTTCTACCCACCTTATAGTGCATTCATCCAGCCCATACTTCTTTAACTTGCTGACAAGAATACTGTGGGAGACCGTGTCAAAAGTTTTGCTAAAGTCAAGAAACAATACATCCACTGCTTTCCCTTCATCCACAGAACCAGTAATCTCATCATAGAAGGCAATTAGATTAGTCAGGCATGACCTTCCCTTGGTGAATCCATGCTAACTGTTCCTGATCACTTTCCTCTCATGTGAGGCATGAGCCTCTCATGAGTGGAGGCATGAAAGTCTTCTATATATAGACTGGGACTTCAAGCTTAGATAAAGAGGGACATGAAAGAGGTATCTAAAATAACAAATAGTATAAGGTATGTCAGTGGGAAGCTTCCATTAGCTTTTCTCATACTAGAAGAACAAGGAGACATCCAATAAAACTGAAGGGGAACAAATTTAAAGCTGATAAAGAAAATAACATTTTACACAATACATGATTAACCTGTAGAGGGCATTCTGTGTCAGTGAGGCAGAATGCCTCCCAGAGCTGTTTGTTTGCACAGTATGTGACACCCCTTTAAGGGATACAATGTATACCCTTCCTTATGGCTGTACAGTGGAACTAACCAGTGGTGGACGACCATGATTCTGCTTATTTCCTGACTGCTTCTGGGGAAGAGCATTTCAGTAGCAGCCACTACACAGGGGGCTGGAATTCTGGGGAGTCCATTATTCCCTTCCCCACCACTATGAAAGCTGCATAAAGACCATCACAATCTAGCTCAAAGTAAGTAATTTTCTCTTTCAAATATATTTAAAAGTCTTTTTAAACATATATTCTTATTTATTGAGCTGTCTAAGGCATAATAACTAATCAGGGTAGTTTTCCTTTAAGTTTTATGCAGTCTCCAGGCCATAAGTCTTTCATTTTTCCTTTATGTTCACCTGCAGGGGTAGTATTTCTGAACACTTTTGTCAAGAATTTCTGCAGCTATTTTATTTTCCTTTTTTTAATCGTCATCAAATATGTTCTGATATTTATAGAGATCTTGCTATTGGTCTACGGATAAAACTGGGAGACTGGTTTCGAGTATTGCAGCTATTGAAAACAGGCTCAGGCGATGCAGATGATACTCTTCTTGAACAAGCACATAACGCTATTGGAGACTATTTTGCAGACAGACAAAAATGGTATGTGTTATAGCAGGAAATAATGAAGTGGTGGTAGCTGTCTCAGAATTCAGACTCTCCTCGTAAAGTTCAGCATAGAGTATGGGGGGCACATTTGGGAGCTGGAGTGCAGAGTGTGTGAATGTGGAATGAACTGGCATGATCCAGCCCTATCACCTTGAAGAGCTAGTAAGTTTCAGAGGGCATGTGTCCCACCACTACTTGCAGCTTTGAAATTCCACAGAGAACTGTTGTTTAGAGTGGGGAGAACAGAAAAGCAATAATCCCGGCTCTGCCAGGAATCCAATCACCAAACAATTTCTTCAACTTTGGGGAAAAAAACAACCGAGGCAAACAATTTTGTTACACTACAGTTAAAAGTTACGAGTAAATATTAGTTACAGAATGGCCAAAAACCTTACAAGTATGTTGTAGTGAAACAAACAAACAAAACAAAAGAGAGAGAGAAGACTGAGGAATTTCAGAGCTAAGGTTAATCTTAAACCCAAACTTCTCACAGTATATAACTGCACGCTTAAGGCCACCAAAACTACATTAACTCTGCCCCTGTAAAGGAGTCAGCTCCCAGAGAATTTAAAGGCCACGCTTTTGGGTGTCCAACTTTAGATGTGAAGGCTGTTGCCCCACTCTGGCACTTTGAGTGCAGAAGGTGGGGGCCTGCAAGGATTGTAAAAATTAATACTGGCCACTCCACGCTTGTATTAAACTCATTGAATCATAGAATGTCAGGGTTGGAAGGGACCTCAGGAGGTCATCTAGTCCAACCCCCTGCTCAAAGCAGGACCAATCCCCAACTAAATCATCCCAGCCAGGGCTTTGTCAAGCTCCCCAGGTTACAGCTTTTTTCTGACCTTGGATGGGTAGATGCTGCCACCACTCAAGTGTAAAAAACCCCTTTGAGAACCGAGGAGGGCACACTTGGGAGTTGGTTCCTGTGGGGTACCCTCAAGCCCTTTCAGCCCCCCCTCCGGGGAACAGCTGAGAAAGAAAACAAAGGAAATCAGCTGTTGCCACCAGCTAATTAAACAAATCTCTTAGGACACAAAAATCCAATCCTGTTCTTAAAAAATAAAAGGTTCATTTTATTAAAAACAAAAAGAAAGAAAATACATTTGGAATTTAGGCTTTTTGCTAGATTTAAAAAAAACAATTACAAGGATTAAGCATCAAGGTAGCTCTCTTAAAGTTTACAAGCAAAACAAAAGAACCTGTGGTTAGCACAGAGGAGTCCACAAACCATAAAGAAATAAGAGATAAACCTAATCGCATCTTCCTAGACATTTCCTGATTTACTTACATATCTGGGGTTTCAAATGAGTAGTTTCTAAGTATGATCTGATGATTTTCATACCTGGCCCAAAGCTTTTTACAGCATAGTTCCAGACCTGTCTCTTCTCCGGGAAAACAACACAGACAGACAAAGGGAAGTTTTTTCCCAATTTTAAAAAGTTCTACCCTTCCCATTGGCTCTTTTGGTCAGGTGCCCACTCCCTTCCTTTTACCTATGGACTTTTTAACCCTTTACAGGTAAATCAAGTAGAGAAAAGCTACTAACAGGCGTTTTATAGCTGACTGGCTGGCTGGGGGTCCATAAAAAGGAGCTTATCCCCCCCTTCATTTATCACAGATCATGGGGCCTCATTTTTCAGAAATATTAGGCACTTGCATCTTCCATTGACTTCAGCTGGAATGAAGATCAGACTATGGGCAACTAAATTGAGGCACCCAAACAGTCAACTTCTGAAAATGGCATAAATGATTTGTCCACTCATTGTAGATGGAGTAATATACATCAGGTTTTCTGACTTACCACCTCTGCTCTAGCCATTGGATCCTGTTACTGCTGCAACATAATGAAGCTAAATTTCTTGAGCATTCTATAATAGCTGTAAAATGCCAGAAAACGTAGCCAACTGGTAAAAATATTATTTTTTTATTTACAAATATATACTTAGTGAACAAGTTATTTCTTAGTGTTTAGTCAGATGGCACTATATTAACATTTAAGTTTGTTTGTCTTAGTAGGCTTTTTTTTTTCCTCCTTAGGATAAATGCTGTACAATATTATGTACAAGGAAGAAACCAGGAACGTTTAGCTGAATGTTACTACATGCTAGAAGACTACCAAGGACTAGAGAATCTGGCTAACTCACTTCCAGAAAATAACAAGTTACTTCCTGTAAGTATAAGAAAATTATTATGGTTATTTTGGTTTTCAACATGTGACCTTGTCTGCACTAGACTTTTTTTGCCCCAAATTTCTCATGGTTGCTACCACTGGTTCAGCTCCCCTGGCAATAGCAACAGCGGTAATGTTAGTGAAAGGTGAAGATTGGGGTTATTCCTGATCCTGAAAGAGGGAAAGACCCTATCAGTATGAACTGAAGTGATCCACTGAGTAACAGCTAATTAAAAATTAGTTTGATTTGTTTGTTATTCCAGAGTAGATGGTAAAGGCAAATCATGTTACTTGAATGTCCTTTAGGCTTATTACGCTGTTTTGGACAAACACAGCCATAACCCCCTTCTTTCCCAACCCTATTCTGTTCTGCTAAATTTTCCAATATACGCACTAAATCCTAGGAGGAAGAATCCCTACTCCCCATAATTAAAAGATGATGTTCTGCCTTGAATCACTTTTCATTGAAAACCAATGTAGATCTGAGAAACAGGGTGTAAGAGCAGAATATATTTCTTTAGATTACTGCAGTGTGTTTTCTCTATTTATAATCTGTAAACAGCATCAGTAATAAAAATTCAGAAGCTTGTAATAGGATTACAGTTACTAAAGGACTGTCCCAAAGATTTGGAAATAAATGGTAACAAGATTGTGATGTCTTTTGCAGGACATAGCTCATATGTTTGTCAGAGTGGGCATGTGTGAACAAGCTGTGACTGCCTTTCTGAAATGTAATCGACCAAAGGATGCAGTAGATACCTGTGTACATCTCAACCAGGTGAGAAATTTGGCAGCTGGCAGAATGTGGTCTTGGAATGAAAAAAAGGATTAACAATGGGATTTTTACCTCTTTGTCCCCAGTAAGATTTCATTTCATATTGGTCATCTGATGGCTCTTCAGTACCCTTCAAAACTTCATGCCTTAGTGCTTAAACCAATACCAACTGTTAGGGTATGAGACCTTTGTGAGAGGCAGATCATACTACATGCTGGTCTACACTAGAAAGTTAGGTTAACCTAGCTACATTGCTCAGGGATGTAAGTTAAGCTGACCTAAGCCTCAGTGTAGACAGCACTAGGTTGATGGAAGAATTCCTCCATCAGCCTAGCTATTGCCTCATGGAGAGGGGGATTTACTCTAGCAATGAAGAACCCCTTCTGTCGCTGTTGTAAGTATCTATGCTACAGCAGCACGGCTGCATTATCAGTTTACCAATTAGGATCATCATTAGCTATCTCAGGAGAGAAGCCAGGGACTGAATAGACATGGAGAACCAGATCCACAAAGGGACTTCAGTATTGTGACACAATGACTAACTTTTAGGTGCCCAGAAAATCTCAAGAACAACATTGCGAATCACAAAGCCTGAGTTAATGCCTAGGCTCCCTATACAAAACATGGGGAGAGAGAGATGCCTACAAATACGATCCACAAAAACCAGTGTGCTTCTGACGGCTACACGTTGAGGCTTTTTCAGAGGCTTCCAACAGTCAGTGCCAATTCTGACAATAAAAAAAAATGTTGCTATGTACTTCGCTTATTAAAATCATAACTTCTGTTTCCCTGCGTAAAACACGATAGGATATTTTGACTATAAGGAAATAGTCATTCCAAATGGCTACAGAAATGAACACAAGGTTGTCGATGGCATAAATATTTGTAGTTATATTGTATTTACCCGTTCCTTTGACATTATTGTAGTAATGTTCTAAAATGATGTTTTAGCTGTTACACATGAAAAGTGGGCTCTTAGTGTATATTTGAAAACACATGAAATTGAATAATTCTGACTATTCTTATTTCCAGTGGAATAAAGCCGTTGAGTTGGCTAAAAATCACAATATGAAAGAGATTGGATCCTTGCTAGCTAGATATGCATCTCATTTACTGGAAAAGAATAAAATCCTTGATGCCATAGAACTCTATCGTAAAGCCAACTATTTTTTTGATGCTGCTAAACTCATGTTCAAGGTATTATGGTTTTTTATTTTATGTGATATGGACCAGTCAGAAATAACATTATAATTAGCGAGCATCAGTTGCTTTTGTGTAGTGTTCAAATTTTCCAGTGTTAGCTATTTGTTCCCTGGAAATAGTTATCATTATACGGAAACCACCGTAACTACAGAACTATCATATTAACAAGTAATGCCAGTTAGATATCTTTTCTTCACTTCCTGTCAAAAACTCTTGCTCTGTGCTGGTAAGCTTCCAAGGTGGGTGCAATGATCCCTGTGTATAGTCTGAATCAGTTTGTAACCAAGTTGAAGTTTATAAAGTGCTTTTGACATTTTTTTGGTGACAGGCACTATATAAATATAATTGTTACAACAAATGTTTACAAATATATTATTTCTAAAACTGTTTCTCCTCTCATGGCAAAAACCCTAGTCCTCACTGATAGCTATCCATTTGTCAAATTTGACTTTTAAAAATCCAGCCACTTTTAGTTGCATGAATGCAAAAAAAGTCTACAAAACATATTTTTTATAAAAGGCAGATATATTTTTAGTTTTGTTTTTTCCTTCCAGCAAGGTAATAGAAAAATGGCTATATTATTTTTTATCAAACTTTCTAAATTTACCTCTTGACTTAGAACAAATATGAGAAATTTCAATTCAAAATGTAATGTTTTTAGAAAGTTCTAAGTACGTTCGTATAAGAATGTTTAATAGAAGTACCTCTTCAACTGTAGCCAAGCATATCTACTGCAGTGATGACTTCAATACAGGATCAAGCTAAAGGACTAGCTAGACTAAAGGGAATGAGCTTTTATTCACTCAGAAGTAATAGCAAAGAGAATTCGGGAATAACTGACCAAATAAATGTTTTCTTTCAAGTTTGTTCCCCTTCAAAGGAATAGAAGAATAATACACATTCTTGTCATGTTTAGAAACATTATTGGATTCCTAAACTCAATATTTTTGTCTTAACCTGTTCATACAGTTCCATTTTTTGTTTAGGCCCCAATTGTACAACATGTTTCTGCCCCTGCATAGAGTACCACTGACTTCAGGGGTCCTTCTGATAGTTGCACGGTCAGGTCTTTATACCTGAATTGTTGCTGAAAGGAGTCTACTATTATAGAGAGTTCAGGTTGCCATCTTGGGGAAGATTCTCAGCTGGTGTATATAGGTGTAGTTTCATGGACTTCAATAAAACTATACTGATTTACACCAGCTGAGGACTGGCTTTATACACCTGCTAGCCACAGACATAGAATATATAAATTCTGCACTTAAAATCTTGAGAATGAAGTTCAGCTATATTGGTTTGTTTGTAAATTAAATTCTAATATTCAAGTAAAAATGGACTTTTGACATAGCTTCCTATGGTACATAAAAGATCTTTAATATAATTTTAGCATATCGTTGTAAAAAAAGAAATAGCATTTTCATTTTTAGAGACATAATTTTTCATGTTCTTTATTTCTTTAAGATTGCAGATGAAGAGGCAAAGAAAAGGACTAAACCTTTACGAGTCAAAAAGCTGTATGTATTGTCAGCTTTACTTGTAGAACAGTACCATGAACAAGTGAAAAATGCACAGAGGGGAAAAGTTAAAGGAAAGAGTTCAGAGGTAAAGTGTCTTAAATGCTTTCTATGGTGTTGTAGCCATGTCAGTCCTAGGATATTAGAGAGACAAGGTCAGGGAGATAATATCTTTTATTGGACCAACTTCTGTTGGTGAAAGAATGAAGCTTTTGAGCTTACACTGAGCTCTTCTTCAGGTGACCTGAAGCAACTGGAGCAATTTAATTTGAGTTTTGTAACTCTGTCACTAAAACATTATTTCAAACACAAATTGTGGGCCAGCTTTTCAGACATGTACTGAAACTCTGTAATTTACACAGATACGAATGATTTTGCATGGCTGAAAATTTGTACTATATAGTATAAATAGTGAAATTCATTTTAGGACAATATATATATACATTTTCCTAAGTTAACATAGAAAATAGGTATAGTGACTAGAAAAATCTCTTTTCCCGCATCTTGCTGTGTGTTTTAAACAGAAATTTTTACCTGTAATATTCCTTTGATTTTAGGCTACTTCAGCTTTAGCTGGTTTGCTAGAGGAAGATGTTCTTTCTTCAGCTAATCGCCTCACAGATAATGCCTGGCGAGGAGCTGAGGCTTATCATTTTTTTATACTTGCACAAAGACAGCTCTATGAAGGTTATGTAGACACGGCAATGAAAACAGGTAGGATTTATTACAGTACAGATGGCATGAAAACTGAAATCAGTCTAAGCCACACAAATCTGTAAACAAATTAATTCCGTTTACATTTGTCATGTTTGTTCCACCCATTACCTGATCCATGTAATGTAGAACATGAGAAATATAATTAACAGTGTTGGAACAATCATCAGCAGGTGCCAAGTTAGTTGCCAGTTTGAGCATCAGGTAGTTCTACAGAATAACTACCAATTTTAGCGAAACATCTAGGGGCTGGTTACCAGGAGTTGTCTGAAGTTTAACTTGTCACTATCTGACAAGTTTAGATAACAAATCCCATAGGGTTGTTATTGACCACACACTTATGTGCATTGAATGATGCTTCCATGAAGCTCACATCAGAGCCCCGGGGCTGCAGAGGAATCGATAGATGTTAGTTGGGTAAGTTGTGCCTTCTACCTTCTCTCCGTATTGAAGGGCCTAATTCAAACACTTCATTTTCAATTCACAATTAAATACAAAGTTTCTTCTTTAAAAATAGGGAGGACTATCTATGCTCTCTACTATTTTCATTGGATTTATTTTGTTTGTTTTATTTAATCAGGTAATTGATATTAAGACGACAATTTACTAGTACAATTAAGTTGTTTTTGTGTTCAAGGGGACATGTTGTAACTTTCTCATTCTTTTCATTTGCTAGCTCTTCACCTGCGAGATTATGAAGACATTATCCCTGCAGTTGAGACCTATTCCCTTTTGGCTCTCTGTGCATGTGCCAATAGAGCATTTGGTACTTGTTCAAAAGCCTTTGTTAAACTGGAATCCTTAGAAACCCTTAGCCCTGAACAGAGACAGCAATATGAAGATCTTGCACTGGAGATATTCACTAAACACTGTCCTAAACATACCAAAAAATCTGATCTGGATGGTCTTCTGGAGGGGTAGGCTGACTACATTTTGGTTTTGTTAGTATGATGATAGAAGTTTTCTTCCTTTCATTTGATATTGGGAGCAGCTGGCTCTAAGTGCTGATGCTAGACTAATGTATATACTGTGTCATACCAGGAAGATTACCATACCTGGCCCTATTAATAATATACACTAACACGTGATTTAATTATGCCGTACTAATAAAATGATGCAGACCTAAGTAGAGAAAAGCTTAAATTTGTTACAGATGGCCAAAGAAAGTTTTGCAAATTATTAAACTACTCAAGCAGGTTTCATCTAAAGCTCTATGTTTTTTTTCTCTTTTGTTTTTTTAGTGGAGAAGGGAAACTTCCAACGTGTGTTGCAACAGGAAGATCTATCACAGAGTATCAATTCTGGATGTGCAATGTGTGCAAGCACTGTGTGCAGGCCCAAGAAATAAGCAATTACAACTTCTGTCCTTTGTGCCATAGTTCAGTGACATAGTAAAAGAAAAAGAATTGTGAGTGTGTCCTTGTATACGTACCATTACAAACATAAAAAAGACTTCAAGATTTCAAAGTGTGTTATGAAATGTAATACAGGCACTATACTGTTACAAGATGCTACTAAGATTATAGAGAAAAATCTTTCTTAGAAAGAAACTAGAATGACAAGAGTCCCGAAAAAGATGTAATTGTGAACCCTCTTTTATAAAAATGAGTTAACAGGATCTTTCCTAAGACTAAAAACAAACAAAATGAATGCATGCTTATCTCTATCTGTGTTTCCTTTGAGACACTCTAGGGGCTTGTCTACCAGGTAAGTTAGTAGGCAGCAAGCTAGGGTATAAATTTAAAATTCAGTAGCTACTCTGCATTAACTCCCCATGTGGATATTCTTATTGAGCACTGAGAGTGCCCATGGTGTTGCCGGAAGATTTTGATTCAATTATAATAAGCCCGGGATGTTGCTTAGAAACACTGCTTTTAATTTGAAACCCTTTATTTCCAATTTATCTGTTCGGGTATTAAAGGTTGTGGCCCTCCCTAAGGGATTTTTCAGGGAAAGCCACAGTTAGCCAACTTTCCCTTGAAGGACACGGATACAGCCCTCCGATCAAGAATAGGCAACAAGCAATAAATTCTTTGAAAACAAGAATAATATTTGTTTAGAAGTGATTAGTTACAGTAAAAGTAGAGAGAGAGGTAATAAAGTTACAATATAAACATGAAGCGGCATGGCAAATAAAGACAGCACTACAATCACATATAGTATAACAATATAATCACACGCTTAATACTCTATATCGTATAACAAACATATAACAGTATATGAATTAACATTAAATACTTAAAAACTAAACATGCACCAAGTGCTGATTAGACAATCATTAGATGGGTAGGGAGATCTCACTCTGACAGAGGCATCAAGCTTTGTTTACACTTTAAACCCACACGCTCTAGGATGCTAAAATAAAAGACAATTAAATGTATAGAAGCCTTCTTAAAAATCCTTCTGAATCGTCTTACAAAGGTCCTCCTGCTCTGACTGAGGCTAGGGTGCGGTGCCTCGGGAGTGTGGTCTGGTAGCGGGCTCTGAGCTGCTGCCTTCTCCTGAGGTAGTGTCTCCCCTCAGGCAGGAGAGACAGAAGCCTGTTGGTCACTGCTGCTGGGCTGCTGCGGAGGCTTCCTGCTGGCTGGGTGGCAGAAATGGCCGTTGCCAGGGGGCGACCCTGGACTCCTGGGTGGGCTGCTGCTGTTGCTGCTATACCTGCCTTTCAAGCAGCCTCTTCTTTGCTGGGTTTTGCTGATGCTGCAGCCGCTGTCCTGTAAGCGCTTTTCTTCCTTGGAGGTGTTTGGTAGACCTCTGCTCTCTTGCTGGTCCTGGTCCCCTACAGAGCTGTAGCCTGCTGGCTGCTGCCTTTATATATGATTTCAGCTTGTTAGCTATTAATTTATTATCGTAATTCAGCCAATCAGCTTTCAGGGATTTGCATATGCTAATGCATGGCATGTGAATCGACATATGACCCTCAAGCTCAGCCAGTTTCCAGAGATTAGCATATGCTAATTAGTCACATGTACCGAAAGCTCTTTCCCTGTTACATAGACTTCTATGGGCTCAATGCATCCCTATGGGGTTTTTCAGCTGACCTTTGGTGGAACCCTAGCTACTTCCTGTCTGGAAGTCCCATTGGTTTCTGTGGGCAACAGTGTATTCCTATGGGGTTTTGCTGAGTCATTCCCCATCGGAAGTGATGTAATACCTTGCCCTGATTGCATCATCCCTATTCATTTCTGTGGGCTCCCATGTCTTCCTATGGGATTTCCCACTACATTACATAACCCTATGGCCACCATTACTTTATTTTCTAATTTAAGCTATTATTAATTTTCATTTAATGAAAGCTTTATTTTTAAATCTAATCACTGTTCTAAGCATGTCAAAGGTTCCGGACACTACCCCCACTCATTTTATGTCCAATTAAACAATTTTATAATTTTTCTGAATTTAACCCCCTTCTGAGGTTTTTCTGCAGATTTTCCCATTTACAGCTTGATAAAGCATTTTGGGCAACGGAGGCAAAAATCTCGCCACGATGGGGTGTTTAAGCTTAATGCGCTTTAAAATGTATTAAGCTAAAGTGCACAAAGGCCCTTTTAGTGTACAGTAAGCTTGCCTACATGTGGAGTCAGTGCAGAACAACGAATGCACTGTAACGCCCTAGCTTGCTGTTAATTAACTGCTCCATGTAGACAAGCTCTTAGTTATGGGAGCTTCGTTCTTCATTTTTATAATATACATTCAGTAGAAAAAACACTGGTTTTCCCAAAATACACAAATGGACTCTTGGAGTAAAGAATTTCCAGATGGGACCAATATTGAAGGAGCAGCCTTTATAACCCTGATATCATTCTTTTGTACATTTTCCTATAACTTTTTTTTTTTTACTACAATGAAAATATTCTAGTCTAGTTATAGTTAGAACCAAATATTTATGCTGCAGTCTTTTTTCTAAACACATATTTACAAGTACAGTATCGACAAAGGACCTCTAAGAGGTGATCTGTCAAGAAACTAGGGTTTATAATCTGAATTCTTGGGCTCTCTCTCTTTTGGATCTGTTAACTGTTTGTTTCACGCTTATATAACCAGGCTGAATCACCCATGGTTAGTAATAACAGAAACCAGCTACCAGCTGACAGCTCTTAGTGAACTATATGATACAAATTAGCAGTCTCAATCAACTGGTAGGCAGATAATGTGTTCATATCACACTGTCATAACTGTCATCCTTGTTTGGCAGTATGAATGGCGATTGAAGGGATATGGAGATTGAATTAGTCTGTCATCCTTCCTACTTTGTAGAATTGAGCCACACTGCAGGCAGAGTGTGGGGAAGCTTGCACTGCAGCTGTACATGTTCTTCAAATAGATAGAGCACTTCAGTGTTCATTCTTGTCAGTCTGGTATCTTTCACAAGCACGAAATTCACTTTAAGGAGGATTATATTTTTGAGGAAAGCTTGTCAGGAGTCTTGTTTTCTCTTGGTTTGTCTTTCTGGGTGAAAAATTACCTTTGTAATATCCATAAGTTAAATCTTTGGTTCTTTTGAGTAGTTTATTCCTCCTGTATGGAAAAACTTTATATGTGAAAAATATACCATGAAATAAAAATCTGATTTTCTACACTGATACTTGGATGAGCTCTCTTTTCTTTGGTTTTCGAGCTATAGATACTGATTTAATTTGTTTCTTTAACACTGTAATTCAGAGTTATATAAGGCCATGTCATTCTATGAAGATACAACAAAAATGACACAAGAAGTAGCATCAAAGTGGACAAACTTATAAATGCCTTTTTTGTTTGTTTGTTTCTCTAGAGGGCCTGTCAAAATGAGCTATCCTACAGATCTTCCCAAATACACACGTAGCACCACTGAAATGCTGTCCCCTCTGAGGAGAGCAGCAGCCAGCCAGCACTCAGATCAACGGTGGGAAGGAAAAGGAAATTTTGGCCAGTGATGGTGGGGAAGTTGTACTATTTGTGCCCCTGGATGTTTGTTCAAAGGTGTTTTCTACACTAGCATTTCAGGGTTTCAGCCAGAGATCTGCAGAGCTCAGGAAGGGAATTTCCCCTATTCCCATGTATTTGATGGTTTTTTGGTTTTGTTTTTTGTTTTTAAATCTTCCTCTGAAGTATCAGGGATGGCCACAGCTGGAGATGGGACATAGGACAGGGAGGGTCTGATATTACCCAGGGTACAATCTGGACTGCTGAATAGCTGTGTCTCCTCCGTTCTCCAACCTGAGATGCCTTTTACACTGCTTTACTGGTGAACAGCCACTCCTGGCCAGTTAACACACTGCCTCCAGCATGTAACTTGCTCCCACTACACTGCACTGAGTGCTGCTAGTTAGCCACTCATGAATTACACTGCAGAAGAACACGAGCAGATTCTCTATTCCCAGACTTTCCTCCAGAAATGGTCATCTTGTACTGTCAAGCACAGTACTGAACAATGCAGGAGGCGCTCATAAAGACCATCATTTCATCAATGAAAAATTATATGCACCAGCCTTGTTATCTCAAATGGAGTTTCCCACACACTTTAATCCAAACACACTGGTAAGATAAAACAATACGATACGTTTATTAACTACAGAAAGATAGATTTTAAGTGATTACAAGTAATGATGCATAAAAGTCAGGACTGGTTACAAAAGGCGTAAAATGCAAGCTAATGCCTAACTTAACAAGCTAAGTGAACTTAAAAGCAAAAAGGTTTTGTCTCACCATTTGTTTACAGCAATCTGTACTGGCTGAAAAGTCTTCCAGCCAGAAACCACCCCCGTTCAATGATGCTTTCTTTGTCTTTCGAGCATTGTAGATGCCAGAGTAGAGATGGAGGGGGAGAGAGGTGATTTGGAGGCCACTGCCTCTCATTCTCACACTACTCTTGTGACAGATTTCTGTTACTAATCTGCCTGGGGTGTCAGGTGATCAGGCTGAGGCCGCAGGATCTTTAGGAAGGAGATGAGTGAGCACACTACGTAACTGAGTTTTAAACCTTTATTGATAAAATAATAATAGCGGAGAGTGCTGGGGGAGGAGGGGTTCCCCACGTCACTCAGAGGAAGGAAGAAAGCATTAGTGTTCCAAGCCATAACCCACTTTCATACTCACTCATGCACTACCCAAGGCTGGCCAAGCCTGGGTGTAACATAAGAAGAAGAGGGTGGGAAGGGTGGTCGGGAGTTCTGTCCTGTGTGCACAGATCGTCCAGGATCCGCTGCCAATCTCCGAATTGCTCCAGCTCTCAGGAGGATTTTAAGTCCTGGGCTCCTTTGGGGGTGTTCCATTCCGCGACCTCTGTTCCTGGTGCTCTTTGTGCCAGTACAAACTGGGTTTCTGTGGTCTTCTCCGCATTCCCAAAACACAACGGCTCGAGGGACACACATCTCTGCTCCCCCGCCTCGTCATCTCGCTGGTATTTTCCATTTCTGCAGCCCTGGTTCAGTGTACTTTTTCTTTTTTCATGGCTGGGTGAGAGAGAAAGGCAGCTTCAGACTTTTCCTCTAGCGCCGTGACCTTGGACTGGGGCCAGTGTCTTATCGTCGGACTGAGCTTGCTAGCTGCAGTGTTGAGGTAACCCATTCTCTACTCTTTCTCCTTCCCCCCTCAGAGCCTGCAAAAAAAAATCTTCCACTCACACCTTTGACCCTTCCCAAATTGCCCTGCGATGCTTGCAACAGGGTTAGCAATATACAATGCTGATCTGCCTCCCTCAGGGGACCCCCTGAGGAGGGGGGGGGGCCTTGGGGTGTGACACTCTCCCCTCTTTGAAGATTACCCCCAGCTGGGCTGCAGGTGACAAGTAGTCTCTTAGGGACATGAGGTCTGAACCATCCCTGTGATGGTATGTAAATTTCTTATTTACACCTTCACTCTGACAGAAAATGGCTGCTTAAGCAGGCGATACTCTCTTAACACCTGCCTGGGTGCTGGTCTGTCCTTTCTTTCTAAGAAACTGGTTTGGGCCTCGTTTTCTTAAACTTGGAGCACATGACCGTAATGATTAAGGCTATGTTTTAGTCCCAGGTAATTTCAGTAGAAGTCATGGGCAGGTCGTGGGCAGTAAACAAAAATTCATGGCCCATGACCTGTTCATGACTTGTACTATATACTCTCAGCTAAAACTTGGGCTGGGGGGCTGCAGGTGCTCTGGAGGGGTGACCCATGAGGGTGCTAGGGGGTGGCTTGGGACCCGCCCTGGTGCTGGGGGTGTGGGTCGGGGACAGGAGGCAGCACACAGACCAGGCCCCCTGCTGGTGCTGGCAGGGAGGGAGGGTTGGCATGGCTGGCAGGCTCTCTACCCGGCTCTGTGTGGCTCCCAGGAAGCAGCTGGCATATCCCTGCAGCTCCTGGGGGAGGGAAGGTTGGGGGGCTTTGTACACTGCCCCTGCCACTAGTGCTAGCTCCGCAGCTCCCATTGGCCGGGAACCCTGGCCCATCTGCCTAGGAGCTGCGGGGACATTCCAGCCGCTTCTGGGGAGCCCCCCTGAGGTAAACATCCCCTCCTGCACCCCTGCCCCAGCCCAGAGCCCACATCCAGCACCCAACTCCCCTGCCCCAGCCCAGAGCCAGCACCCAAACTCCCTCCCAGAGCCCACACCCCTCTTGCACCCAAACTCTCTCCCAGAGCCTGAACCCCAAACCCCCTGCTGCACCCAAACTCCTTCCTGGAGCCCACATCCCCTCCTGCACCCCTACCCCAGCCCAGAGCCTGGACCCAGCACCCAAACTCCAGCCCAGAGCCTGCACCCCTCCCGCACCCAAACTCCTTCCCAGAGCCTCAGGTAGATGGGGGGAGGGGCAGGACTTGGACCTGTTCTGGGCATCACCAAAAATTATACAAACCTACCACCTCTGCTGGCATCCATCCCGGACTTCCGCTGTGTGGCTGCCTCAGACCCCAGAGCTTGTGGGGTCGGCCAGCTGCCCTGCTGGGGCTTGAGGCTTCAGTGCTGTGGGAAGAGGGTGATGGGGCTTCAGCTCCATGGGAGGCGCCTGCCAGGGTGTCAGCCCCACAGTGTGGTAGTGGGGATAAGGGCTTCTGCCCTGTGGAGAGGGCGGTCTCAGGGCTTCAGCCCCACAGGAGGTGCTTACCAGGGCTTGGAGCTTCAGCAGGAGCAGGACCGATGCCCCAAACCTCAGAAGGCATGCCTCATGGGACTGAAAGCCCCAAGATCCCTCCTTCCTGCTAGGCAGAAGCCCCTAACCCCCAAACCCCACAGCAGGACAGAAGCCCTGAGCTTCCCTGCTCCCAAGTCTGGTAGGTGGAGAATGGGGAGGGAAGCGTGGGGAGCTCTGCAGGCCGCACTTTAACTTTAAAAGCGCTGCAATTTAGCCACCCCTGGTCTAGTCTCCTTTGGGCTGTAACGCTTTGATCTAATTTTGGTGGTTGGGTTTAGTATGTGGGTGCTAGGTGGTGCTGGTGGCCTGTGATATACAGGAGGTCAGATCAGATAATCTGGTGATTCTTTCTGACCTTAAACTCAATGACTCTAAAAAATATATATATTTTAAATAAAAGATTTGGTTCCTTCAGGAATCATCATGTTGTGCAATAGTTACCATGTGTGTACCAACTGCATTATCTCATTTTCATTTCCTTAGTACCATAGGTGCAACTTTCTAATGTGCCAGGGGGTGCTCCCCGTGGCTCCGCCCCCACTCCACCCCTTCCTCCACGGCCCCACCCTGCCCTGCTTCTTCCTGCCTCTGCTCTGCCCCTACTCCACCTCTTCCCTCCCCCGAGCATGCCCTGGCCTTGCTCCTCCCTTCCCCCAGCACCTCCTGCACACCGCGCGGAACAACTGATTGTGACAGGAGTTTAGGTGCTGGGGTGGGGGGGCAGAGGGAGGCACTGATCAGCAGGGCCACTGCCGGGCAGGAGGCCCGGGGGGAAGAGGAAGGCACTGATAGGGGAGCTGCCGGTGGGTGCTCAGCATCCACCATTTTTGCCCTGGAGCACCCACAGGGGCAGTGCCTATGCTTAGTACTCTATTCCCCTTTCCCTCCTTTTGTCATACTTACTTGTGCCTTGTCTCAAATTAGACTGTGAGTCTTCTGGGGTAATCTGTAGGCCAGTGATACTCAGACCTCAGTGGTTCAGGAGCCAAATTAGTGATCAGCAGTACCTAAAAAAGCCACAGTGGTGTGAATTCATTGTTTCATTTCCTATAGTACTATATATTCAGATTTAAACAGTATGACGGGAAATATTTATTTTATATAATTCTCACAGCAAAATGACTGCCCAGGTATTATTATTTTATCAACTACAATTAAATTGTAAAAGCATCCTGATTGGTTAGTAACCTAGATTCATCAATAATTAAATCTCATAGTGTTTTAATATTATGTGCTGCAAACAGAGGTGGATTAGGGGTTAGTAGGGCCCCCTCCCCACCCTTTCTGTTTGCAGTCGCCCCATCCCCCACACGGCACTCCTGATAGGGAAACGGTGTCGGGGTGCGGGGTCTTCCCCCACCTGCCTGGCATTCCTGCCAGGCAGCGGGGTTGGGGTGGGGAGGTTTCCCCTACTTCCTGGCAGAAGTGCCGATCAAGCAGAGAGGGGCAAGCCCCCACACCCCAACCCCACTCCCCAATGGGAGCGCCGAGCAGGCAGGGTATGGGCATGAGCCGTTGGCCCAGTGGCTAATCCGCCACTGGCTGCAAAGAGCCAGAGGAGACACTTTAAAAGAGGCAATTGTGGTTCATGAGCCTCAGGCTGAGCATCACTGCTCTAGACTAGAGGTTCTTAAACTGTGGTCCGTGGACTGCCAGTGGTCCACGAGCGCCATTCAGGTGGTCCGTGGGTAGTTCCCTCTAAGGTGCGCATCTGGGCAGCCGCACACGAGAGAATGAAGGGCCACCCACTTGATTAGGTGCCTGGACCCTGGAAAAGACGCACATGTAAGGTGAGGTGGTGGCCTTGGGGGGAGTATGGGGTAGCTGGGAGGGGGAACTGGGGTGAGAAGAGGGGGTGGGGGAAATTTGGGATATGCAGAGCTGCGGTGGCCAGAGAAAGAAGCAACTTTCCCCAGCTCCAGGGCTTGGAGGCTGCCGTGGCAGGGAAGAGAAGAGACACCTCCCCCCTCCGTCCCAGACCCAGCTCGGGGACTGCTGCGGTGGGGGAGAGAGGGAAAAACCCCCCTCCTTCCCAGCCGCAGCTCGGGGGCTGCACGGCAGGGGAGAGAGGGCATATCCATCACATTAGAAAGGTAAGACTACTGTTATTAAAATATGAGTTGTGTGCTTTTATTTGTATAACAAAAAAATTATTGGTTTCAGAGTAACAGCCGTGTTAGTCTGTATTCGCAAAAAGAAAAGGAGTACTTGTGGCACCTTAGAGACTAACCAATTTATTTGAGCATAAGCTTTCGTGAGCTACAGCTCACTTCATCGGATGCACTTTCCACAGTATGCATCCGATGAAGTGAGCTGTAGCTCACAAAAGCTTATGCTCAAATAAATTGGTTAGTCTCTAAATGCCACAAGTACTCCTTTTCTTTTTGCAAAAAAATTATTATTAAGTTTTTTTTTTTATACAGCGCTTTTATCCAAAGCGTTTTACAATAGTTAGCTAACGGTACAAACAACATTTGGAAAGATCATTAAGTGGTCTGCCGAGACCCTCAGCAATTTTCAAGTGGTCCACAAAAAAAAAAAAAGTTTGAGAACCACTGCTCTAGGCAGTACTGTAATACTAATAATCTAAATAATCTCCCACTGTTACACTGCCACCACAGCTCACTGGTTTTAATTCACAAGGATTTGGCATTTAACACTCAAGCACTCCTCTTCCCACCTCTTATCCCACACTCCGACCATTGCATATGGTGGCCTAATCCCTTCAGAGGGTTCAATTTCCTATTACGTAGCTGCATTTTGCTCATATCACAACACAGGATTATTTAAATAGCCAGTTGAACATCTGCATACCATTGCCATCTACTGTTCATTATGTTTTATTGCATAAATTATACTTGGATTTTAAATCATGATTCCTTAGTTATTTTTCAAAGGGAATGGTGGAGGATAATGCAGATCAATTTCATAAATGATTGAATGGTATGTGTAAAGGATGCTCTTCCTCAGGCAGAAGCTGAAGGCTAGTTAAATTCATTTTAGTCAATTAGTATAGAATAAAACTTAGTACAGCAGATCCCAATTTATCCAATCTAACTAGGACCAAGACCAAATTGGATAATCAAACATTCAGATAATCTGGGGGGTAGGAAAGTGCGAAGCTGCAGCGCCATCTAGCAGCCACAGGAGAGCTTGCCTTCTTCTGGACCTGCGTGTGCTAGTTGTTTTTTGTTTCCTCTCTGGTGGACCACACCCTTGTCATGGTGGAGAGGCTTGCGTGGCCTAAAGACCTCAGAGCTACATTGTCTGGAGCTTTCATACTTCTGTTAGGGTCCTTGGTGAGCAGGTCTGAGGCGAAGCTCCTGACTAACCACTGTCCAAACTTCACAAGACCCCAATGGTGGATCAGGCACATATAGAGGACCTTTTAGTACTCTGTGGCCGTGAAGGCGGATGAGGGCTGCCCCTGGTTGTCTTGGATCTCCTTGCCACTGGCGTTTTCCTCCTGTCAAGTCTCCTGTGCACCGGTTTCCCCACATTAAATCCTAGCATTAATTCAACAGAAAAAAACTGCATTCTGTAGCTGGAAAATTATTCCTCTAACCAATGAAAACATAAGGCTTATCACCTGCTCAAAGCCGAAGTCCAAAGGAGGCTGTGAGACATCAAAAATAAGCTGTGGCAAGAGAAGGCCTCTGAGATCCAGGATTTCATAGACCAGGATGACATGAGAAGCATCTTTCAAGCAACAAAAGCTATATATGGGCCAAGCTCCAAAGGCCCAACCTCCACATTCCCAGGATGGTTCCACTCTCCTCAAGGACCATGTGGCCATTAAACAACACTGGAAGGAGCACTTTGAGAGCCTACTAAACCCCAAATCCACGGTCTCTGAAGACACCATTGAACCTATTCCACAACACTCAGCAATGGAACACCCTGCTGATCCCGCATCTTCTGAGGATATCATCCAGACAAAAAAATCACAGGGCAGCAGGCCCAGATGGCATCCCAGCTGAGGCTTTTAAAGCTGGTGGAACACTCCAGCACAGACTTTGCCAACTCCTAGACAAAATCTGGACCTGCAAAGAAATTCCACATGACTTTAAGAACACCAACATTGTTACAATATTCAAGAAAGGGACAAATTTTTGTGTGGGAACTACAGAGGTATTGCCCTCCTCTCCAACACAAGGAAGATCCTTGCCCGGATCCTACTAAACTGCCTTCTCCCCCTTGCCAAGGAACTCCTCCCCGAATAACAGTGTGGCTTCAGGCCATCCCAACGCACAACTGACATGGTCTTTGTGGCACAACAGATTCAGGAAAAGTGCAGAGAGCAACACCAGGAACTGTTCATGGCATTCATCGATCTAACCAAGGCCTCTGACTCTATAAATCATGATGGAAGGTGCTGTGTAGGTTTGGCTTTCCACAGAAATTCATTTCCATCATCAGACTACTCCATGACAGGATGACTACCACCATTCTGTGCAACAGCTCAGGGATTGAACCATTCATCATTCGCACTGGTGTCAAGCACAGCTGTGTCATTGCTTCAACACTCTTCTCCATTTACCTTGCCGTGATTCTGATTCTCATCCGTGACCACCTTCCTGATGGAATCAGGATTGAGTAGCATATGGATGGTCAACTCCTCAATCTCCGACGTCTCCAAACAAAATCTAAGATCACTAGAATTAGCATCACTGACCTTCAGCATGCAGATGACTTTGTCATTCTCGCACACCCAGAGGCTGACCTGCAAAGTACCCTAAATCTTTTTGCAGATGCCTATCAGAGCCTGGGTCTCTCTCTCAACACTGGGAAAACCAAGGTACTCTACCAGCCCTCACCTGCACAAACTACTCTTCGTACTCCACAAATCACCACTGGCAGAGACCCCCTGGAAAATGTGGACTATTTTCCACACCTGGGTAGCCACCTCTCTCAAACAGCTAGCATTGACAAAGAAATTGAATACAGAATCCGCTGTGCCAGTGCATACTCTGGAAGACTACTCGCATCAAGGGATAGCCAAAGAGAAGGCTGGTTGTTTGGTTAATACAGTGAGCCACATAAGGGAGGGTTGGATAAACGGGGTCCTACTGCACTTATTTCTCTTTCCTTTTTGTAATCTATGGGAAAACACATCTGATGAAGCACAGTGCATGAGTTTGCCCTATAGGGTTGCCAGGTGTCTGGTTTTCGACCCGAATGCCTGGTCGAAAAGGGACCCTGGCGGGTCTGGTCAGCACTGCTGACTGGGCCTATTAAAAGTCCAGTTGGTGGTGCTGCAGGGCTAAGGCAGGCTAGTCCCTACCTGTCCTGACACCATGCTATGCCCCAGAAGTGGCCAGCAGGTCCGGCTCCTAGGTAGGGGGCCCACGGGACTCCACACACTGCCCCACCCCTACCACTGGCTCCCCACTCCCATTAGCCGAGAACTACGGCACAACGCGGACCCAGGACATGCAGGGAGCCTGCCTTAGCCCTGCTGACTAGGAGCCGCCCAAGCTAAGCCCGCACACCAGCCCTAAGTTCCCCCCAAAACCCGCTCCTGCACACCAAACCTCTCATCCCCAGCTCCACCCCAGAACCTGCATCTCCAGCTGGAGCCCTCACCCCCTCCCACATCCCAACCCACTGCCTCAGCCCGGAGCCCCCTCCCACACCCTGAATGCCTCATTTCTGGCCCCACTCCAGCGCCCACACCCCTAGCTGGAGCCCTCACCCTCTCCTGAACCCCAACACCCTGAGTCAGCCGGGGGAAAATGAGCAAGTGCCTGTGGGTGGGGAGAGTGAGTAACCGAGGGAGAGAGGATGGAGGGAGCAGGAGCAGGACAAAGGCAGGGCCTCAAAGGAGGGGTGGGGCAAGGGTGTTCGGTTTTGTGCGAGTAGAACAGGGGTGGCCAGCCTCTAGCTCTGGAGCCACATGCGGCTCTTCAGAAGTCAATATGCAGTTCCCTGTAATAGGCACCGACTCCGGGGCTGAAGCAACAGGCGCCAACTTTCCAATGGGCCAGGAGGAGCTCGCTGCTCAACCCCTGGCTCTGCCACAGGCCCTGCCCCCACTCCACCCCTTCCTGCCCCCTCCCTTGAGCCAGCCGAGCCCTCGCTCCTCCCTCTCCCCCAGAGCCTCCTGCACGCCAAGAAACAGCTGACCGGGAGCTGCAGGGAGGGAGGGGCAGTGCTGATCGGCCAGGCTGCCGGTGGGAGCAGGGGCGGGACAGGTATTTCGGAGCTGAAAGGCCCGAGCCTGCGTGCACCCAGCGGGGAAGGGGGCAGAGAGCGGCGCTGGGGGCCAGGCCCAGGCCGGGAAGCGCCCAGCGGGCCCGGGGCGAAGGAGCGGGCAGGCGGGGGCGCGCAGACTGTGGGAAGGTCGGGGACAAGCGTGAGGCGCCCGCCCGCTCGAGGCCACAGGTAAGGGGCGGCTCGGGAGCCCAGTGGATTATGGGTAGCTCCTTTGCTGCGCAGGCGCCCGACAGCGCAACGACGGGTGGTGCCGTGACGTCACGTCTCCGGCCCCCAAGAGCCGGACGTGGAGTGCGGCCCCTGTCGCGCGAGCGACACCCGCGGCGCGGCCGCCCCCGACCCCTGCGGCGAGCTGGGCGGTTGCTATGGGGATGTAACGCCGTCATGGAGCAGGAGCCAGCTCGCGCGCCCCCGGACCCGCTGTCGGCCGCGCACGCGCACTTCCGGGAGCAGCGATTCGGCCCGGCGGAGGAGCTATACAGCCGCTTCATCGCGCGGTGCGTGCGCTCGGCGGCCGGCCCCGCCCCCACCAGGTGTGTCTGGAGTAGCCCGGGGGCGGGGCTGGCGTTTCTGCGGAGGGAGGCGGGCGGGCAGGTTCTTAACCGGGGCACGCACCAGGGGGTGCAGCTCCGCCCCTCGACGGCGGAGCGGGGGGGAAGCTCTGGCTCGCCACGCGCCCAGCAGCCAATGGGATGGGCCGCGAGGCTGCAGCGGGCGGGGCGTGGGAGCCGCCTGCCTTGGGCGGGGCCGGGAGCGCCCCCTCGCCGCGGCTCCCCCGCCCCCGAGTCCTGCCCGTTCCCAGCTGTGCGGGTCCGCCCCTCCCCCTCCAGCAGGGCAGAGCCAGTGGGGGGCTGCCAGGAGCCCGCGGGCCAGGGGAGGCGTGTTCTGCGCGGAGCAAGGCGCAAACCGGGAGGGACCTGAGGCGGGCAGGCCAAGGGGCGGGGCGGGAATCCAGAGCGGGTGTTTCCCTGAAAGGGTTTGTTTGGGGGAAGGTCTGTGGCCTATGTTACACAGGAGGCCGGACTAGATGATCACAGCCTACAGGCACCGCCTTCCCCCGGCCTGGGGCTGCTCAACCCCCCAGACCCCCCCCCTCCGCTTTCCTGCCCCTGCCCTGTTCCTGCTCCTCCCCCAGCACCTCCCGCTTGCCAGGAAACAGCTGGTCACAGGGAGGGAGGCACTAGGAGGGAGGGGGAGGAGTTGCTTAGCAGGGCTGCCGGCAGACAGGTGCTGAGGGGAAGCTGGCTTCTGGTGGGTGCTCAGCACCCATTCATTTTTTCCCCATGGGTGTTCCAGCCCTGAAGCACCCATGGATTCGGCGCCTGTGTCATAGTCGGCCCTCTGGCCTGGGTATCTGTGGGCATGTCTACACTTAAAACGTTGCACTGTCCTAGCTGTAGTGCTTGAAAGAAGATGTTCTGTGCCAGTGGTCCTCAAACTTTCGTACTGGTGACCCCTTTCATACAGCAAGCCTCTGAGTGTGACCCCCCCTTATAAATTAAAAACACTTTTTTATATTTAACCCCATCATAAATGCTGGAGGTGAAGCAGGGTTTGGGGGGGGAGGTTGACAGCTTGTGACCTTCTATGTAATAACCTCCTGACCCCCTGAGGGGTCCCACCCCCAGTTTGAGACCCCCTGCTCTATGCTGATGGGAGAGAGTTCTCCTGTCAGTGTAGTTAATCCACCTCCCCGAGAAGCAGTAGTTATTTGGCATGGGAAGCTCTCCCACCAACATAGCATTGTCTGCATGAGGGGTTAAGTTGGTTAACTACATTGTTCAGGAGTGTGGATTTATCACACCGCTCACCGACATAGTTACACTGATAAAGGTATGTGATGTAGACCAGACTTTTGATTCTTTAGGTATTCAGTGCCTGCTCTCTCTTTTAAATCAAGGAAATGCCTCACCCATGATCTCGCCACTGCATTCAACAACAGGGGACAAATCAAGTACATGCGGGTTGACTTTTATGAAGCAATGGATGACTACACATCAGCCATACAAACCCACCCTGATTTTGAAGTCCCATATTATAACCGAGGATTAATATTGTACAGGCTAGGTATGGAAAAAACATTGTTCATTTTCTAATTTAGTATATTGCATTTGCAGACTGCTTATGGTGCCCCATTCTTGGTTGGCCCTTAAGCACTAACATGATAAACATAATACTATTAATGTGCTGCGAACTTTAACGTGCATTACTCCAATTTCATGCCAGTGGAATTATACCATTGTAAAATAGTGGGAAATCAGCCCCCTTAAATCACTGTCCAAAGTAATTGCTTTAAAAATAAACAAGAAACTTGGTTTTTTTAGCAGGTTTGTTTATATGATATTGGGATGCTGAACAAACCAAGTGACCCACCAAATAAGTGTTAGCCTTTCATAATGTAACTTAATCTGTGTAAAAAGACCTCCAGACTAATTTGTTTCTGTCATTTAGTTTATTTCTGCTGGATAAAGTTTTGGGGATAGAGTTGTTGGCCCTGATTCTGCTCAAACAACATTTTTTGCACTGGGGAAATCCATTGCTTTCAATGGATGTATTCCTGATAGTATACCATGGTTGTCTATCAGATATAAAACCACACTTGAGTAATATTAAGTGTGAAAAACCAATAAAGACATTAAAGGTATTATATTTAAATTAAACTACCATTAATGTGAAAGATCAAAGTACGCTTGTATGTATTATCCTTGTTGTTTTGTTCAATTTGCTCAGCAATTTGCAAAATTCAGTCATCTCCCAGTAAGTCTCACCATCATTCTATAGTTTCATGAGTTCTATAGCTTCTGTAAGTTTTTTGGCTTTCAAAACAATCTAAAATACTCATGTATGTTGCTGAAAGGAGACAAAACTACTAACAGTGATTCTGCGGATGTGCATAGTGGTATTACTATTGCATGTTTTATAATGAAATGGCATTATCAGAACCATTATGCTTTAATATGAATAATTAGAATACAGAGCCTGATCTTGAGAAGACAGAGAGCCTCCTGTGAAGTAATAAACACCTTCAGCTCCTGTTGTTTTCAAGTTGAGAGTTTTGTTTGGTAAAACCATCAGGAATCATTCTTCAGTTTTTGTTTGTCAAATAGCTTAGATGCAGAAACAAGTAATACACATTTTTTTCTCTTTTTGTCACAGGATACTATGATGAGGCTTTGAAAGATTTCAAGAAAGTTTTAGCATTAAACCCTGAGTTTGAAGATGCTTCCTTGAGTCTAAAACAGACTATTCTTGACAAAGAAGAAAAACAAAGAAGGACATATTAAAAATCCCACTAGCTCCATAAAAAATGTTTTCTTGAACACTTAGTCGACTTGAGATTTTAGTCTTTGATGAATAAAACACAAGATTGTTTACATTTTATCTTGCTCTGGGGAAACGAAATTTTCTTAGTTTTAGATAAATAATCAAAGTAGGTATGTACTATAATTGCCAAGTAAACTATAGTTTTTGAACAGCTCTGTAATTGCAGTGTTGAATAAAAGCACAATGTTAAACCTGTCTATGATGTTGGTCATTCTGTGTTGAAATATTTTATAATATATACAAAGCTGGTGGAAGTTCAGTAACTACTACTAAAGTCTGATTGTTAAAGAAATGTTTATATATACTCTTGCACAGATTTATTTAATAAGTCTTTTGTGGAGGAAATAGACAAATTATAGCAAGTTTCAGTACTTGAAATTAGCTGTTTAGTCGAAATAATTTCTTTAACATTGTTAAAACTGTTTTACAGTATGTTAGTAGGTTGGAGTATAACATCTGCCTATAGATTTCCAATATGTCCATCACAAAGGCAGTGGGCTCTGGAGGGAGAGTATAGGATAAAGTTTATATTTTATTGTAATGGCTGAGTGGATACTAAATGAATATATTGTATTGATTTCTGTATCATCTGCAGGAAACCACAAGGATTGTAATTGTTTGAGTTGTTCATAGCAATTATCTTTTTGGCTTTTTTTCCTGTTTATTGAAAAAAAACAATTAATTTATTACATAAAAAAAACCAAGCATGATCTAACTAGCTATAAGGGTAAGTGCAAACTGGTGCATCTTTTCTGTCAGATTAGACTATAGAAGCAGCAGCTCAAGTCAAGAACTCTGGGCCTATTATGCCATTGTGTTGTGCACAGGAATAAAATTCTGGTTTAAAAAAAAAAGTTTTTAATTGCAAGCATGGCATCAACTTCAAATGTATTCTGAATAAATAAGACCACTTTAAGGTTCTTTTTATACTGTATATGCTTCATGGAAGATCTCACAGCTCCTTACAAATGCAAGGCCACATCACTGGAATGACTTGTGAGAGTCAGTGGGAAGTTCTACAGCACTACTTGGGTAAGTAAAGGGACTGGGGTTTAGCCCTTAAATTGCTTTGTGTTCTATCTACAGTTACCACTTTCATTACGGAATTTGCTTCCAGATGTGGGGTGAAACACCCCTTACACACAATTTCATACAATCCCATAGTGCTTCCCAGACAATCGTTTTAGCCTTATGACACACCTGTTAGGCTAACAATGCCACCAAACCTTTTTTACAGGTGGAGAAACAGACATACTGTGGCAGTAGGGTCCAAATTCTCAAGAGTCTCAGTTTTGGTTTTCAAATGAAGATCCCTGTAGCCATTAGTTGTGTTCATTTCCCCATGAAAAGCATGTGTTGGGGAGGAATGCTTTCTACCTACGGCAGACTCACATTTCATAACTGGGACAAAAAGGCTGTGGCAAATGAGGGTGATAGACTATTCATAAAAATAATATATGTACCTCCGTTTAGGTGCTTGCTATTGTGCCTGTCTATGTGGATTGAATGAAAGAGGGTTATTAGGAAGAGCAAGCAGAAAACAAAACAGTGGTCAGACAAGACAGCTCTGGGCAAACAACTTCAAGTAACCAGCGACTAGGCCAGTAAATAAGGAAGATGCTCTTCCCAGGCATGAGCCAAAAGTTGCACAGCTGTTTTGCTAAGACCAGAGCCTGCAAATCCAAAGTATCAAGCACGCTCTGGAGAAAGGAAGGGGTGAATGGTCAGCAGCTACTGGAGGGGGTGGAGGAAAGAGAATGCAAGAGAGGTAGTTGGTCTTAGGGAAAAGGGGTAAGTTTAGGCAAGATAGGAATGCAGACCTTTTGTGTTGTAACCTTTTTCAATGCTTGTTGTGGGCCTGTGGGTGAATAGGCAGTGGCTGTTTGGAAGGAGCTGTTTTGAGTCACATTAACCAGCTGGTGATCACAGGCTTCCCCAGGGAAGGGTCTTGCAAGTGCCTTGTGTTAAGGCGGTTGGAAGCAGGGTGGCTGCCACCTTGGGATCCAGTCCAAAATTGGTAGAACTGCAGAATTCCACTCAGAGGTAAAGGTAGCAAAATGTGTCAGGTGAAGGGTGCACTTGTGAGGGCCTGCAAAGGAGTACAAGGCACCACTTGCTTTGCAATCATGAGTAGGGTGGGAACAGGGTGTCATAGGCTGGTGCTCCAGTCTAAAATGGGGTGAACTGTAGAGTTGCTCTCTGGGAGAAGTGTAGGTAGAGTTGGAAAGACACTCTATCAGTGGGAAACAGTGTCTATAGAGAGAGCAGGCAAAGAGATCACAGGTGCATCTCACCCCGAACCATGACACTGTCCTTTCTAAACACAACATACAAGCACTGAAAAAAAAAACCTGAAGAGTCCTATCATGTATGTTTTGGGAAACAAAAACACAAGGACCTTTCTGATAGACCTGCTCATTCTCCCACAACCATTTCGTTTTATAGATGCTGCTATTTGGTTTTTATACTGTCTGCGTCATCGTCGTAGGAATGTTTCACTGAATTGGGAACAACCTTACGCAGCAGTTTTTCCACAGTATTTCCTTTTCTCAACAAGACATAGAGATGTCCTGGTCAATGTATTTTTATATTTGTGTGTTTTTGTTTTTTTAATTCTTCAGGCATCTCTAGCCTATAAGATATCCAGATGTCTTTGGCTGCCAGTCAATCTCACCCAGTCTGCTTTTTCAATCTGAAGTTATTAAACCTTGCTGTGTGGCATTTTCAGCCATTCGGGCCTGTAGAAATGGTGTTAGGAAGCCACCGTTCTCCCTGTCCGTAAACTGAAGTAGAGGGATACACACTGTAACCCTCCTTAGGTTTGAAATATTTGCTACTCTTCATCTTTTATGAATCATAAAAATAGCAGAGGACAATAAAATTTTATTTTTAGTGTTTCCAGATATAACTCAAAATCTCTCCCAACTTGTAAAATGAACACAATGTAATCTTTAGACAATACACTATAGAGAGGTATATGGTACTGTGGGGTTTACACCTTCACCAGATTTAGATGTGTCTGCCTGAAAATTGTAAGTTATTGTAGAATGTCTGAAGCGATCCTGGCTGCTCCCTTTAGAGCCCTGGCTAGGCGTTCCCCTTTCATGGTCATGGTGCTGCACCAGTAAATCCAACAGGCAGTTGCTGCTAACATGCCTGGATTGGCACAGTCTCTCTTGGGTAGGAACATTTCAGACATTAATAATCCACAACCTCTTCTCCAAGGTTTTCTACAAGCCCCAAAAAGCCTGTTTTCCTCAGGCAGGTGTCACATTGGCCAGGTTACTTTACTAGCCGACCTCTATTTAAGTCTGTTCCCCAGGGCTGGGATTATCTCAGCAATGAATAACAATCTTCTCACCCAATGATTCTCTACCTATAAACTTAGTGTTTGGTCCCTTCAGTGCATTACAAAATGTTTTGTTTCTTCCAGTATCTGGAATAATCATCTCTTTCTATTCTCTTGTTTGGTCAGAGACATGGAAAAGAGTAATATCATGGACCTCTGTAGTACCCTACTACACTCATTTTTGATGTGCAGCTAACTTTTCCCAGAAGGGAGTGGTGCATGTTTTCCTCTCCCAACTGCTTTTTTAAACTCAGAAAGTGACAAAGAACTTCAGAGTTGGTGGATCTTGGAGGGAAAGATTTTTAACCAAAGCCTTGCAGAGTGATAAATTAACAGGACTATGGATACCTCAGAGACCTCTTGTTTAGTGTGCAGCTATCATTAAAGAATACAAAACCAGATGTTAGGATGCATATGGAATAGGATGGCAAATAATACCATTACTTACTAGTTGAGTCTGCTCTGGAATAATGTGTGCAATACTGGTCCTGAGTCTCAAAAATGGGGAGGGTCAGAAAAGGCCTAACCTATTAGGATGAGACCTTTTCAGAAGGCAGCTTATTCCACATCTGTCTGCTAGGAGATTTCCTGTACCTTCTCCAGAAGCAGTTAGTGCTGGCCATTGTTGGTGATCATACTAGGTGGACCCTGGTTTGACATAGTTTGGCAATTCTCTTTCTAAACATGAGTGCTTTTATCACACACTGTTCTTTCATTAGGATAGCACTCTTGTGCTGGGGTCCACTATCGCAGTCAACCTTTCAGAACTCAACATCCGCATGGGAAAAGCCACTACAACAATGTCTAGACTGAAGAAGAGGGTATGGCAAAACAACAAGCTGACAGAACACACAAAGATCTGTATCATACATGTGTTATCAGTATACTGTTGTATGGGAGCGAGATATAGACCTTATACTCTCATCAGAAAACAAGGCTCAACAGCCTTCATATGTGTTGCCTTCGTCGAATCTTTGGAATCTCCTGGAGGGACAGAGTCACGAACACTCAGGTGCTCAAACGGGCCAGCATACCAACACTCCTCAAACAGAGATGCCTCCACTGTCCTGAATGAATGATGGGCACATCCCCAAGGACATCCTCTATGGCGAATTGGCATCTGGAAAAAGACCCAAAGGATGCCTAAAATTGCATTTCAAGGATATGTGCAAGCAAGACCTCAAAGAAATGGATACGGATTTGAACAAAGGGAAGATCACACTCAAGACCGCAGCCTTTGGAAACAAGAGCTTAACAAAGGTCTCCGGCGTTGTGAGGAAGCCATCCAGCTTATCAGAGGAGAAAAGAGCTCGCAGAAGGCAGAGCCCAAAGGGTTGAAACATCACCTTTAAATGTGACAGATGCGGAAGAGATGGTCTCTCTCAAGCACGTCTCTTCAGCCACGTTCACGGCTGTCATAAAACCAACTAAATAAATCCCTTACCTCTCAGGGGCACAGACCCATGGTCTCTTGAGGCTGAAGGATGCCTACTACTTGCAGCAGCAGGAGCTTCAGAGGAAAGCAACACTTCACTCAATACCACCCAGATCTTTTTACTACAGTGAGACTATGGGAAAGGAGACTTGACTCAGAATTAGGCCAAGACTCCCACTCCTACTGGAGATTGAAGAGTGCCTATAGTATATGGGGAAAACCCTCCAATATGGCAGGTCAGAGGGAGTTTTCACATTGCTCCTTACAGCACGGGCATTGTGTAGCTGGTCTGAACTCCCTCCCCAAGTTTAACTATTAGGGTTTTCCCTACAGGACCCTTGTCCTTGCCTGACTTTAGGCAGAGTTTGCTCCCCCTATGCAAGTTATGGAGGTGGGCTACTTCCCATTCTCACTGGAGTGAAGGAGTCTGATCAGATACTAGGATGATTCAAAGTCCAGTTAATTGCTTCATGAGGAGCAGACTTTCATGGAATTGCTTATGTGCCCATTACTGTACATCTAATGCATAGCCTCCCCCCAGCCCCTCAAGGGGGAGTCAGAGTGGTCAGCTATAAAGGCTATAGGATAACTAGTCAGATGCTACATCTACACTATGAGCTATGATTCCCAGCTTGTATACACAGTGAGCTAGCGTGAGTATAAATAGCATAAACAGGAGTGGCATGACTTAGTCCTGTCAAGTACAAAACAGCCTAAAACTGATGGGTATGTACTGGGTCCAGCTTTTTGACTACATTGCCATTTACACTCTCACTAGCTTGATGGGAGTTAGTGCGAGTATGTGAAAATGAGCTGGAAATACCAGCCCCAGCCCTTGGTGTAGTTGTAGCCTGTACTGAATCTGATTTATTTTCTGGACAGCCAGTTTAAAGGTATATCCAAGTCTATTCTCACACACACAGTCTCTAGAGAACTCGATAGTGGATGAGTTGGTGTTTTAGTGAGGATAGGAATCCATTCTCCCTTTTGCACAGTTGCTGTTATTGTACACTGACAGGTACAGGAAAGGGAGATCCCTTCCTTTGAGTATATAGTTTATATTAAGCCTGTGCCAGCACTAGATGCATCAGTATCCAGGCTTAGAGTTTGTATTGAGAGAGGAGAGCACAGCCAGTTAAATTTTACAGGGAACAAACCATAAACGTGGGGATCCTGTTAGGCACATGTTCTGTGTAATTACTCATTTACAATAGCTTGTGTGTATTGAAGAAATACTTTTAGCTGATGTTTCACGTTTGCTCTTTACCCTTCATGAAAATCAGTTTATGAAATAATAATAAAGCAGCCATGATCACACACAGGAGGAGTCCAGGGGCCAGCAAGTTACGTGTCAGCATCTGGAAGAGAGGAAAAATGTTATTTTGTTGCTTGATTTTTGTAGAGTTCTCCAGTAGAGGAAACATGGCACTTGATATACTAGTAATTTGCAGTTCATCAGGCTTGCAGTGCTGTCATGGGTCCGAGAGTCTGGTCTCACTTCTAGAAAGCTATAGTTCTGATCACCTTCAAGAACAGATAGTAAGCTAGCCCTGTCTCACTATCTGATGCAGGGCCTAAGTGTTTGTACATAACCTAGCCCAGCAGAGCTCCGACTAAATTCAGGGTCTCTAAACCCTATTGTAAACACATGTAGATCAACTGGTCAATGAAGTCTGGCTGCTCCAGAGAATGATTGTATGAAGCCAGTCCTTCACCGAGACAGAAGAAACTGTAGGTTGAAATTTTCAATTCAGTCTGGGGGATTAAGATATCTCTTCCATTAAAATGAGAGGTCTGTCTAAATGTACATGTCTTGATTTTCTTTAGTGGCATTTTCTGCTCCAGTTAAATGGAGATATTGTGTAAATTTGGCCTGAAGCTTAGTTAAAAGTGTTGAGGCCCCATGTTTGTTTGGCTACAAGCCAGTTGTAAATTGTATAGATGAATACAGGCAATAAGGCCTAATGTTCTCACCTAGTTTGGTCTATATGTTTTTCTCCTCAGTTGGTTCAGGATCAACAATCCAGACTGGCCCAGCCAATACATAACCATGGAGACCAGAATATGGTTCAGAGTGTTGATCTGGAAAGTTTTACAAGATTGTTATTGACAGAATAAAGGACCATAGATACTGTACTCTGACTGGCTTTAAATCTACTGAGATTCTGAAGTTGTCAAGTACCAGTGTTTTAAATCATCAGCTCAAGGTCACAGGAGCCAGTTAGCATAGAGGATCAGAGTTTTAAAGGTATTTAGGCACCTTGCTACCTTTAAAAATCTAGGCCAGAGTATTTTAAACATGGCCAAATGCCCCCAGTGTAAACATACCTATCCTCTTCCTGGTAGGGTCACACCAGCCTCCACAGGTCCAAATGTTGCCAGACGACACCTTAGGAGGAGAGCAGACTGTGACCGTGCAGTGCAAGTGCACCTGAGAAGAGAGAAATTCTTGTTAGTAAGGGATCTGTTTGCTTTTCACCTACCACTTACCAAACTTATGCTTGTAAAGGGAAACGTCTATTGGAGCTGGCATTGGATTTGTAGTTCTGTGTTAAGGATCTTTTTGTATGAGAGAGGTTGAGACAGGAGGTTTTAACCCACTAGCCATGCAGAGGCTGTACAGAAACTGAATCTACAGTGCCAGGTGTGGCTGCCTGCTTATTAAGAAGCTCATGCCAAAACTGTCTCATATTGGTTTCCACTGAGCGCAGGAGATGTTACCAGAGGTTGAAATGGCCAGGCTGTTCTTTGGCCTGGTTACTTGAGGCAGCTACTAGCAGTGCTAGAATCCACTCAGATTAGAATGGGAAGAGCTACTGGCAAGGCATCCTAAGGTGAACAACCCTTGACTGTCACCCGTTTCCTTCTCTCACCAGGCTTGCCAGAGGCACAGGTTAGCATTCTAGGCATCCTGCCAATCTACCTTTTCCTCTGCCTTCCCCACTAGCCAGGCATTTAAGTGGACAGTTGGAGGGGATGGAACAGATGCAAGTGAGCTGAGTGATATTTCATATGGCAGTTATGGCACATGCTGGTTTGCCTGGTTGACTTAGTGCCAGATATTTGAGTTGAAGCACCAAGAGTCTGATCCTATTAAAAAAAAGAAAAGTCAGAAACTGTATGAGTTATATTTCCATACCAGCCCTTTAGTTTACTCCAGCAAGTGCCACTATCATAGAATATCAGGGTTGGAAGGGACCTCAGGAGGTCATCTAGTCCAACCCCCTGCTCAAGGCAGGACCAATCCCCAACTAAATCATCCCAGCCAAGGCTTTGTCAAGCCTGACCTTAAAAACCTCAAAGGTTCCACCACCTTCCTAGGTAACGCATTCCAGAGCTTCACCATCCTCAAACTGAAAAAGTTTTTCCTAATATCCAACCTAAACCTCCCCCACTACAACTTGAGACCATTACTCCTTGTTCTGTCATCTGCTACCACTGAGAACAGTCTAGATTCATCCTCTTTGGAACCCCCTTTCAGGTAGTTGAAAGCAGCTACCAAATCCCCCCTCATTCTTCTCTTCCGCAGACTAAACAATCCCAGTTTCCTCAGCCTCTCCTCATAAGTCATGTGTTCCAGACCCCTAATCATTTTTGTTGCCCTCCGCTGGACATTTTCCAATTTTTTTCCTCATCTTTCTTGTAGTGTGGGACCCATAACTGGACACAGTACTCCAAGCCACACCAATGTCGAGTAGAGGGGACCGATCACGTCCCTTGATCTGCTGGCAATGCCCCTACTTATACAGCCCAAAATGCTGTTAGCCTTCTTGGCAACAAGGGCACACTGTTGACTCATATCCAGCTTCTCGTCCACTGTAACCCTTAGGTCCTTTTCTGCGGAACTGCTGCCTAGCCATTCAGTCCCTAGTCTGTAGCGGTGCATGGGATTCTTCCGTCCTAAGTGCAGGACTCTACACTTGTCCTTGTTGAAACTATCCCTACCCTCCAGCATATCTACCTCTCCTCCCAGTTTAGTGTCATCTGCAAGCTTGCTGAGGGTGCAGTCCATGCCATCCTCCAGATCATTTATGAAGATATTGAACAAAACCGACCCCTGGGCACTCCACTTGATACTGGCTGCCAACTAGACATGGAGCCATTGATCACTACCCGTTGAGCCCAACAATCTAGCCAGCTTTCTATCCACCTTATCGTCCATTCATCCAGCCCATACTTCTTTAGCTTACTGGCAAGAATACTGTGGGAGACCGTGTCAAAAGCTTTGCTAAAGTCAAGGAACAACACGTCCACTGCTTTCCCCTCATCCACAGAGCCAGTTATCTCGTCATAGATGGCAATTAGATTAGTCAGGCATGACTTGCCCTTGGTGAATCCATGCTGACTGTTCCTGATCACTTTCTTCTCCTTTAAGTGCTTCAGAATTGATTCCTTGAGGACCTGCTCCATGAGTTTTCCAGGGACTGAGGTGAGGCTGACTGGCCTATACTTCCCCAGATCCTCCTCCTCCTCTTTTTTAAAGATAAGTGCTACATTAGCCTTTTTCCAGTCGTCCGGGACCTCCCCCGATTGCCATGAGTTTTCAAAGATAATGGCCAATGGTTCTGCAATCACATCCGCCAACTCCTTTAAGTCACTAAAGCTGTGCAAAGCAAATTTTGGCTTCAGAGGAACCAGCAAAACTGAAGTGCACACTAGTCAGGCTTATTGGTCTGTCAGCAGTTCCTCAGCTGGCTAAGTCATAAGCTCAGCGTTACCCTTGAGGTGCATAAATTGGGCCTCTTTCAAGAGAGGAAGTTAGGATAGCACTTTTAAGTTTATTCCTCAGTATAAATTTCCTCAGTTTAGAGCACACAAGTGTTAGGGTATCATTTCACAGCCTAGATTCTCTAACTTCTCTTAATCTTACCTGTCCCAGCAGAGGTATCAGCATCCTTACTGCCAATCTTTTAAAGTGAGCGGGATGTTTCACTCTTCTACTAGCAGATACTGGATAGAACTCTGTAACAGATTTGTTGTTTTCGTTCCCACAGCTATTTGAGAGATCAGAGCAACACCACAGTTAGAAGTGATCAAGATGCTTCTGATGAACAATTTTGTCATTTAAGCTAGTTCTACTTGCCCATCCACAGTAATGTTCCATTGTGACGTGCTTTTGAAGTCTGAAGACCCAGTCATCCAGCAGTTATTCAAGTGTAATTCAACATTGGGTTCCTCATCTTTTAGCTCTACCTCAAAAAATATGGGCTCCAAGGAAGGTTTAACTATTGTCAAATTTGGTTCATAAAGTTCCATGAAAGATTCATCTTGAAAAGAATGGGTTTGGGGATTTTGTTAATCAATTTAAGACTCATTTGATACTATCCTAGTTTTCAAAGAAGGAAACTTACCTTTGGATACCCTTGCAATTATATTCAGAACTTGTCTGGTCCTTCTGTGTCCTACAGAAGATAAAGTTAAGGATGGTCTTTTACAAGAAGGAATTAAAGCACTGAGATAAGAGTGCTTACCACCACTAGAGTCACACAAATGTTATAAACTGGAGGAAAAAAAAAAAAGAGTCATTACCTGCAACATTTGATCTCACCATCATTGTACCATAGCCAAAAGGAGGGGATCCATTTGTAGGTAGATTGCTAACCATAGCAGTATGCATCAGTCTCTCTTTTGTTGGGTAGTAGCACAAGACTGTCAATCTACAATAACAGAATTATTATTATTGACACTTTCCAGGCACCATCACTATGCTGAGTGGAGTCAGTGAGTAGGAGTCCTACCTATAATCTGGATCTCTTGTGATTCTAGGTGGTCCCCATGGTGGAAGAATCTTTTTCTCATAAGATATTTCATTTTCATAAATAATGTGATCACCTTCAAACTGTGCAAACCAAAAATTGATTAGAATTTGAGTTTACTCAGAGAGTGAAAAAACACTCTTCACAGTTGCTTACCTTTAGTAAAGTGCCACAAGTGGAGACATGGAACTGGAAGAAGGCTTGTTCCTCATTAAAGTCTTTGGGCTTGCAGGTACTGTCTTTCAGTTTTGTTTTGCCCATATCAATGGAAGGAATTGTCTTCATTGGGGCAGATACTGTTACAGTTCCATTAGGGTAGCACACTAAGAAAGTCAGAGAGGCCGTTAGATTCAGGAACGCCATCGAGTTCCATTTCGTAGATCAAGACCTAAATAGCTTACCTATAAATTCTGAAGAATTAAAATTGCAGCTCACAGAGAATGTTTTTATGGTCTCCAGAGTATTTGCTTTCCTGAGTGCAAGATCAAACCTAGTTTTGAGTCTTTGAAAGGACACTTCCTGTAAAGAAAGTGACAATATTTCTCCAGTGAAAATAGTTTACTGATCAGAGAGAGACTGCTCTCTTTAGTTTGATGCTACTTTAAACACTAGCAAAGATATAACATTTGAGACAAGTGTGAAGACTTAAGCCTGGTCCAACCTGGGTCATAAGTCAAGTTTACGAGTGCAGACTAGTTAGGCATGGTACCAGCTGCATACGTTTTGACTGGCTATTGTAGAGTAGCCTAGATGTGTATTATAATCTAGAGTTTTACATGGGCTAAATGCAACTTTAGCCTAGTCACTCTGTTAGAAGGAATTCTTTAGCAAGAATCATGTTTAAACATGGTGCCTGACCCAATATGGACAGGTCATCTGCCTTAACACCTGACAATTTTGTGTTTGCTTCACATGTATGGGGACCACTTGAGCCATTGCACTGGGTAAATGAATGCAGTGGAATCATAGGTCAGGAGTCAGATCTCTTGTTGTGGTTGTGTTTACTTTACTTATTGGAAAGTCATTTCCCCTTGATATTTTCCTCATTAGAAATGGTTACTGTAACATTACAAGACAAGCTTGGGAGTGAAATGCCTTTCCTTCCTGATAAGAAACCTTTTAGATACCAAAGCCTTACAATATAGTCTACATACCTCATAGATAATCCCCATAGTAAACAGAGGTACTTGCAACACCAGATGGGTAGAATTGGTAGTCAGGAGATACCTATTTGAGAGCACAGTTTGCTGATTCAGAAGTTCGTTACCAATGTACAGGTTCCAGTACTGATACAGAGCTGAAACGGGAACTGCTAGATACAGGTTCTCTTTATCACAGTAACCAACTGCTTCTGGTAGTTCTGTGAAAGAAGCCAGGATGTAGACTGGACACACAGTTTTAGTTACGGCATTAATTCTTACCATGGAGAAATTGTTTGTATTGAAACTATAGATTGTATTAGATACCTAGCATCATTTTAGCCTTCAAGGTATTGCATCCAAGATATGGTCAAAAGTCCCAGTTGATTAGCAACTGCCCGACTGACTTCCGGCTAAACTCCAACTTTGGTAAGACTAATTGGGCTTTATTTTATCTCAGCCTCCTTTCACTTCAACTCAAGACATGTTTTCTAAGATAAAGGCACTACAATCAGAAGGATCTGTAGCCGAGCACATTGTAAAACCCAGAAGTTGGAGAGAATGTCAAGTAGTAGGTCTTAGTAGTTGACTATCTGATCTACTTTGTGCAATTTTGCCATTTCTAGAGTTTACAGAGCTGTGTTTGGGCCAATTGAACTTTACCCTGAACGTAAAAGCTGAGCGATTTCAGCTTGTCCTAATGTAAATATGAAGTGAGCTGTAGCTCACGAAAGCTTATGCTCTAATAAATTGGTTAGTCTCTAAGGTGCCACAAGTACTCCTTTTCTTTTATCTGAAAAGTGTTACCGGTAGATGCAGTGATACTAAAGTTGTCTGGGTTTGGCTAGTTTCAGGTCTTCGCTGGATTTGGCTAGCCATTTCTTTTAAACATGTTGCCTGACCCATGACTAGCTTTTACTGCTTATGGGGTCTCCAGGGCAGATAATTAGCCTTGACAGAATGAAGAAGAGCTGCCATCTGAAAAGCAGTGAGCTAGCCATATTGCCAATAATGAGCAATTATTGAGTGGGATTTTTCCAAAAAGCTCTCATCATTGGCCTAATTTAGTTTCCATTGGCATCAATGAAAATCCTACCCATACTATACCAGTCTCAATCAGTCAGTACGGGAGGAAGCTTACCAATATCAGCAACCACACATTCTACTTCTGCTGGATGATTATATGGTTTCATTTCAGGACCCACATGTAACGTATAGTTAACACGGAGGGTATATTTTGTTTCATTTCGATTCACATACTGAAAAGAAAGTCAGAAGAGAGAGTGAGGTTTCAGCAGCATTTGCTTCCAGCATAAACAAGAATGTATTTGCTGTGTATTTGTTCCCCACAACAGAAAATGTCATTGATCTTACTGCTTCATATAACAGCTCTGTATGAGCTGGTCCAAGATTGTGTTGAAGTGTTTGCACTTTACCACCCTTTTCAAACACAAGGAGGTTAGATCACCCATCTAAACTCATGCTATTTTACAAACTTGTGCTGCAAACGTGCCCAGCTCCAGGCTTCCACGTCTTCTTGTAATCTGTCTAGCATCTGCTCAAGTCACAGTTTGAACTGCATTACGTAAAAAGCTGGTTCATGAATGGCTGGATGTTTGTTGGACAAGGTTTACTGCAGTATTGCAAAAACTGATCACTCTGTTTTTCTAAGTTAAGCAGTCCTATCCCAACAGGCAGTTATTTAATTGATTGAATAAGATCCTGCTGCTGAACAATGTATGCATGAGTCCTATCCCTGTTAACAGAAGCATCAGAAGCCGCCATAGTTTGTAGGTCATTTAATCACACCTGAAGTTGCATTTTGCCCATAGTCCTATACGGGGCAGGGCAGCTGCTCAAGACTTTCTAAACAGAATATTAACTCAGGTCAGGAGAGTGATACCTTCATTGACATTGCATGGTTGGTGGTTAGTGGTGCCAGATCTAGGTTTTGAACAATGGCTGCCCTAACATGTTCACATGACAGTCATAATGTGTCATGATCTTCCACATCATAGCAGAGCTGGTTGGGAATTATCCAACAAGGTGGTTTTTGCTGGAAGTTAAAATGATGATTCACCAATCCCAGAGCTGTTCGCAGGAAAGGGTTGGTTTCAATGAATTTTGACTCTAAAGTGTTTTGAAGTGTCAAAAAGTTTTGTTTTTAAATGTCGGTTATGTCTACCCTATGACCTAGGGGTGTGATTCCCAATTAGCATACACATACTTGCGCTAGCGAGGGTATAAATAGTAGTGAAGCCACAGAAGGATGGGCAGCAGCACGGCTTCACCATGCCGAGTGCAAACCCACCTGAATCTCATGGGTACATAAGCGGTACAGCCAAGCCATGCACTAGTGCAGCTACACTACTATTTATACTTGTGCTAGCTCTCATTGAGCTAGCGTAAGCATACGTATATGAGCTGGTAATCACACGCCTAGCTCATAGTGTAGATGTAGCATTACGTTAAATTACGGTACATCTAAAATGGCTGAAATGAAAGTGAGGCATTTGGGGTTCATGAGTATTTGAGATTTTTAATTTTTGCCCTGAAAGTTTCAAGATCTTAAATTTGTGGGATGGGAAGAAGAGTTTCCTACTGAGCACAACATCATAGCCACCTTATCTTACCTCCTTCAGAACAGTAGGATCATCAAAAGGCACTTCTAAGTTAAATCCCTTTGTTCCATTGGGGAAAGTAATTTCATAAACTTTGTACCCATGATGCTCTGCCTCTCCTGGGGAAAGTGGCACATTTCCTATTGTGATTGTCACCAGAGAGACGTCAGGAAGAAAAGATCCAAATGCAACATCAAATATTCTCTTCTCTGGAAGAGTATCTGTTAGGTTGATAGCATATAGTTACTGCAAATGCTTATCTAGTACTGTAGGACAGTTAGAAGCCTCCCATTTTGCTGTGCTCAAGCAAGATTATCTAGAGGTTAGCTCTTAATGGCTCTATTATTAACGTTTAGTCAGATCTGAGATAGTCTGATTACACAGGAATTTTCACCCCAAGCTATAGAAGATTAAATATATACAACACGCTTGAAGGAATGCGAGTGTAATTACTTTCTAGAGATCTATTATAAGAGTCCAGTGACAGGCAGGGAATCTAGACTAAACAGATAATAAGGTAGTGATACTATATTAAAGCACCATTTTGATTTAAAAATAAATTATCCAGGTAACTATGAAGATGTTGAGTCATAGCTTGTCTACACATGTAACAAGAGAGGAGCTTTTGAAAACTGAGTGGCAAGCACTCTACTCCCAAACTAATGAGTGTAGGCTTGAGGTTGGGAGTGGGACGATGAGATATCCCTCCTCATTTGATGCACCCCGCAGACATTCTTTCCCTGCAGTAGGTTAGTCACACTTTGCTCAATGGAAGACACTGATGGAATTAGGGCTTGTCCTCGCTACAGGCTAAATCGGTGCGGCTGTGATTGATGCAGCAGCGTCAATTTAATGGGTCTGGTGAAGACACGATAAGTCGATGGGAGAGTGCTCTCTGGTCGACTTCAGTACTCCACCTCAACAAAAGGCAGAAGGTATGTTGATGGGAGCCACTCTCCTGTCGACATAGCGCGGCGTAGTTACAGCTGTAAGCAGATCTAAGCTACATCGACTTAAGTTACGTAACTTACGTAGCTTAAATAGAGTAATTTAGATCAACTTATCACGTTAGTGTAGACAAGGCCTTAGAGTGGCAGAATCTGGTGTTCAAATCAGCAACTCACATCAAATCCCTAGTGATTATTCTCCATTTTGCCCCTTATTTGCAGATCTTAACCATAAGGGAATATCTGTGTGTAACAGAATTGTTTAGTTTTATCAAGATTTAGATCTAGACATTCATTTCACCTGAGAGCTAGCTAGCTAACTAAATTAAACTTCCCAGTTAAGTGAAGTATTTTGGTTGATACAACTTCACAGCAGAGGCCACACTAATAACTCAGAGACAAAGAAAAAAAAAAAAAAGAGCACCATCTTATTATTGATCTAGCCAGAGGAGTGACTTACTGTTGATGACTGTTGGTATTCGAGGCATGAAAGGTGTAGTGATGGGCTTGATCACAGTATACTTAGTCATATGCCAATCTACATCTGTCCAAGTGTGCTCCAAGAATAAGTTGATACTGTAGATTACTCCATGGACTCCATTGGCTACAGTGCTCTAGGAGACAAGATTTTAGACATACCAAGTAGTACTGAGCATGGATACGGCTGCAGGTTTGTCACAGTGGGGGAAAAATGTCACAGACAGCCTGATTTTCCCATTTGTCCATGAATTTTCTGTGTTTGACACCCCCACAGTGGTGGCTCCTGCCCCACAGGGCTGGGTCCCGCTCCCCATTCTGGGTGCTCTAGGTCACAGTGTCTGACCCAACCCTCCATTATGATTGGAGGGATGTCTCCCATTTTGTCCTTTAACCCTGGTAATTTGCTAGGGTGGGCCATCATTTTCAGAGTAGAGCTGGCTTGCTACACCGTGCACCAAGACAGTTTGTATCCTGCAGACACACTGCAAAGTTAGGTTGCTGCAGGTGATTAGCAGTTTCATCAATATCAAATTTATAACAGCCATTAAGAGTTTTAGACAGTGTCTTGTAGAAAGGCTGTTAGGTCCCTTCTGTAGCCATCTAGAACCATTCTTTGCATGTGCATTTTTGTTTGATAATAACCCCCTCACCAGTCAATTTGTCATTCTAGTGATGCGTTTCAGAATCCAGTGCAAGTCAAGACAGATGCCTAAAACACATAGATTGTACGCATGGCATGTGTAGAGTCAGGCTTGCATCTAAGGTGTGAAGCTGTGTCAGGCTGTACTTCTAACAGCTGCTTAGGCCATCGAGGGAGGGTTAGCAAGGTCTTTTAAACTACGGAGACAGAATAGTAAATTGGCAGATTATCCAAAGGAGACATTCTTGCTTCCCTCTTGCTTTGTAATGCTGCACTCACCCTTGCTTCCTGGTTAGGCCCTTTCAGGGCAAGAATACATCATTAAGAGACTGTTAACAAGATAATTCTTTTTAATTAATTTTTAGATCCAGATCTTTTGCTAACAGAAAGCTTGAGAGGAAAGTGTTCTGAAGGAAGGAACTATTACTCCAAGGGTCCATACTTCAGCATGGACCATATTTTAAATGAATGGGCTCGTGGGCCCACCTCCTCTCCCATTCCTCAAACAATCATAGAAATGTAGGCCTGGAAGGAACCTGGAGAAATCATCAAGTCCAGCCCCCTGCATTGACGCAGGTCCATGTAACCTAGACCATCCCCGATTGGTGTTTGTCCAACCTGTTCTTAAAAACCTGCTATTCTGGGGATTCTACAACCTCTCTTGGAGCCTATTCCAGAGTTTAACTACCCTTACAGTTAGTAAGTTTTTCCTAATATCTAACCTAAATCTCCCTTACTGCAGATTAAGCTCATTACTTCTGGTTTTACCTTCAGTGGACATGGAGAACAATTGAACACCATTCTCTATGCAACAGCCCTTAGCATATTTGAAGATTATTATCAGGTTCCCCTCCCACCGTGTCTTCTTTTCTCAAGACTAAACATGCCCAGTGTTTTTAACTTTCCTTACAGGTCAGGTTTTCTAAACTTTGTCTCATTTTTGAAGATAAGTACTATGTTTTCCTTTCTCCAGTCCTCTGGGACCTCACCCATCTAGATAAGTTCTTGAAGATAATTGCTAACAGTTCCAAGACTACTTCAGTTAGTTCCTTAAATGCCCTACTATGAATTTCATCAGTCCCTGATGACTTGAGTAATCCAATTTATCTAAATATTCTTTAACGTGTTCTTTCCCTATTTGGCTTGCATCCCTTTCCCCCTTTTTGTTATTATGAATAGTGCTGAGTATCTGGTCACTGTTAACCTTTTAAGTGAAGTCTGAACCAAAATAGGCATTAAACACCTCAACCTTCTTGATGTCATCAGTTAGTAGCTATCCTTCCTTGCTAACTACAGGACCTACACTTTCCTTCATCTTTCACTTTCTCTAACATATTTAAAGAACCTCTCCTTCTTGCCTTTTATGTCCCTTGATTAGCGTAACTCAGTTTGTACCTTAGTCTTTGTAATTTGGTCTCTACATATTTGTGCTATTCTTTGGTACTCCTCCTAAGCAATTAGTCCATGTTTCTTCTTTTTGAGTCAACTCTTTATATCACCTCTGTGGATCCACAGCAGTATTAAAAATATTTAGGATTGTTTTCTAATCCTGTGTAGGGGAACCTCTGCTAGTTAAAAGCTGGCTCTGTTGCCTTCTACATCAGCTCCATCCCTGTGCAAGAGCTGCACCGCCCAGCATAATGGGGAAGGCAGTTGGGGGAATGGAAAAGTGAGGACCGGCTATGGCAAATTCTTTGCTGCATCATATGCATTGCACTTGGAGCAGAGGGCAGTTTCGGCATAAACTTATATTTGGGCAGGCAATCAAGATTGAGGGACTGGCTTCCTGATACCTTTCTCCAGTGCACCCCAGCTTTGCTCAAGCTGAGAGAGCTATTGAGCCCTTAGTAGATTTTTAATAGTCTTTTAATCCAGTTTAATATCTTGAAGAAGCTTGCATCACGCAACACATCTCCACCAGCAACTGCTCGATGGACCCCTGTTTGGAAGTCTCTGATCTCCTTTATTAGTCTCCAGAGGGTGTTAAATTATGATAGGTTCTCACTAACCTTTAATCTGCCCCCAGCTGCTCCAATGGGGACAGTCATTCGAATGTGTGTCTTGTTGTGTTCCAGAATATAATTCTGTTCAGGGTGCATTATTCTTTGGCCATCGACTCCCACTGAAATGTTTTTGGACACGAAGGTGGGTTCTTGAGGCACTAGTGTAGGGATAATGCTTGGCACAGTCCAAGTTATAGCAGTATCAGTGAATCTGGTGCCATCTGTTGATTCAGATAATCAGATGATCAAACCATTCTTCAGTGCAAGAGTTTGTGTTTCCAAAGAAACAGGACTGAGCTTCATTCTACAATGGCTGCTGCCACCACCGCCTCCTCCTCCTCTTTATCCCCCAGCCCATTCCACCAAGAACTTCTATAGCCTTCCCTAGAAGCATGGCATTCAAAGTAGTCTGATCATTTCAGATGAGTTACTACCACTCTTACAAAGATACCCCTTAGCCGTGTTACTTACCTATCTCTTAAACCCACTCTCCCTCTTAAACCCACTCTATATCCCGCACCCCCCAATCCCTGAGATGCACCAGAATTTCAGTCTTGTAAAATAAAGGGGTCTACCCCCAAATGTTACTCTTGCTGAACCAAGAAGGGTAACAGGTTTTTACTAGATGTTGCAGCACTTTTGCATTAAGGCTCCCTGCCCTGTATAACTGGAGAGTTAACAGTGATGCTTTTGAGGCTTTCGATTCCCACTACAGTGGCACAAAATATAACCCCTTATGTTATGCAAGAAATCCCAGCTTCTGCGGGTGTTATAACTCTGCATATGCATTATCTAAATAGGACTCCTGGCCCGGTGGTAGAAATAGGGTTTTTCTGATCTTGATACTCAGTTGAAGGACAGTCTGATGTAGCTTTTTTGATGGCTTATTGCCTTTGTGTAAAGGTGTATATAGGAATGAGGGAGAAATGAAAAAATGAATTAAGCAAATCGTACTTTGGAACGCATCTAGGAGAGGTTTGTTTTTACATTGCTTCTCTTGAAGAGCCAGCTGCAGCTTGGCCTGAAGGAAGAGTTTTCTACTAGCTTGCGCAAGTGACTATTTTTTGGTAGGCTTGGTAAATTGTGAAGTGATACCTACCGATAGGACATGAGACAGTTGTGTCAATCAAGAGAAGCAGCCACCTCTGCTTGTACATGGAAGTGGAACTGACTGAGTTCATATTCACACCATTAACCTATGGAAAGTTAAGAAATACTGTTGCTGGACAGAAACTGGAAACAGTGCCTTTCAGTCCCACCACAAGACGTACCACTCACCACTGCAAGTTTAGATTCATTACTGGAATATGGAGCACGCAGGAACACTCGAGCCAGTGTATTATTGAAGCTGTAACCCAGGTTGGCTGCGTCGCTTACCATTATTTTCTTTCTCCCTGAAGGAGAAAGAAAGATCAGTTGCCATACCTGGTATTCCACTTTTTGAACCTGAAAGAGAAACATGGTTGGATGAGATGAGATATAGGTGGACATGTGACCCAATTATTCTGCCATTAAGATTTAGACCAGGGGTCGGCAACCTATGGCACGTGTGCCAAAGGCAACACGCGATCCGATTTTTAATGGCACGCTGCTGCCTGCCTGCCAGGTCCCACCCACCGGCCCTGGCAGCGGGCCGAGCGGGGGCAGAGTGAAGAAGCTTGATCCTCCCGGCAACTGCTGCAGGGCAGGCAAGGCCCCCCCCCCTCCGCTTGCCTCTTCCCCCAGGGTGCTGGGTTCCTGCCCCACCTCCTCTCCCTCCCTGCCGCCATCAGCTGATGACCCTTGCGAGGGAGGGGGAGAAGCGGAGCCGCAGAGGAGGCAGAGAAGAGGTGGCGATGGGGCCATGGGGAAGGGGGTGCCATTAGCCACTCTGGGCAGGGGGCTGGGAGCACCCCCACAACCCTAGCCCACACCTCCAGCCCTCTTCCCTGACCCCTACACACACACCTCAGCCCCCTGCCCTGACCCCTGCACCCCCCAAAACACTCCCCTCCCTCTGCCCTGACCCCTGCACCATCCTCACGCACACCCAGCCTTCTACCCTGACCCCTGCACCCCCTCACGACCCCAGCCCTGACTCCAGCACCCCACACACATACCCAGCCCCCCCTCCCCATGCCCTGACTCCTGCACCCCCCTCACCTGCCCCCAGCCCTCTTCCCTGACTCCTGCACCCTCCTCACACCCCCGCACATTCCCACCCCCACCCCTCGCACCAAATGGGAGCTCCTGCACCTCCCCCCCCCCACATTCCCACCTGCACCCCTCGCACCAAATGGGAGCTGCCCTGCTAAGCACTCCACACCCAAACTTCCTGCCCCAACTGAGCCCCCTCCCTCATTCTAGCTCCTGGCCAGACCCTGCACCCCAACCTGCTCCTTCACCCCCAGCGCTGTGCTCAGTGCACTCCCACCCTCAGCTCAGTGCAGAGAGAGAGAGAGAGAGGAAGAGAATGGGCTAGAACCAGGGAGAAGGTAGGTACCCACTCTACGTGGGCAGGGCCAGGATCCCAGACTGGCAGCGGGCTGAGTGGGTCCGGCAGCCGGGACCCTGGTGGGCGGGAGCCGGCGGACGGAGCCTCAGAGCGGCAGCGGGCTGAGCTGCTCAGCCCACTGCAGGTCTGGAGTCCCGGCCGCCAGCCCCGCTCAGCCCACTGCCGACCTAGGTGAACAGAACCCCAGGCAGGCAGTGGGCTGAACGGGCCAATTTAATTTTAAATGAAGCTGCTTAAACATTTTGAAAACCCTGTTTACTTTACATACAACAATAGTTTAGTTATATAATGTATAGACTTATAGAGAGAGACCTTCTAAAAAACGTTAAAATGTATTACTGGCATGCGAAACCTTAAATTAGAGTGAATAAATGAAGACTCGGCTCACCACTTCTGAAAGGTTGCCGACCCCTGATTTAGACTGGAGGACACTGCTAGCCTATCCTAGGACAGAAATGTACATGCCTTACATGAAGGCAAGGCAGCATGCAGCTATTGCAGGCATCTCCTAGAGAAGTCATATGGTCTTTACCTTTGGAGGAAGCTTATGTTTGTGGCCCTGAAAGAGTCCCCACAATTACGAAGCCCTTAGTGCTTTAGGACACTGTGATTCAACCTTTTTGATACCAGGGACCAGCTTGCTGCCTTCCTAAACTGTGTCAGGGAGATCTCAGGGACCAGCCCCAGTCCATAGACGGGTCACTGGGAAACACTGCTTTGGGTAACTGGACTACTTTAGTGTGCTTTTATTGCTGAAGCAGCCTAGAGATCAAATGCCAGACTACTTTAAGGAGTAACATTTAGAATATAAATGGCCAGGTTTTGTTACTGCATCCACTTTTCTCCTCCGCAGTCTAGTGAGCTTGCTGTGATTTGATCAGTATCCCTTATCATCTAGGAAAGTTTTCCTCTCCTGGAAGGCTGACTTGCATCTATGTTTGATAGAACCTCTGCCTTATATGCATTTCTAGTCGAGCTTGTAGGCGGACACAGATTGAGCCAGATTCCAAGAATGACAGCATCGTCACCCAAACCACTGATTTACGATGATGCAGAGCAAAGAGAAGCCACTAGAAAACATGCTCCTCCATACCTCTGGCAGAGCTGACATCCATATTGCAGTGTCATCGTCTGAAATTGCAGGAACATCACTCTTCACCGACACCTGGAAGTGGAGCAGAGATGGGCAAACATGAGCTGCAGCATGCTTTTATATGTACTGAGAAGGCAGGGAGCTTTGGAGGAATGTTATTAGCATCTCAGTTACATATGGAACATTTGATCAGGCTACATTTACAGGACGTTAGTGACAATCTTCATAGCCTTCCCCTTAAGAACACACAGTTCATAGTAATTAACAATTGGCTAACTCTATAGTGTTTTAAAGAGTACAGCAAGGGTTTGTAGAAGACTGCATGAGTTTGGAACTCAGGATCCAGCCAGTTAAACCAAAGTGCATGTGATGCTTTTGCTGTTAAACATTCAGGGTGCAATGCTAGCCATCACTTACCAGACAGGAAGTCAAGGTTTGGATTCACTAGTAGTAAACTGCTGCCACTCCGTAAGTGTGGTGCAGTGCTCACCATTGGCACCAGACATTTTAGCATGAGGCTGGACAATCTCAAGTCCTAGAAGACTTACTATATCACTGCAGCCTTGCCCCTGAGATAATTATGTAACCAGTATATAAAAAGAGGTATACGAAGTTGGCTCATGTTTGGGACTGGTGCAAGGTTCTACTGTGGCAGTTGGATGCTTGTAACATAGCATCTGACATATCCAGCAGGAGGCTGGCCTCATTGCTGATAAAATCCCTGAGATGCACCAGAATTTCAATCTTGTAAAATAAAGGGGTCTACCCCCAAACGTTACCCTTCCTGAACCAAGAAGGGTAACAGGTTTTTACTAGATGTTGCAGCACTTTTGCATTAAGGCTCCCTGCCCTGTATAACTGGAGATTTAACAGAGATGCTTATGAGGCTTTCGATTCCCACTGCAGTGGCACAAAATATGGCATTCCCAGCAGGAATTGAGTGTTACCGGTCACAGATCAGGAATACCCAAGATACAGAACCTTACATATTTTAATCTATTAGTAAGCATTCTGGCGGACGTTCTTCGACTTTAGTACATATGTGAAATTGGCAGATGTCCCTATTGCTCAAGTTGAGAGCTTTCCCTTATCCCAGGATATTGTTAGGGTAGAGTAAACTGCTCACACGTGTCTTAACTTAGAGACTGCATTGATTTGCAGAGAGCCTCGATGTTTTAGCTTTTGATGGATAAGTTACCTCCATATAATTTTCTTCACATACAATTTCTCTTGGAGCCCATGGAGAGTATGTACAATACATAGGATAGGTGTAGGTTGCAGCTTGCCTCATGTCTGGAGAGGAGGACACCTTTACGTTTATAGTAAGAGAAAACAATTCATCTGCCTAGAAGAAACAGAGTGTACAAGGTAAGTTTTCTAGAAATTTAAGAAACGACTTCTAGTAATTTAAGAAACGACTTCAGCAGTAACTAGTATTCTTGCCACAAGACTCAGAGTATTACAGCAAGTTACAGTTAAAAAATTGGGGTCAGTCATAGGCTGTCTTCACTTACAAGAGTGGGGTGTTTACATCAGGATCACTATCCCACTGCACTGTCCAAGTGGAGATGAGTCACTAGTAGTATTTATCTGGATGTAGCCAGTCATGGTAAACCCTGTAACCCCCACCTGGCATTTACCTCAACTGGCTTCACCAAGATGACTACTACTGGTGCCTCATCTCCGCTTGGATAGTACACAGAGAGAGCTATCCCAATGGAAGAAATCCTTTCCCATCTAGGGAAAGGTCTTTTTGTCAGAAATCAGTACTTACAGTACAATTAAGCAAAGACCTTAGTAGAATGCAAAGCTGGCCCATTATTCTTCACACCATTTCACCCTGTTTTATAGCAGAGTGGGATTGAACCAGAACATTTTACTTTACTTGAGCCCAGGGCTTCTGTGACTTCCCAGCTCTAGGCCAAGCACTTAAGCAGGTGATGTACTGTAGCCCAAGTATGGCAAGTACCTCATCCCCTCATTATTACTATGGTTCTAAATCACACAAGCCTGTGACTGACCTACACCTGGTGGCCTTTTCAGCAGATGCCTACAAGTCTACTGCTTTCCAGTGAGACTTTCAAGACTCCCCAGCAGCAGCAAAGACAAGTTTGAACGGGCAGCCAGTTAGCAACAACAATCTGGAGTGTCATTTTATTGGAGCAGAGGAAGTCCCATGCCAGGCAAACTGACCCGTCCTCCCGGTGGTGTGCAGAGGCATCAATCTTCCCTCCTCCATGCAGTCAGCACGACTTCTCATGTTCCCATCATACCCCATTGAGAAGTCATATAGCATCACAGTCTTATGTGATCAGTCCGCATTTCCTACAGCGACTGTTTGGAGACCAAGCCTCCCAGGTAGGCTTTGGGCCTCACCTTGTTTGCCACATGACAGCCAAGCACAGAAGCCCGGAAGATAGGATTGCCCCACACATCTACTGACAGAACATAGCCACAGCGAGCAGCCAATTTCTCATCAAGCAGGACTGTGCCACCAGAGGGGTCTAATGACAAGGAAAGGACACATCTAGTTATTGACAAGAAACATAATATAGGTGGAAAAAGCTTAAGTAACTCATCTGACTCAGGTACATCAAGGTCACACTTTCCACGTGATATTTAGATGGAGTTACAATCCTCACCCCCATTCAGAAGGTAGGTCTAAATTGGTCAAGCCAGCATGTTCCTTAAAGAAGCCAGTAAGACCACACCATTAGGGTGAATGTGACAGCCCTGTACTTTCACAAGACTCACCTATTACATTATCTTAGAACCTAGTTCTCTGTACATAGCAGCCTGTAGCTCAGATGCCTTGAGGAGCCATTCAGGACAGTTTTTGCTGGTGGCCGCTCTGACTATTTTTTTCCTAACGTTAATTAAGTATTTTAGGAAATATTAATATGCACATATACACATCCAAAGCATTGTAATTTGTTTATTGGGAGCTAGTAAGTCTGCTGTGAAAAGTGATTAACAAACATACAAGTATCACTTTTCACAGCAGACTTACTAATCTCTGGCAAGTTTGGGGACAAATTAAGCCCTGGATGGGGGGTCAGGGAGGCAGCAGGGTGGGAGTGGGGGTGGAGCCCAAAGTTCCGTGGCTGGAGGATAGAGCTGGAGTCTGCCGCCCCACCACCCCGGGACTGAAGGCCAAATCTGAGTCCCACTGCCCCTGGGAAGGTAGGGAACTCACCAGTACTCCTCTAGCGTTGTGCCCCAGGTGTCTCCAAATGGGGGCTGGGCCCAACCCCTGCTGGTGGCCCTAGAAACCAACACCAAGGTGGTGTATCCAGGAGCACCTGGGAGGGGGAGTGGCCATTACTCCCCCCCATCACAGCCCAGGATGGTGTGGCTGCAAGAAAAGCCCCTGGTGGCCACATGCACCACATTTGAGAAATGCTGGTTCTAGCAGACACTGTTTAACTAGCTGCCATGCCTGGTTCTTCTACAGCCCCCACTACTGGAGAGTTTGAGCACGTCAAACTCACACACCCCTGTCATGTAGGGAAGTAGTATTGTCCCTAGCTGTAGATGAGAAACTAAGTGACTTACCCAAGTTCTGCACCAGAGTAGGGGATTGAACCCAGGTCTCCAAAGCCTTGCACAAGTACCTATACCACTGGACCATCCTTCCACCTGTTTCTTAGTTACATTAGATGTAAGGCACAAAGGAGAAGGTTCCTGGAGCTGTTAGTTACACCCATCTGTACAGATATTGGCCAAGGCCACAGCTATTAGACCCTTGGTAAGTCACATCACTCTCGTCCCACCATCCTGCCAGTTTTTTAAAATAAGTCACCAGCGAACATTTAAAGGGAAAGTCCCTCAGCAGCTAACACACAGGTTCTGAATCTAGAGGCAATTTGAGAACTTCCCCAGTCCACCCCTGGTTTGAGATCTGTCACTTTGCTACTCACCCACGAGCTCCAGACTGAAGAACTTTCCCTGCAGGAAGCGTTTGTCCAGTTTCACCCAAAAGATCCTGGAAGGGCAGCTGCTCTCTATAAAACCTGGGGTGCGGGCAGAGGAACAGAGAAGCAACGGGGGCTAGATTGCAGAGCAGGCACACCAAGGCCCAGGCCTCCCCCGCAGAGAAAAGGGAAATGTTTCTGACAATCTCTTGTTGTCTCATTTCACCAACCTGGGGGAGCAGCCTGCACCACTCGAGTCCTCCCTAGCCCGGGCTGGAGCCACAGAAGGAGCAGCGAGACTCTGCAATACAGACCGGTGCAGGGGTGAATAGAGCAAACAGACCAGAAAGAGCAGGCAGGTAGGGGTATGGGATCAGAGTCCCTTTACCTGCAGAGCAATCTGCCTGCAGCCTCCATGCTTTCCCACGGCCCTGATAAATGTGGCAGTGGGGCTGGATTGCAAAAGCTCCTCCTCTCTCTGGCATGCTCCACCTGGAGGCAGAGCCACCCTAGGAATGGCAAGGGGGGAACTGCTGCTGGGCCCTGTTCTAGAGTGTGGGGCGCTCTCTCTCCTGGACCCACACTGTGACTCCAGGAACAGGCATTTGTACTGGGGGCTGGAGGGGTGTTGAATCCTCTTGTATGAGTTGTTGATGAGCCTTTAACCTTATCTGGGGCAGCAGAAGAGAAACTCCCCACAACTAGGTGTTTGCAAGGTTAGTGTGCTAGGAGGCACTGATATCCGGAGCAGGCCATTAGAAGCAATTCTTGCAAATCCTATTGTTTTGCCATTCGGTCTGGAGTAGTTATGTAGCATTTCCCCAGGGGTTTTTCATGTTACTGCTAAATACCCTGGTGACCCAGCAATGCCAGAGATAACAGCAGCTCTGTGACGGCTGCCCTTGGCTTTTGAGTCCAGTCATGCTTGCCCTTTGATTTGTTTGATCACAGCCGAGTGTTTTGATGAAAACTTTTCACTCCCTTCTGAAATGCTCTGCTGTAATCAAGGCAGTCAGACAGGTGTGGATCTGGTCAGTGATCAGCCAAACTAAATATGTTATAGAGAAGATAGAGGATGGTTTATTAGAAGTTGGATTATTGGGTACAACAGCATCCCCCTGTGGAAATGGGATTGCTACCTGGGGAGGGGAATTCAGGAAGTGTGTATGTGGGGTCAATCTGATAAGTCAAAACCAGGACTTTTGCAGTGGCCTGAATGAGTTTCACCTGTGGTTTCCCCAGGTGTATGTGTGTGGGGGACAAAATATATATAGGCAGGTAAGGGGGGTTGAGGTAATACAATAAGGTTAATGTTCTTTTTCTTTTGAACTAGAGTGTAAAATCTGAATAATAGTGGTGGTCTCCCCCTCATTTTGGGGGATAGAACCCCCCTTAATGCAGCTGGGGCCTCATCCTTGAGCATTAAATTCACTCATTTGACTAGATTTTTTTTTTTTAAACAAGGAGGTCAGTTTTATAATTGTTTCTTTTTACGCTGGAGAAAAGGAAGGCCATTTGCATCCAGGACATGGCATTTTGCATGTCTGCCTCCCCTTCCGTCTCCAAGCACTTCCAAAATAATGGATTAATTCACACAACTGTCCTGTGAGGTAGGTGTACTCCCTTTATGTAGGTGAGAAACTGACACACACTGTCATTCAATGATTTCTATAAAGAGATACAAGAATCCTTGGGCACAGTGGGGACCTACCTGTCTCCCGGTATTGTGCTTTGGCCACAGGACCCTTTTCCCTTCCATAGTGCCTGAGGCCTTAATAATTTAATGAGCTCCACCCAAGCAGAGGGGTCTGCCCACATCGAGCTCACTGCAGGCTCTGGGCCTAAGCAGGGTCTATTCTAATTCTGCCTGCACTGTGATTCACCTCAGTGCCTCTTCACCGAAGCAATTGTACGTGGAATTATGCTGGAGATGAATGTGCTCAGATACTCACAGCAGTGAGTATGACATAAGAGCCTGCAGCTTTTTAACTTTGAGTGAAAATGTCGGTGTGATGGGAGAGCAAATTGTTCACGTTGCAATAAGCAGCTTCGGAGAGGCTTCCTGTCATGTTGTAAATCTAAGTCTGAGGAAACCAGGGTGGAGAAAGCGAACTTACCATTGATCCATGGGGGAACAATGACGGAAAAGGCTGCATTTCAGTGGTCAATGAGCTGATTCATGTGTTCAGTGCTTTGGAGTCCTTTGAGTTGAAAGGGACGGTGTAACTAGAACTCTGTTTCCATGTGGGGCTGGAACTGAGTTTCACATTGTATAATACAGCTGGAAAATTAACACTGACCGCTGACTTTAATGGGAGCTGGAAATACTCGGTAACTCTCTCAACCAGACTTGCTCTTAGTGATTTAAAAATATTAAAAAAAAGTCCAATCCTTTCAACCAGTGTTTAACTTTCTTTCCTTCTGTAACAATGAATCGCACAGATTGCCTAAGTAAATATTTTTTGGCCCTAGAGAATTGTCCCTCCTTGTGCTCCTGCTATAGGAGAGGTTAAAATGAAGGCACTGAGTAGTTTTCACTACGTCCCTCAGCATCATTTTAAGTCAGCCTGGTGCTCTGGTATACTACAACACCATAGAGGCTGGGAGAGACAAGTATGGAGTAGAACAGTGCTCATCCTGGGATGGGCTAGTTGGCAGTAACAAGATAGGGGTCTCTGAAATTTGATTTAATAAGCCAAATTCACACTCTTTGTTATGTATGCTGGAAAAGCCAGGGGCAGGAAGGGAATTGTGGGGCATGAGTATAGTGATACTGCTGAGTTACGAGGCATGACCCATGAGTTCCAGCACATAGCCCTTCCCATTGGGTGTCTGTGCAGCACGCATTTGCGAGCTGGCCAAAACATACACCACACATTCATAGCATTAATCTGCAGCCAGTGAAGAAGCAAGAAGAGGAGTAACAAAGGGGTAAGCTTTTGGGCCCTTTATTACTAATACTGCATGTTTGTTTGTATGCTTTCTCTCTCTCAGCTTTTGTTAGGCCATGTTAAAATAAATGTAGCCCTAAGGTGGCAGCAGAGAGCACGATATCTGGCAATTGTGGTGCTACTGGGAGATAGTGTAATCCACCCTGAGGTATAAAACGTGCTTCTATATTCCTTGCGCATTCTCAATATGGAGTGAATTTAGAAGTATCCTCGTCACCATCAGGAAGATTCCGTATGCTGATATAACAGAGTGACTAACCTTAGTTTCTTTTTCTGTTTACAAGGTAAAGATTTTGGCTATATTAAATGTACTTGTTCTTGTATAGAATAGTGTCTTACTATAAAGTGGTGGCATAATAAGTGATGGGAGTTGGGGTGGGGGGTAGGGTGTAGTGGCTAACTCACAAAGCAGGAAATTGGGAGACCTGGGTTCTGTTCCCAGCTCTGGTTGTGTGATATTGGGCAAATCACTTCAATTTTCAGTTTCCCCATCTGTGAAGTGGGGAGAATGATAACACCTACCTCTCAGGGGAGTTTTTTCAAAGAGTTTTTAGATCCCCAGAGGAAAGGTGCTATAAAAGTATAATAATTATTTAACTTCCTATGCTACTACAAGGTAACTCCATTGTGCTGGATAAAATTCTCTCTCGTACATGCACAAAAGGGTTTCCTTTCTCAGAGGCCTAAATGCACCCACCATTACATGACACTTGCGCTGTACAGACAACAAAGGAGGGCAGGTGGCATGAAATCCAGTCGTGGGCAGGTAATTGCCATAGCTGTGTGCCATTTCAAGAGTGGGTGTAGACACAAGAAAATACAGTGGAACTGGAATGATAGTAGAACAGTAAGAGGGGAGGCTGATGGAACTGGGGTTATTTAGTCTACAGAAGAAAAGAATGAGGGGAGATTTGATAGCAGCTTTCAACTACCTGAAGGGGGGTTCCAAAGAGGATGGAGCTCGGCTGTTCCCAGTAGTGGCAGATGACAGAACAAGCACTAATGGTCTCAAGTTGAAGTGGGGCGGTCTAGGTTGGATATTAGGAAACACTATTTCACTAGGAGGGTGGTGAAGCATTGGAATGGGTCACCTACAGAGGTGGTAGAATCTCCATTCTTGGAGGTTTTTAATGCCCGGCTTGACAAAGCCCTGGCTGGGATGATTTAATTGGTGTCGGTCCTGCTTTGAGCAGGGGATTGGGCTAGATGACCTCATAAGGTCTCCTCCAACCCTAATATTCTATGATTCTAATGGCTATTCTGCATCAGAGCAGTGGTCCATCTACTCCAGTCTGCTCTCTGTGACAATGGTCAATGGACAAGGGTCACTTTCAGATGCTTCAGAGAAAGGTATAAGACATCCTGTTATGGATCCCCATGAGCCAGTGAGTGGTTTATGCTCCTAATTGCTAGTGTTTATATCCCTACTTAATTATTTGTAAAAAAATCCTTGTCTGTCTACCATGTACTTAAATCATTATGCTTATGCAATTTTCTATTGTCTTTGTAAATGATGCACTCATGTTGATCTGTATTACAAAACATAACAATTATGTGCCATTAATATAGGGGATTAGGCACAAAGGGACCTATGTAACAAGGGGCTTAAAAAAAAAGTTTCTGTTGGTGTTAATTTCTAAAGAGCCATCAATGTTTGTATTCCTTGTAACTGAACAATAGGACTTTGTTTTTGTTCTTGGTGTAAATTAAAAACATCTGTTCTCTTATATGAAATAGTTGTTTTTTAAAAATAAGCTGGTCTGATCTAACTAAATACCAATGCTGTGTCCATAATGAGTTACTATTAATATTTGGGAAAGGCAATCATCCAAAGCAAGTGTAATGTCAAATAACTGGCAGGAGCACAAATTTATTCCTAACAGTGACAGGCAGAAACAGAGGTTAGAAAAACAAAATTCTTCTGGATGACTAATAGCCCTTATATATGCCCTCTATGCCCCATCAGAGGATTTGTGATTGGCTCAAGTGTTTTGCTATTACTCTCCAAGATGCTAGTATCCTGGCATTCTTACTGCAGGAACAGCAGCTCTGTTCCTCCCTCTGTCCATCGGAGCCTGAATTCATGACCTGCAGGGTATGTTGGAATATGATGCATCTATTTAATCTGTAGTCTTTCCGCCCCCCAACCCTTCTGCTCTGGTATTTAGTTGGGTGGAGTTTTTTCAGGCAGGTGGTGGTGGGGAGGTGTCTCATAGTGCCAACAGGATGCTAGATAGTTTGTCTTCATGCTTGTCTGTGAAGTCCTTGTGAAAAGGAGGTTGCAATCTATGGATCAGGTTCTGTCCTCCTTCCTCATACTGAGTACTACCTGACTTGCAAATAGACCCCAATTGTTTTGTTTAGGCTATTTTGGAGTAACTTACTACTTGGGAGCAAGAGTGGCAGCATCTGGTCCCAAAGGTCAATAATAATCGGAACGTATCTCGGTATTTATATGACTCCTAGTATCCGAGCACCTCACAAACATTAATGAACATTACCCCTGTGAGGTAGGGAGATACTATTAACCCCTTATTACAGGCACAAAGTGATATGGGCCCCTAGTCAAGAAAGCATCCCTATTCAGTGCAAAAATTAAGCATGTAATTAAATCCTATTGATTTCAACGGGATTTAAGCATGTGAGTAAGAGCTTTCCTGAACTGGGCCCTGAAACGTCTTGTGTAAAATCTAACCCTGATCCAATTCCCAGTCCAGTGCCTGAGTGAGAGCACAATTCTCTCTATTATTTATTTGTATTATAGTGGTGCCCAAAACATTTTGGGCCCTGTATGGACATAGAGAAATATGTAGTCTTTACTCTGAAGAGCATTCAGAAGTGCTGGTAGAAGACTACTCTATATTTCCTGTCCCCAGGTCCCTGACATGAGTCTGGATTACAGAATGTTTAAACTCCGGACAAACTAATATTTTCAGTTAACAAAGTATAGAGAGAGAGAGCGCTAAGATGGAGGTCAAGGTAGACAACCTGGACCCCCAGAGACCAATGAGGATTATTCTGGTTTTTATGTGGCATTTGTCACTGGTTCTGAACTCTGACCCTCAATGACTTTCTGATCACGTGGCTGCTGCTTGTTCTCAAAATAGTTCCTTCTGCAGAGGCTTGTTTGGCTGCTGAGGTGAATCAGCCACTTGGAGCCTGTGTTTGCTGCTCTTCTATTCTACAGAGTAAGTGCCTGTATAAGCGGGGGAACAGTCCCGCTATTGTGGGGAACTTTCCTGGCTTCTGCAATACCCCAGTGAAGTGGGCTCAGAAAGGATCTGAGACCTCGCTCCCACTTCCTTTACCCAGAGGCCTCCCTGCCCTCGAGGACTCCCCTTCCTCTCTCCTGTCCGGCAGAGTCCTCGTAACCCCAACAAGGCTGGGCCCAGGATTCCTGGGGGGCTCCAGCCCCAACCCTGCTGTGGTCACCTAGGACAGGGGCTAGGGTGTCCCCACTCTGGGGTACTCTCTCTGCACTAGGCACTTCTGTGCCCCACGGATCATAACATACCATTTAAAGCAAATGCAAGTTATTTAATCAACAATTAATTTTAAAAAGAATAAGGAAAAGTGGGAAAGGTTAAAGGAAACACATCACCCCGCTCTGTGGTAGGGAACATCACAAACAGTGTCTCTGGAATGTCAGGGCAGTTCACAGTCTGTTCCTCGTAAGTCCCAGGCCTCCTTCTCCAGCCCTGGCTGTGCTGCAGGGATGCTGTGAGTTGGACACTCGTTCTGGTGGTGGCCACACGCTCTCAGGCTCTAGGTGGCAGGGCCCTTCTTCCCAGCATTGCCCCGCCCTGTCAGGGTTACCAATCTCCCTCCGAGTCTGGCCTGTAGAGCCTCTTGGCTGAGGCGTCTTCCTGTGCTGGGCCTGCTGCCCAGGGTCCCCCCTTGCTCTCCCCAGCTGCTCATGACACCCAGCCCCGGACTGCTCCAGCCCCAGCTCCACTCTGCCTCAGCACGGCTGCTGCTCTCCCTCCAGCTCCCTGGGCTGCTTCTCTGGCCCCTCTGGCTCTGGTTGCTGCAGCTCTGCTCTCAGGACAGGGTCTGCTCTGCAGGCTGCTTCTGTGACTCTGCTCCCAGCACTGACCTGCTTCGTGGGCTGCTTCTCTGGTCCCTCTGGCTCTGGTTGCTGAAGCTCTGCTCCCAGGACAGGGTCTGCTCTCTCTGGGCTGCTTTTCTGGTCCCTCTGGCCCTGGCACGGCTCTGCTCCCCAGCTCAGCTTGGGCCCCTGTTTTCTCCTTAGCCCGGCCCCACTCTGTCTGACCCAGGCAATTCCAGCTCACACAGAGCACGGGAGCCTCCTGACTCCCTGATTAGCCTACCCGCCCTGTCATTCAGGCTGACCTGGAGCATTGGCCTCTCCCCATTGTTCCTGGGGACTGTCAGTCTCAGGGTCCGGATTGCCCATCGACCCTTCCCCCTTTTAGTACTGGGAGCTAGCCACTAAAACAGCCCCAGTGAGTGTTAGTAAGGGGGCAACAGTCCCCGTACACCTGGGTGGGCACGTGCTAGCTCTGTCAATGCCTGAGCGCTATCCTAGCCTTCTGGAATGTCTCAAGAAGCAGAGTGGAGAGATGTTGGTTGTTCCTCCATCTGTAAAATGGGGACAGTAGTACTTGCCTCTGAGGAGGGTTGTGGTGAATTATTAGCTGAAGTTTGCAAAATGCTACTATAAAAGTCCTAAGATTCACTAGCACATAAGCATGATTTTCCAGTGACTGGAGGCTTAGCAACCTCACAGACCCCATGGGCCAGTTTATGTGGAAAGCTGGCCTGTGGATTTTTTTTAAATTGTTGACAGCATGGGCCCCAGCACAATAGAGTTGGGCCCTGCTTCTTTATAATGCCCTCTTTTGTAGAAAATGAGTTAGTTATGTTTGAGTGAACCCAAAGAATCCTCTGCTGACCCTTCCATCCTCCCCAGGCCAGCCCTGTGCACAGTGCTCTGATCAGTGAAGGGAATGTGGGGAGAGAGGTTGAGAAATGTTCACAGGGCCATGCAAGAATGTGAAGGTCAGTGAAATCCACATGGAGGCCCTGGATTTCTATACCTGTTCTGGGGCCTCTTGCCCCTGTCTCCTTCCTGGGAAGGCAGCCACAATGTAGGTCTGCCTTGATAATTCAGCAAACTTGTACTGTCCCAACTGCAGTGGCTCCTTGTGGGATTGACTGTGTCCAGCCAGGCTCTGGTGCAGCTCAAGGCAGGCTGCAGAAGTCTCACACGGCTGCAAGGCTTCCAGCAGCAGAGAAGGTCACGCAGAGTTACCTCTTCTCAAGCGGCTTTCATTTCTCTGGGCCACTGGAGGTGAGGTTGGGTGCATGGCTTCTTTGTCCATGAACTTTGTTTTCTGTTCCTGTGGTTCACTTATTCTCTGGGTGCACTTTTGTTTTTTTCCATCGGGTGTCTCTCTTCTCTTTTGAGAAAAGCCATCGTCCAATGATCCCTTGAAATATGCAGCTTACTCCAATTGCTACTCTGGCCCAAACCACCCTGCACTTTAGGGATTCAGATGAGAACTTTGTGGCTCGACCCCCTCTTTCATGCTGGGGCTGAATTTCTGAATCCTCTCAGGTGCTGGTTAGTAAATGGGAGAGTGAAACTGGTTTTCATTCAGGAGACGTTCATGCTGAAATCAGTAAACTGCATGGAAACTTTGCCCTTGAAGCCTCAGCTTTGAGGGCCGGTGGCCTTTTAATTTTACAGAGATCCACTCCATGCATTTTAAAGGCTTTGCTGCAGCATTCCCCATCCCCATATGGAGTACTAATGCCTATCCTGCTCCCAGTGATGCCTCTTTCAAAGTGTTCCTCTTGGGTTCTCTATAGCCTCAGAAAATTTAAATCAGGCCTACCTGAGGAAGCTCTGTCACCCACAGAAGGGTATGATGGTGATTGACAACCCTTGCCAGGGAGATCTTCTGAGAGGCCACTGGGGTTATTTTGGAGGCGTCACAAGATCCATCCAGGTAGTGAAAGATTAAACACAGATTCCACTAGTTGGTTCATCTGAGCCCTGCCTGGAAGGGATCCCAGGCCTCCATGAAACTGAGGAAGGCCAAACGGGAGGATTAAGAGATGGGTGTTTGTATGGAGGTGGTACCTTGCCCTGGCTGCCCTCTGCCGCCCTTTGTAGCACATTCAAAAGTCAGCACCGTGTTGTGTATTTTTAAGGTATGCTGTGAGGCACCCCACAATGTATTGTAGGGTGGCATGTTAAATTCCAACTTGTGAAGCAGCAAACCATATGAGGGCAGTCCGTGTGACAGGCCAAGCGTGGAAGCTGCTGGGTCCACCAGACAATCGGAACATGAAATCATGCTTCCAAACTCTAATATGAAGGGAGAATGACCAACCCTGATTCTCCAGGCCCTAAGTGGTGATGGGGCTGCATAGACACCATATGATCCACTGCTACTCATGCCAACCGCAGAGACCTCTCCTCTCCTTTCCCTGGTAGCCCTTGCCTCTCCACTCCATTGCTGATTTCTGCACCTTCAGAAACCCTCTCCACTGTAACTGATTGGAACCATCTTTCATGGTGTCTCCACACCTGCTCTGCACCCGGCAGTAGAACCATACTGATTGATTGTGTTGCATTCAGGATCTTACTAGAACTGGCAAATTTGGCACATAAAATGGCAGTTTCTGAAGGCTAATAGTAGCATATTTCAACTTGGACTGTGCATGTCATTGTGAGTCATTTACAGTGGTGGAATCCCTACCATGGTTTGCAAGGTAGGCTGCATGGGAATTGAAATGACACTATACCATCTGTAACAAACAGCCTTATTTTACTCTTAGTGCTTACACTACATAAGACAGGGTTGGAATGAGCTCTCCTCTGCCACCTAGAGATAAACTGGGGGAAAAGTCCTCAGGAGCAGACTCTATTTGCATAATAACACCTACTTTGCCCTAGGTGATTTGCAGACATACCTGCTTTGCCAAAGCGATCAGTTTTGGGTTGAAATTCACTTAAGCCTCGGATGCAGGAGTAATGCAACATTGTTATCCTTTTTGTATGACTAAAAGGCAGCAGAACTGTACTTAATGGAGGGGGGGGTCACCCAAACTCACCTCATTTGTTAAGCAGGGGGTAGTGATAGGGTGTGGTGCAGGATGAGTGAAGGGAATGTGTGGACTCTGTTTAAAGGGTCCTTTTTGATCCTTCTCCTCCAGTGTTAAAAGGAGAGCTGATCACTCTCAATTGAGAGTCCTTGTTCCTTTCCAGTGTGTAAAATATAGCTGAAACCACTGATAAACTAGTCTAGGGGGCTAAGACTTAGACCTGGACCATGTTCTGGTGGAAAGCAATCTAGAGAATGTAGCTGCAGTGAGGTCCCCCGCTGCTTACTGCAATCACTAAAAAGTGGGCTAAGCGGTGGAGTCTCTGTACATGGTGTTGCAGCTAAAGGCAGCGGTAAGTAGGTGCAGAGATGGCCGTGATACTAGGAGGCAGTGGCAGAGGCAGCAAGCAGAGGTGACACCAGCAGAAGCAGGGACATCTCTCGACACTCCCCACCTCCCAGGAGCAGGATGTGAACCCACCTGAATGCACCCCTGGTTTCTGGGACTTGGCTGACCTCGGATAACTGGTGGTGAATGGGATGCAGCAGATGGAAAAAGGCAGTGGTGGGTTAAAGGGACATTAGTCTGTCAGACTTTCACCGTGGAAGCTCTGTTGCCTCGGGTGCTGTGGAGAGGGTGTTTACTTTCTATTTGCATGCTTTTGAATCATTGTTGGGGTGTTTTCCCAAATTAATGCTGCATTCCCTCTCCCTTTTAACAAGTTTTCCTTTGTTATGCACAGACTCAGTGCTTGCGAGTGGGAAAGTATTGCCTCTTGGCATCCATGTAGGGTACATCTTAGGGGGAAAACAATAACAGAAAATGCGCAAATAGCAGAGGTGCTTAATAACTTCTTTGTTTTGCAAAAAGAAAAGGAGTACTTGTGGCACCTTAGAGACTAACCAATTTATTTGAGCATGAGCTTTCGTGAGCTACAGCTCACTTCATCGGATGCATACCGTGGAAACTGCAGTAGACATTATATACACACAGAGACCATGAAACAATACCCCCTCCCACCCCACTGTCCTGCTGGTAATAGCTTATCTAAAGTGATCATCAAGTTGGGCCATTCCCAGTACAAATCCAGGTTTTCTCACCCTCCGCTCCCCCCCCACACAAACTCACTCTCCTGCTAGTAATAGCCCATCCAAAGTGACCACTCTCTTCACAATGTGTATGATAATCAAGGTGGGTCATTTCCAGCACAAATCCAGGTTCCCTCACTCCCTCACCCCCCTCCAAAAAACCACACACACAAACTCAGTCTCCTGCTGATAATAGCTTATCAAAAGTGACCACTCTCCCTACAATGTGCCTGATAATCAAGGTGGGCCATTTCCGGCACAAATCCAGGTTTTCTCACCCCCCCACCCCCATACACACACAAACTCACTCTCCTGCTGGTAATAGCCCATCCAAAGTAACCACTCTCTTCACAATGTGTATGATAATCAAGGTGGGCCATTTCCTGCACAAATCCAGGTTCTCTCACCCCCTCACCCCCCTCCAAAAACCATACACACAAACTCAATCTCCTGCTGGTAATAGCTTATCCAAAGTGACCACTCTCCCTACAATGTGCATGGTAATCAAGGTGGGTCATTTCCAGCACAGATCCAGGCTTTCTCACCCCCCCGCCCCCCGGGAACACACACACACACACACACACACATAAACTCACTCTCCTGCTGGCAATAGCTCATCCAAACTGACCTCTCCAAGTTTAAATCCAAGTTTAACCAGAACGTCGGGGGGGGGGGGGAGGAAAAAGCAAGGGGAAATAGGCTTGCATAATGACTTAGCCACTCCCAGTCTCTATTTAAGCCTAAATTAATAGTATACAATTTGCAAATGAATTCCAATTCAGCAGTTTCTCGCTGGAGTCTGGATTTGAAGTTTTTTTGTTTTAAGATAGCGACCTTCATGTCTGTAATTGCATGACCAGAGAGATTGAAGTGTTCTCCAACTGGTTTATGAATGTTATAATTCTTGACATCTGATTTGTGTCCATTTATTCTTTTACGTAGAGATTGTCCAGTTTGACCAATGTAAATGGCAGAGGGGCATTGCTGGCACATGATGGCATATATCACATTGGTGGATGTGCAGGTGAACGAGCCTCTGATAGTGTGGCTGATGTTATTAGGCCCTGTGATGGTGTCCCCTGAATAGATATGTGGGCACAGTTGGCAACGGGCTTTGTTGCAAGGATAGGTTCCTGGGCTAGTGGTTCTGTTGTGTGGTATGTGGTTGTTGGTGAGTATTTGCTTCAGGTTGCGGGGCTGTCTGTAGGCAAGGACTGGCCTGTCTCCCAAGATTTGTGAGAGTGTTGGGTCATCCTTCAGGATAGGTTGTAGATCCTTAATAATGCGTTGGAGGGGTTTTAGTTGGGGGCTGAAGGTGACGGCTAGTGGCGTTCTGTTATTTTCTTTGTTAGGCCTGTCCTGTAGTAGGTGACTTCTGGGAACTCTTCTGGCTCTATCAATCTGTTTCTTCACTTCCGCAGGTGGGTATTGTAGTTGTAAGAAAGCTTGATAGAGATCTTGTAGGTGTTTGTCTCTGTCTGAGGGGTTGGAGCAAATGCGGTTGTATCGCAGAGCTTGGCTGTAGACGATGGATCGTGTGGTGTGGTCAGGGTGAAAGCTGGAGGCATGTATGTAGGAATAGCGGTCAGTAGGTTTCCGGTATAGGGTGGCGTTTATGTGACCATTGTTTATTAGCACTGTAGTGTCCAGGAAGTGGATCTCTTGTGTGGACTGGACCAGGCTGAGGTTGATGGTGGGATGGAAATTGTTGAAATCATGGTGGAATTCCTCAAGGGCTTCTTTTCCATGGGTCCAGATGATGAAGATGTCATCAATATAGCGCAAGTAGAGTAGGGGCTTTAGGGGACGAGAGGTGAGGAAGCGTTCTAAATCAGCCATAAAAATGTTGGCATACTGTGGAGCCATGCGGGTACCCATAGCAGTGCCGCTGATCTGAAGGTATACATTGTCCCCAAATGTAAAATAGTTATGGGTAAGGACAAAGTCACAAAGTTCAGCCACCAGGTTAGCCGTGACATTATCGGGGATAGTGTTCTTGACGGCTTGTAGTCCATCTTTGTGTGGAATGTTGGTGTAGAGGGCTTCTACATCCATAGTGGCCAGGATGGTGTTATCAGGAAGATCGCCGATGGATTGAAGTTTCCTCAGGAAGTCAGTGGTGTCTCGAAGGTAGCTGGGAGTGCTGGTAGCGTAGGGCCTGAGGAGGGAGTCTACATAGCCAGACAATCTTGCTGTCAGGGTGCCAATGCCTGAGATGATGGGGCGCCCAGGATTTCCAGGTTTATGGATCTTGGGTAGTAGATAGAATATCCCAGGTCGGGGTTCCAGGGGTGTGTCTGTGCGGATTTGATCTTGTGCTTTTTCAGGAAGTTTCTTGAGCAAATGCTGTAGTTGCTTTTGGTAACTCTCAGTGGGATCATAGGGTAATGGCTTGTAGAAAGTGGTGTTGGAGAGCTGCCGAGCAGCCTCTTGTTCATATTCCGATATATTCATGATGACAACAGCACCTCCTTTGGTTGATGGTGATTGGACGTCTAACATAGTGAATGCCAGTGAAAATGAGGTAGGATCAGAGGCTAAAAGAGGGAAAGAACAAGTTAAAATTACTTAGATGTCTTCAAGTCCCCAGGGCTGGATGAAATGCATCCTAGAATACCCCAGGAGCAGACTGAGGAGATATGAGCCATTAGCAATTATCTTTGAAAAGTCATGGAAGGCTTGAGTGTCTACATTGTATCTTAACCCTACATTAAGATTTTTCTAACCCATGCTTGAACCTAGAGCTGTGGTTTCCAAATTGCAGTGTGCAGACCTGAGTCAAAGTAGCCATATCCCAGAGTCCCCAGCACCCACTCTTTTTGAAATGTGGCCGTTCTAGCCCTAAGACCATAGGGTACTGTGGGAAAACTTTACTGCCTAGCCAGCACATTACTAGGAAGCAGCTCACGTTGCAAAAGGCTCGATTGGTTCGCTCTCCGTTGCAAACCTAGGAGGTTCTCTGATAGTGTGTTTGCAGATTGGTGATCAGAAAAGAAGGGGTTAACACTGATCTGAGCTGCTGCCATTCATAAAGGGATGGGGTGGGGGATTCTGTTTTCAGTAGAGTGGATTGCAGATTGTTGGGATAAAGAGGACTAAGAAAGTTGTCCCATGGAATTGTGGGATACTTCCATCTGACTCACGGGACCTCAGTCAAGTGGGGCTGCATTTATACTGCAAAGCAATAGGGCATAACTGAAATGCAGACCCTCCAAACCTGCAGGGCCCTGAGATCCTGGGTCTGAACTCTGGTTAGCACAATTGCAGTGTAGACACAAGGGGAGGGGTTAGGCTTGAGTCTGGGCTCAAGCACAGGTTTATGTTGCAGTGTAGACATACCCTCGGAGCCTGGGTCAACTGATTCAGACTTGCAGGGCTTGCACTAAGGAGCTAAAAATAGCAGTGTAGATGTTCCCACCTGGGGTGGAGTGCAGGCTCTGAGACCTATCCCCTCCTTGCTGGGTTTCAGAGCCTTTGGTCCAGCTGAACGAGAACGTTTACTGCTGTGGGTTCTTTTTGCAGTGTAGACATACGCTTATAGGAACCCAGAGATGATTAGTTTTCCCAGGTTTCTAGGTGGGGGTGGTTCTGTCTTGTACTGTTAAGAGGAGCCCCTAGATATTGAACCCGTCCCTTATTGCTGCTGAGACCCTGGCAGAAGGATTACACAGCACGCGGTCACCATTTTACATGGCAGGAGGCCCAGAGAGAACAAAGGCCAGCGTTTTCAGACTTGGGTGCTTCTGCAGGACGCCAGGGCCAGCTACATTACTGTCTTTTGTCTGGGCGCTGGCTCAGGTCCTGGGTGGCACCTCCTGTGTTTTGGTGGTACCACGGTTCCAGGGGAGTCAAGCTAGCAGAGACTTGCCATGGACACCACTGCCCTGGAACCTTCAGGTGAGGCTCTGTGGGATAGGTGCCTGATTTAGCAATCTCTAGTCACTGAACCAAGGCCACACAGCAAGTCCGTGGCACAGCTGGGAAACAGAACCCAGATCTCCTAACTCTCACTCCTGTGCTTGCACAAGCAGCCTGTGTTTCCTCTCGAGCTGGAAGGCCGTAATAGAGTGAGCCTCACATAGCATAGGTGTAGATCACTGCGTTTCCCTGAAGTAGCCATTGGGAGGCTGAACTGAAGGCTCCAGTCTGTATTGTTTTCAAGTGCTCACCTTTCATAACTACCACGTTCATTACAAAAGGGTGGAAAAAAACCCCAAACCCTGCAAGGAAAAACTGAAGTAAAATAATACGTAAGAGCAGAGGCAAAAACTCCATTGTTATAAGCTTGCTGGTTGCTGCATGAAAGGAAGCACAAAGTGGTTAAGTGTGAGGGCAAACAGTCTGCGGCATTCTGTTAGCACAATCTCCTGTGATTCGTCTGTGTTTCAGCATGACAGTAGAGTCTCAAGATGTAGAGTCTTGGACTATGTTGCAAGCCCTGACTCATTTAAACTACTGTACCCTCCATCCTCTGCCATGATGACACATAAAATACAGACCTAATGTAAGGGTCTTGGACTGGCTTGTAAAGGGGAAAATTATTTTTCTACGCAAGCCCCCAAACAAAGATGTATATTTTGTTGCTTAAAAAGCATCCCTGTGATTGCTCAGGGATCACACTTGCCAAGGTGGTCTTTTTCCTTTTAGCATGACGGGTGGTGTTGGAGAAGCTTAATGGTTGAAAAGGTGGTGGTATCCCTGGAATTAAATGTGTCTCTTCAGATATTTCTCTCTAACATCCCACTGAAAATTTGTAAATATCAGTACGTTGCAAATGACTGACAAATGTATTCTGTTCCTGGCATCAGCAAAGTCAAAGAACGGAGCGATCTGTATTGTGTATAACGTACCCTATAGAGACAAGCTAGCTTAGGGTGTGCGCTATCTCTCTGTGCTAGGTGGCTGGTATTTAAGCACTGATAATAGAATGTGGAGCCCTTCAGTTTTATGTTCTAGAATTATAGAATATCAGGGTTGGAAGGGACCTCAGGAGGTCATCTAGTCCAACCCCCTGCTCAAAGCAGGACCAATCCCCAATTAAATCATCCCAGCCAGGGCTTTGTCAAGCCTGACCTTAAAAACTTGTAAGGAAGGAGATTCTACCACCTCCCTAGGTAACACATTCCAGTGCTTCACCACCCTCCTAGTGAACAAGTTTTTCCTAATATCCAACCTAAACTACCCCCACTGCAACTTGAGACCATTACTCCTCGTTCTGTCATCTGCTACCACTGAGAACAGTCTAGGTCCATCCTTTTTGGAACCCCCTTTCAGGTAGTTGAAAGCAGCTATCAAACCCCACCTCATTCTTCTCTTCCGCAGACTAAACAATCCCAGTTCCCTCAGCCTCTCCTCACAAGTCATGTGTTCCAGTCCCCTAATCATTTTTGTTGCCCTCCGCTGGACACTTTCCAATTTTTCCACATCCTTCTTGTAGTGTGGGGCTCAAAACTGAACACAGTTACTCCAGATGAGGCCTCACCAATGTTGAAAAGAGGGGACCGATCACGTCCCTCGATCTGCTGGCAATGCCCCGACTTATACAACCCAAAATGCCGTTAGCCTTCTTGGCAACAAGGGCACACTGTTCACTCATATCGAGCTTCTCGTCCACTGTAATTCGTAGGTCCTTTCCTGCAGAACTGCTGCCTAGCCATTCGGTCCCTAGTCTGTAGCAGAGCATGGGATTCTTCTCTCCTAAGTGCAGGATTCTGCACTTGTCCTTGTTGAATCTCATCAGATTTCTTTTGAAATCATTGGACCTAATTCTACTCTCAGATGCATGTAAAGTCATTGTTGTCACTGGCTTTACCCTGGTGTGAAAACTGTGTAAGTGGAGAATCTGACCCATAGGAATTAGAGAGAAAGAAGACTGTTACATTATCTCGACAAAGTAGCATGGTCTCCTACAGTAAACTCTAGTGTTTCATCCAGTTTAATTCTATATTCCACATTTAAAAAGCTTCTGTGTTACAAGAATGTTAAGGTTGCAAAATGAAGAAATCAAAAGTCAGGTCTTGACAAAGTAAGGATCTGTGCAACCTTAACTCTGCTTCCGCATGGCTATGAATTATAATGCATGGGCTGTTTTTCTTCCAGGCCCAAATCAAGAAAGCACCTAAGCACCTCCCTAAATCTATCCCTTTTCAGAGCACTTATGCACACACTGGAGTACTGTCTTGAACAAGCATACTCTGCTGATGCTGGATGGAGAAGGGGTTGTGTAGTGGATTCGTCTAGGCTGCAGAACACTCCTCTCTCTTTTGTTGCAGGTCCTGCCTTCTTCCCGAGCACTTTCACTAACTTTAGGAAAGACACAGCAGAGCCTACAAACTTTCCTAAGCTATATGCCCTTATGCGGAATCAGGAGAATATTTGCAGACCATTAGCGGATTGTGTTACAAAACCCAGTGCACGTGCACGTTAAAAAAACCCTTTTACAATCTTCACATCTTGGTACTAATTTTCACCAGACCACTGAACGGCACAGCTATGATTGGACTATGGGTGTGAACCATGAAGAAACGTAGGTGCCTAAAACTCCAGAGTTAGACACCTAAATCCCTGTATACGGTACCACTGTGATCCACAAAACTCCCCTTAACTGCTGCCTAAACTCACTCGGCACCTAATTTTCTGCTGTAAAAATTCCCTACAGGCCTATGTTTTAGGCCCTGGGGCATGCACATGGCTGCTCCACTTTAGGTGTCTAGATGCCTCTCTCCTACCTTAATCCCAGAGCAATTCACTAACCAGGAGAAGATAGGCATTGGGCCTGCTAAGTCATGTGCAGGGCCCAACCCAGTAGGTGGCCTCTGAGTACACCTACCGGATTGGGTCCCATTCAAAATCCAGCCAGAGGAGGAGGCACCCACTTTATAACTTTTAGCCCAGTGGGATGTGGGAGCCCCATGTTCAGTTCCCCTCTCTGCCTGAGGGGGAGAAGGGATTTGAATAGGGGTCTTCCACCTCTCAGGAGAGCGCTCTAACAGCTGAGCTATAAGAGATTTGGATGTGGGCTCCCTCAGTCTCTCCTGTTGAAGTTGTTCCACTGTGAATAAATAATCAAAGCGTGATTGCAGTAGGGGGACTGGCCCCAGGGATACTGGATTGGCACAGGGACCGGACCTTAGTCGTAGACCAGGACCCCATTGTCCTTGGTGCTGTACAAACACAGACACAATTTCTCTGGTATCCGTTTAACATTCCATGCTGTGTCTTGTTAAAAAGCCTGCCTGTCACATTCAAAGGTGTTTTACAAGGGGGTGTTAGACACCAACAGTAGCTTTGACTTCCTTATATCCAGTGCCTGTGTTTACAATAGCGCTTAGAATCCTAGAATAGAATCATAGAGTATTAGGGTTGGAAGAGACCTCAGGAGGTCATCTAGTCCAATCCCCTGCTCAAAGCAGGACCAATCCCCAATTAAATCATCCCAGCCAGGGCTTTTTCAAGCCCAGCCTTAAAAACCTCTAAGGAAGGAGATTCCACCTCCTCCCTAGGTAACCCATTCCAGTGTTTCACCACCCTCCTAGTGAAATCTTCCCGTTCTGTGTTCCACCAGTGAAAGGCAATGTGGTCCAGTGGTTTGGGCATTTTCCTAGGCGTCAGGAATCCTGGGTTCCATTCCTAGCTCTGCCAGTGACTGTGGGTAAATTTTCTTTCCGACCTGTTTTCTTGCCTGTTTACACTGTAAGCTCCTTGCAGCAGGGACTGTCTCTTATGATGTGTACGCACAGTACAATGGCAATCCGTTCTCGCTTGGTGCCTCTAATGATGCTCTCATACGAATAATTTCACTGCTGTTGGCTACTGGCATTTTAACCACTAACATGGTTTAGAGACAGTGATAGCACTGGAGCTAAAACAAATGGCCACTAGCCATCTATTTGCATCAGCGCTCCCTCTATTCCTCTGACTCATTGAGCTGCACTGCTGGTAGTGCAACAGGGAGAGACTTGAAGAAAAATGCTAGTGTGGACAAGACCAATCAGGCTTCTTTGTAAGTGGGTTTGTGTAGATCCAAGGGGGGTGAGTCCAAGATGCTTGAACCGACCTACCATAGAAGAAGGCGTAACCTTCCTCAGTTGAAGCCTTGGTGCTCAGAAGTAGCCTTGAGCTAGCAAGGCCTGGTAGTTGAGGGAAGATGGGGTTTACACTAAATGAATGAAACAGGGTTTGCCCTCACTTGAAGCAAGAATTAAGATCAGCTCAGTCGGCGCCGACCATCATGCCCGTCTCTACACTTTAGCATCAGGCTCGATGCAGCATTTGGTGCAGCTGCACTGAGGCTATTCCCCCTGTAGGCAAGGCTTTGGTTCTCTTCTAAACTCTCTCTAGTCTTAGGTTTCCCTACATGCACCTCCAAATTTGGCCCTAAGTTTCTTGAAATGGCTACCCTTTGCTCTTGCACAAATGGTTATTGTAACTTGCTTGATTTTGGTTTTTACTTCTGTAACCCCCACACCTCCTGAATGTGGTGTTCTGTCCCCTCTAGTAGCACTGAGACCACTTGGAGATTAATGAGTCTGCTCTACAGCCTTAGCTAAGAGCCAGTTGGCCTTTAGCTCATGCAGTAGAGGCTCACACACTAAACTCCAGAGTTCCTACGTTTGATGCCGACTACCGGGGTCTGTCAGCGTTACACTTAATTGTGTTCTCAGGCCCTGATCTGGCATAGCACTTAAGCATGTGCCTAATTTGAAGCACCTGAGTAGTTGAATGGACTTCAATAAGCCTATGCACATGCTTAAGTGCCATGCTGAACTGGATAACACAGTTTGTGGCGGCTGTTATACATAAGCAATGATGGAAAATAGGGTCCTAAAATCTTCTAGGAGGTTAAAAGAAAATAGAATGTCTTCTGTGATATCTTTTCACAAACAAAGTCTCAACAATTGTTTAAAAAAAAAAAAGCAGCTGGGGGAGTAACTTGTAGAGGTTTGTTAATTAAATAATACAAATTCCCAAAGCGCTTGTTCCTACATTCCTTTGCACCCAAAGCTCCGCAGGGTACCAGCAGGACAGGTTCAGGCCCCTAAGTCCCATCCTGCACTGAGCTCAGTGAAGGATCAGGATCTTAGGCTTGAGTCAGGCTCTGTGTGCCCATAGCAGTCAGCCAGTCTGCTGTCAGCTGTAGAGTCAGAGCCTTAATATTCAAATTCTCCATGTAGAAGAATGTGCCTTCAATATGAGATTTTTTTTCCCCCCAGTAAAGAGTCATGTAATCATTAGATATGTTATTTGCTGAGGGGCCACAAAATTATTTTTAACTTATCATTTCTACCTACTGAAAAATCAGATACTGCATATCTCCACGTACAATATCTTGAGCTGTGCGGTTCAATACAAATTAACGTAAGACATTTACAAAATATAAACTTCAGGAGTTTCAGCATACTTTCTGAAATATCTAGCACAATTTTAAAAAAGGATAAAATGTTTTTAGGTGGAATAAATTGTTTTTCCAGGTACAGTACATGAAAAACTCGTTGCAACATAATTTGTTATATTTTTCTTAAAATAGCTATTGACTAACTTGGAAGAAATGCTATCTCATTAATGCAGATTTTTGTAACATATAGAAATATGATTTATAATAAATTGGAAAAGATAGGAAATCTGACAGAAAAACAACAAAAACTGCATTTTATTGAATATTCCAATCAGCTTTAAAGAATATACTGATATCTAAAACAAAGCTATGAAAGAAACATAGTGCAGTAGATCAACATGTTTCAAGATTAATATTCCCCCTCCGAACAAGAATACTACAGATTAACATAATTTATTTCAGAACTATTACTGTTGTCTTTTTTTTCCTTGAGAATTGATTTTAAAGTATAGGGAGATATTAAAAAACTGAAACGTGTCTGCTGAAAACAAAATCCAACAGAGCCCTCTATAACACTCTGATACAAAAATTAGAAAAAACTCAGCACAACTACTAAAAGGAAGCCAGGAACATTTTAAACAGGATGATAGAACAACTCTAAAAAGAATAATTTGCTGGGTCTCAAACGAGGATTCATAACAAAATCAATAACATTTTTGTACTCCAAGCTGATTTCTGTTTAGATTTCTATTCTATCATATATAAACAACTTTTGAGAAACTCCCTCAAGCTTTATCCTCTGTTTCAGATATTTAAATACATTTAACGCTTTCCCAATGTATAAAACTTAGCTTCTCGTTTTCTAAATGCAAGTTGCGGAGTTATGGTACCTTAAGATCTGGAAATATCTCATTATCTCCTTAAGAGTGCCCTTCTACAGAACCACAAGACCTGCCACTCATACTGCGATGGGGATATTAAAGCAAAACAGAAGAGAAATTGAAACATTAATCCGTTCAGCTGTGGCATAGCCTGCCTGTCAAAAGGGGATCGGAACACTAATCTTATTGTTGATTTACATCAGAATCCTTTAACTTTCATCTGGTGTCTTTTAAACCTTCTTGAATCAGTTTGTAAATGTAGATTGAAGGAACAATCCATATAATTTTGACAGGCAGCTCAATCAAGGAAATTAACTGAAAATATCTATTAATTGAAAATACCCTTGAAGCAGTGCATTTAATATTTTCCTTCAAATCAGTAAGAATCGTTTACTAAGGAAATAGGAAATTGAAACAAACTTTCCTTTAAAAACAAAAAAAAACCCCTACTTTCTAGAAAACAGATGTACATAGGATCCTATTAAGTTTTTCTGCATTGATGTTATAATGCATGTTGTTACCTAAACTGAGAATGTGCTGCATGTGTGTGCCTGTATATCGATACATATAGATTCATTCTTTAAAAAAGAGGGGAGTGATAAAGATTAAGTGCTATAAACAGTATTTTTAGATACTGATTACACTTAGAAAATTGTACAAATGCAGAACAGGAGAGGTTCAGGGTGTGAGGCCAGGGCATCTTGCTTTCAAAAAGAGCATTCTGTCATTGTTTCCCATCTGCGCACCTGGTTCTTCATATGCACTCCCATTACTGTGAAGGCTTAGCCTGATCTTAGTGGAATTTATTAAGCTGATCAGGAAAGTATGTTAGACCTCAGTGACCAGTAAATTAGGGTGAAGTTGTCAAAAGAGCCAGCTATATCACTGGTTTCAGAGTAGCAGCTGTGTTAGTCTGTATTCGCAAAAAGAAAAGGAGTACTTGTGGCACCTTAGAGACTAACCAATTTATTTGAGCATAAGCTTTTGTGAGATCCGATGAAGTGAGCTGTAGCTCACAAAAGCTTATGTTCAAATAAATTGGTTAGTCTCTAAGGTGCCACAAGTACTTCTTTTAGCTATATCACTGTAAGTTGCACAGCAGCATTGTAGGGAAAAGTGAACGAGTTTTTAAGAGGAAGAAGTATCGGGATGCAAACTGAACTTGAACGTAATTGTTGGTTTTTTTTTTTTTAAATCTCTCTTTGGAAATGTGAACTTTGACTTACATCCTCTTCCAATAGCATTAAATCATTCTACAGCCCCTTACACTCTTCAAATGCTTCTCCGTTGAAAAGGAGGTAATTGACCTTAATCATGTCATAAAACTCAGAAATAATTTTTTCCTGTGATAACCAGCATCTCAATGATCAGTGAAATCGCACTCTAATGTGAATCCCAATGTTTTCCAGAATGACTTATTGTTGCGCTCATCCCTGGAAAAGGCAGAGAATAAGACTTTTATGATGTGTTAATCATCACTCTTGGATTGAGGGGAATGTCTGAAGAAATCCTAGGACTGAGACTTGGCCATCTGTCTATCTGATTAGACCATACAAGCATGTTCAGACCATATAAATGAGTAATGTTGAAAGTGCACACATCTAGCCAACCTTGTGCACTTTGGTTGAGCATGGTAGTGCTGTCCTGTTGCTTAGTAGAGAGAGAGAGATCTCTTCTGCTCACAAAACACGTATGCCTGCATACTCCTTGGGAATGACACCAAAGAATACCTTATAAATGAAGTATGCTTCCCATCAGGGATTACAGCATCACTTGATCAAAGTCCACTGGAAATAGCTCTTGGCAACACAGACATTCCCTGTAAGGCTTCAATCTGCTTGAGCTGAATGGTGAGGCTGGGAAAAGCAACACTGATTTAAGGGCCTCCAACCAGAGGGTTAGAATAGGGGTTGTTTTATTATTTGTGGGTTCTTAAAATTTATTTTAAAGAAACACAGTGTGAAATTTGTTCCTTGGATGGGTTAAAAGCATTGGCAATAGACTCCCTTCCCGACAAAATTGATCATGCCCGCAAGTTGGCTCCACTCATGTAAAGTAATGCAATACAGGGATCATTTAAAATTAAACAGTTTTTTGGCAACCCTGATGAAATATATTGTCATCGGCAGCAGTGCACTGACCCACTTGATAGAGTTAAAGAATGTTTGGAAAACTATAACCTTTTTCAGCTTTGAATTTAGTGAAAATCTGGGCAATCAAAATATCTACCTGGCAGTTCGTGAGACACACTTCACGTTAATTATTTCCTTGTTAAACTGTCTATCTGACCCTGTGTGCAAGACTACACATTTTGTATACATTTTTATAGGGTCTATTTCCCTTAAAATTGCCCATAAATCAGATACAGATTTACTTGGTCACATCAGTTTATTTGCAATATATGTTTTTGTAATTAAAGGTGACATGGATAGTGCAGTAGAGAAACAAAGTGCTGTACATTTGTTTCTCTCTGGAAGGCCAGGTCTTGGAGTAAAGGCGATCATGCCGTTGTGTGAGAATAAATGTATCGCCCCATTGCTAAAGACCAGTGTAACACCATTGTTTATATTGTGGCTTTTGTTTGGGGATGACCAAGCTTGTGACAAATGTAAACTAATCCTTACAAAATCCCAGTGAGCTGTTCCATTACGACACTATGGCCATTATATAGAGGGGAAAAACTGAGTGACATGATTTGTCCAAAGCCATACAGCAGGAGACTGGCAAATGTACAATAAGTACCCAGAAGTCCTAACCATTAGAACAGGGGTGGCCAACCTGTGGCTCCAGAGCCATGTGCGGCTCTTCAGAAGTTAATATGTGGCTCCTTGTCTAGGCACCAACTCCTGTAACTCCAGCCCCAGCGCCAACTTTCTAATGTGCCGGGGAGTGCTCACTGCTCAACCCCTGGTTCTGCCATAGGCCCTGCCCCCACTCCACCCCTTCCCGTCCCCTCCCCTGAGCCTGCCATGCCCTCGTTCCTCCCCCAGCCTCCTGCACTCCACAAAACAGCTGATCAGGAGGTGCAGAGAAGGAAGTGGGAGGTGCTGACTGGCAGGGCTGCCTGTGGCTGGGACGTGCTGGGAGCTGATAGAGGGATGCTGGTGTATTACTGTGGCTCTTTGGCAGTGTACATTGGTAAATTCTGGCTCCTTCTCAGGCTCAGGTTGGCCACCCCTGCATTAGACACTTTACTGTACTTCCCATTCTGCTGCATAAGTAGTTCTGATGTCACTTTTTCACTTGATACATGCACCTAAACTGCCTTTGATATTAATGGTGAAAATGCACAAAGAGACCAGATCGCTCTCCGGTCTTTTCTGGTATTTTGTGCCCATCGTGTTTGGTGTCTAGCACCTTTGTTATATTTACAAGAGAAATGAGATCCTGATCTAAAGCGCACTGAAGTCAATGGAAAGACTCCCATTGAATTCAGTGGAGTTGGCTTAGGCCCAAACTGAGATATGTGTATATGTAAACATATTTCCTTTGCTGGAAGAAGTAATTAAGTTCCTGTCCCCAGATTCATTTTTTTTCAATATTTTTACCAGATGAAAAATAGATAGGGCCGTATTGTATCATTGATGTTTTTAATGCGGTATTCTGCTTTAAAAACTGATGTAAAAAATGGTTCATAGTGAGTTGAACGCCAAATAAAATGCAGGCTCTGAGTGATGTTGAGAGATTGCCTAAGAATTTTCAAATAATCGGGTGTGGGTGTGGGTGTGCGCACACACACTTATTTTCCAGCACATTGTACTTTATCTCCTTTTTGTCAGTGTAACTCATAGATTGTGTGGTTTTCTTTTGCCTGTTATGTATTTTTACAGTCTAACAAAAATACTCTGTTTGTAAAATGGCCAAACCTAGTGCTGACTTCCTTACGTTGATGGTTCCTTTGTTAGGCTAGTGGGGGTACTCCTTCAGTGGCCTTGGAATACTGGGCATTCTGTTCTTGGTGCTGTATGTTCATGGTATCTATGTGCATGATTCTCTGGCTTAGTGTGTGCGTGCGTGTATGTGTGATCACGTGTCTCTAATGTTTAGCCCCAGCGACTCTAACAACCTGGTAACTACTCATAGCCAATGGACACAGTGTTGGAAATGCTTGTGATTTTATTGTGAGTCTCTTGATTTTTGGTATGTTTCTTAAACCCCCAGCTCCTGGAGTCAGGTGAATATATGAACATCTCAGCTTTTAATTAAAAAATAATAAACTTCTCGCCCTCTTTTTTTCCATGTAGAAAGCCTTTGGAAATGTCCCCTGGAGGGTAAAAATCCAGAAGATAAATAGAAAGGAACCCAACTGACATAAAAATAATGAGATTATTTTTTGTAAATCTCATGATTTGGGGGTCTGACTCATAGCTTTTGAACTCTTTTGGTTGGGCATGCTGGAAAGTGGAGACACTCCTTTTGTTCAAGCAGTAGGGGATTATGCTTTTGGTGCTGAAGCTCTCATCTTTGATTCCTGCTGACAACTGTCGTGCCTGTACGTATGCTGTTATGGGGTTGTCCCATCCAGGGCCGGATTAACTCTCCTGTGGGCTCAGGGCTATTAGATTTTGTGGGGCCCTGGGGGATTGGAGTGGGCTCAAGGCTGGGGCATAGGATTGGGGTGCAGAAGGGGGTGCAGCTCCCGCTGAGGGTGGGCTGGGCTCTGGGGTGGGGCCAGGGATAGGATAGGGGGTTGGGGTGCAGCAGGAGGTTCGGGGTGCAGGCTCTGGCTGAGAGGCACTTATCTTGGGCAGCTCCTGGTTGGTGGCGCACCAGGCTAAGGCAGGATCCCTGCCTGCCCTGGCTCCATGCTGCTCTGCTCAACAAGGTGGCTGGCATGTCCAGCCCCTTGGCAGAGGGGCCAGGCCACTCTGTGCAGTACACACTGCCCGTGCCTGCAGGTGCCACCTCTGCAGCTCCCGTTGGCCACAGTACCTAGCCAATGGGAGCTGTGGAGCCAGGGGTGGGGGCAGTGCGCAGAGATTCCTGAACGCCCCTCGCCTAGGGGTTGCAGGGGCACATCGGCGAGCTGGAGCTCATGGCTCCAGCCCCGAGGGGGGGGCACCGAGGCTCAGGGACCAGTGTCTGGCCTGCAGCATGGAGACTTGCTGTGGGCCAGATGAAAAGAAGCAGCAGGCGCATCCGGCCCGCCGTAAATTAATCTGGCCCTAGTCACATCTACAGCCATTGGTCATGGACTAACTGTTGGACTGAATTTCTGTGAACTCTGATACTTTGTCCTTGAACCAAGTGCAACTCTGCTTTAACTAGGGAGATCACGTGATTTGCTTGCTTGCCTGCCTATGTGTGTCGCTGACCTCTATTAGAGATGGAATGTATATCAGACTTGTTCAGGTGCTTAGCAAATCCCTCTATTGTCTGAACTCTTAGAATTGCTCCTTCATGGTAACTTGCCAAGTAGAGATTCTTTTATTTGAAGCTGAAGGTCACACATTCTGTTTCCAATGCTGTATGTCTGTGGCTGTCTGGCAACTTTGGTGTTCATATTTAAACAGCAATGTTTTATTAAAATTGACCTTGCATGTTACCCATTGGCCTGGTAAATTTCCACCCAGGCATGTATACTAAGCATTCCTTGCACAGCTTGGACTTTATAAAGATCACAGTCATTTAATCAGAAATTTGGCACTTGCAATAACTTCAGCATTGGCCTAATGATACTCCTTGCTGCTCCATTTCCTGGTATTCTTTATCTTTTTTTCCATTCATTTTCTCTCTTGGTAGAACCAACAGCCCTGGTCCCATATGGGCATACTTTGCAGCTTTGGGGCGTGGCTGACAAGCTCCGGAATAAGTTTTTCCAAAAGTGGGACTGTCTTGTGGTCAAATGTCTGTGAAACTGGCTGGGCTGCTTTGTTTTTCTGGACAGTTTGTCTTTTTTTGATCCCCTTTTGACTGAGACGTGGTCCATATGAAATATCTGACCAAAAAATAAAGCCTTGTTTAAAATTCCTTCCACAGTCTGTGTCCAAGTTCAACTCAGATAAAAGAAATTCTTTTTCCAATGCCCATGTATGTTCTTCTTATAACTGGAAAGGATATTCTGAGAACTACCTGTACCTCAGCAGGAGTGTTGCTAATATCTAAATTTTAATCTGAGGGTGAAAACATTGGTTCAGCATGCAGAACCAATCACAGTGTGACCGCAACGGAGCTGAAGTTTCACAGTTTCTTGTGAACATTAATAACTACTGTGCACATCATCCGTGTTGAATAAGCACATTTTTCAAATCACGTCATGCTTCCTAGAAGAAGCTCCTTGAGTGACATACCCCTTTCTACCCAGAGCTGGCATGTTATTGTAAATAACCATACAGTGAATAGAGCAGAAATACAACAGAATTGTAGGAAAACTGTGTACATTAAGAGAAACTCAGCAATGCTGTAAATCAGCTAGCAATTGAGGATCTTTGTTTCCCAGGGAGCAGCACTGAGCTTCATAGTATTTAGTATTGAAGAGACAGGGGAATCCATTCTTGAGTATGTGCCATGGTGCATAATGTGTCAGTATTATGCCTCTGACTTTTCGTCAGTACAGCTGTCTGTAGCCTTCTGAGCACAATCCTGCACAGCGTCGTGTTTAATGTTCTGATAGAAAAGAGAACATGGAATAATTTATTTTAAAATAAACACCAAAGGGACAAGTATTGTGTTCTTTGGCTTAATGTGTACACGCATGAAATCATTTTTCTAAACGGGCTTGCCAATGTCTTGTTTCAAAGTCTGAGGTTTGGAAGAAGCCTACATCCATCGAGCAAGAGTGTCAGCCATCCTGTTAGCGTCAGTGCAGCGAAGCCGCAACCCACAGCCACCACAGCTTAATGGCAATGGCTTAGAGACCAGGCTGTCTCACGGGTCATTGCACATCCACACAGGCTAAACATATAGCCTGGGCAACCAACATGGAAAAGCAGCCGGGGTGCTCATGTCTTTCTACAGCAGGGGCCATACCAGCAACTTGCCAAGAGCTTGAAGGCCATACTCCTTTTGTGTGCAGCTGCCTCAGTTTTAAAATAAAATACATGCACGAGGCCGAGCTACTGGGCTGAGTGGAAGGGTACTCGGTGCAGAGAGTCGTTGGCTCTATGATGTCCATCTCTTCATGGTCACCACAGGTCAAGCTTGTTGGCTTTTTGTTTTTTAAAGGGTAATGTACAGCTCACACTTGTTCAAAATGGCTTTTTCTTCACAGGGGGAATGGACACATATAAGTGGGTGAGGATCGTGTTGTGTTGGACAGTTACAAGCTGTAACTTTGAAATTCTAAGAGGTTTCCTGGTCCTGCTTGCAGGGCAGGAGGCTCTGTAGGGAAGCATGTGAACTGTCCTCAGTAGTCAGTCTGCAGAAAGCCAGCCTAGGGTGAGTGGTGCCTCTCTGTTTTAGGGAGCAGCTGTTTTGTGTCTCTCTCATTTTGGGTTCTTGGATGGTTCAGGTTCGGACTTCTGAGAAGTAGCATTATATTCCAACATTCTGGAAAGATTAAAAGCATAAAATATTTCTCTGTGTGCATGCCGTGAACATAACAGGGACAATAGAGGTGGAGTTTGACTTGGATCTCTACCAGTTGTTGGCAACTGTTGTATGTTTCAATTTTTTTCATTGCATCTTGGGCCAATCTCTAGAAGCTACCATTGACTTTAATGGGAGTTAGGTCAGCCTATATTTGAGATTCATAATGAATACTAAATGCTGTGGTTTGGCATCAGTTCTGTGGCATGTTTCTCTGACTGGTGTAATTTAGATGAGACCCTGTTCCTTACGAGGGCTTGGCTTATGCAGAAACATTAGTTTGCTATCCCTGAAACTCTGGCCATGGTCTATACAGCTCATCTATTGTTTGTTGACCAATTTTTGGATTTCCAATCTCTATGGGTAAAACTCACTCCTGTGCAAAGGACCATTGCAGGACTTATGTCCCACTTAGCCTTAATCTTAAAACATCAAATCTATTTTGAGCCTTCTGCCTAGGAGATGAATTTTCCCGCTAGAACAGTTGATTCAGTGCAGAATCTACAGTCGTCGTTATCTTGCTTGCCACTTCCTTATTCAGAGTTGGCGACATTTATAGCCTTCTTCCAAAACTCATGATTATACTCCAGGCTGTTCTGCAGATTGGTCTCTCGGAGATCCACTGATATCAGGTCCATGTACCGAGTCCTTGGTCTCCATCCTGGTCGTCTTCCATATATATCCACCATCAATGTAGCCTAGCCTCCCTCAACTTTTTGTCTTCAGTTGGAGAAACCTGCATTACACTCTTTAACTTTAGCTACCCTTGCCCAGTTATAACAGTCAGGAAGCGCTGTTGTATGTCACTTGTAGGGAACATCCTAGCCTTCTGGGGTACACTTGACATGGACCTCAGTTCACATGAACTTAGCTGTAGAACAAGCTTTACAGGTCAGCTGTACAAACCCAACACCTTTGGTTTGAAATTGGACTTTTCCTTCTCCTTGCTGAGCTGGCTGCCAAGGCTGATGAGCCCACCTGCCCCAAGTGTGGAATCTAGTCTAATCCCCCCAAATCCATGTCAGCATGAGGGATCTGTACAGACAAACCATTGGCTAGTCCCAGATTTGCAGACGGAACAGGACTAGCATGTGGAAGCTTTAAAAAGACTTGCAGATACATCTCAAAGGGAAGATATCAATCCAATGAGCAACATCCTGAGCAGATGTCTGTTTTGTAATTGCTTGAGTGTATATGTTACACCGGCAGGTGCTGAACTGACTATGGAACAAAGTGCTTTAAAAAAAACAAAAACCTGACTGTTTTCTTGACCATGAAACTTTGATGTACAGTAGCATTTTCGGAAATGCATTGTTTCCCTGAAGAGTAGCCCAGTCGATCAAAGTGGGTTGAGCTATATCTGCTTAGTCTTAGCCATGTTTGTCAGTCAGTGGCTAGGAAAGGAAACTGTTACTCCCCAGTCTGCGTAAAATGAGTCAGCCAAGATGCTGTAGAGAAATCCAGTGTGTGTTTGAGACTCTGTCTTTGGAAGAGCTATTTTTATGAAGAATTTGGCCTGAATCCTTGAATTTTGATTATGCTTTTTTGTCTCCTTGCATTTTACTGTTTCCCTGTAACATGTTTTAAATGTTGTCTTGATTTATTTCTGAATATAACTCCCCTTATTTATGAAGATGTAATGTCTCTGGGGTCAATGGGGGCCCAGTTGTTCCATGTAACTGAAAGAGACATTACCTAAGTGGACCATGAATCAGAAGTGGGGCAGACAGAGAGAACTAATTTTACAAACCCTTTAACTCTCAAGGAGCTCTGCCCGAAAGGCAGGCAGGGGTGGCCTGTGTGGGGGATGGGGAGGTGCATGGGAACAGTGCCTCTAGGAGCTGGACTGTGCAAAACTTAACCCAGTGTGGATGGGGATACAGAAGAGGAGATGGACAAGGGGAGGGTTTCTGTAACTTCAGCCTTTCCATCCAAGCAGTGACAGGTACTCTGTACAGAGGGCAGGACCTGTCTAGGTATAACCAGCTGTCACATGATGAAATGAGCAACTTGCTGCTGTTTATGCTTTTGTGAAAAGAGAACCAGCAGAAAAGTAAGAGCTGCTTACATTAAAACTAGTCATAGTGTGGCTTGAAAATGAAGATTTATCCTGAAAAGCAGTGGTGGAACTGAACTCATGGAGCTTATGTTCGTCGTATCTTCATGGCCTTCCAAACAAAATACAGATAAAGAGATGATTTCTAATGGCCGGGGCTAATGGTGCGGTGTCTGGCTACCAGATGATGTCCCCACTCTAGGAAGTAGTTCCCTTTTCCCTCAGTCCACATGCAGATGTTGGGTGTCTTGTGCTTCTGTGTGGAAAGGTTTTCCTACCTACTGGTGTCTAGGTTCTGGGAGTGGAGATGGGGCAGTTCTGGCTAGGCAATTCCCACTTCAGATGGTGCCATCCAAAAAACCTGCATGCCCGAAAACTGAAATGTTTTGACTAAAACCCAAATATTTTGATTAAGAAAGGTTGCTGCTGCAGTGCTTTTATGTCCATTTTAGTTCACTTGCTGCATGTCCCCGTTCTCTTCTAGCTGAACTTCACCTCCCATGATGCACTGCTTCCCTCTCACCAAGAAGGGAGACCATGGTGCATCATGGGAGATGTAGTTCAACCAGGAAGCCCAGTCTATAATGAACAACAACTGCTATGAAGGATTATAGTGGCATGTCAGATTCAAAAGGTTTCAGTTTTCAGCCACAATATTTTGGTTTCCAGTTTTTCATCAAAAAGTTGACATTTTCCAAGGGGGTGAGGAATATTTGCCAACCAGCTCTATTTTTTCCCTCGTGCAGGAATATCAGTACTAGTATGTTTCCAGAAGTGTGACCTGGACCTTATTCCTCCAAATGCATCACCAACAACATTGCCAGCTTGGTTCTGAATATAATATCTTGTTACTGAGAATGAGGTAAGTGGCAGAAAGAAGACAGTTTGATGATCAACTCCCTGGTGGAGTTTGAAAAGCTAGAAGTTAGAAAAATCATATTTTTGTTTTGTTAACTGAAGCGATTTGAAATGGAATCACTGATGAGAAACAACAAAGGCCTTGTCAATCTTTGTCAACTTTCTAATGACAACTGCACTTTAACCCAGCTAGGCATCCACCACCATTAGGACCTGGTTCAATACTTTTCACAAGTGAGTCTCAGCAAACTATTATCAGGGTCAGGAGAGGTAGGGATGACTGAAGGATTAGACAGAGCAGAAGATTTCTCTTTTGTGTAGATTTAACCCCTTTTTTTTTTCTGCTGAAAACTTTTCATTCCACAAGTTCTGCTACCATCTTCCACTGGTTTGGCCTGTTTTATGAATTTGTGTTCATTGGTAGGAAGGTTGTGAGGCTTACGTTAATGTTTGTTAAGTACTTTGAAACCCAAGCTAAATAAGTGCAAAACATGTTTTTAGTGTTTCCTTAAAAACATCAGTGGTGCCTCCTTCTATTACTTCCTTTAACCTATTATTCTGAATTTTCGTATTCATTTGAAAAGGGAATCCTTTCCTGAAATCTAGTTGCATCTATTCCCTCCTTAACTTCAGCCATGACCCTGCAAAAACTGGCTTCTTAAGACTGTCAGTGGCATGCCTAGCTCCAGTGGTTATAGATGGCTGAAACTGGAGTAGAACTGGGCAAAATTTTGCCATGTTTTTCTAAAGGAAATGGCCTTTTTTAATGAATATTTCTGAGTAAATTTGTGTTTCTCCTAGATCTTCAGGGAAAATTTGAGGAAAAATTTATTTTTTTTTTTTTTCAAAATTTCCCACAAAAGTCAAATGACTGTTTGTTTTTCAACCAGTTCTAAACAGGAAGGGGGACTCGCTGAGTCAGGCAAGGAGGAGGGTGAGCACCAAGGAAGGGCTGCTTCCGAGTCGAGAAGAAAATAAATGAACTCTGGTTCTAGGACCCCTATCTTTGTTCAACTGAACTTTAACCTTAGCCTAGATCTGTGGCTGAAATGAGGGAAAGGGATTGAAAGCACTGTAAACAGCACTGGTTCCCATGCCATCAAGAGCCTGAGAGCTGTTCCAGCTAAATCTAAATACTCTCAGCCTTTAAAATATGAACCACATACAAAGATGGGCCTGTCATGTGAGCACCGGTGACTCTGTAGCTTTGAGATGCAAACCACTGAGTGGTGGTCACAACAGCATACCCTATTTGTGTAAAAGAGCATAGGTGTATGAAGTGCAAGAGAGATTACCTGTGATTTTGCTGTTATGCTTGTTTCAAAAACTGGTGTTTAGAAGGTTATGCACCGGCTTCGTTCCTGGTCTTGCGCTGAAGTTAGAAGTTGGCAGAGTTAGACCAGGGCGGTGTTTGGAAGTATATTGATGGCCTGCAATTCAGCATGGAATATGTAACTATTTGACAGAGTGTTCAGTATGTTTAACTGCTAGAACAGATAAATATCCAGCCAGGCAAACAATGAAAATATGAAAATGATGCTTGTAAAAATCATCCCAGACTAAGGGCATGCATCTGCCAAGACTGCTCTGTGGTGACACGAATGGATGCAGCAGTTAGCTCTGCTCCAGTAAGACAGAGAATTACAAGAAGGCGGGGGAAAACAGAGAGGCCAGTCTGGCTCTGCCAGCAATGGCAGGTTGCAGTAGTTAATCTTAGTGCTAATGCCAGTGGGCTTCGAAGCTGCTGTTGTTTTTATGCGTTAAAATGCAGAAAAGGCTAATTTGTGTATTTATGACTGTCTGGAAATGTTATAATTGCTGATGCCAGAACCAAGGGGTTGGCATTCCCATGATGTGATCTGAAGATGGAATGAAGGTGCCAGAACTCAACTCTCTCACATGGAAGCAGAGGCAGAGAGAGTAGGTAAATGGAGGGATTCAATAGAGAGGGATTTCTGCAACCCAAGATTATTCCTTCGTTTCCTTGTAGCAGAAGTTTCCTAGATTATTCTAGAGACAAATGACAGGTTATAGCCCTTCAACAAATTCCAGAGCATGAGCACTGATCCATTCACTATAAGATATACTGACTCTACGAACAGTATAACTTAACTTTGAACTATGACAGTAATTCATATGGTTATTTTTTAGTGCATTTAGTGCTAATGAAATACGACCGATTGAAAGCCCTGGGGGTTGAATTCCTTTGTTATCCACAGAACAAGTGCAGCAAGCGTAGTGGTAGTGCGTACTTCCTCATGCTGCCGTACCAGTGTGGCTGACCTGGTACAATGGTCACCATTAAAATGTCATAATTTACCAATAGTGGCTTTCATCCACTAATGAAATCTTTTTCTCAGATACCATGTTGTGGTGACTGTTGGTAAATTATGGCTTTTAATGATGACCGTTGTAGTTTCGTCTCTGGACCCATTCAATCCATGATATCTCTCTTGGGGATGACAGCAAGGGTGCGAATTGTGGCTCTGGCTTGTGATGTCTAGGCCTTTCCCCTAGCAGTTGGACAGAGGTCATTGGCACTTCGTCAAACAGCAATGACCTTGGCCAGGTTTGACACGGCAACATGAAGGTGAAGAGCTCCATATCCCACTACTAATCCCCTGAGCCACCCAATTCTCCCTGCAACAAACAGCAGTTATAAGTGTGGAAATATCACAATGAGACATTGGGAGAGTAGATATCTGTGATATTACTCTCAGTATTCTTTATGGAAATATGCTTATGATATGGATATGACTTCACTGAGATGTACTTTATGCAAGATAATCTTTCCAATGATACCTTACATGAGTCATGATTTACTGAATGTGTTTATCCAGTTTGTATGCATGTATCGTATCTGAAGCTGGGAATATTGACCATGTCTCCGTATTTCAAATGTTCTACGTTGGATGAGGCCAAATAATATTAGTGGCTTATTGAAGAAATGCATATAAGCATATATTGATTACCTCAGGAACTCTGTACAATAGAAACCTTTCAGAGATAGCTCTACACAATGGGAACTGTTTGACCCAGGCCACACCAAAAAAGCTTTCCAGCAAGTGGGGGGAAGATATAAAAGAGGGACAATGACAACATGAAGGGTCTTCACTCTCCCTACAGCAACACACCTGAAAACACCTAAGGAACAAAGACTGAACTGTGGGAACTGGAAGGATTTTCAGCCTGTGTAAGAAAACCTGGGAAAGCCAAGGCAACTTGCGCCTTAAGAATCTGCCAGCCTGTTTATCACTCAGGGTGAGAATTTGGTGATTTGTATCCTACCTATCTAGTGTGTTAAGCTCAGTGTGTGGCTTTTGTTTATTTACTAAGGTAATCTGCTTTGTTCTGTTTGCTATGCCTTTAATCACTTAAAATCTGCCTTTTGTAGTTAATAAACTTATTTTTTTATTATTAAACCCAGTTTATGTAATTTCTAACTGGGGAGGGGGGCAAGAAGTCATGCACATCTCTCTTCACATTGAGGAAGGGGGCAGATTTTTATGAGCTTGTGCTGTGCAGATTTTTCTATACAGTGGAAGACTGTATTATTTTGGGTTTATCTCCCAAAAGGGGTGTGCATGTGAATGCTGTGGGAGTCCTCTCCCACAGAGCTGACTTCAGTCTGTGGCTGCAGCTGGGTGTGGCCCTGTCTGTGTGTGTGTGTGTGTGTGCTGCAAGAGACCTGAGAGCCTAATTCAGCAAAACAGGGAGTGGGAACCCAGGCCAATGGAGCAGGAGAGGCTCAGTGAAATCCCAGTACATCAGGTGGCATCCCAGAAGGGGGGTCCAACCCACCACAATGTTATCATAGATAAGGAGAAACAGGTGGGTTAGGAAGCACTGGCAATAACCAGTGCAATATGAGAAACCAGTTGATCACTCAGTGGATGAAAGCTCCGGAGGAGAGGTCGGTTTGGATATATCCGGACACCTGTTCCCAGAAGGGAAAAAATTATCATTATGATTTGCTGCTGATTCAAACTATTACTAAGTGGCGTATTCAGTGGTGGAGTACTGCGCACCAGTTTGGAATCTATCATCGCGCACCAAACTGGTGGATACGTAGTTACATGCTGCCATGTGCATCATTTCCGGCACCCTGCTTCCGACTCCACTCCCGTGGCTTCCAGTTCTGAGTAGTATTGCTCCTCCTCATATCAGACGAGAGGTTGCCACTGGCAAGTTACTGGAGAAAGTACACGCCAACCCAAGCCTGCTGCTGCACAGTGACCTTTTTAAACCACCGGCTGCACGTTTGCTGTCATGTCGCCCATTATGGTTTCATCTGCCACGCCAGGATGTTAGAGCGGAAACGCTCTGGTGAGAGGAATGGATATCTGTTATAATCCCCAACCAGTCCCTTGTCGCTGACCCCACAATTTGCCCACCTGGTTTTGACCTGCCCCATTGCCAATGGTCCCTTTTGAACAGGTTCCAGACCGGGCAAGGTCTCTGTGCAGCCAACTAGTATCACTGGGGCCTTCGTGACAGCCCTTTGTGTAGCTGTGGCGCAACACAGACAATGACGCACGTTGTCGAGGAATGCCTGCTGACGAGGGTCAGCGGTGGCCTAGAAGAACTGCATCATGCACTGAAGATGCCATCGCTTGGCTAGACGGCTAGGCACATGCTAAATAAAATTAGGTTGCACGAATTGTTACAAATACAATATATGGATCTGTCTTTTGTATCCGATCCTGCCATGGCAGTCTCCATGCTGTCTAAAGGTTTGTTTGATAGTCTGTCTCCAGTGGTTTGTATGCAGCTTTACCAATCAAGAGTAGTTATATTTTGGCTGGATTAAGGCAAAGACAGTGACAGGTAGGAGTAAGCTTCCTTGGCTTTCTCTGCAGATAGGACAGATTTTTGGCAGCTGATTCCGCCAAGAACCTGGGGGTTATAGTAAACCTTGAGGGGTTTTGTTTTGTTTTGTTTGTTTAAGCATATCTGTTACTCCAAGCTTGATTCCCTCCCCCACCATAAACTACAGCAGAGATGAAATATTCATTTTGATATGATGATACTCCTTAAATGTATCCTTGTTAGGATACTGGATTACTGTAGTTATTCACACTTATCTGTGGAGTCCCTAAATATAAATTGTATATGGACTGGTGGTAAGGTCTTCTTCCATGCTAGCTGAATGGTTGGCTGTAGCGATCAGTGATCATTTGGTCCGTTCCTGTGTGGCCACAAGGGCTTGATGGGCTGAAAGTCCAACATTGGAACAGACTTGATGCACCCATGTAATTGGGGGTTGGCTCTGGGCTGCCTCCACCTCTCAGTTGATGCAATTTTATCTTGGATTTTACAGGCCACCCAGAGAATGGCGTTCACTGGAATGTCTTGTGGCATTCTGGCTACATGTCTGAAAAGCGTAACACACCAGCTGTGGACAATCATAGATTGATAGAATATCATGGTTGGAAGGGACCTCAGGAAATCATCTAGTCCAACCCCCTGCTCAAAGCAGGACCAATCCCCAATTTTTGCCCCAGATCCCTAAATGGCCCTCTCAAGGATTGAACTCAGAACCCTGGGTTTAGCAGGCCAATGCTCAAACCACTGAGCTATCCCTCCCACCATTAGTTTGTAGACTGGAGTAACTGTAAACGTCTGTGTTACAAATTCGTTCCACTTTATGCCCAATATGTGATGTTGGCATTTTGTGTGGAAAGCCTCCAGCATTGCCCAGTCTGAGCGGCATAGTGTCAGTATTTCTCAATTGTACAGCCGTAGGGAGAAGATACTGGTCAACTAGATCCTGAATTTGGTTGTTGTGGCAAGATGCTGTTGATTTCATATTAGTTGTAAATGATCCATGTCAGATGCTGCAATGCCAATCCGGTGAAGAACCTCTGTATGAAAACTGGAGGAACTGGTGTGTACAGAACCCAAATAGCAAAAGGAGACCGCTTCGACGGTTGCATTATTCAGAGATTGGAGTTGCAGATGGACGTGCTCCTAGGTTTTGCAGCTTTGTCTTTGATCACAAAACACAACTCTGTGACGGGTTGGCCCCTTTATTGTGCCATCTGATGTACTGGGATAGCGCTGAGCCTGCCTGTTCTGCCAGCCTGGGCCCCCTTTTACCCTGTCTTGCTGAGCCAGGCTCTTAAGCCTCCTCTAGCACACACACAGACAGGACCACACCACTCTTCAAAAAGATACAGACACTGAGATCAGCTCTGGGAAGACTCAGCTTAAGGGTCTTGCCCCAGCACTCCAGTGTTCACCTCCCTTGAAGTGCAGACCCAAAGGTATGTTGTCTTGTGCTGTATAGAAAAATCTGCACAGTGCAAGCTTATAACATTTTGCCCTTTTCCTCAATGTGAAGAAAGATATGCACAACTTCTTGCCCCCCACCCAGTTAGAAATTACATAAACTGGGTTTAATAATAAACAAAACAAAATTTTATTAACTATAAAAGGCAGATTTTAAGTAGTTAGAGAGCAAACAGAACAAAGCAGATTACTAAGCAAATAAAACGAAACACGCCAACTAAGCTTGATTCACTAAAGAAACAGGTTACAAAATGTAATTTCTCCCCCTAAATGTTGAATTTAGGCAGGATGCAGGGTTTCTGTAGCTCAGAGTTCGTTATTTTCTTACAGACTGGACCTCTACCTTTCCCTTCAGGTTGGTTTCTTTGTCCCTTCAGGTACTTTCAGCAGTCTTTGCCTACCTAAGAAGAATGGAGGAGAGTCCCATTTTCCCTCCTCCCCACCCTGAAATAAGATTTACATAAGGTGGGAATCTTTTGTTTCTCAAACTTGACCCCCCTCCCCTCCTTTTAGTGGAAAGTTACAGAAGTCCAAGATAATGTTTAGTATCAGGTGACAAGACCACCTGACCTAGTAGTGTTTGCTACCGCCCAGGAAGGAGAGAGATTAGCATCTTCATAGTCTTGTTGTTTCTTCCTAATGGCCCATCAAATCCGATGGCCTGTTGTCTGGTGGGTGTCTTCCAAATGCACACTCAGTTGTAATAGTTATATACTCCATATTCCTAACTTTAGATACAGAAATGACGCAGGCGTACAAATTGGATAATCTCATTCAGTAAATCATAACCTTTTCAACGATATCTCACATGACCCATCTTGCATAAAACCTACCTTAGTTATGTCCTATCCATATCCTAAGCATATTTCCATAAAGAATATGGAGTGTAACATCACAAACTCCTTCTCCTATTTGCTGCAGTGCCTCGCGAAACCTGTCAGCGCTCTATACTAGAAGAATCTCATGTGCATAGTCAAAGTCTGAGAATGAGAGATCATCACCAATTTTAATGCCTATGGACCTGACTGAATGCTGCATTAATGTTCTGGATGTTGGGATGGATTGCACCCTCAGCAAGTTTATGGATGACACTAAGCTGGGGGGAGAGGTAGATATGCTGGACGGTAGGGATAGAGTCCAGAGTGACCTAGATTAATTGGAGGATTGGGCCAAAAGCAATTTGATGAGGTTCAAAAAGGACAAGTGCAAAGTACTGCATTTAGGATGGAAGAATCCCATGCACCGCTACAGGCTGGAGACCGTCTGGCTAAGCGGCAGTTCTGCAGAAAAGGACCTGGGGATTACAGTGGATGAGAAGCTGTAATCCCCAGGTGATGAGACACTCAACAGTGTGTCTAATGGCGTACGGGCTGCATTAGTAGGAGCATTGCCAGCAGATTGAGGGAAGTGATTATTCCCCTCTATTCGGCACTGGTGAGGCCACATCTGGAGTACTGTGTCCAGTTTTGGGCCCCCCACTACAGAAAGGATGTGGACAAATTGGAGAGAGTCCAGCGGAGGGCAACAAAAATGATTAGGGGGCTCAGGCACATGATTTTATGAGGAGAGGCTGCAGAAGAGAAGAGTGAGGGGGGATTTGATAGCAGCCTTCAACTACCTGAAGGGGGGGTTTAAAGAGGATGGAGCTCGGCTGTTCTCAGTGGTGGCAGATGACAGAAGAAGGAGCAATGGTCTCAAGTTGCAGTGGGGGAGGTCTAGGTTGGATATTAGGAAACACTATTTCACTAGTAGGGTGGTGAAGTGCTGGAATTGGTAACCTAGGGAGGAGGTTGATGACTTCACTGGAGCTGAGGAGAAACTATTGCTGTGCCTAGACTGACTGAGGTGGGCTGCAGTGAAGGAACCGTGAGTAACCCCCCACTCTGGTTGGGGAAAGTACTTGCAAGGGAAGGGGCACAGCAGAAAGTCTGAGTCTGAAGAGAGGCAGAGTGGTCTTCCTACTGAACCAGGACCCAGAGCTGCTGTCAGGTCCAATCGTCAGAGGGGTTGTGCAGCTTGTTGCCTTGGCTGGACTGATACACAGAACCAACAGAGCGCTGTCTCCAGCTTCAGATCTTCAAGCGCACCCACGCAATCAAGTGTCTGGGACTCTAAAATCCAGGGGAGTGTACGCTCCGGGGTGGGGTAAATGGTGGCAGTGTAAATGCCAGTGAGATAAGTTTCATTTATCACTGTATACTGTATTTGTTAATTGATTTTCATTCAGCTGACCCCTGTGGATTTAAATTAGTAGTGACATTTAATCGTAGTCTGTTATATCCTGTTTCTTTAAGTTTTTTTAAGTAAAATATGTGAATTCTAATTAAGTATATTGGATGTATATTATTTATAATTGGTATTTTTGAATTAGATCCATGCCACAGATGATTGGTTATTATTAGAATAGGTTTATTCCTCGAGGTTCCCAAGGCATACCACTGAGTGTATACAGGGGCCAGCCAGGGGGAGGCACTGTCAATTTTAAATTCCTTTAGGAGTAAAGGGATTGCAGCAGAGGGGTGGATAGAGGATTCCCACCTACCCAACCTCACCACTGGGATACTCAGGATTTCCTTTAATATCAACAACATCAGGCGCCCAGGCACACAGGTGAGTGTTGCCTGCTCCCAAGTAACCCAGGGACAAAATCTGGGGGTTACACATGATTCTTATCAGTTTCACTGCTGCCCACCACTTAAGAGAAGCTGTGAAACATTTCACTACTGCTCTTCAGTGGTGGGCAGCAGTGAAAATGACAAGAATCATGTCAGGTTCACTCAACAGCTGCCAGGTCTTCCAGAGTCTGCAGCTCTGGGGCAGTGGTCCCCAGGGCTCCCTGGCCAGCTGGTTCGTCAAGCTGTCCGACTCTAGGGGCAGCCGGCTCACCAATGTGGGGAGCCAGCTGGCTCAGGAGTGTGGAAACCCTGGAGTCCCCTGCCCAGGGCATTCCACATGGCAGGGCTGCTTCAGAACCTGACCCTGAGAGCTTGTACCTGGACTTCCAGGCTTGCTGCAGAGCTGTACCTCGCAGGGGTGTTGTGAGGTGCCTGGATTCTACCCTGCTGGGGCCGTAGGAATACCTGGAGAGATGATGGTATTTATTTCTTGTTCTAAACACCTGTATTCTGTTTGAACAGCACACGAAAACAGTTGCCATATTTTGCCCTAGAAGTAGTTGCATTTCAGCCATGATCTGGGTGGGTGAAATGACTCTTGCAAGTATATACCTCAAATTAGTTGTAAGTGTGCCACAGTGTATAGAATAAATGTAAGTCATAAATCATCATAACAACTGTTGGAAAATGCACAAGTGCCCCAGAAATTGTAGGCTACTCTGTCAGAGTGCTTGAGACAGGTCCAGTGATCAGCATCATATGGTACATACCAGATGCATAAATCTATAGGGCCGCCTCTACAGGAATATTTTTCATGTAAACTTTGGCTTAATGAATTTGCCTAGAATATCAAGCAACTTTCTTCCCCAAAACAATTTTGTTGGTAATTCACATAAACTTCTATTATTCTTGGAGTGCAGCTTTAACAAAAGCCAGTCTGTCTAAATTTTGCTGCTTTCATATTTTTATTTCAGAAATTACACAAATATTTGGCTTGTCTAACCGTAACTTGACAACACAGTGTATATTGCTAAAATGTCACTGCGTAATTCTTACAAAAATAAGCTTTCACAGGGATTTTTCCTTGTGCACTGGCCTTTTGCTAGTTCATACTGGGAAGAGAGTTCATGGGTATGAAACTTGTCTGGTACAAACCCAATTATTTTGGTCTAGTGCTGGTGTCTTAAGAGTATCACAGATGACTAATCAAGACATATGTCTGAATCCTTATTGCAGTTGGACATCACTTAGGGCACTAACAAGGCTCCTCCATCCACAGTCCATTGTGCTGTTTGCTGGAATATCTACCTTGTTGTGTTTCTATAACTTTTTGATGATGATAGGGTGTTGTTGGCCTATTGGCCAACCCCCAACCTGGAAGACCAGCGGGCTGCTCTTTGATTGGTCCCTGCACTTTGATATGTCCACCATGGGTTGTCCTACCAGGAGTTAAAATCCTGCTGGCATATCTCTCAGGGTCATCGAAACACACAAACCTTCTCACCAAGTCAATGTGCAGTCCCCTGGGAAAGGACAGATTGATACATACACGAATAGATTGCAATATACTGTACTATTAGCATCTGTAGAATCACAGATTATAAGGCCAGGCCTTATTTTAATCATGCAGGAGATTTAGTCTGACCTCCTGCATAACACAGGACATAAATTTTCACCCAGGGATTTCCTGCATCCACCCTTCTGGTTCAGTTAGAGTACATTTTTAGACCTTCAGTCTTGATGTAAATACTTCAAGTGTTGGTGAATCCACCACATCTCTTGGTAAAGTAAATTGATCCAATGGTTAATTAACTCAATGTTTAAAAAAAATGTGCCCCTGATTTCTAATTGGAATGTATCTAACTTCAGATGACCTCGATGGACCTTCAGATGGACTAGATGACGTCCTGAGGTCTCTTCCAGCTCTAATGTAGAAAAACCTGAGTGTCTCTGGATTAAGTTTAGAAGTGTGTGCAACAAGAGTGATGTAGTGGTGGGAGTCTGCTATAGACCACCGGACCAGGGGGATGAGGTAGATGAGGCTTTCTTCCGGCAGCTCACGGAAGCTACTATATCACATGCCCTGATTCTCATGGGTGTCTTTAATTTTCCTGATATCTGCTGGGAGAGCAATACAGTGGTGCATAGACAATCCAGGAAGTTTTTGGAAAGCGTAGGGGACAATTTCCTGGCGCAAGTGCTAGAGGAGCCAACTGGGGGGGGCGCTTTTCTTGACCTGCTGCTCACAAACCGGGTAGAATTAGTGGGGGAAGCAAAAGTGGACGGGAATCTGGGAGGCAGTGACCATGAGTTGGTTGAGTTCAGGATCCTGACGCAGGGAAGAAAGGTAAGCAGCAGGATACGGACCCTGGACTTCAGGAAAGCAGACTTCGACTCCCTCAGAGAACGGATGGCCAGGATCCCCTGGGGGACTAACTTGAAGGGGAAAGGAGTCCAGGAGAGCTGGCTGTATTTCAAGGAATCCCTGTTGAGGTTACAGGGACAAACCATCCCGATGAGTCGAAAGAATAGTAAATATGGCAGGCGACCAGCTTGGCTTAATGGTGAAATCCTAGCGGATCTTAAACATAAAAAAGAAGCTTACAAGAAGTGGAAGGTTGGACATATGACCAGGGAAGAGTATAAAAATATTGCTCAGGCATGTAGGAATGATATCAGGAGGTCCAAATCGCACCTGGAGCTGCAGCTAGCAAGAGATGTCAAGAGTAACAAGAAGGGTTTCTTCAGGTATGTTGGCAACAAGAAGAAAGCCAAGGAAAGTATGGGCCCCTTGATGAATGAGGGAGGCAACCTAGTGACAGAGGATGTGCAAAAAGCTAATGTACTCAATGCTTTTTTTGCCTCTGTTTTCACTAACAAGGTCAGCTCCCAGACTGCTGCGCTGGGCATCACAACATGGGGAATAGATGGCCAGCCCTCTGTGGAGATAGAGGTGGTTAGGGACTATTTAGAAAAGATGGACGTGCACAAGTCCATGGGGCCGGACGAGTTGCATCCGAGAGTGCTGAAGGAATTGGCGGTTGTGATTGCAGAGCCATTGGCCATTATCTTTGAAAACTCGTGGCGAACCGGGGAAGTCCCGGATGACTGGAAAAAGGCTAATGTAGTGCCAATCTTTAAAAAAGGGAAGAAAGAGGATCCTGGGAACTACAGGCCAGTCAGCCTCACCTCAGTCCCTGGAAAAATCATGGAGCAGGTCCTCAAAGAATCAATCCTGAAGCACTTGCATGAGAGGAAAGTGATCAGGAACAGCCAGCATAGATTCACCAAGGGAAGATCATGCCTGACTAATCTAATCGCCTTTTATGATGAGATTACTGGTTCTGTGGATGAAGGGAAAGCAGTGGATGTATTGTTTCTTGACTTTAGCAAAGGTTTTTACACGGTCTCCCACAGTATTCTTGTCAGCAAGTTAAGGAAGTATGGGCTGGATGAATGCACTATAAGGTGGGTAGAAAGCTGGCTAGATTGTCGGGCTCAACGGGTAGTGATCAATGGCTCCATGTCTAGTTGGCAGCCGGTATCAAGTGGAGTGCCCCAAGGGTCGGTCCTGGGGCCGGTTTTGTTCAATATCTTCATGAATGATCTGGAGGATGGTGTGGATTGCACTCTCAGCAAATTTACGGATGATACTAAACTGGGAGGAGTGGTAGATACGCTGGAGGGGAGGGATAGGATACAGAAGGACCTAGACAAATTGGAGGATTGGGCCAAAAGAAATCTGATGAGGTTCAATAAGGATAAGTGCAGGGTCCTGCACTTAAGATGGAAGAATCCAATGCACCGCTACAGACTAGGGACCGAATGGCTAGGCAGCAGTTCTGCGGAAAAGGACCTAGGGGTGACAGTGGACGAGAAGCTGGATATGAGTCAGCAGTGTGCCCTTGTTGCCAAGAAAGCCAATGGCATTTTGGGATGTATAAGTAGGGGCATAGCGAGCAGATCGAGGGACGTGATCGTTCCCCTCTATTCGACATTGGTGAGGCCTCATCTGGAGTACTGTGTCCAGTTTTGGGCCCCACACTACAAGAAGGATGTGGATAAATTGGAGAGAGTCCAGCGAAGGGCAACAAAAATGATTAGGGTCTAGAACACATGACCTATGAGGAGAGGCTGAGGGAGCTGGGATTGTTTAGCCTGCAGAAGAGAAGAATGAGGGGGGATTTGATAGCTGCTTTCAACTACCTGAAAGGGGGTTCCAAAGAGGATGGCTCTAGACTGTTCTCAATGGTAGCAGATGACAGAACGAGGAGTAATGGTCTCAAGTTGCAGTGGGGGAGGTTTAGATTGGATATTAGGAAAAACTTTTTCACTAAGAGGGTGGTGAAACACTGGAATGCGTTACCTAGGGAGGTGGTAGAATCTCCTTCCTTAGAGGTTTTTAAGGTCAGGCTTGACAAAGCCCTGGCTGGGATGATTTAACTGGGAATTGGTCCTGCTTCGAGCAGGGGTTGGACTAGATGACCTTCTGCGGTCCCTTCCAACCCTGATATTCTATGATTCTATGATTCTAATCTTCTGTGATTCTATGTTTCAGATGTGTAAGAGCATAGTGTAAGGGTGGGGTACAAGGCACAAGTTCTGGGAAAAAATGGTTGACCATACAAAAACTGGGAAGCAAAGGGTATAAAATATGTTCTTCTCTAGATGAAGGGTTTAGGAGCTATATGGCAGGGAAGAAGAGATGGGTGCTGAGATGGGACTTGAAAAGAATCAGGGAGCTAATTAGGGACCGGTGCTAAGAGGTTGCAATCATTGATATGGAGTGAAAGAAGTCTCTACAGCCCGGTGCTGAGGGGCAGGGACTGAGGCTACAAAGCATTCTGGTGTTTGAGGAATGCAGAGAAGTGAAATAGCAGATGCTGCACCTGTAATGATCCATTTACCTCAGGCTTCAGAGGAAGGCAAAGAGCATCCCTGATATATTGCACCTAGCCAACTGCACAGTGCTGTATATCAGGAACCAGTGCTAACCAGTGGTGAAATGGTTTAAAAAAAAAAAGTGGGCAAACTGACCAAATTTGGGAAATATGGAGTTTAGTTTAGAAGTGAGTAAACTCAGTTAACCAGAGTCTACCCTGGACTGCTGGTTCATACCCTGGAGCATGAAGTGTCATTTTATTTATGGGAGCTGCCAGTACTTCAAGAACAGATATAGGTCATGTAATTATCGTGCCCTTTTTACAATCAAGCAACTATATTTGACTTATTGACTGCCTTTGAGCAGAAAACTCAATGGACTGTTGTGATAAATGGACCTACAAATTTACTCTAATTGTGAGCTCAATTGTAAAAAGTATGTGAAAGGTCATAAAATGACACAATAACCTATAATAACAAATGCTGGTGGGGGGCAAAAGGTTTGAAAGGGAGACAAACTGGATTACTGTAAACAAAAAGGCCTGCTGATATAACTCATGGATAGGGGGCCCTACCAAATTCACAGTCCATTTTGGTCAATTTCACAGTCCTGGGATTAAAAACATTCTAAATGTCTTGATTTCAGCGATTTTAAATCTGAAATTTCACAGTGTTGTAATTTTAGGAGGCTTGACCCAAAAAGGAGTTGTGGGTGGGGGGTGGGGTCGCTAGGTTATTGTAGGGGGGTTGCAGTACTACTATCCTTTTTTCAGTGTTGCTGGCGGTGGCGCTGCCTTCAGAGCCGGGCAGCTGGAGAGCAGTGACTGGTGGCCGGGAGCCCAGCTTTGAAGGCAGAGCCGTTGCCAGCAGCAGTGCAGAAGTAAGAATGGCAGGGTATTGCCACCCTTAGTTCTCTGCTGCTGCCGGCGGGGCGCTGCCTTCAGAGCTGGGCACCTGGCCATCAGCCGCCGCTCTCTAGTCAGCCAGCTCTGAAGGCAGCGCAGAAGGAAGGGTGGCAATACCACGACCCTCATAAAATAATCTTGTAACCCCCCTGCAACTCCCTTTTGGGTCAGGACCCCCAATTTGAGAAACGCTGGTCTTCCCCGTGAAATCTGTATTGTATAGGGTAAAAGCAAACAAAAGATCAGATTTCACCGGGGAGACCAGATTTCACAGTCCATGATGTGTTTTCTGTGGCCATGAATTTGGTAGGGCCCTACTCATGGACTGTGTTGAAATCATGCTTGATAAAAACAGAGGTGGAACTAGAAATTAATGAACCCAAATTGGTGTTCATTATTAAGCCTAATTGGTGGACAAATAATAAAGGGAAGGACTATTCCATCCATCACTCCCTTTGGGAGGAAAAGATGGAAGAACAGACAGAGGCTACTGAAGTGAGCTTCCCCATCAAGGCTGCCACCCTCATGCCTCCTGGAAACCCATGACCTTTTTTGTCCTAATCTGGAGGGATGTCCTGACCAGATGGGCCAAAGGGAGGGACTCAGATAACATCGCCACCTTGACTAGCTCCAGCTGAATCCCAAACACCGTGTGAGATAAAATGAGATCTGACTTTAACAGTAGCAGCAACAACCACAACTCCAGCCTATCTCAACTAGCTTCTTTTCTTTGCCCCAAAAGGACAGTTATTACCATCTTTGATACCATTTAAGAGACTGTCAAACAAGGGGGTGGGGTTTTCCTTCTAAAAACTCTCTCCAGCTAAAGGGAAAGGGAGGAAGTAACGTTGTTAAAATGAAAGCCTTACTTAATACTTTACATTTCAAATGTTTTAATTGTTTTTTTCCCTTTTCTGTATTTTTAATAAATAGAATCATTTTAATGGTGTGATTGCCATGGTGCCAAACAGGCTGAGCTCTCTGTATACCAAACCTTGTTTAACACTGTTTAATGCTGGACAATAATTGGGTTCTGTTAACACCTTTTGGCCCACTTACTCCAAGTAAATTAATACACCAGGGTTCCCTGCACGCTGTGAGAAATAGTGTTTCCTTCCTGACCCAGACCAAAATCAAGCCCCTACTGAATAATGGAAAGGGAAGCTCAGAAGTTTACAAGAGCCCTTAGACATTCTGTTATTGATTGCCAGATACTGCACCTGACTGTTGGGGCTATGGCAGATGACCCAAGAAACACAGTAGGCTCAGTTTCCTGACTCAGTTGCAGAATCTCCCTGACTGATTTATCATGGCCAGAGAATGGTATGCATGCAGTTTAACTCTTCTGTAAAGCAAAATAGGGTCTATGAGGTTAATTAATGTATCTGATGTTTTATTACTTCTCCCATTTCCTTCCATTCTTTTGCTCATACAGTGTTTTCTTCTAGGCTAAATACTGGTGGTGGCCGAGTGTTCCTTTCCCAGCCACACCAAGAAAACACTTGGTAGAAAAATCAGATTTTCCATGGTTAGTAAATCCTGATCGGTTTGGTTAACACTCTAGATCCAGTACACATCTGGGTGCACTAGGTGGCAGGCTCTGATCACATGACACTAGTAACTGGCTCACAGTGGGTATGCTGTTCGTATGGGGCATAACAGCGGGGGGAGAGTCTATCTCCCCTGATGCACCAAAAACAAGAACCAGAGAGATTTATATCCAAAGATGGTATGTAAGTAATTATCAAATGTAAAACAGACTTCAGCACAGTGCGCTGATGAATGAGAGAATTACATTGAAAAAGAGGAATGGGAGTCCGAATGTCTATGGGACGTGTGCTCAGATATGGAAAGAATGAGAATACAAACTTCTTAGCACTTCTTCCTCTGTCCCTTATATGGTCAATAAAATTTAAAACCGAATTAGCTGTGAACTCTTGAACAGACAGGGATTCACATTCAGTCTCCTATCCCAGGACTGTCCTGCAATAAAAAGCTTCTCATTCCTCTTTGGAAGCTCTGTTTAAGCATAACAAACTGCATGTATGTGCATCCAAACAGCATGCCTGTCTGTGGGGATAGGAACGCAGGATCTTCAGCTCTAAAAACCTAGACTGCTACAGCCTGAGCTAAGGAAGAATTCTGCTAACTGTAAGTAGCAGACTATTACAGTTGCTGGGGGATAGCCATTAGCAGGAGACATCCAATAATACCTTACTCTTTTTACCAGTAGATCTCAAAGTGCTTTACAAAAGAGGCAATTGTCCTTCTCCCCATTTACAGATGGAGAAACTGAGGCACAGAGAGGCAAAGCAACATGCCCAAGGTTACCCAGCAAACCAGTGGCAGAGCAGGGAATAGATCAGTGTCTCCAGTCTTAGTCCAGTGCTCTAGCCACTAGATCTCACACATTAAGACTATGTAATGTATAGAACAGAGGATTCTAACTGGCATGCCATCTTACAGAGCAGTGATCTATTATAGAATGTTGAATGCTTCAGGTTTGCTTTTGTAATGCAATGAAAACCATTGTTGGCTATACAGAAGCTTTCTGTTAAAGGTAGGGGACTTCCAATAGAACAAAAATCAGAGACTTCCATGGAACTTCAGTGGGAGCAGGATCGAGCAAATATCTTGCAGGATGTTCCATGGTGGTTAATGGCAATGGCTATGTCTAGACTGTAATCACTGGGTGTGGCTGCTGCATGACCCGGCAAATCCTAGCTAGCTCAGGTACTGGCTCAATGAAGTTGCTTTCAGCACGGGCTAGCCCTGCAAGTAATTACCCAGAGTTCTGGGAGGGCTTGTACAGCTCACATTCAAGCTCAGTTTTTCTGTCTTTTGTAATGTATCCTGCTCATAGTTACCTGATTCCACACTGGCAAGACATATTAGAGATGGGCCCAAATCATAATCTTGGAGCATCTGGATCCAGGATTTTGGGGTGTTTGGATCTGGATCCAACATTGGAGTGGGCCTTTCTGTATAATGAACAGAACTAAAAGCCTGGATCCAACCTCTCTCTGTACTTTAGTCAGGGTCATAACTTCATGTGAATTTTACTTCTAGAGAAGGGGCACTTCTCTAATAAGCAAGTAGTAATTTTTTTTTTAAATCAGCACGTGCAGGCTAATCCTGATACATGTGGTTCTGCCATGTGTTTATTTGAAGATCCCACATCTAAAAAATGAAACTTTTCTTTTTATTCATTGCCAGTGTTGCACTGTGTTTCCTGCTTCATGTATGTTTAAGTGCAGATCAGCTCTTTCCAGCCTGTAGCTGCTCTTCCTACTGATTCAGTGGTCTCAGAGCACATAATTAATTTTGTCTGTACCAGTCACCATTTGATCCCTCAACCCACATCACTTGCTGCATGTGGCACTGAAATCACATCCATTGTTTAATTTCTTCAGCGATAAAAATATTGAGCTAAAGTATCGTTTGCTCCTTGAAAACAGGCTTTTCCAAAGCCTATGTTTGATGTTGCATGCTTGGGCTGACAAATAAAACCACAGGTAAAGAAAATAAAGATACGGACACTTTGCCAGGTACGGAGCTAACATTGGAAAGGGGGGAAACAGCTATCCTCTTCACTGCCTCCATCTTTCTTGACTTGAAGAAGAAAGATAGAAATCTGGAATTTAGTAGGGGCTAGGCAAGGTTCATAGAATGGGTGGTTCTCCATTGCCCTACAGCTCCTTGTTGCTTGCAGAGTGTAAAGGGGACATAAACACAATGGATCTCAACTTTTTTAGATGACGTAGAGCCAGCTTTGCTAGCTCTATGCCCTCTGGTGTGGGCATGGCTGAGGGAGGCAGCATAGCTGGAGAACTGTTGCACTCCTGATTATTCTCAGCTGATGCAAAGGCCTCTGGGGGCTATTGCAGCTAGCTGTAAGTTAGAGCAGCTTCATGGCTGCTCTAAAATATGTCAGGGGCCTAGCAGGCCCCTGGGCTGCCCCAGAATATGGGGAGGTGCAAAGTGTAGTTCAGACAGTTGGGGACAGAATGTTTTCCAGTTCATCAGCTTTTGGCCACATGGGCTCAATTTTGGCCACATGGACTAAAATTTGTAATAAAACTTGCATAGCATTTGCTTAAGACTCCAAAGTAGATGCCTTCCTATGTAATCCAGCAGACTTCATCAATTGTATCCCACACGTTTCTGACTATGTGACATCAATTTTATCTCTGCAGTTTCCTCCTTGCTTCATCAATTTTCTGTTAATACACCTCTTCTCCCTCCATCCCAGTCCATCCATTCGTCCTATCGCTTCCCTTGGTTGATCAATTTTGCCACTTTTCCCCAATCAGTTGATTCAACCTCTCTCCTCAGCCGTTCACTCTCCCTTCCTCCAGTACCTTCGGAGTCTATTTTTCCTGTTAGACTCCTCTTCAGCAATAGCTCATCTTACCTCTTCCCCGCAGGAAGTCTAGAAAAGTGTTCCCGGCATAGGGGTGAAATATATAAAGCCAGTAAAAAGTATGTGAGTAAATTACATTGCCACCTATTGGTTGGCCCACAGTGGGTGAAAAAGGGCCCTAGTACTGTAATTAGCCATTGAAACCTATGTGGGAGCTGATGCGGGTGTAAATTCTAGCCTGAGGTTTCCAAGGAGGGGTGTGTGTGTGTGAGATTCATCTGCTCTTGTCTGTTGGTTTTTATTTCAGAGGGTTCCATGAAAAAAGAAAAGAACAGAGGTGGGAGTGTGAGAGAGACCTGGGCAGCTTGGGCCGACATATGGCCATAAAGAGGGAAATTGCCTGACTTTATTTCTAGCGTATGTTTATAATGTATCTCGCTCCATTGGATCAGGTGCAATCTGTCACCCTAGGTGAAGCCTGAGCTGGTAGCCGACTACAACAGGTGTATTTCCCCCCCCTCTTGTTAATGCTTAACTGTTTCCAACAGCAGTTCCACCAGTTCCAATGGAATCTGCTGGGTCTGGAGCTCGCTTAGTAAGTGCCTCGGCTCAATCTCTTGTTTTTAGATTTGTCTGCAAAAAGAAATCCTAGAAAAAATTAACATTTCTGAGAGTGATGGTTGTTTGCTATTTCATTTCAACTTTATATGAAATATTTAGGTTGGCTACAGTGGGGCTGCCAGGTGGCTAAACATGCCGAATGAGTGCGGTCAGCGCTTGGGACGTGCACCAGGCTGAAGGCATCCAAAAAATTACTTCTGACCTCCCTTTGGTTTGCCAATCACTGCAGGCTGCCGTTACATCATAATCTGCAACAGCCAATAATAAATTAACAGAATTTGGGGATGGAAAAGACCTGTTAAGTCATCCAGCCCATTCCCCCCTGGCTCCCCAAAGCATAGTCCGCGACTATTCCCTACAGTATATTTTCTTGTGCTTTGTCTAGTCTTATTTGAAATTACGCAAGTGAGGGGGCTGCCAGCACTTCCCTCTGGGAGTCTATTCCACAGTCTAATGGGCTTCATTGTTTCATGTTTCCTGCTATTTAGCCTAAAATGTCCCTTTGGTTACTTTCATCCCATTGCTTCTAGTTTATACCCACTTGCACCATCTCAGCAACTCCTTTCCTTTCCTTTTGTTTGTAATAGTACTTTGTGATTCTAGCTGAGAATCTAAAAGAGCTTTGCAAAGGTGAATGCTGTTACACTCATTCTATGCAAGAGGAACCTGGCACACTGAGGTTAAGGAGCTCTGCTGAAATATACACAGTGAGTGATGATGAGAACAAGGAATAGATCCCAGATCTCCTGTCTCCTTGTCCCCCTTTTCTAGCCATTTGGCATAAGGCTAACTTAAGTATGCTTATGTTAAAAGGCCCAAACTTGCCTTTCCAGTCAAGGTTACATGTTACAGAGTTGAGTATGAGTCATGAAGAGAGGGAAGAGTTTAGAACTGTGCTTAGTTCTCTTTATAAGATGGTGATTAGGAAGAAAACTCAGTATCTCTTGCTCTCAACTTTCTCCTTTGCCAAATGCTCTTATCGCTGTTTGTAGCAAGCATCCTTTGATGTATTTGTTTTGCTTCTGTACTGGGTTGCTGAGAGTGTCCCATAGTTATGGAATGACTTTACTATTGAACACACACATTGCCAGTATTTTCTGACTAGATAATCTTACAAACCAAATTCCTGGTGGCAAACAGAGTCTGTGGTAGTCTGAATCCAGATCAGAGTTTTGCAGCTGGACCTTGTCTCTGATAACTTGAACCCAACCCCTGGATCCAAACAGCTTTAATCTTTGTTGAATATTAGATATGGATATTGAGGCTTGAGCCCATATGGAGTCCAAAGCAGAGATGGTTGCTCATTTGCCCTGTATTAAGTGCATATAATGCATTCTCTTAGGCCTTTCAGACAAGACCTTATTAACTTTGAGACGTTCTGAGGCTTATTGAATGAAATCAAATAGTGTATCTAACCTACTGCAGCTCTAGATAAAACTTTTATTAATTTTGCTTTAAAGCAATCTTACAGGCCATAGGCCTGATCTGTGAGATCCCTTGCAGATCAGGCCCATAGAAAATGGAGATGAAAAAGACGAACAAAATAAGACTTGTTTGTTCCCCTGCCAATACAAAATTGTTCCTTATGGTATATTTTCCAGTGCTTTGTCCAGACTGGTCCTGTTTATTAAATGATTCATATGATAGGGTTTCCTCCAGTTCCATTGGTGACTGGCTATTCTCCAGAAAAATCTTTGGAACATTATTTTTTTTTCTTATTTTGACTTTGTATCTTTTGGATCCATCCAGAATTTTAAGGGCTGCAATTTGTACTGAACATTCATAGATTGTGATCCCCTAGTCTGACCTCTTATATAACACGGGCCGCAGAACTTCCCCAGAATAATCCTAAAACATATATCTTTTTAGAAAGACATTCAATCTTGATTTAAACATTGTCTGTGATGCAGAATCTGCCATGACTGTGGGTAAGTTGTTCCAATGCTTAATTCTTCTTACCGTTTTAAAAATTTACACCTTATTTCCAATATGAATTTGTCTAGCTTTAACTTCCAGCCATTGGCTCATGTTATACTTTTCTCTGCTAGATTAAAGAGCCTATTATTAAATATTTGTTTCCCATGTAGGTACTTATAGACTGTGATCATGTCACACCTTAACCTTCTCTTTGTTGAGCAAATTGAGGCAGTTGATTCACTGAGTACAGAGAAAGGTTCGTGGGCTTTGTCCTGACTTCTCTAGGCAGACAAATCCCAAAAGAAGCAAATGGGAGTTTTGCTTGAGTGAGGAGCATGGAGTTGGGCCTTCGAAGTGAAACTTCTCTATGAAGGACAGATGTGGATTAGCTTGAAAACACCTTTGCATTGACAGCTGTGGTAAGGCTAGGGCTTATATTCTAACTCTTGAACTCTGTAGCTGGCGACTGAGATTTCTTTCTTATTTAATTTACACTGACAGTTTGAATTTCGGGGGAGGATGCTGGCCTGGAATCAAATAGTGTTGGCCAAGTAATAGCGAAAGAGCTATACTGCCTGGGTGCATTGCGATGAGCTGTGCCTTTTGCCTTATCATTCTGTGTTATAAACACTTCAGTTATTTACTACTACAGAATGTTCTTTCTCCTTCATAACTTGTTGCTGGCTTGCTCTTTCATTTGAAGTCTTGGATACTGATGTTCATACTCGCGCTGTCTTGCCTTTAGAATAGCTTACATAGAAAAAGACAGAGGGTGTGCAAGAAGGCGGCCCTTCCTGACAATGGCCTCCTCAGACAGCCACAGCATGGCACATGACCCAGGTTCCCCTCTCAGGTAACCCCAGTAACTCCATGCAAGTTATCCTCTCGTGCATCAGCATGGTTTATTGCCAAAACATCGTTCAAATAGTCCCCAGCAAAAGTCCCAAACATTTCCCACACGCGGGGTCTATAGTCCTTAGAACCCTACTCTTCCCAGCGGGGACTCCCAGCAGAGAGGCTGGTGGGAGTCCTTCCCTATCACACTTAGGTGTCTTCTGCCACATCTGGGTTCCTTGTTGGTCCTCTTCTGTCCCTCTTCCAGGCCAGCCACCCCAGCCTTTCCAGCTGGAGGGTAACCCCACTCTTCCCAACAGGAATCCCCCACAGCCTCTCTGCTGGGAGCATCTTGACCAAGTGAGCATCTCTCACTTCACCTGGCCCTCTTGCTGTTCCCCTGGGGGCAGCTGTCTGGTATGGAGACATCCGCGGGTAAGCTCCTCCACTGCTATCCTGCCTTCAGCCCTCCCCAGCCATTGGCTTCAGCTCTCTGACAGCAGGTACCTCCCTATGTTGCTGCTCCTGCCTTCAGTCCTGTCCATCCCTAGCTCTCTGGCTTGGGGAAGTCAGCCAGCAACCTCCTCTTGCTGCTCTCCTTGCCCCAGGACACACCTCCACTGGCTTCCTGATAATACCTCCTTCTTTCCCAAGAGTGCCGGCAGAGAGCTCTCTGCAGCTGTTCCCAGAGCCCTCCTCCAGTCTCCTGATTTTTCCTGACTGACTCTCACTGGCTCCCTGTTTTCCCCAGGCCTCTCTTTTAAGCCTAACTGAGGTCTGCTGACCAGGCATAGGTGAATTGGCCTTATTCTCACTTAAAGGACCAGATCATGGGTTCTCGATGGGGTGGGAACATCAAACTTTCTAGGGGAGTATGGCAAGCCAGGCCAAATTAGACAGCTGACCTTAGCATGAAGGATGGGTTGCACCTGGTGCACCCCCGGTTGTTTCACAGAGCACCCCCCCGGAGAGCTGTGACTGGCCTGTGGTGCTGTCAGTCACTGCAGCTCTAGGGAGCAGGGGGCTCCCCCTGCTGAATCCTGTGTGGTTGTGGCAGAGAGCGCCAACCTAGGTGAGCAGAGAGAGGGCCCGCTGGAAGGAAAGGGGCACGGAATGGGGAACTCCTCCCAGGGGAATTCCATACACATGACCATCCCATCCCTCCCCTCAGCACCCCGCTCTCTGCTCTCTCTGAACCTTCCACTCTCCCTACAGGCAGGGGCCATGGATGTATGATTGATTGGAGGAGGCACTGTGTGTTCATTGAAACCTAGGACACTATTATTTGATTTGTGGGCAATACAATGTGTGTGGGGGGTGCTGTCAAGTGGCTTGGACAAGCATGGGGGAGGGCACTGACAAGTGATATGGGGGTGAGCATGGTGGTTGGGGCATTGCTGGGTGGAAGGTACTTCCAGGTGAATGGACTTGGGGGACACTGCTGGGTGGTATAGGAAATGATCACAACAAATGCTCCCTAAATAGACTTATTTTTTTACATTTTAAACTTCAAAAAATCCAAGAGCTTCCAGGCCTAAGCAGCCCCTGAGCCTCCACTGAAAGTTACCTCACCCAATTCGAATCAGAAATGGCATCTTTGCTCTCCATCAGGACTTGGGAGGGCTCCAAGTAAACCAAATAAATAAACCTAAAACAAAACACAAAGAAACCAGGAATCTAAAAATGGGGCGTGATTCAAAAAAGGTTGAGGGAAAAACTGTCCCAAATTGTATCTTCTCCTTTTGTGGTTCTGTGTGCCTCTCTTCCTTCCATTTTGGACCTCCCCATGCCGACAGGTGAGGTTGTGCATTATGCCGCCAGGAAGTGTGGCATGCACAGGTGCAGCTCAGGCAGATGGCGCCTTTAAACCACCTTTGCTCAGAGGATTCTGGTGTGGGGCTGAAATAGCTCCTCCGGTGTAACTTAGAGCAGCTCCTTGGGCTGCCTGAAGTTACTGCAGCCCTGTGTGGCCTGCCTACAGGCCCTGCCCTGTCCTGCTTTCCCCTCCCTCCCAGCACTCCTGCTAGCCTAAGGCTTGTGAAGGGATGGGTTAGGGCAGTCTACAGCTATCCTATGCAGCGCTTATGCTGCGGGAATCCTCTCCCAGCCAGTTATAAGTGGCTTTTATGTCTCCTGCACAACAAGGTATTGGCATACTGGGGCCACAGGAGAGGGAGGGAATCCCTCTTTTCCCTTCATGATTAAATCTCATCTGTCCTTGGGGCTTCTATTGCTCTATTCCAGCCCACCATTTCCCCTCCTTTTCTTAGTTTTTCCTCATCCTCTGGTCCCCTCTGTCTCTTTCCATCCTCCCCTCAGGCCCTGTCCCCTATCTCTCATTTTCACATTGCATAACAGGCTCCCACTCTTCAATTCCCAGATTCGAAGGCCAGAAGGAACCATTCTGATCTTTCAGTCTGACCTACTGCATAACACAGGTCCGAAAACATCAAGTGTTTCCTGTCAAGCCCATGGCATCTGCTTGAGCTCAAGCATATTTTTTAAAAAGCCATCTAACTCAGGTAAAGACTTCCAGTGATGAGGCATCCACCATCTCCCTAGCTAAGTTGTCCCAATAATTAATTATGCTCACCATTACAAATTGGTGCTTGCATTTTCTGTCTAAATTTGGCTAGCTTGAATTTCCAGCATTGGATCTTGCTATGCCTTTGTCTGCTAGACTAAAGAGCTCCATCCAATCGGACATCTTCTCCACATCAATCACACGGGGTGGCTGGAATTTTCCACTGCTGATCAGCTGATTTACTTAACAGAATGTTCTACCTCTCAGTGCCCTTCCTGAGGCAGGGGAGGCAGCAAAGTAAGAATCCTGCTGGCTCAGCAACAAAGAAAGATCAGGGTGGTGCTGATGGCTTTGCCATCCTGAAAGGTATGGAGGAGACAGACAACCTTTTGAAAATCAAGTCTGTTGCAGTTATTAATTTGTTAGTAGGGACTGGGACTTTATTGTCTGAAGGACAATCAGTAGTGGAAAGAGATTTGTGAGACAATTGGCAGAGAGAGAGAGATGTTGGCTGAAAGAGGCCAATAGGGCTGTGTAGAGGGATCAAAGTGTGGGGTAAGGAGCAAGTCCTGTAGTGGACACTCATGGAAAGTGGGAACGAAATCTGAAGGAGACAGTTAGCGAGTGATCATAGAAGTAGGACAGGAGCCTGAAGACAGAGTCATGAAAGAGGCCAAGATTTAGGTCCTATATGCCACTGAGGCAGAGGAATCATCTCTACTAAGAGCCCTGCATATTCCTACCCATCCCAGCAGCAACAGCTTCAACTTTGCAGGACTGACTGACAGCTACAGGTGGGCCTTAGGTTCAGGTAGGGATGGTGAGCTCTGCATGTTTTATGTCACATGAAAAACATGGGGCAAGGCTTGCTCTCTCTTGGCACAGTAGATGCCAGATTTCACACATCACTGCAGGATAAATTGTGCTCTGTGATTAACCTTAGAAAGAGAGCTGGGTTTTCATTGGCATTGTTATTTACTTTTAATTAAATGAGTGGCACAGCCTAATTTTCCCCCCCTTTCTTTTAGCCAACTGCAACACAGCTTGTCTTATCAAATGTGATCTAACAGTGCTTCCCTTTACTGTATGTAGTTTCAGGGATCACTACATATGTTTCTCATTCTTTTTCAGATAGGACAGCTGGAGACTGGAATAATTTGTCAGTCGATATTGGCACCTACTTTTGCCTTGTTTCAGAAGTAGTAACCACGCGGGCCCACAAATGTGAATGTAGAGACATTTCTAGCAGGTGACATTTACATGCTTTTACTTAGGGTACACTTAATCTGTGTGTGTATGGTATTACTTACATAGGTAGGTAAAATGTGTGAAGTATCACAATGAACTGCTGTCATAGAAACTTCCTAACCCTGTTCAGTTACTAGGGCTTTTGTTATATGGAGGAAAAGATCATGTAGCAACCTGTATCGGGTTTAATAGGAGTAAAATTATGATTATAAATACTTTGGTCTGAAAATATAATGCACCATCACCAGATAATTTGCTGAATAAAGAAGGTATTCATGCAATGTTGATTGAAATGGAAAACCGACCACAAAATAAACAACACTAATTCTGACACAAATTAACCAAAGCAAGATAATTAGAAATAGAGGTTGGAAATTGGCATGGAAGGACTTACTTTAACTGTGTCCATACTGTGGGTTACTCTTAGGTTGTAGGTTGTATTTTGGTCCTGCAGCACATTTAATAAAAATTGGACCAGGTAGATGTTACAGCTCCTGGAACAACTGTGGCAAAACTTTCACAACTGAAACTACCTACCCATTTGGAATTCTTGTGTTTTTCCACACACAAGGAGCAATAAGAAAAGGAGTACTTGTGGCACCTTAGAGACTAACAAATTTATTTGTCTCTAAGGTCTCTAAAGAGCCACAAGTACTCCTTTTCTTTTTGCGAATACAGATTAACACGGCTGCTACTCTGAAACAAGGAGCAATGGCACACTTCTGATTTTAATTTTAGATATGCAGTGGTGTTGTAGCTGTGCTGATCCCTGGATATTAGAGAGACAAGGTGAGTGAAGTACTATCTTCTGTTGGACCAACTTCTTTTGGTGAGAGAGACAAGCTTTCAAGCTCTTCTGTGTAAGCTCAAAAGCTTGTGTTTCTCACTAACAGAAGTTGGTCTAACAAAAGAGAGTTCTTCAACCCACCTTGTCTCTCTGATTTTAGATTAAGGTGAAGAGCAAATATAAAGTCACCATGAGAGAAGTGTGTGTGTGTGGCTTCTGTGTATGGACAGCAGCAACTCTGAACACAAGAGCTGATGTACCTACATCCCAGCAGAGTTCTTAGAAGTTTTAAAGATGCAGTACACAGAGGGAAGAAAAAAAGACATCAGTTTTTCAAAACTACAGTACATATACCAAAGACGCCCCTTCTCTTGGCAGACCAGCCACAACCTGAGTGTGCCGTGCTTCGGAGAAAGATGAAAGGTTTACTCATTTTTATCTGGCATTTGACTGATCAGTAGGGCTGTTTTTTTTTCTTCTGTCTACTTATTTATATATTACTTTTATAGTACCCCTAATGTGGTAGGTAGGGCTGGTTGAAATTTTTCTATCAACTTTTTTGAAGAACAATTGGGTTTTTGACAAAGAATTGTGAAAAGTGTTTGTTTTCCATTAAAAATTGCAAATTTTCATTGAAAAACAAAACTTTTTAGCTGAAAACTGAAAATTTTCATTTGTCAGGTTTTTTGGCAAACAGTTTACATTTTCCATGGGGGGAAAAGAAAATTCTCATTAGTTCTTGTGCGAAGTATTTTGTAGGCAGGCAAGAAATAATTCCTGTTCCAAAGGGCTTACAGTACACACTGGCAAATTTTAGAGAAATTAGTAATGTGGTTTTGAAGTTATGAAGGTTTAAATGTAGCAGCTTCAGACATGCACATTAGAATATTCCTATGTGAGGCGGGGGAATACAGATGTATTGGGATGACTTAGTTAAGGATGTCCAATTTCATCTGAACTAATAAGGTCAACAAGTATCCCCTCCATTTCAAAGAACATAGACATTTTTTCTGGTAAGGCCAACGGAGACTGCAAGCTCCACAGGCTGAATATCTCCATATCAAAAAATGTGCAAAGTCAGCTAGGGAAAGCTAAATTACAAATAGCTCTGTTAGGGCTAATGGGCCTTTTTCAAAGAAGCACGTACAGGAAAATTATAACGTCTACCAGCTAGAACGCTGGAACTTATAAGTGCCCCAAGAAAAATAACTTTATAATTCTATTTTGATTAAGAACTGCCACAATTTAAATGCAAGAAATCCTATCATTAATTAGTGCAATACCAAGGTTGAAATTTCATTGCCTTGGAAGTTAGAAAATTCCCAAAGCTAAGGTTGCTGCTGCCACAGTAATTCTGCTGCTTGTACATACATAGTATTTTCTGTTTTTGTTTTCTCTGTGAAATGTAAGCGCTATTAGTTTATAGTCAAAATACAGGATATGTAACATAGCCAAGCTAATGCTTAAATAAGAAACCACCTGAATGCTCAGAGGATTATGGAAAATAGATTAATAGATTTTAGGGCCAAAAAGGGGTACTGTAATAGTTTCGCTGACCTCCTGCATAATACAATTCCACCTATTATTCTGTAGTTGAGGGAATTCTTCTTTTCTATCCTATACGTAGACACTCCCAAGCCCAATGACTTGTAGTTGAATTACTAAAGCATGTCTCTCTTAGAAAGATATCCAATCTCTGTTTAAAAACGTCACGTGATGATGAATTTACCACTTTCCTTGGTAATTTGTTCAATATTAATTTCGCTCTCTCTCTGTTAGGAACTGGTATTTTTATTTCCAGCCTAAGTTTTTCTACCTTCAACTTTCAGCCAAGATAGTCCACTAGTATTAGCCATTTTGTAGATACTTTACACACTATGATTATTGCCTCTGACTAAATACACTGAACTTCTTAAGTTTCTCATCGCAAGGTATGGGGTTTTTTTCAGTCCCTTTCCAATTTTTCAACATCCATTTTAAAATTTGGACATTAGTGATGGACATGTTACTGCAGTAGTGGTCTTACAGAAGTCCTATAAAGAGATATCACATTTAAACAGCCTTTCAGAAATAAGTGACCTAAATGACCCTGGTTCAGTTAGTACATTGTTGAACTGTTATTTCCTTTCCGCATATTAGCCATATTGGACAAATGTGAAGGAAAGCCAATGGTCATATATGGCAGGGCGCACAAACCCTGCGCCAGAAAGGTAGAGTGTTAAAGAGCTACTTTGGACTCTGTCATAAATATAAAGGGAAGGGTAAACCCCTTTGAAATCCCTCCTGGCCAGGGGAAAGCTCCTCTCACCTGTAAAGGGTTAAGAAGCTAAAGGTAACCTCGCTGGCACCTGACCAAAATGACCAATGAGGAGACAAGATACTTTCAAAAGCTGGGAGGAGGGAGAGAAACAAAGGGTCTGTGTGTCTGTCTATATTCTGTCTTGGCCGGGGATAGACCAGGAATGGAGTCTTAGAACTTTTAGTAAGTAATCTAGCTAGGTACGTGTTAGATTATGATTTCTTTAAATGGCTGAGAAAAGAACTGTGCTGAATAGAATAACTATTTCTGTCTGTGTATCTTTTTTGTAACTTAAGGTTTTGCCTAGAGGGGTTCTCTATGTTTTTGGATCTAATTACCCTGTAAGGTATCTACCATCCTGATTTTACAGGGGGGATTTCTTTATTTCTATTTACTTCTATTTTTATTAAAAGTCGTCTTGTAAGAAAACTGAATGCTTTTTCATTGTTCTCAGGTCCAAGGGTTTGGGTCTGTGGTCACCTATGCAAATTGGTGAGGCTTTTTATCCAACATTTCCCAGGAAAGGGGGGGTGCAAGTGTTGGGAGGATTGTTCATTGTTCTTAAGATCCAAGGGTCTGGGTCTGTAGTCACCTAGGCAAATTGGTGAGGCTTTTTATCAAACCTTGTCTAGGAAGTGGGGTGCAAGGTTTTGGGAAGTATTTTGGGGGGAAAGACGCGTCCAAACAGCTCTTCCCCAGTAACCAGTATTAGTTTGGTGGTGGTAGCGGCCGATCCAAGGACAACGCGTGGAATATTTTGTACCTTGGGGAAGTTTTGACCTAAGCTGGTAAAGATAAGCTTAGGAGGTTTTTCATGCAGGTCCCCACATCTGTACCCTAGAGTTCAGAGTGGGGGAGGAACCTTGACAGACTCAGACAGCCCCACCCCACCACACCTGCAAGCATGTATGGGCTGGAGAAGGAGCTTAAAAAGAGAACAGAACAGTCCAGTACCAGGCAGCCAGTGGAGGTGAGTAGACCTATACTCCCTCAGACGGAGCAAGTCCAGCTGCCTGGGGTCTCTGCTATTGGGACTCTACCAGACCCGCTGAAGAGAAAAGGACTGTGGACAATTAGAAGGTCTGAGACTTAGCTTTGATGTATTTTGTTTAATGTTGTCACTTTGCTCTCTGATAGGAGGGGACTGGTAGGAAGCAATACAGGGAAGCAGCAGTACAGCATCTTTTGAGGTGTGGACTTTCGCTGCTTACCATGGGGTTCTGGACTGGAACCCATTGGAGAGGGTGGGCCTGGGTTCCCCTACCAACCCCTATGCGGGGCAGAAGGTGGAAAGCCTATCCCAGAAATGGGGGAATGTAGACAAGAGATGGCCCTGAAGCTGTGAGGCTCAAGATCCTGAGACCTCGTCCTTGCACAGGGCTGGAGCCTCCTGCCTGACTATAGTGCTATTCTTTGCCAGACTCTTTATATGTCCTTGAAAGGGGTGAAAATGAATATGTGATCTGACTGGAGGGCTGAGTCATGAGAGGGTGCGGACCATCTCAGGGCTAGAGTGGCTGTTACCAGGAAAGAAGATAGCCTGCTATGTCCCCATCCAGCCCCAAGAGCACTTGCGGTGAGCGAACTCCTTCACCTCATGAAATAACTAAAAAAAATAAACCCAATGGAGAACTATGAACATTGCTTACAATGAACAGTAATTATTGGTAGAACTTGGAAATATTTGAAGGGTATCAGAACAGTCCCAAGATTATGATCAGGATCACCTGAAAAAAACAAAGAAAGACATTCCATACAGAGAGATGATTGTTAAATATTAGGAACAAAATAAACGAAGGGGAGTACTTTCCCAAACTGAGTTTCCTTTCCATAAGATCATGGATCTTTCTTGGAAAACTCTTTAATATGAAATTATGGGTGCATTATAACATTGTAATTAACTCGTATCATCACTGTTTATAACATGGAGTTATTTTTAAATGGCTACTCCTGCTTTTTTGCCTCTGTACCAGTCCTGGGAAGTGATTGATATAGCAGTTTCCTGTGATCTCCAGCCTATTGTTGCTGTGTCAATCTTCTGGCTGTACAAATCACTGCAGTTAATGAAGGTCACTTCATGGCAGAATTCACTTCATCCAGCAAAAGTAAATAAAGCTTCTCGCTACTCTACCAATGAGTAGAGGTGCTTACATTGGAGCAGAACTGAGCATGTAAATATACACTGTCTTGAAAATAATGGGAATAGCCAACTGGACTGCATCCATGTGAATGTATCAGAAAGAAATGGTAACATTCCATTGTTTCACTTGTGCCTGGGTCTTTAATGATTGCCTGATATGCTGAGGAAAAAGTAATCACAATATACAGTTATTAGGAACAACTTCACATGTGGAGAGCAATTATAGCATGGAATAACATTGGCTTAATGGTAACAGACCATGGCAAAGAGCTCTGATTACCAGTGAGCTAATGGGTAAAGGCCTATCTAGATGAGAAATAGAATCAGATTTGCAACCTGGCCTCCATATTTGTCAATCCAAAATTACAGATACAGTAGTGTATGCACAGATGTCCCCATATTTTTGTGCAACAATTTAGGTCACTTAGATGCCTAAGTCTCTGATTGCACCTGCACATAGGCATCTCAAATAACTTAAATTCCAGGTACAAATAAAAGTGGTTGCAAATCTGTGTCCATAATTATTTGCACTCACAAAACTGGAGGTCAGTCTCTGAAGGTCTATCCCTTCAGAGGGATAATCTATTAGAAGCTAGCTGCTTTTCCATATAGATGCAATAGTTATCCCCTAAAAACAATATATATCCATCTCCTGTTCCCCCAGTTCCCATTGGCCAGGAACGGCAAGCCGCGGCCACTGGGAGCTGCGGGCAACCGTGCCTGCGGATGGTCAGTGAAAACAAACGGTCTCGTGGCCCACCAGCAGATTACCCTGACGGGCTGCAGGTTGCCCACCACTGGCATATCCATCAACTGTTACAATCCCAGTTTGAGAAAGTAGAATGTGTTCCCCTTTGCATGTTTCTGATTTGGTTTACATTCTCTCTAACCCTCCCGAGGTCCAGAATTCTACAGCAAAATCACTCTCACTCTGGAAAATAGGACTACACCATTGGCATCCTCCAGTATCCTTAAGTGGCTGGCTTTTCACCTCTGAAACCAATTCAAAATGTTTCAGAGCACTCCATGGAATTATTCCAATCCACATCTCTGACTTCATATCCTCCCATTCCTGCATGTTTTATATTTCATTTTGGCTCTTCTCCTGGCTCTTCTCATGACTTTTGTTAACTCTCTTACTTGTGTTGCCCCATCTGACAGAATGGACATTACTTATATAAAATGAGGACAGTTGCAGCATTTTGTGCCATGTTTATATTAGTATTTCTGAATACATCATTCTGTGTGCTTATATTCAAGAGCTCAGGATGAGGCCCCGGGTATACTCACTATTGCTGCAAAGCCTGTTTCACCCGTACAATTGCCAGACTGCACAGTAACAATATAGTATATTATTTTTATCTATTCCAAAGTAGCAAGTTTCAGTTTTACATTTGTATACTATAATGAGCAATTTAAATATGTTTATACCTTTAAAATAGTTTCTTCAAGCTTGGCTTGTTCCTTAGATCTCAGTGACAGCTAACAAACAAGAGACAGTTTAAAGAAAATGAATTCAGTTTTTCTAGTTAGGTGTCTACAGAATATTTGACTGCAGCTTATGGAGAAAGTATTCAATTAGGGGGATTTTTACTTGAACTTTCTGGACTAGGATCAAGCGTGGAGAATTATAGTCAAAGCAGTTTGTTTCCGAAGGCTATGAGTAACTGAAAAGGGTTGTAATGAATGGTGGACCTCCTCCTTAACTATAGTTTTTGTGATGTGCATGTGTGTCCTGTCTGTCTGCATATCTAGCTATGTGACATACTACAATAATGTAAGCAAGATGACCTAGTCAAGCCAATTCTTTTGGAAATGTTAATTCTTGGTATTCAGATGCCATAAATCTATTGTGTGCACAATTTACACTATATACTATACTTAATGACAATTTGAGAGACAGTTTGTAGTACATTCACATTGCTTCATGGTCTATTGTCAATTTATTGAGGAAATCTCATTTGACATGAAGACATTCCATGATATATGCTCTGTTTAAGGTGTTGTCAGTCTTTTTTTCCCTTTTCCCCACTGAGACTGGTAGAACAGACCCCCTCCTCCCCATAACAGACTTTCTGCCCTGATAAAAGAGTAGGAGTGGTAGCATGATCCAACTGAAGTCAATTGAAAAATTCCCATGGATTTCAGTGGGGCTAGGATTTCACCTTAGATTGTGTTGCCTTGCCTCAAAAGGAAAATAAGCCTGATCCAAATCCTACTGTAGTCAATAGAAAGGCTCCCAGTGACTTCAGTGGGCTTTGGATTGGGCCCAGAGTGAGGCTGTTCAGTTTACTGCAACATAAGGATATTCGGTCCACACCAGCATTTACAGGGATATTGCATTCATGCTTTTCCTTCTTTGAAAAATAAGTCTGCTCTGAATTAGCAAAGTTTCTATACATTTCTTTTCACAAAGTATTCAGATCTGTTGGCAACCTCTCTTATTCATGTTCCTATTATAATACTGTTTTGCATTGTGTGGTTAATTTTGAATCATTACAAGAACAAATCAACACTGAACAATGATCTGGAAATGTAAATTTTGATTTATATATTCCAGTCCTATGGACCTTGATTTTAATAAACTTATACTTGCTCTTTGCGGCAGAAAAGCACAAAAGAGGGTTGGGCAGGTTATAACTGAAACCTGGTTCTGATTCTGACCTATATTTTTTAAAAAAATGCTGAGATTGATTCTGATTAAAGTTTCAAAACATTAGTAATGTAGAAAAGGTGCCTAGATATTCCCTTTATACTTTTAACCTCCACCGTTGCAGTTTTAAATTGTTTTTCTAAAACATGTTGAGCCAAATTCTGCTCCCAGTTGCACCAGTGTAAATTCAGAGTGACTTCACTGAAGGCAGCAGTTACTCTGAATCTACCCCAGTGTTAACAAGAGCAGAATTTGCAACCCCCCCCAAACCCAATGCCTTCTCATACCCCCAAACAAGAAGTATAATAAGTAGAACTGACCACAAGATGACAATTTCACTTTGTGGCTGATATTGAGGTTTTGAAATTTTGTTTTGGTTCCACGTTGGAACAAAATAAAAATCTTGGAATGTTTTCATGAAATTGAATTGTTTCAAAACGTCTGGTTTCGAATGGAAAGAGTCAGGTTTTCAATTAGTTTCTCTCTCTGTCTCATTAGAAGTGACCAGAGAGCCTGCCCTGGATCTCAGAAACCTTCCTGTTGAAAACTTGGTAGAAATTGATACATCTCAGCTAAATGTTTCAACTTCAACAAAAATACATTTCATCAAAAATGTTCTGACATCACTGACAATCTCCAGTGATTAGGTTAATTAAAGGCGCTGAAGTGTACACCTCACTGATGCAATCAGTAAAAATCAAAGAACTCACCAGTGAAGGAAGACAAGCTTCGTTCGCATGTCTTAACACCAAAACACACTCAGACTTGCCACCTCTACAACAGACTGCCTTGCATTTCCAGCATGCAACTGATTGCAATACACACACACCCAGTTTCTCCAAATCATGCTGAAAAGCACAATCCTCTCTTTGGTCAGAGCTAGACTAGGCCCTGGTCTACACTAGGACTTTAGGTCGAATTTAGCAGCGTTAAATCGATTTAAACCTGCACCCGTTCACACAGTGAAGCCCTTTAATTCGACTTAAAGGGCTCTTAAAATCGATTTCCTTACTCCACCCCTGACAAGTGGATTAGCGCTTAAATCGACGTTCCCAGCTCGAATTTGGGGTACTGTGGACACAATTCGATGTTATTGGCCTCCGGGAGCTATCCCAGAGTGCTCCATTCTGACCGCTCTGGACAGCACTTTCAACTCAGATGCACTGGCCAGGTAGACAGGAAAAGAACCGCGAACTTTTGAATCTCATTTCCTGTTTGGCCAGCGTGGCAAGCTGCAGGTGACCATGCAGAGCTCATCAGCAGAGGTGACCATGATGGAGTCCCAGAATCGCAAAAGAGCTCCAGCATGGACTGAACGGGAGGTACGGCATCTGATCGCTGTTTGGGGAGAGGAATCCGTGCTATCAGAACTCTGTTCCAGTTTTCGAAATGCCAAAACCTTTGTGAAAATCTCCCAGGGCATGAAGGACAGAGGCCATAACAGGGACCCGAAGCAGTGCCGCGTGAAACTGAAGGAGCTGAGGCAAGCCTACCAGAAAACCAGAGAGGCGAACAGCCGCTCTGGGTCAGAGCCCCAAACATGCCGCTTCTATGATGAGCTGCATGCCATTTTAGGGGGTTCAGCCACCACTACCCCAGCCGTGTTGTTTGACTCCTTCAATGGAGATGGAGGCAATACGGAAGCAGGTTTTGGGGACGAAGAAGATGATGATGAGGAGGAGGTTGTAGATGGCTCACAGCAAGCAAGCGGAGAAACCGGTTTTCCCGACAGCCAGGAACTGTTTCTCACCCTAGACCTGGAGCCAGTACCCCCCGAACCCACCCAAGGCTGCCTCCTGGACCCAGCAGGCGGAGAAGGGACCTCTGGTGAGTGTACCTTTTAAAATGCTATACATGGTTTAAAAGCAAGCATGTGAAAGGATTACTTTGCCCTGGCATTTGCGGTTCTCCTAGATGTAGTCCTAAAGCCTTTGCAAAAGGTTTCTGGGGAGGGCAGCCTTATTTCGTCCTTCATGGTAGGACACTTTTATCACTCCAGGCCAGTAACACATACTCGGGAATCACTGTAGAACAAAGCATTGCAGTGTATGTTTGCTGGCATTCAACCAAAATCCGTTCTTTCTCTCTCTGTGTTATCCTCAGGAGAGTGAGATATAATTCATGGTCACCTGGTTGAAATAGGGTGCTTTTCTTCAGGGACACATTCCTGCTGTGCTGTTTGCCTGTGGCTGAACAGAAATGTTCCCCGCTGTTAGCCACGGGGAGGGGGGAGGGTTGAGGGGGTAGTCACGCGGTGGGAGGAGGCAAAATGCGACCTTGTAACGAAAGCACATGTGCTATGTATGTAATGTTAACAGCAAGGTTTACCCTGAAAGAGTGTAGCGACTGTTTTATAAAATGTGTCTTTTTAAATACCGCTGTCCCTTTTTTTTTCTCCACCAGCTGGATGTGTTTCAATGATCACAGGATCTTCTCCTTCCCAGAGGCTAGTGAAGCTTAGAAAGAAAAAAAAACGCACTCGAGATGAAATGTTCTCCGAGCTAATGCTGTCCTCCCACACTGACAGAGCACAGACGAATGTGTGGAGGCAAATAATGTCAGAGTGCAGGAAAGCACAAAATGACCGGGAGGAGAGGTGGAGGGCTGAAGAGAGTAAGTGGCGGGCTGAAGAGAGTAAGTGGCGGGCTGAAGACAGGGCTGAAGCTCAAATGTGGCGGCAGCGTGATGAGAGGAGGCAGGATTCAATGCTGAGGCTGCTGCAGGACCAAACCAGAATGCTCCAGTGTATGGTTGAGCTGCAGCAAAGGCAGCTGGAGCACAGACTGCCACTGCTGCCCCTCTGTAACCAACCGCCCTCCTCCCCAAGTTCCATAGCCTCCACACCCAGACGCCCAAGAACGCGGTGGGGGGGCCTCCGGCCAACCAGCGACTCCACAACAGAGGATTGCCCAAAAAAAAGAAGGCTGTCATTCAATAAATTTTAAAGTTGTAAACTTTTAAAGTGCTGTGCTTAAAGTGCTGTGTGGCATTTTCCTTCCCTCCTCCACCACCCCTCCTGGGATACCTTGGTAGTCATCCCCCTATTTGTGTGATGAATGAATAACGAATGCATGACTGTGAAGCAGCAATGACTTTATTGCCTCTGCAAGCGGTGATTAAAGGGAGGAGGGGAGGGTGGTTAGCTTACAGGGAAGTAGAGTGAACCAAGGGGCGGGGGGTTTCATCAGGGAGAAACAAACAGAACTTTCACACTGTAGTCTGGCCAGTCATGAAACTGGTTTTCAAAGCTTCTCTGATGCGTGCCGCGCCCTCCTGAGCTCTTCTAACCGCCCTGGTGTCTGGCTGCACGTAACCAGCAGCCAGGCGATTTGCCTCAATCTCCCACCCCGCCATAAACGTCTCCCCCTTACTCTCACAGATATTGTGGAGCACACAGCAAGCAGTAATAACAGTGGGAATATTGGTTTCGCTGAGGTCTAAGCGAGTCAGTAACTGCGCCAGCGCACCTTTAAACGTCCAAATGCACATTCTACCACCATTCTGCACTTGCTCAGCCTGTAGTTGAACAGCTCCTGACTACTGTCCAGGCTGCCTGTGTACGGCTTCATGAGCCAGGGCATTAAGGGGTAGGCTGGGTCCCCAAGGATACATATAGGCATTTCAACATCCCCAACAGTTATTTTCTGGTCTGGGAAGAAAGTCCCTTCCTGCAGCTTTTGAAACAGACCAGAGTTCCTGAAGATGCGAGCGTCATGCACCTTTCCCGGCCATCCCACGTTGATGTTGGTGAAACGTCCCTTGTGATCCACCAGAGCTTGCAGCACTATCGAAAAGTACCCCTTGCGGTTTATGTACTCGCCGGCTTGGTGCTCTGGTGCCAAGATAGGGATATGGGTTCCGTCTATAGCCCCACCACAGTTAGGGAATCCCATTGCAGCAAAGCCATCCACTATGACCTGCACATTTCCCAGGGTCACTACCCTTGATATCAGCAGATCTTTGATTGCATGAGCTACTTGCATCACAGCAGCCCCCACAGTAGATTTGCCCACTCCAAATTGATTCCCAACTGACCGGTAGCTGTCTGGCGTTGCAAGCTTCCACAGGGCTATCGCCACTCGCTTCTCAGCTGTGAGGGCTGCTCTCATCCTGGTATTCATGCGCTTCAGGGCAGGGGAAAGCAAGTCACAAAGTTCCATGAAAGTGCCCTTACGCATGCGAAAGTTTCGCAGCCACTGGGAATCGTCCCAGACCTGCAACACTATGCGGTCCCACCAGTCTGTGCTTGTTTCCCGAGCCCAGAATCAGCGTTCCACAGCATGAACCTGCCCCATTAGCACCATGATGCATGCATTGGCAGGGCCCATGCTTTCAGAGAAATCTGTGTCCATGTCCTGATCACTCACGGGACCGCGCTGACGTCGCCTCCTCGCCCGGTATCGCGTTGCCATGTTCTGGTGCTGCATATACTGCTGGATAATGCGTGTGGTGGTTGATGTGCTCCTAATTGCCAAATTGAGCTCAGCGGCCTCCATGCTTGCCTTGGTATGGCGTCCGCACAGAAAGAAGGCGCGGAACGATTGTCTGCCGTTGCTCTGACGGAGGGAGGGGCGACTGACGACACGGCTTACAGGGTTGGCTTCAGGGAGCTAAAATCAACAAAGGGTGTGCCTGTACATCAAGGAGTATTTCAGGCAGGACTGCATGGAGGGTTCCAATAAGAAATGGTGCACCAAAGTTATCGTTCTTATTGGAACAAGGAGGTTAGCCTGGCCTCTGATTGATACATGGCTAGATTAACCTCGCTGCGCCTTCTCTGTGACTGACTGCAGTGTGATCTAGACAGGGGAGGAGGAAAATGAGTCCAAAACAAATCTGGTCTATGTCTTGTTCTGACCCACTCCATCGATCCTTTACATCTTTGGCTGGCAGCAGACAAAAAAGGCGCGAAATGATTGTCTGCCCTTGCTTTCACGGGGGGAGGGAGGGTGGGAACGGGGTCCTGACGATATGTACCCAGAACCACCCGCGACAATGTTTTAGCCCCATCAGGCATTGGGATATCAACCCAGAATTCCAATGGGCAGCGGAGACTGCGGGAACTGTGGGATAGCTACCCACAGTGCAACGCTCCAGAAGTCGACGCTTGCCTCGGTACTGTGGAAGCGCTCCGCCGAGTTAATGCACTTAATGCACTTAGAGCATTTTCTGTGGGGACACACACACTCGAATATATAAAACCGATTTCAAAAAAACTGACTTCTATAAATTTGACCTAATTTCGTAGTGTAGACATAGCCTAAGATGTGCTTTCTGTAGATAGATGTGCACTGTCAAAGTATGTAACATGCTTTATTTACACATGAGAAACAGTATGCGATCAGTTAAGGTTGTGCATTTCAGTGTGGTTTAGAAAAGTGCAGGGGGGCAAGAGGAGGAGTCGAGCATGGTGTTCTACAACCCACTGTGTCTGCCCTGAGGTACTGACGCATACAGTTCTCCTCATGCTGCTGTTGCCAGGGTGCACCAGGGAGCCAAGACAGCAGTTCCGGGAGAATCCTTTAAACACTGACGCTTCAGCACAGAGGCAACGCTGGGCTCCATCCTGCCCCAGGCTCCCCACACAGCCACAATTTTCCCTTCCCCAGCACCCTCACACATCCTTTCTCAACCTCTCCCTGCCTCACCATGGCTCTGCTCAGCCCCCTCATGCTGTCTTCAGTGCAAGATGTGGGTGCTCGGCACCTATAAATCAGGCCATTGGTTTGCCTTCCGGGGTTCTGATGCATTCCTCCTTGTTCGTAGATGTTGTTACCTTTTCTTGGCACAGGGGAGACCAGATGGGGCACTCACCATTTGTCATTCCCTTTCAGATTAATTAGTATTTTAAAAGGGTCAGATTCTGCCATGTTTCATGGGGCTGTTCATAGAGGAAGGTGCTACTCTGCATGCATATGGGCATTAGAACCCACTGGTGCAGGGTGATGTCATTTATGATTATGCACCTTCCATCCAAGCATCTCAAAGTGCGTTACAAGTATGGAGAATTTAAGTCTCACAACACCCCTATGGGGTGCGTAGCCATCATATTTTAGATGGGGAATGGAGGCATTCAGAAATAAAGTGACTTCTCTGAGGGCTTGTCCACATGGTGCATTAGTCCACATTAGAGGGTTGTTAACGTGTTGTGCACTAACTGGCTCCCTATTGTGTGTTAATGTAGTCCCCTTTCAAATAGTATTACATTAATGCGCACTAAGGAACTTTTAGGGTATATCTGCTCTGTAATTAGAGACCCACGGCTGACCTGTGTCAGCTGACTTGGGCTGGCCTGTTTAACTGTGGTGTAGATATTTGGGCTGAGATTGCAGCCTGAGCTCACCTCACAGTGTCCTAGAGGCCAGGCTTCAGCCCAAGCCTAAATGTCTACACTGCAGTTAAACAGTCCTTTAACCTGAGCCCTGTGAGCCCAAGTCAGCTGGCATGGGCTTGTGGGTCACATGGACCAGGTCGTGCGCACTATGGTTTACATCCTTCTATTTCGGACTAAGGCACCATGTAGATAAGCTCTGAGGTCATGAACAAATAGGAATAGGACTCAGGACTAGGAATGGACAGAGTTGTTTTAACAAAGCCAATATATGCCCCATACTTAAGGCTGCTTGAAATTTTTCCATTGAAACTGTTTTTGATGGAATATTGGGTTTCTATTTAAACTTTTTGTTGTTGTTGTTAAGAAAAGCGTTTGCTTTCCATGCAAAGTGGTGTATTTTTGTTGAGATCTTTTCAGTCAAAGTCAAAATTTTCCACAGAAAAATTTAAATTTTCTCCTTCCCCCCATTTTCATCAAATCTTTCCCTGGAAACCTCCCCACCATTTCTAATCAGCTCTACCTGTAATGCTCCATGGATGTTGTGGGTATCATGATTGTCCTCTTTATTGAGCTAATCCATATTTTGCTTGCCCATTTCACACATTGATGAACAGCCTAGAACCTTATTCTTGCAATCTGATGTCTTGTAATATAGTTTTAGAATGCTGGCATAGTGAGATTTGAAACACCTCAAATCTCTGGAACCTCTGGTTGCAATTCTGGCATGATCAATGCAGACCTTCATCTTATGAAGTAATTTTGTTCCATTCTGTTTAATATGTGGAAGGTCTTTTCAACGTCACATTACAAACCATGGACAGTAAAGATTCCATTGGCACCTTTCGTAAGCACACTAAACCTTCCCCTTTCCCTCTAGAGTAGTGTACTCCACAATGATTTGGCTACTGTGGTCCCACTCCAGAAATGGCTGTATTTCAGGGCCTGTTATATGTAGGCTGGTTGTGAAATGTTTTGATCTTGAAGGTAATGTATGCATAGCACATTTTTATGGTGATGCTAAATGTTTGCATGACCAGATGAATGCTAAGCCATAACCTCTTCCACGCTGTTCGGTGTTGAAAGGTGCATTATAGTGCATACGCCTAGAAAGTAAATGTTCCTTAGGCTTGAAATAAAGTCTTTTGTATTTGGCCTATGAATGCTATTAAAGGACCTGATCCAACGTCTGCTTAGGTCTACAGAAGTCCTTTCATTGGCTTCAATGGGCTTTGGATCAGGCTCAGAATGTGTGACTATTCTCAGGGTAACCAGGACTGTGAGTCATCTTGTTATCTTGTCGTTAGCTGGGTGTCAGCTCCCTAACACCACAAGTCTGTTAGCCACTCAAGCACTCTCCTTTCGGCTGTGCTAGCCCTTACTTTGCCCTGCAGGTTAAAAATAGGTGCACCCCAGTACCCAAGTCCCTTTTGAAGCATTTTCTGGTATGGGCCAGCTCCTTATCCACTCAACACTCTCAGAAATGCAAGGTCTACTGTGCCCAGAGGAACAGTGTATACTCCAAATTGCAAGATTCAGTTTAGGACCAGCATTTTTCTTAGCATCACAGCACTTAGATATATTTATAGTAAAAACAAGAATAAGTATATTATCAAAGATTCAAGATTGAAGTGATAATGAGTAAAGGATTTTGGAAACAAAATCATAGCATACTTTTCTAGAGACTAAACTTAACTAGAAAGTTAGCTTCCTGTCCAATGAAGCTTTATCTCACCCAAAGACTTCTGCCACGTTTTCAACCAAGGCTGGTTGTCATCCTGTTTTCATGAATGCAAATGCTCTGTCCATTTAGTTCCTAGATGCAGGATGAGGGGGTGTCTTCTTTGCCTTCTACATATACCCCCAAAGTTCATTGTCGGTACTCTGAGACAGGATAAGCTCCCATGACTTGTTTTTCCCTGCTGACTTCATATCTCTTAGTTATCATTTGACTTTGTATATAAATGGGCATCCATTGCGTTAGTTTACGATGCTTAATTTAGATCTCGACGAAGAGAGAAACATTTCTTACCTCCTGTCTAGAAGAAAACCTGTTTTTCACCTCTGCTGGTGACTAATGCTTTTATACAGACTTTAAACACATATTTTCTCTGTGTGTGTGTTAAAATACTGCATAGTATCTGTAAATACATTCCACAGTTATATTGAAGACCAGTGTGACCCCAGCTTTCATTTACGACCTCACATAATGTTCTTTGAACCAAAATGTACACGCTAGAATGAAGATATTCCTTGCAAGTTGGCATTAAGGGTTTGTTGGGTCAAAGAATGATTTGGCTATTTTTAATGTACCCTCCTCTGAACGAATATCTCTATTATTTGGAAGATGTTAGCTATCATCCAGTGTTGCATGTGGTATGATTTTTAGATAAAAATTCATGCAATTAATTATACTGAGAATGATTGTTCTCCTGTCCCCAAAATCTTGTATAACTAACAGGAAACAATGGTTTAATAAATTCACATCCACAGTCATCAGGATTACATAAGAAATTAAAGCATTTTTCTTCAGATATCCTGATTAGAAATTGATAAATAGAAAACAAAATCCAGTCAGTTCTTAATTACATTCATTATTTGTTGTCTTGATCTTCTGTTTCTAACGCTGCATGCAACAAAAGCTGACAAGTTGTTTTCTATAACGGACACTATTTTGTTCTTTTTAAGGCAAAAGTTCCAAAGGCGCAGACTGTATTTACATACTTTAAGCAGCTTTGTCTATTTAATATCGGTCATGTTATCAGCCCTACCTTCTGTAGTTAGTTTGGCTTGTAGAAAGCAGTGATTAATGGGCCTTTGCTATAGCATTAATTTTCATCTCAACTCTTGCTGCCCTTGGTATTGTGTTAATTACTGGAAAAGAACCATGAAATTGCATGTAACATAGGGCTGTGCTGTGGCAAAGAATAACAATCAGAACTTAATTCTGAGATGTGGCCAACTAGATACACGAGAAAATATCTGATCTGGCAAATGTAACCAAAAATGTAGGGTTTTTCGGGATTAGGTAATCCTGGTTTGTTGCGGATAAGAATGTTTTCTATTCCACCGCTTTCCGTCGTCACTGCTAGCTTGCTGGTGGGTGTGAAAGGAAATTGCTAGGCACCAGTGTCCTTGTCTTCAGTCAGTGAGAGAGACTTTTAATGCTTCTGTCTGGTCTAACTGATTGCGTGTGTCACCTCTTAATACTTTGCTGTAGGAGCTCTTGGTCTTGATCCAAAACCCACTGAAGTCTTTGTAGTGATGTTGTTGGGCTTTTGCTCAGGCCTTAGAACATGGTGGTCCATGAGTGTGGATCCAAAATGGTGATTCTAGCTTTCCTGCTGCTGAGATAAGCTTCTGAAAAAACATTACTGTTCTAAGAGACTTCTGAATTCTCTATTATTACTCCAAACGCAATAATTTAATGATGATTATGGGATTATTGGTGTTTCTCAACCCCTCTCCCCCCAGAAAACCCCAAACCCAGCATGGACAGTCTCAGAAGAAAGACAGGAAGAAAACAGTTTTTTGTTTTGTTTTCTTTAGGGAAGGTTTGTTACATTTATTTGGTTTTCAGTGTTCAGAATTGGGCCAGGGTTTTGGATTTTGTGTTTTATGATGCTAAAGTGTTTTGCACCAATATTGAAAGATTAAGTTGTCTACAAGCAAATGGCAAATCAAAAGGTTGAAAAGGAACTGTCCTGTCAGTGGCTGGATAAAAATTATAGAGCCAGATCCTTAGTTGATGTAAATCAATGGAGCTACATTGACTGATTTACACCCACTGAGGATCTGGCCCATTTCCTCTGATGAAGGGGAAAATCTGGGTGAAACTGAGATTAATGTTCTCATTGCAGTATTAATAGACTTCTTCAAAGATTAATTTGAAAGATTTAAATTAATGAAATTAATGAAAGATTTAATTAACAAAATAAATAGACACCTGAGTATTATCTGAAGTCAAGCAAGTGTGAAGTCTTGCCTTATGAAAGTTTAGCACTAAGGGCCCAAACCAATTCCCATTAAATTCTACAAAAAGAATTCAGGTGACTTCAACAGATGTTGGGTCAGGCCCTGTGTTAGCAGAACTGAGAGATTCATGTGCATAGGGAATTAGCATAAGGGAGCTGCATGACCTATGAGTAACTTTTGCATGGGCAAGAACTCTGAAAGCACTGCATGCAGTGGGAGAAATTTCACCTGCCTTCAACTAGTCTAGACTGAGTGCCTGGGCAAACTGATGAATGACAGGGGTCACTGGCAAAGAGACGGGGGAGTTAAGAATAAGAAAGAAGATTGAGAATGTAGAAGTAGAAGCAGGAGTATGACAAACGGTGTGACTTCTTGCATTCATGCATAAGCATTACACTTCTGGAGAAATAAACTCTGATCTGGTTAATGTTGAAAGTATCGTAGTCCCCATTTACATGTAACCCATATACCAGTTGGAGTGGGCAGCAAGAAGGGCCAGTTTCAATATCTAGGGGTTCCTTTTCAACAATATAACAGAGAACCATCTTGAGCTCCCACCCAGTAATTTGGGAAAATTACATGCCACCCCCTGGGCACCTCTAAGAGGCAATATTTTCCTTCCCTCAAGCACAGAGTCTGAATGTAGAAAGAGATTTTTTTTAATAGAAGTAACCTAGGCTTAATTTAGAAAAACAGTGCAAGCAGGATTCATAAACAGAAAAGGATGAGCAAGACATCCACCCCAGAGTACGCTGGGCAGTGTCTTTTGCCTCAGGTTCTTGAATCCAGCACCAAAGTTCCTGTAATGTGCCCCCGCCTCTTCACACCCCACTCACAGTTGTCCTTGATCAGTGAAGACCCAGAGTTCAGAGGTGCATCTGTGTGAATTCTTCTCCCACCATGGGGGTGGAGGGGAGGGAAGCCACCTGCTTCCCGCCAGCCACCTGCTTGCTGCTCCCGCCGGCTGCCTGCTTGTCGCTTGCACCAATTGCTTACATACACACATCATAAACCCATTGCACAAAGGGTAGTCCTTATAGAACATGAAGCTTCTAGCCACGTGGTAGTCAGGTTTTACCACAATGTTGCCAAGTAAACAAATGGCACTTGCTGATAACAAGATGCTAAATTTTGCTAGCAGATATTTGGAGCATTGGCAGAGTCATAATTATGTTACATTACAGTAGTATGTATATTCCGGATCCAAAATTAACTAAACAGAATGGCCCAAATTCTTTCCTCAAATGTTTGTGTGCAATTCCCATGGATTTCAGTGGGAGATGCACACTTAATTCAGTGAATTTACTTTTGATTGATGTACTGTGCAATGTCTCCATTAGTTTTAATTCATAATAAGGCTTATCCCTTGTGGGCCAGCCATTAAGGGGATAAATAACACATTTGTGGCAATCTGACATTCTGTCCAGCAGAGGACAACAGTACATGTGCACACTAGTCAGCACAATATTCCCAGGGGGACTTCCATTATGTTCAATGGGACTTTGGTGTAAAATTGACGAGGAACTGGTTTAAATCTCTCTCTTCGACTAGCAGCCATTATCCAAGTGACTGTTACTGCAACAGTAGAACCCTTACTTTTAGCTTTGTCCAAATTCTGTCTGGTCACTCAGAGATACATTTCTTCCTGTGATAAATGTAGTGTGGGGTAGCTTCCTGTTATGGACACCCAGCCAGCCAGTTAGCTAGCTATAAAGCCCCTCTTGGTAGCTGTTCTCTACTTGCTTTACCTGTAAAGGGTTAAAAAGTCCCCCAGGTAAAGGAAAAAAAGTGGGCACCTGACCAAAAAAGCCAATGGGAAGGCTAGAACTTTTTAAAATGGGGAAAGAAACTTTCCCTTTGTCTGTTGCTCTCTGGGAAAGAGGGGAATAGAGGGCAGCAGGAATGCTGTGTAAGGCTTAAGCCAGGTATGATCATAAATCATCAGATCATGCCTAGAACTACTTATCTGAACTTCAAATGTGTAAGTAGATCAGAATGTTTAGCTAGACTCTATCAGGTTTATTTCTTATTTGGCTTGTGGATCTCCTCTGTGCTAACCCCAGATGCTTTTGTTGCTTGTAACCTTTAAGCTGAACCCCCAAGAAAGCTGTTTTGGGTGCTTAATTTTTGTAATTGTTTCTTTTAAGATCTAGCAAAAAGCCTAAGTTCCAGATGTATTTTTTCCTTTTTGTTTTTAATAAAATTTACTTTTTTTTAGGAACAGGATTGGATTTTTGGTGTCCTAAGAGGTTTGTGCATGTTGTTTTATTAGCTGATAGCCCCAGCTACTTTCCTTTGTTTTCTTTCTCAGCTCTTCCCCAAAGTGGGGGTGAAAGGGCTTGAGGGTGCCCCAAAGGGAGGAATTCTCAAGTGTTCCTTCTTGGGTTCAAAAGCATGTTTTTTTTGTTTTTTGTTTGTTTGTTTGTTTTGCATTTGGGTGGTGGCAGCGTTTTACTAAGCCAAGGTCAGAGAGAAGCTATAACCTTGGGAGTTTAGTACAAGCCTGGAGTGGCAAGTTTTTAATTTTTAAAATCCTTGTTGGCCCCCACTTCCGCACTTGGAGTGACAGGGGGGGGATTCAGCCTTGACACTTCCTAATCCTTGAGATGTTTTTAAATTTATTTGTAATCTTTTTTTAAAAGTTCAGCAATTCGTGACTTAGATTCTGATTAACTCTAAGATGAGAAACTTAAATCTCAGAGAGAGTGGCAGAAAGAATTTTAACCTAATATGTTAGATGATGAAACTGATGGATTGCTGGAGAAAAGCAAATTTAGAATTGGGAGGAAAAATCCAGCATTGCTAAAAAATTTCATAATTATTTCATATTAAAATGTTACTGACCTATAAATTAACATATTTAAAGGTGTTACAACTATTCACTGTTGGCTTGATTGTACATGCTCTATTTTATCCTAGTAATTCCATTGAGTTTAACAGAGTTACATGGGTATAAACAGGTGCAATGCAGTGCAGAATCAGGCCCCATAAGTGATAAAGGACTATAAGTAGTTAGAAATGGACCGTTCTCATGCTGCGTTTCATGGTCCATTTAATTGTGAATTTATTTTTGAGTGAAATTCACCCCACTTTAGTGTGTCACCATAAGACATTTGCATGTTAAGTCCTCTGCATAGGTGCAAATTCATTATCCTTGGTGCCAGTTTGATCACAACTAAGATCTGTTTTGGATATATGTTTTGTATACTACAACTAGTATATAAATATGACATACAGTATCCCATTCACAGAGTGCCTTCATTATTGTGACATAATAAGTTATGTTTTTGGAAAGGCCAACAAATAAGGGTGGAGCTACTATTGTGCTGAAATAGGCTATCATTGTATAATGTAGGGATTGTGGTATATTGCTCCTGATATGGTACAAAGAAATGCATTGATATGGTTCTACCACTGTGATCAAATCCTCTATAAGTGGTTCTCAAACTTCATTGCATTGTGAGCCCCTTCTGATCCTGATCCATGCCAAGCCTGATCCTGATCCATGCCATCCCGGGCGGAAGCCCTTGGGCTTCAGCTTCAGTCCCAGGCAGCAGGTCTCAGGCTTAGATTTCAGCTTCAACCCTAGGTCCCAGCATGTCTAACGCTGGCCCTGGCGACCCCATTAAAATGGGATTGTGACCCACAGTTTGAGAACCGCTGATCTAATCTGACCACCTGCACATTGCAGGCCACAGAACCTCACTCACCCACTCCTGTAATTGACCCCTAACCTCTGGCTGACTTACTGAAGTTCTCAATTCATGGTTTAAAGACTTGAAGTTACAAAGAAAATAGCACTGTCCTACTCTGACCAGGAAGGCAAGCTCAGGCTCTGTGCGTGAACTATGTGATGACTTTTAGAGGAAAGCAGTCACTCAGCCAGCTCCTCAGGGACACCAGGGATGGTGACTGATGGGCTCCCGTCCTGTTGTACTTTCCTGGGCTGAGACACATCTCATCCCCAGTGGGAGTGGAAGGTGGTGGTTAATCGGAAGACATGCATGGGGTGGCCAGATTCTGGGACTGAGAGAATCCTTGTCAGGCTCTATCATGAACCACACATTCACAGGCCTCAGCCCTTTCTTTATCAGTTATGGGTGCCACCTCCGATTTCACCCACAACTACGTCCCCCTTCAATCCATCTGCCTTGGACTAGTACCGCACACCCATCACACCCAAGAGGAGGTGAAGAGACACCTTGAAAAGGCAAAGAGGACTACAAAAGGTATGTAGACAACAGAGACGCACCTATTCTGTGTAGGGCAAAAGTTATGGCTTTCAACAGAACACCTCTGCACGGACAGACAGAAACTAAATGATCTGTTCCTTGACCTGTACCAGATTGAGCAATAAATCAACCTGGTCACCTTCAAGCTCTAGCTCTCTTAATCCCTTAGAGTTCACCCTGTATTCCATGTCTCACTTCTAAAACCATATACCAAAATGCATTTCCCTGCAGAACCCCATCATCATCCCTAGCAGTGCAAGTACAGGCTCAGGAGGAATACATTGTTTGTGAAGTCTTTGACTCTAAGATCAAGTGAGACAAATTATGGTAGCTGATTTGATTGGGAAGGTTACTGTTTGGAGGAAGGTACTTGGGAGCCAGCTGAAAACATCCGTTAATGCCTTGATTAAGGCCTTGCATAGGAGCCATCCCAAGAAACCTAGACACATGTTGTCTGCAGGATGCCCCTAGGGAAGAGGGTGATGTCATGACCCACAGGTGTGGAACACGGGCCTGCAAATTTTATGGGAGCAGCCATGCTCCAACCCTTCACCTGGCAGCCTGCTAGCAATAGGTTACCTGAGACCCTCAAAGCCCAGTCCCCGTGTGAGGTTCCACCCCTCCACCAACTGACAGAGTCCCAGAGCAACTGATTGGCCTGCTTGCACTACTTAAGCCATGAGCAAGAACAGGAAGCCACCTGAGCAACTGGGCTCTACTCCACTCTGAATGTGTCTCTTCTGCTTCCTCAGCTTGATCTATTGGCATTCTGACCCAACTTGACTCCTGGCATCTGACTTGTGGGTCCTAACCTCCGGTTTGACTCCTACATCTGAATCCTTGGTATCCTAATCCAGCCTGACTCATGGTTCTGATCTCCAGTTTGTCTCATGCTTCTGTCCATACAGTAACTCATGTTTCTGACCATTCCGACCCAGCCAACTCTTGACTCCTGTCTCAGGACTGTGGACTCTGGCTCTGACTACTAGGTCTGGCCGCCCTTGACTCAGCCATGGTACCCAAAGAAGTAATGTAATTGCCTCAGCTCCCCATCTGTAAAATGTGGTTAATATGAATTATCTGACGGGGATATTGTGAGGATAAAGTAATTGTGTGCGAGGCATTCAGATACTATAATAGTGGGAGCCATAGACATATTTAGATCAATAGTTACCATCAAAGCAAATTAGCCGTTTTTCATCAAACAAATATTCATTAATATTTTTTTGGCAATATTTGCCCTGCTTTAACCAGGATATGGTTCTAAATTTGCATAATCAGAATCCCTATTACTTCCACCTCAGTGTAACTGCTTTGAAGACCATTGCAACTTTAAAAGTCAAGATAATGACATAAACAGAATCTCCAGTCCTTCAGTTAATAGTTTTTTTTGTTTTTTTTTTATTGATTTTATTTTTAAAGCAGTATGGCTGTATGTACAGGATCTGCATACATTTCTGACAGCGTCTTAATTATAAAAGCCTGCAAGACGCCATCATTTCACAAGTTAGAGAGAATTTTTTAAAATTGCACAGAAGCATGCATTTAGACTTGGCAGTCCCCATCTGAGCAGCTGGTTCAGACTCCACTTAAATTGCTAGGGTTCCTTTGCAGTGAACCAGGCCAAAGGGAGCTGTGAGAATGTTTTTGCTACTAACGCTGATTATCTGAGATAACGCCCACCAAAGTGCCAAAATTAGCAAGAGCAGTGAGTCATTGTTGTTCTTTCCCTAAATGAATCAACAGTAGATGATGTCCAGAAATGACTGGTACTATTCATATTTATTTTTTCCATTGGAAATCATTGCTGCCTGCCCATATAGACAATGTACGCAACAGGGACCAAATGCTGCAGTCCAGCTGAACTGCGTGCAATGCACATGACACAGGACTGGAAGGGCTTTCCTGGGTCACTGAGTCCAGTTCCTTGTTGTTACTCATGCCCATTTATTTGTGTGTCAGCATTGTCCTTAGCTTTCAATAGCTCTTCTCCCTCCCTGGTGTGTTTATCGAATGCAATCATATCCATTCTTGGCCTTCATTTTGCTAGACTACGCAAGCCAAGCACCTTTAGTCTTCTTGCATATAATAGGTTCTCCACTCCGCTGATAATCCCAGTAGCCCTTCTCTGTACTTTTCCAGTTTGAATTAATCTTTCTTGAACATGAGTGACCAGAATTCTACATAGTATTCTAGATGGAGTCTCACCAGTGCCCTGTACAATAGAATTAATACTTCCCTATCTCTACTGGAAATACCTTGCCTGATACATCCAAGGATTGCATTTGCCTTTTCCACAACCACATCACACTAGTGACTCATAGACCTTTGTGTGTATTAGCTGATCACAGGATGACTTTCTCCTCTTCTATCATTTCCAAATTGTGAGCCCCCAGTTTATCACAGAAATTCTTGGGTTTAGGGAAAACCAGGTATAGGCTACCTAAGCCATGGCAAACTTCTGGAGTACTCCAGATGGAGGAAGACCCCTATCCAAGGGGCACTAGATTAGGCGCCTAAGACTTCCCTCTTGCTCTGCATGTCACTCTTTGCTGGCTTAGGAGGCTCCCTACTCAGCTTGCTGGCTTCACAGAATCTCTTATCTTAGGTGCCTAACTCTCCCCATACCGTGCATGGGGATCCTGGGTGTCTAGCTCAAGACTGAGGATTCCATTGGGCAGCAGGGTTCCTAGGGGTTAGGCATTGCAATGATGAGTGGAGGAACACCAAAGTACCCTTGTGACTCTGAGCCTTGCTGTGTGTTCCCAAGACCCCTATATATACACACCACACGTCAAATCTACTCCCTTCCTTGGAAACCCTTTATTTTTGGGATGGGCAGCATCCTGATGGTATCTAGTGGGTTTTATTTTTATGCTGGTGGGAAAGTGAAGAGCCCATTTCCAACAACTAAGTCCCCTGTGCAGGTTGGGGGACAGCAGGATAGTGTTATGAGACACTTTGAAATATGCAAGTATGGGTGCGGTGGGATTTTAAAATATGATTAACAATTTTAATATACAGGTGAAATTAGCAATAAATTGGTTTTAAAAATCTTATCCAAACAATTTATTAACCAATTTTAAGATGTCCAGAGAACAGCTGCCTTTGACATGGTGTTCGGCTTTTCAAAATATAGCCATATTTTCCTGAACTGAGGTGTATTTTTATTATTTGGATACATTGTTTCTGATGTATATGGTCAAAATAATAGCTTTAAAGATAGGTCTCTTGATAACTTTATCATGTGAGGAGATAGAGGCAATAGAAAACAGACTCTTTTCAAACATTGGCCTTTAACATTGGCTTCAATATGATCTAATTAATCTTTTATGTGTCCGCAGCAGCTGCTTATGCAGGGGTAGTTCAAACACGTGTCTCACTGCATTCAATGTGTAATTCCATTCTTCAGGGTTTAATTTCCTTTAGCCATCAATTACCATTGCAGTGTTTGTATACATAAATGTGTGTCCTTAAAGGATTAGTGTAGGGATTAGATAAAACTATACCACGTTGGCATATCTCAAACACACACCACGTAAGCTGTGTTATGGAAATGCACCCATATATCCATCTTGCATTCTTTGTCCACCAAAGTTTCGCATTAATTTCACTGGGAGTTTTGGACACTTAAAGATGCAAGTTCTGATCTAAATTCTGTAAAAGTCTTTGGGATCTTTCTGAATGAATGGGATTAGATAGCTAAAAATGACATTATCAGTCTAATTCCATGCATGACCAAGCAGACCGATTTTTGTTTATGGTGCTCAAACTAGATTCAACGTAATCACAATTTGTTTACTAGAGTAGATTTGTATGGATTGCAGAATTAAGCCCTCAAAAATTGGATAAAGCAATTCTGAAATCTGTTTCTAGTAAATCAATGTGTGTCTCATTGCATGAAAATGACTTTTAAAAAGTTCATGAAGACCAAACTCATTGCAATGCACTATTGGCTGACCTTTGTATGCTGCTTCTATTCTGTGCCCCAAAAGGCATTATATGCATATAATTTCCAATATGGGAACAATTTGAGTTGTAATTAGGCAAATCTCAGAAGGTTCCGCCACTGATTTGTTCATTCTTTCAATATTATTCTATAGGACACACCAAAAATATTACATTAGGTTCAAGCAGGGGACAATTAAGAAAACTTTAAGCCTGTTACAAAGGGTATGTATACATATCATCACTTCGTAATGGTGTTATTATACTTCACATGTTGGGCATATGGGTCATATTCTTGCCCTGGCATTAAGGATTGCAAAGGCTGCCTTCAAACTTAATATGCCACATTAGCAGACACATTTCCTGTTAGCAGACCAATACCATGATGCTTTTTTGCTAGAAAGATTAGTGGCAAAATACAAAAGGTTTGGTGATATGTGCAAATCATTATTTTCAATGGGCTAGAGATAAGGCTAAGGTGATTTGTTGAAGATGAGACCAAGAACAGGGCTTTTACTAGATAATTGTTATAAACAGTGGATATTTTTACTTTCTCGGGTTTAGGGTGTTTTCTCCTGTGAAGTTACACTGTTTTCCTTTAAGTACTTGATTGGTCCATTGATAGCTTTACACCCATCCCAGAAATACAAACAACACTGCACATGCCAACTCAACAGTTTATACGTGTTGGCTCAAAGTGTATATGTATGTTTATATATATAGGATAAGTTATCATGCTACATGTCTAAAATGTCAAGCCTCTTGATTACAAGATGATTTAAATGCTTTGAATCTAGACACCATGCAGCCTGCCAGTGCTTCCAAGAATGCACTCCCCTCACCTTTAAGATCATAATCACAACCTGGTTTTCTGCTAAAATTTTGGAAAAGCGTCTTACAGCCACTCTCATCGTCAGCCCTGTCAAAAAACCCAACAACAAAACAAACAGAAAAATCAAATATTGCAACCTTACTCCGGGATGGTAATTAATGACTATATCATCATAATATTTATATAGCACTTTCATTCCAATGTGCATTTCAAAATGATTAATCTACCTTAACAACTCATAGCAACACTACATAATAATATGGATCAAGAAATGAAGAGGATTATGATAGCCACTTGAAATTGAAGGAGGAATATAGGCAGAGAATGTAAATCAGCAAAGCTTTATTTAGGCCTGATTAAATCCCTACTCTTGCAAAAACTGCCATGAAATCATTAGTAGTGAGGACCCCAGTGTTGTGTCTCACTTGCAATGAATGTAACACTGATTTATATATACTCTAGCACACAAGTTATTTCTTCTTCTTCATTTCTTCTGTACACTAAATCTATCATATTGTGCATGAAATAGAATATATTGAAAAAATAAAACTGACTGTTATACTAGATCAAATTTATACTGAATATTCAGCATTAATATCGATTTCCTTCATGGAGTAAATACTCCGTGCTATGCTAGGTTTTCTCTTGAAGAAAACATCATTTCGCCTACCCTGTATTCACAGTGCTGCAGGATTCAGTATTTGTGAGCAAACTGCTAGTAATTATACTTAATAACAGGTGAAACCTCATATTGGCAACAAGTTCCAGTTAGCGAGGTGTAGAGCTGCCTGCAATTACCAGTACTCCAGCAGATGATTTAAAGGAAACACACTTTTCTACCAGAAGTGGAATATTTCACAAAGCTAGTATTTGGACAGTTATTTTAAAAATCCATTTGGTTTTTCAGCTGAGTTACTTTTTACTGTGGTAAATGTGATGCTGGAATCCTGTGACCTAAGCTAATGTGAAATGGTGAGAATATAAAAACAGAATAAGTTTTCCTTACCAACCAAAAAAACTGTTACATATTAGGCTGATGTTTGGGTCCAGTTTAAAAAAATGTATTTCCTCCATTTTCACTACTGAGAGTTAATATGGACTGTCATGTACAATTACACTCTACAGCAGTCCAACTGAGCTTTATTTTCTGTGTAAAAAGAAGATCTGTGCTGCAGAAAATCCTCACCAAAACTGCTGACCAGTCTTTGAACCAGCTTTGTGGCTTTACACATTTTTCTTTTCCACCGAACTGCAGCTTAAACCTATTAGAGAAAAAAACTTCAGTGCTGCCTTGATTTATTTGCAAATACGCTCAAGTCCAAACATTAAACTGCAAGGAACAAGGATAACGTGGAAGTGGTTAAAATTCAGTTCTGATTCGGATCTATGGCAGAAAGTGATTTTCAACTCTAGGCACTGAATCGCTGAAGTAGAGGGATGACACTCACTCGCATAGTTAATCATTAAAGTCTATGAGAGACAGCCTCTCTGTCCTGGGCGTATCTGATTTCATCAAGCATTGGGCATTGAGGAAAGGGGAAATTGGGTTACTCAGTAAGGGGGAAAAAATCAATAACAGAAAATGTGGAAATACCAGAAGTGCGAAATGACTTTTTTGTTTTGGTTTTCACCAAACAGGTCAGAAGTGATTGGATGTCTAACATATCGAATGCCGGTTAAAATGAGAGAGGATCAGAAGCTAAAATAGGGAAAGAACAAGTTAAAAATTACTTAGACAAGTTAGATGTCTTCATGTCACTAGGGCCTAATGAAATACATCTGAGAATACTCAAGGAGCTGACTGAGGAGATATTTGAGCCATTAGCAATTATCTTCAAAAAGTCATGGAAGACTAGAGAGATTCCAGAGGACTGGAAAAGGGGAAAATATAGTGTCCATTGTGACAAAGCTCTGTCCTTGCCTCCGTGGGTCCCACATTTCCTGGCAGATTTCACTGGCCTTAGAGGTTCACTGTGACCCTCCACGTAACCCTTCTCTCTCTCTAGAGACAAGGGTCACAGTCTACTGAGCCATTTTCATCATAAGCCAGCGAGAGAGGTGAGGAGAAGTTATCCTTCCTTGCACAGTCTCTGTTGTCTCCCAGTCTCAGTGATTAATCAGGGGGCAAAGGGGGGGAATAGGCCAACCAGGCTCCAGCCCAGGGACCCTAATAGTATCAGCTATGGTAGCTGACCTTTTAGAAACATGACATGTACAATTCCCTGGGCTACTTCCCCCACAGCAGCCCTCACTTCCTCAAGCTCCACTTCACCCTTACCTCAGGGCCTCCTTCCTTGTGCCTGATATGGTGTGTACTGCTCAGCCTCTCCACCAGCACAACTTCCTCCCACAGCTCCTGTCATGCACACTCACCTGACTGACTGGGAGGCTTTTAATTAGTTTCAGCCAGTCCCTGATTGGCTTCAGGTGTCCCAATCAACCTAGCCTTCTCCCTGCCTTCTGGAAAGTTCTTAATTGGCCCCAGGTGTCTTAATTGACCTGGAGCAGATGCCATTTCACTTATCCTGGTACTAGGGATTTGTTTAGCCTGGAGCTAATATATCTATCTCCCACTACTTTTCTATAGCCATCTGGCCTTGTCCCATCACACCATCTATAAAAAGGGAAATAAGGACAACCCATGGAATTACAGGCCAGTCACCTTAATGTCAGTACCCGGAAAGTTAATGGAGCAAATAATTAAGCCATCAATTTGCAAACACCTACAAGATAAAAAGGTGATAAGTAACAAGATAAGTTGGCAAGAACAAATTGTGTCAAATCAACCAAATAGCTTTCTTTGACAGGGTAACAAGTCTTGTGGATGGGGGGAAGCAGCAGTGTATCTTGACTTTAGCAGAGCGTTTTATATTGTCTTCCATGACCTTCTCCTAAACAAACTCGGGAAATACAGCCTACATGGAGCTACTATAAGGTGGGTGCATAACTGTTGGGAAAACTGTTCATCTGATGAAGTGAGCTGTAGCTCACAAAAGCTTATGTTCAAATAAATTTGTTAGTTTCTAAGGTGCCACAAGTACTCCTTTTCTTTTTGCGTTCCCAGAGAGTAATCATCAGTGGTTCACAGTCAATCTGAAATGGCATATCGACTGGGGTCCCACAGGGATCAGTTCTGGGTCCATTTCTGTTCCATATCTTCAATGTTTTAGAAAATGGCATAGAGAGTACACTTACAAAGTTTGACAATGCTCCTACTAATGAAGCTCGATATGCCATTGGCCTTCTTGGTAACAAGGGCACACTGCTGACTCATATCCAGCTTCTCGTCCACTATAATCCCCAGGTCCTTTTCTGCAGAACTGCTGCTTAGCCAGTCGGTCCCCAGCCTGTAGCGGCGCATGGGATTCTTCCATCCTAACTGCAGAACTCTGCACTTGTCCTTGTTGAACCTCATCGGATTTATTTTGGCCCAATCCTCCAATTTGTCTAGGTCACTCTGGACCCTATCCCTACCTTCCATCATATCTACCTCTCCCCTGATCTTAGTGTCATCTGCAAACTTGCTGAGGGTGCAATTAGTCCCATCATCCAGATAATTAATAAAGATGTTGAAGAAAACCAGCCCCAGAACCGGGGCATTCCCTGGGGCACTCCACTTGATACTGGCTGTCATCAAGGCGTTGATCATTAGTTGTTGAGCCTGACGATCTAGCCAGCTTTTTATCCACTTTATAGTCCATTCATCCAGTCCATCCTTTTTTAACTTGCTGGCAAGGATACTGTGGGAGACCGTATCAAAAGCTTTGCTAAAGTCAAGATATATCACATCCACCACTTTCCCTATATCCACAGTGCCGTCTATGACGAGATAACTGGCTATCAGGTTAGTCAGGTATGACTTGTGTCAAGGTTCGTTCCTCACTCTGAACTCTAGGGTACAGATGTGGGGACCTGCATGAAAGACCCCCTAAACTTATTCTTACCAGCTTAGGTTAAAAGCTGCCACCACCAAAGTGTTACACAAAGAATAACAGGGGAAGTGCCCACTTGGAAACGTCTCTACACCCCCTTTCCTGGGGAAGCCTTGATAAAAATCCTCACCAATTTGCATAGGTGAACATATACCCAAGCCCTTGGATCTTAAGAACAATGAAAAAGCAATCAGGTTCTTAAAAGAGAATTTTAATTAAATAAAAAGTAAAAGAAAAACCTCTGTAAAATCAGGATGGGAAATACCTTACAGAGTAGTCAGATTCAAAACAGAGAGAATCCCTCTAGGCAAAACCTTAAGTTACAAAAAGACACAAAAACAGGAATATACATCCCATTCAGCACAACTTATTTTATCAGCTATTTAAACAAAACAGAATCTAAAGCATCTAACTAGATTGCTTGCTAACTCTTTACAGGAGTTCGGACCTGCATTCCTGCTCTGGTCCCGGCAAAAGCATCACACAGACAGACAGGACCCTTTGTTTCCCCCCCCTCCAGCTTTGAAAGTATCTTGTCTCCTCATTGGTCATTTTGGTCAGGTGCCAGCCAGGTTGTCTTAGCTTCTTAACCCTTTACAGGTGAAAGGGTTTTTCCTCTGGCCAAGAGGGATTTAAAGGTGTTTACCCTTCCCTTTATATTTATGACAACTTGTCCTTGGTGAATCCATGTTGACTGTTCTTGATCACCTTCCTCTCCTCCAAGTACTTCAAAATGGATTCCTTGAGGACCTGCTCCATGATTTTGCTGGGGATTGAAGTGAGACTGACTGGTCTGTAGTTTCCCGGGTTCTCTTTTGTCCCTTTTTCAAATATGGGCACTATATTTGTCTTTTTCCAATTGTGTAGGATCTGACCAGATCACCATGAATTTTCAAAGATAATGACCAATGGCTCTGCAATCACATCAGCCAACTCCCTCAGCACCCTTGGATGTATTAGATCTGGACCCATGGACTTATGCATGTCCAGCTTTTCTAAATAGTCCTTAACCTGTTCTTTCACCACTGAGGGCTGCTCGCCTACTCCCAATGCAGTGTTGCCCAGTACAGCAGTCTGGGAGCTGCCCTTGTCTGTGAAGACTGAGGCAAAAAAAGCATTAAGTACTTAAGCTTTTTCCACACCATCTGCCACTATGTTGCCTCCCCCATTCAGTAAGAGTCTCACACTTTCCCTGACCACCTTCTTGTTGCTAACATACCTGTAGAAACCCTTCTTGTTACCCTTCACATCCCTTGCTAGCTGCAACTCCAATTGTTCTTTGGCCTTCCTGATTACATCCCTGCGTGCTCTAGCAATATTATTATACTCCTCCTTAGTCATCTGTCCAAATTTCCACTTCTTGTAAACTCCTTTTTGTGTTTAAGCTCACCGAAGATTTCACTGTTAAGCCAAGCTGGTCGCCTGTCATATTTGCTATTCTTTCTGCACTTTGGGATGGTTTGTTCCTTCGCCCAATAAGGCTTCTTTAAAATAAGCGAGCTCTCCTGAACTCCTTGCCCCCTCATATTAGCCTCCCAGGGAATGCTGCCCATCAGTTCCTAAGGGAGTCTGCTTTTCTGAAGTCGAGGGTCCATATTTTGCTACTCTTCTTTCTTCCTTTTGTCAGGATCCTGAACTCAACCATCCCATTGGTCACTGCTGCCTAGTTTGCCACCCACTTCTACTTCCCCTACCAATTCTACCCTGTTTGTAAGAAGCAGGTCAAGAGGAGCACGGCCCCTAATCGGTTCTTCCAGCACTTGTACCAGCAAGTTGTCCCCAGCACTCTCCAAAAACTTCCTGGCTTGTCTGTGCACTGCTGTATTGCTCTCCCAGCAGATGTCGGGGTGATTGAAGTCCCCCATTAGAACCAGGGCCTGTGATCTGGAGATTTCAGTTAGTTGTCTGAAGAAAACCTCGTCTCCCTCGCCCTTCTGATCCGGTGGTCTATAGCACATGCCCACCAGGACATCACCCTTGTTGCTCTCGCCTCTAAACTTAACCCAAAGACTCTCTACAGGCTTTTCTCCAGTTTCAAACTGGAGCTCTCAGCAATCATACCGCTCTCTTACATACAATGCAACTCCTCCGCCTTTCCTCCTATACCTGTCCTTCATGAATAGTTTATACCCATCCATGACAGTGCTCCAATCACGTGAACTGCCCCACCAAGTTTCTGTTGTTCTAATCACATCATAGTTCCTTGATTGTGCCAGGACTTCCAATTCTTCCTGCTTGTTTCCCAGGCTTCTTGCGTTTGTGTACATGCACCTAAGAAAACTAGCCAATTGCCCTACTTTCTCAGTATGAATCAGGGGGCTTCTGTTGACCCATATCAAAGTTAGATGGCTCTCACAGGGCAAAATCCTTGTGCGCTTCTTTGAGCTTAGAATGGAAATCCTAGTTTTTTTCAGAAGCCACCCTTTCCACCTTGCCATCTGTATGGAAAATAATATCTGGCTCCAGAGCCTAGCTTATTTAGCAGATATTTTCTCAAGAATTTATGACCTAAATGTGTCTCTTCAAGGCCTCAATATAACAGTTTTCAATGTGCAGGAGTGAGCTGAATCTATGATAAAGAAGTTGCAGTTCTGGGAAAGTTGTTGGAAAACAATCAAACTGAATGTTTCAGTAATCTTCATGACTTCCTGGCAGAACATAAACTTCAGTTGGATCAATGCACTAAAACCAATATAACTGCACACCTAAAAGGACTTTGAACAACTTTCAGGTAATACTTTACAGCTATGTCAGGCAATAATGACTGGATTTGCAACCCTTCTGATGATACCACTTTCTCCACACAGATATTGAACACTGAAGAAAAAGAGAAATTGATTGAGATCTCCTGTGATTATGAACTGAAAAGGAGTTTCAGAAATCTGTCATTGATCAACTTTTGGCTGAGTTTAAGAAACAAGTACCCTCTTCTGGCAGAAAAAGCTACTACAGTTTTGTTACCATTTTCAACAACATACTTATGTGAGAAAGCATTTTCCTCAAATGCACATCTGAAAATCAAATACAGAAACAGACTTGATGCCGAACCAGACCTGAGACTTTATCTTTGTTCAGTGGTTCCGGACTTCCAAGAGCTATGCAGAGCAAAGCAAGCGCATCCATCACACTGAGGAAATTTAAACTTAAATCCCTGGAAATATTCATTTTTAGGAGGGGGCTCACGAGATTTCACAATTCAGTGAAAGGGATTCTCAGGTTGTTAAAGTTTGGGAACCACTGGTCTAGATAATCCTTTTTCTTGCCATGAGTGCAGGGGTGTGGACTAGATGATCTCTTGAGGTCCCTTCCAGTCCTGTGATTCTATGATTTTGCCCACTAATGCCCTGTCTGCCTGCACATATTGCATCTCAGGTCTCTGACGTCCCGTGGAAGAAGTTTGCCCCATTGGCACTCCCTCAGCTTTGGGTTTCTGTGAATCCCAGTTCTGGGATGCCTCCATGGGGTCCCTTTCCCTGGACCCATGCTAAGGCAAGTCCCCTTTGGGCCTCTTTTCATACCTGGAATGGCTGTCCATAAACTCATCTACCAACCGACTTGCACTACACAAATCCTTGAGCTTCCTGTCCACTAACCACATTTTAAGCTCATGAGATTAGATTTCGTAGAATTGTTCCAACCAAACCAGGTAATACAAATCCTCCAGTTTAGTGACTCCTGCACCCTTACCTCATTTGTGGAGGTATTCTTCCATTAGGGTGGTGGCTTCCATATAGGTCACAACCTGGATCTTTTGGACATCCGGGAACTTTTTCATATAATCTTCAGGGGTCAATTCAAACTTAAGCAGTAAAGCTTTTCAGAATTGTTTGTAGTCCCCAGTATCAACTCCATCCATCTGGCTGTATGCCTTTTTAGCTTTGGAATCAAGGAAGGGGGTGAGACAGCCAAGCTGGTCCACAGGGTTGACCTGGTTCAAACAGCAAGCCTTTTCAAAGGCAGTAAAGTAGGCATCTATATCCCCCTCCTCCTTAAACTGGGCAACAATTTGGTATATAGGCTCCCTATGGAGTTGACATCCTTGGGCCTTTCCCCACTTATCCCTCTGTTGGTTCTCTTGTCCCTTTGCTTCTTCATCTCCAGTTCATTCTTTCACTACTCCTCCTTCTCCTGCTTTTGCTGCTTCTCATGGTCAGCTAGCCTTTGTAGTTCCAGCCGCAGGTCCTTTATTCTCTGCTCCAGCTCCCACCACTTCAATCAGGAGCCTGATCATGAAGACACCCTACTGGATGGGGATCCAGGTCTTGAGGACACCCTGCTGTTGCTCTGGCTGCTGCCTCTTCTGTTTCTGGACTCTCTTGAACCCTCATTTGGGGTGGAATCTGCTTTTTGGAATGGTCATCTCTCTCTCTCTCTCTTTCCAGCTGGGCAATCAGCTGCTCCTTGTTGAGCTTCCCAATGCCTAGCCCTCTTTTTCTGCACAAGTTTGTGATGTGCTTCTTTGGGAATTGATTATATGCTATGTTCTTGCTACTTCCTTTAACTATCCTAGCTTTACTGCTGCCAGACACTTATTGCAAAATAATTCTGGTGCATTCAGCATCCAATCATTCTCTGGATGCATTCAACAACCATCCTCTGCTACTCCCTGTCACAGGTCTCCCAGAGCATCCCCTTCAGTGTGCCAGACCCCATTAAGGTCTCACTCTTCACTAAGGTAAGCCACTTGGCTTCACCACCTCCTTGTAGTGAACCTCTAAGCCTTCAGCACCCCTGCTTCTCACCATGCTCCCTTCAGTGAGTCCATCTGAAATGTGCACCTGAGGGAGACTTGTACCCCAATATATCCCCACCTTCAGCATCTGCAGTGACTCTCAGCCAGCATTGTAAAAGCAGTAGGATTTATTAGATGTCTAGAACATAAAGTAGAATGTCCTTGGTTAGCATAGAGAAAAGAAAGCTACAGCATAGTCCATTCTGGTAAGCCCAGAGTCCCAGCCAAGTGGTGTCCCCCCCCCCACTTGGCTCCCGCTCTGTCCCTCGGTGTCCTCTTTGTTCAAGTTCCTGGGTCAGTCCCACCTGGCCCCTTCTCAGTCTTTTGTTCTCCAGCTGGTCAAACATGACTGGCTTCCTGTGGTGGGGTCGGCCATTCATGGCCCTTAGTTACTAGGTACCAAATGTCCCCAGTGATTTGGATTTGCCATTGTCTTCATTGACCCTCCATTGACATAGGTCCCAAACCTGAGATAGCTAGGCACCATTCACACCTTTGTTGGAGCCTGCCAGAGAGTAAACAGCCTTTTCCCATCACCTAGTTAACCACGCAGCAAAACTAGAAAACTGAGGCACACACAGTAATTATACAAAATATTACAGAAAAATTCCAATTTGTCACAAAGGCCTACTGTGCCTAGCCCGTGCTGGAGTCCTCTCAGGGTGACTTTGGCTATTCAAGCTTGGTGTGGGTCTGGAAGATCGTTGACATTGATTGGAGAAAGGCATCCCAGTTCGACAGTACCAGGTTATGGCCTTCCAGGAGAAGGGAGCCCCAGTCTAATGTGTCTCCTGCAAGCAGGCTGATTACCAAGGGTACCTTGGCTGGGTCAAAGGCATAGATTTGGGGATGCACTGATTCCAGGAAACCCTGGAGGTTCCTGTTGAACTGTTCAGGCAAGAGGCAAGGTGTGTTGCAGGCTGTGTTTGCAGCATGATATTCTCAGTGCTGAGCTGTCTCATTTGCTCCTGGTTTTCTCAGGTCAGCCGCACAACTTTTACCTGCAGTGCTTGATTATCCACCTGGAGGCAGGAGGCCTGCTTGGACAGGTTGGGGGTTTCTGGTGGCCACAGTTGTGCTGCTGGGTCCATCCTTCTGTCACGAGTTCAGTCCTGAAGGATTATTGTTGTCTGAACAAGCTGTCATGGCTGGGTCCTGGGTGGCCAGACCCAGCAGTTGGAGCCAGAGTCCGCAGTCATGAGACAGGAGTCGAGTGTCAGCTAAGTCAGGATACTGGGAGGTCAGAAGCAGGAGACAAACTGGAAGTCAGGAACCACAAGTCAGGTGCCAGGAGTCAAGCTGGGTCAGTGCCAGGAGTAGGTAGCAGAAGTGGGTTGCAGGAAGCATGAGGCACGCAGTCCAGAATGAGGTAGAGCCCAGTTGTTTTGATGGTTTCCTGTTCCTGCTGCTGACTTAAGTTGGGCCTGCAGGCCAATCAGATGTTCTGGGACTCTGCCCATCAGACCTCAGGGCACAGCCTCACACTGGGATTGGGCTTCATGCATCTCAGATAAGCTGTTACTAGCAGGCTGCCAGGTGGAGGGCTGGGGCATGGCTGCTTTTAGAAGTTTTGTGGGTCAGGGTTCAAGACCTATGTGTCATGACACAGAATCATGTGGGAAGTATCTGGCCCAGTAAGGGAATGTACCCAGGTCTTTTGAGTTCTAAGCCAGTGTTTTAATAACAAGATCATGCTCCTTTCCTTTAGAGTGACTTTCTATAAATACATTAAAGGTGTAAACACCAGGGAGGGTGACGAGCTATTTAAGCTAAAGGTCAATGTCTACACAAGAACAAATGGGTATAAACTGGCCATGAACAATTCAGGCTGGAAATTAGAAGGTTTCTAACCATCAGCGGAATGAGGTTCTGGAACAGCTTACCAATAGGAGTTGTGGGGACAAACAACTTAATTAGTTTTGAGATAGAGATGGACATATTTGAGTGGGAGTGTCTGATGGGGTTTGTGATGGTAGGGGGCAGTAATGAGCAAAGTAATGAAACCTGAAGTATTTGTAAATGATTCATGAATAGGAAATTATTTATCCAACCAAATTTCCTATTTATTTTCTACCAGTTGTTCAGCCTGGTATCTGCAATTTTCTGCAATATTTCCATCAAATGTGTTAACACGATCCAACCAATTTTATTGAGTAATATGTCTGAACCTTTGAAAAGTTCCAGGTTAAATTTAATTTCTCCTACCATGACATGTACCCAGTTGGGAATCTAAATCCTGCCTGATAACACTACTAGTATTTATGGTGTTCATGCCAGGAGATTAAAGGATTACAACGCTCTTTGCAAACAATCAAACTGTTAAGATGTTTCTGTATGATTTACAAGGCCACAAATTAGCTTTGAGAAAAGGAGTACTTGTGGCACCTTAGAGACTAACAAACTTATTTGAGCATAAGCTTTCGTGAGCTACAGCTCACTTCATCAGATGCATGTAGTGGAAAATACAGTGGGGAGATTTTTATATACACAGAGAACATGAAACAATGGGTGTTACCATACACACTTTAACAAGAGTGATCAGGTATGGTGAGCTATTACCAGCAGGAGAGTGGGGGGCGGGGTGGAGAACTTTTGTAGTGATGATCAAGGTGAGCCATTTCCAGCAGTTGACAAGAACGTGTGAGGAACAGTATGGGGGGAAATAAACATGGAGAAATAGTTTTACTTTGTGTAATGACACATCCACTCCCAGTCTTTATTCAAGCCTAAATTAATTGTATGCAGTTTGCAAATTAATTCCAATTCAGCAGTCTCTCGTTGGAGTCTGTTTTTGAAGGTTTTTTTGTTGAAGAATTGCTACTTTTAGGTCTGTAATCGAGTGACCAAAGAGATTGAAGTGTTCTCCGACTGGTTTTTGAATGTTATAATTCTTGACGCGTGATTTGTGTCCATTTATTCTTTTAAGTGGAGACTGTCCAGTTTGGGCAATGTACAGGGCAGAGGGGCATTGCTGGCACATGATGGCATATATCACATTGGTAGATGTGCAGGTGAACGAGCCTCTGATAGTGTGGCTGATATGATTAGGCCCTGTGATGGTGTCCCCTGAATAGATATGTGGACACAGTTGGCAACGGGCTTTGTTGCAAGGATAGGTTCCTGGGTTAGTGGTTCTGTTGTGTGGTGTGTGGTTGCTGGTGAGTATTTGCTTCAGGTTGAGGAGCTGTCTGTAAGCAAGAACTGGTCTGTCTCCCAAGATCTGTGAGAGTGATGCATCGTCCTTCAGGATAGGTTGTAGATCCTTGATGATGCGTTGGAGAGGTTTTAGTTGGGGGCTAAAGGTGATGGCTAGTGGCGTTCTGTTATTTTCTTTATTGAGCGTGTCCTGTAGTAGGTGACTTTTGGTACTCTTCTGGCTCTGTCAATCTGTTTCTTCACTTCAGGAAGTGGGTATTGTAGTTGTAAGAATGCTTGATAGAGATCTTGTAGGTGTTTGTCTCTCTCTGAGGGGTTGGAGCAAATGTGGTTGTATCATAGAGCTTGGCTGTAGACAATGGATCGTGTGGTATGGTCTGGATGAAAGCTGGAGGCATGTAGGTAAGCATAGGGGTCAGTAGGTTTCCGGTATAGGGTGATGTTTATGTGACCATCATTTATTAGCACCATAGTGTCCAGGAAGTGGATCTCTTGTGTGGACTGGTCCAGGCTGAGGTTGATGGTGGGATGGAAATTGTTGAAATCATGGTGGAATTCCTCAAGGGCTTCTTTGCCATGGGTCCAGATGATGAAGATGTCACCAATGTAGTGCAAGTAGAGTAGGGGCATTAGGGGATGAGAGCTGAGGAAGCGTTGTTCTAAGTCAGCCATAAAACTGTTGGCATACTGTGGGGCCATGCAGGTACCCATAGCAGTGCCGCTGATTTGAAGGTATACATTGTCCCCAAATGTGAAATAGTTATGGGTGAGGACAAAGTCACAAAGTTCAGGTTTGCCATGACATTATCGGGGATACTGTTCCCGACTGTTTGTAGTCCATCTTTGTGCAGAATGTTGTGTGGAACTATTTCCCCATGTTTATTTCCCCCCCTACTATTCCTCACACATTCTTGTCAACTGCTGGAAATGGCCCACCTTGATTATCATTACAAAAGGTTCCCCCCGTGTGTATTATTTCTCCGTTCCATTACTCTTTTTTCCTATGTACTATAAAATATCCTGAATCTGTTTATGTAGCTAAGTTACTGTAGGAAAGACAATACTGTCAACCCCGAGTGTTCAGAAATCATGAGTCAAGTCCCCCAAAATCATGAGATTAAAAAATGGAGCGTTTTGGTTTCTGAGTCTTTATGGTGTACACTGGCCATGGTTTAAAGCTTTTCTCCACACTATGAGAGCTAGAAATTTACTTTAAAAAATGTAAGCTGGGATTCCCATGCAATTGCAGATCTGTTCCTTGAGTTTTAAGAAGGTTGAATATCATGAGGCTTATGATAAAATCATGCAACTTGGCCACACTGGAAAAGTGACTTGCATTTCCTGACTTTCTCATTAGTTTACTTAGAGATCAGACTAGATGATCTACTGGCCCCTTCTCACCTTAAACTCTATGAATCAGGTCATCCTTGCTGGTCATTAGTGTTGTACAATGCTGGTTTTCTTTGTAAAAATTGTCGTGAATCTTAAAATTACATGGATTCACACCATTCACAATCCTGTTTATTCATCAATCTTCTGTTTAAAATATTTCAGTTGTCCCAAATGAGCAATACCATTAGATCATCTAGTCTGACCTCTTGTATATCACAGGCTATAACATTTCATCCAGTTATCCCTGGATCGAGCCCAATAATCTCCTTGATTAAAGCATATCTTTTAAAAGTCATCCAGTCTTGAAATAAAGACTTCAAGAGATGGAGAATCCGTGACTTCCCTTAGTAGTTTGTTCCAGTGGTTAATCAACTTCACTGTTAAACAAACAAATGGTGCCTTAAATCTTTGAATTTGAATTTGTCTGGCTTCAGCTTTCAGCCATTGGTTCTTGTACCTTTCTCTACTAGATTAAAGAGCCCTTTAGAATCCAGTATTTTCTCCTTATGAGGATACTTATATTCTGTAATCAAGTCACGTCTTAATCAGGTCATACACCAGGAAAAGCCAGGAGTGAAAGTGAACAGCTCAGAACTAACCAATAGGCTGAAGTTTGTTAGCAGAAGTTGTTAATAATACTTACATGCAGATTAGTAGAACTCCTGTTGAGATCACAAACAATTTGTGAGCAGGAGAAAGAACTACATTCGTTTGGTAATTTAGTTGCAATAAATACTTTTTAAAATTGTTTATTTTTAAATTTGGGATTTGACACACTGGACTATGGCTGATTGACATGGACAATTCAAGTTGCTGGCTAAAAACGTAAATTTAAAAACCTAAATCGGAGATTCATAAATTTGCAAATGAAGGTAACATTGCCTCTATTCTTAAAGGTCATCAGACTCTAATCCCCTAAAAGTACAGTGTGATCTGTCCACTGATTGCCTGTTTATTAGTTTACTCTTATTTCTGTTGTATTCTACTCAGGTTCTTTATACTGCATTCATCACGTGGGTATCAGAGCATCTAAATGCCTATTAAGATTCAAAATGGTACTAAATATCCAACCCAGATCTATCACCCCAAGTTTCTTAGCTTTGAAGTCTGTTGTGACATGAACCTTAGTGTTTGGAAACATGTTTTTCACATTTTCAAATGCCTGTCACGTTGTGAAGCATCTCGCTGGATTACATCACAGTGGCATGCAGCACACAGGAAATCTAAAAAATATGTTGCTCTAAACTGCCCTTAAGGAAACGGTGCTATTCAAAATAGAGTATGTTTTAAATCTTGCTTGTTTGTATAACTGGGCTACACTGCACCAGCAACGTTAGAACTTGGAGGTGGTGTATAGTAACTGGGTCTCAGTAATCCACGCGGATATTTTGAGGATAAATTAATTCAAGTAGAAGTGGGTGGTAGCCTGGGCAGCAGTGACCATGAGGTGGCCGAGTTCAGGATCCTGACAAAAGGAAGAAAGGAGAGCAGCAGAATACGGACCCTGGACTTCAGAAAAGCAGACTTTGACTCCCTCAGGGAACTGATGGGCAGGATCCCCAGGGAGGCTAATATGAGGGGGAAAGGAGTCCAGGAGAGCTGGTTGTATTTTAAAGAAGCCTTATTGAGGGCATAGGAACAAACCATCCTAATGTGCAGAAAGAATAGCAAATATGACAGGCGACCAGCCTTGGCTTAATAAAGAAATCTTTGGTGAGCTTAAACACAAAAAGGAAGCTTACAAGAAATGAAAACTTGGACAGATGACTAGGGAGGAGAATAAAATATTGCTCGAGCATGCAGGGGTGTATTCAGGAAGGCCAAAGAACAATTGGAGTTGCAGCTAGCAAGGGATGTGAAGGGTAACAAGAAGGGTTTCTACAGGTTTGTTAGCAACAAGAAGAAGGTCAGGGAAAGTGTGGGACCCTTACTGAATGGGGGAGGCAACCTAGTGACAGATGATGTTGAAAAAGCTGAAGTACTTAATGCTTTTTTTGCCTCAGTCTTCACAGATAAGGGCAGCTGCCAGACTGCTGCACTGGGCAACACAGTATGGGGAGGAGGTGAGCAGCCCTCAGTGGTGAAAGAACAGACTAAGGACTATTTAGAAAAGCTGGACATGCACAGATCCATGGGGCCGGATGCAATGCATCCGAGGATGCTAAGGGAGTTGGCTGATGTAATTGAAGAGCCATTGGCCATTATCTTTGAAAACTCATGGCAATCAGGGGAGGTCCTGGATGATTGAAAAAAGGCAAATATAATGCCCATGTTTAAAAAAGGGAAGAAGGAGAATCGGGGAACTACAGACCAGTCAGCCTTACCTCAGTCCCCAGAACAACCATGGAGCAGGCCCTCAAGGAATCCATTTGGAAGCATTTGGAGGAGAGGAAGGTGATCAGGAACAATCAGCATGGATTCACCAAGTCAATCCTGACCAACCTGATTGCCTTCTATGATGAGATAACTGGCTCTGTGGATATGGGGAAAGCAGTGAATGTGATATACCTTGACTTTAGCAAAGCTTTTGATAGTCTTCCACAGTATTCTTGCCAGCAAATTAAAGAAGTATGGATTGGATGAACGGACTATTAGGTGGATAGAAAGCTAGCTAAATCGTTGGGCTCAGCAGGTAGTGTTCAACATTTTCATTAATGATCTGGATAATGGGATGGATTGCAGCCTCAGCAAGTTTGCGGATGACGCTAACCTGTGGGGAGAGGTAGATAAGCTGGAGGGTAGGGATAGGGTCCAGAGTGACCTAGATAAATTGGAGGATTGAGCCAAAAGAAATCTGATGAGGTCCAACAAGGACAAGTGCAGAGTACTGCACTTAAGGTGAAAGAATCCCATGCACTACTACAGGCTGGGGACAGACTGGCTAAGCAGCAGTTCTGCAGAAAAGGACCTGGGGATTACAGTGGATGAGAAGCTGGATATGAATCAACTGTGTACCCTAAGTTGTTGACAAGAAGGCAAACGGCATATTGGGCTGCATTAGTAGGAGCACTGCTAGCAGATTGAGGGAAGTGATTATTCCTCTCTCTTCAGCACTGGTGAGACCACATCTGGAGTATTGCGTCCAGTTTTGGGACCCCCACTACAGAAAGGATGTGGACAAATTGGAGAAAGTCCAGCAAAGGGCAAAGAAAATCATTAGGGGGCTGGGGTACATGACTTACGAGGAGAAGCTGAGGAAACTGGGGTTATTTAGTCTGAAGAACAGAAGAGTGAGTGGGGATTTGATAGCAGCCTTCAATTACCTGAAGGGGGGTTCCAAAGAGGATGGAGCTCAGCTCTTTTCAGTGGTGGCAGATGACAGAACAAGGAGCAATGGTCTCAAGTTGCAGTGGGGGAGCGTGGTGAAGCACTGGAATGGGTTACCTAGGGAGGTGGTGGAATCTCCATCTTCGGAGGTTTTTAAGGCTTGGCTTGACAAAGCCCTGGCTGGGATGATTTAGCTGGGGTTAGTCCTGCTTTGAGTAGGGGGTTGGACTAGATGACCTCCTGAGGTCTCTTCCAACCCTAATCTTCTATGATTCTAAATTTGTGAGGCACTCTGATACTATGGTGATAGAGGCCATAAAAGCAGGTAGTTTAAACACCGAGAGATTTTATTTGTGGACTGCTATTCTAATTGCTCTCTAGAGGACTCAGGTTATGAAAAAAATGAGACTTTTATCACTTCAGTTCAATTCATTCAGACTTTATTATCACCACAAATTATACACCGGCTGCCAAAGTGTAAGAGAAAGACAGATCCCTCAGGTCAGTGATGGGCATGGTCTGCCTTGGATAGGGCTATGCAGAGTGTGTGTGGCTGGATCTCTTGTGTCCATTGATCTTTACTGTCCATTCCTGGTCTGGTGATGGGTTGCAACATAGTATGATGTCATGACCCCGTTTCATTTTGATTGATTCATTTTACAAACCCGATGCACTGATTAGCTACATAACAAATGATCTTTTATTGACCAATCTCAAAAGCAGATTGCATGGTAATAAGAAATAGTCATTAGCTCAAGCCACAGAATTTGATCCCTAATTCTGAACATCCCAGAGCTTGGTTTGGTTCACTATAAAGACAGACAAGGTTGATGAGGTAAAATCTTTTATTAGACCAATTTCTGTCAGAGAAAGAAACAATGGCTCACTATAAAGAAGACAAGGTTGATGAGGTAAAATCTTTTATTAGACCAATTTCTGTCAGAGAAAGAAACAATCTTTCGAGCTGCAGAGAGCTCTTCTTCAGGTCAACACTGTAAAGACGAAGGCTTTCTGCCAAATAGGGCTACAGAACTGGGTTTGAATTTTAAACATATGCAGTAGTGTCAGAAATGCCTGATGCTTCGGTGACGTAATTAAGTATCACTCCTTAAAGTTAGAACCCATGGTCAAGGAAGCAAGGGGTGTTGTCACTGCATTCAGCAGAACATACAGCTGGCTGATTCCTTATGGGATTTACAGTACATCTTTGATTAATCTAATTTATCCATAGGTAAATCTAGCATGTTTATCACCATGCTGTCTGTCATGATATATAGAATCAGTCATTATAAATAAGAGGGGTTTATTAATGAAAATTAGTGTGAACTATATACACAATTTCTACAAAGCTTGACTTCCAGCTTTGTCTTCCTTGTTTACCAGGGACCACACCCTCTCTGACATACTTACAGCCCACAGAAACATCTGGTGGCTGAATAATTTACTGAAAATAAACCTTTCTTGAGTTTAAACTAACTGAGAATGTTGGGAAGACTGCCATGAGTTTTGATAGCAACTTCACCGGTTATTCTACCCTTCATGTACTAGTTTTAGAAATTACAAAAGTCACATCTATACAGTCCACTTTTCTTTATAGTCCTTACAGGTAAAGTTTCCACCAGCAGATCAGATGCTACAGAAACATCCCTGGCTATTTGGAGTCCTCTGTGCTGAAACAACAGACCCGCTCACTCTCAGATTAGTATGTGACAATTTGCTGAAAGGACAGAAGTGTAGGGAGTAGCAGGAAAAACAATCTGCTTTACTGATGTGAGCTCTCACTTCTACCACCATGTTCAGAACATCTCTCAATTTAACTCTTATTTTTAATGTAGGAACTAATTTTTTGGTGGATGTCTAAGAGTGTTAGCTTCATCTCATTTTTGACCCAAAATAGGATTTGAAGACAGGATGCATCCAATCAGGAGGTAGTTTCACTAATTTAGGGGCCTACTATTGACATACATTTAAAAGGAGGAATTATAAGTAGAGAGAAAATGTGGTCTTGTGATTAAGACATTGGACTGGAACACCAGAGATCTGGGTTTAGGTTCTGCTCTGTTTCACACATCTCTTGCAGGAATTTGGGCAAGTCAGTTAATATCTCTGCCTCAGTACCCCACCCGTAAAGTGGGGATAATAAGATTTCCTTTTTGGTCTTGTCTATTTTAGATTGTAACTTCTGTGGACTGGGGCCAAGCACAGTCTTCTGCTACATATCTGAGCTAACAGATATTCACTAGTGGAATACATATATACAGTGCCTTGCACAATGTCATCCTGCTCTCTGTTGCAGCTATGTGTTTGTACAATGCCTAGCACAACAGAACCCTGGTTTCCATTGTGGCCGCTAGGCCAGATCACAATACAGATAGTTAAACTATTAACAACCCACACACAAACTGCCAAGAAATAAAAAGTCTCACATTTTGTATTCTTTCTTTTAAAACTTGCACATTTAACAGGTTGGGTTATTTTCAGTCATTCTTTTGTTTTCTCATTCTTTCGTTTAGATGTGGATTCTTGCCAGGTTTTCTTGTCGTGGCTCATCTGTATTACATACTATGAATGCAAATGAAAAGATAAAGATATCGCTTTGTAAAAAGCTTTCATTTTCTTTTTTTGGGGGTGGGGGGTGGTTTAATAGGGTAGAAAAAAAGAATAGAAAATTCTTTCCAGTTGAAGATTGTACTTAAAAAGTGATGATCTTCTTTTGTTGCTTTCAATTGTCCAGGGAATGTGAGATGAATGATGGCACAAATTGCTGATAGGATATGTCAGAATTAATTTCTGCTTTCCACAATCTTTTTGTAAAACTCACTCCAGTTGAACTTTGGGCTATTTTCTTTTGGAAGTGAATTTATAAACTGTCTGAGATAAAGTTGTAAGTATAGAAAAATTAGGGGATAAATACAGTCATGGTACTAAAACTCTTTGTAATACAACAATGAAATACATCCCACCTATCAATGTGAAGGCCAGACCAATGTTTAAGTCCATCTTTTTTTTGCCAAACAATGTTACCTCATGATCTAGAGCCTTTATAGGCAAATTACAAACAAAAATTATGTTAAATAACATGAATTAGGCTGCAAGGTAAAGCAATCAAAAGTTAGGAAATGCCAGAATTAAGGTTGCCCATGCTGGGCATTCATCATTATGCCCATGGGCAACTAAAACACATTGTGTGCCATGCCCCAAGGTCACAGTAGAAGTCAATAGTAGACTCAGGAATAGAGCTTAGGTTGGGTTCCCATTCTAGCATGCTGCTCCCTGGAAAACACTGCTACCTCTTTACGAAATTTCAAATAGTACAGAATGTGTTAGCCACTTGTTTAGCAACACCTCATGAGTCACACCTAAGCTCCAGAAACCCAGTTGGTACATATATGGTCCACAGCACCATTATGTACATGAGTTTGGCTTCCTAATTCATTTCTGGTTGCAGTTCAAAGTGTTGACTTTGACTTATAAAGTTCTAAGTGATTTGGGTTCTGGTTATCTGAGACGCTAGCTCTCTCATTCTGTGGTGGCACAGTATTGGGGATCAACAGAGGTGCTAGAGCTAACTAGGAGGGGGCTGTTCGCTTGCAGGACATTTTTAGTGAGGGAGTCTTTAACTTTCCTGGCCTAGCAGATCCTGAGGTTCCTGAATGTCAAAGTTCCCCAGCCTTTTGAGGATGAAGTAGGGGTGGGGTGTGTGTGTATATGGATTTATAGGATTAGTTATTGATAGCCTGCATGCTAGATAGACCTACTGGATTAACTGGAAAATGAAAAATTTTATAATTTCTTATTGGTTTAGGCCCCAATATGAAAAGGATCCACTTTGAGATTGTGTGCGGATATAAAAGAGCTAGAATGTGCACATACAAAACCGAGTCACCCAGTGGGCTGAAAATTATGCCCTTAGGCCCTGATTCTGCAACGTACTTAAGCACGTACTCAACTTTAAGCATGAGAGTAGCCCTACGAAAGTCAATGGGACTACTCACATGTTTAAAGTCAAGCACGTGTTTAGGTGTTTTTGCTGAATTGGGGCCTTACAACCCAAAAGTAGGGTAATTTAGAAAAAAAATTGGAACGTGCCAGTGATTTTCTTATTTAAAGTATAAAGTGCAGCTATTCTAGGATGTAGAAAAGGGGAGAAAAATAGTCAGCACTAATGGGCAGTTATTTAATGCGGATGTTTGTTATTTTAATGCAAAATGGGGTTGTTTCCATGGGTTTTATTTTGCTTCTGCACTCAAAGTTTCTTAAAGTGACTACTTTTAGTCCGGCAAGATAGGTTTTTTAAAATGTTTTTTTTTTTTTAGTTTTTTTTATTGAGGAAAAAATCCACATCATAATTTTAATTGCATTTCAGTGTAAATAATGGGGACAATTACCAGCACTGGCAACATTTCCAGTTAGTATCTCAGTTTTAATGTCAGCTCTTAGTGATTTTATAGCTATTTCAAAAGTAAATATCCTAATGTCTAAGCCTCTCCCTTCTTCATTTGCAATTCATTGACTTAATGACTTTAAATCTGGATGACAAAGCAAGTTGAGTTAAAAGCCTGGTCCCAGCCATTTCTTCCATTCTTTGGAACTTTTGGGGGAATGGATGAATCATTGATTTTTAAACGTCATTTAAACATGCTGGGTTCAATTCTAATGCCAGATGTTTGCATGCCCCTATTTGATTGTATGTATCCTGAAAAATCTGCCACTCTTTTTATATCCCATGGCTACATAAATATAGATACCAGGATTCTGTGCTCTCCTGCACACACGAATCTCATAGGATCTAAAACCGGACCGTTTGGTTAACAAAACTGTTTTCTACCACTTGAGCTTAAGGAGTATTTTCTAGGACTTTACACTTCTATAGGCTGGTCATTTGCAGGCATACACAATACCCAACTTTTTCAAATTTGGGTGCCTATAGTTCTGAATCTTAATAAAAGTGGGCTGATTCTTTTAGATGCTGAGTGTCCTCCTCTCCGTGGGAGTTCACTGAGATGGGAGGTGCAGTTACTCAAAACTGCTGCAAATCAAACCATTAGGTACCTAATTTCAGTCACACACATTTGAAAAATTTGGCCTCTGTGCCTTGATACCACAGTGATAGGTGGCTTATGGCTTTCTAAGATTAAAGACTTTCTTTTCACAGATCACCTCTAGAAGCCTGCATCTCATTGTTGGATCGTATAGAATAATGGGACACGTACTCGGAACAGAACTTTGTTCTTCGTTGAGTGCACGGGGCTGCTGAGCTTGAGGGATTTGTTTTTTTGATACTGGATAACATTGCAGAAGATTGGCCTTTATGAATTTCGCTGGTATTTATTGTAATAACATTAATCATGATGAACTCACTTGGCACTAAGGGGAACGTCATATGTACTTGTGTAAGAATATTCACTGTAGTTCATCATTAATTAACTGGGCTATTATTTTTAAGTGTTACCAGACATGGTATGTAAAAAATGGTTTACTTTGTAATCGGCTAGTGTTGAAACCATGTAGGCTCTTTTTGCTGGGGTTTGTATCAGAAAAATTCCAACATGGAAACGCAAAGAATGCAAGACCAAACTGCAAGTTAGATGATACATCTGAGCTGTATAGACTTTTAAAATATAGAGAGACAAGGTGGTTCAGGCAATATCTTTTATTGGACCAACTTCTTTTGGTGAGAGAGACTAGCTTTCAAGTTATACAGAGCTCTTCTTCAGGTCTGGGAAAGATACTCAGAATGTCACAGCTAAATACAAGGTGGAACAGATTGTTTAGCATAAGTAGTTACGTGTTTTTGTATCAATAATGAGAACATCAGTATACAAACCCTCAGACTTCGGAAAAGACACCAAACTCTGACTAGAGGGAAGAAGAAATTTCCCCAAAGGGAAAGTTATTCCATAATTGTCCATTTAAAAACTTTCACTTCTGCCTCTAAAGCATCTGGTGTTGGCCATGGTCTGAGATAGGATACTGGACTTAGATAGATTACTGGAACAGACAAGTGTGGCTACACAGAGACTCCCATGTGAAGTCATGAAGTGGAAATCAACTGGTGTGAGGACACAAAGGCATCCAACAGAAACCTTATGAAGCACCTTTAGCAGGTAGGGCAGAACAGTTGATTTCAACACCAAAGAGCAGATGGAAGCAGCAGCAAGTGACAGAGAAGAATGGAAGGACTAGTGTCCACCCTGTATGCCAACCTTGGTGCGGAAAAGTGTAATAGTAATAATAAACAGGAGCATACAACATTCCTTCTCTGTATTATTTATTATTTTTGTGTACTTCCCATGTCTCCTCTCTCTCATCTCTTCTCTAGAAGACCCAGCCTCACTCTTTTCAATATCTCTTCTTATGGAGTTTTTTTCCCATGCTTCTGATCATTTTTGTTACCCATCTCTGGACTGTCTTCATTTCTGCTATATCCTTTTTGAGATCTGTTGACAAGAACTCAACACTATTCCAGATGAGAGCATATCATTAATTTCTATAATGGCATTACTGTATTTTCAGTATTATTTTCTATCTCATTTTTATGTATCCTCACATTATGTTTGAGTCTTTTAGCTGCTCCTTCTGCACCATTTTGAGCAAGAGTTTTCATTGAGCTATCCACAATGACACCCTTGTGTTTTTTCCTGAGTCGTTACAGTGAATTTGTCTGAGTAATTAAAATTATTCCAGACAACATACAGCCTGACCAACCAACATTGTGAGGTTCCATTCTCTACTCTTGGCTAATCTAAATCATTTTCTTTAATCTTCACATTTTTATCCCTTCCCATACACCACTGTTGTAGTTCATTAATAAATATGGTAAACACTAGCTCTAGTATGTAATCTTGGTACATCCCATGGCTACTCTTTTGCCATGATGAAAATTGTACATTTGTTTCTACTCTTTATTTTCTGTTTCTTTTAGCCATGACAGTACTTTACCTTTTATCCCATGCCTATTTAGGCTATGTCTACACTACCCCCGGATCGACACTCGGGGAATCGATGCACCGGGATCAATTTAGCAGATCTAATGAAGACCCGCCAAATCGACCGCAGCTCGCTCTCCACTCTACCCCGAATGAGAAGAGTAAGGTAAGTCAATGGGAGAGTGTCTCCCATTGACCCAGTGTAGTGTGGACCCTGCGGTAGGTCGACCTAAGCTACGTCGACTCCAGCCACGTTATTCATTTAGCTGGAGTTGTGTAGCTTAGGTCAAGTTACTGTAGTAGTGTAGACATAGCCTTAATTTATTTAATAGCCTGTTGTGAGGGACTTTGCCATTATTTGAATGTCCAAATAAATGTCAACTGGTTCTTTTTTATTCACTAATTTACAGGCACGGTTAAAGAATTGTAATAGTTTATAAAGGCACACATGTCCTTTACAGAAGCCATTCTCATTTGTCTTCTTATATTAGACCCATTTTGAAGTTTTACAGTTCTATTTTTAATTATATCTTCAACCAATTTCTCTGGTACTGAATAAAGCTCACTGGTCTGCAATTCCCAGGATTCCCGCAGTAGCTTTTTTTAAGTAACAAAGCTCAGAAAGGCATGCGATGCTACTACAGCTCTACCGATGGCCTTTGAAATGAGCTTTTGTTTACATAGTCAAGGGTCTGAAAACTGTCTCCATGTTGATTTGAACCCTTGACATATTCTGTGAGTCCATTCTCCTAATGCAGTGTATCTCCATTACCATGCCTTGATGTTGAAAGAGAATCTATTATGTGCATAGTCTGACCACAGTTGGATAGAATCAGCTCAAAACAAAAGTAGTATCAGAAAAAGGCTAATGGTGGAGGGGCAATTCTGAGCATAAACTAATGCCGACCTTATCTAGAATGACTTGTCATCTTCAGCAGCTGTATAGCCACTCGTGAGTTGCTTGGTTCCATGTGTCTTTCAAATCTGTCAGTTTCATCATAGATCCAAATGCAAAACCCAATATCCTGAAGAATTATGTCTGTTTGTGGCATTCTCTGGAAGAACTTTGGTCCTTAAACCGACTGAAAAATTTCAGACATATAAATATGAAATTTTCATCTGGGGCAGTTATAATCCTGCTCAAATATTCTTGAAATATAAAGGCAAACAGAACCCATTTCCCTTACCTTGACATTCTGAAAACTCAGAAGAATCAAAGAACTTAAGTATGATTTATTTTATTTATATTTAGTTAGATTTGTGCATCCACTAAAAAGATTGTCTATTCCTATGTTCTGAGTGCCCATGGCATAACCAAAAATTCAGCAAAACAAATACCTAACATAACTACACTGCAGCAGTACAATTCAATATCCAACAAATTAAGCAACCCCAAGCTCAAATCACCCTCCCCAAACAATTCTTCACCTGTGTAAGTCTCCTCCACCCCTTTTTTAAAATGCAGGGGGCGGGGGGTAGCTAAACTTTATAGCATGCTCTGATCAGATTTGGGCTATTTTGGACCAGGGGGAGAAGGAATTCCAAAGCCATGGTTCCTTCATAGCCCCTTCCCATTTACACCAGTGGGGCTGCATTTACAATGCATCTGTTGATCTAAACCATGGTGGTATGGCACAGGAGAGAGGTGGTCTCTCAGGTAGGTAAGTTGGTGGAGCCTAAGAAATTTTAACTGAGGGCTGTTACACAATGCAGTGTTTGGCAGCATCCTCATTAGTTAATGCTGCAGACACTGAAAAGGGACTATGAGTGGTGAATGTGTGACATCTATGCAGACTATGTGCATCCTTAGGGCTATGCAATATTGTGCAGCTGATATATTGCCATGTGCACCCTTCTCATTAGGTACTATCGGGCCCAAATTTGTGATATGGGGCACTTTTATGAAATGCTGTCCAGAATCATGTCTAATGGAGTAATCATTCAGTGTATCCATGGAACCTACCCATCCATGGAACCTACCCATTCAACACAAATATAAACATGCTATAGAAAAATGCTAGTCCAACAATTACGTGTTATCTTCTGGTAAGGAAATGATACAAGAGATCCAGACTCAGTGGGTGGCTATGGGTCAAACATTTTCCATTGGGTGCGTTTTCATGACCTGGTGGTAAAAACACCAGAGCACTCCCTACACTCGTGCTGACATGGTTACCCGATAGATAGATATGCCGTTCCTTGAAAACCAGCACTATATTTGTTAGCGAAGACATAGCCCATGAGTAGGAAGCAGCAAAATGGTACAGAGTAAGAGAAACACTTGGAGCATGAATGTTATGACTGAGAAAGATGACTGATGGTTGGAACATTTAGGGTAGTCTAGTCTGTCTAAAGTATTTTTTAAAAAAATGTCATTTAGTCCACATAAACCTTGTTTAATGAGATTGGCTTCATTGTATTACACCTTAGTCTTCAGAAAGAACTAACAGCTGTCAGTGTTATAATTATCCATATTTTTTATTAGAGATGGGCACTAATGCACTGGGGTCCAACCATTGCTCATCAAGTTTTATAAAATTTAAAGGGGGATCCAAACTTCACAGCTCAGGTTTATATCTCTATCATGGGCTGACACTGGCCAGTGATTTTCTCATCTCTTATTTTGTTGTCATTTTTCTGGAGGGTATGTCATCATAGTTGCGTTCAACTTTAAGCTCTTCAAAGGAAACTAGTGACTGACTAGTCATAGGGGTTGAATGATCACTTATTACAGAGATTGTAAGATTTTGGGGGCATCAATCTTCTTTTCTCTATGTGCATGTACAGTGCCTAGCAGAATCCTGGATAACTGATGAGCATTAGGCACTATTATACTGCAAATGTTAAATAAAAGATATAATTATCCCATTCACTACAATTGTTTGTGTGTCATAACAGTGGGGATAGAGAGTGATTAGTACCTAACTGCTGTCTATTTGATATGTATATGTATCGAAAGATACCCGCTTGGTTAAATTAAAACCGTACATACAGTTGTATGTGTAAGAGAGAGATTTGGGATGAAAGAAGCTGAGTTTTCATAGATTTGTATATTTTAAGGCCAGAAGGGACCATTATGATCATCTTGTCTGACCTGCTGCATAACAGTGGCCAAAGAATTTCACCAAGGGATTTCGGTATCAAGCGCATGACTTCTTGTTGGAGCTAGAGCGTATCTTTCAGAACAACAGCAGTCTTGATTTAAAAACTTGAAGAGATGGAGAATCCACCACATCCCTTGGTAAATTGCTCCAATGGTTAATTAATCTTGCTGTTAGGAAAATAGGGACATAACCGGAAGGGACCTCACAGGTCAGTGAGTCCAGTCCTCTGCTATCACAAGCAACACTGTCATATAATCCTGTTCATAAACTTATCAAGCTCCATCTTAAGACAAGTTAGATGGCTTCCTGCCACTGCTCCTACTGGGAGGCTGTTCCAGAACCTCACTCCTCTGTAGGTTAGAAACCTTTAATTTTCAGCCTAAATTTATTCATGCCATTTGTCTTGTGCCAACATTGTCCTTTACTTAAATAACTCTTCTCCCTCCTTGGTGTTTACTCTGTCTGATATATTTATAGAGAGCAAACTTCTCCCCTCCAGCCTTGTTTTGCTAGGCTAAACAAGCCAACCTCTTTTAGTCTCCTCTTGTAAGATAG